>NC_090451.1:46519328-47753495 GCF_031143425.1 Pleurodeles waltl | reverse complement strand
CACAGAAACAGATTTTGCAAAAGTGCCATCTAGTGGCATGAAATGATAATGCTATAGCATTGCCCAACGCTGCTGGTGTGGAGGACACGTTGAAAGGTAAAAAATAAGTGGACTTACAGTCAGCATCGGTGACGGGTAACCCGTTTCCGGGAGGGTGTTGTTTTTTTTTTTACACATTTAAGCGGAAGGATATTGTAAAAAGGAGTCTTGGACTACATGTAACATTCCCATGAAAACTCAGGATATGATGCATGAGAGCTGAGAAAGGCGCAGGATGCAAATCCAAAATTATAACAACTTCAGACGCACTGTGTGATCTTTGGGCACTAGGTCGACAGCACACGTCCAAAGGATTTCCTGAGTATGACGTGTTTTACCAAAATCCACATAAAAGAATAACATTTTTTGTAATTCTCGCAAAAACTGTTGCTAGCAAACGGGGCTTATTCACTGGCACCCTTTATGCTCAGAAGTTGGCATATTTCAGTGACGTTTGTTGTTACGTATTTGGAAGTCTTCAATCAACAATGAGACAAAAGGAAAAAAATCTTTAAAAATACAGTTTTTGAGTGGCTGTCGTTGAGCTCTGTGTGTAACTGGTAGGTCAGTAATTTGTCTTGGCAAGAAGATGCCGGCTTTCATTATTCAAAAATTAAAACATGAGTTTTGCTAGAAGATAGTATTTTATTCTGGTACAAAGAATGCATTTCCCCAAAAAACAAGTTGGTAACCATTGGCCTTGTGTAAGAAGAATGCGTTAGGTAAAATTCATTGCAGTTTGCGCACCGACTTTTAAAGAAAACATTTTTGTTTTGCAAACTGACCTATGTATTTATTGGTCGTTCCACTAAATACACATTCGTAGAGGGTGGCAAATCAATCAAACTCATAAATGTTAATGAGGTAGATCGCAAATTGTGACCTATTACTGCTGGCTATATTCACATGCACGATGCCCTCCTGGGGACAGCAGACCACCATGTCTGTGATTGCCTTAAATAAAGCCATTTTTTGGAATGGAGACCGTTTTCCGAAAAGAAAATTGGGATGCGTTTAAAAAGAGAAATTGAAAATGTTTACACATTTTTTTTCAGATTAGGCAGTAGTCTTGGACTACAACCAACTCTCAAAAAATATTTTTTTTTATCATTCACAACGGAGAATGGGAACATTGGGGACCACTTTCTGTTTATGAAAGGTTTACCCTGTGACCGTACTTCGGTTGCAAAATATTAATGCATACCATAAGCAATCGGTATTTGGAAGAAACCCTGTTAACATACCCCTTGCAAATAGCAATTCCTTAATGTTAGCTAAACCCATTTAACGATTCGGAAAATGTTTCCTGAATCATTAAATGGGTTTAGTGAATTTAGAAAGTGTTTTAGCAGTTGTAAAGCCTTAGGTTTACTGAATCTGATGGTTTGGACTGTTAAAATACTTTGCACATGAGGCGTGCCCTCCCATGGATTTCCTTCTGCATTTAGAGTAAATGTATTTTTTTTCTTCTGTGAATGCTTCCGTAAGAACGTCTGGGAAACTGGAAAAACTTAGGTTCAATAAAGTACTCCTGTAAAATATTTGTTCATTCCTATTTGTGCACATGCGAAGGCATTTTCACAGGTGTAAATATATAAAATTTAAATTCTGAGGCAGGAAAGAGTCTGTTTTTGAGTAAGAAAAAAAGTGTGGATCTTTGTGATAAATCACAGGTTTTTTGTCCTGAGTTTTAAAATTAGAATAAAATATCTAAATAAATGTTACTATTGGAAGATTATTCAGATGAGGAAAATCTAGACTTTTTTGTCTGGGGCTACAATATTTTATATATTTTATAATTTTTGTAAACATTTTTAAGAGATGTTGTGACATTCTGGATTGTCTGTGCATGTGTCTGTGTGTAACTAATGAGCTTTTAAAAAATGCGTATGGCCATGATTGGTTATATTTTACATACTATTGTAAATTATACAACGGTATTTTCTTTTTACATATTGTAGTGTAATTACATGGCGCAGTTCTTTTTATTCGTGAGGAAAATATTTTGTGCCTTGGAGAAACCATTTCCCCTGCACCCCGCCCTCTGTGGGCTTTTTTCTTCCCACTCGTACCTAAGAAACAGGCTCTCCCTTTCCGTGGCAAATCTTTTTACAAGTGTAAACCCGCATTTTGTGAGTCATAAAACTGCATGACTCACAAACTTGTAAAAAAAGACTATTTGGGCATGTAAATTAAGTTTAAATTTAGATTATTTTTGTTAAACCTCCGTGTTTGATTATTTTGTTTTTACACATTTTTAGGAAAGGCACCAAACTGTAAGATGTCCTAAATCATTGTCAAAAAATAATTTTAAGTTTTCACTACATGTTATTGTACAGTGTTGATATTGCTTTTACATGTTATGCTTGCCATGCACAGCCCCAGCCATTTAGGAAAATATGTGAAGGTATAAAGTTATACAATCATGAAGTTCTATACATTACGTGCTCCTGTGAGAAGTTATTTTAAACATTTCAGGTAAAACTAGAGGCACAAAAACGTTATTTCTGAATGCGCGTTCCACATCCTTGTTGACAGCAATAGGAATAGTAGTTGAAAATGAAAATTACACTTAGGAATTTGAAAATGTTTGCAGCATGCAGAATTACCACACATATCAGTTTAAGGTTAGAGTTGGGATTTTGCGTGTTTTTTGGGATAGGTCCTGTGCAAAAGTATGTGAACAATAACTACAACATGTTGGCTGGTGGGCATTTACTGATAGTTTCCTACAGAAGAACAACACACAGAAATTTGGTCTTCTAAACTTCACGTGAAAGAGCCTTTTGAGGGTGTGATTTGAGGGGACAACACTCCCAAGTTGAAAGGTGGCGTAGGTGAAGGGACAATTTTCCCCACTAAGCGACAAAAAGAAAGTGTATTTGAGTTTCATTCATGTAGGCAGGTGTTGCTACATGGTGTAAATTCCTCATGCCTAATCCTCCCAATGGAGTCATTAAATTTTACCTTTACATATGGGAGTGCAGGGTCGTATCACAGGTGCCTAGCTATAGTTTTCTGTTTATTACTAGACAGAAAAATTGTCAAAAATGACATTAGCATGTTCTACACAGTGGTACTTACAGCATTATGGTTAAGGCTCCCGGTTTTCATTTCTGCTAAGATTTACAAATAAAAACAGACAGAAAACAATAGGTTTCTATGTTTCTGTCTAATTTTAAAAAACTGAAAAAAATGAGTGTTTTTTTAGGTCTTACCTACACACAGCTTTAGCTGTGTGTTGTTGAAAGACCTATTGAGCACAATACCAATACTTTCAATTGGCTGTGGGGCTGCCCACTGCCCATGATTGGTTGTGTTTTACCTTATTGGCTTGCTTCATAGTATTTCCTCCTATTGTGTTTGATTCTTATATCAATAAGAGCTGTTTATGGTGTTTCTGATTGGATGCGCTGTATCCTTCCACTGCTTACATTTCAGGAACTACTTTTTTCTTTTTATTTCAGTACTCCGTTGAAGTGCATGTATTTTCTTGCTTGTTCCCCTATGTGTTGCTTCCCTTCTCACATTCCCGTGAGGGTGCTATTTATTTTGTTTTCCTCCAGTTCGCTCCTCCCCATTTATTCAGCTTTTTTGGCTCTTTTTGCACCTGGCTATTCCTTGGTTGCTACAATTGTCCCGCTGCTCAGCAACTGTGAGTTGTTCTATTCTCCACCCCAACCACGTGTCGGTCACTTCATCACCACCCCCATTTTTTTCAATTTTTTTTTTTTTTCTTTTTTCAGAAGGTCCATCAAATTCAATTTGCCTCTGGGCTGCTCATTTCTCTGTAATTCTCTTTCACACCTTTTTATATTTCATTAATTTACCACTCCATGTTCTGTGCAGGGAATCCCCTCCAGCTGCGTTACGCCGCTGCTGCCAACATACACATGTATCTGTTCTGCACTTGTGATGTTTTCAGATGGATGTTGCACTGGGTTATACACAGGCGACCCCAGTGCTAAAACAACAAGCATTGTAAGTGTGCACTTACATTTACTGGTTAAAGGGAAATTATGTAAGTAGTAACAATCTTTTACAGCGCACAGATATGGAAAATAAAATTGGGAAAATACAGACAAGATGGACAAACAATAAGAAATACAGATGGAAATATTTAAAAAGTATCTACATGAAATCGAGAGATTTTATTATAGGTAAGAAAACCTTGGATAATATAAGCACTTTAGGTTCCCAAAGATGTCTATTTATAAAAGAGAAAAGGAATAAAATGCTAGAACTCCATGGGCACAGACATTACTTGTCAAACGTACAGAGAACTCTAGTTCACAAAATATTTTAAAATATGAGTATTGCAAATCGAAGGATGTGGGTAGCACACGAAAAAACATATTGTGAACGTTGTCACTGTAATTATGTTGCATGATCTTAGAAAAACAGTAAAAAAAGACCTTTTCTGGATAGCAGAAAGCCGGTGCGCTGGGAGGGAGCGCTATTTCTCTCATTACAATTGTTGTTGTTGGGGGGAAGCTGGAGGTGCAAGCACGTGGGTGCGCGAGACCCCGTAAACGTCACCTCCTCCCACTTCCTGATCCCGCGTGAGTCTGCGTGGCACGTGCACCTGGCCATGACATCACTTCCGCCCGCCGTGGACAAAGCCGCCTTATCCCCTGGCCCAGTCTTCCTGGGTGATCATGCACCCCCTGCAGCCAGCGCCCTGTGTGCCCAGGAGGGGCAGGGGATGGGGGCACGGCCAGGGGGCCGAGGGAGGAGTAAATCCGTTACTGAGAAAGAGCCGGAGGGCGGGGCGATACAACACACACCACTGGATTAATGATTTAATAAGGGACTGCCGACAGTGCTCTGGGAAAAAACTGTCCCTGGGCTCCTCTTGAGTGGAAAAGAGGGCTAGCACGAGGTGAAAATCCAGGTACCTTTGAAAGGCTGGCTGAGCAGGGCAGAGTCAGTCACTTGTCAGGGAAACAGAGCTTAATTTGTGCCGGTGGTTGGGGACCAGGACATTCTTAATCTTCATCAGACTTTGAGCTCGCGCAAGAGAAAGTGGCAGAAAATAAATAAATAAATCTGAAAAGTGTGGCAAGAGGAGAAAAAAGAGATGAAAAAATAATCTGTAAGAGTGAGACAGGAAGTGTAGGATGGTGGAAGAAAGAGGCATGAGATGGAAGCAAGACCAGACAGCCTCTATATTCATGAGATAGAGACAGGAAGTGCATTGTGGTGGAAGAAAGACGCCTGAGGTGGAACCAAGACTAGGCAGCCTCTATCCATGAGATAAAGAGACAGGAACTGCAGGGTGGTGGAAGAAAGAGGCATGAGACGGAATCAAGACCAGGCAGCCTCGTTATTCATGAGGTAAAGAGACAGGAAGTGTAGAACGGAGAAAGTAAGAGGCATGAGGTGGAATCAAGACAGGCAGCCTCAGTATTCATGAGATAAAGAGACAGGAAGTGTAGAGTGGTGGAAGAAAGAGGCATGAGATGGAATCAAGACCAGTCAGCCTCGTTATTCATGAGATAAAGAGACAGGAAGTGTAGAACGGAGAACGTAAGAGGCATGAGGTGGAATCAAGACAGGCAGCCTCGGTATTCATGAGAATAAGAGACAGGAAGTGTAGAGTGGTGGAAGAAAGAGGCATGGGACAGAATCAAGACCAGGCAGCCTCGTTATTCATGAGATAAAGAGACAGGAAGTGAAGAACGGAGAAAGTAAGAGGCATGAGGTGGAATCAAGACAGGCAGTCTCGGTATTCATGAGATAAAGAGACAGGAAGTGTAGAGTGGTGGAAGAAAGAGGAATGAGATGAAATGAAGACCAGGTGTCCTTGGCTGTAAGTACCCCAGCACTATGCTTCACCAGGAGCAGGTTCCTAAGAAAAACTCTGGACAGCTGAATTTATATTTTTACAAATAAAGCTCCCTGGACAGGCTGACAGAGCCCCAGGCCTATTTATTCCTATTTATGCCAGGATGGATAGACAAGGAGATCCACGCCCTGGCACAAGAGACACTCTGATGAAAGTAAGGCAAACAACTTTTGAAAAAAACTAGAAAGGCAGTCTGGTCAGGAATGTGTAAACAGTCGTGTTCGTAGATGGTTTTGGACTAGACTGCTCCACTCTGCGGAACCTTGGCCCCGCTATCACCCACACAAGGCCCTAACTGGCAGGACCTATGTCTGAGCATCCAGCCACTCCTGCAGAAGGACCATCCTCAAGGTCATTTGCAGATGCCTCCAGCTGGCACCAAGGGCCTATTTTTCCTAATTAGTTTTAAAATCACAGACAGGATCACTGTCCTTGGGAGGGGCCTGGAGGGATTGCTGCAACTTGACGTTTCAGAAAAGAATGCAGGGAGAAAAGCCAAATGCACTGCTCCTTTGGGGATCTTTCTGGTGAATGTGGTTGTTGGTTTAAATGCCATTTACAGTTACTTATTACTAAGGCGTATCCTTACCGGTCCAACTACTGGCAAAAAGGAAAATGGCTCACAGGGAGATGAAATGATCTGCTGAGAATCACACACTGTGGATAAACAGGGAATTCAGAGTGGGACTGGAATCTCCAGTTATTACACGTGTAAGGTTGAACTTCAAGTGAGATCTGATCCCTCCTTTCCCACTAGAGTCCTTGTTGATGTTTTCTGGCTCTCTTGTGTGTGGATTCATTTACCAACATGCCAGGGTAAGCGGATGTTACATCATGCACAGTTTGCCCCCTAATAAGTCACAGACCTCAGTCATAGTGGCACTTTTAGCCCCTCAAATACCTTTTATACGCTGCCTGATTGAAGGGTAAGGAGGGGAAAACTTTAGAAAGTGAACTGCTGTCTTCCAACCCTGCTTTCTCTCTCTCACCCTGCCCCTGCGACCAGGGACATCAAGGGTGGTGCCAGGGGTGCCTGTAGGAGGCTGGCCTGGCTTGTAGTGAGTACCAAGGGGTAATTACACCTTGCACCAGGCCCAGGTATCCCTTATTAGTGTAGAGGGTGTCTAGCAGCTTAGGCTGATAGAAAATGGTAGCTTAGCAGAGCAGCTTAGGCTGAACTAGGAGACGAGTGAAGCTCCTACAGTACCACCAGTGTCATATGCACAATATCATAAGAAAACACAATACACAGATATACTAAAAATAAAGGTACTTTATTTTTATGACAATATGCCAAAGTATCTCAGTGAGTACCCTCAGTATGACGATAGCAAATATACACAAGATATATGTACACAATACCAAAATCTGCAGTAATAGCAATAGAAACAGTGCAAACAATGTATAGTCACAATTAGAATGCAATGGGAGCACATAGGGATAGGGGCAACACAAACCATATACTCTAGAAGTGGGATGCAAACCACGAATGGACCCCAAACCTATGTGAGCTCATAGAGGGTCGCTGGGACTGTAAGAAAACAGTGAGGGTTAGAAAAATAGCCCACCCCAAGACCCTGAAAAGTGGGTGCAAAGTGCACCTAAGTTCCCCAAAGAGCACAGAATTCGTGATAGGGGAATTCTGCAAGAAAGACCAACAACAGCAATGCAACAATGATGGATTTCCTGACGAGAGTACCTGTGGAACAAGGGGACCAAGTCCAAGAGTCACAATCAAGTCGGGAGTGGGCAGATGCCCAGGAAATGCCAGCTGTGGGTGCAAAGAAGCTGCCGCCGGATGGTAGAAGCTGTGGATTCTGCAAGAACGACAAGGGCTAGAAACTTTCCCTTTGGAGGATGGATGTCCCACGTCGTGAAGAGTTGTGCAGAGGTGTTTTCGTGCAGAAAGACCGCAAACAAGCCTTGCTAGCTGCAAGGGTCGCGGTTAGGGTTTTTGGATGCTGCTGTGGCCCAGGAGGGACCAGGATGTCGCCCATTGCGTGAGGAGACAGAGAGGGCGCCCAGCAAGACAAGGACCCCACTCAGAAGCAAGCAGCACCCGCAGAAGTGCCAGAACAGGCACTACAAAGTGGAGTGAACCGGAGCTCACCCGAAGTTACAAAGGAAGGTCCCACGACGCCGGAGGACAACTCAGGAGGTCGTGCACTGCAGGTTAGAGTGCCGGGGACCCAGGCTTGGCTGTGCACAAAGGAAATCCTGGAAGAGTGCACAGGAGCCGGAGTAGCTGCAAAACACGCAGTTCCCAGCGGAACTAATGCAGTCTAGCGTGGGGAGGCAAGGACTTACCTCCACCAAACTTGGACTGAAGAGTCACTGGACTGTGGGAGTCACTTGGACAGAGTTGCTGAGTTCAAGGGATTTCGCTCGTCGTGCTGAAAGGAGACCCAGAGGACCGGTGAAGCAGTTCTTTGGTGCCTGCGGTTGCAGGGGGAAGATTCCGTCGACCCACAGGAGATTTCTTCGGAGCTTCTAGTGCAGAGAGGAGGCAGACTACCCCCACAGCATGCACCACCAGGAAAACAGTCGAGAAGGTGGCAGGATCAGCGTTACAAGGTCGCAGTAGTCGTCTTTGCTACTTTGTTGCAGTTTTGCAGGCTTCCAGCGTGGTCAGCAGTCGATTCCTTGGCAGAAGGTGAAGAGAGAGATGCAGAGGAACTCTGATGAGCTCTTGCATTCGTTATCTAAAGAATTCCCCAAAGCAGAGACCCTAAATAGCCAGAAAAGGAGGTTTGGCTACTTAGGAGAGAGGATAGGCTAGCAACACCTGAAGGAGCCTATCAGAAGGAGTCTCTGACGTCACCTGCTGGCCCTGGCCACTCAGAGCAGTCCAGTGTGCCAGCAGCACCTCTGTTTCCAAGATGGCAGAGGTCTGGAGCACACTGGAGGAGCTCTGGACACCTCCCAGGGGAGGTGCAGGTCAGGGGAGTGGTCACTCCCCTTTCCTTTGTCCAGTTTCGCGCCAGAGCAGGGCTGGGGGATCCCTGAACCGGTGTAGACTGGCTTATGCAGAAATGGGCACCATCTGTGCCCATGAAAGCATTTCCAGAGGCTGGGGGAGGCTACTCCTCCCAGCCCTAACACCTTTTTCCAAAGGGAGAGGGTGTAACACCCTCTCTCTGACAAAGTCCTTTGTTCTGCCTTTCTGGGCCAAGCCTGGCTGGACCCCAGGAGGGCAGAAACCTGTCTGAGGGGTTGGCTGCAGCAGCAGCTGCAGTGAAACCCCAGAAAAGGCAGTTTGGCAGTACCCGGGTCTGTGCTAGAGACCCGGGGAATCATGGGATTGTCTCCCCAATACCAGGATGGCATTGGGGGGGGGCAATTCCATGATCTTAGACATGTTACATGGCCATGATCGGAGTTACCATTGTGAAGCTATACATAGGTAGTGACCTATGTATAGTACACCCGTGTAATGGTGTCCCCGCACTCACAAAGTCCGGGGAATTTGCCCTGAACAATGTGGGGGCACCTTGGCTAGTGCCAGGGTGCCTACACACTAAGTAACTTAGCACCCAACCTTTACCAGGTAAAGGTTAGACATATAGGTGACTTATAAGTTACTTAAGTGCAGTGGTAAATGGCTGTGAAATAACGTGAACGTTATTTCACTCAGGCTGCAGTGGCAGGCCTGTGTAAGAATTGTCAGAGCTCCCTATGGGTGGCACAAGAAATGCTGCAGCCCATAGGGATCTCCTGGAACCCCAATACCCTGGGTACCTCAGTACCATATACTAGGGAATTATAAGGGTGTTCCAGTATGCCAATGTAAATTGGTGAAATTGGTCACTAGCCTGTTAGTGACAATTTGTACAGAGAGAGCATAACCACTGAGGTTCTGGATAGCAGAGCCTCAGTGAGACAGTTAGGCATCACACAGGGAACACATACCTATAGGTCACAACCTTATGAGCACTGGGGTCCTGACTAGCAGGGTCCCAGTGACACATAACAAACATACTGAAAACATAGGGTCTTCACTATGAGCACTGGGCCCTGGCTAGCAGGATCCCAGTGAGACAGTGAAAACACCCTGACATACACTCACAAACAGGCCAAAAGTGGGGGTAACAAGGCTAGAAAGAGGCTACTTTCTCACAGTGCCAAAGGGTGAACTGATGCCCTCCTGTGATGAGAGAGCAGAGAGGCCCGAATAAGGGGAGCTGGGTGCCGAAAGGAGAGAGAAGATGGGTCCAAAATAGAGAGGAAGGGGGCTTAACTTCAAAGGAAATAGGGCATGGATAGAAAGGTGATGGGTTCTGAACGGGAGGAGGCGGGCACTGAACAGTTGGATAGAGGAAGGGCCTCAAAGGGGAGGGGAAATGTGTTCTCAACAGAGAGAAAAGAGATGGAATTCAAAGGGAACTGAGTCTGAATGGAGAGAGGAGGCAGGATGTGAGAGGGGAGGTGAGAGGGTCTTACACGGAGAGAAATAGTGGGGCCTGAATGGAGAGTAGGAGAAGCATGAACGATAGAAGGCCCAGTGCATGAATGGAGGGATGGGGGAACGCATTACTGGGGAGAGCAGGTAAAGCATGAAAGGAGAGAAGAGGAGTGTGAATTTAAAGAGGAAGAAGGCAACAAGTGAGAGGGCGGTGGAGTCTGAACACAGAGGGGGGCGGGGTCTGCGTAGCCCAATGACAACTCATCTTGCAAAGAGTGTCTGGATTAAATGTTAGAAAGCAGAACATTGGGTATATCTGAGACAATGACGCTGTTTCCATCCCACCTCTCCAAATACACAAGTTTTGAGGATAAGGAGGTGGGGGTGTAAGTGGGCCCGACCCAACGCGCCCTTGGACACAATGGATCAGCTGGGGTCGTTCTGTGCTTGGGAAGGTGCAGGTTTGAATGGGGTGCAGAGCGAGGGAGGTGGAGTGCAGGGGTCTGAGCGTAGGTGGAAGCTCAGTTGTTGGTTGAGGAATGCTGGTCCTTGGTTGTGCAGGGCTCTGTAAGCGTGCGTCAGCATCTTGACTTGGCATCTTTTGTGTGCGGGAGATGACTGGAGAGGCCACCGACAGGCCACACCTCCAGTGATGAAACCTGCATTTTGCCACGGAGGTGCACCTTAAAGCGTGAATCTATGGTGGTTCTAGTCACTGGAAGCGCAAAAGCATCACCAAGTGGGGTCTCATTACAGATCACCCCGGACCAGGAGGCCTCCATGAATGCACCTTCAGTGAGTCCCTGTTTCTGGGGGCCTGGCCACTCAGGCAACAAGTGCACCAGAGAAACAGGTGGTGAGCTGGGGACACAAGCCCATGGCAGGCAACTACTAGCCACCTGAGGTGGCCACCGCAAGCAGCTTGGCTGGTGTACATCCAGGACTCTTATCCACCCATAAAAAGGTTTTTATGTCTTTGTTGCGTGGCTGCAAGTATGTACCGTGAACCACCATCTTAATTACCTGATGGTGTACCCACAAGAAATGAAAACCTTCTCAAAAAGTCAATGGTTTAATGATCCGGGTTTGGAGGCGACCCCATAAATATTCAGGTTAAATCCTGGTCTCTCGACTGCCGCTCTCTCGGTACCCCAAGAAAAGGAGGGACCTCACACTTGTCCCAGTTTATCCGCTATCCCGAGATAATGAGGCGATGACGTCAAAGATGGAGGCTCTGGGGTCGGGGGGAGTTGATGGGGGGAGGGGTCTCCATCACTTTTAAGAATTAGACGTGCTCCTAGGAATATCAAAGCCACAGTGCACCCAGGGGTCTGTGAAGTGCTGGTTGCTACGTTTCAACTGGTTTATTCTCGCTCAAAGACCCATATTAATTGAGAGTGTGATAGTATTAACTTTAGATAACTCTCCTCCTGAAAGGACATTTGTTACACCTTTGAAGCAAAGCTCCCCCCACCGTCCCGCACCGTCACCAGGAGCACAGTGTTTTTTTGTTTTTTTTTTAAACAAAGGGTTTGGGTGAACTGGACATAAACGGGACATTAACTGATGCCCCTGAAAGCGCCCCCTCGAGGAGGCTGCTTTACCACAGCAGGTCTAGCGCCATGTCTGCTCATCTATTCAAGCGCAGGGAACAGCGCCACCTGCTGGCACTGTAGAGGTACGTCCTTTCATAGACACTTCCCCCTCCTGGTGAGTTTACTCTCGCTGCTCTGCCTCTCGGCAGTGAGTACTCACTCAACCCCCGCCTCACCAGCCTTCAGTGTACCCGAGGTTTGCGCCCCCCTGCACGCTAGTCTCTGCTGCAGCTCTGGGGGTCCCACGCTTCACCACTGACCGACCAGCCCTCCCTGGAACACAGATTAGTATGGGAAGAGAAGATCTGTGGCCCCACAAACACTGGCCCAGACAGACATTGTTTGTGAACCTCCGGAAGTGATGGGGCGCACACCAGACAATTGGGGAAACACACAAACTTTGTAGAGAACAGACACACTTACTGAATAATGCACGTGCCGCGGGTCCCCCTCAAAGAATCCCAGGAAGGAGCCAGGCCTCCATGAAAGACGGATACACCACAGACATCTCAGATCGAGTGTCCATTATCGAGTCGCACAGGCTTCTAGGCGACACACAGACCTGCTGGGAAGGACACAGTCCCTGGCAGACACACAGACCTGCTGGGAAGGACACAGACCCTGGCAGACACACAGACCCGCCGGGAAGGACTCATGCTCTGGCAGGCACGCAAACCCCCTGGGGAGGTCACAGACTCCTAGGAAACACACAGACCTGGTGGGAAGGACCCAGGATCTGGCAGACACACAGACCAGGTGGGAAGGACCCATGCTCTGGCAGGCACACAAACCCTCTGGGGAGGTCACAGACTCATAGGAAACACACAGACCAGGTGGGAAGGACCCAGGCTCTGGCAGACACACAGACCTGCTGGGAAGGACACAGTCCCTGGCAGACACACAGACCTGCTGGGAAGGACACAGTCCCTGGCAGACACACAGACCTGCTGGGAAGGACACAGACCCTGGCAAACACACAGACCCTCTGGGGAGGTCACAGACTCCTAGGAAACACACAGACCAGGTGGGAAGGACCCATGCTCTGGCAGACACACAGACTAGGCGGGAAGGATACAGACCCTAGCAGACACACAGACCAGGTGGGAAGGACCCATGCTCTGGCAGACACACAAACCCTCTGGGGAGGTCACAGACTCCTAGGAAACACACAGACCAGGTGGGAAGGACCCATGCTCTGGCAGACACACAGATTAGACAGGAAGGAAACAGACCCTAGCAGACACACAGACCAGGTGGGAAGGACCCATGCTCTGGCAGGCACGCAAACCCTCTGGGGAGGTCACAGACTCCTAGGAAACACACAGACCAGGTGGGAAGGACCCATGCTCTGGCAGGCACACAAACCCTCTGGGGAGGTCACCGACTCCTAGGAGACACACAGACCTGCTGGGAAGAACCCAGGCTCTGGCAGACACACAAACCCTCTGGGTAGGTCACAGACTCATAGGAGACACACAAACATGCTGGGAAGGACACAGACCCTGGCAGACACACAGACCTGCTGGGAAGAACCCAGGCCCTGGCAGACACGCAAACCCTCTGGGGAGGTCTCGGACTCATAGGAAACACACAAACCTGCTGGGAAGAACCCAGGCCCTGGCAGGCACGCAAACCCTCTGGGGAGGTCACAGACTCCTAGGAAACACACAGACCAGGTGGGAAGGACCCATGCTCTGGCAGACACACAAACCCTCTGGGGAGGTCACAGACTCCTAGGAAACACACAGACCAGGTGGGAAGGACCCAGGCTCTGGCAGACACACAGACCAGGTGGGAAAGACCCAGGCTCTGGCAGGCACGGAAGCCCTCGGGGAAGGACCCAGGCATCTAGGAAAGCACAGAGACTCGCAGGGAATCACACGCACTCTCTGTGAAAGACTCCGACTATCTGGGGATCACACAGACGCATGGGAAGCACACAGACCCTCTGGGAAGGGCCCATGCTCGGACAGACACCTAGAGACTCACGGGGGTGAGGGGATAAGAGGGGCACAGAGACCCTCTGGGAAGGACGCAGGCTCTCTAGGGGCCAATAGACACTCTGGGGTGACTCAGGGTCTCTGGGGGCACAGAGACTCTCTGCGGGGGTCACACAAATTCTGCGGGAGGTACTCAGGATCTCTGGGGGAACACAGAATCTCTAGGAACGACTCGGGCTCTCTGGGAGTACGCAGACTCTTTGTGAAGCACTCGGGCTCTCAGGGAGCACACAGACTCTCTGGGGAGGACTCGGGCTCTTTGGTGGGGGGGCACACAGACTCTCTGGGAAGGATTGAGGCTCTCTGGGGCACACAGACTCTCTGTGGAGGACTCAGGCCCTCTGGGGACACACATACTCTCAGGGTAGGACTCAGGCTCTCTGGGGAGCACACTGACTCTTTGGTAAGGACTCAGGCTCTCTGGAGGGCACACAACCCCACTGGGTAGGACTCAGGGTCTCTGGGGGCACACATACTCTCAGGGTAGGACTCAGGCCCTCTGGGGGCACACCGACTCTCTGGGAAGGACTCGGGCTCTCTGGGGGCACACAGACAGTGAAGAAGTGTGGCACAATGGTTAGAGCGGCAGACCCTGATGCAGAGATCTGGCCCGGGACCAGGGTTCAATTCCCACCTCAGTGGGTCTTGGGCTCAATTCCCTTGGCCCAGATAATTCTCGCCTCGGTGCCTAAACTAATTAATGGGCCCCACTCTGTAACTCTGGGCAATAGCTTACTTAATCTCCACAACGGCCCTCACAGCGCTTGGGTGCCTGGCTTCACCCTGGGGCTGTCCAGGAGTGGGCACCTCACAGGGAAAAGCCAGGAGGGGTTCCACAGCGGTTTGCGTACAGCGCCTTGAGACCCTAACAGGTGAGTAGTGCGCTATACAAGTGCAAAGTTTACAGACTCTCTGGGATGGACCCAGGTTCGCTGGAGGGTTAGGGGGCACACAGATTCTCTGGGAAGGACCCAGGCTTTCTGGAGGGCACACAGACTCTTTACGAAGGACTCAGGCTCTCTTGGGGCACACAGACTCTTTGGAAAGGACACAGGCTCTTTGGGTGGTGCGAACTCCCTGGGGGGCACACAGACTCCCTAAAAGGGATTTGGCTCTCTGGGGGCACACAGACTCCTGGGGAAGGACTCAGGGTCTCTGGGGGCACACAGACTCCTGGGGAAGGACTCAGGCTCGCAGGGGGTGCACATACTCCTCAGGATGGGCTCAGGCTCCCTTGGGGCACACAGACTCTTGGGGGGTGGGCTCAGGCTCTCTGGGGGCACACAGACTTTTACTGACAATCGCTTTGGCAGCATCCCACGTCTCAATTTGTTTGGCCACTGTCCACTCCGGGAGGAACAATTCTATGAAAATCAGAGGGCCCGGGTTCCATCTTCAAGCCATCACACTCGCCTGAGACGTTTCCATACAACCCATCACCTTTTTGTTGTGTTGCAGTGGTCCAACAAAGAAGAAATCTTTCTATTCCAACTTGTTTTTCTGACAAGACACCATCTGGTTGTGTGTGGGGTAGCACGCCAGTCCCTGAATGGACAGGCACAACCTAAACAAGCATTGGCAAAGCTGATATGTTTGATACCCTCCTATTCGACTGCCGACCAGATCAATAAAAAATGGCTGCTGTAGTGCCAAACAATTTAAAATAAAAAAGGATTTGCTTTACGTATAGGATGTGTGGGTGGGATAATGAATTCAATGTGAGGACAGAGTGTACCTTTCAAGTGTTAAATAGTCCCTCATGCACCCGAAGGGACGTGGAAGGATACACACACAAATCCAGGTAAGAGAAAGTGAGAGGATTTACTCCTACCGATTTAAGATCAGATGTTTCAGACCAATGACTGAAGCTTCATCTGGCAGAGAAGCAAATGACTGAAGGAGGCTGAACAAAGGGCCCTTAGTGTACGTACGGAGTACTCTGTTCACCATGAACCGCGCAGGCGCCGTTACACGTCAAATCTAAACGCGTCCTAGCAGCACCTAATCTGGGATTATCTGGGATTTAAAGCCAAGATCTGCCTCCCATCTGACTGTAACATGCGTTCTAGTGGTTAATGTGTAAATAAAGCCCCTATTCCCGTCACTGAACCCCCTCATGTACTGATACAGGGAGTGCAGAATTATTAGGCAAGTTGTATTTTTGAGGATTAATTTTATTATTGAACAACAACCATGTTCTCAATGAACCCAAAAAACTCATTAATATCAAAGCTGAATATTTTTGGAAGTAGTTTTTAGTTTGTTTTTAGTTTTAGCTATGTTAGGGGGATATCTGTGTGTGCAGGTGACTATTACTGTGCATAATTATTAGGCAACTTAACAAAAAAAAATATATACCCATTTCAATTATTTATTATTACCAGTGAAACCAATATAACATCTCAACATTCACAAATATACATTTCTGACATTCAAAAACAAAACAAAAAAAAATCAGTGACCAATATAGCCACCTTTCTTTGCAAGGACACTCAAAAGCCTGCCATCCATGGATTCTGTCAGTGTTTTGATCTGTTCACCATCAACATTGCGTGCAGCAGCAACCACAGCCTCCCAGACACTGTTCAGAGAGGTGTACTGTTTTCCCTCCTTGTAAATCTCACATTTGATGATGGACCACAGGTTCTCAATGGGGTTCAGATCAGGTGAACAAGGAGGCCATGTCATTAGATTTCCTTCTTTTATACCCTTTCTTGCCAGCCACGCTGTGGAGTACTTGGACGCGTGTGATGGAGCATTGTCCTGCATGAAAATCATGTTTTTCTTGAAGGATGCAGACTTCTTCCTGTACCACTGCTTGAAGAAGGTGTCTTCCAGGAACTGGCAGTAGGACTGGGAGTTGAGCTTGACTCCATCCTCAACCCGAAAAGGCCCCACAAGCTCATCTTTGATGATACCAGCCCAAACCAGTACTCCACCTCCACCTTGCTGGCGTCTGAGTCGGACTGGAGCTCTCTGCCCTTTACCAATCCAGCCACGGGCCCATCCATCTGGCCCATCAAGACTCACTCTCATTTCATCAGTCCATAAAACCTTAGAAAATCAGTCTTGAGATATTTCTTGGCCCAGTCTTGACGTTTCAGCTTGTGTGTCTTGTTCAGTGGTGGTCGTCTTTCAGCCTTTCTTACCTTGGCCATGTCTCTGAGTATTGCACACCTTGTGCTTTTGGGCACTCCAGTGATGTTGCAGCTCTGAAATATGGCCAAACTGGTGGCAAGTGGCATCGTGGCAGCTGCACGCTTGACTTTTCTCAGTTCATGGGCAGTTATTTTGCGCCTTGGTTTTTTTTTTACACGCTTCTTGCGACCCTGTTGACTATTTTGAATGAAACGCTTGATTGTTCGATGATCACGCTTCAGAAGCTTTGCAATTTTAAGAGTGCTGCATCCCTCTGCAAGATATCTCACTATTTTTGACTTTTCTGAGCCTGTCAAGTCCTTCTTTTGACCCATTTTGCCAAAGGAAAGGAAGTTGCCTAATAATTATGCACACCTGATATAGGGTGTTGATGTCATTAGACCACACCCCTTCTCATTACAGAGATGCACATCACCTAATATGCTTAATTGGTAGTAGGCTTTCGAGCCTATACAGCTTGGAGTAAGACAACATGCATAAAGAGGATGATGTGGTCAAAATACTCATTTGCCTAATAATTCTGCACTCCCTGTATGTATAGGCTGAGTGTGCCAAAGCCTTTTGCTGCTCACCAGCACAGTGGTGGCTTGTGACGTCACAAACATATCATGTAGCCTTGGTGCGATGGTGTATATATGATGACCTGGTGTGTTTATACCAACGTATTCAGAACTGTCTAATATTGCAAAGATGGTGGGGCGTAGCAATGGACTATTTCAGGCAGGGAGGCATTTAATTTAATGTCAGACCACCGCCTCCCCTCCAGCAGAAGGTCAACGGACCCCGAGCACAGCCCCCAGGAGGCCCACCACCATGAACCTGCCCCCTGCGCAGGGAAGAGTTGGAGGGTGAACACACAGCCTTGGTACCATCTCCGCCGGGGGACCATCGGCAGCCACCTGGTCGCATCATCTGTCTCCATGGCAACCAGAGACCGATCCATCCTCAAGGCCTCACCATGGCAGCCGGCGCTGCTGATCCGAAACAGCTTGGACCTGAGCTCTTCCTGCCCCCGCGCGGTGTCGTTTCTTCTCTTCATGTCTTATTATTTTCAAATGTGCGAAGCACTCTGAGTTCAGAACAGCAGAAAAATAAGGCTTTAAAACACTGGGGGTTTAGGTGAATCATTTAGTCAACAAGCACAATCTCAAACATTTGTGGCTCAAAAGCTTGTTTGATGCCAAGGAACCCGATGCACTGTGGTAACAATTGACTTGCCCAAGATCACACAAGATAATCAAGCAGGCTAGCAGACGAGACCTCGGATCAGGTGGGTGGGTGCTGGAAGTGTCCTCCATTAGGAAGGAGAAAGGGTCTGCTTTTAGAACTGAGAAAAAACGAGCAGGGACAGTTCAAGTATTTCCATTTGTTATACCTGCTGTTATTTACGTCATTTGTTTGTCAGTGAGTGTGTACTAGTACAGCGCCTAAACATACTCTGCCTGGGCTGGAAGGCGCACTGGACTCGGAAACGTGAAAGGAGAATTGATTGATCCAATGAAAAGGTCTTAATAAGTGGGTGCAGAATTTGTCGGACACGTGCACAGCAGGGGTTCAGTGAAATGTTGATGCACAAGGTCAGACAGGCTGGTGCAACCCCCCCCCCCCCCCCTTACAGACCCGGTGTGGGCCAGTCCGCCTGCTGAGTCATTATGTACTGAGGTGAAAGTTTCTCATAGTTAAGCCGCCCTGGAGACAGCGTCTGGTAAAAGTTTACAAAGTGCCTCAAGAATGCTGAAGACAAAACACGGCAACTCCAGGCGCTATTTGCAAATTCTTACAACTGTTATCCAGCATTGAAGGTGACCTTGGCAGCCCAGCCCCAGTGTGCAGAGCCCCCCAGAAGCGGCATTCGTGGGGGCAACGGTGCAGCAAAACACAACAGTCTAAGATTCTGTGGCCCAAATGTGGACCTTCGTGGCCCGCAGCCAGGCGACACACTGCCCTGAAAGAAAGGGGGCTAAGCAGGAGGGACGGGAGAACTTCATGACCTTCAGAAATATACACCATTTAATAAAACCTCACGTCACAGCAGGAAGGATGCCCAGATTCATGGAAAGCGACGACGGACAGGGCCCTCCATCTCCAACCAGCTGCTTCCGCCCCACCTGTTGACGACATAAACCTCTGGGCGCCCGCTCCATTTCGATAGCAGTAGGCTTTTGGAAAGTTGAATTGAAATTGCATTTATATAGTGCTTACTACTTCTGGCGAGCGCTTTACGGCGAGTAGCACGCTACCCTGCGGCCGAAAGGCAGTGGTCATTCCAGGGCACAAGTCCCATTCCAACCCATAACCTCACAGGAAGTGACATCACAAGAATTGACATCCTACCTTAAGACTTCACACATATGTTTAGCATGTTTGTAAGGAGTACATTTGACGGAATTACCAGATTTAACAAATGAGATCTTGCTTTGGGGTTGTGCCAAAAAGGTAACACAACAATGACGCAATATCCGGGCCTCAATTTCAACATTTATTTTTTAAAATCTCTGCCACAAAGAAATGGACACAAGGAAACACTTGGCAATAAGTCTGTTCTGCTTATTTGGTTTCAGAGACTGCATTTTTAAAATTCTTATGGGGTTAAGGCACCTGCTGCAGAGAGCGTCCTATGCCCCGTAAATCTCAGGAAATACTAATAATTGTGAGATAACTCTGGTGGTTAACGCATTTACGGGAGAGATGTGTGTTGTGTCTAGTCAGTTTTGAAGCAAAGTAACATAGAGCGTTAACGTACTTCCTGCAGAGCACATCATGACAGATTTTTTATTTTACGTAGATAGGTAGGTGGGCTACCGTTCTAACACAGAGATCCTTTTGTTACTTGCAGTTCATAAATTGTAATCCTCGTAATTTAGCACAGTGAGCTATGAAGGACACGTGGGTCCTACACCTTGTAACCCTCACTATCCTATGTAACACATCCTGTACATAGATTTACATTTTTATGATTTATTGTCAGTGTATAATGTGTACATATGATATGAAGCACTCTGACTCTCTGTATTGGGACAAGCAGAGCTATAAAAGAAATAAAACAAAATTGTGGTATTTAAATTGCTATTTGTACAAATAAAGGCACAGACCAGCATATCTGACATTCTTTCTGTGCATGCATGTCTCTTAATTACTAGGACTGGCCAAAGTCAAAATCATGCCCCTCTTAAGTAACTGTGGAGTGACCACAAACCATGTGCCTTTGTTTTTCCACCACTGCAGCTAGGTGTGAGGCTCTAGATAGCTCCCCTAAGAACAAAAGGAGGCCCGATGGCCAATTAACTTCGGCCTTTGTTTTTGCCCCAGCTCAAATTTAAAGTAAAAAAGACCACCCACCGCCGCCTGCATGTCGCTGCTCAGAAGGAAAGCAGACAAGGCACAGGCGCTGCTGAATGTGTCCTGGTGTTTAAACGTTACACCGGGATGAGTTCAGCACATTATGGTGTGGCACAACAACTTGGCAGGGTGGGCGGCGTCCAACTTGTGAAAATAGTGGGTGGAAGCCATGTACCCGTGTGTACCCCGACTTGTGCACTGGGTCAGTCCTTTGGTTATTGGGGTTTGTCTTGCACGCTCAAGGAAACCACTGCATGCATTCCATGTTCTTCATGGTACATCAGTGACTTTGAGGTGATCATTAGAGGGGGATGTGAGAAGCTAATGATTTCACAAAAAGCTTGAAGATAGACATGCTTGAGATTTGGAGTAGTTTATACTCAGAAGAGGCACGTAAAAGGGAAGCAGAGGTGAATTCCACATAAAGGACAGAAACAGTAACTGAATGTTGTTTTTTCATGCAGAATTTAAAGGCATATCAGAGGTGGACAGCACACCGTAGAAGGCCCACAATTCCTCATGATATGGCAGAGCGAGGTGATGAGCAACCAAGATCACTTGTAAGGATGAAGCTGGGCTTCTGCAACAAAAGATATTTGTAATTATTATAATAGGCAAGTTAATTAGACCGATTTAAAGTAGATTCAAGCAAGTAACACGCCATCTAAAACCAAATTAAAATCCATCACTACAAAACCAGTTCACAGAGCAATATGCCACTTTTAGCATAAAAACTGTCAAAGCAACAAGTGACCAGATGGACGCTGAATTTGTCTAGCAACACCTTTTTTTAATCATATTGTAGATTATAATATCACTCTGCATTCCCAAGAACTGCATATTCCTAAGCCTTCTTGTCTTTGTTGCACAAAAGCAACTGGGCATTAAGCAAAACAATTGATTTGCTCAAGCTCAGACAATTTAATCAAAAAGAAAGGCTGAAAAGAAAACTCCTGTCTCCTTGTCCCAAAATGCGTAATTTAACCACTGGAGAAAAAAAACAAAGGATGCACTAAGAGGTGAAGCTCTGAACTTCCTCTTGTGGATACCAGGAAGGATTCTAACCCCACACTGGTGATGGGACCCTGCTCCCTGGATTTCCTCTGGTACTGAAAGGTCAGGCTTGCCCTTGGCTTGGGAGTGTGGCTCAGATGTTTAGGCCTCTGCCCTGGATCCGTCCCTCTGGCTGCAGGCCTCTGAGCTGGCATGGAGCTCAGTGGCCTATTCCCTGGCCTGTATCCAAGGGGCCTTACCAGAACTTCCCTATGTTAAGGAGAGGTTGGAAGCCCTCAAAGGGAGAGGTAAGCGGTATGAACAGATGATTGAGGGATCGTTTGAGTCTCATTGGATAAGAAACGGTGAGACTGAACAGAAGAAGCAGAAAGTGGTGGATTCTTGAAACCGAGTTAAGATTGGGGAGTGACCAAGAGAAGCGTGCACAGTCTACACGAGACACCCGAAGAGGGGCGAGGTGCTTCACCAGTTCCAAGCAAAGCCGTTCCTGAGACCCGGCTTCACATGCAGCAGAACATATGGTCTGGTGTCATTACTTGTATGGTAGACTCAGCGGACATCTCCATGGCGTGTCATGGGTCTTGGAGCTTTGGTACTCACGGTGCTACATGTAGAGAGGTGCCCACTTCACCCAAAGCCACCGTCATCATATGATCCTCTGTGGCAGGGGGTAGGATGGGGTGATATTTAAGATCAGATGAGATGGTTCCCCCCCATTCGGGGCACAATCTTTTTAGGATTTTGATATTAGCAAAAATAAAAAATACACAAAATACTTAGGTGTACAGGCTTTCAGGCAGACTTTTTAGTGTCTTCACATTGCATTTCTGCAAACCAAAGTGTACAGAACTGACAGCGACCCCGCCCACTTCAGCCATTGGTTACATTCTCTATGATTGACAGCCATTCTGCCAAAGCACGATCTTGTCAAACACACAGAAAAAAAGCAGTCCCTTTCAGTGCCAGAAACTTTTTTGACCAGCATCTTTTTTAACAACAGTTTGACATTTTTCCTTACCTTTTAAAACTTGTGGGTTTTTCCTCTTCCACCAGCTTCCCAGACACCTTTGCCTGGCCCTCACCATCACTTGCAGCACACCACATTGTGCGTGTGCAGTGCCAGCTACAGACGCTTTTAATGGGCTTTAATCCCATCAAAACTGCTCCTCATTCACAAGCCGGCACGTTCGGGTGCATGGGAGGCCATCTTTGAATGGGGTCCACCTCATTCCAAGATGGTGGCCGGTGCGTGCACATGAAGAAGACGCTAGTCTGTGTCTCTGAAACCTTTCCCCTCTAAGTCAGATAGGTTTGCTGCGGCACCCCATAAGGATCCAACTCATCACTATTTTTGTTCACCATGTACAAGGGATCCTAGGCCAGAACACTCCACATAGTAGGCACTGACCTCTACACGTAAGCTGAAGGTGAACAGCTAGTTTCTGGACTACCAAAGCCTGCTCAGATAGCCGGGACACAGGGTCAGCCACCTTTTCTGGCTGCCTGACTTTTGTCTGCTGGTAGATCAGAAAACCAGGGCTGCACTCATACCTTATCGCCGGCTGCAACCAGGACACGAAATTCACTACTCAGCACTGAGGGCCGAACCTGAGCTTCAAAAACCCTACAAAGTCCTCACGCCCTGGCTGATCACACAATATGTCCCCTCGCTGTTGAACTTACCTGTCTTTATTTTCTATTACCGCTCCATCAGAATGCTGTTTTAACTACTGTTAGCTTCTAGTGCCAAGAAACAAATGTATATGTTGTGCTATATAAATATGCTGGGGGTGCATTCATATCAGTGGCACTCCTAAGTACAGTGGACGGAACATTCACCACTTTAGGGCAGATCTCCTTCCCAAAACTGTAGATAACTCCCTATTAACACAACATAACAAAAGTCAGTAGATGTGTAAATAACTCCCAATTAACACAACATAACAAAAGGCTGCAAGAATGTGTGTCAAAATGCTCGAATCACCAGACGAGGGAACGTCTCGGGACTACAACTCTCCAGTCCTAGCTTTCCAATTACAAACAGCTGCAATCCTCTACTTTTGCCCAATCGGTTCTCGTCTCGAGAATATATGACTACAGATCCCAGAGTGCATTTGTTAAAATAAGACTCAGGGTCCCAAAATGCAGATGCAGTTAACTAAAAGCACAGGACTCGACCATTGTGTCCGTGGTTACTTGGGGTCAGAGACCAGGGGTCATTCTAGGTCACCTGTAAACCAGACTGGGCGGGACTGAACCCTCAAGTTATGATCAGTCCTTCGCCAGCCCTCACTTTAGGGCTTTCGCTCTTGCTGAACCAGAGCAGCCGCTCCCCGATGAGTGAGGCTGGCCGGGATGCATTCATGGGATTAAGGCCTGGCCCAGGGATTACTAGACAGGCTACTCGAGGACACCAGGCCTTGGCTTCAGAAGGCACGTTCCGCCGGATACATCTCTGTGGCAGCCCCCTCCGGCTCGACCTCGTCTGCGCTTCATGTGAACCAGACCGCAGCGGAATTGGGAGATTCCTGACAAACTCACAAGCCTGTGCCAAGCCAGTGGCTTGTAAATCCGGCATGCGACTGACTCTACTCCAGCCCCGCCGGCTTTCAGAGAGGCACCGGCCAATACAGAATCACTCAGGCTCACCTCTAACTCAGTGACACGCCAGGGACTCACTCAGTGCCACGCCGGGGCGGGGGGGGGGGGCTCAGGGTACTTTAAGCTCATCTCTAACTCAGTGGCACGCCAGGGACTCACTCAGTGCCACACCGGGGGGGGGGGGGGGCTCAGGGTACTTTAAGCTCATCTCTAACTCAGTGACACGCCAGGGACTCACTCAGTGACACGCCAGGAGGGCTCCGGGTCTTTCAGGCTCATCTCTAACTCACTGACACGCCAGGGACTCACTCAGTGCCACGCCGGGGGGCGGGGGGGGGGGGGGGCTCAGGGTACTTTAAGCTCATCTCTAACTCAGTGACACGCCAGGGACTCACTCGGTGACACGCCGTTGGTTGGGAGGGGTACTTTAAGCTCATCTCTAACTCAGTGACACGCCGGGGGCTCAGGGTCTTTCAGGCTCATCTCTAACTCACTGACACGCCAGGGACTCACTCGGTGACACGCCGTTGGTGGGGGGGGGGAGGGGGGTCAGGGTATTTTAAGCTCATCTCTAACTCAGTGACACGCCAGGGGGCCTTAGGGTCTTTCAAGTTCATCTCTAACTCAGTGACACACCGGGGGCTCAGGGTCTTTCAGGCTCCATTCTAACTCATAGATACGCCAGGGACTCACTCAGTGACACGCCGGGGGGGGGGGGGGAGGGCTCAGGGTCCTTCAGGCTCTTCTCTAACTCAGTGACACGCAGGGACTCACTCAGTGACACGCCAGGGGGGGCTCAGGGTCTTTCAAGCTCATCTCTAACTCATTGACACGCCAGGGGGCTCAGGGTATTTCAAGCTCATCTCTAACATAGTGACACGCCAGGGACTCACTCAGTGACACGCCAGGGCGGCTCGGGTTCTTTCAGGCTCATCTCTAACTCAGTGACACGTCAAGGGCCCTCAGGGTCTTTCAAGTTCATCTCTAACTTAGTGACACGCCAGGGGGGCTCAACGTCTTTCAGGCTCATCTCCAACTCAGTGACACGCCGTGGACTCACTCAGTGACACGCCAGGGGGGCTCAACGTCTTTCAGGCTCATCTCTAACTCAGTGACACGCCAGGGACTCACTCAGTTACACGTCACGGGGCCTCGGGGTCTTTCAAGCTCATCTCTAACTCATTGACACGCCAGGGGGCTCAGGGTATTTCAGGCTCATCTCTAACTCAGTGACACGCCAGGGACTCACTCAGTGGCACGCCAGGGGGGTGAGGGTCTCTCATAGTCCAGGTGTCACCACCCCGAGACTCCGGGCAAAAAATGAGCCGCTAAACACAAGGGGTGAGGTTTATCTGGTAACTCCCCCCTCAGACCCCCAACTTCCCGCAAGTATCGATAGCAGGGAACTGAGTAATTCTGCGGGGGTGGGGGTGTGAGTTACCGTGTAGGAACTGTGGGACCCTCTAGGGCTCCTTAGAAAAGGGCAGCGGGGTCAGAAATCAGGGACTGAACTGTTTTGGAATCCGGGCTGGGCAGAGAGTTAGAAGTCCTCGAGAACAGAAGAATCATGACAGTGAGTTAGAAATCGGGGGGTGATAGAGGAATCAGGGCCCGGGACTGAGATAAAATATAGTGAGTAATAGATAGTACGAGGAGTCAGGGCCTGGCAGTGAGTTTAAAGTTAGTGAGTGAAAGTGAGAAGAAGCAGAGCAGGGCAGTAAGACTGAACTCAAGAGTGACAGATGGAGGAATCGGGCCCCGATTTACAAGTGGAACTCAGTGAGTAATAATGAGAGGAATCGGGGCTAGGCAGTCAGCCAGAAATCAGGGCTCATAAAAGGAGCAATTAGGGACAAGTATTAGGTTAAAAATCTTGGAATGCTAATGCGACGAATCAGGGCCGGGCACTATGTTAGAAATCAGGGAGTGATAGTGCGAGGAATCAGGGCAAGGCAATGAGTTGGAAATCAGTGAGTGATGGTGAGAGGAATCGGGGCCAGGCTGTGAGTTGGAAATTAAAGGTGATAGAGAAAAAAATCATGACTTGTCAGTCAGCAATCAGGGGTTGATAAAGAAATCAGGGTCAAGCATAGAGGTAGAAATCAGGGAGTGAAAGTAAGAGAAATCTAGCCGGGCAGTAAGTTAGAAATGAGGAATGACAGACAAATCAGAGAGCGACCGCGATAAGAATCAGCCTCCTGAGGCAAAGACCCTGAAACCCTGTGTCCAAGAGAACAACTCACTACGCCCAAATCCCAAAACTTTGTTGTGCACCCCCCTTCCGATTACCCTATCATCCTTCGGGAGGATGAACATGGATTCAGATTTTTCTCAGCGAGAGGGATCTGTGTGAACCATTCTCCAGCAGGCAAAAAAATATGCAGACTTGCATAACCTAAAATTACGAGAAATTCTGCACCTTTTCACAGTGCAATTTAAATTTTACGGAAGAGGGGCCTATTTTAAAGTTAACTTGGGAGAAAACAAGAATCCATTTTCAGTGTCAACCCTCCCTGTGACTAAATATTGGCATACGGTGTAGAAAAACTATAAAAAGCTGTAGAGATAGGAAAAACTGGTGACCCTGAGAACTATGGGTTATCCAATAATCACGATCTACATGAGAGTTTGCTGGCATATTAATAACTTTCACAACTGTAAGTGGACTTGGTGCTGAAAAGTGACAGATGATGCCGCTGTCCTCTCACTGGTTGCACACAGAGGCCCTTCAGACTGTACAACTAGGATAGGCGATCTCTGTAACATAACTATTTACAATATGGAAAGGAGCATAAGAACATGTAACAAGGGACCAGTGAACGAAGAAAGAGCTGAAATAAAATGTGAAAAATGCAGAAAGGGCCAGGCGTCTGGTGAGCAGACATCTCGGATTTCCCCTGAGAGTCATGGTTTTCAGAGGATTGTTCCAGCACTTTTCTCAGATTTAAATACATGTCCCAGTTTTTAGGTCGAGGCCTACCAGATAAGGCAGCTCTCTGGTTTGCTAACATCTTGGGGACATTGAGAAAGCCTCCCTGGAAATGCATTCCACCTGTTGCTTATCATTGGCTTTGTGGTTTGTAACTTACATTTCCTGGCTTCCTATTTGCTGCCTTTATTTGTTTTAGGCTGTCCAGCTTGAGTTCGTCCCTTTCTTTGCCCAAACCTTATTTACTGTATTCTTCGACCAGTAATGGATTTCTGTAAACAGGATTTTAAATCTTGTTCTTATCTTGTCACTTTTGCGGAGCCAGAGCATGTCTTCCAGGGATCTTGGTGTTTACTTTTCTTTCTCTGACTTCAATGTGAAATATGTATGTGACAATCGTGCTGGCTCAAGAGAGATTGCTTGAGGAAGGCTGTACGATCTTATTATTTTTCTAGCACAAAGCATAATTTAAATGTCTGTAAATAAACTGTGGCGATATTTCAAAATATAGAAATCCAAATGAAGCACATTTTTTGGTAATTCTAAAGTATGACAGAAACAAATATTTTAATATGATCAAAGTAAATTAATACACTAGGAGATGCCATGTTATTGTTTGGCCGCTGTATACTTTTATCAGTAAAAGTGTACGTCTGCGCAAATGTAATAGTCCTTTCAGTTGAAGATGTGTGGCCTGTAATGACAGTGTGCTACCACACCACGAATAATCCATTCTGTGGCACTCTACTCTGCATCACTCCACGCAACTGCACTCTACTATGCACCACTCCACTCTGTAGTATTGCACGCCACTCCACTCTACACCACTGCGCTTTACATACTTCACTCTACACCAGCGGTTCCCAACCTTTTGACTTCTGTGGACCCCCACTTTATCATTACTGGAACCCGGGGACCCCCAATGAATTATTACTGGAATCTGGGGACCCCTCACTCAGTGAATATTGAAAGCTGGGGAACAAATCTTTAAATATTATTTAATTTTCTAAGCTGTCGCGGACCCCCTGCGGTGGCTTCGCGGACCCCCAGGGGTCCCCGGACCACAGGTTGGGAACCACTGCTCTACACCACACGACTACTCTATGCCAATGCCCTCTACACCAATCCAGTCTAGGCCACTCCACTCTACGCTGGACAATTCCACTTTACGCCAGTCTGCAGCACTGCACTGTATGCCACTGAACTCTATGCTGATACAAGTAAGAGGTGAGATCCCACTTTTATTTGAACCGTTAAGCGTGTAATCGCTTATGTTGAGATGATTTTGTGCTCCATGACACGCGTTCATAAGGCTAGTCATACTTCAAGTCAGACTGCCGGATACGTTTGGTCAAGCTTTTATATTAGAGTAATGTTATGATTCCAAATTGTTACTTAAAGATAACAATATGCATAAGGAAAATTCAGCCAGGTCGTGCTTTATTCCAAATCATTACATGTAGCTGCGCAATAGGCATGGAAGGAACTCAGCCAACACGTGTTTCGCCCTCTAGGGTGTGTCCACCTAGGGCTTTCTCAAGGCTGTAATAAATAGAATAAGGTAGGTTGAGAGAAAGTAAGTACTTATATAAAGTGATCACCTAGACGTGTAGATAGAGAATACTTGCTGTGCTCAAGAACCCAAAGATTGAATGCCGTGGAATAAGTGTGACTAGAGGAAGAAAACTCCTAGTCCGGAGTTGAGGTAAGAGATCTTGGTCTCAAGAAAAACCCAAAAGGTACTAGTTGTGAAATAGTACCAGTCGTCCCGCTTTTGCAAGAAGGGAAACTTGAACAAAAAGACAAAAAAAAAGACAAAATAAAGAAATGAAATCATTTGGAATTGTCGTAAACAACTTAATTAAGGTCCTTAATACCAAAGTGTATATTCATGTCTTGATTGATCTAAAAGAAACAGATATATATGAAAGCTTTTTGTATTGCGCTCGATAGAACATATAGACAGCTTCATTTGTTCACATTGAAAAGGTACGCCGGTCTGTTATTATGTCTAAAACATATGTACTAAGTACTTCCTAAGCACCGCAATATAATGGGGGAAAGTTATACATATATCACCCTCTAAGTGTTTGTCATAGGTTGTATTTAGGCTGGAATCAGCAAGGAAAAATCCAAGATAAACGTATCCATATTGAATCTTTGTAAGTTGTTGAGAGGAGCTCAAGGGTGTGTGCCTAAAATATACTAATTCTAAAGTGCAGATGGTCGGGGAATCTTACCTCGAAAATACTTTCGGATGGATACGTGTCTGTCGCGTCCTATGCTGACGCCATATTGGAAGCTTCCCAGACTCATTCTCGTTCCACATTGGTATCAAGGACTCCTCGCAGGGGGTCCTTTGTCTATTTTGGCCGATATACGGACGAACTTGAAATACTTCACAAGGCGCCATATTTGAAGGGTGAATTATTGAGCTAAAAGGTATATCTATACGAAGACTACTGGTTATCCTCCTATTTAATAGATGGAGGTAATAGAATCCAGAGATATTTACGTGCACTCGATAATATGTCTAATGTTATTAGACTGAAACCAGATTTCGGTGATGTCGATTACGCTCTTGGAATATCACCCAGAAAAGAAAAAAACTCAACTAAGGAGGCTGAAGGCTCCAATTAGACCATAGATCTTGCCATAATTAGGTCAGTCGGGAATTTGACGGCATTCGATCTTCGGGTTCTTGAGCACAGCAAGTATTCACTTTATACAAGTACTTACTTTCTCTCAACCTACCTTATCCTATTTATTACAGCCTTGAGAAAGCCCTAGATGGACACACCCTAGAGGGCGAAACACGTGTTGGCTGAGTTCCTTCCATGCCTATTGCGCAGCTACATGTAATGATTTGGAATAAAGCACGACCTGGCTGAATTTTCCTTATGCATATTGTTATCTTTAAGTAACAATTTGGAATCATAACATTACTCTAATATAAAAGCTTGACCAAATGTATCTGAAAGTCTGACTTAAAATATTACTAGCCTTATGAACGCGTGTCATGGAGCACAAAATCATCTCAACATAAGCGATTACACGCTTAACGGTTCAAATAAAAGTGGGATCTCACCTCTTACTTGTACAGGACTAAACCTACTGATGGGGGATTAGGGCCCATTCCCCCTGTCTGAGCTCCCACCATCCAAATAACGAACTTAGTGAATAGGCAATATATCAGGAAGTAAATCTGGACCCCCACCCATATAATCTATGCTAATACACTCTACGCCAATGTAGTGTACACTGTATCACTCCACTCTACACCCCTGCACTCTATGCCAATCCACTCTACACCACTCCAGTCTCCACTATGACACTTCACACTATACCACTGCAGTGTAAGGCAGTGCACTCAACTCTGCAACACTGCAATCCACACCACTGCACTCTCACCACTTTATTCTTTACCACTCTAAATCTCTGCAATCTATACCACTTTACTCGACTCCTCTGCACTCCACCCTGCACCACTCCATGCTCCCATGCACCACTCCACTCTGCACCGCTTCCCTCTACTCTGAAACAATCTATTCTATGCCACTGCACTATGTCCCACTCTGCTCCACTCTGTGTACTCCACTCTACGCCACTTCACTATGTGCCACTCTGCTCCACTCTGTGCACTCCACTCTACGCCACTGCACTATGTGCCACTCTGCTCCACTCTGTGCACTCCACTCTACGCCACTGCACTATGTGCCACTCTGCTCCACTCTGTGCACTCCACTCTACGCCACTGCACTATGTGCCACTCTGCTCCACTCTGTGCACTCCACTCTACGCCACTTCACTATGTGCCACTCTGCTCCACTCTGTGCACTCCACTCTACGCCAGTTCACTATGTGCCACTCTGCTCCACTCTGTGCACTCCACTCTACGCCACTGCACTATGTGCCACTCTGCTCCACTCTGTGCACTCCACTCTACGCCACTGCACTATGTGCCACTCTGCTCCACTCTGTGCACTCCACTCTACGCCACTGCACTATGTGCCACTCTGCTCCACTCTGAGCACTCCACTCTACGCCACTGCACTATGTGCCACTCTGCTCCACTCTGTGTACTCCACTCTACGCCACTTCACTATGTGCCACTCTGCTCCACTCTGTGCACTCCACTCTACGCCACTTCACTATGTGCCACTCTGCTCCACTCTGTGCACTCCACTCTACGCCACTGCGATCAACTCTACACCCCTCTACTGTATGTCACTGCATTCTATGCCAATGGACTCTAAACTTCTTTACTCAAAATCAATGCACTCTACGCCAATCTACTCTGCACCACTGTACTTTAGGCCGCTTCACTCTACTCCACTCTACGACATTCCACTCCACGATACTCCACTCTATGATCTACTCCATTAAACTCAAGTCAACTCTATGACACTCTACTTACTCTGTGACTCTATGAAACTACTACACGCTACAACGCTCTATGCAACTCCCTCTACACCACTCCATGCCACTTAACTCCACTCTATTCTAATACACACTACTCCACTCTACTCCACTGCACCACTCTACACCACCCCACTACCCTTCACTCTGACACTCTCTGTGACACTCCACTCTATGCCACTCGACTCTACAACACTCTACTCCGCTCTACACCGTTCCACGCTCCTACACTACTGCACTCTATGCCGCTACCCTCTACACCACTCCACTCTGCTCTACACCATTCCATGACATTCTCTGATACTCCACTCTACACCACTCTATTCCACTCAAATCTACTCCACGCTACACCCTTCCAGTATGTAACACTCCACTCCCTCCACAACACTCCACTCTATGCCACTCCATTTCATTCCACTCTACCCCACTCAACTCTACAACACTCTACTGCACTCTATGCCATTCAGCGTTCCTACCCTACTCCACTCTATGGCACTCCATTCTAAGCCACTTGACTCTACACAGTCTACTGCATTCTACTCCACCACTCTACTCCACCCCACTCCACTTCACAATAACACTCTACGACACTCTACACCTCTCTACGTCACTCTACTCTACGTCACTCTACTCCACTCTAAACCCTTCCAGTATATAACACTCCACTCCCTCCACAACACTCCACTCTACGCCACTCCATAACACTCCATGTCATGCTATGCCAGGCTCCTACCCTACTCCACTCTATGCCACTCCACACTATGCAACTTGACTCTACACCAATCTACTCCACTCGACTCTACAACACTGTACTCCACTCTATGCCACTCCACTCTATGCCACTTGACTCTACAACAGTCTACTCCACTCTACTTAACCTCACTCCACTTCACAATAACGCTCTATGCCACTCCACTCTACGCCACTCTACTCTACAAAACTCTACTCCATTCTAAGCAATACCCTCCCCGCCACTCCACTCTACACCATTCCATGGCATTCTATACTACTCCACTCCACAACACTCTACTGCACTCAACTCTACTTCTCTCTAAACCCTTCCACTATACAGCACTCCACTCCCTCCACAACACTCCACTCTATTGCACGCCATAGCACTCCACTTCACTCCACTCTACCCCACTCCACTCTACAACACTGTACACCACTCTATGCCACTCCACTTCCCCCAACTTTACACCACTCTGCGCCACTTCACAACTCTCTACACCACTCCATAAGACTCCATTGCACTCTCCAACACGCCACCCTCCTTTACCCCACTAACTTTTAGCCATGCTGGACAGCAGCCACGACGGTGTACAACATGACCAAAACACATTGGCAAAGCCAATTGGTCTTGGATAGGCGAAACCTGTTCGCTTTGACAATATTTGTTGGACAAAGGGTAAGCAAACACATTAGATGGGTATGCTCTGTTTCCACAGGTGCCTTCAAAGTCTGCAACAACTCAAATAGTTTATCATGTTCTTGCAGGCAGTGCTGGGGGACATCAGCTGCATTCACCCAGCAGAGGGGGGCACAGGGTGGAGGTCCTGTTGATGCTATGTCACTGTACCCTTGTAAATCCACAAGAGTGTGAAAACACTTCTCAGTGTTTGTAAATTACTGTCACACGCTGGGTGCCTCTCGATAGCTTGTCCACTGTAAATCTTTAGTCCTACTTCTATGTCTGGCCTGTCCCACTTTTGCTTCTCCAGTCTGGCCTCCCTAGCCAGGCCCCAGCAGCCCCCGGGCCTGACTGGCAGCAAACTTCCCATTAAACAAGGGCTCCTGCAGCCATGACAGCATGATCCCCAGCGGGGCCCGCTGTTAACCCCCCTCCCACCCCACCTGCGGGCCCCGGAGCCGCAGCACCCTGGGGAGCCGGTCGATGCAGGCCCCCTGGGGGGCGGCCGGGAGCACGGAGGGTATTGACAGGCAGCCCGTGCTCGATGCGACTCGACAGATATCGTGGCGCTGTGCGCCAGGGCCGTCTGACAATAATTAGGCGCTAATCTCAGGACCGGCTCTTTAATGCGCTACTTCCTGCCTGTAATCCACTTGCTGGAGGTGGGAAGAGGCGGCGGCGCTGACACGGAATGGATTGGGGGGATGGGGCCTGGACGGGTTTCAGCACAGTGGGGAGGAGGGGAGAGACCTGATGGGGCTCCCGAGAAGGTGCAGGAGAGAGACAGAGGTGTGTTGTCAGGAAGAGAGGGAGGGAGGCACATGGAATCGGTGAGAGACGGTGAGAAAGCAGGAAAAATGTAGCAACGAGAGGCCAGAAGAGACAAACGGAGAAGGAAAGAGAGAGACGAGCATGCAATAAATAAATAAATAAATAAATACATACATACATACATACATACATACACAGTGATGGCAAAAGACAGCTGGAATGGGAAAACATGGGAAGGAAGGGGAAACATTAGGAAGGGGAAATAGAAATACAAGAAGTAACTGGGTGAAGAGGCTGAGAGATAGTATAGGCGGATTTATCATTGGGCATCGAATTGTGTCATAACTGCAATTTTATAGCGCTTCATGGTCCTGACGAGGCGCATGGCAGTGCGTCCGCTGTGTGGCCAGTACGGGTAGCGTTTGGATTAAACTTTTATCGTGTTTTGTCGCTGCGCTTAGAAGTGCAGCTGAGGCAAGGAGGAGCGCAGAATAACACCCTTAGATATGATGCTGGTGAATGGATGAGTGAAGCGTGTTCGAGGGCATTCAGGCGGGTGCAGGAAGGGTTTCCGTGTCACGAACTGTGGCAGACGGAGCTCAGCCATCTTAATGTTTTGCATGTGCAAGTGTTTTAGGAAACATGGGAAAATAGAAGCAGTCATGAAAGCAGTGATTAATTTGTGCCGGTGTTTGCCGGGGCTCGGCACCAGCACTTATTTCTCAACACTGGTACATATTTATAACAGTTCACTCCATGGTGGTGCTGTTTATCCACTTTTAAAACATTAGCAAACAGTTTAACAATTCAATACCTATTCAAAAATAATAATGTCTGAGCATCCAGTCCATTCCAACAGCTGTGGGTGGGCAGGAGAAACCCAAATTGTCACACTTAAAAGGAATGCAATGGTAAACCTGTAGCGTGTTCCTGGCATTTGGCGATGTCGGCAGGGGCAGTGAGAAGTGAAATCTGCAGAGGTTTCCTGCGATTGGGCTCTTGCACTTATTTATTTTTTTGTTTACAAATTAAGCACTGCATGCAAGAATGCAGACACCCGCATCCTTACTGTGGTCTGGCGGTGTGTGTTTCCCTTATATACCAGGGCCCCAGTGCTCCCATATGAAACAGGCCTTATACATGTGCCCATAGGGCAGGGGTCATCAAACTGGGGGGAGAGCACCCCTAGGGGGACCTCAAGTGATCCCAGGGGGGGCTCCAGGCTCTGGCCAAAAGAAGCATTTCACAGATAACAGTGTTTTGTTTTAAGCAGAAACATGTTATTGCATTTTTAAAATGGCAACAGTACTTATCTACAATGTTTAAGTATATCTAGACATATTTAAACATTGCCATCTTTATAAAATATTTGTGAAACATTCTGAAGGGGGGCCCAGTGATTTTTATTTTTCAACTGGGGGGACCCGGCATTAAAAGGTTTGGAGACCTCTGCCATAGGGTATGCTTTGGGAGCCTGTCAGAGAGGTGCAACCCATGTGACTAGGGATTACGCCCTAGCATCACTACACGGTCCGGCAGTCCGCCCAGAAGGGGCAAAGGGGCGGTTACACGTGTGGGATTATACCCCTAGCTGTATTATATTCTGTGGGGTCGAACATGACACTTAGGGCCTCAGGAGTTGTGGCACCGACAGGTAATGCCCTACAAAGTCCACCCACTCTGAGGCACTTTGGCCTCCTGGTTCTTACTTCGGTTTCCTTTGTGGTGGTTGAAGTTTAAAAATTATTTCTTGGTTCTTCATTTAATGTGCTGTTTATTTAAGTCTTCATTTACTTCTCGTGTGATAGCTGCAGTTTGTGTATTCTTTCCCTTCTTCTGAGAAGGCTACAGGTTTATTCATAATTATTATTTGTTTCCCTTCCTCTGAGATGGTTACAGGTTTATTCATATTCCTTCTTTTTCTTCCTGCAAGATCATTAGGATAATCCTCATTCCTTCTTTCTCTTCATGTAAACTCATTAGGTAAATCTTTAGTCCTTCTTTTTCTTCCTGTGAGATCATTAGGATAATCCTCATTCCTTCTTTTTCTTCCTGTGAGATCATTAGGATAATCCTCATTCCTTCTTTTTCTTCCCGTGAGATCATTAGGTAACTCCTCATTCCTTCTTTTTCTTCCTGTGAGATCATTAGGATAATCCTCATTCCTTCTTTTTCTTCCTGTGAGATCATTAGGATAATCCTCATTCCTTCTTTTTCTTCCCGTGAGATCATTAGGTAACTCCTCATTCCTTCTTTTTCTTCCTGTGAGATCATTAGGATAATCCTCATTCCTTATTTTTCTTCCTGTGAGATCATTAGGATAATCCTCATTCCTTCTTTTTTTCCAGTGAGATCATTAGGTAACTCCTTAGTGCTTCTTTTTCTTCCTGTGAGATCATTAGGTTAATCATCATTCCTTCTTTTTCTTCCTGTGAGATCATTAGGTAAATCCTCATTCCTTCTTTTTCTTCCTGTGAGATCAGTAGGTTAGTCCTCATTCCTTCTTTTCTTTCCTGTGAGATCATTAGGATAATCCTCATTCCTTCTTTTTCTTCCTGTGAGATCATTAGGATAATCCTCATTCCTTCCTTTTCTTCCTGTGAGATCATTAGGTAAATCCTCATTCCTTCTTTTTCTTCCTGTGAGATCATTAGGATAATCCTCATCCTTTCTTTTTCTTCCTGTGAGATCAGTAGGTTAATCCTCATTCCTTCTTTTTCTGTCCGTGAGATCATTAGGATAATCCTCATTCCTTCTTTTTCTTCCTGTGAGATCATTAGGATAATCCTCATTCCTTCTTTTTCTTCCTGTGAGATCATTAGGATAATCCTCATTCCTTCTTTTTCTTCCCGTGAGATCATTAGGTAACTCCTTAGTGCTTCTTTTTCTTCCTGTGAGATCATTAGGTTAATCCTCATTCCTTCCTTTTCTTCCTGTGAGATCATTAGGATAATCCTCATTCCTTCTTTTTCTTCCTGTGAGATCATTAGGTAAATCCTAAATTCTTCTTTTTTCCTGTGAGATCATAAGGATAATCCTCATTCCTTCTTTTTCTTCCTGTGAGATCATTAGGTAAATCCTAAATTCTTCTTTTTTCCAGTGAGATCATTAGGTAAATTCTCATTCCTTCTTTTTCTTCCTGTGAGATCATTAGGTTAATCCTCATTCCTTCTTTTTCTTCCTGTGAGATCATTAGGTTAATCCCCATTCCTTCTTTTTCTTCCCGTGAGATCATTAGGTTCATTCTAATTTCCTCTTTTTCTTCCTGTGTGATGCTTAAGGTTTATTCATTATTTCATCTTTTCCTTCCTTCGTGCTGGTCAGGTTTATTTGTCATTTTTCTTTTTTCCTCCTGTGCACAATGGTTACAGTTTAATCATAATTTCTTCTGCGACTTCCGTGGAATATTTAGGATTTATTAAACATTTCTTCTCTATCTTCTTCTTTGTCTTGTGACAGGGTTAGGTTTTAGTCGTGATTTGTCCTTTCTCTTCCTATGAGATGGTTAACGCTTATTCTTCCTTTCTTCTCTCCCTTCCAGTGGATTAACTTAGTCTTTCTGTTCATTTTCAGTGTTTCGAGTTTGTGCTTCATTTCTCTTCCTGTGAGATGGTTTAGGTGTACAAGTAATTTTTCCTTTCATTTCCTATGTATGGCTCATGTTTATTCATCAGGGCATCATGTTGGGAAGAGCTAGGTCGTCAAAACATTCCTGGTTTGCAGGTGGTTTTCAGTGATTCTTAGCACAGACACGTCCTAAGTTTAGCTACTTGCACAGGAGGACGATGTCCCACCCATGCGTTTCTTCATAGTCGGATGAAGAGTCAGTTGCATGGCCATCATTAAGGGGTCTCAACTGCGACCCCTGGCTAGCCCTTGCAACCCCTGGCACTGTCTTTGCATACCCTGACTTCAGAGGAAGCAAATCAGTGCTAGGAACACAGAGGCAGCTCGTCCTTATGGACATCGGTTGGAGCTCCACTCTTTGTTTTCAATCAGTTTTTTTTATTACAGTAATAGAGAATAATATCATATAATTCATAATTAGTGTAATAAAACATGGAGCACAGTTTGCTGGAATATGACCCTATCTGGCAGCTGAGGTAAGTAAAAAATACTTTTTTTGGTCAATTTGTTTTTATTGGAATTTTGTAACAGGCACATCTTTAATTGTAACATTGCAAAACAGATAGGTCATTAATCAATGTGAATACCAATTAGTCAGTACAGTTTCATAAAGTCTAAAACCATATCTGTGCCTCGAGTAACCACAAAAAACACACATAACCTTCAAAACAGGTATAGATGGTCTTCAAATTGAGCAGGTATGGATGGAGCTGGGATTGGTGTGCTGTGGGAGCTCGTTGGAGAGTGTCGTAGTTGTGCTGTGTGGCACAACGGAAGAGGAATCATCATGTTTGGAAAAGATGTGATGCTTGTGTGCGGGTGGGACAATGGAAAAGCGGCAACCCTTGTGAAAGAAAGTGAACAAGTGGGCCCCAAATAAAGTCAAAGCCTTTCCGGGCCTCCACCATTATATCTGCCATATTTTCCATCGTGAGACCTTGCCAGGCATGTCATTGGAACGGAGAAGGAGCTTCAGGCTTCTTCCAAGCCTAAGCTAATGCCATTTTGCTGCTCCTAAGCACAACTATAGAATAGAGCGGTCACCTATTGTTCGGTATGGAAGGGATGGTGATCGGAGTCCCAGGAGTACAAGTTCTGGAGTGCCTGGGACTGGGTATCCTAAGAGTTCCTTGATTTGGGCTAAGATTTCTGTCCAGTAGGGTCGTATAGTTGGGCAGTCCCACCAGATACGTTGGAAGCCCCCTAGTAGGTCACAACCTCTCCAACAGCGGTCTGAGGTATTCGAGAATATCTTCTGAAGTTTTGCGGGGTGTAGGTACCAATCATGGAGCACTTTGTAATGTGCCACACGTGGGCCTACTGAACAATTAATTTTCGGTATGTCTTTCCACAGCGTTTGCCATTGACTATCAGTCATTGGCATTCCTAAAGTGTGTTCCCGAAAGGTGAAATAGTGGGGCGTGGAAACGTGGTGGTCCCTGCTCTTCTAACAAAGTGCTCTATGGGGAGGAACTCTCTAGTGGCAGCTTCTCGCATTGGCGGTGTTAGGACCCAGTGTTTCAATTGGGTACAGTGGTAGATCTCAGAGGTGGGTAACTGAAAGTTGCAGCAACAATTCTCCAAAGTCACCATGAAACAAACAAGAGATAGTAAGACATCCGCCCTCCCGCCATCTGTCTAATGGGCCCGGTGTAGTGCTGGTTGAAAGGCCCCATTACAGTGGATAGGTGTGTAGGGAAAGGGGTACGTCGTTAATCCGTTTATGCGGATTACGTTGTCCCAAACTTCCAGCGCGGTAGCCGTGGGGGTGCTTAAGTAGGTGTTTTTCAGGGACTACTTTTGGGCTTCCACAGGACATCCCAAATTGTCCTCCCCACCACTGCCCTATCCACGTGAAGCCAGTGTTTTTCAGAGGCTTTAATAGACCATTCTGCCATGATTCTTAATTGAGTTACTCTGTAATACTTTGCGAAGTCAGGCAAAGCCAATCCGCTGGCCTCTCGGGACGTGTCAATAATTGGTGTGAGAGGCGGGCCCTACAGCCCTGCCATATGAATTTTGTTACCATTGTGCGAATGGTTTAGAACAGTGGTTCCCAACCTGTGGTCCGGGGACCCCTGGGGGTCTGCGAAGCCTTCTCAGGGGGTCCGCGAGAGCCTAGAAAATTAAAAAATGTTAACAAATATTGACAAATTAGGTCCCCAGCTTTCAGTAATGACTCAGAGAGGGTCCCGGATTCCCATGATGATTCAGTGGGGGTCCCTGGGTTCCATTAATGTTAAAGTGGGGGTCCACAGAAATCAAAAGGTTGGGAACCACTGGTTTAGAAAAAGCCTTTCTCTGATTGGATAGGGAGCCCTTGACAGAGGTGTAAAATTCAAGGTGGTACATTAATTCTGACGGCATGGACGCGTACCATCCATGTCAAGCACAGTGGGGCCCAACGCTTAAGGTCTGTTTTAATTGTCGTAATAAGGGGGGATAATTTGCTTTGTATAGACCTAACATTTTAGGAGTGATCTTAATACCAAGATATGTGATCTCTTTTTCACGCTTTGGAAAGTAGAGGAGGTTGCAATGTCTCCCATCTCTACTCGTGGGACCGTAAGACTGAGTAACAAGGATTTACCAAGATTCATCAGGAACAACGCCACTGACTCAAAAAGTTGGAGTTCTGTCTGACAGGCCTGAAGCGATGTTTTGGGGGCAGTGAGGACAGCAGGATGTCAACAGCAAATAAGCAAAGCTTGTGCTCGATGGAGCTAAAGGGGAGCCCGCGAATAGAGGAGTGACCCCGTATCTTTGCTGCAAGTGGCTCTATGCGCAGGGAAAAGGTACTGGGGACAGGGGACAGCCCTGTCTGGTACGGCGGGAGGGTTCAAAATAGTCCAAGGCTACCCCATTTGCTAGTAGTCAGGAACTGGGGGAAATATGGTTAGCTCGTATCATATTTATAAAATGGTCTCTAAATCCAAACCGGCGTAATGTGTGAAAAAGAAAGCTCCAATTCTCTCGATGCAAGGATTTTTCAGCATCTGGCGCCGGGAGGATCGCTGGAATATTCCTTTTGTTAGCACCCGCTTCAGATTATCATGGGTCCGCCTCCCTTTAGTAAATCCAGATTGGTCCGGATCAATGCAAAAAATGGCTTTAAATATATGTTGTGCGTGTACTTGCGGGCGAGACTGTGTTAATGTGAGTGTGTGAGTGAATGCATGTGGAAGCATGTGTGTGAGTGAAAGTTAAGTGGCCTGTGATGTCACTTTGCTACCCCATGAGTTGGCGACCATGGCCAGCTGTGGTGGCATCCTCGAGTACAACGTTGTCTCCTGTGAGTATCTTTGGAGGTTGCCCAATGTCACCCGGGCCTGTGGTCCACGAGTGCCAGTCGGGCCCCTGCCCTCGCCTCTAGGCGCTGCGGCTGCCCCAGTATTCTGCCCTGGGACCTTTTAAGTATCAAAATGAGATTCAACATGAAGGTCAGATACTACACTGCACGCACATTACACACACATTGACAAAGAAACAAGGAACGAGATGGTAGACAGGAAAGAAATACACGAAAAAAGAGGAGAAACCTAGAAACGGACAGGAAAGGAGTGGAAATAGAACAGAAGCGATTGATGGCAGGAAACGGAATTAGAAGAAGGAATTTAAAGAAACTGCAAGAAAAGAAGCTAGCTCGAAAAGGAGGTCGGTAAAGGGGCGAGAGAAGAAAACAAGAGGGAAACATTGCAAGAAAGCAAGAGATTATTGTGGAGTTTACAGATGACGCTTTGTAATCAGTCAGATAGCTCAGTGGGTTAAAGCACAGACTGTAGAGATTATTGTGGAGTTTACAGATGACGCTTTGTAATCAGTCAGGCAGCTCAGTGGGTTAAAGCAAAGACTGCAGAGATTATTGTGGAGTTTACAGATGACGCTTTGTAATCAGTCAGATAGCTCAGTGGGTTAAAGCACAGACTGCAGAGATTATTGTATAGTTTACAGATGACGCTTTGTAATCAGTCAGACAGCTCAGTGGGTTAAAGCACAGACTGCAGAGATTATTGTGGAGTTTACAGATGACGCTTTGTAATCAGTCAGACAGCTCAGTGGGTTAAAGCACAGACTGCAGAGATTATTGTAGAGTTTACAGATTACGTTTTGTAATCAGTGAGACAGCTCAGTGGGTAAACGCTCCTGCTGCAGACATCTGTTTGGACACTCAGTGAGACAGCCCCCCCTCTCCCAGCAGTCCATGGACCGACCCAGATCTTTATCAGTGGGTCCAGAATTAAAAGGAGCAAACTGTAACATTTACCTCTAAAATGTGTAAGATTGAATCTAAACCCTCTTTAAACCATCTTAAACTGTCCCCCCGCCCTCTGCCGATGGCGACCACGAGCGCCCTTCGGCTCCCGTGCGCCCCTCGGACAGAAGCAGGGAGGGGGGACACACACTGGGAAGGTAATAATGAAAGGGGAATATGAAAACTGAGTGGAAGCAGAAAAGAGGAAGCAGAGGAGGGGGAGAAAACGTTCACAAACTTGTAAACAGAAAAGAAAGGCGAGGGACGGGCGGCGGCAGAGATGGTGCAGAGCGGGGGGAGGGGGGACAAGGGAGAAGAGAGAAACGGGGGGACAGAGCAAGAATGGGGGTGAGGATAAAACATGGACTCACTGAGGGCAGAAAAGAGAAATACTGTGGGTACGCTTGGAAAACAGCCACGGTGACTTAGATAACGGGGATACAGGAACCCCTGAAGGCAGGGTAGGACAAGAGGGCCAGCAGGAGAGAAACTGATGATGCGGGGGAGAGAAACGGGCTAAAAAAAAAAGATATTAAGCGGGGTGAAAACATGCAAACAGGAGACCGAAACACCGAGGGAAAAAAGAGAAAGTGAGTGAAAAAGGGGAAAGTGCATGGGGAGTGATGGAAACAAGAACAGAAAACAGAAACACCGAGGATGGGAATAAGAAAAAGAGAGCAGACGAAGGGAAAACGCCCCCACCACCCCCTTTTTTGCAGTAACCCCCACAGGCCTCACGTGAGGGCTACTGACTGCGGGGGCGCCGGTGTCTCCTGCTGAATCTGTCTTGGGAGGGGTTACTCGAGGATGAGCCCATAGCAGGGAAGTTTTAAGTATTAATACTACCGTGATTGGAGCTGAGGGGAGGGTTTAATGTTTTTAATTTCCAAGTTACGTCCATTGTTAGGTTTGTTTGATCCGCGGTGGGTTTCTTCTCGGATTGCACGGTGACTTGGAAAGGCCCAGCTTTGGGGTCTTTCCTCGCCCTCCCCAGCCTTGTGGGGGGTTACTGCACCAGCGGTGAGAGGCCAGAGAGGAGGGTGTGAGTGCCCACGCTCCCGCGAGTCCGGCTTCTAAGCACTAGCGCGTCATCATTCTGCATCTCTCTCCCACTCTCTCCATGCAGCCCCCTCCTCCCCCGTCACTCTCCCTCACTCCTGGGGCGAAGTGACACAAGAAGGCGAGGCCAGGCAGCGAGACGTGCAGCCGGCCACGTACCCTCCTGCCCCCACCTCCCCGGGGGCAGCCAGCTAGAGGCTCAAGGCCTCACGAGTGGGCGGAAGGACATTGATTGTTGTTGTCCAATTGTGCGAGAGATTAGAGAGGAGCAAGCCTGGCCCGGGGGCGCATCGCTGATAGAAACCGGAAGTGCGAGAAGCGCTTGTTTGGGGGGTATCACGCCACCCACCCTGGCTGAGAGCACGTCCAGCCATGGCAGGCGTGCCCAGGCCCTGGGCGGGAATGGGACCTCGTGAACAGCCCCCTAGTCCCAGCTGACGCACCCTGCCTTCTTGGACACAACACTTTCAGCTCTGGGCACCACCTGACACCTGAACTCAGGAAGCGCTTGGAAACGCGTGCCCTACAGAAAACACGTGTACAAACGCAGCACTTGTGATCTGACCTCGGCAATAAAGCTTTCCTACCAGAAGTAGGCATCACTGCCAAGAATGACCCCAGTGCTCACTTATTAGGGTTTTATATAGCGCCACGTGTCGCCTTCAGAGCACCCGATGATGCAGAGCGGGAAGTCTGAGTCCGCTCGGTGATGGACGGTCTTTGCCCAATATTCCTCTGTCCATACCTAGGGGCAGCGTGCCCTCTGCCGCCATCCTGGGCAGGGTGCAACACCGCAGTACAATATACATTTATGGCTAACAAAGGACACGCAGTATGCTCTGTGATGTCAAGGGGCTTGTGACGTCATAGTGCAGATGGACGTCCTCAATATTAGAATACATTACCCCTAACAAACCTTTCCAATGTATGCTACCAGCACGTTAAAGCGCCTGCCGCCATTATTACGACTTTGAGGCGCTATCTTAATCAGGCTTCCCTTTTCATGAGATTTGCGTTGACTGTTTTTTGGGTGTGTATCATTAGATTTCTTTAATGTCTCCTTTAGTAGCACGAGCCTGACGTGCGCAGAGGCAGGCCGCAAACAGTGGGACCAGCTTTACACCAAATGTCTGGGACCGGTCTGTCACTTACCGAGACGGACTATGTACCAACGGGTCGTGTTACAAGATGGCAGCCCGGAGAGGTCGCAAAAGGACCTGCCTCATGAATATTAATTAAACCGTTGCAATTTGCGACACCTTTTGAATTTCTGAAAGTGCTGGCATGGGACCGGCAAAGGACTGCAGGCATCTGTACCTTGGCTTGCTTTCCCAAAAGAGGACATTTTTAAAAAAGCTGCCCATGTGCATTATAGAGACAGATGTTTTTGTTTTCCTGCGTGGGAACAAATTGAGAGGCGCAAGCAGTGGTTTGCTGGACCGCAGTCCGCTCCGTATGAACCCTTTGTACATAATTTCCCACCCGGGACCCCTCGCCTTTCGCGAATAAAACACCCCTTGTGAGGTGTCGTACCTGATCAATGGTTTGCAACCACAATCAAGCTGGCAAAGAAATCATACTTCACATTGCAACTCCCTCATGGGATGGCGTAGGAGGACGGCCTGGTTTGTAGTGGGTACCAAAGGTACTTACACCTTATACCAGGTCCAGTTATCCCTATTAAGTGTAGTGCAGGCAATGTCGAGCAGCCAGGCTCTCTAGGGATAGCTGTGGGTGAGCAGCCAAGGCTTATCTAGGAGACATGCAAAGCTCATGCAATACCACTGTAGTCACACAGTACTCACACACATGAAAGAAGATACTCAGTGTTACAAAATAAAGGTATTTCATTTTGGTGACACAAATGCCAAAAATACCTCAGAGGCTATACTCCCTTAGGATGTAAATAATATACACAGTTTATACACTTGAATGCAGAAATAGCCGTAAATACAGAAAACCGTGCAAATAGTGAAAATCACAATAGTTAGAAATGGGCCTGGGGGAACACAAACCATATACTAAAATAGTGGAATGCGAAAGTCGCTTCCTCACCTAGGCAAGTGTAGTGTGTAGAGGGGCGCTGGGAGTGTAAGAAAACACCAAAGGTAAGTAAAGTACCCCACCCCAGAGCCCAGGAAAGCAGGAGTAAATCAAAGTAAGTTTCCTAGTACACACAAGAACACGTGATAAAAGATAATGCAAGAACCAGAAGAGACTACAAGGCACCAATGATGGATTCCTGGACATGAAGATCTGTGGAAGAAGGGGACCAAGTCCAAGAAGCACTGAAGAGTCCAGGGAGAACAGGAGCCCCTGCTAACCCGGAAGAAGGTGCAAAAGAAGAACCACCAACAACAATCAGTACTGCACCCAAGAAGACAGATGCGGGTTCCTGGTTGGTGCAGATGATGTCCCACGCCGGATGGATGATTGCAGTCTGGTTTGTGTAGCTGGATTCCGCCAACAAGCCTTGGTACACGCAAAGCTCACATTAGTGGAAAATGGCACTACCTGGGACCAGGAGGGACCTGGTGGCCTCTACCCAGGAGGGGGAGACAGAGGGGGCTCTCAGGAACTCAACAAACCCTCGGAAGACCAGGCAGCACACACAGGGGTCCCACAGCACAGGGACAAAGAAGGTACAAATGGAGGCCCACGCAGCATGACACAGAGGGATCCCTTGCCGCCGAATAACCACTCAGAAAATGTGCATCACAGGAAGGAGGGCTGGGGGCCGGAGCTGTGCACGAAGAACTTTCTGGAAGGTCGCCCATAAGCCTTGGTAACTGCAAAACACATGGTGCACAGGGGTACTGTCTTGCGTGGGTAGGCAAGCTCTTACCTCCACCAAAGTTGGACAGCTGGACCTTACGAACGTCTGGATCACTTCAGTCCACCACCTGTGTTGCTGGATCCATGCACTTTGTGAGGAGAGGGACCCACGCCACCGGTCACCGCTGCAGAGGGGTGCCTGCTGAAGCAGGAAATTACTCCTTCACTCCTAGCGAGATTCCTTCACTTCTTCTGGTGCAGGCTGAAGACAGGCCATCCTCGGCAGGTGTACGACCTGGAAACAGTTGCTGGCAGGAGCTGAAGATACACTGTTGCAGAAGTCGTCTTTGCTTCTTTGTTGCAGTTTGTAGAGTTCCTGGCGGGTCCAGATGCAGTTTCGTCGATAGAAGATGAAGTAAAGGATGCAGAGGATTCCTACTGGAGTCTTGCAATCCGAATCTGAGGAAACACCCAGAGGAGAGACCCTAAATAGCCCGGGTAGAGGGATTGGTCAGCTACACAGGTAAGCACCTGTCAGGGGAGGGCTCTGACGTCACCTGCTGGAACTGGCCACTCAGATGCTTGGAATCCAAGATGGCAAAACCCAGGGACATTTTGGAGGAGCTATGGGCACCACCCCGGGGGTGGTGATGGACAGGGGAGTGGTCACTCCCCTTTCCTTTGTCCAGTTTCACACCAGAGGAGGGACTGGTGGTCCCAGAACCAGTGTAGACTGGATTATGCAAGGAGGGCACCAGCTGTGCCCTTCAAAGCATTTCCAGAGGCTCTGGGAGGCTACCCCTCCCATGTCCGTAACACCTATTTCCAAAGGGAGAGGGTGTAACACCCCTCTCCCAAAGGAAATGTTTTGTTCTGCCTTCTTGAGCTCGAGCTGCTTGAGGAACAGGAGGGCAGAAACCTGTCTATGAGGTGGCAGCAGCTGGGGCTGTCTGGAAAACCTCAGAAGGATGGTATGGCAGTACTGGGGGCCCACGATGGAGCCCCTAGAGTGCATGGAATTGTAAAACCAAAACTAGAATCAGTATTGGGGTACAGTTATCAGGTGTTAGACACCTTACATGGCCATATTTGGAGTTACCATTATGTAGCTGGACATAGGAAGTGACCTATGTCCAGTACACGCGTAAAATGGTGTCCCCGCACTCACGAAGTCCGGGAAAATGGTCCTGGATGACGTGGGCGCACCTCTGCTAGTGCAGAGGTGCCCTCACACACAGATACTTTGCACCCAGCCTTCAGGGTTGGAAGGCCTGACAAGTAGGTGACTTATAAGTGACCTGGTGCAGTGTAAATGGCAGTGAAGGGTGCATGCACCGTTTCACACAGGCTGCAATGGCAGTCCTGTGGAAGCCTTTGCATGGGCTCCCTATGTGTGGCAAAAGAAATGCTGCAGCCCACAGGGATCTCCTGGAACTCCCAATGCCATGGGTACCTTGGTACCATATACTAGGGACTTATAAGGGGGCACCAGTATGCCAATTATGAGTGGAATACTGTGTTAGCGGTATCCAACAACCAAATTTAGGGGGCGAGAGCATAAGCACTGAGGTCCTGGTTAGCAGGATCCCAGTGACAGTCAAACACACTGACAAACAGGCCAAAAATGAGGGTAACCATGCAAGAAAGAGGCGACCTTCTCACAGATGGAAACACCTCTTTTCCTATTTGTAACTCACAAGGGGATGTAAAACGTCTTTTACGAATCAGAACATTTTCAGACTGGTAAAAAAAGATTTATTACTCATTTGCGGTTGAAAAGCCTGATTTTTTTTGTGATTCAATGCATAACAACCACAACAGATATTCATACACAAGGGCCATGTTTCATAATACGTCTGCGGTGCACACAACAAAAAAAAAAAGCATTTGCAATGCAATGGGTCTCGCGTTTGTTCAAGTTAGAGCTATTAGCATTGTAAATTCCTAAATGGACTTTTCTTCCTAGATAACTTGAAAATGTTAAGTAACACAGTTGACCTAAATGAGCCAATTAAAGCGCCACGGACACCGTAAGTGCAAAGGAGAGACACAAAAGGAAAAAAGTTTGCTCGCAGCCAAACGTATCGTGGCAATTGTGCAATTATTCATGTAAGAGGGCCGAGGTCCAAGGCGGTAAGAAAACCTCCCTAAGGATGGACAAACGTAAAGCATTTACCAATGATGATAAAGGATTTTTGAAAGGCAAGCCCACAAACGAGTGATAGTGATGGGCGTGTGGTGGCCGTGGTTAAAAGCCCACAGAGAGATTACAACAGGTCAGAGCGCTTGTGCGCTCGACCAAAAAATGAATGTGCTTTGCTCCCATTGACTGTTTCATTGATATCCTTCCTCTCACTCAATACAATGAGGATCACCTTGAATGAAGAACCACACCTGAGGTCTTTGTATCACATTGAAAATCCATCAAACACTGCAGGGATATAGGATATCATCCTCCAAAACGAGAGAACATTGTATTTCAATTTCATATACTACATAAGGCTCCCAATTTTCAGTTTTTAGAGATAAATACAGACAGAAAACAATGTGTTACCTGTCTATTTTATTTTTTAAAGCAAAAAAACACTGAAAATTCTGCTGTTTAAAAAAAGACTCTCTGTGCTGTCTTTCATGAATTTCAGGCAAAAACTGAGCAGATAGACATATAGGGAGTTACAAAACGGGGTCAGATTTCCTTAAATACAGGTTTAAGGTTTCATATATTTGTAATATAAAGTTAATATGCACCTGTGGGTGAAGTGTTTTGTTATATGTGGCTGCTTAATTTGCTAAACACATATGAGTGAATGTCTAAGAGAGTGCTTCCCGCTTCCCAGTTGACCAGCACCTCCCACTTCAGCATGACTCCTTAATATTGGCCACTGCACAGTGAAGGAGCACCCTCACTGACCTCGTCAGCGTGCATTGCTCCCCCACCGCGCAGCTCCACCTGGGAGATGTGTGCCCCCCTGAGCTCTAGTTGTAGTGTTCGAGGCCCTCCTCCACCCACAGGCTCGTGCCTGCCCCTCATCTCTGGTGGTCCAGTAGCGAGTATTGTCTGTCTCCGTCTCCGTTTTTCCTGTCTTTCTGTTATTTTTCCTGTGTTTATCTTTTTTCTGTATTTCTCTTTCTGTGCTATTTTTCTCTTGTATTTCTCTGTGCCCCTTCACGTCCCGTAGCGCTTCCCATGCTCGCCGCAGCCTGTGGCCCCCACCCTCCCAGCGCTGCTTCCCACCTCCCAGCACCTCCCACCACTACTTAATGACGCCCGCTATTCGGCCACACTGCTGGCGCACCAAAGGCAAGCCCGTCTGCACCCGTCCGTGCCTTGACCTCGCCTAGCGCCAGGGACCCTGGTCCCCGCGGCCCTCAACGATACAACATTAGTTTTCTCCACGCCCTGAATGCCGGATGAAACACCACCTGCCACCACTCATCATTGAGCGACACCCAAGGACCCTTTGCCTGCCACAACTGCGCCTTCTCCTGCCGCCGCATACCAGCACCACCTACCGCCCGGCCCCCAAGAACCAGACACGACCACCTCAACTGCATCCTGCTCAACACACACTTCCTCAAGAAACAAGCAGTGGAGATTTGGAGCCTGCTCGACTCCACCACCCGACTTCACATTCCTCACGGAGACCTGGCTAAACCCCACCTCTGCACCGGACCTTGCCACTGCCATCCCTGACGGTTACAAGATCATCTAAAAGGACCACATCAACCGACCGGGAGGAGGCATTGCCAACGTACACAAGAAAAACCCTCCGCCTCACAACCAGCACCGACGACCACGCATCCGACATCGAGCACCTCCACATCCAGACCAACCCGAACACCACTCTATGCGGCATCCTGGTCTACAGACCCCTCCGGACCCCGCCCCCCCTTTCAGCAATCCATAGCAATTTCATTGCACATCACGCCCTCGCCTCTACAGATTACATCCTCCTCTGTGACCTCAACTTCCAACTGGACAACCTCAGTGACCCCAACACCTCATCCGTACTAGAGAACCTCACCAGCATCGGACTCAAACAACTGGTCACCTACCCAACGCACTCAGCAGGATACACACTTGACCCAATCTTCTCCACCGGCAGCAACATCTCCGCCAGTCACACCACCGAACTCCTATGGACGGACCACCAATGCATCTACTTCTTCACCAAACCCATCCATCGCCACCACGCCCTCCGCCACCCGCGTAGAAGATGGAACAAGGTCACCGAAGACCAACTCGCCACCACCCTCCGCAACACGCCACCACCAACCTCCACGGACGCCACCACATCTGCACACCTCCTCCACCGATGGATCTCTGACTGCAGCAACACTCTGGCCCCCCTCAGGAAACCCTGCGGCAAACAGATCGCCAAGAAAGCCAGCTGGTTCTCCCCCACCCTCCAAGAGTCCAGAAGCACCCGTTGACGACTCGAGAGAAGAATGAGGTGCAGCAAGACTCTGGCAGACCAAGAAGCCCTCATAACCACTGTCACATCACACCACCATCTCATCAGAGCCACGAGGAAAACCGCCATACAAGATCGAATCAAGGCCAATACACTCAACAGCAAAGAACTCTTCACTGTGATCAAAGAATTTATCAAACCCAGTACTGACACCACAGACATCCTCCCATCCCAAGCCCTCTGCGACAACCTCGCCACCTTCTTCCACTGCAAGATCTCCAACATCTAAGACAGCTTCACAGCACAGGACCCACCAGCCCCACCCGCAACCACCGCACCCAAAGGTTCCAGATCCCAGCCGATCCTGACCAAGTGGACCACCCTCACCACCGATGACACCCTACATATGAAGACCGTCCACTAAGGAGTCCCCTCGGACCCCTGCCCTCACCACATCTTCACCTGAGCCTGCTACACCATCACCCCGAGCTCTGCTGCACCATCAACTGCCCCATCAAGATCACCACCTTCCCTGAACACAGGAAGCACTCAGAGATCAACCCCTGCTGAAGGAACCCTCCGCAGACCCGACTGACCTCAAGAACTACAGACCCATCTCTCTGCTCCCTTTCCCAGCCAAAGTCATTGAGAAAGCTATCAACGCCCAACTCACAAATTAATCTAGACCAACCACATCCTAGATTCCTCACAATCCAGCTTTAGAAGCAACCACAACACTGAGACTGCTCTTCTCGCCACAACAGATGACATCCGCAATCTCCTGGACCAAGGTGAAACCGCAACTCTCATCATCCTGGACCTCTTGGCCGCCTTTGACACCGCATCCCACTCCACCCTCTGTGCAAGATTCCACAATGCCAGCATCCGCAGCAGAGCCCTGAAATGGATCCTCTCCCTTCTCACCAGCCGAAACCAGAGTCAGGCTCCCACCGTTCACATCCAAACCTACAGAGACCAGCTGCGGCGGTCCCCAAGGCTCCTCCCTGAGCCCCACCCCCTTCAACATCTACACCGCCCCGCTAGCAGACATCATCAGAAACCACAAACTCAATATCATCTCCTATGCTGATGACACTCAGCTGATCCTCTCCCTCACGGAGCAACCTACATTTGTGAAGAACATCTTCCATAACAGGATGAAGTTAGCCACCGCCTGGATGGAGGACAGCTGCTTCAAGCTCAACTCCGACAAGACAGAAGTCCTCATTTTGGGCACCAACCTCTCCATCTGAGACGACGCCTGGTGGCCCGCAGCGCTCAGAGCCTTCCGCCCACCGACTGACCACACTTGTAACCTCGGCATCACCCTCAACTCCTCGATCTCTATGAACCACCAATTCAACACATTCACATCCTCCTGGTTCCACAAGGTCTGCCTGCTCCGAAAGATCTTCAAGCGGATTCCCATAGAATGCAGAACAGTCACCAAGGTGCTTGTCAGTAGCAAGCTCAACTACAGCAACACAATCTACGCAGGCACCACCTAGAAGCTCCAAAAGAATATGCAAAGAATCCAGAATGCCACTGCTAGACTTATCCTGGACATCCCTCGCCGCATTCACAACTCTGGGCACCTGAGAGACCTACACTGGCTCCCTGATCAACAAAAGAATCACCTTCAAGCTTCTCAACGCATGCCTACAAGGCCCGCCACAACATCAGACCTGCATACTTAAACCACCGCCTCGCCTTCCACAGGCCCACCAGATAACTCTGTTCCGCTCACCTGGCCACCATCCCGCGGATCCACAAGCCCCAACCGGAGGAAGATCCTTCTCTTACCTCGCAGCTAAGACCTGGAACTCTTTTCCTCTTCATCTCCGGCAATCTCCTGCTCTGCCTCAATTCAGGAAGGACCTCAAGACCTGGCTCTTCGACTGAACCAGCCCTCCTGCGCTTCAACTGAGCTGCAATCCCCCCACCCCTGCAGCTGCCTTGAGACCCGGAGGGGTGACTAGCCGTGCACTATAGGAACCCTTATTGATTGACTGATTAAGAGTTAAATGAATTCGGAAGTATACCATTTTACACCTTCAATTATTCTCAAAAAACTAAATAAATATGGATAAATACCAATACGATGGCCAAAAAACGAATACGGATCAATACAGAAGGAAATGTTAAAAAAATATACCATAAAACCGGGAGACCTAATAATAAACCTGCAAAAACCAGATTGTGGCACATGAAAGTGACAAAAAATGGTTACAGTATGCTCACGCCTCCTTGAACGGCAGCACTGGTCTTAGCCCCGCAACACCCCCATGGGGCTTCTAACTGGATACAAGAACTGCTCTATTCAGGTCGCTACACTGGGATCTAGGCACTGATGCCCACCCGCATGCTAGGTAGCGTCTCATGAAACCTTTCCGCCAGCATGGTGGGGCAATACACATCCAACCTGATTAAATTTCCATCTACACATAAAGTGCTTTGAAGAGCATGAGCTACACTTCAAGCTGCCCACCTGTCAGATATTGAAGAGAAGGATTTTTCAAAGTATCTTGTATTAAGGCAAGGTATCATAGGCAGCAGCGAGAGTGGACTATTGTCATGCTGGTCCTTTTGGGAGCTCTGCTGCCTTTCACAATGCTCATCACCTGATGGGGTCCACTAGCTGGAATATTGATCAGGGGACCTCTGCTTGTACAACTCGTTCTCTTCATTTGTGTCCGACAGAGGACACTAGGAGATTCCTGTCTCTTCCCATTGCAACCCTGGTTTTCTCCATATCTCTCCACTATTTCTATCTGACCCCCTTAGATCCCATTAGGAGATTGCTTCTTCCCCTCGCCCACCATGACACCCACGTGTTCGTTTCTAACAACATGCCCTTCAAATATTTATGAAACAGCTTTGGAGCACCTTAAGGATATGGCTTTTGTCCTTAATTATACACAAATGACACAAATATACTAATGAATGTGGCTGGGTGTCCCAGTCAGAATATGAATCTGTTTGGAATGCATCCGTTGGCATTGGATGAATGATTGAATACAGAGTTAATCCTTTTTGGCTAGAGGATGCTGTGGACTACAAGCACACAATTTAGCTCAATCTTTAAGCGGGAGGGGAAGTGAGCACACACACCAAAAACTCTGAGTCCTATTTGATAAACCTTTGGCAACAGACCCCCACCCAGGGGAACATTAATTTAAAAAAAACATAATTTGTCACCTTTCACAGCTCAAAGATGAGATCAATGTTGTTCAGAACTTCCAGTGCACAATAATCGGATCACTAGTTTATTCTAGATTTGACTTTGTAATGATGCTGCATCTGGTGATCCATGAAACATCTGGAAGCAAACCAAAAGCGCAGAACCGTGCACAGCTCTAAAAAGGAGGCCTCGTAACCCTGGAGAAGGTCAACAAATACAATACTATCCTGGAGAAGGTCACTGTTTCAGTTTGTACCCAATACTTAAGTACTGTGCAGGAATCCCTTGAAAATACCTGCAAGATAAAACTCAACAGTACCACAGTGAAAAGGCACTTAGATGCTCATTTTCAGTTTGGCGGATGCCGGCATGAACCAAAACATGACAGACACCCTGCTCACCAAACATGAGGTTTCCTTACCTCAATAAAGTGCAGAGATTTTCAGTATTTCAGCTCACAGAACAATAACTGGCTCTGCAAGCAAGAACCCTTGACCCGCCAAACTTTCAGCTACAGCGCAGGGCAACCATCATTGGCTTTCCCTGCCTTGGACACCTTGCATGGTGGTCCTGGAACATGGAGTCTCTCAGCTACAAGTACTGAGTGAGTACCTTAACTACATTAAAATGTTTCCAATTTCTTCCGAAGTAGGGAAGGAATGAACCTCGGTGCTTCGTAAACGAACAACTCCATAATAGTATATGTTTCGGCTTACCACTCTCTGACTGTTGCGAGCATGCTGCAGGAGCAACCGAGCGCATGAACTTGGCACCTGCATCAAAGGATATCTATGAAAACAACATACATGGCCAGCCATGTCTTTCCTGCACTCACCGAGAGCTGCTTGAGAGGGTGCTTTTGCTGCATTGACGTCAGACGATTACTGATCTGCACACTTAACTGTGACCAGTAGCGCTTGGACACGAGTGACAGAAAGAGAAGCGAGGATTGAGTTCAATGCAACTGTTTGAATATGTACGCAAAGGTCTGCGTAATTCTTTAAGGTTACTAATACGTGCACAGCTTTCTAATGTTTTCTATAAAGCTCTTTGAATACTAAACGAGTCCAAACCTAATGGGTGTTCTTGAATGAAAAATAAATACAATCTTTTTTTTTTGCATTTCTAATTCCCAGTACAGTGAAGTAGCAAATCCTTTGCTACTCATCATTATGTAAGGCTTCACTGATGCACATCGAGTGATCGGTGTTATTTCATTTTCTGTATTTCAGACCTGCAGGCAGCTTAGAAATTGCTCCAGGAATACACTATATTTGTAGGTGGTGACTGGAACATGTAAACTAACAAAGATAAATTTATTTCCGCATAAGACTTAAAGATCAAGACGCCTAGGAAATATTCAGGTTATCACACACAATTTGAATTTAACAGCCCTATGTCAAAAAATATAGGCATGGGTCCCAGAGTATACTTTTTTTTAGAACATTTCCATTCTTTTTCACATACAATTTTTTTAATATCTAATAAAACCCAGACAAACCAGGTCGATATCAAATTGTAATCCAGGCACTTTTCTGATCACAGCAACTCTGATCATAGCTGGATTTCAGGGAAAAATCTGCAACAACCCGTTAGTCCATGGACCGACTACAGCTGCCAAATCAAGACTGTGTTCAAAATTTACAAACACAAACTGCTGAATATTTCAGAGACAACAAACTCGAAAAATATCTTTACGATTTAAAACACATAAAAGGTAATATTGCGGTGGATGATTACTGAATACTCAGAGCAAAACTCCAAAAGGAGAGAGAAGAAACCTTGGCTCAGTCAAAGTTTTGTCAATTTGGAACCTAAATTGGCTAACAACAGAGACCACAAGAGGAGGCGAAAAATACTGGTCATCGTAAGAACGCAAAAAGAATGACATAAGGAATGGATGTAAAAGAAACTGATTAGACACATGCCCTCTAGAGAAAATTAGCTGCATGAAATCAACAAACATTTTTTGTAAAATCTTGGAAAGGCAAACATAAAGCACAGAAGATAGGAAATCTGCCACATGGACCCATGACAATTAGCTTGGTTTGGTGGTGAAACCCTCAACAAGCTGCAAATATCTTAAAGCTATGGCCAACACATAGAGTGCTCCAAGGGACTATGACGAATTACACAGCTCAAGAAATACATCACATTTAATTGGAGTAGAAAACCACAAAGCACTGGGGCCAGAGGGTCTCCTGCCCTACAAGCATCAGTGTATTTTCCATTTATTCTTAGATGGAAAGAAATCCTTGCAACTGGGAACATTCCTCCGCTCATTGCAGGAAGCTAATCTCATCGTATTATGTAAAACTGCAGGTAAAGAGCAGCTACTGAAACTGAAGAAGCGCTGGCCATTGGGCCCTCCGAGGGACGCCCAAAAGAAGATGGTCAAGTGCATTGTGGGAAGTGTATCCAGCACTTTGCTTTTCTTGCAGCCAATATAGTTTTCATCCTTATTGAACGATGCTAGTAAAATTTTCTCAAAAATGATTTCACTCCAAATGCAGACAGTATTGGGGTATACTATACCCCCCCCCCCCAAATCAGCAAAGATTATTATTAGGTCATTATCTTGCGTGCACCGATAAATCTATAGATTACTCCTGTCATTACCAGCATTTTTTGCAGAGGCAGAAAAATTGTTACATTTAGTTTAATGGAGATCACTTTAGACTCTACTGGAACGTTTTACATATATTGAAAAACCGGTTAATACGATCCACACCGTTTATACGGATCCACACAGTTCTGTACCTATAGATGGGGAACTCTGGGAGCAACATAACACCGGAGAGGTACCCACAATGGGTATCCCATGTCACTTACCAATCACAGTTTTATTTTGCCTCTTGCAAATAGCTTGAGCAGAGATAATACCGTCTCACCCCGTCCGCTTGGGGACATCCATACACAAGTTCAACTTTCTGCGTGTGACTTACTGATACTCGCCAATAATACAAAAGTGTAATCAAGTGCACTTTTTGAAAGGCCACCCCCACACTTTTTGCACTAGATGCTGTTGGTTATGCCGCTGAAAGTGCACTGGAGCCTGATAACCAGGCCCCAGTGCCAGTGCTTCCGCCCTACCTGGGTAAATGTGAATTGGTATCCCCAGTTGGCAAGTACTTTAAAGCCTTTATAAGTCCCTAGTATTTGGTATCACTGGTACCCAGGGCAGGAAGCACTGTTTGTGCCACCCGGAGTGACCCAAGTAAACTACTAACAGCAGACCGGCCATTGCAAAATGCAGGAGCAGTGCAAGCTGCTCGAACTCAACTGTGCCCACTTCATGTGTGGCACAGCCAAATCACTATCTTTACTATATGTCATTCACATCTAAGGAAGGCCTCTTGAGCCCAAAAGGCAAGGTGTGTTATATTAAAGTTGTGGGCATTATAATTCCCTATATGTCCCTGTAGTTGCCTTTTCCATTTAAGGCTACTGTGAGTGGCCGACGGTTCATAGGATAACATGGACTGGCACACAGGCAAACCTGAGGGCTCTAGCTCCATTATAGTACCAAAAAAGTGGGTCATGTTTGGTATCAAACAATGTGCCTTCTCACCCCTTACACGAAACTTGTGTTGAGGGTGATGTGGCATGGACACAAAGAGGAACCTTAGAGGTTTCCCACCGAGTTACCCCAGTTTTCCTGTGCTCTGGCTGCCAGCTGCTGCTGCCAGGGCAGGATCTTGACCCCCTGGACAGAGGTGTGAATGCTCCTAGGGGTCAGGACAAAGGCCAGGATAGGAAGGTGGTCACATTTCCCTTGCTCCCAGGAAGAAGACTAAAGTGGCAAATCAAGGCAGTGGGCTTCAAAGGGCACACCTCCTCTGATGTGCAAGCAGGCGTCCCCCAGGGGAGGACAAAGCCCTTCCACTGCCACCAGGCACATTTGCACCCGGGCAGGTGGGAAAATGAGTTTGCATACACCCTCAAAAGGCAGGCCACACCTCTAGGGTGGGCAGCCTGGTCTGTACCCTCAAGGGAGACTTCTGCCATCTAGAAGAGGCAGAATAAAGGGTTCTTAGTAGGAAAGGTGCCACAAACCACCGGATGTGGACACCTCAGGGGCTGATTAGCCACTGGGGACAGTAACCCATTGGCTACTTTCACCTACACCCCTGTCCCTAAAACTAGGATTTAAGGGGCACCCTCTTGCACCAAAACCTCAGATCTGCAACAACTTGTGAAGAAAGGACAAGTGAAGACCTGCATCGATCACAACAGGGACAAACCAAAGGCATGATACCTTGAACCTGTGGCAATCTTCTTGAAACTGCTCAACTGCGGCTCGTCCTGGACCAAAGACCAACTCCCTCAGCATGTTAACCCTTTGTAAGCCAAAGGCCCTATAGTGGCACTGGTCACCTGCCCACAGCAGGTAAAAAGCACCTACTGAACTTGAAGAAGCGGTGACCATCGGGACGTCCGAGGGATCGCCCAAAATAAGATGGTCCAGTACATTGTGGGAAGTGTAGTCCAGCTCTCCAACAATTGACTGCCAGCTACCATTTTCCCCAGGACCTCCAGAGGGGGAGATAGCTTCTCTTCCACCTTACCGCTGCCAAGGTTTGTTGGAGGCCAGTCTGGTCGTCATCACCTTTACTCGATGCCGCAACCAAGGGCACACAGCAACATCCACATCCGACAGCACCACTGGCTCCGTTGTCGAGTTTTTAAAATCCGTTTACTCACCTGCACCATCACAGTGGTAAAACCAGCAACCGCCGCTCCCGTTCAGCACCACGGATAGCCAAGCACACCTCTGCACCCAAAACACCGGGCTAGGTAGAGTTGTTCTGCCCGGTGAATCCTGGTCCAGGGGCCCACACAAGCTTAACCTCCTGTGGGTTCCCTGGAACTTGACCTGCAAGTGACCAAGCGTCACAAGTACTATTTTTCAACACCGGCAGCTCATGTTACTCAGCACCAAGGACAACCAGGACACCTCAGCACCCTGGCCCCACAAGCCAGATAAAATTGGTCTGACTGTCACAGTTTGGTCTTGGGACCTGCACAACCTTAACAAGTGGGTTTCTCTGAACTCATTGCGCAAGTGACCGAGTGCCACTAGTGATTTTTGCCATTGACCAAAATGGTAAATGTTTGACAGCTTGAACTGTACTGAATTATTCTTTCTTTGACAATCCATAACTCGGTGCATGAATCTGATTTCCTTTGTTTTGATGTCTAAATTAAGATAAAATTCTGCTTCATTTTCTATAAATTGGTGTCAGATTTCTTTCATGTCATAATCCATGTTAGTACTCTGAAAAACTTAACACATTTTCCTCTACTAAAGCTTGACTACTCTTTGCCACACTATCAGTACTGAACTAAGGATTTATTACTGTGAATCCAAAGGACCATCTTTGGGGTATTGTGAGAGTATTACTCAGTGAAGCCTAAATCAGCATCACTGCATAATATTCAATTTTCCTACAATGGTGTTACAGCGGCTGGATCCTGAACTTTTGATTCACAGTACCACGTGGTCAGAAGTATTTTTAGCGCCCGAGAAATCCTCAAGTTAGTGTGCCATGGTGGCTAGCAAGCATCTCGACTCGTCAGTCATCCCAGCCCTGACGATCAGTGATTTATGGGTTTTGTGCAAAGCCAGGAGCATTAGCTATTAAGCTACAGCTAAAAAGGAGGAGCATGAAAAACTCCTTGGCTCCTATGAAGAAGAGAGAGTAGAGAGGGAGGGCCACACCTCTGAAGATGACCTTGGAGAAGGTGAGGATGATGGCCAAACTGGTACAGATGGTAAAGAAGGTAAAGACCAAGACTCTCCAGCTTACCCCAGATCCCCTTCACCAGTAAGCAGTGACAAGAGCCACTCTAGCAGATCACCCATTGGTAAGGTGGTAGCAAACCTTGAGGATGAGCATGACCTACTCTCACTAGAAGAGAGAAAGCTGGAACTTGAGGAAAGGAGACTAGCCCTTTAAGGAAAGAAGGGTCAAGATGAGCCTTAGGCCCAAGGAAGATGATGGCAGCAATAACCAGAGAGAAAAAGATGAATCTTTTGACCCCAAGATCCCCCAAGGGATTTTCCCCAAGTTTAGTGATGGCGATGACATTGACAAATGTTTTTCAGATTTTGAGACGGCCTGTAAAATGAGGGGGATAAGTCGCCAACACTGGAGCTCTCTACTTAAGGAGTTATTCTCAATGAAGGGCAGAGGCAGACTTCTGACCCTTAATGAGGAAGTAGCTGAGTCCTATCAGCATATGACGGAGGCACTCACACAAGGGTTTGGACTCCCCACAGAAGAGTACAGAGTCAACTTTAGGGACACCCAAAAGGCCAAAACCACACTTGGGTGGAGTCTGCGGCACCTTCAGTCAAAGCACTGGAAGACCTGATTAATGGCAATGAGGTGGACACACACAAAAGACTATACATTTTTAATTATGAAGGAGCACATTCTAACCAACTGCACCACTGAGAAATTGCGACAGCATCTAGTATATTTCCACCTGTCTTCTCCCAGGGAGCTGGGAAAGATAGCTGACAAGTGGGTCACAACCAGGGTGTCCAGGAAGACCCAAGGTGGGGGTGACCCCAAGAAGGGAGCTCAGATTTTCCCGCAGGGAAAGGAGTTAAGCACTAACAAGGATAAAGAGAGATAGCTTGCTAAAGGTCACCAAAAATATTCTCAGCAGGGTGGTCCCCAAGACTCTTCCCAGTCAGACAGAAATCAAGGCTTGGTAAATGGAGTCTGATAATCCAAAATGAAATGCCCACATGAAAATCCAAGTCAAATATTTTGGCGTAGTAATAATAAGAGACGCAGAGGACTGGTTTTGGGCTAACAAAATGCTGTAAAATCGAATTATTGGATTTAAGACAACATGCGTTATCAACTGGAGCCATTTTATTCATTTTTATAGTATAATATTCCCTCTATTTCTCGTAAAAAGTTAACATACAGGCTGATGCAAGTATTAGTCACAGACACACGTTTCATATATATAGTGCTGGGCTTGTAGAATGCACTGGATTCAGTTTCTTCAAGCTGCAGACAGACGTTGCTTCTTTCTCCTTTACCTTCTACAGGCCTCTTTAAAAAACTGAAAAATTCAAAATATTACAAAAAGTTTAATTAAAAATAAGTCAAGTTGTAGTACGGAAATGGTCAGAAATCCTGAATTATTTAAAATGCCATCGCTTTCACTTCTATACAAGAATTTTGTCCATTTCAGAGTTATCAAATCTGCTTTTTAACTGAGTTTGAGGATGAGCAAAGACGTTTAAAATCATTAGAGGATCGTGTGTCTTCTTTATGCCCAAAAATGTTCCTGTTTTTATATTGTAATTTTATTTAGCACTTACTACCCCTGACATTGAGTCAAAGCGCTTTTCAGCGAGTAGTATGCTTCTCCAGGACCTGATAAGGGTCAGTGGTGGATTAGAAGAGGGAAATGTGAGTTAATCTGAGTGGTGGACATGCAAGTCTGTTAGATGGATTGAACAGGATAATAGAGGGATAGCGGAGGAAAGAGTCTAGAAAGTGATATTTGGAAGATCATAGTAGTTAGATGAGGTTTGGGATGGGTAAAAGGAGAGATGGATGAGCACGAAAACCACGGCGGTGGGCACCATCAGTGACAGGGAATTCCTTCCCTGTCACTGATAGGGGTCTTCCCCGCCCCCCTCCCCCTCCCCAGGTTTCCCCCATCTCCCCTTCCCTCTCCAGACCCCCCCACGACATACACACACCTTCACTCACCAACGTACACACGCATACACACACTAATATCCACATTCATCCATGCATGCATACATCCATTCACACACACACATATCCACACACATACATGGGTCATGGAGCAGTCTGCAGCTGTCTACTTGTGGGGCCTTACCGCCGTCCACCAGCATAAGGGCCTAAGTTTTTTTTATTTTTTAAAACGTGGAATTGTTGATGATTCATATACAACTTCAAATCGTTTTAAAAATTGATTTCCACAATATACTTTCCATCATTTGTTTAAATATGTAACTTTTAAAAATCATGCGAATATCAGGTAAAATTCTGTTCAATCCCCTATTACTGGCGTCCATTGATTTTGTTATAGCTGGGCATGGCATAAAAGGCCTTTCATGGTGCTTGACACCAGTGCTTAATTTGTAAATAAAAACGTACCGGTGCTCAAAGCACTCCTCTTAAACACACGGCTGGTGCAATTAAATTTGGGAACACAGAATACTGAGGCAGCACAATCCTGAAGCCTTCTAGGACCTCTTCAATCCATTTAAAGCCACTCCCTGTCCCTTCAGCCCACTCTTGCAGCTTTCTGCTTTCTCCCATTGTGACGCTTTTTCGTTTTTCTCTTCCTCCGTCTTTCCATATGTGTCTTTTTCTCGCAGCAAATGCTTGGGGCAGAAGAATAAGCGCCGGCCCTGAAAAATAAGTGCTCAGCACCGGAAACAACAAGCACAAATTAAGCACTGCTTGACACGCGAATGTCATACATTGTGCAATATGCTCGTGAGCTAGCACACGTTAGCCTCATTCATGCCAGGCTGCCAATGTTAATTTTAGATATAATGTATGGGATAGTAATTGTCATTTACTACTTGCTTTGCGGGCCATAATAATGTTGCATTGACTTTCTCGGGGCAGCTGGTCGAGCAGTCCAAGCTTACTTCAGGGTGAGGTACAAACAAGGAAACAGATTGACACCAGGAATATAACTCTTAACACCTTCAATGCGGGCACCTCCCTGTTGCGGGTCACGACCAGTGGCCGACACCAGGGAGGGGGTTAATAAATCCTCGGGTGCGTCGCACCCGAGGATTAATTTTTTATTTTTTTGCTCCCAGGGAGACACGGAAGCTCTTCCGTGTCTCCCCCGCCCCTTTGTGACGTCAGCGCGCCGCGAGGCTCGCTGACGTAACAATGTTGATTTCCCCATCGGAGCAGGAAGCAGCCTTGCGGCCGCTTCCTGTTCCGATGGGGAAAACGGCCTTCCCCACGTTCGGGAAGGCCTCGTAAAAAAGGGGAGACTCTCCCCTTTCTTACGAGGCCTTCCTGAAACTGTTTCCTGGCCCCCGGTCGCAGCTGTGCTGCGATTGGGGGCCAGGAAACACTTTCAGGTTTCCTGGCCCCCAATCGCAGCTGTGCTGCGATCGGGGGCCAGGAAACACCACTAGACGCCAGGGATTTCACTTGGGGGGAGTCGGCCCCCTCGGTAAACGGGCCGGCAGGGGCAACTTTTTTTTAAATAAAAATAAATAAATAAATGGACAGGGGGTCGCCCGTGGGCAGGGCGACCCCCTGTGGGGGCAATATTTTTTTTAGTTGTTGTAGGGTTTCCCTGGGGGCCATTTTGGCCCCCAAGGAAACCATACAACAACTAAAAAAAATAGATCTATATATATAGATATATCTATGTAGATATAACTATGTACATGGAAATATCTATTGATAGATCTATAGATATATATAGATATATCTATAGATCTATCTATAGATATATCTATGTAGATAGATATATATATATATAGAGATAGATCGATATATATATCACTTTTGTCAATATGTGTGTGGTTTCCCTGGGGGCTGCGATCGGCCCCCAGGAAAACCAGACCCACATATAAAAGTGATATATATACATATATTTATATATATATATATATATATATATATATATATATATATATATATATATTTATATATAGATTTGCCACCAGTTGTGTTGCAGTTGCAGCTTGCGTCTTCAAAGCAATGCACATACTTCAACTGACGCTTTTCAACTGTAGCTTTTAGGCAGCAATAAAAAAGTCAAGTAAGTATTGTGATTATGTTTCTGCTACAAAAGGGTCAGACTTGTCTAGTGGCCGTTTTAGTGCCATAAAGAAGCGCAGAAGGTTTATATGCCTACTGCAAAGAGCAATTCTGTACTTTATGTAAATAGCTGAGTACATTAGTAAAGTCAGCCATTACCTGCGCTATAATACAAATGAAATGTATGTGCGGGGTGGAGGGCGGCGATGGAGAGATGAAGGGCACTTTTGCTGGGTGGTAATGAGGGAATCCGAGGAGGAGGGAGTGGGAGCACCAATAATGGATTGTTGGACTGGGCGCAGGAGGTGCTAAAGACTGTGACGAATGGTATGTGACAAGGTGTTTTTTGAGTGTCTTGAAAGAACGTGCTGATTGAGGGAAGAAGCGCAGGTAAGGTTGCCTCTACTGATGCACGTATCTCACACACACCATCGATTTTGTGACTGTCTACGTAGGCTAGTGTATTAGAGCAACAGTTTAGCCAATAGCAGAGATGGCATCTTGATGGATGACTGCTGCCGTCACTCGGGTTATAGAGGGAATCTCTGACATAGGATCAGAGACTGAGACAGCATCTGAGGGATAGGACAATGGCACAGACTCTGGGGGTGATTTTTCAGTCGTCGGAGTCCCATTCGATAACTCCTCTTCCAGTACATTATGAGGGAGGTGATGAGGACAGTCCTGCTGTCCCTTCGCAAGCAGTCTGTGCAACTGGGTAAAAGTGGGTTAGCCCAACCCAAAGAGCAGGTGAATGCGGCGGCAAGCAGAGAGAGAGAGAGAGAGAGAGAGAGTGCTCTCTTGGGAGCTCCCCAATTTAGTTCAGCCCCAAATTCCACCGCCCAAATCGTATTGTGGAGATATCAAAATTATCTATCGCAAAACAAACTGGTTTTGTAAGGCAGGCACCTGTGTTTTTGGTCCTGGGTTCGGCGGCCATATAGAGAAACACACTAAAGCCAAACATTTCTGGAAACTAGACATTCGGGGGAGTCCACAGAGGTGTGACTTGTGTGGATTCACCAAAGTCTTCTTACCCAGAATACCCTGCAAAGCTGAAATATTGAATAAAAACTCTATTTTTCTCGCATTTCTGTCACACAAACTACAGGAATATGCTGGGATCCACAAAATTCCTACCACCCAGTGATTCCTCACCTGTCCTGATAAAAACACTACCCCACTTGAGTGCCTACACCTAGTGCCTGCGTCAGGAATGGATCACCCCAGGGTCAACAGCTGCCTCATGTGAGGACCAACATTGACGTTGTATGATCTATTCCTGTCGCGGGCACCAGGCCTACCCACACAAGTGAGGTACCATTTGTATCGGGAGACGTGGGGGAATGCTGGGTGGGAGGAAATTTGTGGCTCCTCTCAGATTCCAGAACTTTCTATCACCGAAATGAGAGGAAAAAGTGTTTTTTTGGCCAAATTTTGATGTTTGCAAAGGATTCTGGGTAACAGAACCTGGTCAGAGCCCCACAAGTCACCCCATCTTGGATTCCCCTGGGTTTCTCGTTTTCAAAAATGCGCTGGTTTGCTAGGTTTCCCCAGGTGCCGGCTGAGCTAGAGGCCAAAATCCACAGGTAGGCACTGTTTTCTATGAAAAAATGTGATGTGTGCACGTTGTGTTTTGGGGCATTTCCTGTCGCGGGCGCTAGGCCTACCCACACAAGTGAGGTATCATTTTTATCGGGAGACTTGGGGGAACGCTGGGTGGAAGGAAATTTGTGGCTCCTCTCAGATTGCAGAACTTTCTGTCACTGAAATGTGAGGAAAACGTGTTGTTTTAGCCACGTTTTGAGGTTTGCAAAGGATTCGGGGTAACAGAACCTGGTCAGAGCCCCACAAGTCACCCCATCTTGGATTCCCCTAGGTCTCTAGTTTTAAAAAATGCACAGGGTTGGTAGGTTTCCCTAGGTGCCGGCAGAGCTAGAGGCCAAAATCCACAGCTAGGCACTTTGCAAAAAACAGCTCTGTTTTCTGTCAAAAAAATGGGATGTGTCCACGTTGTGTTTTGGGGCATTTCCTGTCGCGCGCGCTAGGCCTACCCACACAAGTGAGGTATCATTTTTATCGGGAGACTTGGGGGAACATAGAATAGCAAAACAAGTGTTATTGCCCCTTATCTTTCTCTACATTTTTTCCTTCCAAATATAAGAGAGTGTGTAAAAAAGACGTCTATTTGAGAAATGCCCTGCAATTCACATGCTAGTATGGGCACCCCGGAATTCAGAGATGTGCAAATAACCACTGCTCCTCAAAACCTTATCTTGAGCCCATTTTGGAAATGCAAAGGTTTTCTTGATACCTATTTTTCACTCTACATATTTCAGCAAATGAATTGCTGTATACCCGGTATAGAATGAAAACCAACTGCAGGGTGCATCTCATTTATTGGCTCTGGGTACCTAGGGTTCTTGATGAACCTACAAGCCCTTTATATCCCCGCAGCCAGAAGAGTCCAGCAGACATAACGGTATATTGCTTTCAAAAATCTGACATCGCAGAAAAAGTTAGAGAGTAAAACATAAAGAAAAATGGCTGTTGTTTTCAGCTCAATTTCAATATTTTTTTATTTCAGCTGTTATTTTCTGTAGGAAAACCTTGTAGGATCTACACAAATGGCCCCTTGCTGAATTCAGAATTTTGTTTAGTTTTCAGAAATGTTTAGCTTTCTGGGATCCAGCATTGGTTTCACACCCATTCCAGTCACTAACTGGAAGGAGGCTGAAAGCACCAAAAATAGTAAAAATGGGGTATGTCCCAGTAAAATGCCAAATTTGTGTTGAAAAATGTGGTTTTCTGATTCAAGTCTTCCCGTTCCTGAAAGGTGGGAAGATGGTGATTTTAGCACCAGAAACCCTTTGTTGATGGCATTTTCAGGGAAAAAACCACAAGCTTTCTTCGGCAGCCCTTTTTTCCCATTTGTTTGGAAAAAACGAAATTTTCACTGTATTTTGGCTAATTTCTTGGTCTCCTCCAGCGGAAACCACAAACTCTGGGTACCATTAGAATCCCTAGGATGTTGGAAAAAAAGGACGCAAATTTGCCGTGGATAGCTTATGTGGACAAAAGGTTATGAAGGCCTAAGCGCAAACTACCCCAAATAGCCAAAAAAGGGCTCAACACGGGGGGGAAGCCCAGCAGCTAAGAGGTTAATAATTTCATAGTGCAGGAAGTTACATAAATTCTAAAGGAAAAATACTTTATCTACAGGTAAGTAAATACTCTAGACAGAACAGATGAATATTGAAAACTAGAAGAAAATGGCACCTTCTGGGCTATAGAACCAATGCTAAATGTTTAATTCCTTTCTGCTAGGCACTAAATTTAGTTGAACATGGGTCCTTATGGTCATTGTTATCCTATCAGTACTCTTGTGTCGCTCAGGTAGCACTTGGGTCTTTTTAGAGAGCAGGTCAAAAGGAAATTTGAAATATTCCATGTCGGTATGCAGTCATTTTGTTTAGGAATGAGCTTAGAAAAGCTTTGACACACACGTAATGATCTATAGAAAGACTTCTCTCAGTGTCTGCTCACAAATTATTACACAAGCCCAAAATCCAGTAGCAACAGGGCTTGGTTGTCAGGGTTCCTTTTTAACCAGGATGCCCAAAGGTTGTTGATAAAAGAGGCTTGTATATTGAAACCATTAGGGGCTGTTTCTGAAATTATTTTGTGGTGGCTGCACCACGACTGCCAATGAAAAGTCTGATGGCCAGTTGGCTGCTAGCATGGGCAAGAATGTCTTGTCTGGAGAGTCAAACAGTGACATTTCAGAAATTGCGTGACCTTGAAGAATGATTCCAGTGTTTCCATAATCGTGGCAAACTCCTCCAGCCTATGTTGTTACATTACAGGTCAGAGGTTGAAGATAGAATTTCTCAAGACTACCAAAAGGTGCGAAAGGTAGACCCCACAGATAAAGGAAGAGTCAGGGACGGAGTAGGGTCACCCCTCTATGACTAAAGGTTGTGGAGTTGTTAACGATGGATTTTACTAATGAATATTCATGTATTCTGCGTGCTGAATTTGTACAGAAAATGAATTAACCCAGAAAAAAATAATGCACGCATTTGAAGTTGCTCCCACCTGAGTGGCCGTCAATATTCACAAAGTGCCCTTATTAGTAGCCTATTAATATAAAATGTTGAGCTTATGTTTTATTACTGTAGTAGTATGTCATATTAAGGGTTACATATCATGTTTTAGCTGAAATTAATCGTAGGCCTTAACTTAGCGAGGTCTTGTGTCTAGTTGCACAGCCTCATGTCAAGCTGCATTTCGGAGGCGACTTATAAGATGGGTGCTTAAAGAATTAAATTGTGATTTTCCACTGTGTTGACCAAGTGCTCGTAGCTGAAATTCTTCCTTATGGGAACTGCTTGCTAGAAGATGTTGTACTAGCTAGGGATACAATGTATAATGTAGTATGTGTAAGAGTGACCTTCCGGGGAGAGACAATGGATGCACTGACTGGAGTATAAGCTGCAACAATACTGATACCCAACAAGCCCAACGATGGGAAACAGGAGAAGAGGAGCCAATCATCAACATGTGAACCGTGTAATAGTAAACTTAAGAGATGTGGGGTTTTACTTTCATTGGACTAAATGCAAAAATGTGATTCTTTGACCAAAAAGGACGTGGGCAGTAGTTTTAGGAAATCTAACTTAGTTGGACTGCACGAGAGGGCCTATTCTCCCCATTCTTCAAGAGAGTTTAGCTCATTTTTCAAATTATTCTTTTCTGAACTGCTTGAAGAAACTTTGCTTTTCCTGAACTTTAATGCTGAATCCTGATGGCTTGCTGACCGAACTGATGTCCAATTGACGAAGACTGTCACAGCTTGCTGAATCACACTGAGGCAAGGTATAAGACGATGTTACTGATTGTTATGTCTGTTTGCTTTTGTGACTAGGTACCATCCGCTACTTTTGACAGAGCCATAGTTAGATGTTTTTCCAAATTTGTGTTGACTAAATTGTTTTGCACGAAGTCCAAACATACTATTCTAATTTGAAGTTAGTTAGGGTACTCACTGATGATGCTGGCTACATGTAATAACAGTTGATGTATTTTCTTTGCTGAATCTAAACGTATATCATTTAGTTTGCGCAGTTATTCTTGCTACTAATTTGTACTGTAACCTTAGAATGTGTAGTGGTCCAAGCTTTCATTAGATTGCGGTTCTTTCGCCGCTTTGGTCAGCCAGTATTGTTTCTGTACGCTTAGCATTTGATTTTGAGAATAAGTTACGTGACTTTAGCATTGGTAATGTAGGGAAATAAACATTCTAACTTTTACATAAAGGTGTGGTTATTCATGACCGTGAGGGCATGGTGTGTGGAAATGACTGACTCCTATTGATTATTGATGTCATTGATTGTTATTGCAATTGATTTGTATTGGTACGGGGTTACATGGTGGGAACTACTCGAAGCGCAGTCAAAAGTTCCATCGACCTATCCGCATCTCCTTGTAAGTTCACTTAATAAGGTCTGACGCACTAACAGAGGCTCATGGTCTCAGATACTGTCACGCCTGTCTCCAAGACAGCTGGCTGGAGCAACCTCGTGTCTCTGAAATAGTCACGGTCAGCTGTGGCTGTCCCATGTAGGTTCCTCTAGGCAGCTGAGGTTTAGTGTTTGCCGTGGGGGTAAATATTTTATACCGGCGGGAGCTCTTCTTCTCTCCACAGCTTCCAGTATGGCATGTCCTTAGGTCGTCCACACTTAAGCCACGTCAGGAGAGCGATGACGCCACAGCAGTACCACTCGTGGTTTGGTATCTTCTGTTCTTTGCTAGTGTAGAGCATTTCCTTGTTAGTCAAGTCAAATGGTGAATATTGTGCTGCTCGAGGAGACCAGAGTTTGAATCTTTCCATGACCAGGCATGGCAATTCAGTGGTCTGCACGTGTAAAATTTCTACAGGCCCCTCCAAACCCTGGGGATACGGTTGAGATACAAGTACTGCTGCCCCTCTTGAGCACAGGCCAGGTTGACTCAGGCGAGTTGTGAAGAGGCAGCCCATCCTCAAAGGAAAGCAGATCTCAGACAGGAAATGGCAAAGGGTAGATTTTACTCTGACCTCCAAGGTCCTTGCAGGCTACCTCACCCTACCAGCCCAGGCAACTAAATTCGGTGAGGAGCGCAGGAGGTGGCCTGCAACACCAGTGGTAAATGGTAAATGACAAGAACTCTCTGAGTTGTTGCTCAAAAGTCCTATTGCCTTGAGGCCTGAAGATCAGATCTCAAACGTTTTTCCTCTTTTCACGAGGCCTCAAGATTTTTCTTGACTGTCAGTAAATTAGCCAATAGAAGGAGAAACCAAGTATGCATATGTTTTATATAGTCAACTTTTAGTAAAAATAAATAATTGCATCACAGATGAGGCAAGTCACTACAAATCGCTGTACTGGGCCAGAAAGGGTGTATGTGTGTTCTCACTAACGGCACCTACAACGTGGAATTCTCAGTCTTTGAGATTTATTGAAAACAATATTCATTCAGAAAGGTGCTCAAGGCCGACTGGTGATGCAGCTCAAACCTCACCCACAAGCCTGCTACCAGCATCAAGAGATGCTCGAGGTGAATGCACTTTATGAAGACACACACCCAAAGACAACATTACTTAAATGCAACAGAAAACAAATGGGTGACGTCAAAGGATGTTAGTAAAATCTAAAATGCCACAACATCATTTTCATGAACAACCCACACCGGACTTTCAGGACAACGAGCAAATGAATTTATGAAATAAATGGCACCAACATATAAACCTTCCGTGTGGTGGTGGTCTTTCCAGAATTCATGCCACGAGGTCCAAAGTAGAAAATACACTGTGTAAGCCTTACATGAGTAAGAGGAGGGCTGCTGTAGAGTTCTTCAGCAGGTGGTGATCTGCGGAGGGGCATGGGGGGGACCTCTCTCACTTTGGGCAATACTGCAATTTGTAGAACTTCCTTCGTCCACAGGAAAAGGGACCTTAACAAGGTGCTAGAGTTTGATGATATATGGAAACGCCTGCAAAATCGTGAAACTGACTCTTCAATAATACATCATTTGCAAGTAATTTATTAAAAACATCTGCTTAATGAATTAGAGATATTGATCTTTTAAAGGTATGAGATAAGAAGAAAATGAAAGAGAAATACATTGCAAAATTTTAACCCAAGTTAAGTACTCCGTGCGGACCGCCACAGGCTTGCAGCCAGTGAATGACTCCATCTATGAAAAGTAACTTGGCTGCTTCCGCAGAAGTAAGGCTCAGAAAGGAGAGGGGAAACGAAATAGGATGAAACACTTCCTAGGATGGATGGAAGACGTGCACGTTTTACATAAACATCCTCCCTCCCAGAAGTCTCAACAAGACCGAGTACAAAACACACTCCGCCTGCACCTTCGAGGAGACTTCTTGGCGGGTTCCCACCGAGGCGTGTGTAAGCATTCCAGACCCGTGGGGGTAAGGCGCGCTTCTCTTCCTGCATAGCCACATGTTGTGGGCTTAACATTTGTAATGGTCAGGTGTGCAGCGACAGTCTCGAATCACAGAATGCTTTACGCCATTCGCGCAATGATGGCATTAAGGTAACTGCAGAATACACTATATGACGTTTACGCAGTGCCCAATAGGTGTTTGATTCTGACACGTTGACTAAGAAGTGCTTTTCATATCATCAGCCTCTTGCCTACATGTACACACAGAGATCCCAGATCTCGCCGACGTAGACCATCTTTTTCAGGAATCACCAAACTCTTAGTGTCATACTCCCTTACACGCACCCTTAGGAAAGTCCTTCCTCTTCTAGGAAAATTCTTCCTCTTTGATGCCAGAAAACTATTGTTCAAGCTCTGCTATCGTCCAAGCTTCGTTAGGGCTCCGTTGTCTATATCAGTCTCCTGAAGTACTCAGTCCCAAGCATGCAAATACTCCAAAATCTTGTAACACATGTGGTACTAAGCTTACTCGGCCGTGAAGGTACACCTGAGTATCTGAGGCTTTCAACTGGCTGCAGGTGCCCAAGTGCACGCTGCTCGAGTCTATGCGCTGTTCACAAGCCCATTCATCCACCCTGAGGCCTCCCTTTCTTGCCGCCTGTTTCCGCAAATCCACTCCTTGGTTCATCTTTTGTCCTTTTTCCTCTCATCAAAAGTAGTAGATATGGGGGAGTCCCTTCTCTGTTTTGGTTGCTAAATCTAGTATTACTTATCTCATTACAATAGGCATGCCCCTTGTCCGCAGACTTGCACAAAGCACTATAATGAAAATGTCACTTACCCAGTGTACATCTGTTCGTGGCATCAGTCGCTGTAGATTCGCATGTTTTGCAATAGCTCGCCATCTGGTGTTGGGCCGGAGTGTTACAAGTTGTTTTTCTTCGAAGAAGTCTTTCGAGTCACGGGACCGAGTGACTCCTCCTTTTGTGTCCATTGCGCATGGGCGGCGACTCTATCCTCGATTGTTTTTCCCCGCAGAGGGTGAGGTAGGAGTTGTATTGTAGTAATAGTGCCCATGCAATGGAGTGACTAAGTATGTACCTATATAAGGTTGAAATGATATATATACAAATAGTTGAAGGTAACTTCCGAACTGCTACAGGCTCCCGGGGAGGCGGGTGGGCACATGCGAATCTACAGCGACTGATGCCACGAACAGATGTACACTGGGTAAGTGACATTTTCAGTTCGATGGCATCTGTCGCTGTAGATACGCATGTTTTGCATAGACTAGTAAGCAGTTATCTCCCCAAAAGCGGTGGCTCAGCCTGTAGGAGTGGAAGTAGTCTGAAACAATGTTCTTAATACGGCTTGCCCTACTGTGGCTTGTTGTGCGGATAACACGTCTACACAGTAGTGCTTGGTGAATGTGTGAGGCGTAGACCATGTGGCTGCCTTACATATTTCTTGCATTGGGATGTTTCCTAGAAAGGCCATGGTAGCACCTTTCTTTCTGGTTGAGTGTGCCCTTGGTGTAATGGGCAGCTGTCGTTTAGCTTTAAGGTAGCAGATTTGGATGCATTTAACTATCCATCTGGCTATACCTTGTTTTGATATTGGGTTTCCTGCATGAGGTTTTTGGAATGCAATAAATAGTTGTTTAGTCTTTCTGATGTTTTTAGTTCTGTCAATGTAATACATTAATGCTCTTTTGACATCTAATGTATGTAGTGTCCTCTCAGCTACGGAATCTGGCTGTGGGAAGAACACTGGAAGTTCCACTGTTTGATTTAGATGGAACGGTGAAATAACCTTTGGTAAAAATTTAGGATTAGTCCTTAGGACGACCTTATTCTTGTGTAGTTGTATAAAAGGTTCTTGTATTGTAAACGCCTGAATCTCGCTTACTCTTCTTAGGGAAGTAATGGCGATGAGGAATGCAACCTTCCAGGTTAGGAACTGTATTTCGCAGGAGTGCATGGGTTCAAAAGGTGGACCCATAAGTCTAGTTAGGACAACATTTAGGTTCCATGAAGGAACAGGTGGTGTTCTTGGTGGAATAATTCTTTTAAGGCCCTCCATGAATGCTTTAATGACTGGTATCCTATATAGGGAAGTTGAATAGGTAGTCTGCAGGTATGCAGATATTGCTGCAAGGTGTATTTTAATGGAAGAGAAAGCTAGGTTAGATTTTTGTAAGTGAAGCAAGTAACCCACTACATCTTTTGGAGTTGCGTGTAATGGTTGGATTTGATTAATATGGCAGTAGCAAACAAACCTCTTCCATTTACTTGCATAGCAGTGCCTGGTGGATGGCCTTCTGGCTTGCTTTATGACTTCCATACACTCTTGTGTAAGTTGTAAGTGTCCGAATTCTAGGATTTCAGGAGCCAGATTGCTAGATTCAGCGATGCTGGATCAGGGTGCCTGATCTGTTGGTTGTGTTGTGTTAACAGATCCGGTCTGTTGGGCAGTTTGATGTGTGGTACTACTGATAGGTCTAGCAGCGTTGTGTACCAGGGTTGCCTTGCCCAAGTTGGTGCTATTAATATGAGTTTGAGTTTGTTTTGACTGAGTTTGTTTACCAGATAAGGAAGGAGAGGGAGAGGAGGAAAAGCGTAGGCAAATATCCCTGACCAGTTCATCCATAGGGCATTGCCCTGGGACTGCCTGTGTGGGTATCTGGATGCGAAGTTTTGGCATTTTGCGTTCTCTTTTGTCGCAAACAAGTCTATCTGAGGTGTTCCCCAGAGCTTGAAGTAAGCGTTCAGAGTTTGGGGGTGAATTTCCCATTCGTGGACCTGTTGGTGATCTCGAGAGAGATTGTCTGCGAGTTGATTCTGAATCCCTGGGATAAACTATGCTATTAGGCGAATTTGGTTGTGAATTGCCCAATGCCATATTCTTTGTGCCAACCGGCTCAACTGCGTTGAGTGTGTCCCCCCCATGCTTGTTTAGATAATACATTGTTGTCATGTTGTCTGTTTTGACGAGAATGTATTTGTGAACTATTATTGGTTGGAAAGCCTTTAGTGCTTGAAAAACTGCTAGCAGTTCTAGGTGATTTATATGCAGTTTTGTTTGATGTACGTTCCATTGTCCTTGTATGCTGTGTTGATCGAGGTGTGCTCCCCACCCTGTCATGGAAGCATCTGTTGTTATTACGTATTGTGGCACTGGGTCTTGGAAAGGCCGCCCTTTGTTTAAATTTATATTGTCCCACCATAGAAGCGAGAGGTAAGTTTGGCGGTCTATTAACACCAGATCTAGAAGGTGACCCTGTGCTTGTGACCATTGTGATGCTAGGCACTGTTGTAAGGGCCTCATGTGCAGTCTTGCGTTCGGGACAATGGCTATGCATGAAGACATCATGCCTAGGAGTTGTAATATCCTCTTTGCTTGTATCTTTTGTGTTGGATACATGCGTTGTATGATGTTGTTGAAGTTTTGAATTCTTTGTGGACTTGGAGTGGCTACTCCTTTTGTTGTGTTTATTATGGCTCCTAGGTACTGTTGTACTTTGCACGGCAGGATGTTTGATTTTGCGAAGTTGACGGTGAACCCCAGTTTGTGGAGGGTTTGTATGATTTGATTTGTGTGGTGTGAGCACTTTGCTAACGAATGGGTCTTGATTAGCCAGTCGTCTAGATACGGGAATACATGTATTTGCTGCCTTCTGATGTGTGCAGCGACTACTGCTAGACATTTTGTAAAGACTCTTGGTGCTGTTGTTAAACCGAAAGGCAATACTTTGAATTGGTAATGTATTCCTTTGAATACTAACCTTAGGTATTTCCTGTGCGATGGATGTATTGGTATATGGAAATACGCGTCTTTGAGGTCTAAGGTTGTCATGTAGTCGTGTAGTTTGAGCAATGGTAGCACTTCTTGTAGTGTGACCATGTGAAAGTGGTCTGATTTGATGTATGTGTTTACTATCCTGAGGTCTAGGATTGGTCTTAGCGTCTTGTCCTTCTTTGGTATTAAGAAGTACAGTGAATAAACTCCTGTGTTTATTTGTGTGTTTGGTACTAATTCGATTGCATTCTTTTGCAATAGTGCTTGAACTTCTGTCTCCAGGAGCTCGGAATGATGTTGTGATAAATTTTGTGCTCTTGGTGGTATGTTTGGAGGGAATTGTAGAAATTCTATGCAATAACCATGTTGGATAATTGCTAGAACCCAAGTGTCTGTAGTGATTTCCTGCCATGCTTTGTAATAATGACCTATTCTTCCCCCCACTGGTGTTGTGTGGAGGGGATGAGTGACATGTGAGTCACTGCTTAGTTGCAGGGGTTTTGGGGCTTTGAAATTTTCCCCTATTCCTAGGGAATTGCCCTCCTCTGTATTGGCCCCGAAAGCCTCCCCTGTACTGTCCCTGGTAACTGGACAGTGTTGCCTGTGAGGTGCTGGCTTGTGTGGCCTGACCCCGAAACCCCCCTCTAAAGGGTGTTTTGCGGAAGGTGCCGTAGTTTCCTCTGCTCTGCGGGGAGTAGAGTGCGCCCATTGCTTTAGCAGTGTCCGTGTCCTTTTTAAGTTTTTCTATCGCTGTGTCCACTTCTGGACCGAACAGTTCTTTTTCATTGAAAGGCATATTGAGAACTGCCTGCTGTATCTCTGGTTTAAACCCAGACGTTCGTAGCCATGCATGCCTTCTGATGGTCACAGATGTATTAATTGTCCTTGCAGCTGTGTCTGCTGCGTCCATGGAGGAGCGTATCTGGTTGTTTGAAATGTTTTGACCTTCCTCAACCACTTGCTTTGCCCTTTTTTGTAGGTCTTTGGGTAGATGTTCAATGAGGTGTTGCATCTCATCCCAATGGGCTCTGTCATAGCGCGCAAGTAGTGCTTGAGAGTTGGCGATGCGCCACTGGTTTGCAGCCTGTGCTGCGACTCTCTTTCCACCTGCATCGAACTTGCGGCTTTCCTTATCTGGGGGTGGTGCATCCCCAGATGTGTGGGAGTTGGCCCTTTTCCTAGCTGCTCCTACAACGACGGAATCTGGTGGCAGCTGTGCAGTGATGAAAACAGGGTCTGTAGGGGGCGCCTTATACTTTTTTTCCACTCTTGGTGTGATTGCCCTACTTTTGACCGGCTCCTTAAAAATTTCTTTTGCGTGCCGGAGCATACCAGGGAGCATAGGCACGCTTTGGTAGGAGCTGTGGGTGGAGGAGAGGGTGTTGAATAAAAAGTCATCCTCGACCTGTTCTGAGTGGAGGCTTACATTGTGAAATTGTGCTGCTCTAGCCACCACTTGAGAATACGCAGTGCTGTCCTCTGGTGGAGATGGCTTCGTAGGGTATGCCTCCGGGCTGTTATCTGACACTGGGGCGTCGTATAAGTCCCATGCGTCCTGATCCTGGTCACCCTGGCTCATGGTGGTGTGAGCTGGGGAATGTGATGGAGTTTGTGCTGGTGAGACGTGAATTACAGGCGGAGGAGAGGGTGGTGGAGTAACCTTTTTCACCACCTTTGTTTGTGGTGTTTGTTCAGTTTGGAACTCCAGTCTTCTTTTTCTTCTAATAGGGGGAAGGGTGCTTATTTTCCCTGTTCCCTCCTGTATGAAGATACGCTTTTGCGTATGGTCTACATCGGTAGATTGCAGCTCTTCCTCGAACCTATGCTTTCGCATTTGGGAGGTTAGTGAATGCTCCTCTGTATAAGAGCCTGAAAGTGGGTCGGTTGCAGGTTGTTTTGGCACCGAAACCCTGTCTGCATCTTTTTTCGGCTCCGAGCTGACTTTTCTCTTTTTCGGGTCCGAAACCTCTCGGCGTCGATCTTCGTCGGTGCCGCTATCTCGGCGTCGAGCCGTGTCTACACCGCTATCTCGGTGTCGATGCTTGTCTACAGCACTTTCTCGGTCCCGAGAAGGCTGCGTACCGGTGTCTCGACCGGAGTCGGACTGTCTCTGCACTGTTTGGGCCTTTTTCGGTGCCGACGGTCGGTCACCGAATTTATGGGTCGAGCCATGGCCTGGTGGCAGTGGCGTCCCCTGGGCCTTGTCAATCTTCTTATGTGTTGTTTTCGACGTCTTACTCACGGTTCGTGGGTCATCGAATTCCTCTGAGTCCGATTCGTGGATCGAGAAGGTACCTTCCTGTTCTTGTTCCTCGAACTCTCGGTGGGCTGTCGGCGCGGACGCCATTTGAAGTCTTCTGGCTCGACGGTCTCGGAGAGTTTTTCGGGACCGGAACGCACGACAGGCCTCGCAGGTGTCTTCACTGTGCTCAGGTGACAGGCACAGGTTACAGACCAAGTGTTGGTCTGTATAGGGGTATTTGTTGTGGCATTTGGGACAGAAACGGAACGGGGTCCGTTCCATCGGCGTTCTGCTGCACGCGGTCGGGCCGACCAGGCCCCGACTGGGGATCGAAAAACTACCCCGAAGGGCACCGGAGCTCTTCGATCTTCGATGCGGTGTTGAATCTAACTACGCCGATCCCGAACGCAACAATACCGACGAAAATCTTTCGAATTTAGCTATCTTTCCGTTCCGAAACTCGGAGCGACAGGAACACATCCGAACCCGATGGCGGAAAAAAAACAATCGAGGATAGAGTCGACGCCCATGCGCAATGGACACAAAAGGAGGAGTCACTCGGTCCCGTGACTCGAAAGACTTCTTCGAAGAAAAACAACTTGTAACACTCCGGCCCAACACCAGATGGCGAGCTATTGCAAAACATGCGTATCTACAGCGACAGATGCCACTTTTTCACTACTGTCTGATTTCTCATTCTGGGGATGGTTGCTGTATTATCATCCTCATCTGATCCTAGTGTCTGTACACCTCAGTGAGGTGACTGCTACTGCTTTATAAATACGATTAATTCACTCACTTACACATGCAGCGTCAACTCCCCACTTGCATACTTGTAAATACAGCCCCCATTTCAGCTAACCCTATGCGTCCACGTAGTCTCCTGCCTATGTGTACACACAGCAGCCATTTCAGTCCTCCCTATTGCTTGAAGCAGCCTCCTGACTGCACAGAAACGTGGCAGCCATTTCAGTCCTCCCTATTGCTTGAAGCAGCCTCCTGACTGCAGAGAAACGTGGCAGCCATTTCAGTCCTCCCTATTGCTTGAAGCAGCCTCCTGACTGAACAGAAACGTGGCAGCCGTTTTAGGTACCCTTGACCTTTAAGTAGCATCTGCCGTACACGTAAATACAGTGGCCATTTACTTACAGACACACTTACATAGGCTTTTGCCTACACGCAAAGGCACCATCCCAGTCACTCCTCTGCTTTTGAGTAGGCCTGCCAACTGGTAAACACAGCAGTCCTTTCGGATGCACCAACCCCCTCAAGCAGCCTCTCTTCTAAGAGTTAACCTGGGAGGGGCGTTCTGAGATGCGCCTCCGCCCTCTTCCTAGCAAGCCACCAGGTCTTGATTTGATTTCAAAGATAATGGCAAAAACAGGGGCAATAATTAAACTGCCACAGGGCCTGTTTTACAACACTATGTTCAATACCTCTGCCAACAATACCAACCCAGAAAGCGCACCAATTTAAGTAGCATTTTCATTACGGAATCATAATTTTCTGATTGCTTGTTGGCATATCGCAGCCAGGCAACCCCATCAAATACATATTGCAAGGATGTGCCGTAAGGGTGACAACACTGACTTTACACGGAAAATGTGAATTCTGAACTATTAATCTTTCAAGAAACGGCTCAAGTTTTTTTCTTGAATAAATGTGCTATTTTTTTTTTAGTTTTGAACAAAAAATAAGCACAAGAGTTGCGAAGAGTACGATACTGCAAATAAATAATGCCTTGAACTGCCAGCTCGACATGCCAGAGCCACAGGAGCATTATGCAGCGAGATTAAACATAACTTTAAAAAAAAGTCCATGAATATTCAGAAAGGCAACAAAAAGGTAGAAAAGCTGGCAGTATCCCCAAGGTTTAGTGTAGTCTCGGGAGTCTAGGTTGGCAACTCAACTACTTTTAAAAAGTGGTGCAGATCTCTTCATCCTTTTGTATCCGGACTCGCAGCCAGACAGCCGAGTGTCCTCCGGCCGGCAGGGGAGTCGCCTACTGCCCGGAAGTGTTCTGCTGCACCGTCATGGATCCTGGAAACTTGGTCCGCCACTGTAGCAGTGAACCCACCTCCCTCGGCACTAGGAGAAGCAGCAGAACAGGACCTACCTAAGCAGGAACAAAAACATAAAATAGAACCAAGCGGTCGCTGTGTGCAGCTTGAACAATCGCTGACATTTTTAGGTTGTGTCTCGCTTGCTAAATAAAATGGTGGTCTATATTTAAGGCACATCATAGTCATCTTGGTATTACAAACTTTGATGCACACTTTGCAGTCCTATAGTCCAGGAACACTAAACACCTCATTCTGCCTCCACCCACAGGACACGCGGGAACTGGCTACCGAAGAAAGGAAGCGTGTATTCGAGGGGTCACACTTTATTCTCATGTGACTTTTCATAAGCCCCTACATCAGACACCCATGTGACCTATTCCCCAATATACATTGTCATGTACCCCCTATGCAGAGTCTCACCGCTTTGGACTGGCTCCCTTCCTGAAAGCCTGTCGTTCTTTTATCGCAGAAGACACTGGCAGGAGATACTGCAAAGCACGGTCATTCTGAGACCACAGTGAAGTGTCTGAACCGAGAACATGGAAAAGAATTTTGCAGTCCAGTCTCTTGGCGATTGTTCGTGGAAACGATGTTATTTTACCAAGTTAGGGCTAACAGCCTCCTGAGAACGTCCTTCAAAAGTAGAGTTCCAGGGATCTACTCTCAGTGAGATCTGCAGCTCTCCGGGCACACGCTTCCAGCGCAATCATGCACGTTCACTTAAACTTGGGGAAGATTCGGATGAAGAGGATCATGCTGATGAAGATGAAGCAGACGACAATCAGCATTATCCACAGCAGCCAGTTGACCGATTTCTTGGCGTTTTGTTCCAACCGGTCGGACTCGGTCTTCAACTTCTCAAAGTTCTGATCCGCCATCCGCAGAGACTGCGACAACGTCTAGAGAGAGCAAGAGAAAACAGGACATCTGTTAGCGTCATGTCGGCTGTGCTCGTGGCATGCACTACAGTTTCAAGCCATGATTGTTCAGCACCTTCGGGAAAGATCCTTCCTCTTGTAAGCAAAGGTACATTCACACAACATCAGCCTTACAAACGCGGTTCAGCTGCTCGACTACAACGATGGAACCCAAACTTGCCAACGACCTCTCGTACGCAGGACCCACGCTTTGTGCCTGTAGGACGATTTGGGTTGAAAACTCTAGATAAAAGGCTGAGATGGTGGAAACATGCATGCAGGAAGTATGGCTCTTCTACTGCATGCTCTAGCAGATGCTTAAGCATTCCATCAGTACAACACCTCACAAGAAGCAAGCATCCTTCACTGCAGGACAGCCAGCCATGGTGTAAAGATCAACATTTGGAGCCAAGATGCCTCCAAGCGCTCTCAACTCTGCCTAGAAGGGGAAGTGACAGACAAAGAATCAAAGTGTCTCAGCCGGGATCACACATGGTCAAGCGAGGAAGATGGGTTAGATCCTCTGTGTCACGCTTCCTCTGGTAAAACAAATTCAAAAGTAGTGTTTCTTTACAGCGAATGGGGTGTAGAATTTAAGTAAAAGCACCCAGGAGTGAGGGGCAAGCAAGCGTAAAACCAAGTGCCCTCTTACATGTCATGCAACAGCCCTAGACACATGGGCCATCCTGCATGTGCCTTGGAACCATGCCCTACCACATACCTTCCTAACAACAGAAGAGTACTTAAAGGAGGCCACCCTCCTGTACACCTTCTAGATACGACGCCTTCACGAAGAGCTAGTAGTGGGTAATAGTAAACATTCACACACCTTCCAGATACGACGCCTTCTTACAGAGCTAGCAGTGGGTAATAGTAAACGTTCACACACCTTCCAGATACGACGCCTTCACGCAGAGCTAGCAGTGGGTAATAGTAAACGTTCACACACCTTCCAGATACGACCCCTTCACGCAGAGCTAGCAGTGGGTAATAGTAAACGTTCACACACCTTCCAGATACGACGCCTTCACGCAGAGCTAGCAGTGGGTAATAGTAAACGCTCATACACCTTCCAGATACGACGCCTTCACACAAAGCTAGCAGTGGGTAATAGTAAACGTCCATACAGCTTACAGATATGACACCTTCACACAGAGCTAGCACTGGGTAATAATAAACGTCCATACAACTTAAAGATATTATGCCTTCGCACACAGCTAGCATTGGGTAATATTAAAAGTTCACACACCTTCCAGATAAGACGCCTTCACGCAGAGCTAGCAGTGGGTAATAATAAACGTTCACACACCTTGCAGATATGATGCCTTTGCACAGAGCTAGCACTGGGTAATAATAAACGTTCACACACCTTGCAGATATGATGCCTTTGCACAGAGCTATCACTGCGTAATAGTAAATGTCCATACACCTTCGAGATACGACGCCTTCACGCAGAGCTAGCACTGGGTAATAGTAAACATTCATACACCTTCCAGATCCGACACCCTCGCACAGAGCTATCACTGCGTAATAGTAAACGTCCATACACCTTCCAGATACGATGCCCTCACGCAGAGCTAGCAGTGGGTAATAGTAAACATTCATACACCTTCCAGATACGACGCCTTCACACAGAGCTAGCAGTGGGTAATAGTAAACATTCATACACCTTCCAGATATGATGCCTTCGCACAGAGATAGCACTGCGTAACAGTAAACATTCATACTCTCAGCTATGTGATAATCAATATAGACATTATTGCACATTCCTCTGCAGAGGGGTTTGCTGCAGACAATGACGGGTGCCACCATCACAACCACCTCACGCAATCCATCCAGAAACATGTATAAATCAAACTGAAGACATCAGTGGTGGCCGAACATCACCCCGGGTCTTGGCCCTACTCCCAGATATTCAATGTTCAGAAACTACTACTCAGACCTCTACAATGTACGTGTTGAGGACTAAAACCAAGTGTATCAAACTGCTGGAGAGGAAGGTGCAAGGTCGGTCTAAAAGCATCCTTTGAAAACCTGAACACAGCGCCAAGAGGCCCAGACAATGGCAGATAATGAGCTTTTCAAACGCCACCTGACATACCCCACTGACCATCCACTCGAAGCGGTGGTTATTTTTGGTGTTAGATGAATAAAAGATAAGTAGGAGCCAGAGGTACTGAATTATATGCGTCAACAACAAGTCAAGTGAAATTAACAGAACTAAACCATAAATAAACTAGGGGAAGGCATTGCGTTAAAAAGGTAAAGACATGATAAGAGACTTCTAAATATTTAATGACAAAAAAAAACACCTTCTAGCCCTCGGTGAATAAACATTATGTATCACTGAACTCTACCGAACACACAAACGTAAAACTAAGGTCTTGCAATTTCTACCAGCATCCACAAACCCTGCAAGGTTTTAAACTACTGGCAATAGCGCCACCGTGTGGCCAAAGCAAGACCGGTCTCCAAATTGTAATGGAAGTTTTTGTATTTCTTTTTTTTAGGTTCGGCATTAACAAACACCTTTTGATTTTTTTTTTTTATTTACACACACATACATACATACATACATATATACTTTATTAATATACTTCTAGGGGCTTTCAGCCCTCCTTGTTCAGCCATTGTTTGTAGTTGTGTCACCTGAATTCGCCCCCCTTGAATGCCCGCAGTCCCGATGGCGCACTGACACCGGCACAGATAGTCTATAGATGCTGTTGAGCGCATTACCTGATTATCTTGCTTGATGACGTTCTGTGCTGCCAGGCTGTTGTTCTTCAGGTTGCGCGCCAAGCCGAGCATCTCCTCCGCCAGCTTCTCCTGGATGTTGTGGTGGTGCTGGAGGACGGCGTCGATCTCGCTGGCCGACTGCTTCTCCTCCGCCTCCAGGCCCCTGAAGATCAGACATGGTCACTTTCGATCCGGCAAGACTGCTATTCACGAGCATTGTGCATTCTGAATCCCAAACCATTTGATGCCCCAACTGACCGTGCTTGGGCAATTGGAGTCAAGTGACGTGTAAATGCAGAAATGTTCTATTCTGGGCTGGCAGCGGATGTCTGAGACAGCGCTGCAGCCAATGCTTAATTTGTGCTTGTTTCCGGTGCTGAGCACCGGCACTAATTCTTGTGCCTCAAGCATTTGCTGCGAGCAAAAGACCCAAGGGAAAGACGGAAGAAGGGAAAAACGAAAAAGCGCCACAAAGGGAGAAAGCTGCAAGAGTGAGCTGAGGGGGCAGGGAGTGGCTGTAAATGGATTAAAGAGGTCCGAGGTGGCTTCAGGAGTGCGCCGCTCAGTATTCCCTGTTCACACATTTAAATGCAGCAGCCCCTAGTTTCAAAGGAGGGCCTTGGGCACTGGCACGTTTTAATTTACAAATTAAGCACTGGCTGCAGCTATGTAAGAGGCGTGATGGGTGATGGAGGAGGGCCTGACAGGGCAATAGGTGTGTGCAAAGCCAGGGGTGATTAAAAAGGGGTGATAACAAGGAGGACCAAGGGGAAGAGAAGCTGGGGTGACAGGAGATGGGTAGCAATGCACTGGGGGGGGCTGGGGGGGGGGTGGGGGGCAGGCAGAACAGGCCGAAGCCCAGGGGAACAGGCCACGCTGACAGCGATAGAAACAGGAGCGAAAGACAGACGCAGTGACAGGTTCACAACTAGTGGTCACTCAACCTCTGGAAGAATGCATTTTTATGAAGTTACTAGACACATCTTTCACTGATTAAAATGCAAAAGCGACTTCAAGTGCGGACTAAAAATCTGATGGAAGCACCCCGCAGAAGCAGGAGTTCTTCTTTCAGATTTAGTGGAAAATCCAGCACTAATGTGCAGTAACATCACCAGTGACCAGAGCTCACCGGAGCCCCCTCTTACACACGGACAGGTGCTCTGCGCCCCGTTTCATCTGCTGCTGGACGTGCACGCGCTCCAGGGGAGAGCCCGCGGCCTTGTAACCATTTCAGAGGCGATTATGGGGGGCAGCCGAGGACTCTACCAGTCCCTGCTCCGGTCCTGAGCCGACCATCACACTCCAGGAGGAGGGGTTTACGCAACCGCGACCCTAAGAAAGACCACCTGTGCTCAGAAACAAGCACATAACGAGCTGCCCGAGATACTGGGGGCTTCAGCTCGGGGGACGGAGAGGTTTCCACTTCTTAAGCTAGGACTGAGAATCGACACTCCGATTCACGACAAGTCCTCAACTGGAGGTGACCGGCCCAATCCTGACCCACCTATGGCTGCCTCCCACCCACAACAGCCGTGCTAAGAACCTCCGCCTGGTCACTGGCCCCACCCTGCTTGAGTTACACCTTCATCACACCACTCCTGTGTCTGCGGAGGTGCCCTGCCCAGTCTTACGCTGCCAGCTTACTGTCCGTGGCACCACAGGCGCCTAGAAGGCGGTGCCTGCTTTACACCACATAGAACAAAATCAAACCTAAAGCGAGAGCTCCACGCAGCGCTGCTGAACAGCCAGTGGATTAACGCTGCAGACCAAGGGCTTCTCTGTGAATTACATCAACGGGTTTACTCCATCCCATCCCTCCGTGCAATCTGTTTAGCACCTCAGTAATCCAATCACAACTGCCCCTCTCATCCAGAAAATCCATCCTCAGCGAGCCTTCATCTGAAGAACCAGTTTTTGAGAACTTCGTTCACTTACTTTCTGTTTCTTAAACCCTCTGCACCTGGAAAAACAAAGACCGTGAGTTACAAAAAGCGCTAACAAGTACAATTTTACAGCTGAGAGGAAACAGTGTTTAATGATTATGCTTTTGAGAAAATGCTCACAAAATATAGTTTCATAGATAACACCCAGATTCTACACTGTTCTTACAATACACATTGTACTAAGAAGGCAGTGGTGTTGGGACCCCCCATCACCTACAAGACCAGGAGAGCGGAGAGGTCCTCCGTGAGCAGCACTGGCCAAGCAACCAGAGGGGAGATGTCTGGACCATGCAGGGGATTCATCGGGTCGCCTGGAACACCCGAGTACCTCACAGAGATGAACAGACGTGTTCAGGGCAACAGACAGCGTAGAGGAAAGCGTTCAGACTTGTCGCTGAGCAAAGGGAGGGACGCCTTTACCCCAATATCACATAATGTTGTCGGAGCCAGGATTGAGGTCACGTCGTCTAGGCTCTCAGTTTACATTTGGCGTACATCCTTTCTGGATTCTGGCCTGCTGATGTTTGCATGAGTGGCCGATCACAAACTATTATCGGCTTTCGCGACACAACCTTTCGTTCATTTCATCCAGTTCCTCCGTCTTGGCAGGTCCAAGTGCCAATGCTCCCCTACAAGTACCAGAATTCTCAATTACTTCATGAAAGGCTACACAAGTACTCTCTCAGTCGAAGAATACACCTTCTGCCGAACAAAACCTGCAGAGTGGAAATCAACATATGGGCGCAACCTAAAAGCCACTCTCAGTACTGTTTCTGAAAGCTCTTCATCTGATGATCACATAAGGTCTGCAGTGGCTGCTTTGTAAAGCCAGACCTAAAACGTAGGCATCCACATACCTGACAGTTTCTGACAGCTCTCTGGATCTGAGCACTGTGCTCGCACTTCCTTCTTTTTTATTATTTCCCAAGAGCCCTTTTTAGCCGAGACCAAATGCTTATGGCACCAAACAGCAGTGACTGCAAGGTGTTCAGGACAGGGATCAAAGGCATCACACAAAACAAGCATTTGCAATGCAATAGGTCTCACATTTTCTTGAGTTATAGCTACTGGTATTGTAAATTCAGAATTGGACTTTTCTTGGCACATATACTGGTCAACCCTGCCTCATAATTTTATCTTTTCCTACCATATAATTCCAGTGGCCCTGCATATAACCAAAGCACTTCCATTTACCTTCTTCCTCTATCTTAAAACATATACAATTATCATGTAAACCTTTATCAGAAATAAACCTTTTGGCATTAGAGTGTAATGCTCAAAACACCATCACTAAAATATCATTTCGGACAGACTGGAGGTTGAAAGGAAAGAGGGAGTCGGGATTAAAGATGGAGAGGACAAGTGTTGTAGTAACGGTGTCACGGGCCCTGGGGTAAGAAAGCAACATGGTTGACTGCGATTTCAGTAGGAAAATACAGCAGTAATTAGAGCTGAGTGAGGTCCGTAGGTCTCTGGGCCCCGGCACCACTGCACCTGTTGCTCCATTGATAACTAGGCCCCAGGAGAGAAAGCGGATGGGGCAGAAAAAGAGAAGTGAAAGGAATACAACAGACAAAAGGAAGAAAGAGAAGGGGTCGCAAAGAAATAAAAGAAAGAAGGGAAAGAAAGAACGAGAAAATGAAAACAACTAAGAAGAAATAGAGCAAATGTGTGAGACAAAAGAAAAAAGGGAAGGAAGCTAGCGAGCAAAAGATAAAGAGGAAAAATAATGAAAGAAGTGTGAAAGTAAAGAGAAAAATGAACATTAGAAAGAAAAGAGATGGGAAGAGAAACAAGCAGCTGAAGAACCAGGGCATTTATGTACTGACAAATAACGTGTGGCTTCATAGTAAAACGTGAATTGGCAGATAAAGATAAGAAAAAAAAACACCAGCGAAAGGAATCTACAAAAAAAAATATAATACAAAAAAAATGTGAAAGGATGCATACCGAGTCAAAGGAAAGAGCAAATAAAAAAGACAAAAAAAGAATGAAGGAAAGAAAAAAAAAAAAAATAGTGAAAGAATGAACGCCTGATGAAGAAAAAAAGAGAAGAAACAAGGAAAGAAATAACCATGTTTTTTTTTGCGAGTTTGAAAGAGGCGGTAGCAAGAGGAAGAGGGAAATAAAAAGGGAGAGTAGTAGAAATGAACAGTTGAAAGAAAAAGAGAAACTGTTAACGTGTGGATTTTAAGAGCTGGAAAGAGAAAAGTGGGATAAAAAGAAAACATTGAGAGTAAACAGAGTAAAGGAAAGAACAGAGTGAGATAGGTGAAACAGACCCTCCCACATAAAGATGGCAGCTAAGAATAGATTTCATTGCCTCCACCACGTCCTCAAGTAGAAGTTAGAGTGTTGAACAGCAAGGGGCACTGCAGAACAATAGGAGGTGCATTAGCAGAGTTGTACGTGAACCCCAATACAGCAATATTGGGGCACTTCAGATCAGGATTGGGGGTACAGACAGAGCTGTGTCCCGGCCCAGTGCTGGAATAATAGAAAGACAGCAGGTGAGGAGTGAGAAATGGAGCGCCTTGTAAGGCCTGGTATTGGAATAATGGGGCACTGCAGGTTAGGGTTGAGGTGCACTGACAGAGTTGTATGTGGGCTGCAGTACTGGAATAGTTAACCGGCACACAAGATCAGAAGTTAGGTATGTTAATGGAACTATATGTGGAACATAGTATTGGCGTGCCAGTGTTGCTGAGTATTAACCTATAGGTGCCCTGGGTAAGCTGCGAGTGGGGCCCAGTATGGGAGTGGCATTTTATCTGAAGTGTATGTGAGCCTTAGTACTGAAAGAAATGAGAACTGAATGTTAGAATTGATGGATTCTGGCGGAGCTGTGGTGGTTCCCATCAACAGCGGCGTTGGATGTTAGACTTGAGGTGCACTGGCTGAGTTGTGTCTTGCTCTTCTGGGTCCAGTATTGGCTTGGGAGTGGGGCTGAATATTAGCACTGAGCTGCTGTAATGGAACTGTAAGTGAGTGGGGTCCCAGTATAGGAAAGGAAGTGACCTCGCCAGGGTCGAACTGAGGTGCACTGATGGAGCTGCGTTAGAGGTCCCAGTACTGGAACAGCAGAGTGTACTGACTGTAAGAACGGAGGTGCTCTGTCAGACAGCGTGTGGTGTTCTGGCACAGTTGAGGGCCTGGAGTATGTGAACGGAGGTGAACTGATGGAGCTGCGAGTGGGATCCCAGTATGAAGCAGAAGTGGTCACTGACTAAGGATTGTGGAGCCCTGATAGAGCTGGGTGAGGGGTCCCGGCACTGGAACAACAGTTGGCACTGAGTAATTGGAAGGAGGTGTTGGGCTGAGCTGCATGTGGGTAGCAGAGCTGAAAGAGCAAGGACACCTTACAAAGGTTTCCTAGGTGACATCAGGTTACATCTGGGGGTTGGACCTCTGGATGGCTGAGGCAGGCACACCACATGTGACCAAGAAAACAGCCTGATTTATAGTCTTGTTTACAGCTAAGCTCAGAAACTGAGGTGCTCTGGCAGTCAGCATGCTCGGGGTTCTGGCAGGGGCACAGCTGAGGGCTTTGAGTGTGAGAGCGGAGGTGCACTGATGGAGCTGCACCCGAGGTCCCAGCACTGGAGTAGTAGAGTGTACTGACTGGAAGAAGTAAGGTGCTCTGGCAGACAGCACGTGTGGGGTTTAGGCACTGGCGCAGCTGAGGGCGTGGGGTATCTGAACTGCAGTGCACTGATGGAGCTACAAGTGTGACCCCAGTATGGAGCAGAAGTGGGTACCGTCTCTAAGGATTGATGAGCCCTGGTAGAGCTGGGTGCCTAGGCTATAAGCAATTACAAGTGATCCTCTGCCCTTGCTCTCTGCACACAGGCAGGTACACATGGTAAAGAAAATCCAAGCCAAGGAAGGGCAGGAGCCAGGCAGCTGAGAGAGGGTGCAGAGAACCCACAAAGTCCAAATGTGACTAAGATAACAGCCTGATTTATAGCCTTGTTTACAGCTAAGCTCAGAGGAAGAATGCTCTGCAAATGAGGGGACAGGAGCATGAAACAAAGTAAAAGAAAAAGTCCCCTAAAGACCAGATAAACAGGACAAAGCATAATTATACAGTAGTTGGTCACTGCTCCCACACAGAAGAAGGAGGGACTAAGAGACCCGGCCGAACACTAGCAAGCAAGGATTTTTAAATAACACAAACTAACAAAAGAAATAGCTGGAAGCCCACAGAGTACAAATGAAAAGTAGACATGAGGTTGTACACTTACCCCAACCTAAAAATCATGTTTTAAGACGCTCTACAAGGGAGAGACGAGGTTACATTGAATTGGGAGACTGGAAAATGCCTAAAGTGCACTGGCCCCAAAGTGTGAAACTCGCACCTGATGCACAAGACCTTGGTGGAGGGGGTATGGAATAGGACCTCTTGTATACGTGTCATTAACCTTTCTGAAGGAGCAATTAGCCAAGGGACCAAGGACAGCTCCCTCTTAGAAACATCCTCACCTTGAATAAGGGGAATTGCTGTCCCATCTTCCACCTCTAAAAAAATGTAAGAGCTCAGGAAGAAAATATTCAGCATTCCCTTCACAAAGTAACACAACCGCCTCCTCACTTCAGTGCCTGCATCTCCATCCTCCAGGCCCAGAAATGCAGGTGGTGCACTTCCACTGCCTGAGGAAGCTATACCCAAAGCCATCTTGTAAGATGCCACAACCAGGGGCATCCAAAATGGATCCCACTTTGCTTTTGCAATTAATATCCTCAGCCAAACTTTAAAAGTAAACATCAAAAGATATCCGGCCCAGCATTTGCTCCATTATTTACCCTGTATAGTCTCTCACATTGCTAGCATAATGAGGTTACTGCTGCTTCTGAGTGCAGCCTAGAGGTTTCCATATTTCACTATATGCTGGCACAGCCATAAATTTACGTTTCCATCCCTGGAGTTGATCAGCTGTTCTTACTGAAGCTGTGGTCTAGTGGTAGATTTTCAGGGGACATGTTGTTTGCCCATTTCTAGTGCTTCTCAAAAGTATCTAATATAGCATTATCTCACATGCGAAGGAAAATGTCACTTACCCAGTGTACATCTGTTCGTGGCATTAGTCGCTGCAGATTCACATGCTGTGCATAGTCCGCCGTCTGGTGTTGGGTCGGAGTGTTACAAGTTGTTTTTCTTAGAAGAAGTCTTTTCGAGTCACGAGACCAAGGGACTCCTCCTACTTTGGTTCCATTGCGCATGGGCGTCGACTCCATGTTAGATTGTTTTCCCCGCAGAGGGTGAGGTAGGAGTTGTGTATGTTAGTAATAGTGCCCATGCAATGGAATGACTAAGTATGTACAAAATGAAGGTTAAAGTAATATATTTACAAATGTACAAATGTTGAAGATTACTTCCAAACGGCTACAGGCTCCCGGGGAGGCGGGTGGGCGCATGTGAATCTGCAGCGACTAATGCCACGAACAGATGTACACTGGGTAAGTGACATTTTCCGTTCGGTGGCATGTGTAGCTGCAGAAACACATGCTGTGCATAGACTAGTAAGCAGTTATCTCCCCAAAAGCGGTGGTTCAGCCTGTAGGAGTGGAAGTAGTTTGAAATAAAGTTCTTAGTACAGCTTGACCTACTGTGGCTTGTTGTGCAGATAACCCGTCTACACAGTAGTGCTTAGTAAATGTGCGAGGCGTAGACCATGTTGCTGCCTTACATATTTCGTTCGTTGGAATATTTCCTAGAAAGGCCATGGTAGCACCTTTCTTTCTGGTTGAGTGTGCCTTTGGTGTAATAGGCAGCTGTCTCTTTGCTTTAAGATAGCAGGTTTGGATGCACCTAACTATCCATCTAGCTATAACTTGTTTTGATATTGGATTTCCTGTATGAGGTTTTTGAAATGCAATAAATAGTTGTTTTGTTTTCCTAATTAGTTTTGTTCTGTTAATGTAGTACATTAGTGCTCTTTTGATGTCTAATGTATGTAGTGCTCTTTCAGCTATTGAGTCTGGCTGTGGAAAGAACACTGGCAATTCTACTGTTTGATTTAAGTGGAACGGTGAGATGACCTTTGGTAAGAATTTTGGGTTGGTTCTTAGAACTACCTTATTTTTGTGTATTTGAATAAATGGTTCTTGTATAGTAAATGCCTGAATTTCACTTACTCTTCTTAGAGATGTAATGGCAATGAGAAATGCAACTTTCCACGTTAAGTATTGCATTTCACAAGAATGCATGGGTTCGAAAGGTAGACCCATGAGCCTTGTCAAGACAATGTTGAGGTTCCATTAAGGAACAGGTGGTGTCCTTGGTGGTATAATTCTCTTTAGGCCCTCCATAAACGCTTTAATGACCGGTATTCTAAATAGGGAAGTTGAATGAGTAATCTGCAGGTAAGCAGATATTGCTGCGAGATGTATTTTTATGGAATTGAAAGCTAGATTTGATTTTTGTAGATCTAGTAAATATCCTACTACATCTTTTGGAGATGCATGCAATGGTTGGACTTGATTATTATGGCAGTAACAAACAAATCTTTTCCATTTACTTGCATAGCAGTGTCTAGTGGATGGCCTTCTAGCTTGTTTTATGACCTCCATACATTCTTGTGTGAGGTTCAAGTGTCCAAATTCTAGGATTTCAGGAGCCAAATTGCTAGATTCAGCGATGCTGGGTTTGGATGCCTGATCTGTTGTTTGAGTTGTGTTAACAGATCTGGCCTGTTGGGTAGTTTGACATGAGGTACTACTGACAGGTCTAGTAGTGTGGTATACCAAGGTTGTCTTGCCCATGTTGGTGCTATTAGTATGAGTTTGAGTTTGTTTTGACTCAATCTGTTTACTAGATATGGAAGGAGAGGGAGAGGGGGAAAAGCGTACGCAAATATCCCTGACCAATTCATCCATAGAGCATTGCCCTGAGATTTCCGGTGTGGGTACCTGGATGCGAAGTTTTGGCATTTTGCGTTTTCTTTTGTTGCAAATAGATCTATTTGAGGTGTTCCCCAAATTTGGAAGTAAGTGTTCAGGATTTGGGGGTGAATTTCCCATTCGTGGACCTGTTGGTGATCCCGAGAGAGATTGTCTGCTAGCTGGTTCTGGATCCCTGGAATAAACTGTGCTATTAGGCGAATGTGGTTGTGAATTGCCCAATGCCATATTTTTTGTGTGAGGAGACACAACTGTGTCGAGTGTGTTCCCCCCGGTTTGTTTAAATAATACATTGTCGTCATGTTGTCTGTTTTGACAAGAATGTATTTGTGGGTTATCATTGGTTGGAATGCGGGGCGTGTCCAAGATGGCGACCGGGTCGGATGCATAAGCTGCAGCTCCGACCCGGCCTACAACTAAAATCCTGAAAAAACAACGCCGGGTGGGTGAAAACGACCCCTACCCGGTTTGGAAGCCAGCGTGGCGGTGGCGAGGGCGTGCACGGACCTGGAGGAGCTGACCGGGCTGTCCAGTGCGACCCGAGGGATCCTAGCATCGCCGCTCTCGGCCGCGCTGCTGCGCGGCCGCTCGAGGAGACGCCCGAGCGATTCCAGGCTGGGGATCGGAGGCGGCTGGAGTCGCGCTGGTATGCGGATCGTGTAGCTGCTTGAAGAAGAGCCGGGGCGGCCCCGGGCTGAAAATTGGAGGCGGCTTGAGTCGCGCTGACCGCGAAACACGTGGCCGCTCGGAGAGGCGCCTGGGCGGACCCGGGCTGAAGGCCAAAGGCGGCCGGAGCCGGGCTGGCTACGAATCGCGGTGCCCTAGGAAGATCGTGAGTAAGAGACTCGCATGTAAAGACGTCCCGCTACGAGAGTGAGGGCCATCCGTCCCTGACTGTAATACTGGTGAGACAGAGGCGAGTGGGCGCGCGGCCCCGGGGGGTCTGATTGGGACATATGCCACAATTCAAACCTGAATGTGGACTGCAGCGTGACACCAGGTCGATTGTTCGCGCAGGGAGGCACCAGGGTGCTGATGACATTTAAAAATAAATAACAGTTGACTGATTTAACCTCGAATAACAAAAATGGCTGGGAAACAATAGGCTCGAATCTCGAGGATCCCCGTTTTGCCGTGCTCACACTAGAGGGATACTGAACGGCCTGAGCAGCGTACCCCACAGTCTTGCTGGATCCCTAAAAAGGATAGGTAGACCTCTAGACGGTAGACCAATGCTCGGAATGCCTCTGCACACATAGAAGCATAGATTTTAAAAAAAGCGTAAAAGGGACGTGTTGGATCCTGAATAGGCGATAGCGATGTGAGAAAGTGAAGGATCAAAGTAATTAAGGCATGGAAAGAAAAATAGTACCTACTAGGCAGTTTGCAGAAGCTCCGTTGCTATAATAGCGCAGAAATAAACAGTAATAAAGTCGGTCCTTGGTAGTGCCGTACGGTGAGTGTGCGGTGAGAGGAGGAAAGTAAACTACCTGACGTCTACAGGCATTGGGCCTACTCAGCGCCAGAGATAAACTGTCGATAATCTCTGTGTCACAATCAAACAGTGCTGGGCTGAATTCAGAGTTCAACAATAACTTTAAACGCAAATCACCTGATGGGAAAGCCAAAGACCCCACGTGTGCCACCTGAAAACATGGACCCAACTAAAATGCCTCCATCATCTGAGACCACAGTCACGCACCAAACCCTTCAAGATCTAAAAGAGACACTGCAAAAGCACTCAACACAATTTGAAAAAGTGTTGCAAGCTATACTGGATACCAAAACAACTCTGGAAGCGAAAATTGGCTCAATCGCAGAAGATGTTAACTTGCTTCGGGCGGATCAACAGGTGCTGGCGGAAAAGCTCGCCGAGCTTGAAAAAGATACGTCACACCTCACACCAGACATGTCAACAGTTAAATCCCAATTAAGTGTTATAACAACAGAAGTCGAGACACTCAAGCGAAGAGCCGAAGAAGCTGAAAGCAGATCGCGCCGGAATAACATCCGATTCGTTGGATTCCCAGAACGAGCCGAAGGCCCAAACACAGAACTCTTTATTGAAAAGTGGCTGACTGAAACGGTGTTCAAGAAGAATGTTCCGAAGTTCTTTTCGGTGGAGCGCGCCCACAGGATACCAGGCAGACCCCCGCCACCAGGTGCCTCTCCACGCCCCCTAATAGCAAAATTATTGAACTATCGTGATAGAGACCTTATATTACAACTATTTCGTAAATTTAACCCAATGCACTTTGAGAACACACAAATAACCGCTTACCCGGACTTCACAATGGAGGTACAAAAGAAACGTAACTCATTCTACCGGATCAAGGAGCGTCTCAGAGAACACAATATTAAATATTCTCTGCTGTTCCCAGCTAAACTCCGAATACAAGATGCCTCCCGTACTTTATTCTTTACTACTCCTGAAGATGCATGGACATGGCTTCATGCAAAAGGCCTAGCTGACCCTCCATCTCCTATTGATAAAAGTCTACCCCAGAGAAATAAGCACAAACCTCGCAGTAAACAAGGCGGCAGACCTTCCCCTGAACAATCTCGAGCTGAGAGATCGCATCTGTTACAATCCGCGCAACGCTTTGCCAATGTGTCACCGACACATTACTCTGAGCAATCAGAAGCCGAACCTGATCTAGAGTTAAATTCAGACTCCACGGAAACTGACCGGGGTCCAGTCCTCACTCCACGCGCAGCTGACGACATTTGTTAAAAACTTGCTACCAGATACAGGATACTATACAACCTGCTGTCCTTGGTTGGGCACTGTCGTTGTTTGAAATAGAATAAACCCTCCCGGGGAAATGTGTGCCCGCCCCGCCGCTGCTTAGATCTGGCAACGTTTACAACATACGTAAAATAGGCCGGTTATACATCATTCAACTACCCGTAGCCATGGAACACCCTCCGCACCATAAGGACTGTTACCCCAAGATGACAAGTTCTGTCACCCCCTTGTTCATATCATATCCGCTACTGTTGTTAAATATAGCGGATCTTGTAGTTGTAGCAGAACGTTCAGTTTTATTGTTATTCGTATTGACATGTATTAATTACAGAGCGTCACACCATAATGTAAACTACAAAAATAAGTCACATATCTCAGGAGCCGGGAAGCTAGTTGTAGGGTATAGATATCAAAGCACAAAGAAAATTTGGGCATACATAACCACAGGTGGTAACCCCACCAAATATCTAACTCAAATTCCATGTCATCCCAAAATAAGAGCTATGCTACTCAATATAAAATCTTAACATGGAATGTAAAGGGCATGGCTTCCGCAAATAAAAGACAACGGATTTATACATACCTTAGGCGGCACCAAATACATATTGCCATGTTGCAAGAGACCCATTTGGATAAATCCTTGCTTGCACTAACTAAAACAAAGTGGAAGGGTCAATTACATGGAACTACCTTTTCGTCATATGCCAGAGGGGCTGGAATCTGGATAGCCCCAGGGGTCCCATATGTTGTGCTCCGTATACAGTGCGACCCAAATGGGCGGTACGTAATTTTAGAGGGCGCGTTAGATGGCGACCCATTAGCCCTGATAACCTTATACTCCCCTAATACAAACCAACGTGAGTTTCTTAGGACAATGGGCAGCAGCCTGCTCAGGGATCCTGCAATCGATACCATATGGGGCGGAGATTTCAACGGTGTTATTGATATCCTAAAAGATCGCTCCACCCCCCCACTTGAACAAGCACCTGCTAAGCGAGCATCGCTTGATTTGATGGAATGGGCTGCCAATAACAGGTTAACTGAAATATGGAGAACCTCTCATCCCACTTCACGCGAATACTCGTTCTATTCACCAGTACACAAACTCTACACTAGGCTAGATATGTTTTTCACTACGTCTAACATAATCCCAAAGGTGACTACATCTGGGTACTTAGCCCGCACTATATCAGATCACAATCCACATTACTTAACGCTGATCTGGGGTTATACTCATGCTCGCATCCCAACGTGGCGCTTACAGCCAGACGCCTTGACTGACCCCCCTTTCAATACAGAATTAGCATCATGCCGGTCGACCTATTTCTCTCTTAATAAGAATACAACGGCAACTCGAGCTACTGAATGGGATGCCCATAAAGTAGTAGTCAGAGGACATTGTCTGGCAGCATCAGTGGGCATTAAGAAAATGCTGTCCTCAGAATTATTAAAACTGGAAGCCAAAATACGCAAGGCGGAGATAGAGGCCTCAATAAATAAAACACCGTCAGAAACACTTATATCATTGAAAGCTAAGTATAGAGAAGCAGACAACAGTCTTGGCAGACATGACTATAGGCACTTTAAAACAAGACAACACGCAGAGGGAGACAGATCGGGCAGACTATTGGCATGGTTGGTACGACAAACACCGGAATCATCGCCGATAGGGGCCATCAAGTTACAAACAGGAATAGTAGTCAACACTCAGGCCGACATCAATAAGGCATTCTATACATACTATAATGCGCTATATCAATCCCCTACTTCTCCCACAGAACAGCAACTGGCCGAATTTCTCACACAGATTCCCCAAAATTCGAACATTGTCAACAATGCTGATATTCTAGACGGCCCTATTACTATTGAAGAGCTTCGTTTAGCTCTATCTCAAATGGCGCGAAGTAAGACCCCAGGCACTGATGGCTTACCACCAGAATATTATAACTCGCATAGCACTCACCTGCTACAACCCTTGGTAGAGGTGTTTAATGAAGCGCGGAATAGAGAACAGTTACCAGACTCTATGAGGGAAGCATTAATAGTGGTGCTACCAAAACCGGGGCGAGACCCTACGGACGTTAGATCATATAGACCGCTCTCCTTGTTGAATACTGATTGCAAACTTTTGGGAAAAATCCTAGCAAATAGGTTGCTCCCCCATGTAGCAAGCTTGATACATCCCGATCAGTCGGGATTTATCCCGGGTAGAAACACTTTTATTAATATAAGACGCCTAATCCGCATCATGCATAACACCACTGATCCAGAGAGTGTGACTGTATCACTTGATATCGAGAAGGCGTTTGATACGCTGGGCTGGAAATACCTATTTAGCGCACTCAAAACGTTCGGATTTCGGAATGGCTTCATCAGTTGGATTACCACATTATACTCCAAACCAACAGCCCGAGTTAAAACAGGTCGGGTAGTATCAGAAGCCTTTCCTGTGAATAGAGGAACCAGACAAGGATGCCCGCTATCGCCATTGCTATTTGCAATAGCTATGGAACCACTTGCCATTAAGCTTAGGAAATATGCACATAAATGGGGCATAAGGGAGTTCGATACATATCATATAATTTCCTTGTATGCAGATGACGCCCTGATATACTTACGCAACCAATCTGACTCATTACCCAAGATAATGCATATATTAGATAGGTTCGCTCTTATATCTGGCCTACGAGTGAACTGGACTAAATCCTGTATCTTCCCCCTTACTTGTTTGCCCCCTGAGCAACAAGCACCTCCCTCTATAGACCATTTACCTTGGTCGTACCAAACCTTCAAGTATTTGGGTGTACAGGTGTATCATTCTATGGCAGACCTAAGGGAAGGTAACCTAGACAGATTGCTCCGCTCCACCCGAGGCTCCCTGGAATTTTGGAGCTCCTTGCCATTATCACCCATGGGCCGGATAGCAATAGCCAAGATGCTAATACTGCCGAGATTCTTGTATTACTTCTCAGCACTCCCGTTGGCCTTGCCACGTTCTTTTTTTCATAAAGTACATTCCCTCCTAACTGACTTACTCTGGGGCCGAGACAGACGCAGGGTAGCCCTAAACATCACGCAATATCCACAAGAAGAGGGAGGCCTGGGCATGCCGAACCTCGAGCTCTATTATGCAGCAGCCCAACTTCAGTGGGTCACTAAATGGCTCACTGAACCGTCTAACACAGAGGCTACAGCAATAATGGACTACATAAAACCCACACAGATATTGTCATGGCTATTAACAGGTCTTCCTCAACAACGACACAATACTCCCCTGCTTAGAGCGGCCAGACATTGCTGGAAGAGATATGTACAAGGAAAACTGCTACCTCCTCCCTATTCTCCCTTAATTCCAATATTACAGCTCCCGGGCTTTCACTCCCTATCCCTCTATCATGACACACGAATGGTTAATACTCTGAATACAGGGGACCTATATAACGAAACCAAAGCCATTTCGTTTGCAGATTTGACGGCGACAGGGGTAATGCAGCCACAAGCTTTTTTGACATTCAATGCCATCAATAGTCTCCTTCGCAACATATGGGGTTGCGGGCAAAATGAACCAAATGAATCCCTCCTACTTTCTGCAATTCTATCTATGGGGAAGGCAAAACATACTGTTACTAAATTGTACAAAATTCTCCTGACAAGAAATAGTAAAACCCTAACACAGGTCAAACTTCGCTGGGACTCCGCTCTTACTACACCATTAGCACAAAAAACCTGGGACACAGCCCTCACGTCGATTAAATCCGTATCTCGCAATTTTAGACTAAGATATACGCAATTTAATTATGTGCACCAGGCTTATCTTTCTCCAGCCCGCATTCAGAAAATATACATGGGAGCTAACTCCATATGTCCAAGATGTGCCGCTCCTGCGGCAACCTTCTATCACATGGTCTGGGAATGCAGCACGATCAATACAGGCTGGAACCAAATTGTAAATACAACTATAGACCTAACAGGACATCCGCTTATCCAGACTCCAGAATCCTGCTTGCTTAACATACGATACCGCGCAAAAAAAGACAAGCATATACACAAGTTTGCAGATCTAGCATTCGTGACATATAAACGCCTGATAGCTACACATTGGAAGGCCCCTGGCGCTCCTCCCCATTCACTTTGGTTACGTGACCTACATGATTATGCACTGGCGGAATCTCAAACCCTGAAGCAATCACAGTATGGAAGTCAATCAAGAGATGGGATTGAAAATTGGGATCTTTTTGTAGCCAGGATTGAAGCTAGGGATGACAAATATCCACCTTGAGGTACGCCGCTTAATAATTTTTAGATTACCTAAAAACATACACATTAATTGCGGCTGCCAAAAATAGATCCAAACTTTAACATTGCTAGGCCTAGTACATATCACATTTACCCTTTGAATGACCCATGATACAACGACACCTCTACACTAAAGAACACATGCGGAAGCACAACCCTTGAGATAAATATCGCTCTACGCTTCCCTCACCATCATGGACGCCAAAATACATATCTAATAATATCAATCATTATGTCAAATGTTAAATGTTGTGGAATGTTTATGGAAAGCCGGGGCATCGTAATAAAGTTATGCTGTGCAATGTAATGTACAATTGCTAGAAGATAGGTGAGTAATCACCAAAGCATATGTAATGTACTGCCATTTCCAAAACCTTGTTCATGTTAAGTTTAATAAACAGATTTAAAAAAAAAAAAAATCATTGGTTGGAATGCTTTCAACGCTAGAAATACTGCTAACAATTCTAGGTGATTTATATGAAACTTTCTTTGATGTACGTCCCATTGGCCTTGGATGCTGTGTTGATTGAGGTGTGCTCCCCACCCTGTCATGGACGCATCTGTTGTTATCACGTATTGTGGCACTGGGTCTTGGAAAGGCCGCCCTTTGTTTAAATTTATACTGTTCCACCATAGAAGCGAGATGTATGTTTGGCGGTCTATCATCACCAGATCTAGAAGGTGACCCTGTGCATGTGACCATTGTGATGCTAGGCACTGTTGTAAGGGCCACATGTGCAATCTTGCGTTTGGGACAATGGCTATGCATGAGGACATCATGCCTAGGAGTTTTAAGACTATCTTTGCGTGTATCTTTTGTGTTGGATACATAGCTTGTATCACCTTGTGAACATTTTGAACCCTTTGTGGACTTGGAGTGGCTATCCCTTTTGTTGTGTTGATTGTCGCTCCTAAGTATTGCTGTGTTTGACACGGCAAAAGGTGTGACTTTGCATAGTTGATGGAGAAACCCAGTTTGAAAAGGGTTTGTATAACATAATCTGTGTGGTGTAAACACTTTGTTAGCGAGTTGGTTTTGATTAACCAATCGTCTAGGTACGGGAACACATGTATTTGCTGCCTCCCGATATGTGCAGATACTACTGCTAGACATTTTGTAAAGACTCTTGGTGCTGTCGTTATTCCGAACGGTAACACTTTGAATTGGTAATGTATTCCTTTGAATACGAACCTTAGGTATTTCCTGTGCGAGGGATGTATCGGTATATGGAAATACGCGTCTTTTAGATCTAACATGGTCATGTAGTCCTGCTGTTTCAGTAGCGGTATTACGTCTTGTAACGTGACCATGTGAAAGTGGTCTGATTTGATGTAGGTGTTTAGTGTTCTGAGATCCAATATTGGTCTCAGACTTTTGTCTTTTTTCGGTATTAGAAAGTACAGTGAGTAAACTCCTGTGTTCTTTTGTGTTTTTGGTACTAATTCTATTGCGTCTTTTTGCAGTAATGCTTGAACTTCTAGTCCTAGAAGGTCTAAATGCTGTTTGGACATCTTGTGTTTTTTCGGTGGGACGTTTGGAGGGAGTAGGAGAAATTCTATGCAATAACCATGTTGGATAATTGCTAAGACCCAAGTGTCTGTTGTTATCTCCTCCCAAGATTTGTAGAACTGGCTTAGTCTTCCCCCCACTGGTGTTGTGTGAAGGGGTTGAGTGACTTGTGAGTCACTGCTTGTTTTGAGGGGTTTTGGGCCCTTGAAATTTTCCCCGGTTTCTTGGGAATTGGCCCCCTCTGTGTTGGCCCCGAAAGCCTCCCCTTTGATATTGTCCCTGGTAGGTAGACGGTGTTGTTTGTGAGGTGCTGGCTTGTGTGGCTTGACCTCGAAACCCTCCTCTGAAAGTAGTTTTGCGAAATGTGCCAAATGTGCCTCTTCCCTGCGGGGAATAGAGTGCGCCCATGGCTTTGGCTGTGTCAGTGTCTTTCTTTAATTTTTCGATTGCAGTGTCCACTTCTGGTCCAAACAATTGTTGTTCATTGAACGGCATATTGAGCACTGCCTGTTGTATTTCAGGTTTAAAGCCGGATGTGCACAGCCATGCGTGCCTCCTTATCGTTACAGCAGTATTTATAGTTCTTGCAGCTGTATCTGCTGCATCCATAGAAGAACGGATTTGGTTGTTGGATATGTTTTGTCCCTCTTCAACCACTTGTTTTGCCCGTTTTGGGAATTCTTTGGGGAGATGCTCGATGAGATTCTGCATCTCGTCCCAATGGGCTCTGTCATATCGCGCTAGGAGTGCCTGCGAGTTGGCGATGCGCCACTGATTTGCAGCTTGTACTGCAACCCTTTTCCCAGCTGCATCAAACTTGCGGCTCTCCTTGTCTGGAGGTGGTGCGTCGCCTGATGTATGCGAGTTGGCTTTTTTACGAGCTGCTCCTACGACAACTGAATCTGGTGTCAGTTGTGATGTAATAAAAGCAGGGTCTGTGGGTGGTGCCTTGTATTTCTTCTCCACCCTTGGGGTTATTGCTCTGCTTTTAACTGGCTCCTTAAAGATTTGTTTAGCGTGCCTTAGCATTCCAGGGAGCATAGGAAGGCTTTGATAATTGCTATGGGTGGAGGACAGGGTGTTAAAAAGGAAGTCATCCTCGATAGGCTCTGAATGTAGCGATACGTTATGAAACTCTGCTGCCCTAGCTACCACCTGAGCATACGCTGTACTGTCTTCAGGTGGTGAGGGCTTAGTGGGGTACGACTCAGGGCTATTGTCCGATACTGGGGCGTCATAGAGATCCCATGCGTCCTGGTCATCTTGACTCATGGTGGTATGAGCTGGTGATTGTGGCGGAGTCTGTGCCGGTGATATAGGAGTTGCCGGTGGTGGAGTTACCTTCTTCACCACTTTTGCTTGTGGTGTTTTTTCTTGTTGTTGGAAATCTAGTTTCCTTTTTCTTCTGATTGGGGGAAGGGTGCTGATCTTCCCTGTACCACTTTGTATAAAGATCCGCTTTTGCGTGTGATCTACAGCTGTTGTTTGTAATTCCTCCTCAAACCTGTGTTTTTGAAGTTGGGAGGACAGTGATTGTTCCTCTGAGTAGGAACTGGCTTTCGGTTCGGTTGCTGGGCGTTTTGGCACCGAAACCTTGTCTTTTGTTGTTTTCGGCTCCGAAGAGATTTTCCTCTTTTTCGGTGTCGTACCTTCTTGGCGTCGACCATCTTCGGTGCCGCTATCCCTGTGCCGAGCAGCTTCGGTGCCGCTGTCTCGGTGTCGACCCTTTTCTGCGGCAGTATCTCGGTCCCGAGATTGCTGCGTGCCTGTGTCTCGACCTGAGTCGGACGATCTCGGCACCAGCTCGCCCTTTTTCGGTGCCGATGGGCGGTCACCTACTTTATGGGTTGAGCCATGGCCTGTCGGCAGTGGCGTCCCCTGGGCTTTGTCTGTTTTTCTGTGTGATGCTTGTTTCGACGTCTTACTCACGGTTTCTTCGACGTCGAATTCTTCGGAATCGGATTCGTGGATGGAGAATGTTTCTTCTTCTCCCTCTTCCTCGAACCGTTGTTGTCCTGTCGGCGTGGACGCCATCTGCAACCTTCTGGCTCTTCGGTCTCGGAGCGTTTTTCTCGACCGAAACGCTCGACAGGCCTCACACGTTTCTTCTTTGTGCTCGGGTGACAGGCACAAGTTACAGACCAAATGTTGGTCTGTATAGGGGTATTTACTGTGGCATTTAGGACAGAATCGGAACGGGGTCCATTCCATCAGTCTCGATGTTGCACGCGGTCGGGCCGACCAGGCCCCGACGGGGGATCGAAATTACCCCGAAGGGCTACCGGAGCTCTTCAAGATTCGGTGTCGATTCTAATCTAACCCGATACCGAACGAAACAATACCGACGAATTTTCCGTTGATTCTGACTAACTTTCCGACCCGAAACACGGAGCGAAAAGGAACACGTCCGAACCCGATGGCGGAAAAAAAACAATCTAACATGGAGTCGACGCCCATGCGCAATGAAACCAAAGTGGGAGGAGTCCCTCGGTCTCGTGACTCGAAAAGACTTCTTCGAAGAAAAACAACTTGTAACACTCCGACCCAACACCAGACGGCGGACTATGCACAGCATGTGTATCTGCAGCTACACATGCCACCGAACATAATATTGTTCCTCACTATAGTTCTGCATCCACAGCTTGCATGCAATCTCAAAAACCCTTCCCCCCCCATGAAAATTGACTTTAACTTAAAACTTTCAATTGTTGCGACTCCTTTTCTTTCAAAGGAACCTTTCTTCTTACCATCTGTCCTCTGAATGCCTTCTTTTTCTAAGCATAGCCTATTCTGTCATTCACATGTTAGTCTTAATTCATATTATTTCTACAAATTGCCCAACTGAGCCCCATAACATGATAACCGCTCCTCGGTGGTCCTCACGCACAACATGGTGACACTTCCCACAGGTGATTATAGCAAAGACACCACACTTTTACCCACAGGCCCTACATGGTGTAGCTTGCTAACAGTGGAGTCAAGTGCTTCAGCACTCCAAATAGGGGTAGTAAACACTACAACAATGTTGCTATATAACACAATATAATACTTATCAGGTTCTTCAAGAGGGACCCACACTGCTAGTTAACATCTTAAGTGCAGGCGTCGGCCAGTGGCCGATGCCCACACTACCTCCCTGGTGCGGGGCACGACACCAGGGAGGGGGTTAATAAATCCTCGGGTGCGTTGCACCCGAAGATTTATTTATTTATTTATTTTTATCCCTGGGAGACACGGAAGCTCTTACGTGTCTCCCGCCCGCCCCTTTGTGACATCAGCGCGCCGCGAGGCACACTGACGTTACTATGTGGATTTCCCCATCGGAGCAGGAAGCGGCCTTGCGGCCGCTTCCTGCTCCAATGGGGAAAACGGCCACAAACGGCCTTCCCCACGTTCGGGAAGGCCTCGTAAGAAAGGGGAGACTCTCCCCTTTCTTACGAGGCCTTCTGACACCACTAGATACCAGGGATTTCACTTGGGGGGGGTTGGCCCCCTCGGAAAACAGGCCGCCTCCCCCCCCCCCCCCCCCCGGGGGCATATATATATATTTTTTAAAAAGGTAGGTGCCCCCTGGGGGGGGGGGGGGGGGGGCAATCGCGCCCCCCCCCCTCGGGGCAAATTTTAAATAAATAAAAATAAAATAAAAATAAATGGACAAGGGGGTCGCCCATGGGCAGGGCGACCCCCTCCCTGTGGGGGCAATATTTTTTTAAGTTGTTGTAGGGTTTCCCTGGGGGCCATTTTGCCCCCCAAGGAAACCATACAACAACTTAAAAAAAAAAATCTCTCTCTATATATATATATATATATATATATATATATATATATATATATATATATATATATATAGATATATATATATAGATATATCTATGTAGATATATCTATGTACATGGATATATCTATAGATATATCTCTAGATAGATCTATAGATAGATCTATAGATATATATATCACTTTTGTCAATGTGTGTGGTTTCCATGGGGGCTGCGATCGGCCCCCAGGAAAACCAGACCCACATATTAAAGTGATATATATATATTTGCCACCAGTTGTCTTGCGGTTGCAGCTTGTGTCTTCAAAGCAATGCACATATTTCAACTGACGCTTTTCAACTGTAGCTTTTAGGCAGCAATAAAAAAAAGTCACGTAACTATTGTGATTATGTTTATTCTACAAAAGGGTCAGACTTGTCTAGTGGCAGTTTTAGTGCCATAAAGAAGCGCAGAAGGTTTATATGCCTACTGCAAAGAGCAAATCTGTATTTTATGTAAATAGCTGAGTACATTAGTAAAGTCAGCCATTACCTGCGCTATAATACAAATGAAATGTATGTGCAGGGTGGAGGGCGGCTGTGGAGAGATGAAGGGCACTTTTGCTGGGTGGTAATGAGGGAATCCGAGGAGGAGGGAGTGGGAGCACCAATAATGATTGTTGGACTGGGCGCAGGAGGTGCTAAAGACTGTGACAAATGATATGTGACAAGGTGTTTTTTGAGTGTCTTGAAAGAACGTGCTGATTGAGGGAAGAAGCGCAGGTAAGGTGGCCTCTACTGTTGCACGTATCTCACACACACCACCGATTTTGTGACTGTCTACATAGGCTAGTGTATTAGAGCAACAGTTTAGCCAATAGCAGAGATGGCATCTTGATGGATGACTGCTGCCGTCACTCGGGTTATAGAGGACAGCTCTGACATAGGATCAGAGACTGACACATCAGATACTGAGACAGCATCTGAGGGATAGGACAATGGCACAGACTCTGGGAGTGATTTTTCAGTCGGAGGAGTCCCATTCGATAACTCCTCTTCCAGTGCATTATGAGGAAGGTGATGAGGACAGTCCTGCTGTCCCTTCGCAAGCAGTCTGTGCAACTGGGTAATAGTGGGTTAGCCCAACCCAGAGAGCAGGTGAATGCGGCGGCAAGCAGAGAGAGAGCGAGTGCTCTCTTGGGAGCTCCCGAATTTAGTTCAGCCCCAAATTCCATCGCCCAAATCGTATTGTGGAGACATCAAAATTATCTATCGCAAAACAAACTGGTTTTGTAAGGCAGGCACCTGTGTTTTTGGTCCTGGGTTCGGCGGCCATATAGAGAAACACACTAAACCCAAACATTTCTGGAAACTAGACATTCGGTGGGAGTCCACAGAGGTGTGACTTGTGTGGATTCCCCAAAGTTTTCTTACCCAGAATACCCTGCAAAGCTGAAATGTTGAATACAAACTCTATTCTTCTCGCATTTCTGTCACACAAACTACAGGAATATGCTGGGAGCCACAAAATTCCTACCACCCAGTGATTCCTCACCTGTCCTGATAAAAACATTACCCCACTTGAGTAAATGTAAAAATGTAAATGTAAATTAGCACTTGTATAACGCACTACTCACCCGTTAGGGTCTCAAGGCGCTGTACTCATACCGCTATGGAACCCCTCCTGGCTTTTCCCTGTGAGGCACCCACTCCTGAGCACCCCCAGGGTGAAGCCAGGCATCCAAGCGCTGTTGGGGCCGTTGTGGAGATTAAGCAAGCTATTGCCCAGAGTTGCAGAGTGGGACCCATGAATTAGATTAGGCACCGAGGCGAGAATTATCTGGTCAAGGGGAATTGAGCCCAAGACCTGCTGAAGCGGGACTTGAACCCTGGTCTTGAGCCAGATCTCTGCTTCAGGGTCTGCCGCTCTAACCATTGAGCCACACTTCTCCGCCTACACCTAGTGCCTGCGTCAGGAATGGATCACCCCAGGGTCAACAGCTGCCTCATGTAAGGACCAACATTGACCGTTGTGTGATCTATTCCTGTCACGGGCACCAGGCCTACCCACACAAGTGAGGTACCATTTTTAATCGGGAGACTTGGGGGAACGCTGGGTGGAAGGAAATTTGTGGCTCCTCTCAGATTCCAGAACTTTCTGTCACCAAAATGAGTGTTTTTTTGGCCAAATTTTGATGTTTGCAAAGGATTCTGGGTAACAGAACCTGGTCAGAGCCCCACAAGTCACCCCATCTTGGATTCCCCTGGGTTTCTAGTTTTCAAAAATGCGCTGGTTTGCTAGGTTTCCTGAGCTAGAGGCCAAAATCTACAGGTAGGCACTTTGCAAAAAACAGCTCTGTTTTCTGTCAAAAAATGGGATGTGTCCACGTTGTGTTTTGGGGCATTTCCTGTCGCGGGCGCTAGGCCTACCCACACAAGTGAGGTATCATTTTTATCGGGAGACTTGGGGGAACGCTGGGTGGAAGGAAATTCGTGGCTCCTCTCAGATTCCAGAACTTTCTGTCACCGAAATGTGAGGAAAACGTGTTTTTTTAGCCACATTTTGAGGTTTGCAAAGGATTCTGGGTAACAGAACCTGGTCAGAGCCCCACAAGTCACCCCATCTTGGATTCCCCTAGGTCTCTAGTTTTCAAAAATGCACAGGTGTGGTAGGTTTCCCTAGGTGCCGGCTGAGCTAGAGGCCACAATCTACAGGTAGGCACTTTGCAAAAAACAGCTCTGTTTTCTGTCAAAAAATGGGATGTGTCCACGTTGTGTTTTGGGGCATTTCCTGTTGCGGGCGATAGGCCTACCCACACAAGTGAGGTATAATTTTTATTGAGAGACGTGGGGGAACATAGAATAGCAAAACAAGTGTTATTGCCCCTTATCTTTCTCTATATTTTTTCCTTCCAAATATAAGAGAGTGTGTAAAAAAAGACGTCTATTTGAGAAATGCCCTGCAATTCACATGCTAGTACGGGCACCCCGGAATTCTGAGATGTGCAAATAACCACTGCTCCTCAAAACCTTATCTTGAGCCCATTTTGGAAATGCAATGGTATCTTGATACCCATTTTTCACTCTTCATATTTCAGCAAATGAATTGCTGTATACCCAGTATAGAATGAAAACCAACTGCAGGGTGCAGCTCATTTATTGGCTCTGGGTACCTTGGGTTCTTGATGAACCTACAAGCCCTTTATATCCCCACAACCAGAAGAGTCCAGCAGACATAACGGTATATTGCTTTAAAAAAAAAAAAAAAAAAAAAACGGATATCGCAGGAAAAAGTTACATAGTAAAACAAAGAAAAATGGCTGTTGTTTTCAGCTCAATTTCAATATTTTTTTATTTCACCTGTTATTTTCTGTAGGAAAACCTTGTAGGATCTACACAAATGACCCCTTGCTGAATTCAGAATTTTGTTTAGTTTTCAGAAATGTTTAGCTTTCCGGGATCCAGCATTGGTTTCACACCCTTTCCTGTCACTAACTGGAAGGAGGCTGAAAGCACAAAAAATAGTAAAAATGGGGTCTGTCCCAGTAAAATGCCAAATTTGTGTTGAAAAATGTGGTTTTCTGATTCAAGTCTGCCCGTTCCTGAAAGGTGGGAAGATGGTGATTTTAGCACCAGAAACCCTTTGTTGATGCCATTTTCAGGGAAAAAACCACAAGCCTTCTTCGGCAGCCCTTTTTCCCCATTTTTTTTGAAAAAACGAAATTTTCACTGTATTTTGGCTAATTTCTTGGTCTCCTCCAGGGGAAAACACAAACTCTGGGTACCTTTAGAATCCCTAGGATGTTGGAAAACAAGGACGCAAATTTGGCGTGGATAGCTTATGTGGACAAAAAGTTATGAAGGCCTAAGCGCAAACTACCCCAAATAACCAAAAAAGGGCTCAGCACTTGGGGGGGAAAACGGCCCAGCAGCTAAGGGGTTAACTTGGCATTAGGAAACAATCAAAGCACTAATGTTTTCATTAAATATTTGTTCTGGAGGCTAGACTTGAAGCACTACCCTATGACTGAACAGTTGCCCTTCGTGACTGCAGGAAACCAGCAGTGAATCAGAAGATTACCGCAACTTCCACAAGTGACAAATGCTGAAATAGAATCCCAACGACCAGGGAGCTAGCCATTTGATGTGCCTGCCTCCAGCAGCATCAGTGGCTAATTAGAACCCTCCTTACATTTCCCTTCTCAGCCCTTTGTTGTGCTAGATGCCCAGGGTGCTCTCGCTTCAGTTTCCAAGGTGAAAGAAGGCAGGTTTGATCTGTGAGGAGTCTTGTCAGATCTTGGAACAGCCAGGGGCCAGAACACCTGCGTCATACACATCAAATAAGCTACCTTTAAGTACCAGCTTTCATAATTCCCCAGCAGAACCCTCACCAACATATCAACACACATGCCGCAAACACACTTCCAATTTCAGTGGCCTTAAACATACAGAACTCACACCAACCCCAAAACAACCAACAGAACAGACAAACCCCTCAAAAAGCTAACTCCCACATCCATCCACCACATATTCCCTCCCACTGACAACAGGGGACAACACATCAACTGCACACACAAGACAAGAGTCTGTTCAATTATCTACAAGTCCCTTGCCTTGTGGCCTCCATTTACCTACAACTCCCTTTAATGCCTCCACTGCAATTTCCCCTTCTTTTTGCTGGCAACCACCTTCCATCTAATTTTCAGGCCATAGAGGCCTATTTACTACCAAAGACTAACCAATATAACAATTATTGATTATTACAAAAAAACTTTCTCCCAATAAACTTTCATCAATAAAATTAAACATTTCCCGACTTCCTCTACACCACGAACATCAAAGAACGTAACTAAAAACCTAAGGCAGCTCCTTAAACCTAGGCCTCTTCTCCACACCTTAACAAACAACCATGTCCCAAAGGTACTGGACTGGCCAAGCTACGTCATTCCACTCATGCTTCACCCACTCACCCATGTCCACCAAAATTTGTGACATGATAGTTCCGCTTGGTCAAAGACTTTCTCCATTGTTCCTCTCAAACAAGATCTAACCACCATAGCAACCAGAATTGATGTCAACACACTCCTGGACTCAACACCACCCTGAAAGTCAACCCTGACGTACATGCCTCATTGAAGCACCACTTCAAAACACTGAACCCATCTGCATCCTAACACACTCAAAAACTTGCTGACAGCAGTCAACCATCGGATAACATGGCATAAAACCAAATCATTAGACGACCCAGCTCAAGTGAAACGCCACGGTTTCCTCATCCCGACAGTTAAAACGATACATCACATTGTAGTCACTAAAGGATGCTTCTACCAGAAGCATAATCCACTTCAAAGCTGTCAAATACTGTGAAAATCCAACCCAAAAGACCGCCTGTCCCATATAATCAATCAAGTTTACTAAAATAATCTGCGACTCCAGAATAAATATCAGGCTGACATTACTCCTACACTTTAATGACCTAAAACACCACTCTAGAAGGAGCACATTACCAGCCGTTAATTAGAACCTCTCAGCTCTTCAGGTGTTAGAGACACAAACTGCAAAGAAGATATGTCCCTTATACCTCTCAATGTACAATATACAAAATCTTTCACCAACCATCATCTGATTGCAGACTGTTTCTGATCTATATTACTAGAACTTCCAGTGCATGGTGCCTGAAAGGTGGTTTGTATGACAAGTGACACACGCACACAAGCGTGCGCTAACTGAAGAGAAGACACCCTTCGTTTAATGGCATTAGTACTACTAACGGCTAACATGGGGAATATTTTTCATAAGACAGAGGGGTGTCTTACCAAAAGCTTAACAAACGTAATACCAAGAATCTGAAAATATGGAGAAACAGAAAGAACTCTTACCGTTAACGGACAGGGAACCCTGTAAAAGAAAAAGAAAAGTTGAGCATGTCTTTTACTACATTTGATTCAGAGTTTGATGTGCAGGGTGCCTTCGTGTCATACAAACAGCACTGACAATGCGCTCCAGGCCAGGATAGACCTTGATCACCATTTCAATACTGAAAAATATTACTGATAAGAAGCTTCAAAGAAACACTAGCGAAGCATTTTCATCCTGGGAGGTCTCATTAAACTGGCATCATTGTTTTCGTATTCTGCAAACGTTGTGTGGCACTTGTTAAGCGAAAGCTTTCGAGGCAAGGCAGAATGCGTCACACAGCACTACAGTCGGCATGGTTTCGACCAAACTATGCCAGCATCCTTTCAACACTCGACCGAAGCAGCTCATTTCATTGCTGCCTTATTCCAGCTATTCACGGTGGTGTAACATGCCCAAAACAAGGAACCTCAGTAGCAAAAGACAATATTCCCCGATTAGGCAGGCATTCTCATATAGTTAGGCCAACAAAACTCAAACTAGACCTGCAGCATTCGGGACATTCCTGGTTTTCGTATCCGGCTCAACCAATAGCTCATTATTGCTCTCCAATTCCTTCAGCTAGGGCTGTGATCTTGCATGGTCCTTCAAATGTTATCAAATACAGACCTATAACAATCTGGCTCTCCCGCCTGTTCCCACGTGGCTATGCCAAGGGCGTTGATTCTGCAACTATACTAATCCTACAGCCTCACCTCACATTTTTCCAGACCAGTATCATCCAGTTTACCCACTGCACTGACACTGCTCCACCTCTGCATCTCATTCCAAACAGATATCACCCCATCTAATTTATGCATACTTGTACCGCTCAACCAATGCACCTTATCCCATCAGGATCCTGAAAGCTACTGCGCGCATTCATATGGCGTAACTGATTCACTTTGTTCTGTATCTTCTTTACATTATCTTGACTGACCAATGCGCATCCTTCTTGACCCATTGATAAACCTCGTTCTCCTACAGCTCTATTAATGCACATAATTCTAGATCGTACCAATTCTCTAATCCAGTGATTCCCAACCTTTTGACTTCTGTGGACCCCCATTTTATCACTATTGGAACTCAGGGACCATCAGTGAATCATTACTGGAATTCAGGAACCCCCCACTAAGTCATTACTGAAAGGTGGGAGCCTAATCTGATAATATTATTTAATTTTCTAAGCAGTCGCAGACCCCCGGTGATCCCCAGACCACAGGTTGGGAACCACTGCTCGAATCCAATGAGTTCACCAAGTGATGTTCACACATCCGTCCCAAATCAAAGACATAATAAAACAAAACTCATTATGCTTTGAATCTACACTTAAAAGCGAATAGCAGTGTTTTCCTGCGTAACATCAGAGGTTAACAACACACAAGCCTGTCAAGACGATTCTGCATCGGTGTGCATCTTACTTGTCACATCAAGAAAGCCTTGTTCTTGAAAGCAACTTCTTCGCTCACCTCTTGTTACTCAACGACAGGAGTATCTGTGAAGCACCTTCCAGAAAGAACAAACTCCACAGGCATCACATGCAGGACAGTTCTGTTGCCTGCTTAGAGCAAGGCAGCCTAGAGGACAAGACACTGAGCTATTTACTAAAACTCCTGTACAGAACCCAAGAGGTACTAGAGGCTTCCAAGTCAGCTTCATGGCCCCTTGGAAATGGGTTCTTACAGTGCACTTCACTGGGCAAATGCAGCAGAGCTAAGCAATGTTACGGAGAAGAAAGGGGGCAGGCTGGCAAAAAAAGTCAGTAAAGAGAAAAGGAAAGACCTTCACAGTTTTGGATTTTTTTGTACTATTTGAATCTCTTTCCTGGTTCTCACCTAATAAAACAGTGAATTACCAGACTTTCTGTGATTACATTATGGGGCTCATTTGGAGCTCCACAGGAATTTTGCATGGGAAAATGCACCTGGTGAAGAGTGCCACAATGGGTGCAGTATTTACCAGGTGTGGTATTACACTATCCTTCCAAGTTCCATACCACAGTAATGCTGCCTGCGGAATGTTCATTTTGTGCCTTGCTCTGCACATTTTGCACCAGGATTTAACCTTTCAAGAAGTGAATGCCAAATCTAGAAACTGGTTTAACAGTTTCTCAGCACATCTAGGGAATAAGACTGAGAAGGAGTTGTCCCCTGTCTGAGGTGCCCAAACTCTGAATCATTTTTTTAATTTTTTTATTTTTTTTTAAAAGGGTGCAGTTTCCACCAGGTTTTACCTGGTCAAAATCACACAGACAAAAAAAACCAGTGCAGTAATTCACAGAAAAAACATGAATGCAGATTTGAGTCAAAGTCCTGTTGGTGCCCAAATTGCTAAATGTGCTGTAAAACATTGGGAGCCTTTCTATTTTACACCAACTACCCTAAGACTCCCTTATTGATGACATGCAAGCTGTAACTTGAGACCTACTACTACAGCGGTTATGGCTTTTTTTTTTAACACAAGGGTCCTCTCCCATGTACGGGGGGGCAGGTAGATTTCTACTGAAGTGACCTTAATAAATTAAGGAGGCAAAAAAATGAATACTTGCATAATTTAAACAAGAATAACCCAATTAAAGCACAACTGCTTACAAAAAGCAAAGGTTTTGTCTTGACCTACTTTGCCCAGCAGTTCGTTCCTCATCTCTCCTGTGTATCGCGCTTTCGCCTGTAGATGAACTGTTTTTGTGGCTGGAGTTCGCTCTTTACTGGTGGTTGGGATGCGGCCTGGGGCCAAGAACTGATTCGCCAACGCCTTTTCTGTTGGAGTGGCCTAGGAAAACAAACATAACCATGAGACCATAAAGGCGCCTTTTCACAAAACACTAAGTTAAAAACCTCCTGCCCAATATTCAAAAACAGCAACAGTAAAAGGACAATGAAAGACCTGTATTAGGAGAATGTCTACAGTCAAATGAATTAAGCGGGGTGACGTTTCACTTTTAATGGAAGAGCACACAATGGTTGTTACAGTATAAATCGTCTGATTACCTTTCACTAATATATAATCTTACACAATAAATCTGACGTTAGCTGCAAATAATGCACCGATATTGGTTATCCCACGATGTGACAAACAGGTGGCCGTGAAGTAAACAGCGCTGTGTTCAACTCCACAAAATGGTGAACACATTAGGAGGTAATAAACCACTCCCTTGATGATTTGTTTGGAAGACAACATTAATTAACTGTGAATTTCACACATCAGGTGCAATATGTAAAATAGTTAGCTCTCCCGTGCTCACGGTATTTTTTTTTTTTTTACATTTGTCTATTTATTAACAAATATTTTACTTATAGTCCCTGTATTTACAGAACTTCGTTTTAAATTAGATGAAAAAATAAATTTCGTCTAGTATGTTTCCACATTTATTGAACGAACAAACAGAAAATTGGATGTGCTGGGGTTTTTTGAGCTACAAGCAGTCGTCGATGAAACAGAAAAACGCTTATCTGAAAGCTACAAGCAGTCACAAACAATACAGCTTTACACTCATCTGTAAACTACAAACAGTCATAGACAATACAGCAGAACACTCGTCTGTAAACTACAGTCATAGACAATACAGCATACCACTCATCTGTAAACTACAGTCAGACAATACAGAGGAACAACCATCTGTAAACTACAAGCAGTCACAGACAATACAGCATACCACTCTTCTATAAACTACAAACAGTCATAAACAATACAGCAGAACACTCATCTGTAAACTACAGTCAGACAATACAGCATATCACTCATCTGTAAACTACAGTCAGACAATAAAGAGGAACAGCCATCTGTAAACTACAAGCAGTCACAGACAATACAGCATACCACTCATCTGTAAACTACAGTCATAGACAATACACCATAACACTCATCTGTAAACTAGTCAAAGACAATACAGCATAACAATCATCTGTAAACTACAAGCAGTCACAGACAATACAACATACCACTCATCTGTAAACTACAGTCATAGACAATACAGGGAGTGCAGAATTATTAGGCAAATGAGTATTTTGACCACATCATCCTCTTTATGCATGTTGTCTTACTCCAAGCTGTGTAGGCTCGAAAGCCTACTACCAATTAAGCATATTAGGTGATGTGCATCTCTGTAATGAGAAGGGGTGTGGTCTAATGACATCAACACCCTATATCAGGTGTGCATAATTATTAGGCAACTTCCTTTCCTTTGGCAAAATGGGTCAAAAGAAGGACTTGACAGGCTCAGAAAAGTCAAAAATAGTGAGACATCTTGCAGAGGGATGCAGCACTCTTAAAATTGCAAAGCTTCTGAAGCGTGATCATCGAACAATCAAGCGTTTCATTCAAAATAGTCAACAGGGTCGCAAGAAGCGTGTGGAAAAACCAAGGCGCAAAATAACTGCCCATGAACTGAGAAAAGTCAAGCGTGTAGCTGCCACGATGCCACTTGCCACCAGTTTGGCCATATTTCAGAGCTGCAACATCACTGGAGTGCCCAAAAGCACAAGGTGTGCAATACTCAGAGACATGGCCAAGGTAAGAAAGGCTGAAAGACGACCACCACTGAACAAGACACACAAGCTGAAACGTCAAGACTGGGCCAAGAAATATCTCAAGACTGAATTTTCTAAGGTTTTATGGACTGATGAAATGAGAGTGAGTCTTGATGGGCCAGATGGATGGGCCCGTGGCTGGATTGGTAAAGGGCAGAGAGCTCCAGTCCGACTCAGACGCCAGCAAGGTGGAGGTGGAGTACTGGTTTGGGCTGGTATCATCAAAGATGAGCTTGTGGGGCCTTTTCGGGTTGAGGATGGAGTCAAGCTCAACTCCCAGTCCTACTGCCAGTTCCTGGAAGACACCTTCTTCAAGCAGTGGTACAGGGAGAAGTCTGCATCCTTCAAGAAAAACATGATTTTCATGCAGGACAATGCTCCATCACACGCGTCCAAGTACTCCACAGCGTGGCTGGCAAGAAAGGGTATAAAAGAAGGAAATCTAATGACATGGCCTCCTTGTTCACCTGATCTGAACCCCATTGAGAACCTGTGGTCCATCATCAAATGTGAGATTTACAAGGAGGGAAAACAGTACACCTCTCTGAACAGTGTCTGGGAGGCTGTGGTTGCTGCTGCACGCAATGTTGATGGTGAACAGATCAAAACACTGACAGAATCCATGGATGGCAGGCTTTTGAGTGTCCTTGCAAAGAAAGGTGGCTATATTGGTCACTGATTTGTTTTTGTTTTGTTTTTGAATGTCAGAAATGTATATTTGTGAATGTTGAGATGTTATATTGGTTTCACTGGTAATAATAAATAATTGAAATGGGTATATATTTTTTTTTGTTAAGTTGCCTAATAATTATGCACAGTAATAGTCACCTGCACACACAGATATCCCCCTAACATAGCTAAAACTAAAAACAAACTAAAAACTACTTCCAAAAATATTCAGCTTTGATATTAATGAGTTTTTTGGGTTCATTGAGAACATGGTTGTTGTTCAATAATAAAATTAATCCTCAAAAATACAACTTGCCTAATAATTCTGCACTCCCTGTACACCCGAACACTCATCTGTAAACTAGTCAAAGACAATACAGCATACCACTCATCTGTAAACTACAAACAGTCAGACAATGCACCAGAACATTCTTCCAAAAGTGGCTCAGAACCGTATTTTGCCTACGTACTAAAACAGAAATCCACCTTTAGTACCAACACTCAGTTTAACAAAAGACTGCACCTTACCAGTTTTTCGTTCTCTAGCAAGCCCTTTAAGAAATCCACTTTCCGTGAATACTCACTGAGCACTTCTAGAGTAGGGGAACTGAAAATAAATCAAAGGTTAATGTTTTAATGGTAATATTGCTTTTATTATTTCAATATTATATCTTGACTTCAGTCGCTGATCACTTCGCTCTAAAAGGAGGGGGCAGTGCGGCACGCAGAGGGGGAGGGTTGGTTTTGGGAGGTGGAAGTAGAATTTTACTAAATTACATTTTTTTAAAAACACCCCCCCATAGCTCCTCATCCCAGATGCCCCGCCCCTTTCACGAGTGGATAATAAACACAGTTTATTATCCCCTCGTTGTGAAAGTTTTGCAGCTTCTGCTGCTGGCGGTGGGTGACGCTCCTCCGCCCTAACGGAGAAGCCGCCCCTGCTTGAAACTGTTCTCAACGTGATCAGGAAATCACATTTGTTAAAGGAATTAGAAGAACATCAATCACGGTGCAAGGGGAAGGAGGACAAAGAAATATAGAGAGAAGTGAACGTGATGCAATGTGGCGGATCTCTGGGCACCCACAAGTAGTAACAATTGTTATTCTCTTAAAGGCAACTATAGGGATAAATCATGGTCTGTTTGCAGTAAAAATAAAACTCCCAACTTGATGTGGTCACCATCTTTATTAACAAAAATGTTCAAACAGCCCAACGGAGTATTCATCTTTCAGCTAATGCTTTTGGCCGCTTGAGTGAATCTTTGGAACTTTATAAGGGATAACATTACAACAACTTTTTATTTAAAAAAAAAGAAACAAAAACAAGACTGAAGCAAAAGCAGGAGAGTCTTTGATACAGTCCACATTTGGTTTCTTGGCCGACTTCGATGTGCTTATGCTGCATGCATTAGCACATTAAACTTTAACCTGTTGGCATTCCCTATGTCTGTCTGCTGATCTGTTTCCTTCTTCTGTGCCTTTTAATCTAGAAGGGGGAATCCCTGCCCATGCATAACACAATCTTTTTTCTTTTCATTTTACTGCACTGTGTTTTAGCCATTTGTGGGCTGTACCCCTTTATTTACTTTGCCATCTGAACATAAACCAAAAGGAATTTGGCAGGAAGAGAGGAGACCCGTCTTCCTTTCCTGCATTCTTGTTGAAGTACTTGTGCTCGACTACGATATATGCTGGCATATGTTGCCAATTCATATAAATAATGCATTATTTCTAAACCTCAGAAGAAAGTAGTTTCTGGCTCTGCTCTGACCTTCTCCGTCACCTTATTGTTTCCACTGTGCACATTACCATCATTAAAACCTAATCAAGCTCCATTAGATCCTTTTCGGGCACCAGAATATAGTTCAGGAAAAGCAGTTCTGGCCTGCACCAAACAAGCTTCTGCTTTATCTTTGGGAATAATGCTGATGGGATGTCAGTTCAAACAGCATACAATGAACTTCAACACTCAAACCACTCATGATATAAACGTACTTGATAATTCTATCATGCAAACACTGCAGGATCAGTAAAACAGTAAAAAATGAATCTCTCTTAAATCTATACACATTCAAATATTACTTCTGCATTCAGTGCAACCACCCACGGTGCTGCCGAATTGTACGCTTTGTCTAACAGAATCCTTCTCTGGGCCCTACAGTTTCCCTACAGTTTCTACAATCAATTCTGTGGCTAACAGCCTCTGGGGGTCAGTGGAATTTCACTTTTTGTTATTATGATCCTTTGCAAGATTTACTGAAGTATACTCAGACAATTAGAAAATGACTGGGGAGGACTCACTCAGTCACCACCTTCTCAATGCAGCTTTTCACAGCCATCGCCGGCTCACTAGCATAAGCAGCCCTTGTTTCAAGGAGCTCTCTCTTTGGTGCTACCAATATTGTATCCTTTCCCTTTGAGTACACCTTTAGTCATCATCTGTCTTATTCTTGAGGGTTTTTTTCAGCATTTTTTCCCCCATTCTCCTTTCTCCACTTAATACACTTACATAAGCTGTGTGTGGCCTTCCTTTTAGTGTCCGGGAGCAGCCACAAGTTACTGGCCTTTATTCTGTGAGGCTAACATTGTTTAATGACAGAGCTGAGGCAGAGTCAGTCACACTGGATGCAGGTTTCATGTATGACTGATTCAAACCCAGCCAGTCCGAGATGGTTCTGAATATGTCCAGCTCTACTAACCTTATAGTGCCTTGACTAAATCTAAACCAGCATTACAAGCCTTTCAGAAGCAAAACTGCCAAGCCACTGACCTTTACCCACCTCTACCAGCCTTTTACAGTTGATTCTGACATGCAACCAACTACTCCTCAGTCCTTGCAAAGGGTGGATGACAAGGGATAGACTCTGGTTCAAGTCTGCACCATTTCAGAGGCGATCCTGCCAACCAAATCAGCTCATGTCACGTGAAACCTTCAGCCTTTGCAGGATTTTTAGCCAGCAGCACACTACCCTCTAAGATTTGTAGTTTCACATTTCCCCCCTTTTCCCGTTTCTAAGCAAATGCCCTGTTCCTATCTAAAAGGCTGCAAAGGTCTACAAGTTCAGCATTTGACTTGGGACCACTAACAGATATGAGCCAGACTGGTCCTCTGCCCTACCAACCTTTCAGTGACAATATCCAAGTTATTAGAAAGACACACCAAACAAGTATCCCAGACGTAAGTACTAGAATTACTACAGTTTTACCAAATGGCAACTTTCAGGATACAATTTCCGTACTTCAATCCATGGAGTAATTTTATTCCTTTTCACTACATGAAAACAAATACATTTTGAGAAGGTGAGACCCATATTACTGACAACTAGCTCTCAAAGGTTCAAGGTGCGAAAAACGTTTGAGTGTTCATGCAGACGCTGACTGGCAAATTAATGCACTGGCCACCTGGGTCAAATAGAGATCAAAGCACTGGGACTTAAAGAAATCCCTAGCTACTGTACAAAGCAGGCAGTTTGAGGCCTGTTACAGAAACGCTTAAACACAGGGAGGTAGGAAAATGCTGAAAGATTGGACAGGGGATTTAGTTGTTGAAACAGGACGCTGTGCTACGTATGGGAGGAGATGTATAAATATGATGTGTTGTCCTGAGAAGTGAGCTACTTTCACTTTAGGGGTGGTCAAGAAGGGAAAGGTTAATGTTGAATTACACGACTATTACTGGAGCGTGAAAGATAACTAGCAGTGCTCGATGAGTGGTTCCTTTGGAGTTCAACTGGTTCCTTTGGCAGGCTGCAGAACTGTGTTGCGCAGTGGACCACCAGGGCTCCTTGGGGAGAAGCACACCATCTTGTGCATTCTATTGATGACACAGTGGAAGATGCAAAGAAAGATTATGAAGTACAGACAACAAGAAACAAATACAGGGACACATAAGGCTACTGTGTCTCAAGTATGTGTGCCGTGCAAACCCTCAGATTAGTTACTCATGGAAGTTTTTGGATCAGAAAGGTAAGTACTATTCTCACTTGAAACTAATGAAGCCGGTTTGTCACTTGACCTTTTTTTTTTTTTTTTTTTTAAAGGAGGGATAGCTGAAAAAAGTTATCATCAATGGATAACATCATGGATAATGGGATGCAATGCAGCGAAAGAAAATTTGTTGATTTTCTGTGGTTCCGATACTGGTCATCGGAGGATGCTGCTGCTGTTTTGCCCATGATCTAATGAGCTGGTGAAGAGAGAGTAACCAGAACAAAGGAGGGCTTGCGGCCGGCTCTAGGCAGTGGTAAGTTGTAGGACAATGATTAGCTACAACACAACAAACGTACCATAGGACACAGATACGTGTGATTGGAACATTCGCTTTTGCGTCTTTGAAAGGCTGTGAACCTGATAGAGGTTTGTGGATGAGGTTCAGGTATTTAAGATGGAGAGTAAAAACAGGTTGTTTTTTTTTAATATAAAAACTCTTTTTATTGAAACAAGGTTCAGGATACCGCTTGCATACTTTACCAATGCAGACGAACATTGAATAATAGTGGTAACAATAGTGGCTGTCAGTCATTACTAGTTACAATAACAATCAATCAATGGCGTTTTTACGGCCAGATTACCAAAGGTCTGGAGCATGCACCCAGCATATAACCCCCTTAGTTTATTTGGATTCCCCTTATGATGACTCCGCTACCACGCCTCCTCTATAACCACACCATGGCCCCCAGACATTTTCCCATTTTTTAGGCGCATCCTCGACTTTGATATACCACCCTTTCTGCCCTTTGACCCCAATCCAAGTCGGATTTCCATCCAAACGTGCACAAAAAATCCCCAGACAAGGATCAAGGGCTCTGTATGCGAAGGGACTGGAGCTGCTCCTCACAGCTGAGGTACAACAATTGCTCTCGCTTTTACACTACTACGGACGGCATGTAGCTTGGTAGTTCAGGCTGGATTTCTCTTACTAGAGCAAGATCAACTCTGATTTACGTGCGCTAGATTTGTGCAGGGAAAAGAACGAACGGTTCAGATACATGTAAAATAAACTAAATGAGGTTCATTAGATTTCTTACCTTAATTTGCAAACCACACAAAGGTACCACTTACCCGCTATACTATGATGTTCTCATAAAAAGGTCACTTTACAAAGATTGGAATATCAAAATCCCTACCTGCAATACAGTCAGTAGTGTGCTACAATGGAAACACTGCCCGCTAGTGAAGAAGTGTGATTCTGCCAAACTTTCTACTGCACAGTAAGGTATGACACTTTGGGATAGAGAAAATGTATTTCGGCAATGCATCTAGGAAAAACAGAATCTCAGAATGACAAAAAATGTTCGACTTCACACAAGAATGTGCTTAGGAGCACACATTTATTTCAGCATACTTCTACTGCCCAACTCGACAGTCTGCCCTGTCCTGACACAATCCCTCCAAGCGGGAGGAGAAAGCACTGGTGTGTACCTACATGGCTCCCAGAGATAGATATAGAGCTCATATGCTATTGGGATGGGTATAAGCCACTTTCCTTTTATGGGTTTTACTATTTGATATTCATTGGTATCTGCATATGTGCTCCAAAGTTTCCTAATACGAGTGCCCACCTGTTTGCGGGATTAGTCACAGTGCCTCACCTGGGGTGCTTCTTGAGTGTCGTCAGCATGTGATCCAGAGCGCCCACATACTGTAATAGAGAAAACAGAGAAGATGAGGAACATAATCTGGTCAGGGCACAACGGAAGCAGGGCCCTTGTGAGATGATACACATCAGTTAATCACTGCAAAGAAGAACAAGTGTATCCTTGCATTTTAAAACGGTTGTGAATGCAAGACATAGTTGGCTTGTGAAGTACCTAACTTGGCCAGCAGTGGTGCGGTTCACACCCTGTGAGGTCATCAAGAAGCATTTTCAAACGATAGATATTTAAAAAAAAAAAATACAGAACAAAGGACATTTACAATAACAGAAGGGTTCTTTTTTAGGTAATAAGAACTGCTCAGAAGTGACGAAGGTTGCCTTCTACAGACATAATTTAACAGTTACATTTAGCTTTCGCTACTAACAATCGCAATACATGTTTTATAAAAAAACAAGTGACAGAAATAAAACAACTCACTTCCATGAGTGAGGGTCTCAGGGGTCCTCCGATTATGTTGCTATGAACTTAAAACTGTGCTTAAGGATGTCACTGACACAGAAGAATGTGAGGTAGGCAGCCACGTTTGATGGTACATACCATTTCCATCTGGTTACCAATTGGTTTGGATCAAACCTTGCCAGCTTACAAGTTGTCTCCAAATTCAAGGGATAATCCTGGTAGGTGGCAGGATCAGATTCCTGGTAATAGCCAGGACTTAACAGCTCTAGATGATTTATAGGGTATCTTATTCATGCTGAAAGAATTCCACAGCTTGGCAGTGTGTACCGTAAAGGTGGCCACCCAACTGCTAGATTGTCTGAACCGGAAAAGGGTCAGAAGTGTGGCTACTCTAGATCTGAGAGACCGCCACAAAATTCCTATAGAAAAGCTCTATGACTCTGCTTGACCCAATGAGTGATGCAGAGTGACCTATCCGAGATATGTCTTGCTACCTGGAGGACACAGAAGATCTTGAAATGCGGAGTGATATCATCATAAATGCCAAAGAGTTAAAGCACTGGAGTCTGCAGAGTATATAGACATGAGCCTCGAGTATAGTTTAAAGTATCCCAGAGTAGCAAAATCAAACCATGGTTGAAGAAGCCGCTTTGCTAAGTGAAATGCAGGGAATCTGCCACTGGATATACTGGGGAAGCGCGGCTTGATAACGAAGGATCCATCAAGAAGAACTAGAAAAAATGCGAGTAAGCCACTTTCACCTTCGAGATTAGCTGAAAGACTGGGAAATGAGCCACAATCCCCCGATCCCCAATAGGATAGGGAGCCAGTTGCCCATATTCAAGCTGGACCTGGAACTGCTGCATTGTTGAAAGCTCTCTTAACCATCCACTACCTACAACTGGAGATTCTTCGCACAATTCCACCACAAAGTCTGTGTTCCACGGGGCTCATCATTCCCTCAGATTCTAGTCAATGCTTAACTGAGGCTACAAGGGGATGTTGTTAAGAGCTTCCACTTATAAACTGAGAGCTCGATTATGAAATCGGCTGGATTAAGGCACGGGAATGCATGAACTGACATTTCTGGAGAGTATCATCACACCTAAATCTGGCCATTACAAGTTATTCAGCCCCGAACAGTAACCACGTGGGGACCCTATTTCCGGACGAATAATGGGCCCATTTCTGCTCCCATACATCAACTGCTTTAAGTAGGTGGTAAACTGGAGTTGTGATTGCTACAAATCGTAGAAAGGGAGGGCACCCGGTGCCAGGCGAGTCCGGTTTAGAAATGGGGGTGGGGGGTGGAGGGGATGTTCTGCTCTCTCCCTTTGAGTTGCAGGCATTAGGTGGCTGTGGGCCTGTGACCCTGCCTACCCACATGCGAGTTTACCGGGTGCATTTAAGCACCTCTGGTTAGCTGCGGATCCAGAGTATCAGCAGCTGGCAATTCGGTTGCAGAACACCATTCCAGGTGTGATCAGGAGGGGACTATGCCCACTTGGAATGCAGCTTCACCTGCCTTGCTACCGGGGTGTTAATGTATGCGGATAACACCCTGAAGACACCACATTATGGGCCATATTTATACTTTTTAACGCCGCGTTTGCGCCGCTTTTTGACGCAAACTTACAAAAAACAATTGTATTTTGCAAGTTTGCGCCGCTTTTGCGTCAAAAAATGACGCAAATGCAGCGCTAAAAAAGTATAAATATGGGCCTATATTTGTTGCTTGTCACCGGGTGTTTCAAAGCCATAGAGGACTCAATGGCCAAAACTAGTTCAAGGTCAATGAACTTAAGATTGGAAAACTACAGTTCTGTCTCAGAAATCCCCCAAAACTCTCATTTTAATAGCCAGAGTGCTTCACCTCTCCTTGGAATAACAAAAACATATACCAAAAACTGGACAACCAACAATCACCCACAAACAAATCAAGACCAGTTAAGGAGAACTTGGAAAAAGGTATTCCTTTTTTTCCCCAGAAGAACGTCAGACTGTGTCAGGGTATTCTGTTTCAGTATAGCACTGCAAAGTTTGTTTATTTAAATGAAAATCTGAAAATGTCTATACATAATAAGAGGAACTAAACTGACAACTAGCAAATAATTGTTCTATCATTTAAGGGTGTTAGCTTACTTGGCTCATTTACACAGATGTGATTCTCGTGATCTGTAAATGTATAAAAGACTATTAAAAATGTTCTTAAAAAAAAAAAAAAAAAAAAAAAAAATCACAGCACGAGCGCAGGCTCATTGATCCTTTTGGCTGCAAGACACTCTAAGATTTTTTTCACCTAACTTGCAAGGCTAAGGGTGAACTTGCCCTTAGTCTCATAAAAAGAGGTCCATGACATGGGAGAAAATGTGGATAAAACTAACTAGAGGGAGAGGGACCACAGCCACTGGAACAAACAACCAGCCTAGTCTGACGAAGGAACTTCGAGTCTGCCTCAAATCTCAAAATAACTTTAGAGTCCAAAACAATAGTCCTACGATTTTGACTATGATCAGTTTTCCACAAACTGAAGGATTATTGGGACTGGAGTGTCCTCTGCATGGTAAACAAACACGTTCCCGTGCCCGTTCATGTCGTTCTGTTTGACCCGCGCATCACATGCTAACCTAGAGTAGGCACAGAGGCAAAAGACCATCCCTGGTAATAGGAGGTCCAGAGCCTGAATGTCCAGTGGCCCCCCCACACATTGTGTAAAGGTTTTCCCCCCCCAAAAAAAAAGTCTCAAACTGGCAAAGCAGCAGACCCTAATTCTATTTTTAAATTTTGGGATTTGGAGTTTGAGTTGGTTCAAGGCTCGTGTCTAACGTCAAGTCATCAAAAGACGGGCAGAACTTTTTCATCTATGCAACATAGGTAACTTCGAGCAAGGTGTCGGTTCCCAATGAGAACTAGATTATAGTACAGAGAAGCATCACGTGTTACAGGACCCCACCTCTCAGTGAATGCTTGTGATTCCCCGTTTATAAAGGGGAAAAGAACTAGCAGTTTAGGCTCCACTAACTATTTGTGTAAATGCCAACGTGGTTTAAAGCTTGAAGTAGTGTGCCAAAGCACAAAACATAATGGAATACTACCCCCAAGGAGTTTCGGGTATTAGGGTTGTTTCAATCATTTCCATCTATTACACTAGCAGTCACAAATGTGGTACCAGCTTGTAATAAACACAGGCAAAGCCAACATGTCATGCCAACATTTGGAACTCTGACTAAAGAATTTAATGAATAGTGTGCTGCTATAAAAAAGGCTTTCTCTCTTCAATTAATCCAAGAGGGAAAGATTAAAGAGTTATTTTGTATTGTTGAGTTGAACAAAAAATCCCACATACATTGCAGCGTAAGCACTGAACAGTAACTGCCATGATACACCATACAACCAATTGCAGGAGGTGAGCCATGTTTTAAAGAATTGTTAACAGTTGTGCACTGTCAAGCCAGGCCTTAAAACAATACAGCTAAAGAGTAAAACGAGTTTTGGACGATTGGGTGCCTTGATCCACCTGTTGTATAGAACACAAGACCGTTTTAAGCTCACCCACGCAGATGTACTATTAGTAAGGAGTTTTGGGATTCTGCGAGTTTTACATAGCTGAAGACACAAAAGTGTGGTAAGCAGAGCCATCTAGTGGCCAATTTAATTGTAAAGAAACCCAACACACTGCTTAAACAGATAAGTACATATGGAGTCCATGAACACAGCCAAAGTCCAAAAGCATCACGTCTAGACCACTTAAGTCAAATCAGGTCATTAATGTGGAATGCACACATTTTAACAAGGAAGTAACAATGGAATAGAATTACACAGATTTATTGATCGGAGTTACGTTAAGTGGTATTTTAAGGATTTAGGGGACCCTAGGCAAGAAATATTTTGGTGGGCCCCTGCTTGGAACAACATTAAATTGTATTACCTATTTCCTGCTGGTTCAAGCCCCGTGTTGTCCAACAATATAGAATTATACGTAGAAGCTTGAGTTACAGAAATATGCAGACTTGAGCCTGAGAGAAAGACAACTTTCCCTGGGGCCCTTGTATGTGTGGGCCCTAAGTAATTGTGTTTTCCCCCCATACCTTAAAACATCTCTGGTTACATTTGAGAATTATGAATGTTATAGACTTCAGGTTAACATGTAAGCTTGATCAGTAACAGCTGCAGAGTAAATTTCCTTCTAGGCACCCAACAAATTATTTTAGCAGCTGGGCTTCCCTGAACTGGACATAACTATCAAAGGATTAAAATCATTACAGTCAGTTCTATCATACTCTGCCTTAGGTATGGTTCTGGTGTGGTTTATCAGGGTTTCCAAGTACATAGTCTGGTAGGCGGGTCTGCGGACTAATGTATTCACTCTAGGAATCAATATTGACTTCATGGTCACAACTTCAAATATGGGTGTGTCTGCTCCGCCCCTCATCCTTCCTAGAACGATAAAATGTACTACTGAATTGAGTAGCAATAAACATCTGTTATTTCAACACCAACAGACCCAAGGGTTAATGTGTGCTTTATGTTTTACAAAACAGGTTATGTTGTGTTACGGGGGAGGGGGCACAGACACTCCATCTTTCTTTGTATCACCCTGCGCTCTTCTGGCAACAGTACATTGTCCTTCATCCAGTGTGGATTTTAAGTCAAAGAACTGGGAGCCTTCCAACGATGACTACAATTATATCAGTCTATGTTTTTAAAGCACAGGGGCATTGCATCGGCCATGCAACTCAGCAAACAAGTTTTACTACTAAATGTAATGGCACTCATCGAGGAGGACAGGCTGGATCACTCAATGGAATTTGGACATGCAGACTCTTAGTTTGTGAGCTGCTGGGGCAAAACCTTTGGCAACTGTTCTTGCCATTTTTATTACAACGAGTTTTGCTCACTATGCAACAGAGGAACCAATAAGCCTGGAACATCCCCAAATGGACAGTATACAGATGAGTGTCAAACTCGCTCTTGTGCCAATGGTGAAGGTTAGGTGCTCTAAGGATGGGTAACTTAAACGTAACATAAAAAAAACGCAAAGAGCTTTGCCTTACAACATGAAAATGGGTGGCAACACTTCGCAGGTGTTTCGAGGACTTGATCTTCTGCCACGGCGCAAAGTAGTAGCCGGAGTACTGCCCCCTTCCCCAAGATATTGGACTTCACACTTTTCCTGTTTAAAAAGTGACGTGTTATATTATGTCGGACATGACACAAAATAATATAGCGGAGTAAGGGAAGGTTCACTCCAAACAGCACTTTCGGGGATGCTGTTCACACAGCACTAACACGGGTAATAAAAGGTCACAGAAGGCAACAAAACGCCGGTCGGTGATAATATAGGAAGCAGAGGATTGTCTGTTAATTTTCATGTTCTGTCAGTAATGAGAGCTAATGAACTGCCCGCTAATTAACTAACCGACCCAAGGGTCAGAACATGTCCCATAATTACCCGTTAACGGTCATCGGCTGCCTTGTGCCGGCTAGTGGTCTCGATGCTTTACGACTTAAGACCATACCGCTAATACACGTCACTTTCACTGCCAGTGACATCATACATCAGGGGGCGGAAGTGACGTCACCCACCTTCTCCAGCCGCCAGTCCCCACGCTCGGGGCTCTCCGAGGCCATGGTCTCGCAGCGCGACAGCAGCCGCAGGAAGTTAAGCTCCAGCCGGGAGCCGGCCATGACGCCAGCGTAGCACCCGGTGCCCATCACCGGAAGTGGTCAACTAATGACACGACAACGTCATAGCCCCGGGACACCCTCACGTCGGGTTGCGCAGGCGCATTTCGCAAATCTTTACCCCGCCCCTCTTGGAGCAGCGGTTTTCTCATTGGTCTTCCAGTCAATATTGGTTAAAAATGAAAGCGAAGAAGGACTTACCGTTGACAGTTAAACCAAAGAGCTGGTAGGAGATGGCCGGAGCGCCGCTGGGAGGAGCCGTAGAGACTTAAGAGGCCTAGAGCGTCTTCACCAAAACCTGCAGAGTGTGGGAGGGAGGGTGAGAACGTCACCATGGAGACGAGGAGGCCCAGCATCCCAGAGAGAAGCGGCATCTTGGACTAAACAAGGGCTCCTACAGTAGAGATCCAATTTAAAATATTATTTGGTTATAATTTGGCTGCCAATCCTTGGGGTGACTATCAGTCATGCGTGCTATGGCTTTTGTAGGACTTCCCAGGGACGTGCAGGACTCTGTGCACCCAGGTAATGTTAGGGGGTGCGAGTTAATTAGTTAATTAAAACCATTACGTTTATGATCAAATTCCTAGTTAACACACAATTCACAATAAAGTATAACACCTCTAGACAGACCTACGATCCCTAAAGTGCAAATGTGCCTATATACTAAAGTGCATCAGTCCTTGAGAGGGAAAGTTCAAAGTAATCATTAGGCAGTCCTTTTTTTCTTCTTCCATGCTATGCAGTATTGTACCGTTTTTGTGACCGCAGGTTTTGAGACTAAAATAGATACAAAATAAACTACTCAAACCATCGATTATATTTTTTGTCTTACCAATAGAAGGGGATGGGCCTGTGTTTCGTGCTAGTAAGGACTAATGCCGGGCAATACCCACTCCACCCCCACACGATACTTCACAGTTTGGGAAATCAATCTTTGCCGAGTTAAAAACAACTTAAAACTGCATGCCTGCACGTACACACCCCCAGTTGTACCCGTAACAGCCACAGCAGTCTTCGTCATTCAGACAGGGTGCCATTACACAGGCAAAACATGTGAGTCAAAGTTTCAGGTCCGAACCCGCACATGCGACACAGCCCGACATTTTTAGGCCGAAGCCATGGGCTCTTTTGCTTGCTTACCGGAAGGATCCCAAGGCAATATCAATAGGGTGTTGCCGTAGTCCAGGCGGCTCGTGACGAGGGCTTGGGTCACAGTCTTTCTGGTGTCGGCGGGGATCCAACGGAAGATCTTTCGGAGCATGCGGAGGGTGAGGAAGCAGGAGGATGATACGGCGTTGACTTGTTTGGTCATGGTGAGAAGAGGGTCCAAGATGAATCCGAGGTTGCGTGCGTGGTCTGAGGGGGTAGGTGCGGTGCCAAGGGCCGTGGGCCACCAGGAGTCGTCCAAGGCGGACCGGGTGTTTCCGAGGATGAGGACTTCCGTTTTGTCTGAGTTTAGTTTCAGACGGCTGAGTTTCATCCATTCTGCGACATCTCTCATTCCATCTTGCAGGTTGGTCTTGGCGCTGGTGGGGTCCTTGGTGAGGGAAAATATCAGCTGGGTGTCGTCGGCGTAGGAGGTGATGTTGATGTTGTGTTTGCATACGATGTCGGCAAGGGGGCTCATGTAGACATTGAAGAGAGTCGGGCTGAGCGAGGAGCCTTGTGGGACACCGCAGATGATCTCGGTGGGGTCTGAGCGGAAAGGTGGGAGGTAGACTCTTTGGGAGCGGTTGGAGAGGAAGGAGGTGATCCAGTCCAGGGCCTGTCATTGGATCCCGGTGGAGCGGAGGCAGGATATTAGGGTTCGGTGGCAGACGGTGTCGAAGGCAGCCGGGAGGTCGAGGCGGATGAGGGCGACTGTTTCTCCGTTGTCCATCAGAGTTCTGATGTCGTCTGTGACTGAGATGAGGGCGGTTTCTGTGCTGTGATTGGCTCGGAATCCAGACTGAGAGGGGTCGGGTAGGTTGTTGTCTTCCAGGAAGTTGGTAAGTTGTTTGTTGACGGTCTTCTCTATGACTTTGGCGGGGAAGGGGAGGAGCAAGATGGGGCGGAAGTTCTTCAGGTCGCTGGGGTCCGCCATAGGTTTCTTCAGTAGGGCGTTGACTTCTGCGTGTTTCCAGCTCTCGGGGAAGGTGGCAGAAGCAAACGAGCTGTTGATGATGGTCTGGAGATGCGGAGCGATGATGTCGTCGGCTTTGTTGAAGATGAAGTGTGGGCAGGGGTCCGAGGGGGCACCGGAGTGGATGGAGTTCATGGTGGCTTTGGTCTCTTCCGTGTTGATGTGAGTCCAGGCGTTGAGGGTGTTGGCTGGGGTTGTAGGTTCTGTGGTGGTTGGCTGGGTCTGGTGTCCGAAGCTGTCGTGTAGGTCGGTGATCTTACGATGGAAGAAGGTGGCGAGGGAGTTGCAGAGGTCTTGTGAGGGCGTGATGGTGTTGGCGTTAGGGTTGGAGAGCTCTTTGACAATGTTGAAGAGTTCTTTGCTGTTGTGAGTGTTCTTGTCCAGTCTGTCTGTGAAGGAGTTTCTTTTGGTGGCGCGGGTCAGTTGGTGGTGTTCGCGGGTGGCGTTCTTGAGGGCAGACATGTTATCTGCGGTGTGGTCCTTGCGCCAGGCTTTCTCGAGGGTGCGGCAGTTTTTTTTTAGATTCCTTGAGGGTGTCTGTGAACCAGAGAGGTTTCTTGGTGTTGGTCTGTCTTGGGAGGCGTCTGAGGGGAGCGAGGTTGTCTGCGCAGTTGGTGATCCAGTGCGTGAGGCTGAGGGCTGCGTCGTTGGGGTCGGTGGAGAAGGTGGGTTGGTTGTCGCTGAGAGTGGAGAGAAGCTGTTCCGCAGGGATTTTGTTCCAATGTCGGCGTGGGATGGATTGTGTGCGGAGGTGGCGCGTCTCGCATCGGAAGGTGAAGAGGACACATCTGTGGTCGGTCCAGTGTATAACGGAGGAGTGGCTGAAGGATACGTGGTTGCTGGCGGAGAAGATGGGGTCGAGCGTGTGTCCGGCGATGTGGGTGGGGGTGTTCACCAGTTGCTTGAGACCGAGGTTGGCGAGGTTGTCGAGCAGAGCGGTGGTGTTGGGGTCGTTGTTCTGTTCCAGGTGGAAGTTGAGGTCACCGAGGAGGATGTAGTCCGGCGAGGCAAGGACGTGCGGGGAGATGAAGTCAGTGATAGAGTCGCTGAAGAGGGCGCGAGGACCAGGGGGTCTGTAGATGAGAGTTCCTCTGAGGGTGGTCCTGGGGTCTGTGTGGATCTGGAAGTTTAGGTGTTCTGCGGCGAGGGGGGTGTCTTCTGTGGAGGTGGTGACGTTGATGGAGTCCTTGAAGACAATGGCGATTCCTCCACCGACTTGGTTGGTGCAGTCTCTCCTGGAGATCTTGTAGCCGTCGGGGATGGCTATGGCGATGTCGGGGGCCGAAGAGGCGTTCATCCAGGTCTCAGTGATGAAGGCGACGTCCGGTGCGGTGGAGTCCAGGAGGTCCCATAGTTCAATGGCGTGATTGTGGACGGAGCGTGCGTTGATCAGGATGCATTTGAGGTGGTTGTTGTCGCGTGGGCTGGCGGCCGGGGTGGTTTCGCGGTGGAAGGTGAGTTTGCAGGTGTGGCATGGGAAGGGTCCATGGGTACGTTTTGGGTTGGCTAGGAAGCAGGTGCTGGAGCGCCCCGGGTTGAGGGCGTGGAGGGTGTTGGGGTCATAGCGGTGCTTCGTGGTTTGGGAGTGCTGGGGGCCAGGGGACGTGGCGCTGGGCGCGGTCCAGGCGCGGACGGGCGCAGACGGGCTTGCATTTGGCGCGCCTTCGGCGCGGCTGCGCAGCGGCCGCCATAAGAGGGAGGAGGGGAGAAGAGAGGTGAGTAGCGCGGGGCTGGGCGAGGGGGAGTACTTACTGTTTTTAGCAGGTCTTGCTGGGAGGTGTCAGGAGCCTGGGCTGGTGGAGCTGCAGGGGGAGCGACCTACCCTTGGGTCAAGGGTCGCTAACTCTGCCGCGCAGCGGCCGCCATAAGAGGGAGGAGGGGGGGGGAGGAGGGGTCAGCTGGGGGCGGGGGACAGGAGGGGGGGTGACAAATGGGAGCGGGGGGCGGGGCCGAGCAGGAGGTGGCGGCGGGAAAGCGGAGGGTGGGGGGGTCAGGTAGAGGGGAGGGGAGAAAAGATAGGCGAGGGGGGGGTTACAGAGGTGGAGGGGAGTAAGGAAGAACAGAGGTGGAGGGGAGTATGGAAGAACAGAAGAGGAGAGGAGAGAAGAGTGAAGAGTGAAGAACAGAAGAGAGAAGAGTGAAAAACAGAAGAGAGAAGAGTGAAGAACAGAAGAGAGAAGATTCAAGAAGAAGGGTAAAGAAGAAGAGGAGAGAAGAGTCAAGAGAGAAGGGAGAGGAGTCAAGATAAGGAGGAGAAGAACACGCAGGTCGGGGTGCAGAGAAGAAAGAAGAAACACAGATGAAGAACACAGATGAAGAACACAGAAGAAGGACACAGAAGAAGAGAGAACACACAGGTCGGGGTGCAGAGGAGAAAGAAGAAACACAGATGAAGAACACAGAAGAAGGACACAGAAGAAGAGAGAACACGTAGGTCGGGGTGCAGAGGAGAAAGAAGAAACACAGATGAAGAACACAGAAGAAGGACACAGAAGAAGAGAGAACACGCAGGTCGGGGTGCAGAGGAGAAAGAAGAAACACAGATGAAGAACACAGATGAAGACCAAGGATGAAGAAAGAAGCAGGAAGAGAACGCGGTGAGGAAGAGGAGCGGGGCCGAGGAAGAGCAGAACACGCAACAAGAGGGCTGCAGAAGAGGAGCAGAGAGCGAAGGGAAGAAGGACAGCAGAGGTGCGGAGAGAGGTTGGAGGAGGGAGCGGAAGGCAAAAGACAGAGGTACAGGAGAAGAGAGGTGAGTAGCGCGGGGCTGGGCGGGGGAGTACTTACTGTTTTTAGCAGGTCTTGCTGGGAGGTGTCAGGAGCCTGGGCTGGTGGAGCTGCAGCGGCAGGGGGGGCGACCTACCCTTGTACCAAAGACCAAATATTTCCTTTTTGTGTTGTATTTTAAAACTTCACCCAAATATAACTGAGGAGCTGGAGACTTATAGCTGTTTAAGATTACTGAAGCATGATGCCTTTTCCCAAAAGTTATCTTTTCTTCTATTAACAACAATTGCTTTGTGACTTTTTTAGGTAACATTTTTCAAAGTATTATGGTTTACAACTGACGACCAAAGGCTCTCCAGGCTTAGCCACTCGATTGTGGCGTCTAAATAGGTTCAGGCTGGTACTTCTTTGATATTTTCTCCCATATAAAACAGTTCATGGTATTCCTAGCCGCATATCATAATATGCGATAGAAGTTAATAAAAGCTGCAGGCCTGGCAAGAAATTGTTTAAGAAGGCTAAACTCGAGCCTAATCTGAGCAGTCGAAGTGTGTCAGGGAAGTTTGAATAAATGCAGATATATGCTCACTATGGTATCATCTATGACCCTAGAATCTCTACCATGAAGAGCAACACTTCTGTAGGCCAGAGTGGGAACCGCCTTTGCTCTTGCTACTTCTAGCAGCAGGCTGAGGGAGGGCTTCCTCAGGTTTCTCGAGAGTGTCCGAAGCCCTGAAGCCAAGCCTTTCTGTCTTATTTCTTCCCTATGTCTAATGAATGAGCCATGGCTGTCAAACAAAACGCGAAGATATTTAAAAGTGGCAATTTCTTCTAACCTGCTACCACCTAGGCTCCAAGTTGCTGTCCCCTTAAGGGATCTCTTACCAAAAATCATGATTTTAGTCTTTTCATAATTAATTTCCAGCCCATTCTTCAGAGAGTAAACTTCGGTCGCGTTTAGTAGGTGCTTCATGCCCACCCTGGTGCTACTGAGTAAGACAATGTCATTGGCGTACAGGAGATTTGACAGAATTGCTGAGTCCTGCCTTGGTGAATGCAAATTTGTGGAAGATAGGGCAGTGGGGAAGCCAGCCACGAATAGATTAAACAAAGTTCGGGCCAGGACTGAGCCCTGTTTTCGGCCTCTAATTTTTTAAATCCTCCTTGAGAGGTTTGATCCATTTCCCATTTTTATTCTGATCCAAGTTCTGGAATACAGTTTCTCAATGGCTTTCAGAGCTGTGGCGGGATTTGCCAGCTATTGCGTTTCCCCCAAAGCTTACTTCGATTGACGCTGTTGAAGGCAGCTTTAAAATCGATGAAACAGAGGTAGAGTGGAAGGTTGTCGGCCTTTGAGGAGTCGAAGACCAGCAATAAGGCCATAAAGTTAGTTTCTGTTCCTGTCTTGCTAGTAAACCCTGTTTAATTTGGGGGAGTTACTGAGTTTTCATTATCCCAATTGCGCAAATGTCCAAGAAGGACCCCAGCTTAATACTTTGATTTGTTCCCCCTTTGTGAATTGGATAAATAATCAATCCTTTCCAGGATTCCGCTATTGACTCACCAGCCAGTGCATAATTGAAAAGGGGGGCCATGGCGTCCACCAAGTTGGTGGGTCAGGCTTATAGATGGCCTGGTGAATGGTGAGCACCAATGGTGTTATCACCTTATACAAAGTCCAGGTATCTCCTATTAGTGAGGTGTAGACACTCTCTAGGAAGCCAGGGCTCTCTAGAGGTAGCTGTGGATGAGCAGCCAAGACTTATCTAGGAGACATGCAAAGCTTATGCAATACCACTGTAGTCACACAGCACTTTCACACGTGAAAGAGCCACACAGTGTTACAAAAATAATGGTACTTTATTATGGTAACACAAGTACCAAAATACTCCACTAGCATGTGAGTAAACACACTATTTGTAGGAAGTTGGCTCTGTATGTGCTATTTCAAAGTAAGGAATAGCATGCACAGAGTCCAAGGGTTCCCCTTAGAGGTAAAATAGTGGTAAAAATAGATAATACTAATGCTCTATTTTGTGGTAGTGTGGTCGAGCAGTAGGCTTATCCAAGGAGTAGTGTTAAGCATTTGTTGTACATACACATAGACAATAAATGAGGTACACACACTCAGAGACAAATCCAGCCAATAGGTTTTGTTATAGAAAAATATATTTTCTTAGTTTATTTTAAGAACCACAGGTTCAAATTTAACATGTAATATCTTGTTTGAAAGGTATTGCAGGTAAGTACATTAGGAACTTTGAATCATTTCAATTGCATGTATACTTTTCAAGTTATTGACAAATAGCTACTTTAAAAGTGGACACAGTGCAATTTTCACAGTTCCTGGGGGAGGTAAGTTGTTGTTAGTTTTACCAGGTAAGTAAGACACTTACAGGGTTCAGTTCTTGGTCCAAGGTAGCCCACCGTTGGGGGTTCAGAGCAACCCCAAAGTCACCACACCAGCAGCTCAGGGCCGGTCAGGTGCAGAGTTCAAAGTGGTGCCCAAAACGCATAGGCTAGAATGGAGAGAAGGGGGTGCCCCGGTCTGCTTGCAGGTAAGTACCCGCGTCTTCGGAGGGCAGACCAGGGGGGTTTTGTAGGGCACCGGGGGGGGACACAAGCCCACACAGAAATTTCACCCTCAGCAGCGCGGGGGCGGCCGGGTGCAGTGTAGAAACAAGCGTCGGGTTTTCAATGTTAGTCTATGAGAGATCAAGGGATCTCTTCAGCGCTGCAGGCAGGCAAGGGGGGGCTTCCTCGGGGAAACCTCCACTTGGGCAAGGGAGAGGGACTCCTGGGGGTCACTTCTGCAGTGAAAGTCCGGTCCTTCAGGTCCTGGGGGCTGCGGGTGCAGGGTCTTTTCCAGGCGTCGGGACTTAGACTTCAGAGAGTCGCGGTCAGGGGAAGCCTCGGGATTCCCTCTGCAGGCGGCGCTGTGGGGGCTCAGGGGGGACAGGTTTTGGTACTCACAGTCGTAGAGTAGTCCGGGGGTCCTCCCTGAGGTGTTGGTTCTCCACCAGCCGAGTCGGGGTCGCCGGGTGCAGTGTTGCAAGTCTCACGCTTCTTGCGGGGAGTTGCAGGGTTCTTTAAAGCTGCTTCTGGAAACAAAGTTGCAGTCTTTTTGGAGCAGGTCCGCTGTCCTCGGGAGTTTCTTGTCGTCGTCGAAGCAGGGCAGTCCTCAGAGGATTCAGAGGTCGCTGGTCCCTTTGGAAGGCGTCGCTGGAGCAGAGTTCTTTGGAAGGCAGGAGACAGGCCGGTGAGTTTCTGGAGCCAAGGCAGTTGTTGTCTTCTGGTCTTCCTCTGCAGGGGTTTTCAGCTAGGCAGTCCTTCTTCTTGTTGTTGCAGGAATCTAGTTTCTAGGTTCAGGGAGAGCCCTTAAATACTAAATTTAAGGGCGTGTTTAGGTCTGGGGGGTTAGTAGCCAATGGCTACTAGCCCTGAGGGTGGGTACACCCTCTTTGTGCCTCCTCCCAAGGGGAGGGGGTCACATCCCTAATCCTATTGGGGGAATCCTCCATCTGCAAGATGGAGGATTTCTAAAAGTTAGAGTCACCTCAGCTCAGGACACCTTAGGGGCTGTCCTGACTGGCCAGTGACTCCTCCTTGTTGCTTTCTTTGTTCCCTCCAGCCTTGCCGCCAAAAGTGGGGGCCGGGGCCGGAGGGGGCGGGCAACTCCACTAAGCTGGAGTGCCCTGCTGGGCTGTGACAAAGGGGTGAGCCTTTGAGGCTCACCGCCAGGTGTTACAGCTCCTGCCTGGGGGAGGTGTTAGCATCTCCACCCAGTGCAGGCTTTGTTACTGGCCTCAGAGTGACAAAGGCACTCTCCCCATGGGGCCAGCAACATGTCTCTAGTGTGGCAGGCTGCTGGAACCAGTCAGCCTACACAGATAGTCGGTTAAGTTTCAGGGGGCACCTCTAAGGTGCCCTCTGTGGTGTATTTTACAATAAAATGTACACTGGCATCAGTGTGCATTTATTGTGCTGAGAAGTTTGATACCAAACTTCTCAGTTTTCAGTGTAGCCATTATGGTGCTGTGGAGTTCGTGTAAAACAGACTCCCAGACCATATACTCTTATGGCTACCCTGCACTTACAATGTCTAAGGTTTTGCTTAGACACTGTAGGGGCACAGTGCTCATGCACTGGTGCCCTCACCTATGGTATAGTGCACCCTGCCTTAGGGCTGTAAGGCCTGCTAGAGGGGTGTCTTACCTATACTGCATAGGCAGTGAGAGGCTGGCATGGCACCCTGAGGGGAGTGCCATGTCGACTTACTCATTTTGTTCTCACTAGCACACACAAGCTGGTAAGCAGTGTGTCTGTGCTGGGTGAGGGGTCTCTAGGGTGGCATAATACATGCTGCAGCCCTTAGAGACCTTCCCTGGCATCAGGGCCCTTGGTACCAGAGGTACCAGTTACAAGGGACTTATCTGGGTGCCAGGGTGTGCCAATTGTGGAATCAATGGTACATTTTAGGTGAAAGAACACTGGTGCTGGGGCCTGATTAGCAGGGTCCCAGCACACTTCTCAGTCAAGTCAGCATCAGTATCAGGCAAAAAGTGGGGGTAACTGCAACAGGGAGCCATTTCTTTACACTATTATATACACATTAGTAACCAGGAATGGGCATAGAAAGCAACAGAAAACAGTGAAATAACAGAAAATAATAGAGACCCTAGGGGGAGCTCAAACCATATACTTAATAAATGGAATGCAAAAGGCAGAAGTGGGATTTGTAGAGGGGAGCTGGAGGAACTAGGAACCCCAAAAGGTGTGTACCAGAGTGCCACTCAGCTCCCAGGGGCCTCTGCCCACCTTGGATTCAAGATGGCAGAATCAAGTGGTCACCCGGAGGAGTTCTGAGCACTAGCCCTGGGGTGGGGACGGACAGGGGAGTGGTCACTCCCCTTTCCATTGTCCAGTTTCACACCAGAGCAGGAACCGGGGGTCCCTAGACTGGTGCAAACCGGTTTATGCAAGGAACGCACCAAATGTGCCCTTCAAAGCATACCAATGGCTTGAAAAGGCTACCCCGCCCAAGCCATGTAACACTTATTTCCAAAGGAAGAGGGTGTTGCCTCCCACTCCAAAAGGAATTCCTTTATTCTGCCTTCCTGGCCTTGAGCTGGTCAAGCAGCAGGAGGGCAGAAACCTGTCTGTAGGATGGCAGCAGTGCGGGCTGCCTGGGAAAGCCCTGCAAACCAGTAGGAGCAAAGCTGGGGGTCCTCTAAGGAGCCCCAAGTGTGCATAGAATCATAAACCAATACTGGCAACAATATTGGGGTATGATTCAACATGTTTGATACCAAACAGGCCCAGGTTCGGAGTTACCATTATGTAGCTGGAATTGGTAGTGACCTATGTACAGTACACAGGTAAAATGGCTTCCCCACACTTACAAAATCCAGGAAAATGGAGCTGGAGTTCGATAAAAGACATTCTATAAGAGGGCAACAAGACCCATGTGCAGTCTATTAGTGAATCTCCATTTGTAGAATGAAACGAAAGAGATGGGGACATGTCTTCGCTGAACCGACAATTTAGGACTCTAAGACCAAGGTGCTCTAATGACTCAAACTGGGGGTTGCAAGTCGGATAAATCCCAACAAACTATGTACCGTACCCAAATATTAATTTAGAAAAAAAGGGGGGGCAGAGATGATAAACTCTTTTACAGATTTATCAGTTATTATAAATAAAACACAGGTGATTGGAAACTCGATTCTCTTGAATAAATGGCATAGGAATCAGCCTGTTTGCCCACAGTCAGTTACAGTACTGACTTCTTGGTAAGGTCCTTAATGGTCAATACGTACAGCATACATACATGCATTTGCAAAGCAGAAGGAGGGAGAGTTAAAAAAATAAAAAACTAGGGAAGATATACCCCCTTATTAGCTTGTATTGAAATTAGGACAATTTCAGGCAGGAGAAAGTTAAATTAAAGCCATTTTAGTGTTCCGCATGAATCAGGTCTGTTGGCATGTCACTGCAAAGATGGTTCGAGTTAGAGATGTTACAATTTCATGAAGGCTGCAATGGCAGGCCTGCAGACAAATTTTGCATGGGCTCCCATGGGTGGCATAATCCATGCTGCAGCCCACAGGGAACCCCTGGTGCCCCAATGCCCCAGGTACCATATGCTAGGGACTTACATGGGGGCACCAGTATGCCAATTGTGCGGTGTACAAAGTCAGGGACAACCAAATTTAGAGGGAGAGAGCACAGTCATTGGGGACCTGGTTAACAGGATCCCAGTGAACACAGTCAAAACACACTGACAGCAGGTAAAAAGTGGGGATAACCATGCCAAAAAGAGGGTACTTTCTTACAGGCCTGTGAGACCCCGTTTTGGCCTGGAACCCATGTTTTCCTCCCCTTAACTATCAGCCCTCAGACAGCTGCTGAAGTGACACCAAATTTGCTACCTTCACCTAGGGTCGTGTGATAGTCTATCACTGCAGAATGACACGACCTGGCTGGTACTCTAAGAGAATGCTGTAATCTCAGCGACTTTGTTCGAGTTAAAGTGAGCTTTTAAGAACGATGCCCAATCAGCCTCGGATATGCATGAGTCTACTTTGAGGCCATCAGGATTTTTGAGGGCATTTACTTTGTTACAGAATGTACTGACATTCTTGTGCTTGATGTCCCAGATGAGTTTGGCCCAAAATTGCTCTTGGTTCTGCCTCCTGATGGCCCATACAGCTTGCTTGAGGTTCGATTTGGCTTGTCTCAGGTTGGCAAGGTGGCTTCTTGTTTTGGGGAGCAGCGAACTAGCCAAAGCGCTTGATTTACCTTCCTCTTTAGTTGTCTAAGAGCAGGAAAGGTTAACCGTTTCTTAATGAACATTAAGGTGAATCTTGCGATTGCCTCTGGGTGTAGTGACCTTCTTAGCAAATTGCTGGGTGAATGATTCAATTAAGATTCCCATTGGTCTTTGACTGACCCTTCGGTTTGTAATGAGTTTTGTAAATGATCAGCAGCTTCCTGGGCAAGGGTGGCTACTGAGGCAGAGGACCATTTGACTCTTTTTAGGTGGCACTCATACTCAGAGCTGGCGGGTTCAATGGTGCACTTTTTTACTGTGGGGGTTATGGCAAATTCCACTTCCTGAGGAAGATGGTCACTTTCTGACCTCAGGCCCAATTTGAAAAAAAAGACCTTCCATTAGAGGGGCAACAAGACCCATGTTAAGTCTATTAGTGAATCTCCATTTGTAGAGTGAAACGAAAGAGATGGGGACATGTCTTCGCTGAACCGACAATTTAGGACTCTAAGACCAAGGTGCTCTAATGACTCCAACAGAGGCAAGCCCGTAGAGCCCCTACGTTCGAGTTAAATCTGAGATTGCTAGGGAATGAACTGGGGGATGCGAGTCAGAGAAATCCCAACAAACTAGGTACCGTACCCAACTATTAATTAAGAACAAAAAGGGGAGACAGAGATGTTAAACGCTTATACATATTTATCAGTTATTATAATTAAAACGCAGGTGATTGGCAACTCAATTCTTGAATAAATGGGATAGGAATCAGCCTGTTTGTCCACAGTCAGTTAAAGTACTGACTTCTTGGTAAGGTCCTTAATCGTCAATACGTACAGCATACATACCTGCATTTGCAAAGCAGAAAGAGGGAGAGTTAAAAAAAAAATAGGGAAGATCCACCCCCCCCCCCATTAACTTGTACTGAACTTAGGACAATGGACAATTTTAGGCAGGAGAAAGCTAAATTAAAGCCATTTTAGTGTTCCGCCTGAATCAGGTCTGTTGGCATGTCACTGCAAAGATGGATCAGTTAGAGATGTTACAAAATATTGTTACTGATACCACGTCTAACAACTGAGGTACTGGTTTTGGAGGGGTGGGACAATAAATGCCCACCATAAACCCTAAGGCAGTAAAATTAGTGGGGACTGGTGGATCTATCACTGGCTCTATGAGGCTCTCATGTCAGTAACTTCTTTGGCACAATCTTGAAGTACTGGAAGGTAATGAGGAAACGTTCACAGTTGGCTTTACTTCTGCTGATTTCAGGGACGTGTGTTTCAAAGATCACCAATGAGCTCCAGAATAGTCCGGTGCTTTTGAAAAACAGGTCCCACAAATAAGAAGCCGTTCACTTAAAATTGCATTCTCCTGCCATAGAGCTGTGGAAACTAGGAAGAGAAATCTTTCTACCAAGATCAATTTTTGCACACGCGCCGCCTAAGCTACAGTTCCCCAGACTTAAAAAGGAAGGAGCTGAGCTTACCTTATCCTGTCTGAGCTAGGGCCTTTTACCCTTGACCCAGCATCCTGATCTTGTCCCCTAGCTACATCTGAGCTGTACCAACAGATCTGAAAAAGTGGCTTTTAGTTTTGTGACAGCTTGGTAAACTAACACATACTATAAGTAATAAACCTATCTTTTGTCTCTGCAGTGTCTGCCAGATCCTCCAAATGTGGAAAATAACACCTTTCACTAAGGCCCCCTTCTCCTGCCAGTCCACACATGCAACAGCCTAACCCAGAGCTGGGATAGAAGCCCGTCTTTGGCCCTCTACTGGACCTTTTACCCTCTTCGTGGGGTTTCATTCCTCCAAAACGTCCAATGAATTGCCCTTAGTGAGGTCGCCTTATTTTCCCTTTTCATTTGAGGTTTAGCCTTCCGCTGGAAAATAACATACCAAGGGGCTGCCTTGAGTAACCATCATCCAAGCATGAAATATATATTTTCTGGCACAATTTTGCCTCCTAGGTTCATCCGAACCAAAATCTTGCAAGTGTGGACAAGAAATCCATTAGCCAAGGCCTCCTGGTCCCCTTGCTTATCTGAGCTACCAGGTTCTAGGTCATGTGGGCTGCAGCGGCTGAGGGCGGAGCTGAGCACCGGTTTTTGTTTTTTCTCGAGTGCAGTGTGTCCGCAGGTCATACGTATACCTCGGAATTTCTCTGACAATGAACGACTTAAAGACAAACGTCGGAAACAGACAGCGAATCTCTGCTCACTGTTTCCAACTTATCCTGTTTATCTGCGTTAACTCAGAGGAATTCCGAGGTGTGTGGAAACCTGGTGGATTACCATGGAGGCCTGCAAATGCAAGCAAAAGATGGCCAAATCAACACTTGAATAAAGAGGAGCAGTGGTCCTATAGCGGCTGATGTCGATTGTACACTTTCTTTCTGCCAGAATGTTAGACTTGTTCTCCACGGGCAACACAGGAAAAAAACCTCTGTGGCCTTGTGTAGGAAGCTGGCTCTGTATGTACTATATCAAAATGAGATACAGTGTGCACAGAGTCTAGGGGTTCCCAAAGAGGCTTGACAGAGGCAATAATCGATAATACTAATGCTCTATTTATGGTAGTGTGGTTGAGCAGTAGGCTTATCACAGGGTATTGTTAAGCATTTGTTGTACACACACAAACAATAAGTGAAAACACAGACCCAATGACTTAACTCCAGACTAATAGGTTTTTATATCGAAAAATATTATTTTGTTAATGTAATTCTAGAACCACAAGATTCATTTAGCAGGTAAGTACATTCAATGAAAGGTACTTTGCATAGTAATACTTAGGACTTTGAATGGAATCAACAATGTACACAGTTTTCTTTAAAATGGCAAAAAGCTATTTTAAAAGTGGACACTGCAATTTTCAACAGTTCCTGGGGGAGGTAAGCAAAGTACAGTTTTTGAGGTAAATAACAAACTTATGGGTTCAATCTCTGGGGCATAGGTAGCCCACCGTTGGGGGTTCAAGATAACCCCAAACACCCAGCACCATCAACACAGGGCCAGTTAGGTACAGAGGTCAAACAGGAGCCAAAATAACATGGGCCCAATAGAGACGGGGGTATTCCGGTTCCGGTCTGCTTGCAGGTAAGTACCTGCGTTGTCAGAGGGTAGACCAGGGGTTTTAAGGAGTAATGGAGGGGCCCCAAGTAGGCACAAAAAAAACACTCCTTCAGCTGCACAGGGGCAGGCGGGTGCAGTGTGCAAACAGGGCGTCAGGTTCTCAATAGAACTCTATGGAGGGATCCGGGGGTCACTTAGGTGCTGCAGGCAGGGCACAGGGGGGCTTCTCGGGTAAGCCACAGACTGGGCAAGGGTGAGGGCCGCCTGCTGGTCGTTGCTGCGCTGGTGGTCGGTTTCTTTCAGGCCTGGGGCTGCAGGTGCAGTTCTTCTCCAGGCGACAGATATCTTAATCCCGGGAAGTCGCGGTCAGGGGGTCCTTGGGATTCCCTCTGCAGGCATCATCATGGGGTGTAGAGAGGTCAGCCCCGAGTGGAAACATAGTCGGAATCATCTGGTGATCCTCTCTGGCTAGTTGGTTTCTCTGGACACAGGCCGGGGCGGCAGGTGCAGAGTAATTGGACTCACGCTTCTGGAGTGAGGTGAGAGTCCCTTTAAAGATGGTTTCTTTGTCTTCTTGTAGGATAGGTCCGCTGTCCATGGGAGTTTCTTGGTCCTCAGTGATGCAGGCAGTCCCCTGGAGGCATTTCAGGGGTCACTGGTCCTGCAGAGCACGTTGCTTCTTCTTTTGCAGATTTTTGAAGCAGGAGACGGTCCGGTAGGGCTGGGGCTGAGTCAGTTGGTGTTTCCTTCTCTTCTCTGCTGGGTTTTCAGCTCAGCAGTCCTTCTTTCTTGAGCTCATCAGGAATCTGAAGAGCTGGTTTCAGGGTCGCCCCTAAATACTAAATTTAGGGGTGTGTTTAGGGTCAGCGGGCAGTAGCCATTAGCTACTGTCCCTGAGGGTGGCTACACCCTCCTTGTGCCCACTCCCTCTGGGGAGGAGGACACATCCCTATCCCTATTGGTCCTAATCCTCCAAAGCAAGATGGAGGATTTCTCAAGGAGGGGGTCACTTCAGCTCTGGACACCTTAGGGGTGGTCCTGGCTGAGGAGGTGACTCCTCCTTGTTTTTCTCATTCTCCCTCTGGACTTGCTGCCAAAAGTGGTGGCTTGTCTGGGGGGTGGGCATCTCCACTGGCTGGAGTGCCCTGTGGCACTGTAACACCAGGCTTGAGCCTTTGAGGCTCACCGCCAGGTGTTAAAGTTCCTGCAGGGGGAGGTGTAGAGCACCTCCACCCAGGACAGGCTTTGTTTCTGACTGGCATCAGTGTGGGTTTATTGTGCTGAGAAGTTTGATATCAAACTTCCCAGTATTCAGTGTATCCATTATGGTGCTGTGGAGTTCGTAATGACAAACTCCCAGACCATATACTCAGTATGGCTACCCCGCACTTACAATGTCTAAGAAATTGACTTAGCCACTGTAGGGGCATAGTGCTCATGCAGCTATGCCCTCACTTGAGGTATAGTGCCCCCCTCCCTTAGGGCTGTAAGGCCTGCTAGAGGGGTGAGTTACCTATGCCACAGGTAGTGGTTGTGGGCATAGCACCCTGAGGGGAGTGCCATGTCGACTTTGTCTTTTTCTCCCCACTAGCACACACAAGCTGCAAGGCAGTGTGCATGTACTGAGTGGGGGGTCCCTAATGGTGGCATAATACATTCTGCAGCCCTTAGGGACCTTCCCAGCCACAGGGCCCTTGGTACTAGGAGTACCTTTTATAAGGGGCTTAACCGTGTGGTGCCAGGGCTGTGCCAATTGTGGAAACAAAGGTACAGTTTTAGGGAAAGAACACTGGTGTTGGGGCCGGGTTAGCAGGGTCCCAGCACACTTACAATCAAAGCTGGCATCAACACTAGGCAAAAAGTGGGGGGTGACCCATCCCAACAGTGACATTTTCCTACACCTTGCGAAGCACAGTCGTAAATGAGGCAGTTTTGTCCTTGGGAAGTCTGTGTCAAGACTGAGTGGAATTTTCATCTGAACCAAATGTAGTGCTGTAGATTCACATGCTGTGCATTATCCTGCCATCTTGTGTTGGGCTCAGCATGCTGCAACTTGTTTTTCTTCGAGAAGGGGTTGGTGTCATGGTATCGAGTGGCTCCTCCATCTTGGTGCAACTGTGCATGGGCATTGAGTTCTTTGTTAGATTGTTTTTCCACAGGCGGGTGAGAGATAGAGCATAGAGAAGTATAGAAAAGTGTATGGCCATGCAAGTATAATGAAATCTAAACTATATACACATAGAAATGAACTGAAACGGCCATAGGCTTCCGGGGAGGAGGGAGAGCGCATGTGAATCAACAGCACTGCATACCATAAACAGATGTCTATTGGTAAGTAACATTTTCAGTTCTAAGCCAAATGTGGTTGTAGATACACATGCTGTGCACAGACTGTCTTTTTGCTTTAGCGTAACATATTTGTATACACTTTACTATCCATCTAGCTATGCTATTTTTTGTAATAGTATTTCCTTTATGTGGTGCTGAAAAAGCCACAAAAAGCTGCTTAGTTTTCATCAACTGTTTAGTTCTATGAATATGATACATGAGAGCTCTTTTTACATTTAATGTGTGGATTGCATTTTGTGCCACTGAGTCCGGTTGTGGAAAGAAAACCAGTAACTCAATAGTTTGACTAATGTGGAAGTGTGTTACCACTTTTGGTTAAAACTTAGGGTTTGTACACAGGACCAGTTTATCCTTATGCATGTGAAAGAAAGGCTTCTCCAATAGCAACTAAGAAAGCTACTTTGTAAGAAAGGAATTGTATAGGGCATGAGTGAAGAGGCTCAAATGGAGGACCAATGAGCCTAGTGAGTACAATATTAAGAGTCCAAGCAGGCATTGGGGGGTACCATGGGTAGGATTACTCTTTTAAGGCCTCCCATAAAAGCTTTAATGAATGGTATTTTAAATACTGAAGTATGTTGTCTGTTTTGTAAATATGCTGCAAAGGTGAAGCAAATAACATAGAATGTCTTGCACTGATGGTGATAATCGATCAATGTGTTTAGAATGAGTGTAACAGACGAAACATTTCCATTTTGCTGCATAGCAGGATCTAGTTGTTGGTCTACGTGTCTGTTTTAAAATATTCATACATTCTGCAGGTAACTGAAGGTAACCAAACTCTATGACTTCAGGAGCCATATTGCAAGGTTGAGTGAATTGGGATTTGGGTGCCTTATTTGTTGGAGAGTTTGTGTGAGAAGATCCGGTCTGTTGGGGAGTTTCTAATGAGGTACTAGGAAGAGATATAGCAGAGTTGTAAACCACAGTTGGCAAGACCATGTGGGTACTACTAGGATCATTTTGAGAGACATTTGTTTAATTTTCTGCAGGAATGGAATGAGTGGGAGAGGTGGAAAAGCGTAAGCAAATATCCCTGACCAAATCCATAGGGCATTGCCTTTGGACTGGGTGTGTGGGTACCTGGATGTGAAGTTTTGGCATTTTGCATTTTCTGCTGTGATGATTAGATCTATCTGAGATGTTCCCTACTTTAGAAAGTATTTTTGAAGGACTACTTGGTGGAGATCCCATTCGTGGACTTGTTGACGCGTCCTGCTTAGCAAGTCTGCAAAGTTGTTGTTTGTGCCTGGGAGATATTCTACCAGAAGATGAATGTGGTGATGATGAGCCCACTTCCAAATTGTTTTTGCTAGCTGAGACCACCTGAGGGAGTGTATCCCCAGTGTTTGTAAATTATATATTGCTGTCATGTTGTCTGTGCGGATCAAGACAGATTTGTGTTTTAAGTGAGGAATAAATGCCTTCAGTGTTAGAAAGACTGCATGAAGTTCCAAAACATTGATATACATCGTTTGGTGACTGGGGTCCCATAATCCCTGTACTGTGAGATTGTTGAGATAAGCTCCCCATCCTGTCAGGGAGGCATCTGAAATCAAAACTACTTGGGGAACTGGGTCTTGAAGAGGCCGTCCTTTGAGTAGGTTGGAGGAATTCAACCATAGGAGAGAGATGTAAGCTGGTTGATCTACCAACACTAGATCCTGAAGATGATCCACAGCTTGTGATCATTGGCGAGAGAGACATTTTTGTAGAAGGCGTATACAGAGTCTGGCATGAGGGACGATGGCAATGCAGGATGCCATCATACCTAGGAGTCGCACCAACGTTTTGACTGGGTAGGTTTGATTGACCTTTATCAAAGAGATTATTTGTTGGAAATTGTGAACACGTGCTGGATTGGAGTAAGCAAGGCCCAATTGTGTGTTGAGTATAGCCCCCAGATACGTTGAATTTGCAGAGGCTGTAAATGTGATTTTATGAAATTTATTGTAAACCCTAGTTTGTGAAGAAGTTTTACTGTGATTTGAGTGTGAGGCTGACATTGACTTAAGGTGTTGGCTTTGATGAGCCAATCGTCCAAGTAACAGAATACATGCATTTGTTGTCTTCTTAGATGTGCTGCAACTACTTCTAGCCACTTGGTGAATACTCTGGGAAACAGTCGTGATCCCAAAAGCTAGAACCTTGAACTGATAATGTTGTCCTGCCACTACAAACCTTAGATATTTGCAATGTGTAGAACGAACAGTAATATAAAAGTAGGCATCTTTGAGATCTAGAGCGGTCATGAAGTTACCTTTTTTTTAGTAACGGAATCACATCCTGAAGTGTTAACATGTGAAAATGTTCTAGGAGAATATATTGATTTAGGGATCTGAGATCTAAAATAGGCCTGATAGTGCCATCTTTTGTGGGAATGAGGAAGTAGAGTGAGTACACTCCTGTTCCTTGGTATTCTATGGGAACTTTTTCTATGGCTTCTTTTAACAGTAGAGAACGAACCTATATTGTTTGAAAGAGCAAGATATTGTCTATCCATTGTTGCTGGTAAAACTGAAGACGCCCCCCTACTGAAGTGGAATGAGGAGGGGGAATATGGAGATAGTCAGTGTTTGGCTGTGGGGGGTGAACCACGAGTATTGGTGTTTTTTTCCCCTGCCCTTGGAGCTGTTTCCTCTATATGTTCCTCTGAAAAACCCTCTGGAGTAGAATGAAGAGGATTCATGCTGCGAATTTCAGTAATCAGAGGATTTGGTTGCTTTGTAGCCACTCCTGTATAATGGGCAGTGAAAAAAAAAAACTGTTTGGTTGGTTTTGTAAGGCACCCATCGCTTTAGCAGTGTTGGTGTTTTTGTTTTTGTTTTTCTAGGGTGGAGTCAACCTGGGACCCATATAGGTGCTCCCCCATTAAAAGGCATATTGAGAACAGCTTGTTGGACTTCTAGTTTGAAACCAGAGCACCTTAACCAAGAATGTCTTCTAAGAAGTATACTGGTATTGACCTCTCGTGCAGCTGTGTCATCTGCATCTAGTGCACATCAAATTAAATTATTCGTAATTGTTTGACCTTCAGAGAAAATGTGCTGTGCACATTCATGGTATTCTTCTGGGAGGTGCTGAAGGATGTCTTCCATTTCATCCCAGTGTGCCCTATCATATCTAGCAACTAGTGCTTGGGAGTTAGCAATACGCCAATGATTGAGCACTTGCACAGCAACCCTTTTTCCCCGCTGCATCAAGTTTTTTACTCTCTTGCTCTGGAGGAGGAGAAGCTCCAGTAGCCTGACTATTTACCCTTTTCCTGACAGTGGGTGTAACAATGGAATCTGGCAACACTTGGGAGCGGATGTATATTGGATCAGATGGGACAGTTTTATATTTTTTATCTACCTGTGGTGTAATGATACAGTAGCACACCGGTTCATTGAAAATGTCCTGGACATGTCTAAGCATTCCTGGTAACATAGGGAGGAATTGTATGTCCTTATGTGTTGCAGTGAGGGTATTGAATACAAAGTCTACCTCTATCGGGCCTCTATGTAACTGGACATTGTGATACGCTGCAGCCCTGGCTATTACTTGTTGATAGCCAGTGCTGTCTTCTGGAGGTGAGGGGCAGGCAGGATAGAGATCTGGGTCTGTATCCATAATTGGGTCTGTATCATAGGTATCCCATGGGTCAGGGTCTTGTGGTGTATCCTCTAGTTCTTCCCTACCATATACAGGTAAACTCTGCTGTGTGTAACCCCACCCACTTCAAAGCTAGGTCAATGAGGTGGAGGAGAAAGTGGTGTAAAGGAACAGCTGTTGCAGTAGTAGAATCCTTTTCCTTATGAGGCCCGTCCGAAAAATAGGCATTTGAAATTTAATCCGAGTCGATGTAAATTATTCGTAAGAAACGCAATCGAAATACAATACCGTCGATGGAAAGTAGACAGAAAAGAATCTCAAACTGGAGCGAGAAGAAACACGCCTGTAGGAAGGTGGCCTGGTGTGTGATGGGTACCTAAGGTACTTTCACCTTATGCCAGGTCCCAGTGGAATGTGTAGAGGGGAGCTGGGGGTACTAGGAAACCCCAAAGGTAAGTACCACAGTACCCTCTAGCGACCAGGAGGAAAGAAGTAAATTACCAGATTTTCCCCAAACCACCCAGAAGGAAAGAAAAGAAGAAAATGCAACACCCAGACAAGACTGCAAGAAACCAGTGGTGGATTCCTGAAGAGGAAGACCTGTTGAAGAAGGTGACCAAGTCCAGAAGTCACAGAAGAGTCTAGGAGGACTAGGAGCTACTACCCACCCAGCTGTGGATTCAGGAGTTGACCGACAGTGATGTGAAGGTCAGCACTGCAACCCTGGAGCTGGTGAAGAGTTCCTGAGGAATGCAGATGACGTCCCATGCTAGAAGAAGAATTGCAGTCGGGTTCTGGTGCAGGAATTCCACCAACAAGCCTTGGCAAAGGCAACTATCGCATTTGGCAGAAAGTGGAGCTGCCGTGGACCAGCAAGGCCCAGGAGGACTCATCCCAGTAGGGGGAGTCACAGGGGACCCTCAGCAACACAGAGAGCCCACAGGAGCAGAGGCAGCACCCACAGGAGTCCCACAGGATGCAGACACAGGAGGCCCAAAGGAACCCACGCAGCACTACTGGAGAAGGGTCCTATGCTGCAGGAAAAGCACACACAGGGCTGTGCGTCTCAGGAAGGAGTGCTGGGGCTACACAAAGCCTGATGATCCCTTGGAGGAGATGCAAACAAGCCTTACCAGGTGCAAGAGACGCAGTGCACGGGGTACTGTCCTGCATGGGAAGGCAAGGGCTTACCTCCACCAAAGTTGGACACCTGGAAGAGAGGACCAAGAGGACTATTTCGGACCACCACTCATGATGCAGGATCTACGCAGCTCAGGATGAGAGGAGATCCACGAAGCCGGTTGTCGTTGCAGTTGGTGCCTGTGGATGCAGGGGAGTGATTCCTTCATTCCAAGAGAGATTCTTTGTTCCTTCTCGTGCAGACTGAAGCCTTGCTGCCCTCAGAGGATGCACAGCTGGGGAAATGTTGCAGAAGCTGGAAGGAGCTGTGGAAACAATGTTGCAAGCAGAGTCTTCATCGTGGATGCAGCTTGTCGGTTCCTGGAGGGTCCAGTCACGGTCCCAGTGGCTAGAAGTCAAAGTAGAGGTTGCAGAGGAGTCCTGCTGGAATCTTGCAAGCCAAATCTGAGGACCCACCCAAGAGAGAGACCCTAAATTGCCCTGAAAGGGGGACTGGTCACCTAGCCAAGTGACCACCTATCAGGATGGGGCTCTGACGTCACCTGCCTGGCCTGGCCACTTAGATGTTCCCAGAGGTCCCTGCCAATCTTCGATTCAAGATGGCAGAACCCGGGGACCCTCTGGAGGAGCTCTGGGCACCACCCCTGGGGTGGTGATGGACAGGGGAGTGGTCACTCCTCCTTCAAAGCATACCAGTGGCTTGCGGAGGCTACCCCTCCCAAGCCATGTAACACCTATTTCCAAAGGAAATTCTTTGTTCTGCCTTCCTGGGCTTGAGCTGCTCAAGCAGCAGGAGGACAGAAACCTGCCTCTAGGGTGGCAGCAGTGCGCCCTGCAAACTGGTAGGAGCAGAGCCGGGGAGTCCTCTAAGGAGACCCCAGTGAGCATGGAATCAAACAAACAATACTGGCAACAGTATTAAGGTATGATTCTGACATGTTTGATACCAAACATGCCTAAGTTCGGAATTACTATTATGCAGCTGGACATAGGTAGTGACCTATGTCAGCTACACGGCTAAAGTGGCTTCCCCGCACTCACGAGGTCCAGGAAAATGGAGCTGGAGTTTGTGGGGGCACCTCTGCTCAAGCCGGGGTGCCCTCACAGACAGGTACTTGCACCCTGCCCTTTGGGCTAGGAGGGCCTACCAGAGGGGTGACTTACAGCGACCCGGTGCAGTGACCTGTAGTGAAAAGGGTGCATGCACCCTTCCACGCAGGCTGCAATGACAGGCCTGCAGACACACTTTGTATGGGCTCCCATGGGTGGCATAATAGATGCTGCAGCCCATGGGGAACCCATGGTGCCTCAATGCCCTGGGTACACAGGTACCATATACTAGTGACTTATATGGGGGCACCATTATGCCAATTGTGGGGTGTAAAAAGTAAGGGACAATCAAATCCAGAGGGAGAGCGCACAGTTACCGGGATCCTATTTAGCAGGATCCCAGTAAACATAGTCAAAACACACTGACACCAGACCAAAAGTGGGGGTAAGCATGCCAAAAAGTGGGTACTTTCTTACACTGGCCGACTATCAGGATGCAGGCGAGCATGAAGTCCTACCCCCCTCTCCCAAAGGAAATCCTTTGTTCTGCCTTTCTGGGCTTGAGCTGTTCAAGCAGCAGGAGGGCAGAAACCTGGCTGAGGGGTGGCAGCAGCTGGGCTGCCCGGAAAACCCTAGAAGGCTGGTAGGAGCAATGCTGGGGGTCCTGTAAGGAGCCCTCAGAGTCCATGGAATCACACTTCCAAAACTGGCAACAGTTTTGGGGTATGATTCCGACATGTTTGATACCAAACATTCCTAGGTTTGGAGTTACGATTATGTACCTGGACATAGGTAGTGACCTATGTCCAGTACCCACATATGGCGTCCTTGCACTCACTAAGTCCATGAAAATGGCACTGGAGTTTGTGGGAACACCTCTGCTAGTGGAGGGGTGCCCTCACACACAGGTACTTGCAACCTGCCCTCTGGGCTAGGAGGGCCTGCCATAGGGGTGACTTACAATGACCTGGTGCATGCACCCTTTCACGTAGGCTGCAATGGCAGGCCTGCAGAACACTTTGCATGGGCTCCCCATGGGTGGCATAATACGTAATGCAGCCCATGGGGATCCCCTGGTACCCCAAGGCCCTGGGTGCCATATACTAGGGACTTACCTGGAGGCACCAGTATGCCAAATGTGGGGTGAAAATGGTACATGTTACCAAGTTGGAAGGGAGAGAGCATAATCACTTGGGTCCTGGTTAGCAGGATCCCACTGAACACAGTCAAACACACTGACAACATGCAGAAAATGGGGGTAACCATGCCAAGAAAAAGGGTACTTTTCTACAAACCCCTTCCCCCAAAATGAAGGAGAGGGCTGACCTTGCCAAGGCGAGTCTTTATTGTCTAAGTGGAAACATCTGGAGAGTCTATCTGCATTGGAGTGGTTACTCCCAGGTCTATGTTCCATTGTATAATCCATTGCCTGTAGGGATACGGACCCCTTCAGCAGTTTGGGATTTTCACCTTTCATCTGTTTGAGCCAAAGAAGGGGCTTGTGGTCTGTCTGAACTACGAAGTGAGTACCAAACAAGTATGGCCTCAGCTTCTTCAAGGCCCAAACCACAGCACATGCCTCCCTTTCTATGGCTGACCAATGCCTTCCCCTGGGGGTCAACCTTCTGCTTATAAAAGCCACAGGTTGGTCCTGGCCCTCAGTGTTAAGCTGAGAGAGAACTGCCCCCACCCCTACCTCAGACGCATCTGTTTGTACAATGAACTTCTTGGAGTAGTCAGGGCTTCTTAACACAGTGGTTGAATCTGGCCTCCACCTACCAGGTGACCCAAATATGCAACCTTATCCTGCCCTAACTGGCTTGCAGAGCCTCCAAAGCATTCCAGAGGTGGACCAGGTGATCCTCCCAGGTGGAGCCAAAGACAGCTATTTAATCTAGATAAGCTGCACTTTAGGCTTCTAATCTTTGGAGGACTGTATTCACCAGCCTCTGAAAAGTGCAGATGCATTTTTCAGACCAAAGGGTATCACTGTGAAGTGATAATGCCCTCGAATGGTTGAAAAGGTAGTTTTTGGTTTAGCATCATCTGATAATTTGATCTGCCAATAGCCTGCAGTTAAATCAAATGTGCTAAGATACTTGGCAGATGTGAGTGTATCTATTAGCTCATCTGCCCTAGAGATAGGATGAGCATTTGTCTTCGTGACAGTGTTGAGCCCTCAGTAGTCAACACAGAACCTCATTTCTTTTTTTCTCTGTTCTGAGAGTGAGGTTTTGGGACCAGCACCACCTGGCTCTATACCTCCCAGGTCCAGCATCTTTTGCACCTCTGCTTTGATGCAGTCTCTAACATGGTCAGGTTGCCTACATAGTTTGCTCTTTATGGGCATACTGTCCCCTGTATCAATATTGTGTTCAAAGCTTGTTGTTTGACAAGGTTTTAGAGGAAAAAACAGTTCTGAGAACTGACCTATGAGGTTCCTGCAGTCTTCCTTCTGAGATTCAGAAAGTCAGTCTGCCAGGATTACTCCATCAACTGAGTCATTAGCTGCAGTGTTGGAGAAAAGGTCAGGGAGAGGGTCACTCTCTTCCTCCTGTCCCTCATCAGTGGCCATGATCAGGGTCATGTCATCCCTGTCACAGTAGAGCTTCAGGTGGCTCACATGAAGCACCCTGAAGGGTCTTCTGGGAGTGCCTAGGTCCACCAAGTAGGTGACCTCACCCACATTTTCACTAATGTTTTGGGACTACTCTACTTGTCTTGGAGCGACCTGGGAGCCATTGGCTCCAGGACCCACACTTTCTGCCCTGGCTGTTAAACAGTTATAACAGCCTTCTGGTCATGCCACTGCAGTTCTTGGCTGGCCTGGAGGTTTTTACTGGCCTTTTTCATGTACTCAGTCATCCTTGATCTGAGGCCAAGTACATAGTCCACTGTGTCCTGTTTAGGGGGCTTGAGAGGTTGCTTCCAGCCCTCCCTTACAAGTGCAAGTGGACCCCATGAGAGGGTGCCCAAACAGAAGTTCAAAGGTGCTGTAGCCCACTCCCTACTGAGGGACTTCCCTGTAGGCAAAAAGGAGCCATGGCAGTAAGAAATCACATCTCCTGAGTTTTTCAGGGAATCCCAGGATCATGCCCTTGAAGTTTTATTAAACCTCTCTACCAAAACATTGGTTTGGGGGTGGTAAGGGGTGGTGAACTTGTAAGAAACACCACATTCCTTCCTCTTTTCTTTTAGGTATGCAGACATAAAGTTGGTACCTCTGTCTGATACCGCCTCTTTAGGAAAGCCTACTCTAGATAAAATTCCCAGGAGGGCTTTTGCTACTGCAGGGGCTGTAGTGGTCTGTTGTGGGTTGATTTGCAAGTAGCGTAATAGAACACGTGCAGCTGAATAGATCTGACAACTGTTTATAGTACTAGAGTAATATAGTGGATTTTATTATATTAGTTTTTTTGTCCATATAAGTCTTAATTCCTGTCTTCTCTTTACTGTTCTTCTTTCCGTATTTTCTTTTGGTTCAGTTCTTAAGGACTGCTTCTGGGGCTGTCATTTCATGGTATCTTCTTTTTTTTTTTTTTTAGGTAACTTCCTAGAGTCACGCCGATATATGCTCCTGCAGAAGGCTGCATGAGCCACGTACCTCTGGGGACGTGGCGGTGTCGCGTAGGCTCTCATTATTCTAATGAGACTACTGGATTTTGAGCAGCAGAAACGCCAGCGGTGTGGGAGACTAAGTCTAACCCACTGCGGGTGACACCTGTCGCTCCAATCCGGGTTTTGCTCCGTCTAACTAGCAGTGCCTCATCTCTACCCAAAGATAGAGATAACTAGGCAGCCGAGTGTATGACATACTTGGCTTCTCAGGGAAGTCGTGGTCACTCAGGTCTCATCCGTTTCTCTCATTTACAATTCAGTCTCATATATAAATGACAAACAGAAGCAGTATATGTTTCAATAATGAGTTTAATAGAATGACTGCATCTTAGATAGCAAAGTGTAAGCTGCAATAACCAGGACGACACAACATGACAGTATTAAAATTGTGACGAAAAGAGTAAAGCATAAAAACAACGCTATCATGTTGTCACGATAGTCAGTAGACTAGCTCCTACCTAGGCTATGATAGAGCACAGCATGTTAAGCTCTAATTCTGTCCTTCAGGTTCCCCTGGGAAGACATCATCCCCCATACCTGAGCAGAGGCCTGCGGGCTACATTTGCATCTGTAGCGAAGCATTCAGCAATCAGCATACAGTCGTAGTTCTCTGGCTGGAATCTTCCTCTAACGTATAAGGGACAAGGAAGTGTTTTTATAACAACACAGCAGATGTTCTAGGAAAATGTCCCTACGTAAGATGTGTTTTCTATGAATGTTGGAGACTAAACTTCTACCACGCTCACCGGCAAAGTACCATGCTGTAGCCTTGGAAAAAGCACAGAGTGATCAAGAATATCTTGTTTGAGAACAGAGTGCTGGCCTAGGCAAAAACAGTTAGATAAACAGAAAATAAAACAAGACCGTAAAAGTGGCTACTGTAACAATAATAAAATGAAGCTGAATAAAATATATCTAGGTTAAGGTGCACAGCGGCTTGGCCTAGCATGTTAAAATAACGTGCATGGAGCTATGGCTAAAATGGCTACACAACAGTAGGTTCCTTCGCTTCCTCTCTCGGGTTGGCTCGCTTCTGTTCCGATGGCCGTCTTTCTCTTGTTTTCTTCTTCGAGCATGCCTCTGCTCTACGTTTCTTTCTTCTCTATCCTCTCCTCGCTTGTCGCTCCCCTCGTTGTTAATTTGTTTTCCCTCTTCATCTCTCTTATCGCTCCTCCTTGTAATACCTGGATCTCCCTTTTCAACTCTCCCGCGCTCTCTCCGTCTTCTCTGTCTTGAGGAACTTCTTGTGCCGCTTTCACAACCCAGATATCTGAGTTAGTCCGTGTGTTCCACTTCCTTTCACCTTTTGAAGTGCCCCAGGGGTACGCAGTGGTCGGCCCCACTCCCGTGTCGACATCCAAAGCCGGAATAACTCTGTTACATGGTCCTTAGAAGAATAGTTTCTGGGTACCAGGTGGCATGGTCCTCTACCACTGAGGCTGTGGGCAGGTCTAGGGGGCCAACAATATCCACCCCAACCCTCTCAAAGGGAACCAACCACGGGCAGTGGAATTAAGGGGGCCTTTGGGGTGCCACCTGCCTCACTTGCTTGACATGTGACCCCAGGATCGACAAAACTCCTTAGTATCTTCAGACATGTGAAGCCAGCAAAAGTTAGGGACAAGGCTGTCCCAAATCTTGCTTTGCCTCAAGTGACCTGCCAGGGGACTAACATGTGCCATGGTCAACAACAATTCTCTATATTGCAGAGGGACTACCAATCTCCTGGTAGAACCAGGTTTGGGTTCCCTTGGCTCAGAATAGAAGTGTTTGTCTTCCCAATACACCTTGTGGGTGCCACTGGCATCCCTTGCTTCATGGAGAACAGCTTGCTGCCTCAACCCTTCCAGTGTGGGACAGGTTTTCTGAGCCATACTGAATTCCTCCTTAACAGGCCCTCCTGCACCTAAGAGCTCAGATGTGTCAGCCTTTAGCTCCTCAGGTGTAAGTTCTGCCAAGGGAGTAGATTCCTCCTCCTCAAAGGGGGAATCTTCACTGGAGGATGGGGTGGGGGCATCTTTTTACCCTTCCTACCCTTGGGTTTTGGAAGTTCTCGGCCATTGTTCCAGGCTCCAAGTTTCCTTGCTCTTTTCACTTCTTGGTTGTGCCCTAGTCAAAGTAAAAATATGCCCTGGGCTGCCAAGCACTGCTGCATGGGCCTCCAACTCTACTTCAGCCCAAGCTGAAAACCTCCAAATCGTTCCCTAGTAGATATTCTACAAATAAGTCTGTGGACACAACAACTTTTTAGGACCAGTAACCCTCACCCCCAGCTGAAATCAACAACTGCCATGGGGTGGCACACAGTATTGTAATGGGCGTCAGTCACTTGGTACTGATGACCAAGTAGGTGTTGCTCAGGGGACACCAGTTTTTCAGTCACCATGGTGACACTGGCACCTGTGTCCCTGTAAGCCTCTGTCTGAACACCATTTATCAAGGTCTGCTGCCTGTACTTATCCATATTGAGGGGACAGGCAGCAAGGGTGGCAAGATCAATGCCCCCATCAGAGACTAAACAGCCTCAGTTGTCTCTCTGACTAAACCAGCCCCCACTACACTTCCTAAAGTTATCCCAGCTACACTCTTGGATTGGTTATTGTTACCAGACCCACCACTACTGCTATTAGTAGAGGCACTAGTGGTAGAGGTGGGGGTTGTAGTGGTGGGTGGCTGCGTGCTTTTCTTAGGACATGAGCTGTCTCCAGGCCTTTGGCCTTTGTTTTAACACATATAGCACCAAGGCGTTTTATTATGGAAGAGGTTTTAGACCCACCCCCAGAGGAATTTTGAGGGCCTGATGAAGACTCCTTGTTTTTATCTTTGTCCCCACCCTTGTCCTGAGACTTATCTGCTTCCTTTTTCTTGTTGTCACTCCCTGTATGAGCTTTACTGCTCACCCTAGTTCTGACCCATTTGTCTACCTTCTTTCACAGTTCTTGGGGAGAGGTCAGATCTGAGTCAATAAAGTATTGATGCAACACGTCAGAAACACAATTGTTCAAAACATGCTCTCTCAGAACTAGATTATACAAGCCCTCATAATCACTGAATTTTCTGCCATGTAACCAGCCTTCCAAAGCTTTAACAGAGCAGTCCACAAAATCAACCCAGTCCTGGGAGGACTCTTTCCAGATCTCCCTGAACTTAATTCTATATTGCTCAGTCTGAAAGTGCAGATTTTAGAACAACATATTTGTCACCATCCTCCTCTCTGACAGTGAGAAGTCTATTTCTCTCCTTGTCAGAGAAGGAGAGCCAATGGATAGCAGCCCTCTCTCTGAGGAACCTTTTGTACTTTAAAACCCTCTCCAGAGCAGTGAACCACTTGTAGATGTCACTCCCTACCATGTAGGGGGAACCACCATATTGACGTTTCTGGAATCAAGAGTCCTCCCTGAATCTAGGCTCCCTGAAACTAAAGTTGCTGCCACCGTGGGGTGCTAACCCCAGCCCCTGCCTCTCTCTCTCCACTGCCAAGGCCTTCCTATCTAGGGCTTGTTGTTGCTGCTGCCTCAGCTTGTCCTCCTCCAGTCTCAGTTGCCTGAGTTCCCTGTCTAGGGAATATTCCCCTGGAGTCCCCTCAGATATTGAGGAGATGTGAGAGTGGGCAAAGGAGGATTTGTTTCTACCCTTGGACACCCTCTCAACCAGCCCTCTAGGGACAAAGGGGGACCTACTGGTGTAAACCCCCTTTACACTGCTAACAGTGCTCCTAACAGGACTGTGGGTGTATCTGGAGTTTCTCTGATCCTCCCTGGGTTCTTCCTGACCTACCTCAGTAGCTAAAGTTTCTTTTTTTTTTTAGCACTGGTGGGTTAGAGCCTACTTCTTCCTCCTCCTTCTGGCTACCAGCATGTTCCTGGTCATCCTGGAGGATCAGGCCTAGAAGCCGAGTCTTCTTGTGATTTCTACCAGCCTTGAGCTTCCTCTGAGCACACATCTCCCTAGGTTCTTGGAAGGTCAGGTTCTCATAGGGAACATCCATGGCCTGAGAGGTGTGCCCTGATGAAGACATATCAGCTAGCTAGAGTGGTGTAGGATCCCTGGCTACTCTAAGTCTCCCCAAAGAAGTTTGGAGCAGGGGCTATGCCTAGATCCCTAGCTTACCCAACCCCAATAAATATTTCTCTGGTACCAGGCATAGTGTATACCCCTAACTAGTAAGTTGTCTTTCCTGTGGAAAGTAACAAGTGACAAAGCGGTAAGGCAATTGCAAGTGCTTATCCCACCGCTGCACCACCAACGTAGGAAGCTGGCCAAGTGTGTGGTGGGTACCTAAGGTCTTACCACCTTTTATCAGGTCCTGGTATCCCCTATTAGTGTAGTGTAGGCAGTGTCTGGAAGCCAGGCTCTCTAGAGGTAGCTGTGGATGAGCAGCCAAGGCTTATCTAGGAGACATGCAAAGCTCATGCAATACCACTGTAGTCACACAGAACTCACACACATGAAAGAAAACACTCAATATTATAAAAATAAAGGTACTTTATCTTAATGACACAATACCAAAAAGTACTAGAGAGGCAACCCTCCAATAGGAGGTAAGTAATACACTAAATATATACACTAGTTAACAGAAATAGGCCTATAAAGTGATAGAAAACAGTGCAAATGCAGTTAGACAATAGTGACCCTAGGGGGAGCCCACACCATATACTAAATAAATGGAATGCAAACACAGGAACCCCACCTAGGAATGTGTAGAGGGGAGCTGTGGGTCCTAGGAAACCCCAAAGGTAAGTACCACAGTGCCCCCTAGCGACCAGGAGGAAAGGAGTAAATTACCAGATTTTCCCCTAACTACCCAGAAGGAAAGAAAAGAAGAAAATGCATGCAACACCTGAAGAGGATTCCTGAAGAGGAAGACCTGTGGAAGAAGGGGACCAAGTCCAGAAGTCACAGAACAGTCCAGTAGGAGTAGGAGCTACTACCCACCCAGCTGTGGATGCAGGAATTGGTTGACGGTGATGTGAAGAAGGCCAGCACTGCAGCCCTGGAGTCGGTGAAGAGTTCCTGAGGGATGCAGATGACATCCCACGCTGGAAGAAGAATTGCAGTCGGGCTCTGGTGCAGGAATTCCACCAACAAGCCTTGGCAAAGGCAAATGTTGCGTTTGGCAAAAAGTGGAGCTGCAGCAAGGCCCAGGAGAACTCAACCCATGGGATGGGTTGGGGGAAGGGGCGCAGGGGGGCAGGTGGGGCTCTCTCAGGGGACCTTCAGCGACACAGAGAGCCCACAGGAGCAGAGGCAGCACCCACAGGAGTCCCACAGGATGGAGATGCAGGAGGCCCAAAGGAGAACATGCAGCACTACTGGAGAAGGGTCCCACACCTGTCAGGAATAAGGCTGTGCGTGGTCCAGGTCCCGCCCAAAACTCCGCTGCGCAGATTTGCGGTGCTTTATGCGCACCACTTGTCATCCCCTCTTGTTCCAAAAGTGGCCATCAGTGTCGTCTGCCCTGTGGTAAAGCTCATGTAGCTGCAGAGTCAGGACATTGGTGGACAAGATGCATTTATCAGTGTTATTCTATGAAGGGACTACAATTCCCATGTTTTTAGAGGCAGCAGCCATCTTGGGGTGTGGCAGGCCTATAAAGCCCAGCCATACCCAAGCACGTTGCTCACTCTTTTGAAGACTTCGATGCAGTCAGACCTCGTGGGGGTTCCTCTGAAGAAGAGCAGATTTCCTGCATGGCAGATTGACAGCAAATCGGAGTATCCTTGTTTCCATGGTGAATTCAGATACAAGTAGGTCGTACTCGTAGTGGTAAGGTCTTAATGAGTCCAATCTTGAAGGGAGTTGTTACTTCCAAAAGGTCAAGCGCCCCTTAGCACAACGAGCAAAGCGTTTTCAGTTTAAAGAGTAACGTGCCCTTGGCGCGACGATCAAAGCGCTTCGGAGCACAGAAGTAAAGCACCCCTTAGCAGAACGAGCAAAGCGCTTCAGGCACCCCACATGAGTAAAGCGCCCTTGGCACGGCAATTAAAGCGCTTCAATCCACATGAGTAAAGCGCAGTTGGCACAGCAATCAAAGCACTTCAGTCCACAAGAGTAAAGCGCCCTTGGCACGGCAATGAAAGCGCTTCAGTCCACATGTGTAAAATGCCCTTGGCACAGCACTCAAAGCGCTTCAGTCCACATGAGTAAAACACCCTTGGCACGGCAATCAAAGCGATTCAGTCCACATGAGTAAAGCGACCTTGGCATGGCAATTAAAGCGCTTTAGTCCACATGAGTAAAACGCCCGTGGCACAACTGTCAAAGTGATTCAGGCCACATGAATAAAGCGCCCCTTAGCATAATGAGCTTAGCGCTTCAGACAAGACAAGTAAAAGCGCTTTCTGGTATAATAAAGCGCATCATGAACAATAAACAAGGCGTTTCTGCCCAACGAATAAAGCGCTTCAATGAGTAAAACTTTCAGGCCTATAGTTGTAAATGTGAAAGCATTTTTGGAGCTAAGCAAATTATAGTTTCATTGTTTTTTGGAAAGCATAATATGTGAAAAGCATATTTAAGTATTTGAGAATTTCTAGGCTATGATCAAAAGTTTATGTTATGAATGCATAGTTGTTACAGGATTGAGATTCAGAGTATGATCACGGTCCAAAGCTCTTGCCATTTCTTGGTTCTGAGTTGTAGTTTGTTCTTGTTCCATGATTCAAAGAAGAGGCTTTGCCCTCACTTCAAAAGAGGTCTCATTCTGATATCACGGAGACGCCTTTAGTCAAGAGTCTATTGATGAGTTATACTGCTATGAAAGAGTATATGCATATTTGTTCTAACCTTTTCTTTTCAGATCTGTCTCCCTGCAGTTCCCTACCCTAATTCCCTTCCCACCGCCTGGCTTCATCATAACTCTGTGCTATAATAGCTTTCTGAGTTGGTGACGCCGGGAGGTGGGCCTTTTGTTCAGCAACGTGTAGATCCCAGGGAAAGGATACTGTGACAGAATAGTGCGCTCACAAATTTATAATTTCCTCTTGGTCTGTACGTGAGCTGTGCAAAATGGCCACCCTAGATACCCTTATGCAGGTAGTCACTCAGATGCAAAGGGATTTGACAGACTCAAAAAATGTTACAGCTGATTTGGTTAATAAAGTAACTCAGTTACAGAGTAAGGTGGATGGTTCTGAATCTGAGTCTCGTCCTATGCTTTCCACACCTACTAACATAGCTGTGAATGTGCCGACACAGATTCCTCTAGGTGCACCAGAGAGGTTTTCTGGGGACCCCAATAAGATTCAAGTTTTTCTCACAAAGGTGGAACTACATTTTACGTGTCGTCCCAGTGCCTTTCCGGACACACAATCTAGAGTTGCATTCGTTATATCATATCTGAATGGTGATACAGCTACTTGGGCAGTGCCATTGGTCCGGTTAGACAGTCCCCTTTTATAAAAATTGGCATTGTTTTGAAGAATAATTTGTAAAGGTATCTGACAGGCGCGCAGCAACTATGTCTGCAGACAGAGTTGCTTGGAGTTACACCAAGGAAACAAAGACTTGATAACGTATTTGTCACACTTCAACCGGTTAGTAGTGGAAACCGCTTGGCCAGAGGAAAAAAGGACAGAAGTATTGTATCAAGGGCTAAAAGATGAACTGAAAGATGTATTGGCCCAAGTCGAACCACAACTGGAAACTTGCACTGATTTAATTAATCTAATCCTACGGATAGATCATAGACTCTCTGAAAGAAAAGGAGGAAAAAAAAAATGGGAAAAACCCAACTGGCGAATGGAAAGGTCCAGACACCTTCAATTGTCCTCAGATCCTATGATAGAACCGATGGATATCGGAACTGTTCGCCCATCATTGACCAAAGAGGAGAAAGACATGCGACGGAGAAATGGTCAGTGTCTGTATTGTGGAAAAAAGGGTCATTTTGTAAAAGAATGTCAAAAGACACACAAAAGTAAAATTGATCCAACATTTGTGACAAAGAAAAAGATAGCAGTCGCTTTGGAAAATTCACAGGAAAAACTGAAGTGCCCAAGAAAAAAACGAAGGGGACCTCTTGGGCAAATTGACAATCCCTTCAGTGTGTTCTTGCACAAATCGTTTTTCGAATTTTAGTACAAATAACTGTGCAGGGAAAAAGACATAATGTACAAGTTCTAATTGATTCAGGGGCAACAGGAAATTTTGTGGCCCAACAAACCGCACTAGACTTGCATATACCCAATGTTAAGAAAAAGGTTCCAAAAGTTGTTTATGCAGTTGATGGTAGTGAATTGGCAAGAGACCCCGTTATTAAACAAACCTCACGAATACCAATGATTTGTAAAGATGATGAGAATCAGAACCACTGTGAGATAATTCGCTTTGATATAATCCAAGCATCCCAATACGGTTTTATCCTAGGTATGCCGTGGTTAATGTTACACAATCCGTGCATAGACTGGCGCAACCAGGTTTTGCATTTTTCTTCTTCCTCTTGTGCAAAAAGATGTTTTCAACCAAGACGAGACAAAGAAGGAAATCTTCAACACTCTATTGCTACTGCAGTTGAGAAGGAAATTGATCTGCCATCACAGTATTCAGAATATACTGACGTTTTCTGTGAAAAGAAAGCGAGCAACTTATCACCTCACAGGCCATACGATTGTCAGATCGCCTGGTACCTAGTGCTAATATACCAAATTGTAGAATCTATGCACTATCAGAGAAAGACAATCAAGTCCTACGAGAATACCTTGATCAATGTTTAGCCAACAAGCTAATTCGGCCATCACGATCTCCAGCTGCGTCTCTGCTGTTTTTCGTATCCAAACTAATGGCGATTTGAGGCCTTGTATTGACTTTAAAGCGATAAATAAGATCACTGTTAAAAATAAATATCCACTGCCTCTCATACCAGTCTTGTTAGACCAGGTAAATTCTGCCGTTATTTACACCAAACTTGACTTACGAGGTGCTTATCACCTAGTTTGAATTCGAGAGGGCGATGAGTGGGAAATGGCTTTTAAGACTCGTTATGGCCTCTTTCAGTATCTAGTGATTCCGTTTGGTCTATGTAATGCCCCAGCAGCCTTTCAATATTTCCTAAGTGATGTTCTGAGAGAATATCTAGACATCTTTGTCATCGTTTATATTGACGATATATTGATTTATTCAAACTCTGAAGAAATACATGAAGAACATGTTAAAAAAGGTATTACAAACTCTACAAAAACATAATTTGTTTTGCAAATTAAGTAAAAGTGAATTCCATACCAAAGAAGTTGAATTTCTAGGAGTCATTTTCACACCTGATGGCATGCAAATGACTGAAAGAATAATTCAAGCTGTATCCGAATGGCCCACACCAAAATCAGTACGTGATATTCAATATTTTTTGGGTTTTGCGAATTTTTATTGACGCTTCATCCATCACTTCTCCCAAAAGGTGGCACCAATCACCAAATTGCTAAGGAAAAAGGCCGTCTTCAACTGGTCCCAAGAGACAGAGGAAGCACTTCAAGACTTAAAAAAAGGCCTTTACTACAGCCCCCATTCTAGCTCACCCCAATGTAGAGGAACAATTCATTGTGGAAGCCGATGCATCCGTTGTTGCTGTTCGGGCCATCCTGTCTCAACGTCATCGAGAAACTGAACAATTGCACCCCATAGCATATGCGTCAAGAAAATTGAATGAAGCGGAACAGAATTACACCATAGCAGAAAAAGAATTACTAGCAATTCGCTATGCTTTTAAAGAATGGAGACATTATCTATTGGGAGCAAAACACACCATAACTGTATATTCTGATTATAGAAATTTACAATTTATGAGTTCTGCCAGACTACTAACTCCCAGACAACTGCAATGGATGCTATTCTTTGCAAAATTTGATTTCATAGTGACTTTTAGACCAGGAGTAGATAATCGTAAGGCTGACGCATTGTCTAGGCAAGATTCTTCGATCACACATAGAGAACAAAAACCCATGCCTATTATAACGCCTTCAAAAGTGTTTTGTTTGGTAGCAGCCGAGAAATTCTTTGATCTCATTCGTAATCATTTTCATATCACCACGTGGCAAGAGTGGTTACAACAAGACACCAAAAGGTCCATTCAACAAGGGTTACCTCTACACAAATCTCGAGTATTCCTGCCTACTGAGGAGTTGAGAGACAGCTTTTCATTGGTTACATAGTCATCCTCTGGCAGGTCATCCAGGTCCTCAAAAAACAATAGAACTCATGAAAAGGTATTTTTGGTAGCCTACATTCGTTCACGACCTTAAACAAATGCTACAATCATGTGAAGTATATGCAAGATGCAAAAGCAAACATAGCAAGCCAAAAGGTCTACTGATACCTCTACCCGTTCCCAGTCATCCATGGGAACATATCTTTATGGATTTCATTACTGGTCTTCCTCAAATAAAGCAATTTACAACCATTTTAGTGGTGGTGGATAGCCTTACCAAATATGCTCACTTCATTGCCTGTAAAGGGCTCCCAACCTCCGACACCTTAGCAACTATCATTGTAGAAAAAATAGTTCGCCTTCATGGACTTCCAAGAGTCATCCTCTCTGATAGAGGAACACAATTTTCTGCATGATTTTAGCAGCAATGGTGCAAGGCTTTACGAATTGATTCTACTTTATCTACTAGTTATCATCCACAAGCGGATGGTCAAACAGAGAGACTAAACAAAACTCTGAAACAATACTTACGATGTTATGCAACAAAGTTTCCTAAAACCTGGCTGGATCTTTTGTGGCTTGCAGAACTGGCTGATAATACCTCTCACCACTCTTCAATAAACTAAACTCCTTTCTATGGTTTATATGGGCGTCATCCGCACATTTTGCCAGTTACGCTACCTGCTTCTACTCAAACCACTCCAGCAGTCACATGAAAAAAGCACATTCACAATTGCAAGCAAATCTTCATCAAGCAAAGAAAAAATATAAATTGCAATATGACAACAAACACCAGCCTGGTCCTTAGTATATAGACAAAGATGGAGTTTGGTTATCCACGAAAAACTTTGTATTAAAAAATAAAAATATGTTTCATCCAAAATTCATATGACCCTATGAAATTCTGCGACAAGTAAACCCAGTAACATACAAACTAAAATACCATTGTCTTTGAAAATTCATCCGGTGTTTCACACTTCACTTCTTAAACCTGCTTCGCCCTCAAGTGTCACACAACCTGCCCCTCTTTTAGTCTAAGGTCATTGGGAGTATGAGGTGCGATCTATTTTAGACTCCAGATATCAGGATCTTCCCTTTGGTACTTGGTGTCCTGGAAAGGATACGGACCGGAAAATGACTCTTGTGAACCTGCAAGACATGTCCATGCACCACGTTTGGTGCAACGATTTCACCTTCTCCATCCTGATAAACCGGGCCCTGGACCGCACTTGGGAGAGGGGTGTAATGTCAGGAATAAGGCTGTGCGCGGTCCAGGTCCCGCCCGAAACTCCCCTGCGTGGATTTGCGGTGCTTTATGCGCACCACTTGTCACCCCCTCTTGTTCCAAAAGTGGGCACCAGCGATATCTGCCCTGTGGTAAAGCTCATGTAGCTGCAGGGTCAGGACATTGGTGGACAAGATGCATTTATCAATGTTATTATATGACGGGACTACAATTCCCATGTTTTTAGAGGCAGCAGCCATCTTGGGGTGTGGCAGGCTTATAAAGCCCACCCACACCCAAGCACGTTGCTCACTATTTTGAAGATTTCGATGCAGTTAGACCTCGTGGGGGTTCCTCTGAAGAAGAGCAGATTTCCTGCATGGCAGATTGACAGCAAATCGGAGTATCCTTGTTTCCATGGTGAATTCAGATACGAGTAGGTCGTACTCGTAGCAGTAAGGTCTTGATGAGTCCAATCTTGAAGGGAGTTGTTACTTCCAAAAGGTAAAGCGCCCCTTAGCACAATGAGCAAAGCGTTTTCAGTTTATAGAGTAACGCGGCCTTGGCGCGACGATCAAAGCACTTTGGAGCACAGAAGTAAAGCGCCCCTTAGCACAACGAACAAAGCACTTCAGGCCCCCCACATGTAAAGCGCTCTTGGCACGGAAATTAAAGCACTTCAGTCCACATGAGTAAAGCTCCCTTGGCACGGCAATTAAAGCGCTTCAGTTCACATGAGTAAAGCGCCCTTGGCATGGCAATCAAAGAGCTTCAGTCCACAAGAGTAAAGCGCCCTTGGCACGGCAATCAAAGCGCTTCAGTCCACATGAGTAAAACGCCCGTGGCACAACAGTCAAAGTGATTCAGGCCACATGAATGAAGCGCCCCTTAGCATAACAAGCGTAGCGCTTCAGACAAGACATGTAAAATCACTTTCTGGTATAATAGTCAAAGCGCATCATGAACAATAAACAAGGTGCTTCTGCCCAACGAATGAAGCACTTCAAGTTCAATGAGTAAAACTTTCAGGCCTATAGTTGTAAATGTGAAAGCATTTTTGGAGATAAGCAAATTATAGTTTCATTGTTTTTTGGAAAGCATATGTGAAAAGCATATTTAAGTCTTTGAGAATTTTTAGGCTATGATCAAAAGTTTATGTTATGAATGCATAGTTGTTACAGCATTGGTATTCAGAGTATGATCAAAGTCCAAAGCTCTTGCCATTTCTTGATTCTGAGGTTGTAGTTTGTTCTTGTTACATGGTTCAAAGAGGCTTTGCCCTCACTTCAAAAGAGGTCTCAATCTGATATCAGGGAGACTCCTTTAGTCATCATAATTCTGTGCTATAATAGCTTTCTGAGTTGGTAATGCTGGGAGGTGGGCCTTTTGTTCAGCAACGTGCAGATCCCGAGGAAAGAACACTGTGACAACGCCACAGGAGAAGTACGCAGAGGGCTGTGCGTCGCAGGAAGGAGGGCTGGGGCTACACGCAGCCTGAATATCCCTTGTAGGAGATGCAAACAAGCCTTGGCAGCTGCAAGAGACGTGGTGCAGGGGGTTTTGTGCTGCCTGGGGAGGCAAGGGCTTACTTCCACCAAGTTGGATAACTGGCAGAGAGGCCCCAGAGGACTACTTCGGACCACCACCCGTGATGCAGGATACACGCAGCTCAGAATGAGAGGAGAGCCATGCAGCCGGTCGTTGTTGTAGTTGGTGCCTGTGGATGCAGTAGAGTGACTCCTTCACTCCAAGGGAGATTCCTTCTTCCTTCTCGTGCAGACTGAAGACTTGACACCCTCAGTGGATGCACAGCTGGGTAAATGTTGCAGAAGCTGGAAGGAGCCATAGAAACTATTTTGCAAGCAGATTCTTCATTGTGGATGTAGATTGTCGGTTACTGGACGGTCCAGTCACGGTTCCAGTGGCTAGAAGTCGAAGTAGAGGTTGCAGAGGAGTCCTGCTGGAACCTTGCAAGCTGAATCTGAGCACCCACCCAAGAGAGAGACCCTAAATAGCCCTAAAAGGGGGATTGGTCACCTAGTCAGGTGACCACCTATCAGGAGGGGGCTCTGATGTCAGTTGCCTGACTTGGCCACTCAGATGCTCCCAGAGGTCCCTGCCAATCTTCAATTCAAGATGGCAGAACCCAGAGACCCTCTGGAGGAGCTCTGGGCACCACCCCTGGGGTGGTGATGGACAGGGAAGTGGTCACTCCCCTTTCCATTGTCCAGTTTAGCTCCAGAGCAGGGACTGGAGGTCCTGAACCAGTGTAGACTGGTTTATGCATGGAGGGCACCTGGTGTGCCCTTCAAAGCATACCAGTGGCTTGGGGAGGCTAACCTTCCCAAACCATGTAACACCTATTTCCAAAGAGAGAGGGTGTTACCTCTTCTCTCCCAAAGGAAATCCAGTGTTCTGCCTTCCTGGGATTGAGCTGCTCAAGCACCAGGAGGGCAGAAACCTGTCTGAGGGGTGGCAGCAGCTTGGGCTGCCCGGACAACCCTAGAAGGCTGGTAGAAGCAATGCTGGGGGCCCTCTAAGGAGCTCCCACAGAGTGCATGGAATCATACTTCCCATACTGGCAACAGTATTGGGATATGATTCCAACATGTTTGATACCAACCATGCCTAGGATTGGAGTTACCATTATGTAGCTGGACATAGGTCCAGGCTTCCCTATGTCCAGTACATGCATAAAATGGCATTCCCACACTCACGAAGTCCATGAAAATGGCACCGGAGTTCCTGGAGACACCTCTGCTGGTGCAGGAATGCCTTCACACACATACACAGGTACTAGCACCCTGCCCACTGGGCTAGGAGGGCCTGCCACAGGGGTGACTTACAGTGACCTGCTGCAGTAGACTACAGTGAAAAAGGGTGCATGCACCCTTTCACGCAGGCTGCAGAACACTTTGCATGGGCTCCCCATGGGTGGCATAATACATGCTGTAGCCCATGGGGATCCCCTGGTACTGCTGGGTACCTGGGTACCATATAGTAGGGACTTACATTGGGCACCAGTATGCCAAATGTGGGTTGATAATGGTACAAGTTACCAAGTTAGAAGGGAAAGAGCATAATCACTAGGGTCCTGGTTAGCAGGATCCCATTGAACACAGTCAAACACACTGACAACAGGCAAAAAAAATGGGGGTAACCCTGCCAAGAAAGGGGGTACTTTCCTACAACGCCCAAACCCGATGGCGGAGAAAAAACAATCTAACAAAGAACTCGATGACCATGCGCAGTAGGCACCAAGAAGCAGGAGCCACTCTATCCAGTGACTCGAAAAGCCTTCTTGAAGAAAAACAAGTTGCAGCACTCCGAGCCCAAAACTGGATGGCAGGATAATGCACAGCATGTGTATCTACAGCCACACATGCCATCGAACATTTAGGCCCTCATTATGACATTGGCGGTATATGCTGGCCACCGCCGTGCTGACAGCAGCCAACTTACCGCAGCGCTGGCGAATATCCGTTCACCATATTATGACACACACACACACACCAATCCGACAGAATACAGCCACACACAAAAATCCACCAGACCAAAGGTCAGTGATAAATTGGTGGTCCCAAAACCCACACCGTTACGCCAACAGAACAACGCCCATCACAGTATGACCCACAAATCACCACGGCGGACATTCAATGGCGGTAAACCATTGGCAGTACATACCGCTGCACACACAATGGACACCCACAAACAAAACACCACCACACTGGACAATTCAAACAACACACACCTGACACCCATACACACACCACACCCACACCACTATAAAACACCCAGCCACAGTACCCACAACCCTTTATGAATACAAATCACTGCCACCAGACACCAAGACCACTACAACAACTAGACACACATACCACTCACACCCATACACCCCTCACGCACTCCACATCACACACCCCAACACATTACCCAACACACCTTCACCAACACACATCACATAACACCCATGGCACCACAAAGGCACCCCCGTTTCACTGAGGAGGCGTTAAGGGTCATAGTGGAGGAAATCGTCAGGGTAGAGCCCCAGGAGTTTGGAGCACAGGTGCAGCAAATATCAATAGCAAGGAAGATGGAGCTATGGTGGAGAATCATGGACAGGGTCAATGCCATGGGACAGCACCCCAGAACAAGGGGCGACATCAGGAAGAGGTGGAAAGACCTACAGGGGAAGGTACGTTCCATAGCAGCAAGACACCAGCTTGCTATGCAGAGGACTGGCAGTGGATCCCCACCTCCTCCCCCACAACCCACAGCATGGGAGGAGCAGGTACTGGCAATACTGCATCCTGAGAACCTGGCTGGAGTTGGAGGAGGACTGGACCCTGGTAAGTCAACTTTTACCAATGATCACCCCCCCAGACCTGCATGCCATCACACACCCACACCCTCACTCCACTCCATCCCACCATCACATCACACTAATCCCAATGCCAAGCCTTGCATGCTGTACCAATGCATGGACACCCCTCAAAGCCTTGCATGGACATTCACCACTAAAGCATGCACAGCATAGGGAAACTAACATAACCACAATACACCAACATACACAAGCAAAATCGGCAGGGGAACAACAACCATAGAGGGGAAACTACAGAAGTACAAATGTCAGACACCTGAAGCATAATACATCATTTACATCCCCACCGGTATCCCAGCCAATGTCACTGGAGAGGAGGTGCCATCACTATCCAGTCCCCCAACAGAAGAGGCCCACAGTGATGACAGTAACTCTGGACTTCTGGGTGACCTACCTGGCCCATCAGGAACCACTGGACAGTCTGTCACCCAAGCCCAGTCATAGACCACCACAGAGCCTCTCCCATCAGGAACCAACACCACAGCACCCACCCAGCGTACCCACACCTCTGTCCCCAGGACACGTCAATCAGTAGTGTGCCCATTTGTACCGGGACCCCAGGCCACACCTCGCACACAAGACAATCAGGGACCTGGGGTCAGTGGCAGTGGGCACACCGTTCAGGGGACAGAGGCACAGGCCAACAGGGACACTGGGAGGACTGCTGTGCACCAGGGAGAGGACAGGACCAGGGAACAGACTCTCAAGGAGGCACTCTCCGAGATCCTGGGAGCCTACCAACATTCCCAAGAGACAATGGGCCAGATCCTAGACAGCTTGCAGAACAGGTGGCTGCAAGAGGGACAGTATCAGGGGATCAGGGAGGACTTGCAGGCCATCAACAACACCCTGATCTCCATAGCAGGGGTGCTGGCAGACATGGCCAACATTATGAGGGAGGGAGTGTCACACCAGCGCCCTGCCACTAGCCAGTCATCTGAACAGCCCTCCACTTCCACTGCTGCTAGTGGCCAAGAGGCCTCGCCACAAGACCAATAGGCCACCAGCAACCCTCCCCCTGCAGAAGGTGAACCACCCCGCACACGTTCCCTGTGAACCAGACAGAAGTCAGAGACTCTTGCCAAGACCACTACCAGGAAATGAGACTCTCCTGATTGTCCCCCTTTTGTCCCACTCAGTCACCTTTTCCACCTTGAATTGCCATAGCTCCCCTTCCTATGTCCCCATGGACAATGCACCTGTGCTACAAACATACTGGAACAATACCATGGACTTTCCTCCATCATCACCCCATTCCATTGCACTTTCCTCTCTATATTTTAGCACTACAATAAACACCCTTGGATAAAAATTGCCTACTGGTATTTCATGTATTTCAAATTTGTATTGATTGAAACAGCTACAACCATTGCAAATGAACTGTACATAGAATGAGCATAGAACTAATGACCCTGTAGCTGGCTGTTGTGATCACACCAGGAGAATGTGTCATACCACCAACATCTGCAAAATGAATATCCAGAGGTAACAGTAAGTGGGCAAATAAGTGGGAGATGCCAGCATGCCAATGCCACACAGAATACAACCAAAGTCATAGAAATGTAAAGTGGCACTGTCTCACCTGTGTGTCATTGGAAGTACTGGCATATCACAGATGTTCTGTTGCCCACATCCTTATCCTCTGCCTCCTCATCCTCACTGTCCTCAGGGTCCGCTGCTGCCACAGGGGCATCTTCAATCTCCTCCTCCTGCTGAAAACGTACATGGTATCTGAGGACAAGGTTGTGCAACATGCAGCATGCCACTACTATCTGGCAGACCTTCTTGGGTGAGTAGCACAGGGATCCACCTATTAGATGGAGGCACCAGAACTTGGCATTCAGGAGGCCGAAGGTCCTTTCAATGACCCTTCTGGTTCGCCCATGTGCCTCATTATAACGTTCTTCTGCTCTTCTCCTTGAATTCCCCACAGGGGTCAGCAGCCATGATAGGTTTGGGTAACCAGAGTCACCTGCAAATATTGAGGGACAACATTTAGGCACACACTATCCTATATGGCCCACACCATAGGCATACACCAACATATACTGGATGGGAGCCAGGGCTCGCCTATTTGCCACACCCTGTGCCTCTGCAGTTGGGCCATCACATTTGGGATGCTGCTATTCCTCAGGACAAAGGCTTCATGCACTGACCGTGGATACTCAGCATTGATGTGGAAGATGTACTGGTCCACCAGGCACACCATCTGCACATTCATGGAGTGGAAACTCTTACGATTCCTGAACACCTGGAAATTCTGGCGTGGGGGCACAAATGCAATATGTGTTCCGTCAATTACACCAATTATATTGGGGATATGTCCCATTGCATAGAATCCGGCCTTTACAGTGACTAAATCCTCAACCTGGAGGAATGCAAAGTAGCTGCACATGTGTTTTACCAGGGCAGACAACACTCTTGTTAGCACATTTGAGAACATTGGCTGTGACATTCCTGCTGCCAAGCCCACTGTCACTTGGAAAGAACCAGCTGCCAGGAAATGGAGAACTGATAGCACTTGCACAAGAGGGGGGATCCCAGTGGGGTGACGGATAGCAGATATCAGGTCAGGCTCCAATTGGGCACACAGCTCTGCGATTGTGGCCCTGTCCAGTCTATAGGTGAGTATTATGTGCCTGTCCTCCAGTGTAGCCAAGTCCACCAGAGGTCTGTACACAGGGGTATGTCTCCACCTCCTATTCATCCGCAGCGGCAGGTATCTAAGGAACACAAGAGTGAGTAGGCTGTCACAAACTGAACAATGGAGCCACAACAGCAGTCCGCAATGTGCAAACTTGTTATAGGACAGTATAATTTGTTAAGTATGTGCCAATTTATCCTGTGATGCAGCATTAATCAATAGGCCTGTTCACCCACCCTGAAATGGCGTCCACCTGTCTTGTGTGGAGGGACAGGTGGAAGTGAGGTAATGCCGCTGACATTGTGCGCCGTGGCGGTAGGCAGTCATGAACCGCCGTGCAATTCCTCATTGGTTATTATTGGGACCTATGGGGTACAGTGGGCAATGGTGATCTACGCCGGCGGTGACGGTATGCACCGCCGCGGACATGACCGCCATTTTCTATCAGACTCCTCACTTGTTTCCTGACCTTCCATAGGAGAGGACCTACACTGCATGTGCTGCTGTGACCGGTGTCTGGAACCTACCATGGCCCGTGTGACCGGGGAAAGGGCCCCAGCCTTCACCTCTGAGGAGTTGGAGCGATTGGTGGATGGGGTCCTACCTCAGTACGGACTGCTGTATGGGCCTCCAGACCAACAGGCGAGTACACTGTGGGCACAATGCATGTGGCATTAATGCATGGAGTTGTGAGTGAAGGCCTTGTGTGGGTGGGGGGGTGGATGTCCTGTTGGCGGTGTACATGTTGAGGGCTGGGCTATGTGTGTGCCAATGGTGATGCAAACGGGTATGGTGGGCCATTTGTGTGACGGGCTGGACTGTTTGTCTAATGGTGTTCTCCTGTCTGTATTGCCTCTGCAGGCCAGCACCCATCAACAGAAGGGAATATGGCGTGTCATCGCCAAGAACGTGCGGACCCTAGGGGGGTCTATGGCAGGCGGAGCACCCACTGTCGCAAACGGTGGGAGGACCTGAGACGCTGGGCATGAAAGACCACGAAGGCCCAGCTGGAGATGGCCTCCCAACGAGGAAGGGGTGCCCGTTGGACCCTGACCCCCCTGATGGCCCGCATACTGGTGGTGGCCTACCCTGAGCTGGATGGGCGCTTGAGGGCATCACAGCAGCCACAAGGGAGTGAGTACAGTGGCCATCATTACAACTTACGGCTGATGGGTGGTATCCGGATGGTGGTTGTGTGTCAGTGGGTGCCCCTAGGCCAGGCCAGACATTGCAGCGTAGGTCCTCTGGTGGCTAAGGGTTTGAATGTTAAATACTGCTTACCTAGCTTGTTAGTATTCTCTCCTGGTATTCCTTGGTGACTAGCCATTTCACTGGTAGTGCCATACATAGTGCGTAGGCCTGTTCCCTGTGTGTGAGGGTGCTGTGTATGCCAACCCTGTGTATCCCTTGTCTCTCTCTCTCTCTCCCATTTCTTGTTTTGTCATCCTGTCCTTATGTGCATTAGCATCATCTGGCAGAGGAGCAGAGGCACCGGCAACAGAGGGAGCTGCATCCCATAGGACCCTGGAGGCAGAGTCCACTGACGCTGAGGGCACCAGTGGGACGGAGGGCGAGGGAAGCACCACGCCGGAGACTAGAGGGGACAATACAGACTCTGATACCTCCTCCGATGGGAGCTCCTTGGTGGTGGATACCTCTGTGACCATCCCAGCTACAGGTACAGCCGCCACCCCGTACCAGCATTGTCCTCCCAGTAGCCCCTCAGTGAGTTGCCCGTGCCCGCTCACACAGGAGGGTGGGCATCTCCTGCACCCCAGGCACCTTAGGCCCTGCTCCTGTGAGCCCTGCAGCCCTGAATGAGGAGGCTATTGGCCTCCTGAGATCCATCTCCGTAGGGCAATCAACCATTGTGAATGCCATCCAGGGGCTGGCATCCCAGATGCATCAATGCAATGCATTCCTGGAGGTCATTCATGTTGGTTTGGCAGCCCAACAGAGATCGATTCAGGCTCTGGCCACCTCTCTGATGGCAGCCATTGTCCCTGTTTAAACCGCCCCCCCCTCCAACTTCCACTTCCCAGTCCCATTCTCCTCAACCCCAACCCATCCCAAGCACACAGCCAAACGAGCATGCACACAAGACAAAACACAAGCACCACACTTCATCCCACAGGCACTCACACAAACACCATTCAGTTGCAGACACGACAACATCCACTATCTCCACTGTCTCCCCCTCCTTCACCTCCCACCCAGTTACGAAAACACTCACACCTGCATGCACTACATCAACACCACTACCAGCATCATCACCAAACCAAGCAGAACACACACCTCACTGGCAGACACCTTCACAACATCCATGCACGCGTCCCATGTGTCCTCTCCCACCGTGTCTGTCCTCCCCTTCTAAAGTACACAAACGCAAGCACTCAGACACCCAACAGCCATCCACCTCACAACAGCATACAGCCCAAGCACCTGCACCCAAATCCAGCAGACAAACACCTCTAACAACCACTCCCGCATCCAAACATTCCACAGGCCCAGTGGTAGCACCACCTACTTGTGGTGGAAAGGATTCCAGGCCAACAATACTGAAGGGGAGGAGCCTGCACCAGCTGGTAAGAAGGGGAAGGAGCCTGCACCAGCAGGCAGAGTGGGGAAGAGCCCATCCACCAGTGCCAATAAGGATAAGGGATCCCCAAACCATGAGCAGGAGGATAGGAGGCAATCTACGCCAGCGGAAGCTGGCAGCCAAACACCACCAGCAGCAGCTGTCACAGGACCTCCACCGCCAGCCTTGGTTGTGCAGCCATCAGAGAGTGCAGGGTCTGAGCAGGAGCCTCCCACAACCACCACCACAGTGCAGCCAATGGAGGGTGCAGGGGCTGAGCAGGAGCCTCCCACGACCACCACCACAGTGCAGCAATTGGAGGGTGCAGGGGCTGAGCAGGAGGCTCCCACAACCACCACCATAGTGCAGCCTTCACCGCTGGCGGACGCCATATAGTCCAGCCTCCAATGGCTGCTGTGCGGCCTGCCCCCACCAGAACCAGTGGGCAAGACACCCACTCCAGAGACTGTAGCCTTGCACTCCCAGGGCCAAAGCAACGGGCAAGATGCCCCCTCCAGAACCAGTGGGGAGACACCCACTTGAGAGACTGTGGCCTTGCACTCCCCAGGACAAAGAGCACAGGGCATGTTGCCCCCTCCAGAACCAGTGGGCAAGTCACTCACTCCAGGGACTGTGGCCTTGCACTCCCCAGGACAAAGAGCACCTGGCATGTTGCCCCTTCCAGAACCAGTGGGGAAGACACCCACTTGAGAGACCGTGGCCTTGCACTCTCCAGGACAAAGAGCAATGGGCATGTTGCCCTATCCAGAACCAGTGGGCTTATTACCCCATCTGGCTGAGATGCGCCCCTCCCGCCCACTGAGGTGTCTGCATATTTGCCAACTGATGCCCCTGCAGTGTTCCCTCCGGATTGGTGCAGGATTCGAGTGGGGCCTTGGACTGTTCCCTGTGGCCATGTGGGCCCTGTGAACTATGAACTGGGCAGTGTCCCTTTTTTGTAAACATCTACAGATCTGTTTAATGTATAAATCGGATTTATAATTTTATTGTTGGACTGATTACAATCATTTTCATAAAATCCTGTTGCCTTTGCTTTATTCTGAAGATTTTCGTGGTCAAATTGTTTTTGTAATGCATATGGTTGTGTGTATGGTGTGTGTGTGTGTGTGTGTGTGTGTGTGTGTCGGGTGTGTGTGTGTCACTCATTTTCCTCCCACCCTCCCTTGTGTGCTAGGCGGCTGTACTCACCGTTGTCATCTTGGCCGGAGTTGGTGTTCCAGGTGGAGCATAATGTATAAGTCATCAGAAAGACTTGCAGTTTTGGTTCCATGGCGACGTGGTTCTTCCCTATGTCTCCAATGGTGAGCCCTTTCTCTTCTGTGCTCTGTTTCCGCCAGACTTTTGATGGCGTTGGCATCACCCCGGAAAAGGTGGTGGTTTGGCGAGTCAAAATATGGTGTGCGGTACTTTGTCTTCCGCCTGACCGTAGGCGGCTACCGCCGTGGTGAATGTTGTTTCCGCCCTGGCGGTCGGTGTTGTACATCGGCTGTCTATCAGAGATCACCACCATGGTGATAATTTGGCGGTAATTACTGCCAGTCTATTGGCGGTATTAATGCCACTTTATCACCGACCGCCAGGGTCGTAATAAGGGCCTTAGTTACTTGTCTCTTGTACATTCACATGCCTTGCCTTCTAGTTGTTCCAGCTTGAATATTTTAAAATATTTTGAAAAACAACTCTTGAAGCTCTGAACGACGTAGTATCTTCAAACTACCAATGTGTCAATCAGATGGAAACTCCAGAATGATATTCAATTGCATTCCATCTCGAGGTTTACCTGGATCAAACCAACTAGTAGAAGAAATATGCAAAGCATTTATGAGGTCACACTGCAAGACATCGTCACATATGGTGTTATGATTCAAGCAGTGTGGCAGCAAGCACCATATTTAAATATAAACAAGGTAAGGCACCCCACAAACAGAACAGTGTGGTGGATTTTGGTATTGGTCTTTTTAAACTGTTTGGCTTTCAGATTCCTATACCACCACATAGATCAATCTTTACTATTCAATTTCCTGCGTACCAGTGCTTAATTTGTAAATGAAAACGTGCCGGTGCCAAAGCCCTCCACTTAAACACGCGGCTGCTGCACCTAAATGCGGGTACACGGAATACTGAGGCAGCGTAATCCTGAAGCCATCTCGGGTCTATTTAATCCATTTAAAGCCACTCCATGCCCCTTCAGCTCACTCTTGTAGCTTTCTACTTTCTCTCTTTGTGACGCTTTTTCGTATTTCCCTTCATCCGTCTTTGCCATATGTGTCTTTTGCTCGCAGAAGAATAAGCCCCGGCCCCTAAAAAATAAGTGCCGGTGCTCAGCACCAGAAACAACAAGCACAAATTAAGCATTGCGGCGTACGCTCCTTAAAGCGTTTTCTCCTGAAATCTGTATCACAGCCACAAAGCTTTGGACAGTCATCAAATTCCTCTTTCCTTTCTTTTTGTCACTTTGTTATTCATGCCTCCTTGGGCATCTTGGAGGGGGTCTAGAAAATGCAACAGGGGGTTGCACACAAAAATGTCTTCCTGTTATGAAAGAAATCCATTTCTGCTTGTAATAATGACAACGGTACGTTATCTCACATTTTGTCTTTTATTTTACAAATTTAAATTAAGTTAAACACTGGAATACGGCCACCTTTACACACAACCTTTACTTACAGGCATTTTCTCAGAAATAACTATTACTCTTGCAGACAACAAAGAGCTGAGACAATATGCGGATGGAAATGCAATGAAACAACTTTCCTGATCAATCATATAGAGACGAGCTGCAGACAAAAATAAATCAACATTCAAAAGGAATGTACACTTCCAATGTTTTCTGTGAACCCAAATCTGGATCCGAGGATATCACACTTCCCACCTTTCTTTAAAAAATCGTTCCAAATCTTTTTACACGTCGACACTTTGATACATACAAGCATGAGATGGGTAAATGTTGAAATGTTATGGTAAACAGCGATTGGTGTGGCTACCAAAATATATCCTCCAACAACCTGGGCAAAAGCAATATCAAACCATATACTGACTTCAATCCCCTGGAGAGACAGAGGGTATTTTAAGTGTACTGTCTGGTTAAATATTTAAATCTACTAAGTATATGTTTCTGTTTCTGGCCCGACATCCACATTGGGGTCTACAATTGCAACAAATGCATTGTAAGATTGTTGAGGTCAGACAAGGGACGACGCCTTGAGTTGTTTGAAGAGTAACATTTCACAAAACACCTGGAAAACCCCTCAACTCTCTCACGCGTGGTTCTGTGGCCCCACCTTTTGCTGAAACACGGCACTGACACAGAAGAGTGGCCCTTGCACCAGAAGAGAGCCTTTTAATAACAAGTACAGCCTGAGCTGCTGGACAATAACAGAGGAGGAGGCTTTACAAACCACACGTTCACCAGAATGCAAGCCACTCGCTTTTCCCCCAAAAGGTTAGCTCTTCTGTTTGTAGTCTATTCATGTACTATTTGTGAGTTTTTTCTGTTATGTGTGTATATGCTGACTTAATTTACTCCTCAAAAGGCCATTTCCCCCAGACAATCCTGTTTCGTCTTGAAGGTTCCAGCTGGTGTCTGCTTGACCCTTCATTTTCCAGCCTCTGGTAGTTCGGGGATATTTATAAGACAACTGTCTTAGCAGTTATAGGACTATTTCCCGGATTCCTGACCATGGGATGGCACCACCACTGGCAGGGTTCCTGAACGCTGTACAGGGCCGGATTTTCCAAAGTTCGTGAATTCAGTGTAGGTAAAAGCTCGTAGCCAATACATGAATAGTCTATTACCAGAATGAGTGAAGACTTTCAATCTCTTGTTTTCTTCCGGGATGGCGACTTCTGCCTTTACAACTGCGTGTGCTCGATTACAAACAACACTAATGATGTCGTTCTTCGTGTAGTTATTGTAACACAAGATCGAAATGCCAAGTCACAAAACCTTCTCAGTTTTCAAGCAATTACTTGACACAATATTTACGTAAACATTGCTTATGGTTTGGTGACCTACAACCTGGGGGGTGTACATTTGTAAGTTGAGCACATTAAATTGTGAAGAGAAAAAGCATACTGAAATATCCTCGGGCCCTTTGCTTGGCGCTAGTATTAAATTCCTAACTATGTCTGGTGCAGGAATGAAAGACATAGAAGAAATACTCACAGGGAAGTGTTTCCAGATCTAGAAAACCCTTCTAAAATGGGTTCCACATTAATGGGGGCCATACCATAAGGCTTAGGCGCTGACCACAGTTGCGGGCTAGTCTTAAAACAGACTGACTTTCAAAGAAACACCAGAATAACTCTAGCCTTAACTCCAGAAACCAGCAGGGGACACGTGCTGGGTAACTGGAATACTGTCCCATCATCTGACGTCCACAGGAAGAAAAGTTTTACTTTTTAATACCGTTTCCTAACTCAACCAATTGATTGCAGAATAATAAACCTCATGAGAATCTAGAGGCGATTCACAATGCAAAACGGATGAGACAGCATTTCACCGCCTTACGACAGTGAAAGCTCTGTTACGGTTGAGAATGGGTCAGAAACCGGGCATTTCTTTCCAAAACCAATCACCTAAATAGAAAGCACAGATTCACACAGTAGCTTATTGCTGTGTACACTGGTCCTTAATGCAAACATGCTAATTCATACTGCCTTTCCAGAGGCGAAGTCCTGCTTTCAACTGTGCAACTGGGAGCGTAACGAATAAGTGGCCTGAAAGCCCAATTAAACTAAACCTATAAAATGTTCTTGCCGCAGCCCGCCTGCTCTCCTAACACCCAGCATGGTTGAAGACTACTGGCTAGAAAATAGATTACTCTGTATTCTTGGCACGAACGCTGAAAATCTCACACTAGGTCTCTGGTTTAACTCAAGTGGCTCCTTAGTGAGCTACAAGACAAGTCTATGATATCCTATATACATTCCTGTGCAAGTAGCCACACCACCAGCTAGACACATCATTGGCACACTGCAGTAAACAGGCCTGGCAGCTCATGGAGAGTATTCTATGAAGAAGTATACAAAGAAATGTGACAGGCCTTAGAAAGGTAGTCCTATCGAAGCACCATCAAGCCCCTGGTGCAGAGGGGGCAAAGCCGGGTCACTATGGGACACTCGTACTGTCCCAGATCTCAGTTTGTAAACCACCTCTGATGATCAGGAACCTCACATACATTTCAGAAACTAAGAAAGGCAGCACCTGGCTTTACGTTTTGTTAGGGCCTATATCTCACTGCCCAGAGCCACATCTGCTTTCAAGGAAAAATTCAATTCAAAAGACAAACTATGTACTCTGTGGCATTCATTTATCTAATCTCAGTTAGAAGGCCTTTCCAGATTCTTTTATCTGGGAGATACAATGCAGACCTCCGCTCCATCTGTTACAGAAGTAAACCTCCTGCCTAAACTCACTTTTCAAGTGCTTGTGTTGTTACGCTAGGTTGTCGAGAAAACCATCTTACTGTAACTAAATCAAGTTTAAATGTTAAATGCAGATTAGCACCCAAAAGATGACACAAATCCATACTTTTAGGCCGTGGAGCACCATGCACCGAGTCAACAAAAAGTGTGTCTTCTCAAACATGCAAGTTTTAAAGCAGCAAAGGCTTCACTCAGAGACAGCCCCAGTACAGTTTTGGCTGCAGCGCTAAAGGATTCTAGCCAGTTTGAGAACTGCGATTACTGTCAACTTCAGAAATAGACGATATGGTGGCAAGAGAATGTCTCTCCTCTAAAAGCAATTGGTTCCCGATTCTACTAACAACAAAGGGGAGACGCTGAGCATGTCCTGCAATTAGGAAAATAAATTAGCCAATTCTGTGTTGACTGAGTTCTTGTAAACATTCCACATCAGGTGTGCCCTCCAAAGATGAAAAAGACAAGGATCAATAGTGATTTTGTTTCCTAAGTCCATAGTTGCATCAATGAGTATACTTCTGGACGAGGCTCCCAATGCTCCATGGGCATCCAGCCGACAGCAACTTCCTGCCTCTCAAACACCTGAGCTGAGCCGAGCTGCTCGAGCATCACCAGCTGAAGAAAGAATGTCAGAGTTATTCTTTGCAAGCCTGTTCAATACTTCCTGGCAGTGCTGTGTTCAAACACTCCTAAAAATGAGGACTCGGGCAGTTTTCAAGGGGTGTTTCACCAACATCCAGCTTTGTAAGGCATCAACGGCGTACCGGGGTGGGCATTTCCTGGGAGGTAAGACAAGTGGCACCAAACACATGTGTTCACAATATATCAAAAATACAGCTGCAAACATGAAAGCCTTTCTGCATTTCAGTGCTTTTGTATGAGGCTCCTCTAAGATGATGGGTGTCTGTGGCACTGACGCGAGGAAACCTCATATGGGGGTTGTGAGGGGGTTTAATATACCATATATGCTACTATGAAGCACTCAGAACATCTGATTAGCTGCCAGAGACCAGGGCCAGTTATTTGTTACCTTTGGAATGGCTTAGACATTCCCACTGAGACTCTGCTCATGTGTGAAATTCACACCTTTCCACCTGGAACTAAAACACAAATCCTCTGTAAATAAACGGCAGAGGCCCAAATTTGTGCATACAGACTTTTGAGGAACTGTTCAGAAAATGTTGAACGATTAAGTAGTAAAGAAAACTGAAACATCTGAAAACAGTGAGCCTGCTTATTTCAAAAACCATTTCATAGTAGGACATGTTAGTAGGAAATGATGAGCCAAATACACAAACTGCTCCATGATCTGCTATATTATTGACACGATTCCCCGCCTCACCCACTCTCCAAGTGCTTCTTATGTATTACTTCCAGAGGGCTTGCACTGTCCTCAGCACAGTGAGGGTGCCAGAAGAAGGCAGTAGCCATTTCCCTCACAAGTTTCAGAATAATGTTCTTGATCTAGGAAGTCTTGTAGTTTATGGCAACATAATTCGCTCAAGAGACGCCCAGTTCTGAAGTGCACGTCCGGCTGGCAGGTGATCTTCTATGCATGTACAGGCACTGTCTGGAAGAGATGGGCTTCAGTCATGCAGCATGTCTAGTCCTAGGCGTACCATTTAACCTGGCCGGTGAGGTTCAGTGATGCCTTGTGATGTGTTACACTGGCCCCTACTACATGTGGTTTAGCAGTCCAGGCTATATTCAAAATGCAATGAAATAAGACTCAACAACCTTCTGCTTTGCCTCAACACCACCACCACATTTATCGAGAGGCATTTATTCCCATCTTAATGGAATAAATAGTAGGTCTACTTTGGTCCTTGTTGGATGCGATAACAATGTAACAATGTTAAAAAAAAAACATTAGAACAACCAGGTGTAAAAAATAAAAAATAAATTCTTTATAAAATAAAAAAAAAATCTTGGGGAGATGGAAAAGATATGATGAAAGTGACTCACGTTTGGTCTAATTTGTTCCTGCTAGAAAGAAAGGCACAAATGTGGAAATAGAGAATATTTTCAGCGAACTGTTCAACGTCTTTCGGTCTCTTGAAGAAACCATAGTCAACTTTGGCCACAAGAGTTTGTGGGTTCTTCACATGTGCCTTTAAATGAGGAAGTGCTTCAAAGGTTCGATTCCTCGACGCAAGGCACGTGCAAGAAGGGGTCGGAAAAGCGCCGTTTCACCTTCGCTGTTGGTTCATAATCCTGAAATGGCCCATCTGATGGTCCTGGATCTGTCCCTTGGGCAATATACACAGAGTGGACACTGTCTTTCCGCCGGGCTGGCTGATCCCGGCGCTTCACCACTAGCTCTGCGGCACTGGCACCTGTGGCCCTACCCAAACTTTCAGTGGAGCGGACAATGCCATACGGCAGTTTGATATTCGACGCTGGGATAACTGGGTTCCTGCGGTGGACCTTCATTTTCGCCAAGAAAGATGATGGCCGGCGACACAGAGGAGAAGTGCTGTTGGACAAGTCTGTCTGGTCCAGTGAAAGGGAATAGCTGGGTATGGCCAAAGTGTTCTTGGACGGTGCGACAATGCTAGCGGGGGAAAAGCAGGCATCGCGATAGCAAACAATGGCATCAGAGCTGGCAGGTTGCACACGGATCTTCGGGTGACCTTAAATGGAAATGAAAAAAATCTGAGTGAGAAGTCTCACCAAGCCCAATAAAGAAATACACACTCTAACCAAATGTTGGTAGATAAAAATGTGAAAGGTAAGAAAAGCACACACTACCTTAATACTGACCTTCCGTGTCCACCTGAGCGGGGCGGTCATCCAGCAAGCTCTCCGTGCTGATGGACGCCTCAGAGTCAAGGTTCTCTTCGTCCGACCCTCGTTGATCTAACTCTGGTAAACGATAGGTTATATCCTCCCTGAAAGGAAAAAGAGCAAAGCCTACTAGGGGCACTGCAAGAAAAGTATTCATCCCAGTGATTCACTCTATGGCAGGGATTGCTGCTCACCCTGACTGTATCTTAAGAATTAGAGTTAAACAATTATACCTCCATGAATCTGTCAGTGGTATGACTTAAGACGCATGACCCTTAGGGTTGCTACAGGAGTGGAGGGAGGCTGTGGTGGAGAGAGCGGATTCAGACTTAAAGGAGGTGCTGAGGTATAGAATCTCCAATACTATAGAGATAAAAGGCCAATGTTTGTCACATTATAATGGAAACAAATGCATGATTCTGTGATTCTTGCAACAGCTACAGTCAGTGGTCGTCACTCACTTTTCTTCCTTTATGGACTGTATCCTCTCAATAAGGATTTCAGATTCGCGATCCACCTCAACCTCGGACGGATCCTCCTCCTGCACGGACCCAAGCTCCGGAATGCCACTGTCTTTGGATTTGGGGCTCCGACTCTGCCAAAATAGATGCAAAAAGAGAGATCAGTTGACTATAAATGTTATTTTGTTTATTGCGCCTGCGGAATCGGTCGTACTAATTTCCGTTTCACTGCCAACTTCAGCCACTTCTCCAAGGTTAGTTAAACCATGCAAGATGTTCTAAAAAGAGCCCGAGTTAGTACCTCCAATCTCTTACCCCCTTTTGAGTGATTTCAAGAAAATGTTTAAATTCCGTATTAATGTAACAGGAATCACTTGGAGAAATTGTTAAAAGGTATGTACAAAATGGTGTTATGTCCTCGGTGAGCACCTGAACACAAAAGTAGACAATAAATATTACTCCCATAACCTGCTGAAAGCTAAGGGTAAACAAAGTTGGAACCAGAACAGGGCACCTAAAAAGTTTCTACTTTTAAGAAATTCTATTTATTTTGTTGACTTGAAGAGGAGCAACACCTACATACTTTAAATAGCGTGAGTATCAAAGGTGATTTTATTAAGGTTTTTGTTCTTATTAGGAGGAATGAACCAATCTGAAATCATATTAGAACATTGGAATGTTGGCAGCTCCATTGAAAACAACGGAGTGCTCCGGGCTTTTACTTTAATAGCCGGTAGAGCCCGCTACGGCGGGTTCTAAGGCTACATTAAAAACCTCACGAAGTAGCTTCCTAATCTCAGTGTGGCTTACAGGGTCAGCAGATCTGAAAGTGCTCCAGGCAGGGCAGGTATGGTCATGTCCTTGCAGACGGGGAGCAGCAAATGATGGGAACCGTGGACGGCAGAATCAGTAACAAGTCAAGCCCTGCATGCCTTGATGTACTGTGCCCTAGAACTACTGGCTTCAGAGGCAGATAGCTTCATTATAGGTCTACATTTCCCAACGGGCCAGTCCATGTCTGCAGCTCTAAGTTATACAGAAGACAACCACTGATGCAGCAAAGTCGGGGATGGTGTAAAAAATCAAGAGGGGTAGAAACAGACCACGTATCACAAGTGGACATTCAAGAAACACACAGTACAGCTGGGGGCTAAATCGGTGCACATAAGCCAGTCAGAAGTCTGTGTAGGAGTTGTGATCAGGGCACAAATAAACCAGCTGTTCATTAAAAAAAAGGAATACCTTGAAGGTACCGAAGACAAAATTGTCAGTAACAGTAAGATGGGCAAGTAATGTTATTAATCAGCAAGAAACTCAAGAATGGTATAATAGATATTTCAATATACTGAAAGTTCTTACGAATATATTTTATCCAATTTGAACTACATACTGCTTTTTGCATTATGAGCTTGTTCCTCATTTATGGAACAAAGGGCAGAGTCTGTGCTTCCCGGAATCATGAGGAAGGGTAGGAACCCGCCCAGAACCACTCTTCCTTCTCCTGGGGAAGAGGGTAAAGGAGCTGGGAAGAGAGGCTTCTGGGAGAGTCCAGAGGTAAGGGGACATCTACTGCAAACCATTTAACCATTGGCGCTTAATGAACTGCTGTGGACAGGTCCATCATTTGGAGAGTTCATCATCCCTTCACTGACATCCTCTGCTTTATCAGTCTTCCTGTTTAGGAAATCCATATTTACCTGATGAAGAAGCCGTTCTTCCTGTTCCAGGTCAAAAAAGGTGAAGTGATGAATGAAAATGTGCTTAGCCTGCCCTTTGAAGAAAAAGTCCCTGGTGAGTTGTAAGGAAATGCCTCCTTGGCATGGTTGCCCCCTGACTTTTTGCCTTTGCTGATGCTATGTTTACAATTGAAAGTGTGCTGAGGCCTGCTAACCAGGCCCCAGCACCAGTGTTCTTTCCCTAACCTGTACTTTTGTATCCACAATTGGCAGACCCTGGCATCCAGATAAGTCCCTTGTAACTAGTACTTCTAGTACCAAGGGCCCTGATGCCAAGGAAGGTCTCTAAGGGCTGCAGCATGTCTTATGCCACCCTGGAGACCTCTCACTCAGCACAGACACACTGCTTGCCAGCTTGTGTGTGCTAGTGAGGACAAAACGAGTAAGTCGACATGGCACTCCCCTCAGGGTGCCATGCCAGCCTCTCACTGCCTATGCAGTATAGGTAAGACACCCCTCTAGCAGGCCTTACAGCCCTAAGGCAGGGTGCACTATACCATAGGTGAGGGTACCAGTGCATGAGCATGGTACCCCTACAGTGTCTAAACAAAACCTTAGACATTGTAAGTGCAGGGTAGCCATAAGAGTATATGGTCTGGGAGTTTGTCAAACACGAACTCCACAGCACCATAATGGCTACACTGAAAACTGGGAAGTTTGGTATCAAACTTCTCAGCACAATAAATGCACACTGATGCCAGTGTACATTTTATTGTAAAATACACCCCAGAGGGCACCTTAGAGGTGCCCCCTGAAACTTAACCGACTATCTGTGTAGGCTGACTAGTTTTAGCAGCCTGCCACAAACCGAGACATGTTGCTGGCCCCATGGGGAGAGTGCCTTTGTCACTCTGAGGCCAGTAACAAAGCCTGCACTGGGTGGAGATGCTAACACCTCCCCCAGGCAGGAATTGTCACACCTGGCGGTGAGCCTCAAAGGCTCACCTCCTTTGTGCCAACCCAGCAGGACACTCCAGCTAGTGGAGTTGCCCGCCCCCTCCGGCCAGGCCCCACTTTTGGCGGCAAGGCCGGAGAAAATAATGAGAATAACAAGGAGGAGTCCCTGGCCAGTCAGGACAGCCCCTAAGGTGTCCTGAGCTGAAGTGACTCTAACTTTTAGAAATCCTCCATCTTGCAGATGGAGGATTCCCCCAATAGGGTTAGGAATGTGACCCCCTCCCCTTGGGAGGAGGCACAAAGAGGGTGTACCCACCCTCAGGGCTAGTGGCCATTGGCTACTAACCCCCCAGACCTAAACACGCCCTTAAATTTAGTATTTAAGGGCTACCCTGAACCCTAGAAAATTAGATTCCTGCAACTACAAGAAGAAGGACTGCCCAGCTGAAAACCCCTGCAGCGGAAGACCAGAAGACGACAACTGCCTTGGCTCCAGAAACTCACCAGCCTGTCTCCTGCCTTCCAAAGATCCTGCTCCAGCGACGCCTTCCAAAGGGACCAGCGACCTCGACATCCTCTGAGGACTGCCCCTGCTTCGAAAAGACAAGAAACTCCCGAGGACAGCGGACCTGCTCCAAGAAAAGCTGCAACCTTGTTTCCAGCAACTTTAAAGAACCCTGCAAGCTCCCCGCAAGAAGCGTGAGACTTGCAACACTGCACCCGGCGACCCCGACTCGGCTGGTGGCGATCCAACACCTCAGGAGGGACCCCAGGACTACTCTGATACTGTGAGTACCAAAACCTGTCCCCCCTTAGCCCCCACAGCGCCGCCTGCAGAGGGAATCCCGAGGCTTCCCCTGACCACGACTCTTTGAACCTAAAGTCCCGACGCCTGGGAGAGACCCTGCACCCGCAGCCCCCAGGACCTGAAGGACCGGACATTCACTGGAGAAGTGACCCCCAGGAGTCCCTCTCCCTTGCCCAAGTGGAGGTTTCCCCGAGGAATCCCCCCCTTGCCTGCCTGCAGCGCTGAAGAGATCCCGAGATCTCTCATAGACTAACATTGCGAACCCGACGCTTGTTTCTACACTGCACCCGGCCGCCCCCGCGCTGCTGAGGGTGAAATTTCTGTGTGGACTTGTGTCCCCCCCGGTGCCCTACAAAACCCCCCTGGTCTGCCCTCCGAAGACGCGGGTACTTACCTGCAAGCAGACCGGAACCGGGGCACCCCCTTCTCTCCATTCTAGCCTATGTGTTTTGGGCACCACTTTGAACTCTGCACCTGACCGGCCCTGAGCTGCTGGTGTGGTGACTTTGGGGTTGCTCTGAACCCCCAACGGTGGGCTACCTTGGACCAAGAACTGAACCCTGTAAGTGTCCTACTTACCTGGTAAAACTAACAAAAACTTACCTCCCCCAGGAACTGTGAAAATTGCACTAAGTGTCCACTTTTAAAACAGCTATTTGTCAATAACTTGAAAAGTATACATGCAATTTTGATGATTTGAAGTTCCTAAAGTACTTACCTGCAATACCTTTCGAATGAGATATTACATGTAGAATTTGAACCTGTGGTTCTTAAAATAAACTAAGAAAAGATATTTTTCTATAGAAAAACCTATTGGCTGGATTTGTCTCTGAGTGTGTGTACCTCATTTATTGTCTTGTGTATGTACAACAAATGCTTAACACTACTCCTTGGATAAGCCTACTGCTCGACCACACTACCACAAAATAGAGCATTAGTATTATCTATTTTTACCACTATTTTACCTCTAAGGGGAACCCTTGGACTCTGTGCATGCTATTCCTTACTTTGAAATAGCACATACAGAGCCAACTTCCTACATTGGTGGATCAGCGGTGGGGTACAAGACTTTGCATTTGCTGGACTACTCAGCCAATACCTGATCACACGACAAATTCCAAAATTGTCATTAGAAATTGATTTTTGCAATTTGAAAAGTTTTCTAAATTCTTAAAAGACCTGCTAGGGCCTTGTGTTAGATCCTGTTTAGCATTTCTTTTAGAGTTTAAAAGTTTGTAAAAGTTTGAATTAGATTCTAGAACCAGTTGTAGATTCTTAAAAAGTATTCCAACTTTTAGAAGCAAAATGTCTAGCACAGATGTGACTGTGGTGGAACTCGACACCACACCTTACCTCCATCTTAAGATGAGGGAGCTAAGGTCACTCTGTAAAATAAAGAAAATAACAATGGGCCCCAAACCTACCAAAATACAGCTCCAGGAGCTTTTGGCAGAGTTTGAAAAGGCCAACCCCTCTGAGGGTGGCAACTCAGAGGAAGAGGATAGTGACTTGGAGGACAATTCCCCCCTACCAGTCCTATCTAGGGAGAACAGGGTCCCTCAAACCCTGACTCCAAAAATAATAGTCAGAGATGCTGGTTCCCTCACAGGAGAGACCAACACCTCTGAAATCACTGAGGATAGCCCCAGTGAAGAGGACATCCAGTTAGCCAGGATGGCCAAAAGATTGGCTTTGGAAAGACAGATCCTAGCCATAGAGAGGGAAAGACAAGAGATGGGCCTAGGACCCATCAATGGTGGCAGCAACATAAATAGGGTCAGAGATTCTCCTGACATGTTGAAAATCCCTAAAGGGATTGTAACTAAATATGAAGATGGTGATGACATCACCAAATGGTTCACAGCTTTTGAGAGGGCTTGTGTAACCAGAAAAGTGAACAGATCTCACTGGGGTGCTCTCCTTTGGGAAATGTTCACAGGAAAGTGTAGGGATAGACTCCTCACACTCTCTGGACAAAATGCAGAATCTTATGACCTCATGAAGGGTACCCTGATTGAGGGCTTTGGATTCTCCACTGAGGAGTACAGGATTAGGTTCAGGGGGGCTCAAAAATCCTCGAGCCAGACCTGGGTTGACTTTGTTGACTACTCAGTGAAAACACTAGATGGTTGGATTCAAGGCAGTGGTGTAAGTAATTATGATGGGCTGTACAATTTATTTGTGAAAGAACACCTGTTAAGTAATTGTTTCAATGATAAACTGCATCAGCATCTGGTAGACCTAGGACCAATTTCTCCCCAAGAATTGGGAAAGAAGGCGGACCATTGGGTCAAGACAAGGGTGTCCAAGACTTCAACAGGGGGTGACCAAAAGAAAGGGGTCACAAAGACTCCCCAGGGGAAGGGTGATGAGACAACCAAAACTAAAAATAGTAAAGAGTCTTCTACAGGCCCCCAAAAACCTGCACAGGAGGGTGGGCCCAGAGCCTCTTCACAAAACAATGGGTACAAGGGTAAAAACTTTGATCCCAAAAAGGCCTGGTGTCATAGCTGTAAACAGCATGGACACCAAACTGGAGACAAGGCCTGTCCCAAGAAAGGTTCCACTCCAAACTCCCATCCAGGTAACACTGGTATGGCTAGTCTCCAAGTGGGATCAACAGTGTGCCCAGAGCAAATCAGGGTCCACACTGAAGCTACTCTAGTTTCTGAGGGTGGGGTGGATTTAGCCACACTAGCTGTCTGGCCGCCTAACATGCAAAAATACAGACAGCAACTCTTAATTAATGGGACTAGAATAGAGGGCCTGAGGGATACAGGTGCCAGTGTCACCATGGTGACAGAGAAACTGGTTTCCCCTGGCCAATACCTGACTGGAAAAACTTACACAGTCACCAACGCTGACAATCAGAGAAAAGTACATCCCATGGCGATGGTTACTTTAGAATGGGGAGGGGTCAATGGCCTGAAACAGGTGGTGGTCTCCTCAAATATCCCAGTGGACTGTCTGCTTGGAAATGACCTGGAGTCCTCAGCATGGGCTGAGGTAGAACTAAAAACCCATGCAGCAATGCTGGGTATCCCTGAACTGGTGTGTGTGAAAACAAGAGCACAATGCAAGGCACAGGGTGAACAAGTAGAGCTGGAGTCTGGAAGAATGGCCCAGCCTACCAAGAGAACAGGAAAGTCAGTTGGGAAACCAACTGCAACACAGCAAAAGAAAGGGAACCTCTCTTCTCAGGAAGAAGTTCTGCCCTCTGAGGGAACTGAGCCTTTGGAGCTTGAACCTTATCAGGTTGAGCTCTTAGGCCCAGGGGGACCCTCAAGGGAGGAGCTGTGTAAGGGACAAGAAACCTGTCCCTCTCTTGAAGGCCTTAGGCAGCAAGCTGCTGAAGAGTCCAAAGGCAAGAAAAATGGAACGCATAGGGTCTATTGGGAAGATGGACTCCTGTACACTGAGGCCAGAGACCCCAAACCTGGTGCCACTAGGAGAGTGGTAGTGCCTCAGCTGTTCAGAGAGTTCATCCTAACATTGGCCCATGACATTCCCCTTGCTGGACATTTGGGACAAACCAAGACGTGGGAGAGGTTAGTCAACCACTTCTACTGGCCCAATATGTCCAACATGGTTAAGGAGTTTTGCCTCTCCTGCCCCACCTGTCAAGCCAGTGGTAAGACAGGTGGGCATCCAAAGGCCCCCCTCATTCCACTTCCAGTGGTGGGGGTTCCCTTTGAAAGAGTGGGTGTGGACATAGTTGGTCCACTAGAACCTCCCACAGCCTCAGGAAATATGTATATCCTGGTAGTAGTGGATCATGCTACCAGGTATCCTGAAGCTATTCCCCTTAGGTCGACTACTGCCCCTGCAGTAGCCAAGGCCCTCATTGGTATCTTTACCAGAGTGGGTTTCCCTAAGGAGGTGGTGTCTGACAGAGGTACCAACTTCATGTCAGCATACCTAAAACACATGTGGAATGAGTGTGGAGTGACTTATAAATTCACTACACCATACCATCCACAAACTAATGGCTTGGTTGAGAGATTCAACAAGACATTAAAAGGCATGATCATGGGGCTCCCAGAAAAACTCAAAAGGAGATGGGATGTCCTCTTGCCATGTCTGCTTTTCGCTTACAGAGAGGTGCCACAGAAGGGAGTAGGATTCTCACCCTTTGAACTTCTGTTTGGTCATCCTGTAAGGGGACCACTTGCCCTTGTTAAAGAAGGCTGGGAGAGACCTCTCCATGAGCCTAAACAGGACATAGTGGACTATGTACTTGGCCTTCGCTCTAGAATGGCAGAGTACATGGAAAAGGCAACCAAAAACCTTGAGGCCAGCCAACAGCTCCAGAAGTTTTGGTATGACCAAAAGGCTGCACTGGTTGAGTTCCAACCAGGGCAGAAAGTCTGGGTTCTGGAGCCTGTGGCTCCCAGGGCACTCCAGGACAAATGGAGTGGCCCTTACCCAGTACTAGAAAGGAAGAGTCAGGTCACCTACCTGGTGGACCTGGGCACAAGCAGGAGCCCCAAGAGGGTGATCCATGTGAACCGCCTTAAGCTCTTCCATGACAGGGCTGATGTGAATCTGTTGATGGTAACAGATGAGGATCAGGAGGCAGAGAGTGAGCCTCTCCCTGATCTTCTGTCATCAGACCCAAAAGATGGCACAGTAGATGGAGTGATCTACTCAGACACCCTCTCTGGCCAACAGCAAGCTGATTGTAGGAGAGTCCTACAACAGTTCCCTGAACTCTTCTCCTTAACCCCTGGTCAGACACACCTGTGTACCCATGATGTGGACACAGGAGACAGCATGCCTGTCAAGAACAAAATCTTTAGACAGTCTGACCATGTTAAGGAGAGCATCAAGGTGGAAGTCCACAAGATGCTGGAATTGGGAGTGATTGAGCGCTCTGACAGCCCCTGGGCTAGCCCAGTGGTCTTGGTCCCCAAACCTCACACCAAAGATGGAAAGAAAGAGATGAGGTTTTGTGTGGACTACAGAGGGCTCAATTCTGTCACCAAGACAGATGCTCATCCAATTCCAAGAGCTGATGAGCTCATAGACAAATTAGGTGCTGCCAAATTCCTAAGTACCTTTGACTTGACAGCAGGGTACTGGCAAATAAAAATGGCACCTGGAGCCAAAGAGAAAACAGCATTCTCCACACCTGATGGGCATTATCAGTTTACTGTTATGCCCTTTGGTTTAAAGAATGCCCCTGCCACCTTCCAAAGGTTGGTGAATCAAGTCCTTGCTGGCTTGGAGTCCTTTAGCACAGCTTATCTTGATGATATTGCTGTCTTTAGCTCCACCTGGCAGGATCACCTGGTCCACCTGAGGAAGGTTTTGAAGGCTCTGCAATCTGCAGGCCTCTCTATCAAGGCATCCAAATGCCAGATAGGGCAGGGAACTGTGGTTTACTTGGGACACCTTGTAGGTGGAGGCCAAGTTCAGCCACTCCAACCCAAGATCCAGACTATTCTGGACTGGGTAGCTCCAAAAACCCAGACTCAAGTCAGGGCATTCCTTGGCTTGACTGGGTACTACAGGAGGTTTGTGAAGGGATATGGATCCATTGTGACAGCCCTCACTGAACTCACCTCCAAGAAAATGCCCAAGAAAGTGAACTGGACTGTGGAATGCCAACAGGCCTTTGACACCCTGAAACAGGCAATGTGCTCAGCACCAGTTCTAAAAGCTCCAGATTATTCTAAGCAGTTCATTGTGCAGACTGATGCCTCTGAACATGGGATAGGGGCAGTTTTGTCCCAAACAAATGATGATGGCCTTGACCAGCCTGTTGCTTTCATTAGCAGGAGGTTACTCCCCAGGGAGCAGCGTTGGAGTGCCATTGAGAGGGAGGCCTTTGCTGTGGTTTGGTCCCTGAAGAAGCTGAGACCATACCTCTTTGGGACTCACTTCCTAGTTCAAACTGACCACAGACCTCTCAAATGGCTGATGCAAATGAAAGGTGAAAATCCTAAACTGTTGAGGTGGTCCATCTCCCTACAGGGAATGGACTTTATAGTGGAACACAGACCTGGGACTGCCCATGCCAATGCAGATGGCCTTTCCAGGTTCTTCCACTTAGAAAATGAAGACTCTCTTGGGAAAGGTTAGTCTCATCCTCTTTCGTTTGGGGGGGGGTTGTGTAAGGAAATGCCTCCTTGGCATGGTTGCCCCCTGACTTTTTGCCTTTGCTGATGCTATGTTTACAATTGAAAGTGTGCTGAGGCCTGCTAACCAGGCCCCAGCACCAGTGTTCTTTCCCTAACCTGTACTTTTGTATCCACAATTGGCAGACCCTGGCATCCAGATAAGTCCCTTGTAACTAGTACTTCTAGTACCAAGGGCCCTGATGCCAAGGAAGGTCTCTAAGGGCTGCAGCATGTCTTATGCCACCCTGGAGACCTCTCACTCAGCACAGACACACTGCTTGCCAGCTTGTGTGTGCTAGTGAGGACAAAACGAGTAAGTCGACATGGCACTCCCCTCAGGGTGCCATGCCAGCCTCTCACTGCCTATGCAGTATAGGTAAGACACCCCTCTAGCAGGCCTTACAGCCCTAAGGCAGGGTGCACTATACCATAGGTGAGGGTACCAGTGCATGAGCATGGTACCCCTACAGTGTCTAAACAAAACCTTAGACATTGTAAGTGCAGGGTAGCCATAAGAGTATATGGTCTGGGAGTTTGTCAAACACGAACTCCACAGCACCATAATGGCTACACTGAAAACTGGGAAGTTTGGTATCAAACTTCTCAGCACAATAAATGCACACTGATGCCAGTGTACATTTTATTGTAAAATACACCCCAGAGGGCACCTTAGAGGTGCCCCCTGAAACTTAACCGACTATCTGTGTAGGCTGACTAGTTTTAGCAGCCTGCCACAAACCGAGACATGTTGCTGGCCCCATGGGGAGAGTGCCTTTGTCACTCTGAGGCCAGTAACAAAGCCTGCACTGGGTGGAGATGCTAACACCTCCCCCAGGCAGGAATTGTCACACCTGGCGGTGAGCCTCAAAGGCTCACCTCCTTTGTGCCAACCCAGCAGGACACTCCAGCTAGTGGAGTTGCCCGCCCCCTCCGGCCAGGCCCCACTTTTGGCGGCAAGGCCGGAGAAAATAATGAGAATAACAAGGAGGAGTCCCTGGCCAGTCAGGACAGCCCCTAAGGTGTCCTGAGCTGAAGTGACTCTAACTTTTAGAAATCCTCCATCTTGCAGATGGAGGATTCCCCCAATAGGGTTAGGAATGTGACCCCCTCCCCTTGGGAGGAGGCACAAAGAGGGTGTACCCACCCTCAGGGCTAGTGGCCATTGGCTACTAACCCCCCAGACCTAAACACGCCCTTAAATTTAGTATTTAAGGGCTACCCTGAACCCTAGAAAATTAGATTCCTGCAACTACAAGAAGAAGGACTGCCCAGCTGAAAACCCCTGCAGCGGAAGACCAGAAGACGACAACTGCCTTGGCTCCAGAAACTCACCGGCCTGTCTCCTGCCTTCCAAAGATCCTGCTCCAGCGACGCCTTCCAAAGGGACCAGCGACCTCGACATCCTCTGAGGACTGCCCCTGCTTCGAAAAGACAAGAAACTCCCGAGGACAGCGGACCTGCTCCAAGAAAAGCTGCAACCTTGTTTCCAGCAACTTTAAAGAACCCTGCAAGCTCCCCGCAAGAAGCGTGAGACTTGCAACACTGCACCCGGCGACCCCGACTCGGCTGGTGGCGATCCAACACCTCAGGAGGGACCCCAGGACTACTCTGATACTGTGAGTACCAAAACCTGTCCCCCCTGAGCCCCCACAGCGCCGCCTGCAGAGGGAATCCCGAGGCTTCCCCTGACCACGACTCTTTGAACCTAAAGTCCCGACGCCTGGGAGAGACCCTGCACCCGCAGCCCCCAGGACCTGAAGGACCGGACATTCACTGGAGAAGTGACCCCCAGGAGTCCCTCTCCCTTGCCCAAGTGGAGGTTTCCCCGAGGAATCCCCCCCTTGCCTGCCTGCAGCGCTGAAGAGATCCCGAGATCTCTCATAGACTAACATTGCGAACCCGACGCTTGTTTCTACACTGCACCCGGCCGCCCCCGCGCTGCTGAGGGTGAAATTTCTGTGTGGACTTGTGTCCCCCCCGGTGCCCTACAAAACCCCCCTGGTCTGCCCTCCGAAGACGCGGGTACTTACCTGCAAGCAGACCGGAACCGGGGCACCCCCTTCTCTCCATTCTAGCCTATGTGTTTTGGGCACCACTTTGAACTCTGCACCTGACCGGCCCTGAGCTGCTGGTGTGGTGACTTTGGGGTTGCTCTGAACCCCCAACGGTGGGCTACCTTGGACCAAGAACTGAACCCTGTAAGTGTCCTACTTACCTGGTAAAACTAACAAAAACTTACCTCCCCCAGGAACTGTGAAAATTGCACTAAGTGTCCACTTTTAAAACAGCTATTTGTCAATAACTTGAAAAGTATACATGCAATTTTGATGATTTGAAGTTCCTAAAGTACTTACCTGCAATACCTTTCGAATGAGATATTACATGTAGAATTTGAACCTGTGGTTCTTAAAATAAACTAAGAAAAGATATTTTTCTATAGAAAAACCTATTGGCTGGATTTGTCTCTGAGTGTGTGTACCTCATTTATTGTCTTGTGTATGTACAACAAATGCTTAACACTACTCCTTGGATAAGCCTACTGCTCGACCACACTACCACAAAATAGAGCATTAGTATTATCTATTTTTACCACTATTTTACCTCTAAGGGGAACCCTTGGACTCTGTGCATGCTATTCCTTACTTTGAAATAGCACATACAGAGCCAACTTCCTACATGAGTTATGTAGAAAATGTGGACTGTCTACAATGTGGGTGACCCAGTGTTTCATGACCGATGCCTAGAGGCGAGCTCGGGGCTTCTGAAAAGCTGCAGGACATGCAGGGCGCATGCTTTACAAGGACATGCACTAGAGGCTATATGGGCATTCAACGCATACTGTAACGGGTGGGTTAGAGTGCGCAGACTGATCATGCGAGGGACTCGTGAGGGTCATGTACCTACCAGCAACCCCTCCAAAGAAGAGAAGCCGAGGCGGAGAGGCCAGAGCTAGAGAGAGAAGAACCAAGATTCAATTCACCAACATACATCATCAAGCAGGGAGAGCAATTCTGCACACAGGGAGCTTTCTACTGCGCACTGCATGGCTTCAGATGACTTAAGGCAAAGAATCAAACACTTCACAAAGCGGGCCTGTGCTTTAACTTCTTTAGGGGGAGACAACATGTGGCTTCTCACCTTCAGTTTGCCACAGAACATACCTTGATTACAGTACCAGTTTAGGAACCTTTGCCTGGTTTACCACCCTAACTAAACGAGACCCGGTTTGGCATACCAACTTCGACAGAGATCAGTTCTCAACACACGACCCACTATGACGCAGTCCAAAGTTCAGCAATTTCACAACAGAAATGGTGGATCCATTTATTTTAGGACACAAGACTTACTTGGTGGTTTGGGAATAGATAGCAGCTGAAGTGGAACGCTCACAGAGATCTTTAAAATATGAGCAATGTATTACAGGGATGTGATATGATGCTGGCGAATGAGAGGAATGCGTGTATCAGCACCTCAAACGACTGCAAACAGTCTTATGTATAGACCCCCTATCTGAGGCACTCACTGTGTTCAGACCATAATACGTAGGCAAGTGCAATGCCTCTTGGGCCACGGAACAAACAAAAAAAACTTGTTTTAAACTACTAGTTTAAAAATATAATTTGTGAAGACATAAAAAACAATGATGACGGGAAAGCACGTGGAGGTTCGACTTGAGAACCTCTGCTCCAGTGAGCCACCGTGAAACGAGTAACTTCACTACTCACTGTGTTCTGCCTTAGCAGGGACAGCCGCCGGATTGCCAGGGACTCTGCTGCCTCTAGCTGCGAGATTTCTTCCATTCGGATCTTGTATTTCCGGATCTGTTCCTTGATCAGCATCTCAAGGCACCTGAAGAGATGGGGACATAAGCAGTAAGACACCTTTCAGTAAGAGGAGGCATGAGATGTGGGGTTTAAAAGTTTTAGGGTAAATGGTGAGGCTGTCAGCGTGCAGCGCCTAGAACTTCAAGATAACTGAGTGAGCGCAGGCCTGCAGCAGTATGAACTTCCTTTTGGTAAGTGGACAGGACTGGAGTAGGGAACACATAGATGAAATGGTGGCATGGGTAAGGTAAAGGAAAATGGAGAAATGAGGATCACTCCCTAGTTCTTGGATTCCAAAAGCTTCTTGCTAAATGACCACAGAGCAGAGGAATTCCAGCATGTTGCAGAGCACACAGGCAGAAGGTGACATGAGAGCCACAACCGTTCTCAGAAAATCTCACCAGTTCATTTTGAGAGTTTCTCTTTTTGAGTTTTATTCGATAAAGATACTGTCCACAGTTTCAATGTATCATTGAAGATACGCCTGTATTGGGAAGTGGAGCAGGCAAAATAAAAGTTATAAATGAAAATGTCACTTACCCAGTGTACATCTGTTCGTGGCATCAGTCGCTGAGATTCACATGGTATGCATGAGCTCGCCATCTGGTGTTGGGTCGGAGTGTTACAAGTTGTTTTTCTTCGAAGAAGTGTTTTCGAGTCACGGGACCGAGTGACTCCACCTTCTGTGCTCATTGCGCATGGGCGTCGACTCCATCTTCGATTGTTTTCCCCGCAGAGGGTGAGGTAGGAGTTGTACTATAGTAATAGTGCCCGCGCAATGAAAAATGTAAGTATGTACCTATTAAAGGATTAAGTAATATATATACAAATGTACAAAATTGAAGGTAACTTCTGAACTGCTACAGGCTTCCGGGGAGGTGGGTGGGTCCATGTGAATCTCAGCGACTGATGCCACGAACAGATGTACACTGGGTAAGTGACATTTTCAGTTCGATGGCATCTGTCGCTGTAGATACACATGGTATGCATAGACTAGTAAGCAGTTAGTTCCCCATAAGCGGTGGTTTAGCCTGTAGGAGTAGAAGTTGTCTGAAATAGAGTTCTTAATACAGCTTGACCTACTGTAGCTTGTTGTGCGGATAGCACATCTATACAGTAGTGTTTGGTGAATGTGTGAGGCGTAGACCAAGTGGCTGCCTTACATATTTCTTGCATTGGGATGTTTCCTAAAAAGGCCATTGAAGCACCTTTTTTCCTTGTTGAATGTGCCCTGGGAGTAATGGGCAGTTGTCTTTTTGCTTTAAGGTAGCAGATTTGGATGCATTTAACTATCCATCTGGCTATACCTTGTTTTGATATTGGGTTACCTGCATGAGGTTTTTGGAATGCAATAAATAGCTGTTTAGTTTTTCTGATGTTCTTTGTTCTGTCAATGTAGTACATTAATGCTCTTTTGACATCTAATGTATGTAGTGCTCTTTCAGCCACAGAATCTGGCTGTGGGAAAAATACTGGTAGTTCTACCGTTTGATTTAGATGGAATGGTGAAATAACTTTTGGTAAAAATTTTGGATTAGGTCGTAGGACGACCTTATTTTTATGTATTTGTATAAAAGGCTCTTGTGTTGTGAACGCTTGAATTTCACTTACTCTTCTTAGAGATGTAATGGCGATGAGAAAGGCAACTTTCCAGGTTAGGAATTGTATTCCGCAAGAGTGCATGGGTTCGAAAGGTGGGCCCATGAGTCTTGTTAGAACCACGTTTAGGTTCCATGAAGGAACAGGTGGTGTTCTTGGTGGTATAATTCTTTTAAGCCCTTCTATAAATGCTTTGATAACTGGTATCCTATACAAGGAAGTTGAATAGGTAGTTTGCAGGTATGCAGATATTGCTGCAAGGTGTATTTTAATAGAAGAGAAGGCTAGCTTTGCTTTTTGTAAATGGAGCAAGTAATTTACTATATGTTTTGGAGTTGCATCTAGCGGTTGTATCTGATTATGATGGCAGTACCAAACAAATCTTTTCCACTTACTTGCGTAGCAGTGTCTAGTGGATGGCCTTCTGGCCTGCTTTATGACTTCCATACACTCTTGGCTAAGTTGCAAGTGTCCGAATTCTAGGATTTCAGGAGCCAGATTGCTAGATTCAGCGATGCTGGGTCCGGGTGTCTGATCTGTTGGTTGTGTTGCGTTAACAGATCTGGTTTGTTGGGCAGTTTGATGTGTGGTACTACAGACAGATCTAGTAGTGTTGTGTACCAGGGTTGTCTTGCCCAAGTTGGTGCTATTAAAATGAGTTTGAGTTTGTTTTGACTCAATTTGTTTACTAGGTAAGGAAGGAGAGGGAGAGGAGGAAAAGCGTAAGCAAATATTCCTGACCAGTTCATCCATAGGGCATTGCCTTGGGATTGCTTGTGTGGGTATCTGGACGCGAAGTTTTGGCATTTTGCGTTCTCTTTTGTTGCAAATAAGTCTATTTGTGGTGTTCCCCAGAGTGTGAAGTAGGTGTACAGAATCTGTGGGTGGATTTCCCATTCGTGGACTTGCTGGTGATCTCGAGAGAGATTGTCTGCCAGCTGATTCTGGATCCCCGGAATAAACTGTGCTATTAGACCAATCTGATGGTGGATTGCCCACTTCCATATTTTTTGAGCTAACAAGCTTAACTGCGTTGAATGTGTTCCTCCTTGTTTGTTTAGATAATACATCGTTGTCATGTTGTCTGTTTTGACAAGGATGTATTTGTGGGTTATGATTGGTTGGAAAGCTTTTAGTGCTTGAAAAACTGCTAATAATTCTAGATGATTTATATGCAGTTTTGTTTGATGTATGTTCCATTGTCCTCTTATGTTGTGTTGATTGAGATGTGCTCCCCACCCTGTCATGGAAGCATCTGTTGTTATTACGTACTCTGGCACTGGGTCTTGGAAAGGCCGCCCTATGTTTAAATTTATACTGTTCCACCATAGAAGCGAGAGGTAAGTTTGGCGGTCTAGCAACACCAGATCTAGAAGGTGACCCTGTGCTTGAGACCACTGTGAGGCTAGGCACTGTTGTAAGGGCCTCATGTGCAGTCTTGCGTTTGGGACAATGGCTATGCATGAGGACATCATGCCTAGGAGCTGTAGTATTGTTCTTGCTTGTATTGTTTGGTTTGGAGACATGTGTTGAATGACCCTGTTGAAATTGTGGATCCTTTGTGGAGTTGGCGTTGCTACTCCTTTTGTCGTGTCTATTATGGCTCCTAGATATTGCTGTACTTTGCTTGGCAGAATGTTTGATTTTGCAAAGTTGACGGTGAACCCTAGTTTGTAGAGGGTTTGTATGACTTGATTTGTGTGGTTTGAGCATTGTGTGAGCGAACTGGTTTTGATTAGCCAGTCGTCTAGATACGGGAACACATGTATTTGCTGCCTTCTGATGTGTGCAGCGACTACTGCTAGGCATTTTGTGAATACTCTTGGAGCGGTTGTTAAACCAAAAGGCAATACTTTGAATTGGTAATGTATTCCTTTGAATACAAACCTTAGATATTTCCTGTGTGATTGATGTATTGGTATATGGAAATATGCGTCCTTGAGGTCTAGGGTTGTCATGTAGTTGTGTTTTTTGAGCAATGGTAACACTTCTTGTAGTGTGACCATGTGAAAGTGGTCTGATTTGATGAATGTGTTTACTACTCTGAGGTCTAGAATTGGTCTCAGTGTTTCGTCCTTTTTTGGTATCAAGAAGTACAGTGAATAAACTCCTGTGTTTATTTGTGTGCTTGGTACTAATTCTATTGCATTTTTTTGCAGTAGTGCTTGAACTTCTATCTCTAGAAGCTGTGAATGGTATTTTGTTAAATTTTGTGATTTTGGTGGTATGTCTGGAGGGAATTGCAGGAATTCTATGCAATAACCATGCTGGATGATTGCTAGGACCCATGTGTCTGTAGTTATTTTGTCCCATGCTTCGTAATATTGACGTATCCTCCCGCCCACTGGTGTTGTGTGGGAGGGGTGTGTGACATGTGAGTCACTGCTTGTTGGTAGTGGTTTTGGGGCTTTGAAATCTTCCCCTATTCCTAGGGAATTGCCCCCCTCTATACTGGCCCCGAAAACCTCCCCTGTACTGTCCCTGGTAGGTGGGCGGTGCGGACTGTGAGGTGCTAGCTTGTGTGGCCTGACCCCGAAACCCTCCTCTAAAAGGTGTTTTGCGGAAGGTGTTATAAGATCCTCTGCCCTGCGGGGAATAGAGTGCGCCCATGGCCTTGGCAGTGTCAGTGTCCTTCTTGAGCTTTTCTATGGCTGTGTCGACCTCCGGACCGAACAGAAGTTTTTCGTTCACTGGCATGTTAAGCACTGCCTGCTGAATTTCTGGCTTGAATCCAGACGTTCTGAGCCATGCGTGCCTACGGATGGTAACCGACGTATTAATGGTTCTTGCGGCCGTGTCTGCTGCATCCATGGAGGAGCGTATTTGATTGTTGGAAATGTTTTGACCCTCCTCAACAACCTGTTTTGCTCTTTTTTGCAGATCTTTTGGGAGATGTTCAATGAGATGCTGCATCTCATCCCAGTGGGCTCTGTCGTATCGCGCTAACAGCGCTTGTGAATTTGCGATGCGCCACTGGTTTGCTGCTTGGACAGCAACCCTCTTCCCGGCTGCATCGAACTTCCTACTTTCTTTATCTGGGGGAGGTGCATCCCCAGAAGTGTGTGAGTTTGCCCTTTTTCTGGCAGCCCCTACCACCACAGAGTCTGGTGGCAGCTGAGAGGTGATGAATACAGGGTCCGTAGGAGGCGCCTTATACTTCTTGTCCACCCTAGGCGTCACTGCCCTACTTTTTACTGGCTCCTTGAAAATGTCCTTTGCATGGCGTAGCATGCCTGGGAGCATCGGCAGGCTTTGGTAGGAGCTGTGGGTTGAAGAGAGGGTGTTAAATAAAAAATCATCCTCTACTTGTTCCGAGTGTAGTTCCACATTATGGAATAGTGCTGCTCTAGCCACCACTTGTGAGTAGGCTGTGCTGTCTTCTGGTGGTGATGGCCTAGTTGGGTATGTGTCTGGGCTGTTATCAGACACTGGTGCGTCGTACAAGTCCCACGCATCCTGATCTTGGTCATCGTGGCTCATGGCGGTGTGAGCTGGCGAATGTGACGGGGTGTAAGTTGGCGAAGCCGGAGTTACAGGTGGAGGCGAGGGAGGAGGTGTTACCTTTTGTGCTGTTTGTTGCTGAGGAGTAAACTGAAGCGTTCTCTTTCGTTTGACAGGTGGAAGGGTACTGATCTTCCCAGTCCCCTGCTGAATAAAGATACGCTTTTGCGTGTGATCCACGTCAGTGGATTGCAGTTCTTGTTCAAATCTATGTTTCTTCATTTGAGAAGACATAGAATGCTCTTCAGTGTAGGAGCCAGAAACAGGGTCTGATGTCGCTTTTTTCGGCTCCGAAAACCCTGTCGATTGTTTTTTCGGCTCCGAGGTAACCTTCCTCTTTTTCTGTGCCGAAAATTCTTGGCCTCTATGGTCTTCGGCGCCACTGTCTCGGCGTCGATCCGTGTCGACACCGAACTCTCGGTGTCGATGCTTCTGTTTAGCACTCTCTCGGTCCCGAGGAGGCTGCGTGCCGGTGTCTCGACCGAAGTCGGACGATCTCGACACTGAATGGGCCTTTTTCGGTGCCGATTGTTGGTCACCGAGAATTTGGGTGGAGCCATGGCCGGTTGGCAGTGGCGTCCCCTGGGCCTTCTTTCCTTTTTTAAGGTTTGATCTCGACGTCTTACTCACAGTTCTTGTAGAGTGTAGCTCGTCGGAGTCTGAGTCCTGGATGGAAAAGGATTCCTCCTGTTCCTCTTCTGTCTCGAACTGTGGACGCTCTTTTGGTGTGGACGCCATCTGCAGTCTTCTCGCTCGACGGTCGCGCAGAGTTTTTCGGGACCGGAACGCCCGACAGGCCTCACAGGATTCTTCGCTGTGCTCGGGTGACAGGCACAGATTACAGACCGAGTGTAGGTCCGTATAAGGATATTTGTTGTGGCATTCGGGGCAGAATCGAAACGGGGTCCGATCCATCGGCGTTGTCCTCCACGCGGTCGGGCCGACTAGGCCCCGACGGGGTGCCGAAATCTACCCCGAAGGGCACCGAAGCGCTTCGATGTTCAACGCGTCGTTGTATGTGTCTATCTCTAACCGGATCGCAACGATACCGTCGAAAATCTTCCGTCTTCAGCTATCTTTCCGTTCCGAAACTCGGAGCGACAGGAACACGTCCGAACCCGATGGCGGAAAGAAAACAATCGAAGATGGAGTCGACGCCCATGCGCAATGAGCACAGAAGGTGGAGTCACTCGGTCCCGTGACTCGAAAACACTTCTTCGAAGAAAAACAACTTGTAACACTCCGACCCAACACCAGATGGCGAGCTCATGCATACCATGTGTATCTACAGCGACAGATGCCATCGAACAGTTTAAATATTAATAATAAGAGTTAATCAACTTTGCGAAGGTAGCTAAGTTTTGTAAACTTCTCAAAACTTTGCCGGTGGGTGGGAATGACCATGAGAGGTTTTTACAGAAAAAGATTATGTAGGGAAAATCTGTTAAGAGGATTTTCCCAATGAGTTAGAATTTTGCTCTTGTATTTCAAAACCTACTTTTGTGGATTTTTATTTATATAATTTATTTTAGAAAGTGTTGAAACCATCATGCAGTTCAGAAAGTTTGCCACATTATTCGAAAAACAAAACAAACTTAGTTAAGGAAAGACTTAGAATACTAACATACCCCTCTCCTCATGGTATACCCAAGGCAGTCACACAACAATCTGAACAGCTGCGAGTGTATGTTTGCGGTTTATGCCAAAGGACCAGTCATAAGAAGTTTTGTTTCTAAAAATAAAAGTCACATTTCAAAGTGAGGGAATTCCAAACAACCTAGACTTTGATGACTAAACTGAAGGTCCAAAGGAGGACACTGTTCTGTTTTGGACTTTGTTCTGTTGAAGAATGATGCCTGGTCGGCGCAGGACATCACACTAGGAAATAATTAAAATTGTAACTGCTTTTGTATGGGGCTCAGTCTCCAAGGCAACCCTGAGTTAGGCAGCATGGAGCCAACACGTATGCTTCATGCCGCACCCCAATATTTTAAAAAACTTAAGAGTTCCCCTAGGCAGCCTCGCTGTTAAGAGCTCCTTCAAAATGTGCTGCTCCACGCCATTCGCTTTATGTCAGTTGTTGAGGACATTCCTGACTCCCATCATATATTATTTTTTCACACTTACGTTGTTGTCTTAGAAACGTCCTTCATACTGGTCAGCGGGTCTGAGTTGTCGGGGCATCGCAGAAGACACGGCGCAAAGACAATGGCGAGAGAGTTGGGCGACATTCGATTGACGTTCTCCAGTGAAGCCACTCTGTCGGGGTAAAAACAGTCGAGAGCATAATTAAAACAATGGAAAAGTTACATACCTCTAGCCATAGTTCTGCATCGTGGGAATCTTCATAAGTCTTTACAAAAACTGCATTCTGTATTTGTAGCACCAGTAAACTAGTATTTGGACATACCGACACCCCAAGTTTCACAGTTCCCAAGCTTACCTGGGAAGCCTCCAGACAGTAGATTATGTCTTATTCTCTGCAATAGAATCCTTCCCCCAACCCTGTAAACCCACCCAGCCCAGCCAGCCCCCGTCGTATAGAGATACAGGTTACAGGCTCTCTGGGACGTGTTTGGGATTTTTTTGGGGTTGAAATGTTACAGACAAACAGCAACTGTTGTAGTAAAATGTCCCTGACGAAGAACAGGTTTAGGCATTTTACTGACTTGTTACCCAGAGGAAATCAAGTGAAAACTAAATGAGAGAAACAAAGTTACACCATTTAAAGAAAACAGGGAAAATGTGCCAAGTAGTAAACCTCAGTCACTGGAAAACAGAGTATAACTTGTTACAATAAATGCTAAAAAATAAATTAAATTGTAGGGATGAGTAGTTTTGCAATCACTGCACGCCATGACAATGTGATCCTCAGTTTGGATCCCGACTTAAAACATAAAAAGTAAAAGAAAAACAGAAATGTGCTGGAAAAGCTCTTACTGCACAAGGTGGAAGATAAGCCGCTCCAGCGTGTCGTGGTTGACCTGCGGGAGCTGTTCTATGACCTTGTAAAGCGCACAAAGTTGTTCCTGGCTTCCAGGGAGCTCTGCAAAAGGAGAGACAGAGAGGTGGGCACACGGGGAACTTCCTGAGATGCTCAAACGCATTCGCAGCTCAGCACTAAAACTGGCCCCCATAGGTCACGCAAGCCAAAGTCGTATTCAGAACCACTGAGCATGAGAGCGCAACTCTTGAGGGCTAGTCTAACCCCCCACAACAGGCGGCTCACCCTCAAACAAGGTTAAGAGGAAGGTTAAGCAACTTCCACATTGTGTACATTACATGACGGAGACTGCATACATCTTTTTAAACACAAGCACTATATGTTCTGCTTTTTACTACCAAGACACATTTTCTATTGGCTTAGCAGCAGCCATACCGCCTCTTGCAGCGCTAGCTGGCGAGGTCCATTGACCATTTTCTGAAGAAATCTATGGGTTCGCCTGGTCAGCAGCGCCCAGTCGCGACTCTCCTAGATGGAGCCTGGTGGCCGTTGCAAGACTGCACCAGGGCTCCAGCTGGTCAGCCAGGAGCGTGACGATGAGGGGCATCACCAGGAAACGTACCGACAGCCCGGAGGAAGTCGCTGTACTGGCTGAAAGTCATAAGCGGCTCCGGCAGCTCCCGCAGCCACTGCTTCAGGATTCCGGTGATCGTGTGAATTGGATAGTTTTCAAGCTTCACGGAATTTGGATCTGCAAAGGAAATTCCTGGTTCGTAAGTCATGCACTGGTGATCACAAGATACAGTAACAACATTCCTTCGATAATAGAATAAAACCCGGCTGTACCAATCGATGCCACAATTCAGCTACTGCCTTGGCGTACATTACATCTCCTATAGGAGACCCAAACATTCTAACAGTTTCGTCTGACTTTCTCTTAATACACAAGTCAATCATGCACGACTTCAGCAAAAGGTCATTAGGCAGCATGTCCAAGCTCAGGCAGGGTGTTCATCAATTGATGAAACATGAATCGGTACATGTCTGGCTGCAAGTGAACGTCTTTCTCACCCAATGGAACGCTGTTTCTGTGGACGGCCAATCTAACCACAGATTCCTCACTTTTTGATTCTATCAGGCAACATGCTGGATCTGACAATGTTTCCCACCAATTGTCCTCATGCGCTAATAGGGGGTGCCACTGGACTCAGACGCTGCCTTGCCCCTCCCTAAAAGTAACAGCTTTATATAGGAGCCACACTGCACAAACACCAGTTTACAACAAAACACTGCGCAGTTAGAGAAGGAGCGTCAGTAACAGAGAACTTTGCCACTCTGCACAATCTAGCGTAGAAACTTATTAACACCCATAAGTCCACTCCAGAGAATGGGGAGGACGACAGTTCAGTTACGAGTCTGCAATTAGACAATCGTATTAAATAGAGTTACCAAAGGTGAGTAAGGTGTTTGTTGATGGATACATCTAATCAGAGTCTTCACTTTCTGAACAGATACAAAAGCAGTACCCCTGAAAGGTGCGGCGGTCCAAGAAGCGAGTTTGACACCAGGAAATCCTGCAAAATCAAGTGGACAAAATGGTGCTCCCTGCAAGGCTGCAAAAGAAGGCAGTGATGCCTGGTGCAGGTCTGTACAGGTAGCTGCCCTGCATCGGTGTGCCACTGTACGAGGAAGAATGACCCTGAAGGCACTCGGGGGGCTCCTTCTTACGGACAGCTGAACATCTGTATGCAGAGAATGAGCCAGCTGCTTAAGGGCTGCTTGTGGACTGCTCTTCCCCTCTCAACACCACAGAGCCCCACAAAAAGTTCATCACCCACCCGGTGCTTCCTAGTCCGATCCATATTAAGCTAAGGGCTTTCTTGGGGCAAACTGGAGCAATGTCTTTTCCTCCTTTTGGGGATGTGGCAGAGAGAAAAAAGTGGGCAGTAAGGTGGTCTCCCCCACATGGAAAGGCAGCATCCCTTTTGGCGGAAATCCTAAGCACTAGCTGGTCTGGAAAGTCTATAGTACACGGTGGCTGAACTGTCGGTGCCTGGAGACCACTGACAGCACAAGCTGAAGTAATCACAATGAGGAGACCAATTTTAAAGGTCAAAAACTTCAAGCATAAGCTGTACTTAGGCTTGAAAGTTGTGCACATGAAAAAGGTGAGACCCAAATTCAGGTCCCACTGCAGCATACCAACAAGTACAAAAGAAAACATGTGCAGCCTTTTAAAAAAAAAAAAAATAAAAAAAAAAAATCATAAATTGGTGACTTAAACAGGAAGGGCTGATTATGCAAACAAAGAAAGGCAGAAAGGGCTGACAAATAACCTTTAGCAGTGCATGTGACAAGGCCTTGCCAAGCCTAAGAGGACAAACTTAAGTACAACAGAAATTTTAGCCTGCAGCAGGCGGCAATGCTCGGAGCAGGCCACAAACTCAGCCTAGCATCCAGAATATATTGCCTTTGTAGATGGACTGCACTCCTCCTCGACACATGGGATTCCTCATCCCAGGCCCACCACAGTTTCTTCCTGTGCAAGACTGGTCTGATAGTGTATTAGCCCTTTTCATGCTTTTTAGCACCATACTAAACGTTAACACTATAAAAAGCCCCACTGTTCCACTACCTAAACCTGGAATGCCATGCCAAGAACGGAGGTCCCTTGTGCAGAATGATTTAAGAACAGACTTCTCTAGGCACTGCTGACTATCACAATTGCCTTTGTAAACACTTCACACACAAAAATATTCTGCAAAGAGGCTAACCCCAAACATTTCAATTACCTCTCTGCTTTCACGACACCACACAGCTACATTATTGCCCAAAGGTAACTCCTCCAACACTACAACAAACTCTTTGGTTTCAGCCCTTACAGGCGCAGAATCAGAATACATCTTCAGTGGGTCCCCTCAGGGCAGAACCACTTCTGAACCTGCTCAGTCTGTGTACTGGGACTCGATTCCTGCTACTGCTTTTCTTCTGCACGTTCACCCCGGGAAAATCTTGGAGTTATCGACAGACAAAGGGAATATACTGTCAGCCAGGTTTACAGTACATATTTACCATTCACAAGGCATCATCCGCTGACTGGCCCCACTGGGTCTTCAACTAATTGCCACTTGGTCCAGCGCACAGACCTGAACCCGTGCACCTAACCAACAGTGGTGCAGGGAAAACATCTACATATATTTTGAGCTTCTACGTACCAGACAGCAAGAGCCCACACATGTTTGTAAATCAATCATCCAGTGACCCTACTTGTACCACCAGTCACTGCATCTCAATCGTATTGTGAGAGCCGGCGTTTGTGGCTACTTCTACAGGTCCAATCGCTAACAAAACAAGTTCAGGTAGATGATCCACATAATTGCAAATCACCAATTAAATTTAAAAACATCGTGACCATAACCTGTGGCTTAGCGGGTGAGGCACATTTTAAGCGGTTTTAAGTTATGAAACAGAACAGTGGAAAAAACCTGCAAAAGCATTAAGCCAGGCTTTACCATTCTCTAGCGACTGCTTCAGCTCCCTCATGCGGTTGGCCGCTCCAGACTTGCGGTAGATCCCTTCTGTGTACAGGCCGTGCATCTCCAGGTACTCGAGAAGTTTCTCCATCACAATGGGGATGGGGTTGCTATCACTGGTCAGAGCAGACACCTCCACCCCAAAGTGGCGCGACTCTGCACTCCGCTCGTTCTGGAAGAGAAGGAGAGGCCATGAGAGTACAGCTGGATCCATGATGCTGGGCACTGCGGGCTGCTATGGGCAGGTTAAACGATTATGAAAAGGTACTCCTTGGTAATGTTTATGCTGCTCTATCCAGGTAACCACTGGGAACTATAGGCAGCCTAGTGGTAGCAGACAGTTATTGCAGCATTAACTGTACACTGCACGAACCCACAAACCATGTCAAAGCCCAAAAGTAAAACGTAGTAAAAAAAAAAATTTAGGCAAAGAAACATTTTAGGAAATCACAACTGAAGCAAAATGTCACCCTACTCAATGATTTTACTCATATGATCCATTTCGTAGCAACTTGTCAATGCAAGCGGCAACATGTGTCACTTTCACACAGTTCAGTGTTACTCACTTTGTCACGCAGGTAAGACGGAATACTGAGGTGGCTCCAATGGGAGTTAAAACTGTGCCTGGCATGTTACAAATCTCTCCCCCGAAGGTGGTGAATTCACCTACTGGCCAAGTTGCAACAGGGCCCTAACATTTGCCAAAGATACTCACAGTCGCTTCCACCTGCCAAGGATACTCACAGCAGACATACATACCTTAAGGACATATGATGAGATGCACACATTCTGGATTTTCGGTATACACTTTTTGTGGCAGATCATTGAGCAATCTGGGGAGAAAGAAGACAACAAGTGGAAAAGGCCAATATCTACGTCCCACATTTTAAACATAAAACAGCCATGAGTGTTCAACCCTTCAACACAACCTGCAGCAACCCTGCTGTGACAAGGGAAAGAGTCTGAAAGGTCACATTCATCTTTAGGACACTTATATGGAGACATTAGGTTGTATCTATCAGAAGCATGACTGGGTGAGACCCAGCGTACCCCCAAGATCCAACACAGACCCCTGTAGTGATTCACTGGTCCACCAACCACTAGGCCCAGTACTAAATAAAAACCTAAGTCAATATCTTGCTTCCAAGCACTTAAAGGGCAGTGTTTGCCTTCTTGTCGTCCTCAGATCAGTCCCTAGAATGAGGGAGCCTGCACACATGGAAGGTGCTGCCAAAAACGTATATTGCAAACTTTATACTTCTTGAACTCCTGTGAGTCACTCTGTTTCTAAATAGCCCCAATCGCTTAGGAAGAAAGACGTCCGTGGGCGGGGGGAGGGCTAGTTGGCTTGTCAATTTCCAGGAACCTCTACAGATGTAATTCACTGAGCCACCGCTGGTAAATGCCCCATTCCTCTCCCTCAGCAGCTTCTGTCATTGAATGGCAGCGGCAGAAGGAGGCAACCCCGCTTCTGCGAGAATCTCCCACTGCAGACGACATTCAGTGTTAACAGACATGGACTGAGAGAGCGGGAACTGAGCAGCCACACCTCGAGGAAGAACCCTGAAAAATCAGAAGCACCTCGAAGGCCTTAGCCCCCTGCACCTGAAGCCACTAAATGACGGCAGCTGTGGGGGAAGACAGTGTTAACTGGTTGCAATCGGTACAGACAGGACAGCGGAGTGCAAGGCGCTGTTCGAGTCTCCTCAGCCTTTGCTAGAACATTTGAAATGTGGGTATATACTTCCAGTTAATACCCAAATACCAAGCAATCTGACCTCCCACCTTTCTCCAGCATGTTCCAATGAGCATTTATGTTCAAAACTGTGCTAAGGAGGTGTTCTGGTGCCAAAGCAGCACCGAAAACTTTGTTATTTTAAGCACTCAGACAGGTCTCTGTTTTATGTATACAATCACACTCCGGACTTTACTGGCTCTAAGTAACTTGTAAAAACATGCTCTTATCTTAGACTTGCCTTCACAAACACTTCACAATAGTTCCGATAACATCAAACAGACAGTAGCAGTTTTATTATTGCCCAAACAAGTACAAAAGAATTCACTTCTTACTTCTGCAGAGGTACACTTTGTCCATGGGCCAGATATTGGATGTGCACTGTTCACACGACTGGCCTATGCTAACTTGGTAATGGACGAAAACATGGCCGCAATGCTCCGTCTGCAAACGGTGGATAGGCGAGAGAAAAAGAAATGAATGATCTCAAACAGCATTCAGACTGAAAATCAAGGCAATCTTATCAAGCAAAGTAGCTACATCAACATAACTGCACGTTTGCCCTTGAAGTTCCTTTTAATACTCTGTAAGTGACCACTTGTTCCCAGCGTGCTGCAAGCCACGAACACTCTGCACCCCCAGGAAAATGTACATAAACTTGGTTCACTCGCCCTTGCTCTGCTGCGGCAGGAGTAGAGGAGTCGCTCTGCTGCAGCAGGAGTAGAGGAGCCGCAATGGTGTACGAGTAGAGGAGCCGCAATGGTGCACGAGTAGAGGAGCCGCAATGGTGCACGAGTAGAGGAGCCGCAATGGTGCACGAGTAGAGGAGCCGCAATGGTGCACGAGTAGAGGAGCCGCAATGGTGCACGAGTAGAGGAGCCGCAATGGTGCACGAGTAGAGGAGCCGCAATGGTGCACGAGTAGAGGAGCCGCAATGGTGCACGAGTAGAGGAGCCGCAATGGTGCACGAGTAGAGGAGCCGCTCTGCGGCAGCACGAGCAGAGGAGCCGCTCTGCGGCAGCACGAGCAGAGGAGCCGCTCTGCGGCAGCACGAGCAGAGGAGCCGCTCTGCGGCAGCACGAGCAGAGGAGCCGCTCTGCTGCAGCACGAGCAGAGGAGCCGCTCTGCTGCAGCACGAGCAGAGGAGCCGCTCTGCTGCAGCACGAGCAGAGGAGCCGCTCTGCTGCAGCACGAGCAGAGGAGCCGCTCTGCTGCAGCACGAGCAGAGGAGCTGTGCTGCAATGTCACTTGCAATTTTCAAGTGACATTCCGAACACTTGTTTTAGGTGGAAATAGACTAAATCTTGAAAAGTTGCAAGAGATTTTTCTAAGAGCTCCATAATTATATCTGTTTTTGGCCCTCCGTGCCCACCAGCGCTTTGCTGGTCATTCAGCCAGAGGTATGAATTCCAGCGGACTCCGTTCAGGTTGGGAAGGAGGAGGAGTGCTTTACAGACTGATTGTGATCCGACCACGCACAGCTGACAACTGGTCTGCTGGCCTTCGTAGTACATAAAAAAACAAGAACACATCTGTTTGAGCTGGAGCCTCGTGGCGGGTGCAAAGATGCATGCACAGACCTGCGGTTACAACATGACAAGAAATAGGGCAACCCAATATTCTCTCTCAGGAAGCTGGGCACAAATTCTCAAATATAACAGTGTCCCTGAAAGAGTTACTTCTTGTATTTGTTATATTTTTTTAGCTTAGTACATTAATCCAACCCTTCCTAATTAATATCCTAGTGAAATAGTAAAAAAGCATACCAATACACATTAATTCTTATGATCAGCAATCTTTTTTTAACTTATCCATTAAAGTACCGCAAGTCACATTATTTATATCATATAAATTCAGTCAGGGTTCTCAGTATTTTCAACATTAGTAATCAAAATGATCAGTACAGTGCAGTGTATTTACCTAATGAACAAGTTACTTACCTTCGGTAGCGACTTATCTGGTAGAGACAGTCTAGTTGCTAATTCCTTACCTCAGAATTTATCCCAGGCGTCAGACTGGATCTGGAGATTATTTTCTTTGAGCAGTACCCCTGCGCGTCTTCAGGTGGAGTCGGTCGACTCCGCATCCATCGTGGTCTCCGTGATGATGTTTTGGTCGTACATGGGCACCACCCCGGCACGCTGACGTCTGTTTCTTTTCACAACTTTCTACGCCAGAAGCGCGGAGCCATGAAGAACACTGAGATTAGTGCGCCAAAACTAGTGCCCTGAAAGGGAAGTCCCTGTCCCTAGAAATCAGTTAGCAGAGTAGGGAGAATGGGTGGGTCGGTAAGGAATCTGCAGCAAGAATATGTCTCTACCAGATAATTCATTACCAAAGGTAAGTAACTTGATCATCTAATAGGTATCTGCAACTAGAACTCTCTATCAATAGCATCCCTGGAGAAGGGTCTGCAAACTAAGATCATACTAAGAAGTCCTGCAGGACCGAAAGGCCAAAGTAGCCGTCCATGTGGGCCTGATTGTTCAAGCAGTAGTGTTAGCGAATGTGTGCAGGGACGCCCACGTTGCTGCCTGGCAGATGTCCAGGACTGGAATTCTGTGAGCTAACGCAGTGGTTGCAGCCGTTGCTCTGGTAGAGTGAGCAGGCAGACCCTCAGAGGGTTGCCTTTTAGCCAAAACGGAGCACATTTTGATGCAGAGAACAATTCATCTACAGCTGGTCCTTTTCTATACTGCCCGTCCTTTCTTTGCACCCACGTAACCAACAAAGAGTTAATTGTCTACCCGCAAGTCTTTGGTATTATTAAGGTAGAACTCAATGCTCTTTTTGGATCCTGACGGTGGAGTCTCTCCTCTTCTCGAGAAGGACGTGGGGGTACGTAAAAAGTAGGCAAGGTGATGGACTGGCCTACATGAAAGGGCGTGACCACTTTAGGTAGAAAAGATGCCCTGGTACAAAGCACTACTTTGTCAGGATGAACAGAGATGAAGGGCGGCTTCGAAGAAAGTGATGGCTACAACGAAGGCTGTTTTTGAAGTAAGACGGCGAAGAGGACAATTATGAAGAGACTCAAAAGGAACACACATGATTAAAGTGAGTAACAGGTTCAACTCCAACTGGGGGAATATGAACGGGGTAGGCAGAAACACGTGAGGGAGATCTTTGAGGAATCTCAAAAACAAAGGGAGATTTAAACAAGGAAGGTTGACCAGGTAGTCCGAGAAAAAGCAGAGATGGCAGAGGGATAACCCATATGCGTGCCCAAAGCAGAGCCCTGCAGGGCAAGAGAGAGTGTAAACAAAAGAACCTCAGACTGGTACACCATGCCACTAATTTGTTTCAACGACAGGTGTCTAAGGTGGAGGGACACCTGACTGCCAAGATAACATTACAAGCTTGGGCCAGAAAGTCAAAAGCTCTCAACTGCCGCTGCTCAATCTCCACGCAAGAAGATGGAGACTGGACAGGTTTGGGTGGAGATCCGTCCCCTGCTGTTGCGACAGAAGATCCTCCTGAAGAGGCAGCCTGAGAGGAGGATCGATGGCCATGATCAGAAGCTCGAGATACCATCCTCTGTGTCCAGTCCGTAGCCACAAGAATTACTTGTACTGGGTCATTTTTGATCTTCTTGAGAACTGTGGGCAGAATTGGTATTGGCAGAAAGGCGTACAGAAGGCCTGAGTTCTGTTCGAGACAAAAAGCGCCACAGTGCAAGCGCTGCCTTGGAAACTCCAATGCGCAAAACAGCTGACACTGCGCATTCAATGCGGAGGCAAACAGATCTAACCAAGGCACTCCTCAATGCTGAAAGAGACCTTGCGCCACCTCCGAAGGGAGACACCTTTTGTGATCGACCATGCATTGACAGCTGAGTTTGTCTTCTCTGGTGTTCAGAGAGCCCGCCAGATGTTGAACCACCATTCCTGTTACATCCAGACGCAGGGTCCACAACCCCACCCCACCCTGCTTGTTACACTACCACATGAAGGTAGTGTTGTCTGTGAACATCTGCACCACCCTCCCTTTGAGAGGGGGGGGGGGGGAATGCTTTCAATGCAAGCCTGATCGCCCCAAGTTCCAGAAGGTTTATGTGGAGCCCGGACACCTCCGATCTTCGCCTCCCCCATGTGGCCACTCCATACAAGGAGTGACACAACTTTAACTACTGTTAGATCTGGTAGGGGAAGGGAAAGGGATCTGCCTTTGACCCAATTGTGGTTCGAAAGCCACCACTGCAGATCTTGTGCAGTTCTCTCAGAGATATGGACCATGTCAGAGAGATTCCCTTGATTAGGTGCCCACTGGAACTTTAGATCCCACTGCAGAGCCCGCATATGCCATCTGGCATGTGTGACCAGCAGGATGCAAAAGGTCGTGGGGCCCAGCAGCCTCAGAGTCATCCTCACTGAAACCCAGAACAGAGGCCGAAACATCAGTATCATAGCCTGAATGTCCTGGTCTTGTCGCTTGAGAGGATTGGCCCGAAACTGCACTGTGTCCAGAACAGTTGCAATGAAAGGGAGGGTCTGAGAGCTAGTCAGGTTTGACTTTGCACGGTTATAGTGTACCCCAGCGAATGCAGAAGGTCCACCATAGTCTGGAGGTGGGAGATAACAGCCTGGGGTGAGCCGAGCAGTTGAGTTAGTGTAAGTCTGTAACCCCTAGATGGCGCAGACGAGCTGTGACCACCGCCATCAATTTGAGAACACCCGAGCGGTGCTGGGACGGCCAAAGGGAAGCATGGTAAACTGAAAGCACTTATGACCTACCACGAACCGCAAGTAAAGGCTGTGGGCAATGCAGGACAGGAATGTGAAAATAGGCGTCCTGCATGTCCAACGCTAACATCCAGTCTCCAGGGCAGATACGACCTGAGCCAGAGTGATCATTTTGAACTTTTCCTTTCTGAGGAAACTAATGTGGACCAGAAAGTAGTGGGAATAACTACGACCTACTTCTGGCACAGGGCCACTCTCTATGGCTCCCTTGGCCAAGAGAGCTGTAAGTTCTTCAGAGAGAAGTACGAAGTGATCCTCTGTCTTCTGATAGATGGATGGTGGTACAGCCAAAGGAGAAGTCTAGAAGGAGAGGGAGTAGTCCCTTCGGATAATTTGCAGAACCCATCCATCGTGATAGATTCCCAATGGTGCAGGTGATGGTGAATCCTGCCTCCAACTGGTCCGTGATGGAGCAATTGACTAGGAAGGTTTGGAGGCTGTAGATGGAGGGGGGCAGGGGTGGACTGGGCCAACCACTGGGTCCCTGATCCACAGGGACAGTGGATCCTGCGGCCACCCAGAGGCTGGGCAGCATGTGCGGCATGGTGGCTGGAGAGAAATGGATGTGGTTTGGCGCCCCTTCTGTAGCCACAAAAGGGGTGAAAAGTGGACTGAGGGGGCAAGGAGCAGCTGCGAGGCTAAGGAACCGAGCCATAGCCCAGGACTCCTTAAAGCGCTCAAGTGCTGAGTCCGCTTTGCCTCAGAAGAGACAGATGCCATCAAAGGGCATGTCCATAAGCGATTGCTGGACATCCCTCGAAAAGCCAGATGTCCTCAACCAAGCATGATACCTCAAGGCCACCGTCGACACAACCGATCTGCTTAGTGAGTCGGTTGTGCCCAGCCCACAACAAATTGTGAACTTAGCTGCATCTCTCCAGTCAGCAACAGCTTTGGAGAGAATGGCCAGGGCATGCTCCAGGACCTTTGGCAGCACCTGCACGACCGTATCCCATAAAGCATAGGAACAGCGGCCCAAAAGGCATGCGGTGTTCACGGATCGCAACACCAGACTGAAGGAAGAGAATAACTTCTTCCCAAGTTGATTCAGTCATTTTGATTCTCTATCCGGTGGTACGGAGGGGAATGCACCACCCTGGATGACCAAACTCTCAGGCGTGGGAAGTTGGGTCAGGAATTTAGGGTTGTTAGGTACAGGCCTAGGGCAGCGGATGATTGTCCTGTTGACAGGAGCCCCTGTCTTGGGTTTAGACCACATCCCCAGAAGGAGATCAGTGAGGGCTTTATTGAAGGGCAAAAGGGGTTCACAACATAGAAGCCCTGGGCTGAAGCACCTCAGTCAGGAGGTTAGCCCTGACAGCCATCGAAGGCAGCTTGAGGCCCAAGAACTTAGCTACTCTTCTCACCACCAATGAATAAGAGGCTCCCTCCTCCGTAGTCACAGTAGGGGAAGAAGGCATGCCAGCATTAGGGGAGGTATCAAGACCACTGGCTGCGCCAAATTCCTAAGCCCAGTCCATTTCAGGATCTTCTAGCTGGAAATATTAAAAGGTACAGCAACTCCTCCATATGCTCATGGTACCTCCATGTGCTCATGGTACCCACCAGCTCATCCGGACCACCACCAGCTCATCCGGACCACCAAGAGATCATTCTACCAGGAACTCGTCGACAACAACGTTCACGACAGCAAAGAGCACAACAACATCATTAAGGAACTCGTCAACCCCAGGTCCTGCTCCAACGACACCCCACCTTCGCAAGACCTCTGCGACTCCCTCTCCTACTCCTTTCACCGCAAGATCACGGACATTCACGACAGCTTCAAAACCCCAACACCCCCGACAACCGCTGTCACCACAAACCCTGACTCACCGGACCCCAGCCACACCAATCTACTGCTCTCCTGGACCCCCATTAACAACGAGGATACCATCAAAACTATGAGCTCCATCCACTCCGGTTCACCCTCCGACCCCTGCTCCCACCATGTCTTCAACTCCAAATGATCGTCAACAGTTCCTTCGAGACTGCCACCTTCCCGGAAAGCTGGAAGCACGCTGAAGTCAACGTCCTGCTAAAGAAACCCAAAGCAGACCCTTGAGATCTCAAGAACTACAGGCCCATCTCCCTCCTCCCCTTCCCGGCGAAGGTCATTGAGAAGATTGTCAATGGCCAACTGACCCGCTTCCTTGAAGACAACAACATGCTGGACACTTCTCAATCCAGCTTCCATAGCAAACACAGCACCGAGACTGCGCTCGACAGAGGCAAAACCGCGGCCCTCATCCTCCTAGACCTCTCTGCTGCCTTCGACACCATCTACCACCACACCCTTTGCACACGCCTCCATGATGCAGGGATCCGCCACAAAAGCCCTGGGCTCCTTCCTCTCCAGCAGAACCCAGGGAGTCCGCCTCCCTCCCTTCCTCTCTGGAGTCACCAAACCATCTGCAGAATTCCCCAAGGATCCTCACTCAGCCCAACCCTTTGCAACATCTTTATGGCACTGCTCGCCAACATCGTATGATCACACAACCTCAACATCATCTCCTACACTGACAACACCCAGCTGGTCCTATCACTCACCATGGACACTGCCACCGCCAAAATCAACTTCCAAGACTGAGTAAAGGCCATCGCCAGCTGGATGGAGAACAGCCGCCTCAAACTGAACTCAGACAAGACAGAGGACCTCATCCTCGGCTCCAACCCATCCGCCTGGGAGGACTACTGGTGGCCGGCCACCCTAGGAACCGCACCAACACCAACCAACCATGCACGCAACCTAGGTTTCATACTGGACCCATCGCTCACCATGACCTAACAAGTCAACGCTGTCTCATCTTCCTGCTTCAACACCCTCCCCGTGCTCCACAAGATCTTCAGGTGGATCCCCACCGAAACCAGAAGGACGGTCACCCAGGCCCTCATTAGCAGCAGACTGGACTAACTGCAATGATCTCTATGCAGGATCCACGGCCAAGCTCTTGAAAAAACTACAACGTATACGGAACGCCTCTGCACGCCTCATCCTCGACATCCCACGCCGTAACCATATCTCAGCCCACCTGAGAGATCTACACTCACTCCCCATCAACAAGAGGATCACCTTCAAGCTCCTCACCCATGCTCACAAAGCACTCCACAACGCCGGCACTGCTTACCTCAACAAGCGTCTCACCTTCTACGCTCCCAACCGCCAACTCCGCTCCGCCAACCTCGCCCTCGCCACCGTTCCTCGCATCCGCAGAACTACAGCCGGCAGCAGATCGTTCTCTCACCTCGCCACCAAGACCTGGAACTCCCTCCCCGTCCACGTGCAACAGACCCAGGACCTGCTGACCTTCAGGAAACGCCTCAAGACCTGGCCTTGAGAACCTAGCGGGTGAGTAGCGAGCTCTACAAATATCTGACTGATTGATTGATTAAAGGATTAGGATCCAACCTGGGGAGCAAACTCCCCTCAAAGACAGAATCCGGGTCAAGCGACATCGTTGCGACTCCAGGTCGGAGTAAAGAATCAGTATGGGATCGACAACGATTGTGGGCCTAACCTGTGTCAGAAGCATCGACATCCTTAACGACGCCTGGGAAGGTTGCAATGGTATTAATGGCATCAGCATGGATCTGGTAAAGGATCCTGGGGTGTCCTTCGGAGCCAAGGCCAAAGCCACGGAACAGACACTGCTGGCGTCACAGGAGGGTCAGACTGCCCAAAAATGAGGCGCATGGCCTCATAAAACTCTCTGAGTTAGGGAGGGGTGGCTCCTGGAAACTCAGGGAGGCACGGAGCCAACCCAGAAGCAGGCTCCAAGGTCAGAGGCCTAAAGCGCTGACGCTCCTTCCACGTCGCATCAGCTGAGCGACTGGGTGAAGTGAAAGAAAGTTTGTTCTCATTTGACTTCTTCTGACCTGAATGTCACGAGGCTTTAGAGTAGGATGAGTGGTAATGGCTCTGCAAGCGGTCTTGTGACCTCCTTCTCAAATAAGACCGGGAGCAACACAGAGCTGAGTGCCGACAGCCATGAGCTTTAGTGGCAGCTCTCTCAAAGCCTTTGTGTTCATGGTCCGGCACTCTGAGCACGACTTCGGGTCATGGTTGTGCTCCAGACACCACCAGCACACGAGGTGCCGGTCCGTCACCGACATCATGCAGTGACATGAGTAACACAGCTTGAATCCAGTCTTGCAGGAAGACTTCTCGATGCACCAAGAAGTGTAAAAAAAGACTTCGCAAAAAGCGACTGAGGATAGCTCTTCTCTGTATCTGCGCATAGGCTGGCATGGAAAGAAAAGAACTGACATGAGCGCGCCATAGTGGCGCCTATATGCGACATCACGGCAACCATGACGTCAACGATGGACAGAGTTGACAGACGCCACCTGGGCAGTAGGGGTACTGCTCGAAGGAAAATCTCAGGATCCAGTCTGGCGCCTGGGGAAAATTCTAAGGAACGGAATCTTCAACTAGTCTCTATCAGATACAATATGATTTTTTTAGCCAGAAGTTCATTCTAGATTACTGTAGAATGCAAGTGACATATTGAGAACACTGACTGAATTTGCATGATATAAATAATGTGACTTGTGGTAATTTAATGGATAGGTAAACAAAAAATGCTGATCATAAGAATTAATATGTGTTGGTAAACCTTTTTACTATTTCACCAGGACATTAAGAAGGGTTGGATTAATGTACTAACCTAAAAAAGGAAATGAAATATAAAGGTAAGGAATCTGTGGTTAGAAGTCTATATCAGATTCAATGTTTGGTTTAGTGAAAAACACATTTTAATAGTGAAATAATTAAATTTATGGAAATATGTAGATGTTAAAGCTAATAATATGTTAACAGACAGATTTGCCATAATTATGCCTTTTCCTTTAATTGCAGGGAATTCCCTTGAGGAGCACAACTAGGGGGTCCTTGTGAGGACAATATCTGTATATTTCTTTTCTCTAATGATGGAACACTTGCTTTCAGGGATACACTCATACCGAACTTCCCTTACCTGAAGCCCAGCATACTGTGAAAGCTTAGAACTTGGAAGGAAACTTTCGTACCACATTCAATGTCTCCTTGATCCTCACGCAACCTTGCTATCACAATTGACTGAAGATATAAAGCAATACTCACCACTTGATCCTGTTTGCGTTTCTTTTTTTGTGCTTTGCTTTGCTGTGGAAAGATCAAACACAACTCAGGTTTGCCTTTAGTGTCTTCACAACAATCAGTGCCTCTGCCAAGGCCCCGCCTCACATATTATAGCTAGCAGAGTTAGAGGCATCATCAAAACTTCAACTTGCAGAGACATGGCTTCAAGGGCAATAAAATGCTGCCTCCAGTGTGAATAAAATTTCCACCTTTTCTCTTGTTTTGAATGAAGACTGGCTACACCATGCAAAAGCAAAACCTCTCTGAATGGTTAGCTAGCACCCATCTTCATGTGGTTTGAGTCTACTGGCTCAAACAGTTCACATACTTCCCTTTTAGGACACAAACACTGGTCCAGCCGAGGTAGTCAGAGACCCAATTGTTGTAACATCTGATAGCCATTAAGCAGATCATTTTAAAGAGGATTGATGTCTCACCACTGCTCCCACTCCACGTCCCACAGCATGCAGGCATCAAAGGGATTAGAGTTATGCACTACAAGCAACTATCAAACATTAACTGACCTTAATCCTGCTATGGTCTATCCAGTCCAGCTTCACTCCTCAGACAACTTGGAAGCATTTACCTTTTGGACCTCAGAGTCCTCTTTACGGGAATAGCCTTTGGTGAACTCATCGAGAAATGACTGGAAGAGATTTAGTACAAGCTTCATATCCTTTTCCTCATGCTCCTTTGCCATGCTGTACACCAGAAGCTGGTAACGCTCCATAAGATCCCCATAACGAGCGTGAATGTGTCCATTCTGTGAAAACACAGTAATTAAAAGAGAATTCTAAAAGAACTTCTGCAACAGCAGCTAGGTGAACTGCAGCTAAGCCGAACGGATTGTCCTACTGTATAGAAGAGACAAGGAACTCATGCAGCATATTTATTTCTCTGTTTGCATCGGGTTTTTAAAAAACTACAAGAGACAGGAAAATCAGCTGACATTCATTTGTGGTGTAGGACAAGAGGGTTTATTTCACACAGCTGCCACCTAATGTCTGTAGGATTCAACCAGAATAATGAATATTAGCAATATTTATTGAAATGGAAATGATGAAACTGCATTATTTCTAAATGTTTTTACAGCACATAATGAATACACTTAACCTGCTTGTAAGTGCTACCAATTTTTGGTTAAGTAAATTTAGATACAAGCACAAGAAATAATAATGTGTATGAGGTCGCAGAATACACAGAGCTGGAAGGAGGAGGTTCAAGCATGGAGTCAGGTTTCCCGACAATGCAAATATTAAACAATAAAATATATATTTTTTCAGGCAATGACCATTGAATCAACATATCAAATTTGCAGACTGGTAGTGAGCATGACTATAACACTGTATCAGTTCAGAAGCATTAGACATGATGGTGCTCGGCTTCATAGGTTATTAATCACACAATTGTTCAGTTCCTCTCTGTAGGAAGTTGGCTCTGTATGTGCTATTTCAAAGTAAGGAATAGCATGCACAGAGTCCAAGGGTTCCCCTTAGAGGTAAAATAGTGGTAAAAAGAGATAATACTAATGCTCTATTTTGTGGTAGTGTGGTCGAGCAGTAGGCTTATCCAAGGAGTAGTGTTAAGCATTTGTTGTACATACACATAGACAATAAATGAGGTACACACACTCAGAGACAAATCCAGCCAATAGGTTTTTGTATAGAAAAATATCTTTTCTTAGTTTATTTTAAGAACCACAGGTTCAAATTCTACATGTAATATCTCATTCGAAAGGTATTGCAGGTAAGTACTTTAGGAACTTCAAAATCATCAAAATTGCATGTATACTTTTCAAGTTATTCACAAATAGCTGTTTTAAAAGTGGACACTTAGTGCAATTTTCACAGTTCCTAGGGGAGGTAAGTATTTGTTAGGTTAACCAGGTAAGTAAGACACTTACAGGGCTTAGTTCTTGGTCCAAGGTAGCCCACCGTTGGGGGTTCAGAGCAACCCCAAAGTCACCACACCAGCAGCTCAGGGCCGGTCAGGTGCAGAGTTCAAAGTGGTGCCCAAAACACATAGGCTAGAATGGAGAGAAGGGGGTGCCCCGGTTCCGGTCTGCTTGCAGGTAAGTACCCGCGTCTTCGGAGGGCAGACCAGGGGGGTTTTGTAGGGCACCGGGGGGGACACAAGCCCACACAGAAATTTCACCCTCAGCAGCGCGGGGGCGGCCGGGTGCAGTGTAGAAACAAGCGTCGGGTTTTCAATGTTAGTCTATGAGAGATCAGGGGATCTCTTTAGCGCTGCAGGCAGGCAAGGGGGGGCTTCCTCGGGGAAACCTCCACTTGGGCAAGGGAGAGGGACTCCTGGGGGTCACTTCTCCAGTGAAAGTCCGGTCCTTCAGGTCCTGGGGGCTGCGGGTGCAGGGTCTTTTCCAGGCGTCGGGACTTAGGTTTCAGAGAGTCGCGGTCAGGGGAAGCCTCGGGATTCCCTCTGCAGGCGGCGCTGTGGGGGCTCAGGGGGGACAGGTTTTGGTACTCACAGTCGTAGAGTAGTCCGGGGGTCCTCCCTGAGGTGTTGGTTCTCCACCAGCCGAGTCGGGGTCGCCGGGTGCAGTGTTGCAAGTCTCACGCTTCTTGCGGGGAGATTGCAGGGTCTTTAAAGCTGCTCCTTGAAACAAAGTTGCAGTCTTTTTGGAGCAGGTCCGCTGTCCTCGGGAGTTTCTTGTCTTTTTCGAAGCAGGGCAGTCCTCAGAGGAGTCAGAGGTCGCTGGTCCCTTGGAAGGCGTCGCTGGAGCAGAGTTCTTTGGAAGGCAGGAGACAGGCCGGTGAGTTTCTGGAGCCAAGGCAGTTGTTGTCTTCTGGTCTTCCTCTGCAGGGGTTTTCAGCTAGGCAGTCCTTCTTGTAGTTGCAGGAATCTAATTTTCTAGGGTTCAGGGTAGCCCTTAAATACTAAATTTAAGGGCGTGTTTAGGTCTGGGGGGTTAGTAGCCAATGGCTACTAGCCCTGAGGGTGGGTACACCCTCTTTGTGCCTCCTCCCAAGGGGAGGGTGTCACAATCCTAACCCTATTGGGGGAATCCTCCATCTGCAAGATGGAGGATTTCTAAAAGTTAGAGTCACTTCAGCTCAGGACACCTTAGGGGCTGTCCTGACTGGCCAGTGACTCCTCCTTGTTGCTTTCTTTGTTCCCTCCAGCCTTGCCGCCAAAAGTGGGGGCCGTGGCCGGAGGGGGCGGGCAACTCCACTAAGCTGGAGTGCCCTGCTGGGCTGTGACAAAGTGTGATGCCAGTGTACATTTTATTGTGCTGAGAAGTTTGATACCAAACTTCCCAGTTTTCAGTGTAGCCATTATGGTGCTGTGGAGTTCGTGTTTGACAGACTCCCAGACCATATACTCTTATGGCTACCCTGCACTTACAATGTCTAAGGTTTTGCTTAGACACTGTAGGGGTACCATGCTCATGCACTCGTACCCTCACCTATGGTATAGTGCACCCTGCCTTAGGGCTGTAAGGCCTGCTAGAGGGGTGTCTTACCTATACTGCATAGGCAGTGAGAGGCTGGCATGGCACCCTGAGGGGAGTGCCATGTCGACTTACTCGTTTTGTCCTCACTAGCACACACAAGCTGGCAAGCAGTGTGTCTGTGCTGAGTGAGAGGTCTCCAGGGTGGCATAAGACATGCTGCAGCCCTTAGAGACCTTCCTTGGCATCAGGGCCCTTGGTACTAGAAGTACCAGTTACAAGGGACTTATCTGGATGCCAGGGTCTGCCAATTGTGGATACAAAAGTACAGGTTAGGGAAAGAACACTGGTGCTGGGGCCTGGTTAGCAGGCCTCAGCACACTTTCAATTGTAAACATAGCATCAGCAAAGGCAAAAAGTCAGGGGGCAACCATGCCAAGGAGGCATTTCCTTACACTCTCTGAAAGGAAGGCAACCACTTACCGGAGTAGAATACATTGCCTTGACAGTTCCTCTAAACTTTTCGGTTGCTTGAAAAAACAAACATTCTATCCCAGACTTCTGAGAACTCAAATCGTTGATCTGAAAAGACAAAGCATGAAACAGATAACTACACCACACCAGTTACCAGTAATGACAGTCAAATGTTCCTGAAATAATAGCTATGACAAAAAACAGATTGCATATTGTAGGAAAATGGCTCCCTGTTGCAGTTACCCCCCACTTTTTGCCTGATATTGATGCTGACTTGACTGAGAAGTGTGCTGGGACCCTGCTAACCAGGCCCCAGCACCAGTGTTCTTTCTCTTAAAAATGTACCATTGTTCCACAATTGGCACATCCCTGGCACACAGAGAAGTCCCTTGTAAAAGGTACCGGTGGTTCCAAGAGCCCTGTGACCAGGGAAGGCCCCTAAGGGCTGCAGCATGGTTGTGCCACCCTAAGGGACCCCTCACCTAACACATGCACACTGCCATTGCAGATTGTGTGTGTCGGTGGGGAGAAAAAGGCAAAGTCGACATGGCATCCCCCTCAGGGTGCCAGGCACACAAAATACTGCCTGTGACATAGGTAAGTCACCCCTCTAGCAGGCCTTACAGCCCTAAGGCAGGGTGCACTATACCATAGGTGAGGGCACAGCTGCATGAGCAATATGCCCCTACAGTGTCTAAGTCTATTCTTAGACATTGTAAGTACAGTGTGGCCATATTAAGTATATGGTCTTGGAGTTTGTCAAAAACTCCACAGCTCCATAATGGCTACACTAAATACTGGGAAGTTTGGTATCAAACTTCTCAGAATAATAAACCCACACTGATGCCAGTGTTGGATTTATTACAAAATGCACACAGAGATGCACCCTGTATTTTACCCAATCCTTCAGTGCAGTCCTGACTGGTCAGTGCTAGCCTGCCACTGAGATGCGTTTCTGCCCCCCTGGGGTGAGAGCCTTTGTGCTCTCTGGAGACAGAGACAAAGCCTGCACTGGGTGGAAGTGCTTCTCACCTCCCCCTGCAGGAACTGTAACACCTGGCGGTGAGCCTCAAAGGCTCACCCCTTTTGTTACAGCGCCCCAGGGGATCCAGCTAGTGGAGATGCCCGCCCCTCCGGCCACTGCCCCCACTTTTGGCGGCAAGGCTGGAGGAGATAATGAGAAAAACAAGGAGGAGTCACTCACCAGTCAGGACAGCCCCTAAGGTGTCCTGAGCTGAGGTGACCCCTGCCTTGAGAAATCCTCCATCTTGAGCTTGGAGGATTCCCCCAATAGGATTAGGGATGTGCCCCCCTCTCCACAGGGAGGAGGCAAAAGAGGGTATAGCCACTCTCAAGGACAGTAGCCATTGGCTACTGCCCTCCCAGACCTAAACACCCCCCTAAATTCAGTATTTAAGGGCACCCCAGAGCCTAGGAAACTAGATTCCTGCAACCTTAACAAAAAGGACTGCTGACCTGAAGCCCTGAAGAGAAGACGGAGACGACAACTGCTTTGGCCCCAGCCCTACCGGCCTGTCTCCCAACTTCGAAGAAAATGCAACAGAAACGCATCCAACAGGGACCAGCGACCTCCGAAGCTTCAGAGGACTGCCCTGTACCCAAGGACCAAGAAACTCCAGTGAACAGCGGCTCTGTTCAAAATCCTGCAACAAAGAAGCAACTTTAAGGACTTCATGCTTCCCGCCGGAAGCGTGAGGCCTCCCACTCTCCCCACCAGCACACACAAGCTGTGAGGCAGTGTGCATGTGCTGAGATAGAGGTTCCTAAGGTGGCATAAGATATGCTGCGCCCTTAGAGACATTCCCTGGCATCAGGGCCCTTGGTACCAGGGGTACCATTTACAAGGCACTTACCTGAATGCCAGGGTTGTGCCAATTGTGGAGACAAAGGTACAGTTTAGGGAAAGAACACTGGTGCTGGGGCCTGGTTAGCAGGGTCCCAGCAGTGCTCATTTGTCTAACCTGTATCTTCTTATCACCGTAAAAAAATTACTGACCTAACTGTGAACCAACTGTCACCTTACTTCTGAGGCATGGTGGGATACTGGAGGTGCGCGGGGCCTACCAGATATTTCATTACCGAAGGTAAGTAACTTGTAAAACTGATAGAGACTCCTAGTTGCAGATTCCTTACCTTAGAATAGATACCCAAGCAATGCCATCCTCGGTGGTGGGCTGCGAACCAAGATCATACTAGAAAGTCCTGCAGGACCGAACGACCAAAATAGCCGTCTCGATGGACCGAATTATCCAGGCAGTAATGCTTAGCAAACGTGTGCGGGGACTCCCACGTAGCTGCCTGACAGATATCCAGGACAGGAACTCCGCGTGCTAACCCAGTGGTAGCAGCAGTTGCTCTGGTGGAATGAGCATGCAAGCCTTCAAGAGGTTGCTTCTTGGCCAAAGCGTAGCACATTTCGATGCAAAGTAGCACCTATCGAGAGATCGTACGCTTTTGCACCACCTTCCCTTTTTTCGCACCCACATACTAAATAAAGAGTTGGTCGTCCACCCAGAAATCTTAAGCACGATTGAGGTAGAACAGCAACGCTCTTTTTGGGTCCAGACGGTGGAGTCTCTCCTCCTCATGGGAAGGATGTGGGTGAGCGTAGAAGGTAGGCAAAGTGATGGACTGGCCTACACGAAAGGGTGTAACCACCTTAGGCAAGAAGGAAGCTCTACTGCGCAACACTACTTTGTCAGGGTGCACAGACAAGTATGGAGGTTTTGAGTAAAGTGCCTGAAGCTCACTCACCCTGCGAGCAGAGGTGATAGCGACCAGAAAGACAGTTTTGAAGTTGAGGAGCCGCAAGGGACAATTATGCATAGGCTCGTAGGGGGTACACATCAAATAAGTAAGTACCAGATTAAGGTCCCACTGAGGCATGATAAATGGAGTGGGAGGAAATAAATGGGTAAGCCCTTTTAGGAACCTACTCACAATAGGAGTTTAAAGACTGAGGGCTGATCATGTAGCCTAAGAAAGGCGGAAATGGCAGATAAATACCCTAAGTGCCCAAAGCTGAGCCCTGCTGGGCTAAAGAAAGAATGAACAGAAGAACCTCTGACAGAGGGGCAGAAAGGGGATCAACCGATTTGCTGGTACACCATGACACAAATTTATTCCAAAGACAGGCGTATACAGTTTTAGTCGAGGGGTGCCTGGCTGCCAAGATAACATTGCAGACTTCGGGTGGAAGGGCAAAAGCCGTCAACTGTTGCCGCTTAATCTCCATGCATGAAGGCAGAGGTTGGACAGGTTCGGGTGAAGAACCGTCCCCCCTGTTGCTGCGACAGAAGATCCGCCCGAAGAGGCAGTGTGAGCGGAGGATCGATGGGCATGCTCAATATCTCTGGATACCACACTCTTCGAGCCCAGTCTGGAGCCACCAAGATGACTTGGGCCCGGTCGTTCTTGATTTTCTTGAAAACTCTGGGCAGAAGAGGGATAGGCGGGAAGACATAAAGGATGCCAGAGTTCCACTCGAGATAAAAAGCGTCTCCAAGCGAGTGCCGCCTTGGAAACTCCAACACGCAAAACAGCTGACATAGCGCGTTCTCGGCGGAGGCTAACAGATCTAACCAAGGCTCTCCCCATTGCTGAGAGAGTCCTTGTACCACCTCCGGATGGAGATGCCATTCGTGATCGGCTGTGCATCGACAGCTGAGTTTGTCTGCTCTGGCGGTGAGGGAGCCCGCCAGATGTTGAACAATCAGGGTAATGCCCTGATGTTCCAGCCATGTCTAGAGGCATAGTGCCTCCTGACAAAGGGTCCAGGACCCTACTCTGCCCTGTTTGTTGGAGTACAACATGGCAGTAGTATTTGTACAACAAATGCTTAACAATACCCCCTGATAAGCCTACTGCTCGACCACACTACCACAAAATAGAGCATTAGAATTATCTCTTTTTACCACTATCTTACCTCAAAGGGGAAGCCTTGGACTCTGTGCATGCTATTTCTTACTTTGAAGTAGTATATACAGAGCCAACTTCCTACAATACCAATTCTCTATTTTGTGGTAGTGTGGTCGAGCAGTAGGCTTATCAGAGGGTAGTGTTAAGCATTTGATATACACACACAGGCAACAAATGAGGAACACACACTTAAAGACTTCAATCCAGGCCAATTGGTTTTTATATAGAAAAATATATTTTCTTAATTTATTTTTAGAACCACAAGATTCAAATTTGAGGTAAGTACATAAAATGCAAGGTACTTCACACAGGTAAGTATAGAACTTTGATTTAAAACAGTAGTACACACAGTTTTGGTTAAAATGGCAAATAGCTATTTTAAAAGTGGACACTGCAAAAATCAACAGTTCCTAGGGTAAGTAAGTTTTGGTTAGTTTCTCAGGTAAGTAAACCACAGTCAGTCTCCTGGGCATAGGCAGCCCACTGCTGGGGGTTCAAGGCAACCCCAAAGCCACAGCACCAGCAACACAGTGCCTGTGAGGTGCAGAGGTCAAGGGAGGGCCCAAAACACATAGGCGCCTATGGAGAACAGGGGTGCTCCGGTTCCAATCTGCTAGCAGGTAAGTACCTGCGTCCTTGGGGAACAGACAAGGGGGGTTTTGTAGAGCACTGTGGGGAGAGGGGGGAACAAGCACACAAAACACACTCAGCGGCACAGGGGCAGCCGGTGCAGTGTGCAAAGTAGGCGTAAGGTTTGCTGTAGAAATCAATGGAGGGACCCGGGGGTCACTCTGGCGATGCAGGCAGGGCACAGGGGGGCTTCTTGGGCCAGCCACTGACTGCGCTAGGATGGGGGCCGCCTGCTGGTCCTTCCTGCACCGGTATGTGGTTCCTCTCGGTCCTGGGGCAGCGGGTGCAGTGCTTGGTCCAGGCGTCGGGTTCCTCTGTTACCAGGCAGTCGCGGTCAGGGGAAGCCTCTGGATCCTCTCAGCAGGTGTCGATGTGGGGGTGCAGGGAGGTAGACTCAGGGTGTCCAAGTCGTTGGAGGTGCCTGGGAGTGCTCTTTGCGGTGTTGGTTGTCCTCAACTCGAGTCAGGGGGTCGGGTGCAGAGTGTGAAGTCTCACGCTTCTGGTGGTAAGTTGGAGTCTCTTTAAAGTGGCTTACTTTGTTGTTGTTTCTGGACAGAGCCACTGTCCTTGGGAAGTTCCTGGTCCTTTAGGTGCAGGTCAGTCCTCAGTCGTCGATGGACCCGTTGGATGCATCGCTGTGCAGGTTCTTTGAGTCTGGAGACAGGACGGTAGGGCTGGGGCCAAGTCAGTTGTCATCTCTGTGTCTTTGCGGGGCTTTCAGGTCAGCAGACCTTCTTTCTTCAGGTTGCAGGAATCTGATTTCCTGGGTTTAGGGTCGCCCCTAAATACTGAATTTAGGGGTGTGTTTAGGTCTGGGGGCAGTTGCCAATGGCTACTTCCCTGGAGGGTGGCTACACCCACTTCGTGCCTCCTCCCCGAGGGGAGGGGGGCAAATCCCTATTCCTAGTGAGGGGAATCCTCCAAAACCAAGATGGAGGATTTCTTATGGGAGGAGTCACCTCAGCTCAGGACACCTTAGGGGCTGTCCTGACTGGTGGGTGACTCCTCCTTGTTTTTCTCATTATCTCCTCTGGACTTGCCGCCAAAAGTGGGGACTGTGTCCAGAGGGGCAGGCATCTCCACTAGCTGGGATGCCCTGGGGCGCTGTAACAACAGACATGAGCCTTTGAGGTTCACCCCCCAGGTGTTACAGTTCCTGCAGGGGGAGGTGAGAAGCACCTCCACTCAGTGCAAGCTTTGTTCCTGACCACAGAGTGGCACTCACCCCATGTGGCCAGAAACTCGTCTTGTTGTGGCAGGAACTGGTCCACCTAACACTAGGAGTCAGACAGGCATGAAGGGGCATTTCTAAGATGCCCTCTGTGTGCATTTTGCAATAAATCCCACACTGGCATCAGTGTGCATTTATTGTGCTGAGAAGTCTGATACCAAACTTCTCAGATTTCAGTGCAGCCATTATGGAACTGTGGAGTTCGTAATTGACAGACTCCCAGACCATATACTCTTTATGGCTACCCTGCACTTACAATGTCTAAGGTTTGGCTTAGACACTGTAGGGGCATAGTGCTCATGCACTATGCCCTCACCTGTGGTATAGTGCACCCTGCCTTAGGGCTGCAAGGCCTGCTAGAGAGGTGACTTACCTATGCCAAAGGCAGTGGCTTGAGGGCATGGCACCCTGAGGGGAGTGTCATGTCGACTTTGTCTTTTCTCCCCACTAGCATACACAAGCTGTGAGGCATGTGCTAAGTGAGGGGTCCCCAGGGTGGCACAATACATGCTGCAGCCCTTAGAGACCTTCCCCCTTGGTACCAGGGTTACCAGTTACAAGGGACTTCTCTGTGTGCCAGGGCTGTGCCAATTGTGGGAACAAACGTACAGTTTAGGGAAAGAACACTGGTGATGGGGCCTGGTTAGCAGGGTCCCAGCACACTTTCAATCATAACTGGCATCAACAAAAGGCAAAAAGTTAAGGGGTAACCATGCCAAGGAAGGCATTTCCCTACACGAAGTCTCAGCATTCCTTGTTGTTTTCGTCGGCAAACAGGCCTAACTGATGATACATACATTGTGGAAAAATGTCTCTTATGACGTTGTCGTGAAGCACCCAGTCATGGGGGTTTGAAAGATTTAGGCTGAGGGAATCCGCTTTTGTGTTTTGGTCCCCCGGAAAGTGAACCGCTGTGACTGACAGCCTCCTCGCTAGTAGCCTATGCCAGGTGGCTTGTGACTCTTGAGATAGAGTTCATACCTGTTTGTTCAAATAGTACATTGTGGTCATGTTGTCTGTTTGGACTAAAATGGAGTTGCCCTTGATGGATGGGTAAAAAGACTTGAGAGCCAGATGAACCGCTCTCAGTTCCAGCAGACTGATGTGGTATTGCTGCTCTTTGTCTGACCACAGACCTTGGGCTTGGAGAGAGCCCATGTGAGCTCCCCAACCCAGTAGCGATGCATCAGTTTCAAAGGTCTCAGTAGGAGTGCTCTGATGAAAAGGAACCCCTACCAACAAATGTTGTTGGTGAGTCCACCACTGTAGTGAGGTTTTTGCTGCAGGTGAGAGGATTATTCTGACTTCCTATCTGGCTGTGAGTTGGCTCCACTGATCTTCCAGGTTCTCCTGAAGCGGTCTCATGCGTAATCTGGCATTCGGAACAATGAAAATGCAGGAGGCCATGGAACCAAGTAGCAAACATATACGTGGGTCGTATAGTGTGAAGAATGCTGTGACATTTCTGCGCTATTGATAATAGTCTCTTTTCCGTAGGATGCACTCTTCCTAGATTTGTGTCCAGCGTCGCTCCTAGGTAGTGAAGCCTCTGGGTTGGAGTTAGTATGGACTTTTGTAGATTGACCTGTAGACCCAGGGTGTTGAAGGTGTCCAAAACGATTCTGAAGAGGTGCAAGGTTTGGTCTGTCTTTCAGTAACCAATCATCGAGGTACGGGTAAATAAAGATCTTTTTCTTTCTCAGGTGTTCTGCTATTGTTGCTACACATTTGGAAAATGTTCGAGGGGCTGATATTAGCCCGAAGGGTAGTACCCTGAATTGGTAATGTTGGGATGCAACTAGGAAGCAAAGGAATTTGCGGTGTTTTGCTGTCACCGGGATGTGAAAATATGCATCCTGTAGATCTATGGAACACATCCAGTCTCCTTGATGGAGCTAAGGGAAAATCTGGTGAAGGGCCAGCATTCTGAATGTTTTTTTGAATGTACTTGTTCAGATGTCTCAGATCCAAAATAGGCCTGGAACCCTGTCTGGACCTTTATTTTGTACTAAGAAATAGAGGGAGTACACGCCTCCTCCTCTCTGCGAAGGTGGAACCTTTATAGATAGCTAGTTTTTGCAGTAGGAAGAGAACCTCTTTCGGCAGGGGAGACTGGTGATGACAATTTGTTTTTGTTGGTTGCACCGGAGGAGGAGGTGACTTGAAACGCAGAGAATACCCATTCTCGACAATATTTAGTACCCATATGTCCTTTGTTATGGAGTGCCACTAGTTTACATAGTTCGTAATACTTCCCCCCACTGGAGTGGTTGACAAGATCAGGGGAAGCAAATCCTCATTGTTTACCAGATGTTTCGGAGGTAGACTGATTTTGTCTACTCGACCCACGTTCCCTTGCTGTCTTTCATGACTGGTAGAACGGTCGTCCTTGTCTTTGCTGTTGCCTTTGGGGTCAATGAGGGGTTGGAATCCTCTGCTGGTATGGACGCCTATCATATAGCCTATACCTTCTACGGTATTCTCTGCATTTGTCTAGCCCTACGGCTTTCAGAGTGTCCAATTCAGACTTCATTTTGGCCAACTCGTCATCTGTGTGGGTCCCAAACAAAGAGTTTCCAGTGAATGGGAGGTTCAGAATGCGATGTTGAGCCTCCTGCTTTAGACCCGTGAGACGAAGCCCAGATGACCTTCTTGCACATATGCCGTGTGCATACCCATGAGCCACTAGGTCTGAACCATCCGCAGTCTCACTGATCACTTGATTGGCTACTAGGCCTCCTTTCTGTAGGATTTCTTGGAAATCCGGTATGTCTTCTCTTGGCAGTTTGTCTACGAACCTGTTTAGAGAGTCCCACAAAGAACGGTTGTACTGTCCTAAAAGTGCAGAGTCACTAGATACCTTCATAAAGAATGCAGAGGTACCACACATCTTTCTACCCAATCAATCCAGATGCTTGCTCTCTTTATCTGGAGAGACTGTTGATGAGGATGCCACCGAATGAGTCTTTCGGGTTGCAGCTAAAATGACAGAATTCGGTGGATGATCAACTCTAAAAAAAATAAAGGATCCTGGTCTGGGGCCTTAGATTTCTTTAGGATTTGAGCACGCAGGCTTGCTGGTGTCCGGAAGGTATCCATGGCTGGCTGTAGAAGACCAGGAACTAACGGTAAAAGCTGTCTTGAAGAGGAGCGATGGTGCAGTGTTTCGAAAATTACAGACTATGGCGCTGTAGGTTCCGGAAGGTCTATATTGAGTTTTTGGGCTCCTCTAACCAACACCTCATTAAAAGTGTTTATGTCGTCCACTGGAGACACTCTTGCTGGAGGAGTATTTGGTAGTGTGGGCGAATAGTCTCTAATAGAAGACGTAGAAGCTGTGGACCATGAAGCAGATCTGCACCTCTGGTGACGGGATCTAGAGGCCTGGGATCTTGACCTTCGCCTGGATGCCTGTGGCAACCTGTTCCTTGTGCACGACTGAGAAGGACTGCGCCGTCGTCGTGGATCAGGCCACTCTGAAGATGGTCTGTCTCCCGCTTGGTGGAGGTGTTGCAGAGGGGGAATATAATTCAGAGTATTGTGAGTCCGGAGACTGATGGGCCAGAGTCTTGTTAAGGCTTTCTAACCACCTCGATGACAGATTTATGGGAGAGAGCTGTCGGTGTGATGAGGCCCTCGAGGACGCTCATCTACTTGATCTACTTGGTATAGTGATGACCGGGTCATGAGGCAGCAACACTGTCTCAGAAGGCGAGGTTTGTCCTGTTGCCATCTTTGGTCAACTTTGAGGAAAGCTGGAATGGTGAGAAGCTCTTTTCAATGTCACCGGCAAAGGTGAGGAGTGTCTCAACATCGAATGACGATGTAATGTCGTTGACGGAGACCGTTCAAACCTTGATGCCGAATGATGGCCCAACGGGGGAGTGTGTCTTGACGTTGAACGCCTCGATGTCGAGTGATGGCACAACAGGGAATTGTCTTGACGTCGAACTGCACCATGTCGCAGTCAACAGAGACCTCAACCTTGTTCTAGAGGTCGTCTTCGACGTTGAGTGTTTCATCGACGAAGGGTCTGGGCGTGCCCTTGACTGAGTCTCAGCACACCTGTGCTTGCTCAACATCGAGCGGTTGGTGGCCGCCGGAGATCTATCCCTCGGAGGTAGTTGTTTCTTTGATGCCATGTCCCTTGACGTCGCCTGTGTCGCCCTTGACGGAGGTGTACTCCTTGACGTCGGTTGACGACGTTGATGCGATGAGGGGAGTGATGACATTGACGGCAAACAAACAGGAATCTTCCTACCTGCTGAGGTGGATCTTGCTCGCCACTTGTCAGAGGAAACTTTTTCTCTGGAGACCTTATGAAGAGATGAAGATTATGTTTTCTCTCATTCATGTAAGCTGTGGAGACAAATTCTTCCTCTGTCTTTCAAAGTTCTTTTTGACAGGCTCTGGCAGTGTTTGCAGGGCTCAGGACAGTGGCTTTGTGGCAAATACACTATGCAGGCTGAGTATGGGTCATTCTGGGCCTTCTTTCTGCCACAAGCAGGGCATTTCACAAAACGGGAAGGCATTTTCCTCAGAGACAAATCTTACTTTACTCAGTAAATGAGAGAAGACGTCGAGCAAATTAAAGAAAATGTGTTTTTAGGTTTTTCTGGTGAAAAACTCAGAAAAATGAGAGCTCAATGCTCCAGGATCCTAACAGAAGGAGCCAGAAAAAAAAGAACTGACCTAACTGTGAACCAACTGTCACCTCATTCTCACCTCTGAGGCATGGTGGGATACTGGAGGTGCTCAGGGTCTTAAAGGCATGGTGCCAGTATTTTGATTCTGTTGTGTTAACCTGCATGCAGCGCATTTGCTAATAATGCTCCTTTATTTTCAATGCAGTTTTTTCTTTTACAGTGAATTGTTTATACTTTCTATGCTCTCTTCTTTGATTGCTGAAAGGTCTTACCTTTAATTGAAGAGTTTAATTAATTTAAAAAAAAGTCACAATAAATAAAGCATTTTTAGCCTGTTTCTCAACATAACACTGCATAATTGCTTGCACTTGTATATATTTGTATTAAAATTCTCTACTAGAATATTACTTTTCATATACTTTTAGTACATATACATGTGTGTTTACATATGCTCAGGGGTCCCTGCACGTGGGTGGGAATATTCAATGTTTATGACTATTGATGAGGATCCCCTGGAAGAGAAATAACACAAACAACTGAACGTTAGATAACATGGCCTCTATACAACCAACTTGACAAACTCTCCACAAGGTCACAAACTTCACTCAAGCACCAATAATAACATACACAACTTCAGGAGTTAACTCAAAACTGCTCAGGTGCTGCCGTTCAATTTCCGCACATGGAGGTGTAGCTTGTGGAGACTCTGGTTTAGGACTTTGCACTGCAGTTGAGACAGGATTTCCTGCTAAAAAGTTAGATGGATTGGAGGGCAAATATTGAGGCTCAACAGCTTCGAGTACCATATTCGTCTGTCTCAGTACGGAGTAATCAGGAGGGTTAGGGCCCTTCTTCACAACGTTCAAAGTTCAAGAAATTAGATACAATTGTGGACCCATTTCTACATAGAGGAATGATGTACAGCATGTTAATCTACAAGACGCCTGCTACATTAACATTTTTGTATCAAAATCTGTTCATTTTGAAATCTGGGGAACATTGACTGAATGCACAGAAAGAAAGGGAAATACACATTATTCTCTCACCCAACTTCTATTACCTTATTGAAAAGAAACTCATCCAGGTGTTTGAGTTCATTGGAGTTTGTGATCTCTCTATGGACTGAAGCATTCCACTTCTCCGAAACTGTGGTAGCTTTGCTGATCTTAATAGAGGGATTGCGTTTGACTTTGGAACTTGCATCCTTCCTCCCTTGATCTCCAGCTTGGATGCGGTTTGGGTGTCCAGATCCTGTATTAGGTGAAGATGAAAAGGAGTGGAGAAAACACAAAATAAAAGTTACTTTAACCCACAGCGGCAGGCTGTGCCATGCGCAGATCTGGATTTCAGTGGTGCTTGTCTAAGCATTTATGCTATTAGGTCAGTTTGCCTTTTGTGATTAGAATGAAGGTTGCATCTATATAGAACAAAGCTAAAGTGGAACTGGTGCCAGTTCAAATGAATACAGCCAAAGTGGCACAGCCCGAAATGATAAAAAAGCACCCTATCATTCTATACCAACCACCTCACCATCATGTCAAGGGATAGGCAACTCCCACTTCAAAACACACCCATAAACATACATAAAGTACCTGGAATCCTGAGAACAGTAAACGAAGCACCACAAACTCTGCCCCACTAGTACACGCCTCGATCATAAATGCACCTCACAGTAGTACAGCATAAGATTCTGCGCCCCTCGACTGAGACTAACAAAACATAAATCCACCAACATGAAACACCCATTGTTCCCTTTGGCACTCGTCCCCAAATGTGAGGTCTGCTGATACTGCATTAACAGAGGCATCAATCAAAAGACCTACACCTACTTTCCTCCTCTTGCCTTCACGGCATTAACAGTATAAACTGCCCACCCCAATGGCAGAAGAGTTGTTCATCCTCAAATACACATACACAGTTACTTCCCTGTAACTTTAGTTCTCCAGTATTTGTATCTTTCATAGATTCCCACACTTGAATCATTCCCCGTCATCGAGGTGGGAGGCCCCGGTACATGTAACCAAGCAGTGTTACCATAGATTTAAAACTAAGGGCCCTTAGGCCTCTTAATTTAACACTCTATCAGAGTCATTTTAAGAAAAAAGACCAAACTTCAGAATCCACCAATCAGGAGACACCACCCTCTAAAACCCTCCTGAGAGAAGCTCTAGTACCTCAGATTTTCAAGTGCGTACAACATGACAAAGAAAAAGAGAGGTGAATGTGAGCTTCTCCAGGAGGCGGGCGGGTCGCATGTTAATCTATGAAAGATTCCAATACTGGAGAATGAAAATGTCACTTACCCAGTGTACATCTGTTCGTGGCATCAGTCGCTGAGATTCACATGGTATGCATGAGCTCGCCATCTGGTGTTGGGTCGGAGTGTTACAAGTTGTTTTTCTTCGAAGAAGTGTTTTCGAGTCACGGGACCGAGTGACTCCACCTTCTGTGCTCATTGCGCATGGGCGTCGACTCCATCTTCGATTGTTTTCCCCGCAGAGGGTGAGGTAGGAGTTGTACTATAGTAATAGTGCCCGCGCAATGAAAAATGTAAGTATGTACCTATTAAAGGATTAAGTAATATATACAAATGTACAAAATTGAAGGTAACTTCTGAACTGCTACAGGCTTCCGGGGAGGTGGGTGGGTCCATGTGAATCTCAGCGACTGATGCCACGAACAGATGTACACTGGGTAAGTGACATTTTCAGTTCGATGGCATCTGTCGCTGTAGATACACATGGTATGCATAGACTAGTAAGCAGTTAGTTCCCCATAAGCGGTGGTTTAGCCTGTAGGAGTAGAAGTTGTCTGAAATAGAGTTCTTAATACAGCTTGACCTACTGTAGCTTGTTGTGCGGATAGCACATCTATACAGTAGTGTTTGGTGAATGTGTGAGGCGTAGACCAAGTGGCTGCCTTACATATTTCCTGCATTGGGATGTTTCCTAAAAAGGCCATTGAAGCACCTTTTTTCCTTGTTGAATGTGCCCTGGGAGTAATGGGCAGTTGTCTTTTTGCTTTAAGGTAGCAGATTTGGATGCATTTAACTATCCATCTGGCTATACCTTGTTTTGATATTGGGTTACCTGCATGAGGTTTTTTGGAATGCAATAAATAGCTGTTTAGTTTTTCTGATGTTCTTTGTTCTGTCAATGTAGTACATTAATGCTCTTTTGACATCTAATGTATGTAGTGCTCTTTCAGCCACAGAATCTGGCTGTGGGAAAAATACTGGTAGTTCTACCGTTTGATTTAGATGGAATGGTGAAATAACTTTTGGTAAAAATTTTGGATTAGGTCGTAGGACGACCTTATTTTTATGTATTTGTATAAAAGGCTCTTGTGTTGTGAACGCTTGAATTTCACTTACTCTTCTTAGAGATGTAATGGCGATGAGAAAGGCAACTTTCCAGGTTAGGAATTGTATTCCGCAAGAGTGCATGGGTTCGAAAGGTGGGCCCATGAGTCTTGTTAGAACCACGTTTAGGTTCCATGAAGGAACAGGTGGTGTTCTTGGTGGTATAATTCTTTTAAGCCCTTCTATAAATGCTTTGATAACTGGTATCCTATACAAGGAAGTTGAATAGGTAGTTTGCAGGTATGCAGATATTGCTGCAAGGTGTATTTTAATAGAAGAGAAGGCTAGCTTTGCTTTTTGTAAATGGAGCAAGTAATTTACTATATGTTTTGGAGTTGCATCTAGCGGTTGTATCTGATTATGATGGCAGTACCAAACAAATCTTTTCCACTTACTTGCGTAGCAGTGTCTAGTGGATGGCCTTCTGGCCTGCTTTATGACTTCCATACACTCTTGGCTAAGTTGTAAGTGTCCGAATTCTAGGATTTCAGGAGCCAGATTGCTAGATTCAGCGATGCTGGGTCCGGGTGTCTGATCTGTTGGTTGTGTTGCGTTAACAGATCTGGTTTGTTGGGCAGTTTGATGTGTGGTACTACAGACAGATCTAGCAGTGTTGTGTACCAGGGTTGTCTTGCCCAAGTTGGTGCTATTAAAATGAGTTTGAGTTTGTTTTGACTCAATTTGTTTACTAGGTAAGGAAGGAGAGGGAGAGGAGGAAAAGCGTAAGCAAATATTCCTGACCAGTTCATCCATAGGGCATTGCCTTGGGATTGCTTGTGTGGGTATCTGGACGCGAAGTTTTGGCATTTTGCGTTCTCTTTTGTTGCAAATAAGTCTATTTGTGGTGTTCCCCAGAGTGTGAAGTAGGTGTACAGAATCTGTGGGTGGATTTCCCATTCGTGGACTTGCTGGTGATCTCGAGAGAGATTGTCTGCCAGCTGATTCTGGATCCCCGGAATAAACTGTGCTATTAGACCAATCTGATGGTGGATTGCCCACTTCCATATTTTTTGAGCTAACAAGCTTAACTGCGTTGAATGTGTTCCTCCTTGTTTGTTTAGATAATACATCGTTGTCATGTTGTCTGTTTTGACAAGGATGTATTTGTGGGTTATGATTGGTTGGAAAGCTTTTAGTGCTTGAAAAACTGCTAATAATTCTAGATGATTTATATGCAGTTTTGTTTGATGTATGTTCCATTGTCCTCTTATGTTGTGTTGATTGAGATGTGCTCCCCACCCTGTCATGGAAGCATCTGTTGTTATTACGTACTCTGGCACTGGGTCTTGGAAAGGCCGCCCTATGTTTAAATTTATACTGTTCCACCATAGAAGCGAGAGGTAAGTTTGGCGGTCTAGCAACACCAGATCTAGAAGGTGACCCTGTGCTTGAGACCACTGTGAGGCTAGGCACTGTTGTAAGGGCCTCATGTGCAGTCTTGCGTTTGGGACAATGGCTATGCATGAGGACATCATGCCTAGGAGCTGTAGTATTGTTCTTGCTTATATTGTTTGGTTTGGAGACATGTGTTGAATGACCCTGTTGAAATTGTGGATCCTTTGTGGAGTTGGCGTTGCTACTCCTTTTGTCGTGTCTATTATGGCTCCTAGATATTGCTGTACTTTGCTTGGCAGAATGTTTGATTTTGCAAAGTTGACGGTGAACCCTAGTTTGTAGAGGGTTTGTATGACTTGATTTGTGTGGTTTGAGCATTGTGTGAGCGAACTGGTTTTGATTAGCCAGTCGTCTAGATACGGGAACACATGTATTTGCTGCCTTCTGATGTGTGCAGCGACTACTGCTAGGCATTTTGTGAATACTCTTGGAGCGGTTGTTAAACCAAAAGGCAATACTTTGAATTGGTAATGTATTCCTTTGAATACAAACCTTAGATATTTCCTGTGTGATTGATGTATTGGTATATGGAAATATGCGTCCTTGAGGTCTAGGGTTGTCATGTAGTCGTGTTTTTTGAGCAATGGTAACACTTCTTGTAGTGTGACCATGTGAAAGTGGTCTGATTTGATGAATGTGTTTACTACTCTGAGGTCTAGAATTGGTCTCAGTGTTTCGTCCTTTTTTGGTATCAAGAAGTACAGTGAATAAACTCCTGTGTTTATTTGTGTGCTTGGTACTAATTCTATTGCATTTTTTTGCAGTAGTGCTTGAACTTCTATCTCTAGAAGCTGTGAATGGTATTTTGTTAAATTTTGTGATTTTGGTGGTATGTCTGGAGGGAATTGCAGGAATTCTATGCAATAACCATGCTGGATAATTGCTAGGACCCATGTGTCTGTAGTTATTTTGTCCCATGCTTCGTAATATTGACGTATCCTCCCCCCCACTGGTGTTGTGTGGGAGGGGTGTGTGACATGTGAGTCACTGCTTGTTGGTAGTGGTTTTGGGGCTTTGAAATCTTCCCCTATTCCTAGGGAATTGCCCCCCTCTATACTGGCCCCGAAAACCTCCCCTGTACTGTCCCTGGTAGGTGGGCGGTGCGGACTGTGAGGTGCTAGCTTGTGTGGCCTGACCCCGAAACCCTCCTCTAAAAGGTGTTTTGCGGAAGGTGTTATAAGATCCTCTGCTCTGCGGGGAGTAGAGTGCGCCCATGGCCTTGGCAGTGTCAGTGTCCTTCTTGAGCTTTTCTATAGCTGTGTCGACCTCCGGACCGAACAGAAGTTTCTCGTTTACTGGCATGTTAAGCACTGCCTGTTGAATTTCTGGCTTGAATCCAGACGTTCTGAGCCATGCGTGCCTACGGATGGTAACCGACGTATTAAAGGTTCTTGCGGCCGTGTCTGCTGCATCCATGGAGGAGCGTATTTGATTGTTGGAAATGTTTTGACCCTCCTCAACAACCTGTTTTGCTCTTTTTTGCAGATCTTTTGGGAGATGTTCAATGAGATGCTGCATCTCATCCCAGTGGGCTCTGTCGTATCGCGCTAGCAGCGCTTGTGAATTTGCGATGCGCCACTGGTTTGCTGCTTGGACAGCAACCCTCTTCCCGGCTGCATCGAACTTCCTACTTTCTTTATCTGGGGGAGGTGCATCCCCAGAAGTGTGTGAGTTTGCCCGTTTTCTGGCAGCCCCTACCACCACAGAGTCTGGTGGCAGCTGAGAGGTGATGAAGACAGGGTCCGTAGGAGGCGCCTTATACTTTTTGTCCACCCTAGGCGTCACTGCCCTACTTTTAACTGGCTCCTTGAAAATGTCCTTTGCATGGCGTAGCATGCCTGGGAGCATCGGCAGGCTTTGGTAGGAGCTGTGGGTTGAGGAGAGGGTGTTAAATAAAAAATCATCCTCTACTTGTTCCGAGTGTAGTTCCACATTATGGAATAGAGCTGCTCTAGCCACCACTTGCGAGTAGGCTGTGCTGTCTTCCGGTGGTGATGGCCTAGTTGGGTATGTGTCTGGGCTGTTATCAGACACTGGTGCGTCGTACAAGTCCCACGCATCCTGATCTTGGTCGTCGTGGCTCATGGCGGTGTGAGCTGGCGAATGTGACGGGGTGTAAGTTGGCGAAGCCGGAGTTACAGGTGGAGGCGAGGGAGGAGGTGTTACCTTTTGTGTTGTTTGTTGCTGAGGAGTAAACTGAAGCGTTCTCTTTCGTTTGACAGGTGGGAGGGTACTGATCTTCCCAGTCCCCTGCTGAATAAAGATACGCTTTTGCGTGTGATCCACGTCAGTGGATTGCAGTTCTTGTTCAAATCTATGTTTCTTCATTTGAGAAGACATAGAATGCTCTTCGGTATAGGAGCCAGAAACAGGGTCTGATGTCGCTTTTTTCGGCTCCGAAAGCCCTGTCGATTGTTTTTTCGGCTCCGAGGTAACCTTCCTCTTTTTCTGTGCCGAAAATTCTTGGCCTCTATGGTCTTCGGCGCCACTGTCTCGGCGTCGATCGGTGTCGACACCGAACTCTCGGTGTCGATGCTTCTGTTTAGCACTCTCTCGGTCCCGAGGAGGCTGCGTGCCGGTGTCTCGACCGAAGTCGGACGATCTCGACACTGAATGGGCCTTTTTCGGTGCCGATTGTTGGTCACCGAGAATTTGGGTGGAGCCATGGCCGGTTGGCAGTGGCGTCCCCTGGGCCTTCTTTCCTTTTTTAAGGTTTGATCTCGACGTCTTACTCACAGTTCTTGTAGAGTGTAGCTCGTCGGAGTCTGAATCCTGGATGGAAAAGGATTCCTCCTGTTCCTCTTCTGTCTCGAACTGTGGACGCTCTTTTGGCGTGGACGCCATCTGGAGTCTTCTCGCTCGACGGTCGCGCAGAGTTTTTCGGGACCGGAACGCCCGACAGGCCTCACAGGATTCTTCGCTGTGCTCGGGTGACAGGCACAGATTACAGACCGAGTGTAGGTCCGTATAAGGATATTTGTTGTGGCATTCGGGGCAGAATCGAAACGGGGTCCGATCCATCGGCGTTGTCCTCCACGCGGTCGGGCCGACTAGGCCCCGACGGGGTGCCGAAATCTACCCCGAAGGGCACCGAGGCGCTTCGATGTTGAACGCGTCGTCGTATGTGTCTATCTCTAACCGGATCGCAACGATACCGTCGAAAATCTTCCGTCTTCAGCTAACTTTCCGTTCCGAAACTCGGAGCGACAGGAACACGTCCGAACCCGATGGCGGAAAGAAAACAATCGAAGATGGAGTCGACGCCCATGCGCAATGAGCACAGAAGGTGGAGTCACTCGGTCCCGTGACTCGAAAACACTTCTTCGAAGAAAAACAACTTGTAACACTCCGACCCAACACCAGATGGCGAGCTCATGCATACCATGTGAATCTCAGCGACAGATGCCATCGAACCTAAAGTTACAGGTAAGAAACAAATTTTCTTACTCCACTATTGGAACTTTCATAGATTTGCATGCTTGAATCAGAGTAGCAAGCAGTGCATATGCACAATGTAACACTCCTGTACTCTATTCAAAACATATATTGAAAGCATTTTAATCTACACCAATATATCAAAATTAAATTCTCTCTTTAAAAAAAAAAAAAACATTACAGTCACATCACTATAAGCATTTAGCATGAATTTGAGACGACTAGTCATAAACAACGTGCATACCCGACGTCAGGATGGTGGGATGAGAGAAGTGGCTCACCTTCAGTGGAAAAGGTTCCTGAGGACTGCTTGACCCACCGCTACCTCTCCTTGAGATAGTGCTTCCAAGCAGTAATGTCTGGTAAATGTATGGCAGATCTCCACGTTGCTGCTCTACAAATATCTTTCAGCGGTACACCAGCAAACAGTGCTGTCGAAGAAGAAACTGCCCACGTTGAATGCGCACAGACTAATTTAGTGGATTGCCCGCTGCCTGATGGCAAAATTGAATTGCTGAAGAGATTCATTTAGCTATGCTCTGTTCAGAGAGCGGATGACCCCGTCTGGGTGCACTGTAAGCCACAAACAGTTGATTGGACCTGCGAAATGATTTAGCCCTGTCTAAATAGAATTTAACACACCTTTTAATGTCTGAAAAGTGCAATGTTCTCTCCGCAGGAGTTGTCGGGTCTGAAAAGAAAGTCTTGACAACTCAGGGCTCATTCAGATGAAAATCCAAAGGGACCTTTGGGATAAAATGCAGATTAGTGCGCAAGATTAATCTGTCTTTTTTGATCTGTAAAAATGGCTCCTGTATGGAAAGTGCTTGTATTTCACTGACTCATCTGGCTGATGTTAGGGCAACAAGTGAGGCAAATTTCCAGGAGAGGAATTTCATAGAAGCTAGATGAATTGGCTCGGAAGGCTGCTTCATAAGTTGCAATATTTAAATTCCAAGAGGGAGGAGGAGGTCTGAATGGCAGCAACACTCTGAAAAGCCCTTTCAGAAATAATTTTTATCAACCTAGGACCATAACGAAGGTGAAGAGTCTGAGCGTATGTAACCACAAACAAAACCTTTTCTACTTACATGAGTACGTCTTATTGGTGCTCGCTACTCTGGCTTTGGATAGAATGTCCCTGCACTCTTGCAGAATGTTTAAATGTGCAAATTTCCTGTGCTCAGGAGTAATGCTGATAATCGCATTGACTGAGGATCCGGATGCAAGATCTGAACGCTGCTCATTGTTAGCAGATGTGGAAATATTTTCAGTGGGATGTGAGGCTTCACTGACAGAAGAAGAAGCTCCACGAACCAATGTTGGCGAGGCCAGTCCAGGCTATTAATATCATTGTGCACGGTTCTCTCTTCATCTTTGTTAGGACTCTCGGGATCAAGGGGATTGGTGGAAAAGCGTATGCAAAGATTCCTGCCCAAGCTATGGAAAATGCATTCCCTCATTGTAGGAAGTTGGCTCTGTATATACTATCTCAAAGTAAGAGATAGTGTGCACAGAGTCCAAGGGTTCCCCCTAGAGGTAAAATAGTGGCAAAATTAGATAATTCCAATGCTCTATTTTGTGGTAGTGTGGTCGAGCAGTAGGCTTATCTGAAAATAGTGTTAAGCATTTGTTGTACACACACAGGCAATAAATGAGGAACACATACTCAAAGACTGAACTCCAGGCCAATAGTTTTTATATGAAATATAGCTTCTTTATTTTTAGAACCACAAGTTCAAGATTTGAAGTAAATACATAAAATGCAAGGTATTCCACACAGGTAAGTTAGGAACTTTGAATTCGAGCAGTAACATATACAGTTTTAGTAAAAATGGCAATAAGCTATTTTAAAAGTGGACACAGTGCAAAAATCAACAGTTCCTGGGGAGGAAAGTAATGGTTAGTTTTTCAGGTAAGTAAGGCACTTAGAAGTTCAAGTTCCTGGGCATAGGCAGCCCACCGTTGGGGGTTCAAGGCAACCCCAAAGTTACCGCACCAGCAACACAGGGGCGTCGGGTGCAGAGGGTGAAGTCTCACGCTTCCGGCGGGAAGAGTGAGTTCTTTAAAAGTTGCTTCTTGGTTGCAAAGATGTTGCTGTGGGTGAACAGTGCCGCTGTTCTCTGGAGTTTCTTGGTCCTTCGGATTTCAGGGCAGTACTCTGAGGCATCAGAGGTCACTGGTCCCAGTCGGATGCATCGCTGTGCAGTTTTCTTTGAGTCAGGAGACAGGCCGGTAGGGCTAGGGCCAAAGCAGTTGTTGTCTCCGTCATCTCTGCAGGGCTTTCGGGTCAGAAGTCCTTCTTCTTGTTTCAGGTTGCAGGAATCTGATTTCCTGGGTTCTGGGGTGCCCCTAAATACTGAATTTAGGGGTGTGTTTAGGTCAGGTAGGCAGTAGCCAAAGACTAGTGTCCTGGAGGGTGGCTACACCCTCTTTGTGCCTCCTCCTCCTGAGGGGAGGGGCACATCCCTAATCCTATTGGGGGAATCCTCCAATATCAAGATGGAGGATTTCTAAAGGCCGGGGTTACCTCAGCTCCGGACACCTTAGGGGCTGTCCTGACTGGTGGGTGACTCCTCCTTGTTTTTCTCATTATCTCCTCCAGCCTTGCCGCCAAAAGTAGGGGCAGTGGCCGGAGGGGCGGGCATCTCCAGTAGCTGGGATGCCCTGGGGTGCTGTAACAAAAGGCATGAGCCTTTGAGGCTCACCACCAGGTGTTACAGTTCCTGCAGGGGGAGGTGAGAAGCACCTCCACCCACTCCACCCAGTAAGGCTTTGTTCCTGGCCACAGAGTGACAAAGGCGCTCTCCCCATGTAGCCAGAAACTCGTCTGGTTGTGGCAGGCTGGCAGAAACTGGTCAGCCTAGCACTAGGAGTCGGACTGGTATTCAGGGGGCATCTCTAAGATGCCCTCTGGGTGTATTTTACAATAAATTCCACACTGGCATCAGTGTGCATTTGTTGTGCTGAGAAGTCTGATACCAAACTTCCCAGATTTCAGTGTACCCATTATGGAACTGTGCAGTTCGTATTTGACAAACTCCCAGACCATATACTCTTATGGCTACCCTGCACTTACGTCTAAGATTTTTCTTAGACACTGTAGGGGCATAGTGCTCATGCACATATGCCCTCACCTGTGGTATGGTGCACCCTGCCTTAGGGCTGTAAGGCCTGCTAGAGGGGTGACTTACCTATGCCACAGGCAGTGTGAGGTTGGCATGGCACTCTGAGGGGAGTGCCATGTCGACTTAGTCATTTTCTCCCCACCAGTACACACAAGCTGTGAAGCAGTGTGCATGTGCTGAGTGAGGTTCCCCAGGGAGGCATAAGACATGCTGCAGCCCTTAAAGACCTTCCCTGGCATCAGGGCCCATGGTACCAGGGGTACCAGTTACAAGGGACTCATCTGAGTGCTAGGGCTGTGCCAATTGTGGAAACAAAGGTACAGTTTAGGGAAAGAACACTGGTGCTGGGGCGTGGTTAGCAGGGTCCCAGCACACTTTCAATCATAACTGGCATTAACAAAAGGCAAAAAGTCAGGGGGTAACCATGCCAAGGAGGCATTTCCTTACAATGTCCCACTGCGGAAAGACAGCAGAACTAATATCTCTAGCAAGATCGATTCAAAGAAAAGACTACATTTCATTACGCCTCTTCAAGTCCTTATTGGGCATGATATCCTCATGCATACATCTAGTTTCTCTCTGCAGACTCAAAATGCGCCCCCTACGAGAGCATTTTTACTCCATTGGCTACTGCCCTCCCAGACCTAAACACACCCCTAAATTCAGTATTTAGGGGCCCTAGAACCTAGGAAACTAGATTCCTGCAACCTAAAGAAGAAGGAGGACTGCTGACCTGAAGCCCTGCAGTGAAGACGGAGACGACAACTGATTTGGCCCCAGTCCCACCGGCCTGTCTCCCTACTTCGACGAAAACTGCAACAGCGACGCATCCAACAGGGACCAGCGACCTTTGAAGCCTCAGAGGACTGCCCTGCATCCAAAGGACCAAGAAGCTCCAGAGAACAGCGGCCCTGTTCAACAAACTGCAACTTTCTGCAACAAAGAAGCAACTTTATTGACTTAACGTTTCCTGCCGGAAGCCTGAGAGACTTTCCACTCTGCACCTGACGCCCCCGGCTTGACTTGCGGAAAACAAACACCTCTGGGAGGACTCCCTAGCGACTGCGAGCCCGTGAGTAACCAGAGACGACCCCCCTGAGCCCCCACAACGACGCCTGCAGAGGAAATCCAGAGGCTCCCCCTGACCGCGACTGCCTCTAACAAGGGACCCAATGCCTGGAACCTACACTGCACCCGCAGCCCCCAGGACCTGAAGGAACCTAACTCCAGTGCAGCAGCGACCCCCAGGCGACCCTCTGCCTAGCCCATGTGGTGGCTACCCCAAGGAGCCCCCACCCGTCCCTGCCTGCATCGCTGAAGAGACCCCCGGGTCTCCCCATTGCTTTCAATACAAAACCCGATGCCTGTTTGCACTCTGCACCCGGCCGCCCTTGTGCCGCTGAGGGTGTACTTTCTGTGCCTACTTGTGTCCCCCCCCGGTGCCCTACAAAACGCCCCTTGTCTGCCCTCCGAGGACGTGGGTACGTACCTGCTGGAAGACTGGAACCGGGGCACCCCTGTTTCCATTGAAGTCTATGTGTTTTGGGCACCTATTTGACCTCTGCACCTGACCGGCCCTGAACTGCTGGTGTGGTAAATTTGGGGTTGCCTTGAACCCCCTACGGTGGGCTACCTTGGACCCAACTTTGAACCCTGTAAGTTTTTTACTTACCTGTGAACCTAACATTTACTTACCTCCCCCAGAAACTGTTTTGATTTTTGCACTGTGTCCACTTTTAAAATAGCTTATTGCCATTTTTGTCAAAACTGAACATGCTACTGTGATTATTCAAAGTTCCTAGAATACCTGAGTGAAATACCTTTTTATTTGAAGTATTACTTGTAAATCTTGAACCTGTGGTTCTTAAAATAAACTAAAAAAAAAAATGTTTCTATATAAAAACCTATCGGCCTGGAGTAAGTCTTTGAGTGTGTGTTCCTCATTTGTTGCCCGTGTGTGTACAACAAATGCTTAACACTACCCTCTGATAAGCCTACTGCTCGACCACACTACCACAAAATAGAGCATTAGAATGATCTACTTTTACCACTATCTTACCTCTAAGGGGAACCCTTGGACTCTATGCACACTATTTCTTACTTTGAAATAGTATATACAGAGCCAACTTCCTACAGGCATGCTATGGTGGTCTGAGTGTCCTGTTTTCCCCCTAGAAAAGTGATCCTGCATGATGGATGGGGCTTTGATTTCTCCCAGCTGAGAGTCAGGCCTAGGCTGCTGAGCAAGGAAACGCACTTTTTTGTTGACCTCCGTGCTCCTATATAGGTGTTCGCTTTTCTCAGCCAATAGTCTAGGTATGGGAATACTTGATGTTTTCTTCTCCTGAGAAAGGCTGCAATAGGAGCTAGGCACTTCGGGAATATCCTAGGAGCTGACTTTAGGCCAAATGGAAGGACTCGAAAGTGAAAATGGCTTCCGGCTAACATGAATCTCAGGTATTGTCTATAGGCTGGGTGAATGGGGATGTGGAAATAGGCATCCTTTAGGTCTAGTGTAGACATAAAATCTCCCTGGTTCAATCGCAGAAGGACATCCTGAAGGCTTATCATGCGAAAGGATTGTTTTCTCAAGTAGGTGTTTAATTCTCTGAGATCGAGGATCGACCTCCAGTCCTTCCACTTTTTGTGAATGAGAAAGAATCTGGAGTAAAAACCTCTTCCTCGCTGTGATGGAGGTACTCTTTCTATTGCACCCTAGGGGAGCATTTTGTTGATCTCTCTCTTGAGTTGTTCTGGATACTTCGGTGAAGTTCTGCGAGGAGGATTGGGAAGAGGTTTTTGGACAAACTCTAGTGTAGGTCCACACTTCATGAGCTCTAAGAACCATTTGTCCGATGTTATCCACCTAGAACCGGGTGAGGATGGTTGGGGGCAGCCAGAGCCTTGGGTGCATCATGCTCTGCGAGCGGAGTCTTTAGCAGGACGAGCTGAGCGACCCCTGGAGCCAGACCTGTGTAGGACGCTTGTGGCAGCTGCTTTTTGGTGAAGTATTGACAAAACTGCTGAGAGGAGGAAGGATACATCCGGTATCTGTATTGATGGTAGCCTCCCCTATACAAAGGCATTCCACACCTTCTTGTGGTTCGAAAGGAAGGCTTTAGAAACTGGAGAGTTCCCAAAGATTTTGATGTATCTGTGTCGGACTTAATTGACTGCAGTGTCTCGTCAATATGCTTACTAAACAATGCCTGGCCATCAAAAGGAAGATCTAGTATTTTATTCTGGACTTCAAGACGGAACGATGTGGCCTTTAACCAGCCTTGCCTCCGAAGGACAGCCGAACCTGAGAGCTGACGAAACGCAGTGGTGACTATGTCCATAGCACAATCTATCATTTCAGCTGAAGAACGCTCTCCCTCATGCAATGTCTTTTTTGCTTCTGACTTAACATCCTCCGGCAACTGATCAAAATGCAGGCGATGTCTGCCTATAATTGCCTGTCATATCTAGCTAACACTACCAGGGAGTTAGCCACTCTTATGATGCTAGACATTGACGAAAACCTCTTCCCGATGTTATCCAACCGTCTACCCTCTTTGTCCGGAGGTGCGGAAATTGGAGGAGAGGGATTCTTGGATCTTCTCTGTGGCGCTTGAGCGACCACTTAATCTGGATGGGGGTGACCAGTCAAAACATGCACAGAAGATGATTTTATATGCCTTTCAGAGCTGTTGGCAAGACCTCTTTCCCCTTTTGTGGAGAATTTATGAGGCAAAGTGGAAGGGCTGCGGCCTTTATAAGACCCTGAGGTGGTCTTTTTGTGGGCCTTTCTTGGATGCTCTGATAAGGATCTTGAATGAGATCTAGCTCTCTTAGATGACTTTCTGGACGATGTTGAGGAGTCATCGCTGTCTGAATCAGAGACTGGGTTGTTTCTAGATTTTAGTTTCTGCAGCCATATTAATAATCTGCCCTCTCTATCCTTCAGGGTCTTAGAAGAGAAGGTATGACATACCTTGCAGTCCTTCGCCGAGTGGTGTGGGTAAAGGCAGTATATGCAGTTCTGATGAGGGTCTTCAGAGTGTAATATTTTTTTCCCCCACAGGTCTTGCAGGATCTGAACAGACTTTTCCTTTCCTTGTCAGACATGCTTGTAGGCCTCACCCACAATCAGTCCGAACAAGTTTAAAAGAAGAATATCAACTTGAGGCAAATCCAAAAGATATGAAGAAAGAGCAGAGCTCTGAGGAGACTCCCTAGCACGACATGCAGTAGAAAACCTGAGGTACTGGAGCTTCTCTCAGGAGGGTTCTAGGGGGTGGTGTCTCCTGATTGGTGGGTTCTGAAGTTTAGTCCTTTTTCTTAAAAGAGGCGTAAGGGCCCTTAGGTTTAAATCTATGGTAACACTGCTTGGTTAAATGTACCGGGGGCTCCCATCTCGACAACGGGGAATGATTCAAGCATGTGAATCTATGAAAGTTCCAATACTGGAGTAACCATCTTAATCATACCATTCTACCAAGGCAAAGTAACTTCTCATAAAAGCTTTCAAGCACAATCCAAAGTAATTCTGCTGGGCAAACCCCAAAATTCAGTTCACCCAAAGGCCTTCAAAAGGTGTCTGTGTGCTGCAAGTCTCGCTATCAAATAATGAAGCGCCGCAGATAGTAATGAACCCTAATACAACTATCTCAGCTGCATAAAAGGAGTCTAACCTAGTGATCATGCGTGGAGCCGACCCACTTTATAATATCCCTTACTGTGGACATACAAACTGCAACAAGAAAAGAAAAGCTATCCCCCTTCTGATGGAAGCACATGCACAGTGGCAGCGGAAGCTAATAGGCAGACTAACGCCCTAACAGGTGTGGCATGAACACCCGGCTTCTCTACAACCCATCTCCATAACAGCCTGAAGAATCTTCTAACAGAGAACACTACAAATAAAAAGAATCATGTTTGCAACAGCCCTAAGCCCTACCAGGGCATAACCTATCTGAATTTAAGATGCAAATAAGCAATGCCAGGGTATAACCCATCTGAATTTAAGATGCAAACACGGACACATGAAGCGCAAACACCCGGTCTGCACAGGAAACACCTTGATAACAGACCAAAGCACAGACCTGCGGCATGAAAAAGCCTACAGAGAAACCAACTTCGTTACAGAAGAAGCAACTTCTGATGTGCCACAATCACACACCTAGACAAGACACACCTTCTTTAAAGGCTGAAACACGGACAGATACAGCACAAACACCCAACATCTTTAGGATCACTTTTTTGTAACAGACTAGAGCACCAGACAAGAGCACAACGAACATCTGGCCTGCACAAGGACCCTCAATCGTACCAGACCGAAGCACCAACAGGAACAAACCACAACATTTAGCCTGCACGGGACTTACCTTCATTCTTCTTGATCCTTGCGGTATCCGAAACAGCAAGAGAAAATCCGACTTCATCCCTGGCTTCCGGAGTCTGAATATTGTCTTTCGAGGATTTCTTTTCAGGTTTCTTTCCTAGCAGTCTGGAAAAAGGACCCCTATGTCTGAATAGACACAATGAAGAAATGTTATAAAATCGGATATTTATGAACACTGATTCTATATGAGGTCACAAGATGCTCACAGGATTGCATGTAAAGAGCATTCACCCCTGGCATCGTACATGCATGAACACAGCTCTGCTACATACTTGTTGCATGATTTCATTCATGCTCACCACAATAATCATAAATCCTCCTTACTGTGTCCTTCACATGGGAATTCACCCCCCATTTTCTTAATTAACTCATGTTATTGATAACAATGGCGGAGACCTCATTCTGAAATGTGCCAACAAGTCTCTCTTAGTTGCTGTTGCTAAAGCTTCAAGGTTTGACAAACATGCAGGGCGTGCCATCGTAGTTCTCACTCGAAGTGACTCTGAATGCTTGGAACAAAAATTAACCGAAAAAGCTCCAGAATTTAAGGATTTCTTTAAGACAGAATACGATGCCTGTGTCTCTTCCATGTTTAAAGTAGCAAACCTCATTCTACAGGGGGGACAACCTCGCAATACCTAACTAGGGAGTGAGATTCTTCAGTCGAATAAAAAGGCCCCCGGATGTTTGATAGGATCCTGCATATTATCTATACCAGTGGCTTGATGAGTAACCTATAATTAACTCTTTCCAAGCAAAATTTAGGACAGGTAAGAGTACAAGGAAACGGACCACTCATCTAGATTTAACCCTGACGAGGTCCACCAGACTCAAAGGGTCTGCTCTACATTTGTTGACCTAAAAATAGAAAGAATTTGTAGAAGAAGAAATAGAATTGCTATAGAGGGGGTTCGTTAGAGATTTCAACCCATACTGTATTTCATTCTTGGAAGAACAACATTTGCCTAGTTATCTTGGTTGGAGTAAAACCACCTCTAAACACCGACTGTAACCCAAAAAATTTGGTAAGGTTGTACGTTGGCTCAATAGTTTTAGATTACTTGGCAAGGATGTTCCTAAATCCTTGTATACCTTACAGTGGGGAACATATGTAAATATAATGGTTAGGCAGTGTCAATTTTTCCGGTCGCCAATCACCATATGGGGATCCCCAAATGTTCTGCAGTGTGAATTGAGATTATAGCACATCAGAGACTCTAATATGAAATATTTTGAATGCAGAAGGAATTGTTGATTAACCCTGATGAAGGATTCAAACTAGAAACTTTTTCTCCACATTCAGAGCCCTGATGGGGTCTCCAACTTAAGCCTCCTGTAAGGAAATGTCTCCTTGGCATAGTTAACCCCTAACTTTTTGCCTTTGCTGATTTTTTTGCCTTTGCTGATGCAAAGTTATGATTTGAAAGTGTGCCGGGACCCTGCTAACCAGGCCCCAGCACCAGTGTTATTTCCCTAAACTGTACCTTTTTCTCCACAACTGGCACACCCTGGCACTCAGTTAAGTCCCTTGTAACTGGTACCCCTGGTACCAAGGGCCCTGATGCCAGGGAAGGTCTTCAAGGGCTGCAGCATGTCTTATGCCACCCTGGGGACCCCTCACTCAGCACATGCACACTGCCTCTCAGCTTGTGTGTGTGCTGGTGGGGAGGAAAGGACTAAATCGACATAGCACTCCCCTCAGAGTGCCATGCCAACCCCACACTGCCTGTGGAGGTGAGGGCATATGTGCATGAGCAATATCTCCCTACAGTGTCTAAGCAAAACCTTAGACATTGTAAGTGCAGGGTAGCCTTAAGAGTATATGGTCTGGGCGTTTGTCAAACACGAACTCCACAGTTCCATAACGGTTACACTGAAAACTGGGAAGTTTGGTATCAAACTTCTCAGCACAATAAATGCACACTGATGACAGTGTGCAATTTATTTTAACATACACCCAGAGAGCATCTTAGAAATGCCCCCTGAATACCTACCCGACTTCTGGTGTAGGCTGACCAGTTTCTGCCAGCCTGCCACACACCAGACATATTGCTGGCCACATGGGGAGAGTGCCTTTGTCACTCTGTGGCCAGGAACAAAACCTGTACTGGGTTGAGGTGCTTCTCACCTCCCCCTGCAGGAACTGTAACACCTGGCGGTGAGCCTCAAAGGCTCACCCCTTTTGGTACAGTGCCCCAGGGCATCCCAGCTAGTGGAGATGTCCGCCCCTCTGGCCACTGCCCCCACTTTTGGCTGCAAGGCTGAAGGAGATAATGAGAAAAACAAGGAGGAGTCACCCACCAGTCAGGACAGTCCCTAAGGTGTCCTGAGCTGAGGTGACCCCTGCCTTAAGAAATCCTCCATCTTGAGTTTGGAGGATTCTCCCAATAGGATTAGGGATGTGCCCCCCTCCCCACAAGGAGGAGGCACAAAGGGGGTGTAGCAACCCTCAAGGACAGTAGCCATTGAGTACTGCCCTCCCAGACCTAAACACACCACTAAATTCAGTATTTAGGGGCACCCCAGATCCCAGGAAATCAGATTCCTGCAACCTGAAGAAACAAGAAGAACTGCTGACCTACAAGCATGCAGATAAGGAGGAAGAAGACAACTGCTTTGGCCCCGGCCCTACCGGCCTGTCTCCAACTTCGAAAACCTGCTCCAGCGACACATCCGACAGGGACCAGCGACCTCTGAAGCCTCAGAGGTCTGCCCTGGACTAAAGGACCAAGAAACTCTAGTGAACAGACGCCTGCAGAGAGAATCTAGAGGCTCCCCCTGACCACGACTGCCTGTAACAAGGGACCCGATGCCTGGAACCAACACTGCACCCGCAGCCCCCAGGACCTGAAGGAACCGAACTTCGACGCAGGAGTGACCCCCAGGCGACCCTCTGCCAAGCCCAGGTGGTGGCTGTCCCGAGAAGCCCCCGTGCCTGCCTGAACCGCTAGAGTGAGCCCCGGGTCCCTCCATTGTTTCTTACCTGAAACCCGACGCCTGCTTTGCACACTGCACCCGGCCGCCCCTGTGCCGCTGAGGGTGTGTTTTGTTTGCCTACTTGTGTCCCACCCAGTGCTCTACAAAACCCCCCTGGTCTGCCCCCCGAAGACACAGGTACTTACCTGCTGGCAGACTGGAACAGGAGAACCCCTGTTCCCCATAGGCACCTATGCGTTTTGGGCACCACCTTTGACCTCTGCACTTGACCGGCCCTGAGCTGCTGGTGTCTTAACTTTGGGGTTGCCTTGAACCCCTAACGGTGGGCTGCCTATGCCCCAGAACTGAGACTTGTAAGTGTTTTACTTACCTCCTAATCTAATCTTTACTTACCTCCTCCAGGAACTGTTGATTTTAGCACTGTGTCCACTTTGATTATAGCTTATTGCCATTTTTACAAAGACTGTATATGATATTGCTTTTATTCAAAGTTCCTAAAGTATCTAAGTGAGGTACCTTACATTTAAAGTATTTAATGTAAATCTTGTACCTGTGGTTCTTAAAATAAACTAAGAAAATATATTTTTCAATATAAAAACCTATTGGCATGCAATTAAGTCTTTGAGTGTGTGTTCCTCATTTATTCCCTGTGTGTGTACAACAAATGCTTAACACTACCCTCTGATAAGCCTACTGCCCAACCACACTACCACAAAATAGAGCATTGGAATTATCTAATTTTGCCACTATCTTACCTCTAAGGGGAACCCTTGGACTCTGTGCACACTATCTCTTACTTTGAGATAATATATACAGAGCCAACTTCCTACAGGAGAGAAAATATGTATGGCAGTGTCTACACAGCAACTTACAAGACTAACAGATCAAGGTCCTAGGCCACACGAACAGGTCACCTCAGGCATCACTGGGGCAGCCGGGTGCAGTTCAGAGTCGGGTGCCCCATGTAAGTCTACGGGTATCGATCCAGTCACAAAGATGCTGCAGGGGTAGACTGAGAGTCCAATCCAGGTGAATCACAAAGAGAGTTCAAGCCTTGCAATTCTCAGGGACATAGGGACACCAGTGGTCTTGTTATCCTCGGTCCAGGGCGTCCAGGTGCATAAGTGGTCTGGACCATCGGGTTTTCGTCACCGGGGGCGGTCGCGGTAGAGGGGGGCTCACACAGAAATAGGCTGCAGGAGTGGACTGTGGATCCAGTCCGACCTAACCAACAAGTGGCCTCAGGGCTCTCGAGTCTCAGGGACGTAGTGACACCTGAGGTCCTCTTCTCTTCCGTCCAAGGCATCTGGGTGCAGAGGACTGTAGGATCTCCGTCACCGGACTTTGTCACAATATGAGGGAGGTCTCTAGAAACAGGCTGCAGATGTTGTCGGGAAGTCCACAGGGGGCAAACTCAAAGTGGGCCTAAAGGTGGGCTTTGTCTCTGGAGGGTCTGAAAACCACACTGGCACCGTTGACCCGCATCAGCTGGGGCTAGGCGTCTCAGGTCTAGTGGTGCTGTCGGGTGTCCGATTTTTGGCAGTCCCAGTCCTCCAGTTCTTTCCTTAGTTGCCTGCAGATGCAGGAAAGCAGCTTGTAAGGAAATGCCTCCTTGGCATGGTTACCCCCTGACTTTTTGCCTTTGCTGATGCTATGTTTTGAATTGAAAGTGTGCTGAGGCCTGCTAACCAGGCCCCAGCACCAGTGTTCTTTCCCTAACCTGTACTTTTGTATCCACAATTGGCACACCCTGGCATCCAGGTAAGCCCCTTGTAACTGGTACTTCTGGTACCAAGGGCCCTGATGCCAGGGAAGGTCTCTAAGGGCTGCAGCATGTCTTATGCCACCCTGGAGACCCCTCACTCAGCACAGACACACTGCTTGCCAGCTTGTGTGTGCTGGTGAGAACAAAATGAGTAAGTCGACATGGCACTCCCCTCAGGGTGCCATGCCAGCCTCTCACTGCCTATGCAAGTATAGATAAGTCACCCCTCTAGCAGGCCTTACAGCCCTAAGGCAGGGTGCACTATACCATAGGTGAGGTCACCAGTGCATGAGCACTGTGCCCCTACAGTGTCTAAGCCAAACCTTAGACATTGTAAGTGCAGGGTAGCCATAAGAGTATATGGTCTGGGAGTCTGTCAAACACGAACTCCACAGCACCATAATGGCTACATAAAACTGGGAAGTTTGGTATCAAACTTCTCAGCACAATAAATGCACACTGATGCCAGTGTACATTTTATTGTGAAACACACCCCAGAGGGCACCTTAGAGGTGCCCCCTGAAACTGTATCCAACTATCTGTGTAGGCTGACTGGTTCCAGCAGCCTGCCACACTAGAGACATGTTGCTGCCCCCATAGGGAGAGTGCCTTTGTCACTCTGAGGCCAGTAACAAAGCCTGCACTGGGTGGAGATGCTAACACCTCCCCCAGGCAGGAGCTGTAACACCTGGCGGTGAGCCTCAAAGGCTCACCCCTTTGTTCCAGCACCGCAGGACACTCCAGCTAGTGGAGTTGCCTGCCCCCTCCGGCCACGGCCCCTACTTTTGGCGGCAAGGCCGGAGAAAATAATGAGAATAACAAGGAGGAGTCACTGGCCAGTAAGGACAGCCCCTAAGGTGTCCTGAGCTGAAGTGACTAACGTTTAGAAATCCTCCATCTTGCAGATGGAGGATTCCCCCAATAGGATTAGGGATGTGACCCCCTCCCCTTGGGAGGAAGCACAAAGAGGGTGTACCCACCCTCAGTGCTAGTAGCCATTGGCTACTAACCCCCCAGACCTAAACACGCCCTTAAATTTAGTATTTAAGGGCTCCCCTGAACCTAAGAATTTAGATTCCTGCAACTTACAAGAAGAAGAGGACTGCTGAGCTGAAAGACCCCTGCAGAGGAAGAAAAGAAGACACCAACTGCTTTGGCCCCAGACCTACTGGCCTGTCTCCTGCCTTCCAAAAGAAACCTGCTCCAGCGACGCTTTCCCAAGGACCAGCGACCTCTGAATCCTCAGAGGACTGCCCTGCTTCAAGAAAGACAAGAAACTCCTGAGGACAGCGGCACTGCTCCAAAAGAACTGCAACTTTGTTTCAAAGGAGCAGATTTAAAGACCCCTGCAAATCCCCGCAAGAAGCGTGAGACTTGCAACACTGCACCCGGCGACCCCGACTCGACTGGTGGAGAAACAACACCTCAGGGAGGACCCTCCGGCGACTCCGAGACCGTGAGTAACCAAAGTTGTCCCCCCTGAGCCTCCACAGCGACGCCTGCAGAGGGAATCCCGAGGCTCCCCCTGACCGCGACTGCCTGAACTCCATTTCCTGACGGCTGGAAAAGACCCTGCACCCGCAGCCCCCAGCACCTGAAGGATCGGAACTTCTGTGCAGGAGTGACCCCCAGGAGGCCCTCTCCCTTGCCTAGGTGGTGGCTACCCTGAGGAGCCCCCTCCTTGCCTGCCTGCACCGCTGAAGAGACCCCTTGGTCTCCCATTGAAACCTACAGAGAACCCGACGCTTGTTTGCAAACTGCACCCGGCCGCCCCCGCGCTGCTGAGGGTGTACTTTTTGTGTGGACTTGTGTCCCCCCCGGTGCCCTACAAAACCCCCCTGGTCTGCCCTCCGAAGACGCGGGTACTTACCTGCTGACAGACTGGAACCGGGGCACCCCCTGCTCTCCATTGAAGCCTATGTGTTTTGGGCACCTCTTTGACCTCTGCACCTGACCGGCCCTGAGCTGCTGGTGTGGTAACTTTGGGGTTGCTCTGAACCTCCAACGGTGGGCTACCTTGGACCCAAAACTGAACCCTGTAGGTAATTTACTTACCTGCTAAAACTAACAATACTTTACCTCCCCCAGGAACTGTGAAAATTGCACAGTGTCCACTTTTAAAACAGCTATTTGTGTTTTATGTGAAAAGTATATATGCTACTGTAATTATTCAAAGTTCCTAAAGTACTTACCTGCAATACCTTTCTAATGAGATATTACATGTAGAATTTGAACCTGTGCTTCTTAAAATAAACTAAGAAAATATATTTTTCTATAACAAAACCTATTGGCTGGATTTGTCTCTGAGTGTGTGTTCCTCATTTATTGCCTGGGTGTATGTACAACAAATGCTTAACACTACTCCTTTGATAAGCCTACTGCTCGACCACACTACCACAAAATAGAGCATTAGTATTATCTCTTTTTGCCACGATCTTACCTCTAAGGGGAACCCTTGGACTCTGTGCATGCTATTCCTTACTTTGAAATAGCACATACAGAGCCAACTTCCTACAGGGGGTAATCAGTCCATTGTTTGATAACACGATATAGCCTATTCACATGTAAGATGTGAACGACCCTCCCTCTTCCCAGCCCTGTAATATCTCATTCGAAAGGTATTGCAGGTAAGTACTTTAGGAACTTCAAAATCATCAAAATTGCATGTATACTTTTCAAGTTATTCACAAATAGCTGTTTTAAAAGTGGACACTTAGTGCAATTTTCACAGTTCCTAGGGGAGGTAAGTATTTGTTAGGTGAACCAGGTAAGTAAGACACTTACAGGGCTTAGTTCTTGGTCCAAGGTAGCCCACCGTTGGGGGTTCAGAGCAACCCCAAAGTCACCACACCAGCAGCTCAGGGCCGGTCAGGTGCAGAGTTCAAAGTGGTGCCCAAAACACATAGGCTAGAATGGAGAGAAGGGGGTGCCCCGGTTCCGGTCTGCTTGCAGGTAAGTACCCGCGTCTTCGGAGGGCAGACCAGGGGGGTTTTGTAGGGCACCGGGGGGGACACAAGTCCACACAGAAATTTCACCCTCAGCAGCGCGGGGGCGGCCGGGTGCAGTGTAGAAACAAGCGTCGGGTTTGTAATGGAAGTCAATGGGAGATCTAGGGATCTCTTCAGCGCTGCAGGCAGGCAAGGGGGGGGTTCCTCGGGGAAACCTCCACTTGGTCAAGGGAGAGGGACTCCTGGGGGTCACTCCTCCAGTGAAAGTCCGGTCCTTCAGGTCCTGGGGGCTGCGGGTGCAGGGTCTCTCCCAGGTGTCGGGACTTAGGATTCAAAGAGTCGCGGTCAGGGGAAGCCTCGGGATTCCCTCTGCAGGCGGCGCTGTGGGGGCTCAGGGGGGACAGGTTTTTGTACTCACAGTCTTAGAGTAGTCCTGGGGTCCCTCCTGAGGTGTTGGATCGTCACCAGCCGAGTCGGGGTCGCCGGGTGCAGTGTTGCAAGTCTCACGCTTCTTGCGGGGAGCTTGCAGGGTTCTTTAAAGCTGCTGGAAACAAAGTTGCAGCTTTTCTTGGAGCAGGTCCGCTGTCCTCTGGAGTTTCTTGTCTTTTCGAAGCAGGGGCAGTCCTCAGAGGATGTCGAGGTCGCTGGTCCCTTTGGAAGGCGTCGCTGGAGCAGGATCTTTGGAAGGCAGGAGACAGGCCGGTGAGTTTCTGGAGCCAAGGCAGTTGTCGTCTTCTGGTCTTCCGCTGCAGGGGTTTTCAGCTGGGCAGTCCTTCTTCTTGTAGTTGCAGGAATCTAATTTTCTAGGGTTCAGGGTAGCCCTTAAATACTAAATTTAAGGGCGTGTTTAGGTCTGGGGGGTTAGTAGCCAATGGCTACTAGCCCTGAGGGTGGGTACACCCTCTTTGTGCCTCCCCCCAAGGGGAGGGGGTCACAATCCTAACCCTATTGGGGGAATCCTCCATCTGCAAGATGGAGGATTTCTAAAAGTTAGAGTCACCTCAGCTCGGGACACCTTAGGGGCTGTCCTGACTGGCCAGTGACTCCTCCTTGTTTTTCTCATTATCTTCTCCGGCCTTGCCGCCAAAAGTGGGGCCTGGCCGGAGGGGGCGGGCAACTCCACTAGCTGGAGTGTCCTGCTGGGTTGGCAGAAAGGAGGTGAGCCTTTGAGGCTCACCGCCAGGTGTGACAATTCCTGCCTGGGAGAGGTGTTAGCATCTCCACCCAGTGCAGGCTTTGTTACTGGCCTCAGAGTGACAAAGGCACTCTCCCCATGGGGCCAGCAACATGTCTCGGTTTGTGGCAGGCTGCTAAAACTAGTCAGCCTACACAGATAGTCGGTTAAGTTTCAGGGGGCACCTCTAAGGTGCCCTCTGTGGTGTATTTTACAATAAAATGTACACTGGCATCAGTGTGCATTTATTGTGCTGAGAAGTTTGATACCAAACTCCCCAGTTTTCAGTGTAGCCATTATGGTGCTGTGGAGTTCGTGTTTGACAAACTCCCAGACCATATACTCTTATGGCTACCCTGCACTTACAATGTCTAAGGTTTTGTTTAGACACTGTAGGGGTACCATGCTCATGCACTGGTACCCTCACCTATGGTATAGTGCACCCTGCCTTAGGGCTGTAAGGCCTGCTAGAGGGGTGTCTTACCTATACTGCATAGGCAGTGAGAGGCTGGCATGGCACCCTGAGGGGAGTGCCATGTCGACTTACTCGTTTTGTCCTCACTAGCACACACAAGCTGGCAAGCAGTGTGTCTGTGCTGAGTGAGAGGTCTCCAGGGTGGCATAAGACATGCTGCAGCCCTTAGAGACCTTCCTTGGCATCAGGGCCCTTGGTACTAGAAGTACCAGTTACAAGGGACTTATCTGGATGCCAGGGTCTGCCAATTGTGGATACAAAAGTACAGGTTAGGGAAAGAACACTGGTGCTGAGGCCTGGTTAGCAGGCCTCAGCACACTTTCAATTGTAAACATAGCATCAGCAAAGGCAAAAAGTCAGGGGGCAACCATGCCAAGGAGGCATTTCCTTACACCCCCCTACTGATATCTCGAGACAGGGCTGGGTTGAAAGGGTGTTGAGCTTGACTTGAAAGGACTCCTTTGAAGTTACCCCCTAAACAAAGGCATTTTTAAGTATAAGTACAAAGGGATTGCTGCCTGATTTTGAGCGCTTTGGAACTGGGACCGAACCTCTGCCTGAGGGACTGCGAGACTGCGCAAAGGACTCATCTGGACTATTCTTCTTTATTGCCCTGCTGCCTGGTGTCTGCTGGGTGGCCCAACTGACTCATCTGGATTGCTTTTCTATAAGTTGCTCTGCTGCCGTCTGTTCCCTGACTGCCAACGACACTGGGTGTTACCCGGAGGAACCACCATCAGTGTTGTCTGCTTAGTTGTGCTGATCTGTCTGTCTACTGCACCCCTTGGGCCCTCACTGTTCTCCAGGGACTGCTGCTCTACAATCCCTGGCTGTGTATTGTTAGCTGGGTGAGCGCTTTATTCCTCACTCCCACCCCCTGAAGCCTAGCGTATGGGGAGCTCTGTGTCCTGCCCCTTGATCTGTCCTTAAATCAGCATGGGGGAGTGCACCAGCTTTTTTTCACCCCTAGCTCTCCACCTAGCGTGTAGTGAGCAATTTAGTGTTTCCCCACCTGCTGTGATCCCGGTGTGAAGTCTGGCCCAGGGAAAGGGTGGGCTGCTCTGTTCTTGCGCTTCGTGCTGCTACTCAAGAAGTGTGGGCGCTTTGCCTTGTCTGGGGTGCCTGCACGCAGTGCCTAGTAAACACACCGTGTAGGAAAATGGCTCCCTGTTGCAGTTACCCCCCACTTTTGGCCTGATACTGATGCTGACGTGCCAGAGAAGTGTGCTGGGACCCTGCTAACCAGGGTCCAGCACCAGTGTTTTTTCACCTAAAATGTACCATTGTTTCCACAATTGGCACACCCCTGGCACACAGATAAGTCCTTTGTAAAAGGTACCAGTGGTACCGAGGGCCTTGTGACCAGGGAAAGTCTCTAAGGGCTGCAGCATGTGTTGAGCCACCCTAAGGGACCCCTCACCTAACACATGCACACGCCATTGTAGATTATGTGTGTTGGTGGGGAGAAAAAGGCAAAGTCGGCATGGCATCCCCCTCAGGATGCCATGCTTACAAAATACTGCCCGTGGCATAGGTAAGTCACCCCTCTAGCAGGCCTTACAGCCCGAAGGTAGGGTGCACTATACCACAGGTGAGGGCATAGCTGCATGGGCAATATGCCCCTACAGTGTCTAAGTCTATTCTTAGACATTGTAAGTACAGTGTGGCCATATTAAGTATATGGTCTGGGAGTTTGTCAAAAACTAACTCCACAGCTCCACAATGGCTACACTGAATAATGGGAAGTTTGGTATCAAATGTCTCAGAAGAATAAACCCACACTGATGCCGGTTGTAGGAAGATGGCTCTGTATATACTATTTCAAAGTAGGAAATAGTGTGCACAGAGTCAAAGGGTTCCTCTTAGAGGTAAGATAGTGGCAAAAAGAGATCATTCTAATGCTCTATTTTGTGGTAGTGTGGTTGAGCAGTAGGCTTATCAGAGGGTAGTGTTAAGCATTTGTTGTACACACACAGGCAATAAATGAGTAACACACACTCAAAGACAATTCCAGGCCAATAGGTTTTTATATTGAAAAATATATTTTCTTAGTTTATTTTAAGAACCACAGGTTCAAGATTTACAAGTAATACTTTAAATGTAAGGTACTTCTCTTAGATACTCTAGGAACTTTGAATAAAAGCAATATCACATACAGTCTTTGTAAAAATGGCAATAAGCTATTTTCAAAGTGGACAAAGTGCAGAAATCAACAGTTCCTGGGGGAGGTAAGTAAAGGTTGGTTTTGAAGGTAAGTAAAACACTTACAAGTCTCAAGTTTGGGGCATAGGCAGCACACCATTGGGGGTTCAAGGCAAACCCAAAGTTATCTCACCAGCAGCTCAGGGCCGGTCAGGTGCAGAGGTCAAAGAGGTGCCCAAAACACATAGGCGCCTATGGGGAACAGGGGTGCTCCGGTCCTAGTTTGCCAGCAGGTAAATACTTGCGTCCTTGGGGGCAGACCAGAGGGGTTTTGTAGAGTACTGGGAGGGACACAAGAATGCACAGAAAGCACACCCTCAGCGGCACAGGAGCGGCCGGCTGCAGTGTGCAAACAGGCATCGGGTTTTAGATTGAAAACAATAGAGAGACCCGGGGGGGGGGGGCGTTGTCCACTTCAACGATGCAGGCAGGCACAGGGGGGGCTCCTTGGGGCAGCCACCACCTGGGCTAGGCAGAGGGTCGCCTGGGGGTCGCTCTTGCACTGGAGTTTGGTTCCTATAGGTCCTGGGGGCTGCGGGTGCAGTGTTGGTTCCAGGCGTTGGGTCCCTTGTTACAGGCAGTCGTGGTCAGGGGGAGCCTCTGGATTCTGCAGGCGTCGTTGTGGGGGCCCAGGGGGGTCGTCTTTGGTTACTCACGGGCTCGCAGTCGCCGGGGAGTCCTCCCTGAGGTGTTGGTATTCTGCAGGTCGAGCCGGGGGCATCGGGTGCAGAGTGTGAAGTCTCATGCTTCCGGCAGGAAACGTGAAGTTTTTAAAGTTGTTGAAAAGTTGCAAGTTTGTTGCTGATTGTTGAGCAGAGCCGCTGCTCACTGGAGTTTCTTGGTCCTGGAGGTCATGGCAGTCTTCTGAGGTCGCTGGTCCCTGTCGGATGCGTCGCTTGAGCAGGTTTTCGAGGTTGGAGACAGGCCGGTAGGGCTGGGGCCAAATCAGTTTTCATCTTCCTCTTTCTCTGCAGGCTTGTAGGTCAGCAGCCCTTCTTCTTTCTTCAGGTTGCAAGAATTAGATTTCCTGGGATCTGGGGAGCCCCTAAATACTGAATTTAGTGGTGTGTTTAGGTCTGGGAGGGCAGTAGCCAATGGCTACTGTCCTTGAGGGTGGCTACACCCTCTTTGTGCCTCCTCCCTGTGGAGAGGGGGGCACATCCCTAATCCTATTGGGGTAATCCTCCAAACTCAAGATGGAGGATTTCTCAAGGCAGGGGTCACCTCAGCTCAGGACACCTCTAGGGCTGTCCTGACTGGTGGGTGACTCCTCCTTGTTTTTCTCATTATCGCCTCCAGCCTTGCCGCCAAAAGTGGGGGTAGTGGCCGGAGGGGCGGGCATCTCCACTAGATGGGATGCCCTGGGGCGCTGTAACAAAGTGGGTGAGCCTTTGAGGCTCACCGCCAGGAGTTACAGTTCCTGCAGGGGTAGGTGAGAAGCACCTCCACCCAGTACAGGCTTTGTTCCAGGCCACAGAGTGACAAAGGCACTCTCCCCATGTGGCCAGCAACATGTCTGGTGTGTGGCAGGCTGGCAGAAACTGGTCAGCCCACACTAGAAGTCGGGTAGGTATTTAGGGGGCATCTCTAAGATGCCCTCTGGGTGTATGTTACAATAAATTGCACACTGGCATCAGTGTGCATTTATTGTGCTGAGAAGTTTGGTATCAAACTTCCCAATTTTCAGTGTAGCCATTATGGAACTGTGGAGTTCGTGTTTGACAAACGCCCAGACCATATACTCTTATGGTTACCCTGCACTTACAATGTCTAAGGTTTTGCTTAGACACTGTAGGGGCATAGTGCTCATGCACATTTGCCCTCACCTGTGGTATAGTGCACCCTGCCTTAGGGCTGTAAGGCCTGCTAGAGGGGTGACTTACCTATGCCACAGGCAATGTGAGGTTGGCATGGCACTCTGACGGGAGTGCCATGTCGACTTCGTAATTTTCTCCCCACCAGTACACACTAGCTGTGAAGCAGTGTGCATGTGCTGAGTGAGGGATCTCCAGGGTAGCATAAGACATGCTGCAGCCCTTAGAGACCTTCCCTGGCATCAGGGCCCTTGGTACCAGGGGTACCAGTTACAACGGACTTACCGGAGTGCCAGGGTTGTGCCAATTGTGGGGACAAAGGTACAGTTTAGGGAAAGAACACTGGTGCTGGGGCCTGGTTAGCAGGGTCCCAGCACACTTTTAAATCATAACTTAGCATCAGCAAAGGCAAAAAGTTAGGGGGTAACCATGCCAAGGAGGCATTTCCTTGCAGCAGGGTATTACTGAGACACGTCATCTTTGGTCTAATGGTGTTTTGTGCAATCCAGTTTATTTTTATATAACCTGTGGAGGAGTTTTCTTTGTGGAGTATTCATTCTGTCACGTGTGCTGTGTGTGTGTTGTGCAAATGCTTTACACATTGCCTGTGGACTGCTCGTGCTAAGCTACCAAAGGGGTAAGCAGGGGTTATCTTGGGTGTGTATCTCCCTTGCCCTGACTAGAGTGGTGGGTTCAGCCTGGATGAGGTGCATACTCTAGCCAACCAGAAATCCCATTTCTAACAGTGGTCCAATAGGTATATGTCCTGATGGTGACCCTATAAACAACAAGTGGTCAAAACACCATCAATGCTTTCAGAAGCCAACTGAATATGAACATTTGTAATGTGTTTGCATGGACCTTGTGTGGTCCTCACGGTTTGTACTTTGGATCCATCGCTTTTATCTTTCAACACTGTTGATTCTGTGTATTCATATGTTGTGTTTGTTTGGAGCCATTTCTAATGGGTTATAAGTGTTTTTGGTACAATTATATTTGCTTTTTAATTATCTTGTTGTTGGTACCTTTCTTGATTATTTCATATCTTTTTTCAATTATTTTGATTTATCGAGTCTCCTGGAACTATTGTAGTTAATAATATATGGATACCTTAGAGTGGCACAAGCTATGCTGCAGCTCTCAGGGACCCACTTTAGTACCTGTGCCCTAGGTGCCAGAGGCACCACTCACTAGGGACTTAGAGGTTCTAAAGGCCTTGTTCACTTGTAGATCAAGTGACCAGTTGTCTTGTCTTGTCTTTGGGGAAGGAACACTGGCACATGAGATCTGGTTAGCAGGAACCCAGTGCACTTCAGTCAAAGCTCCATCATAACAGGCAAAAAGAAAACAGTTTCCTACAAGGAGGACGAGAACTTTCAATGTACAATGTGCCGCACCCATTGGTTCAATGTTATGGGCTCCAATGCAGGGCAAAAAAGGTACATTTTCTCCCTAGCTATGCGATTGCTGGAGGGGGTCAACTGTGAGGAGTCAAGTCAGTTTCTGGTTGACCTAGAATAGTGGTTACGGGGAGCTCCTCTTTCACCCAGATATACCATATCTTTGTCTCTGGTTTCTTTTGGGTGCATGGCCCTGACTGTGTCCAGACTGCTTTTCCATATAATACTGAAGTTATGCCAAAATAATTATGGGTGGAATGCTTGAATTAATCTTAGAAAAAAGAACAGATGATAGACGGAATGTTGAACAATGCAAATGTTCACCCCCAGTCACAAGGTCTGGGTTTAATCCATAATTTTTTTTGCCCACCACCCCACCCCAGTTTGGACCCAGCCATATGGTAATCAGTCTTGACCCTGTTCCCCATGGGAACAGTTCAGCCCAAACAGCCAGACCAGGTCCTCCCTGGACTCGAGACAAGCATCTATGACCGATTTCTGGGTATCACCCCTCGTCAGCCAGTCTTGCTTAAATCTTAGCCACTGGTGATCAATCAAGGCCACAGCCCAGTCCATTGCTGTTTTGCACACCATGCCACCTCAGTTTGGACCAACCCAGAAGTAAATCAGCTCCAACCTGGCTCCAATAGCAACAGTCTAGCCCGAGCTGCCAGGCCAGTTCCCCGCTGAACCAGAACACAAGCAACCCAAGACCAGTTTCACCCTTATCAGATTTCATAAGTCATGTACAGCTTGGTTCCAGTGGCACGGCATGCACAGGATGCATGTCTGGGCACACCCGGCCCACTTATGGCATCGCAGTGGAGTATAGAAAACGGTGATGGGTGGAATGCTTGAATTGATCTCGGTCAATGGGAATCACTATGGGCCACTTCCCAGTTCATCATTATTTTGCACACCATGCCAGCTTATCACCTTTTTATATGCTTCAGTGTAATACCCGGAGAGGAATAGAATGCTGCAGAGCTCAGTCATCCCTGTCTACTAAATAGATCTGCTCTGGCCTGCTGGTGAAAGCCATTCATTACAGTGTCTATGACTGCTGCTGATGTTGTTGCATCAGCGTGGTTGGTTCGTGGGCTTGCCTTTTAAAATTTGCTTGATTTCATTAGTGAAAGACATGCATACGTCATTGCCTTTTCCGGTGTTTAGCCCTCCTTGAGCGCACCGGGCAACTACATAATACATACGAGGCTCTTGGTTTTCCATATAGTTTCTGGACTACTTTTTATTTTTATTTTGTAGGCAGCGTAATCTCGCTGGGCAGTAATCGAGCCCTTTGCTTGACATCGACCTTGTTACATGGATAATTGCACTTTTGCCAGTTGAATGGATAATTGCACTTTTGCCTGTTACATGGATAATTGCACTTTTGTCGATACGTTTGACTGCGAGCAAACTTCTGTTTCCTTTTGTGTCTGCTTCGCGCTCATGGCGGCCGCCGGCTCACTTATGTTAAACTGTTTTACTTTTCAGCTTATGTGGCAAGAAAAGTCTGGTTAGGAGTTTAAAACGCTAATAGCTCTAAATCGAGCAAACGGGAGACCCATTGCATTGCAAATGCTTGTTTATGGTATCTTTACCAGTCTCCCACTTACTCTCTATTAGTGGCAAGATGTCATGCTTCATTTGGCAGTCAGAACGGCCTAAACTGCCAAAGCATTTGCAGCTTTGAGTAATGCTGCTGCCATGGAACCAACTCTGTGGCTCCAATTATCTATGTGCCTGCTGTACCTGTACGATGGTGTTCTTTGTGTTGGGGCCGCATACATGATAAGATCTGGTTTGGGATGGCCCTTAAGGCAGCTTGAGGCCGAGTCGGGGGCTCTGTACTTCTTTTCTACACGGGGCACCATCACTGAAACTGTGGCTGGCGTTTTCATCAACTTAATGCCTTCTGACCAAACAATGTCCAGTACACCTATGGCCATAATAGCTTTTTCAGTGCTGCTCCTTGAGGTCTTACAGGATCACTGCTGATCTACAGAGGTCATTGTGAGTTGCTCTTTTCATCAACGCAAACTGGCCATGTCGGAGAAAGTCTAGTTGGATGGAAGATTTGTTGCCTTCCTTTGGTATGATATAATCATCATACTCCCCATTACCTGCACCATCTGGTAATTTACCCTTTTCCTCCAAATAAGAATACACTGAATCTGAAAAGTCCTCATCCCCCCATCCTTAGGAGTTGGCGGCAACTGCGATAAAGTGACCATCTTTGGAGAATGGTCAGTCAGAGGTGAAGGGGGTGGAGGAAACATTGGTAGTGGAAGAGTAGTTGGGCTAGATGCAGGGAGAACAAAGGTTGTCCAGCAGGCTTCGGCCTTTGAAAGGTGTCCATCACCTGTTGTAAGGCTGACAAAAAAAGCATCAGGCACCTGCATGACCTCAGAGTCTATGTATCAACGATGAGGAGCGTAGAATTAAAGAGGGTTACCAGTTACAAAATTCAGTGGCTAATTTTCATAAGGTTCGTCTTCACTCAAGGCATCTCCTCAAACGCCAAGATGTAAAGCACATCCAACCCAGCTGGGCAATAGGCAGTCTCAAAGGTTCCCAGTTGTAAGAAAACCCCTTCCAATTCAGAAACAGAATTTTGGTGGGAAGGCTTGCTGTCATCTTTACAGGTGAAAAAGTGACTGGTGTAGAAAACAGTGAACAGTGAATAACTTTATAAAGCGCACGACTAGTCAAGAGTGTCCCAGCGCTAAGGGTCATATCAGATACAGGCAATAACAAAAAGCCAGGTCTTAAGCTTTCCCTTAAAGACTGTGCAGGAAGGTGGTTCTGTATATACTACATCCAAATGAGGTATTGAGAGGTATAGTGTGCACTGAGTCCAGGGGTCCCCCAGAGGCTAATGTAGATAATACTAATGCTCTCTTTTGAGGTAGTGTGGTCAAGCTGTTAGACTTATCAGAGGGTAGTGCAAAGCGTTTGTTGTACACACACAGGCAATAAAGGAAGCACACACTCAATGACTGTAAGGAAATGCCTCCTTGGCATGGTTACCCCCTGACTTTTTGCCTTTGCTGATGCTATGTTTACAATTGAAAGTGTGCTGAGGCCTGCTAACCAGGCCCCAGCACCAGTGTTCTTTCCCTAACCTGTACTTTTGTATCCACAATTGGCAGACCCTGGCATCCAGATAAGTCCCTTGTAACTGGTACTTCTAGTACCAAGGGCCCTGATGCCAAGGAAGGTCTCTAAGGGCTGCAGCATGTCTTATGCCACCCTGGAGACCTCTCACTCAGCACAGACACACTGCTTGCCAGCTTGTGTGTGCTAGTGAGGACAAAACGAGTAAGTCGACATGGCACTCCCCTCAGGGTGCCATGCCAGCCTCTCACTGCCTATGCAGTATAGGTAAGACACCCCTCTAGCAGGCCTTACAGCCCTAAGGCAGGGTGCACTATACCATAGGTGAGGGTACCAGTGCATGAGCATGGTACCCCTACCCCTACAGTGTCTAAACAAAACCTTAGACATTGTAAGTGCAGGGTAGCCATAAGAGTATATGGTCTGGGAGTCTGTCAAACACGAACTCCACAGCACCATAATGGCTACACTGAAAACTGGGAAGTTTGGTATCAAACTTCTCAGCACAATAAATGCACACTGATGCCAGTGTACATTTTATTGTAAAATACACCACAGAGGGCACCTTAGAGGTGCCCCCTGAAACTTAACCGACTGTCTGTGTAGGCTGACTAGTTCCAGCAGCCTGCCACACCAGAGACATGTTGCTGGCCCCATGGGGAGAGTGCCTTTGTCACTCTGAGGCCAGTAACAAAGCCTGCACTGGGTGGAGATGCTAACACCTCCCCCAGGCAGGAGCTGTGACACCTGGCGGTGAGCCTCAAAGGCTCACCCCTTTGTCACAGCCCAGCAGGGCACTCCAGCTTAGTGGAGTTGCCCGCCCCCTCCGGCCACGGCCCCCACTTTTGGCGGCAAGGCTGGAGGGAACAAAGAAAGCTACAAGGAGGAGTCACTGGCCAGTCAGGACAGCCCCTAAGGTGTCCTGAGCTGAGGTGACTCTGACTTTTAGAAATCCTCCATCTTGCAGATGGAGGATTCCCCCAATAGGGTTAGGATTGTGACCCCCTCCCCTTGGGAGGAGGCACAAAGAGGGTGTACCCACCCTCAGGGCTAGTAGCCATTGGCTACTAACCCCCCAGACCTAAACACGCCCTTAAATTTAGTATTTAAGGGCTACCCTGAACCCTAGAAAATCAGATTCCTGCAACTACAAGAAGAAGGACTGCCTAGCTGAAAACCCCTGCAGAGGAAGACCAGAAGACGACAACTGCCTTGGCTCCAGAAACTCACCGGCCTGTCTCCTGCCTTCCAAAGATCCTGCTCCAGCGACGCCTTCCAAAGGGACCAGCGACCTCGACATCCTCTGAGGACTGCCCCTGCTTCGAAAAGACAAGAAACTCCCGAGGACAGCAGACCTGCTCCAAGAAAAGCTGCAACTTTGTTTCCAGCAGCTTTAAAGAACCCTGCAAGCTCCCCGCAAGAAGCGTGAGACTTGCAACACTGCACCCGGCGACCCCGACTCGGCTGGTGGCGATCCAACACCTCCGGAGGGACCCCAGGACTACTCTGATACTGTGAGTACCAAAACCTGTCCCCCCTGAGCCCCCACAGCGCCGCCTGCAGAGGGAATCCCGAGGCTTCCCCTGACCGCGACTCTTTGAACCTAAAGTCCCGACGCCTGGGAGAGACCCTGCACCCGCAGCCCCCAGGACCTGAAGGACCGGACTTTCACTGGAGAAGTGACCCCCAGGAGTCCCTCTCCCTTGCCCAAGTGGAGGTTTCCCCGAGGAATCCCCCCCTTGCCTGCCTGCAGCGCTGAAGAGATCCCGAGATCTCTCATAGACTAACATTGCAAACCCGACGCTTGTTTCTACACTGCACCCGGCCGCCCCCGCGCTGCTGAGGGTGAAATTTCTGTGTGGACTTGTGTCCCCCCCGGTGCCCTACAAAACCCCCCTGGTCTGCCCTCCGAAGACGCGGGTACTTACCTGCAAGCAGACCGGAACCGGGGCACCCCCTTCTCTCCATTCTAGCCTATGTGTTTTGGGCACCACTTTGAACTCTGCACCTGACCGGCCCTGAGCTGCTGGTGTGGTGACTTTGGGGTTGCTCTGAACCCCCAACGGTGGGCTACCTTGGACCAAGAACTAAGCCCTGTAAGTGTCTTACTTACCTGGTTAACCTAACAAATACTTACCTCCCCTAGGAACTGTGAAAATTGCACTGTGTCCACTTTTAAAACAGCTATTTGTGAATAACTTGAAAAGTATACATGCAATTTTGATGATTTGAAGTTCCTAAAGTACTTACCTGCAATACCTTTCGAATGAGATATTACATGTAGAATTTGAACCTGTGGTTCTTAAAATAAACTAAGAAAATATATTTTTCTATATAAAAACCTATTGGCTGGATTTGTCTCTGAGTGTGTGTACCTCATTTATTGTCTATGTGTATGTACAACAAATGCTTAACACTACTCCTTGGATAAGCCTACTGCTCGACCACACTACCACACAATAGAGCATTAGTATTATCTATTTTTACCACTATTTTACCTCTAAGGGGAACCCTTGGACTCTGTGCATGCTATTCCTTACTTTGAAATAGCACATACAGAGCCAACTTCCTACATTGGTGGATCAGCGGTGGGGTACAAGACTTTGCATTTGCTGGACTACTCAGCCAATACCTGATCACACGACAAATTCCAAAATTGTCATTAGAAATTGATTTTTGCAATTTGAAAAGTTTTCTAAATTCTTAAAAGACCTGCTAGGGCCTTGTGTTAGATCCTGTTTAGCATTTCTTTTAGAGTTTAAAAGTTAGTAAAAGTTTGAATTAGAGTCTAGAACCAGTTGTAGATTCTTAAAAAGTATTCCAACTTTTAGAAGCAAAATGTCTAGCACAGATGTGACTGTGGTGGAACTCGACACCACACCTTACCTCCATCTTAAGATGAGGGAGCTAAGGTCACTCTGTAAAATAAAGAAAATAACAATGGGCCCCAAACCTACCAAAATACAGCTCCAGGAGCTTTTGGCAGAGTTTGAAAAGGCCAACCCCTCTGAGGGTGGCAACTCAGAGGAAGAGGATAGTGACTTGGAGGAAAATTCCCCCCTACCAGTCCTATCTAGGGAGAACAGGGTCCCTCAAACCCTGACTCCTAAAATAATAGTCAGAGATGCTGGTTCCCTCACAGGAGAGACCAACACCTCTGAAATCACTGAGGATAGCCCCAGTGAAGAGGACATCCAGTTAGCCAGGATGGCCAAAAGATTGGCTTTGGAAAGACAGATCCTAGCCATAGAAAGGGAAAGACAAGAGATGGGCCTAGGACCCATCAATGGTGGCAGCAACATAAATAGGGTCAGAGATTCTCCTGACATGTTGAAAATCCCTAAAGGGATTGTAACTAAATATGAAGATGGTGATGACATCACCAAATGGTTCACAGCTTTTGAGAGGGCTTGTGTAACCAGAAAAGTGAACAGATCTCACTGGGGTGCTCTCCTTTGGGAAATGTTCACAGGAAAGTGTAGGGATAGACTCCTCACACTCTCTGGACAAGATGCAGAATCTTATGACCTCATGAAGGGTACCCTGATTGAGGGCTTTGGATTCTCCACTGAGGAGTACAGGATTAGGTTCAGGGGGGCTCAAAAATCCTCGAGCCAGACCTGGGTTGACTTTGTTGACTACTCAGTGAAAACACTAGATGGTTGGATTCAAGGCAGTGGTGTAAGTAATTATGATAGGCTGTACAATTTATTTGTGAAAGAACACCTGTTAAGTAATTGTTTCAATGATAAACTGCATCAGCATCTGGTAGACCTAGGACCAATTTCTCCCCAAGAATTGGGAAAGAAGGCGGACCATTGGGTCAAGACAAGGGTGTCCAAGACTTCAACAGGGGGTGACCAAAAGAAAGGGGTCACAAAGACTCCCCAGGGGAAGGGTGATGAGACAACCAAAACTAAAAATAGTAAAGAGTCTTCTACAGGCCCCCAAAAACCTGCACAGGAGGGTGGGCCCAGAGCCTCTTCACAAAACAATGGGTACAAGGGTAAAAACTTTGATCCCAAAAAGGCCTGGTGTCATAGCTGTAAACAGCATGGACACCAAACTGGAGACAAGGCCTGTCCCAAGAAAGGTTCCACTCCAAACTCCCATCCAGGTAACACTGGTATGGCCAGTCTCCAAGTGGGATCAACAGTGTGCCCAGAGCAAATCAGGGTCCACACTGAAGCTACTCTAGTTTCTGAGGGTGGGGTGGATTTAGCCACACTAGCTGTCTGGCCGCCTAACATGCAAAAATACAGACAGCAACTCTTAATTAATGGGACTAGAATAGAGGGCCTGAGGGATACAGGTGCCAGTGTCACCATGGTGACAGAGAAACTGGTTTCCCCTGGCCAATACCTGACTGGAAAAACTTACACAGTCACCAACGCAGACAATCAGAGAAAAGTACATCCCATGGCAATGGTTACTTTAGAATGGGGAGGGGTCAAGGGCCTGAAACAGGTGGTGGTCTCCTCAAATATCCCAGTGGACTGTCTGCTTGGAAATGACCTGGAGTCCTCAGCATGGGCTGAGGTAGAACTAAAAACCCATGCAGCAATGCTGGGTATCCCTGAACTGGTGTGTGTGAAAACAAGAGCACAATGCAAGGCACAGGGTGAACAAGTAGAGCTGGAGTCTGGAAGAATGGCCCAGCCTACCAAGAGGAAAGGAAAGTCAGTTGGGAAACCAACTACAACACAGCAAAAGAAAGGGAACCTCTCTTCTCAGGAAGAAGTTCTGCCCTCTGAGGGAACTGAGCCTTTGGAGCTTGAACCTTACCAGGTTGAGCTCTTAGGCCCAGGGGGACCCTCAAGGGAGGAGCTGTGTAAGGGACAAGAAACCTGTCCCTCTCTTGAAGGCCTTAGGCAGCAAGCTGCTGAAGAGTCCAAAGGCAAGAAAAATGGAACACATAGGGTCTATTGGGAAGATGGACTCCTGTACACTGAGGCCAGAGACCCCAAACCTGGTGCCACTAGGAGAGTGGTAGTGCCTCAGCTGTTCAGAGAGTTCATCCTAACATTGGCCCATGACATTCCCCTTGCTGGACATTTGGGACAAACCAAGACGTGGGAGAGGTTAGTCAACCACTTCTACTGGCCCAATATGTCCAACATGGTTAAGGAGTTTTGCCTCTCCTGCCCCACCTGTCAAGCCAGTGGTAAGACAGGTGGGCATCCAAAGGCCCCCCTCATTCCACTTCCAGTGGTGGGGGTTCCCTTTGAAAGAGTGGGTGTGGACATAGTTGGTCCACTAGAACCTCCCACAGCCTCAGGAAATATGTATATCCTGGTAGTAGTGGATCATGCTACCAGGTATCCTGAAGCTATTCCCCTTAGGTCGACTACTGCCCCTGCAGTAGCCAAGGCCCTCATTGGTATCTTTACCAGAGTGGGTTTCCCTAAGGAGGTGGTGTCTGACAGAGGTACCAACTTCATGTCAGCATACCTAAAGCACATGTGGAATGAGTGTGGAGTGACTTATAAATTCACTACACCGTACCATCCACAAACTAATGGCTTGGTGGAGAGATTCAACAAGACATTAAAAGGCATGATCATGGGGCTCCCAGAAAAACTCAAAAGGAGATGGGATGTCCTCTTGCCATGTCTGCTTTTCGCTTACAGAGAAGTGCCACAGAAGGGAGTAGGATTCTCACCCTTTGAACTTCTGTTTGGTCATCCTGTAAGGGGACCACTTGCCCTTGTTAAAGAAGGCTGGGAGAAACCTCTCCATGAGCCTAAACAGGACATAGTGGACTATGTACTTGGCCTTCGCTCTAGAATGGCAGAGTACATGGAAAAGGCAACCAAAAACCTTGAGGCCAGCCAACAGCTCCAGAAGTTTTGGTATGACCAAAAGGCTGCACTGGTTGAGTTCCAACCAGGGCAGAAAGTCTGGGTTCTGGAGCCTGTGGCTCCCAGGGCACTCCAGGACAAATGGAGTGGCCCTTACCCAGTACTAGAAAGGAAGAGTCAGGTCACCTACCTGGTGGACCTGGGCACAAGCAGGAGCCCCAAGAGGGTGATCCATGTAAACCGCCTTAAGCTCTTCCACGACAGAGCTGATGTCAATCTGTTGATGGTAACAGATGAGGATCAGGAGGCAGAGAGTGAACCTCTCCCTGATCTTCTGTCATCAGACCCAAAAGATGGCACAGTAGATGGAGTGATCTACTCAGACACCCTCTCTGGCCAACAGCAAGCTGATTGTAGGAGAGTCCTACAACAGTTTCCTGAACTCTTCTCCTTAACCCCTGGTCAGACACACCTGTGTACCCATGATGTGGACACAGGAGACAGCATGCCTGTCAAGAACAAAATCTTTAGACAATCTGACCATGTTAAGGAAAGCATCAAGGTGGAAGTCCACAAGATGCTGGAATTGGGAGTAATTGAGCGCTCTGACAGCCCCTGGGCTAGCCCAGTGGTCTTAGTCCCCAAACCTCACACCAAAGATGGAAAGAAAGAGATGAGGTTTTGTGTGGACTACAGAGGGCTCAATTCTGTCACCAAGACAGATGCTCATCCAATTCCAAGAGCTGATGAGCTCATAGACAAATTAGGTGCTGCCAAATTCTTAAGTACCTTTGACTTGACAGCAGGGTACTGGCAAATAAAAATGGCACCTGGAGCAAAAGAAAAGACAGCATTCTCCACACCTGATGGGCATTATCAGTTTACTGTTATGCCCTTTGGTTTAAAGAATGCCCCTGCCACCTTCCAAAGGTTGGTGAATCAAGTCCTTGCTGGCTTGGAGTCCTTTAGCACAGCTTATCTTGATGATATTGCTGTGTAAGGAAATGCCTCCTTGGCATGGTTGCCCCCTGACTTTTTGCCTTTGCTGATGCTATGTTTACAATTGAAAGTGTGCTGAGGCCTGCTAACCAGGCCCCAGCACCAGTGTTCTTTCCCTAACCTGTACTTTTGTATCCACAATTGGCAGACCCTGGCATCCAGATAAGTCCCTTGTAACTGGTACTTCTAGTACCAAGGGCCCTGATGCCAAGGAAGGTCTCTAAGGGCTGCAGCATGTCTTATGCCACCCTGGAGACCTCTCACTCAGCACAGACACACTGCTTACCAGCTTGTGTGTGCTAGTGAGGACAAAACGAGTAAGTCGACATGGCACTCCCCTCAGGGTGCCATGCCAGCCTCTCACTGCCTATGCAGTATAGGTAAGACACCCCTCTAGCAGGCCTTACAGCCCTAAGGCAGGGTGCACTATACCATAGGTGAGGGTACCAGTGCATGAGCATGGTACCCCTACAGTGTCTAAACAAAACCTTAGACATTGTAAGTGCAGGGTAGCCATAAGAGTATATGGTCTGGGAGTCTGTCAAACACGAACTCCACAGCACCATAATGGCTACACTGAAAACTGGGAAGTTTGGTATCAAACTTCTCAGCACAATAAATGCACACTGATGCCAGTGTACATTTTATTGTAAAATACACCCCAGAGGGCACCTTAGAGGTGCCCCCTGAAACTTAACCGACTGTCTGCGTAGGCTGACTAGTTCCAGCAGCCTGCCACACTAGAGACATGTTGCTGGCCCCATGGGGAGAGTGCCTTTGTCACTCTGAGGCCAGTAACAAAGCCTGCACTGGGTGGAGATGCTAACACCTCCCCCAGGCAGGAGCTGTAACACCTGGCGGTGAGCCTCAAAGGCTCACCCCTTTGTCACAGCACCGCAGGACACTCCAGCTAGTGGAGTTGCCCGCCCCCTCCGGCCCCGGCCCCCACTTTTGGCGGCAAGGCCGGAGAAAATAATGAGAATAACAAGGAGGAGTCACTGGCCAGTCAGGACAGCCCCTAAGGTGTCCTGAGCTGAGGTGACTCTAACTTTTAGAAATCCTCCATCTTGCAGATGGAGGATTCCCCCAATAGGGTTAGGATTGTGACCCCCTCCCCTTGGGAGGAGGCACAAAGAGGGTGTACCCACCCTCAGGGCTAGTAGCCATTGGCTACTAACCCCCCAGACCTAAACACGCCCTTAAATTTAGTATTTAAGGGCTACCCTGAACCCTAGAAAATTAGATTCCTGCAACTACAAGAAGAAGGACTGCCCAGCTGAAAACCCCTGCAGCGGAAGACCAGAAGACGACAACTGCCTTGGCTCCAGAAACTCACCGGCCTGTCTCCTGCCTTCCAAAGATCCTGCTCCAGCGACGCCTTCCGAAGGGACCAGCGACCTCGACATCCTCTGAGGACTGCCCCTGCTTCGAAAAGACAAGAAACTCCCGAGGACAGCGGACCTGCTCCAAGAAAAGCTGCAACTTTGTTTCCAGCAGCTTTAAAGAACCCTGCAAGCTCCCCGCAAGAAGCGTGAGACTTGCAACACTGCACCCGGCGACCCCGACTCGGCTGGTGGAGATCCGACACCTCAGGAGGGACCCCAGGACTACTCTAAGACTGTGAGTACAAAAACCTGTCCCCCCTGAGCCCCCACAGCGCCGCCTGCAGAGGGAATCCCGAGGCTTCCCCTGACCGCGACTCTTTTGAATCCAAAGTCCCGACACCTGGGAGAGACCCTGCACCCGCAGCCCCCAGGACCTGAAGGACCGGACTTTCACTGGAGAAGTGACCCCCAGGAGTCCCTCTCCCTTGCCCCAGTGGAGGTTTCCCCGAGGAACCCCCCCCTTGCCTGCCTGCAGCGCTGAAGAGATCCCGAGATCTCTCATAGACTAACATTGCGAACCCGACGCTGGTTTCTACACTGCACCCGGCCGCCCCCGCGCCGCTGAGGGTGAAATTTCTGTGTGGACTTGTGTCCCCCCCGGTGCCCTACAAAACCCCCCTGGTCTGCCCTCCGAAGACGCGGGTACTTACCTGCAGGCAGACCGGAACCGGGGCACCCCCTTCTCTCCATTCTAGCCTATGTGTTTTGGGCACCACTTTGAACTCTGCACCTGACCGGCCCTGAGCTGCTGGTGTGGTGACTTTGGGGTTGCTCTGAACCCCCAACGGTGGGCTACCTTGGACCAAGAACTGAACCCTGTAAGTGTCCTACTTACCTGGTAAAACTAACAAAAACTTACCTCCCCCAGGAACTGTGAAAATTGCACTAAGTGTCCACTTTTAAAACAGCTATTTGTGAATAACTTGAAAAGTATACATGCAATTTTGATGATTTGAAGTTCCTAAAGTACTTACCTGCAATACCTTTCGAATGAGATATTACATGTAGAATTTGAACCTGTGGTTCTTAAAATAAACTAAGAAAAGATATTTTTCTATATAAAAACCTATTGGCTGGATTTGTCTCTGAGTGTGTGTACCTCATTTATTGTCTATGTGTATGTACAACAAATGCTTAACACTACTCCTTGGATAAGCCTACTGCTCGACCACACTACCACAAAATAGAGCATTAGTATTATCTATTTTTTTACCACTATTTTACCTCTAAGGGGAACCCTTGGACTCTGTGCATGCTATTCCTTACTTTGAAATAGCACATACAGAGCCAACTTCCTACATTGGTGGATCAGCGGTGGGGTACAAGACTTTGCATTTGCTGGACTACTCAGCCAATACCTGATCACACGACAAATTCCAAAATTGTCATTAGAAATTGATTTTTGCAATTTGAAAAGTTTTCTAAATTCTTAAAAGACCTGCTAGGGCCTTGTGTTAGATCCTGTTTAGCATTTCTTTTAGAGTTTAAAAGTTTGTTAAAAGTTTGAATTAGATTCTAGAATCAGTTTTAGTTTCTTAAAAAGTATTCCAACTTTTAGAAGCATAATGTCTAGCACAGATGTGAATGTGGTGGAACTCGACACCACACCTTACCTCCATCTACAGATGAGAGAGCTAAGGTCACTCTGTAAACTAAAGAAAATAACAATGGGCCCCAAACCTACCAAAATACAGCTCCAGGAGCTTTTGGCAGAGTTTGAAAAGGCCAACCCCTCTGAGGGTGGCAACTCAGAGGAAGAGGATAGTGACTTGGAGGACAATTCCCCCCTACCAGTCCTATCTAGGGAGAACAGGGTCCCTCAAACCCTGACTCCTAAAATAATAGTCAGAGATGCTGGTTCCCTCACAGGAGAGACCAACACCTCTGAAATCACTGAGGATAGCCCCAGTGAAGAGGACATCCAGTTAGCCAGGATGGCCAAAAGATTGGCTTTGGAAAGACAGATCCTAGCCATAGAGAGGGAAAGACAAGAGATGGGCCTAGGACCCATCAATGGTGGCAGCAACATAAATAGGGTCAGAGATTCTCCTGACATGTTGAAAATCCCCAAAGGGATTGTAACTAAATATGAAGATGGTGATGACATCACCAAATGGTTCACAGCTTTTGAGAGGGCTTGTGTAACCAGAAAAGTGAACAGATCTCACTGGGGTGCTCTCCTTTGGGAAATGTTCACAGGAAAGTGTAGGGATAGACTCCTCACACTCTCTGGACAAGATGCAGAATCTTATGACCTCATGAAGGGTACCCTGATTGAGGGCTTTGGATTCTCCACTGAGGAGTACAGGATTAGGTTCAGGGGGGCTCAAAAATCCTCGAGCCAGACCTGGGTTGACTTTGTTGACTACTCAGTGAAAACACTAGATGGTTGGATTCAAGGCAGTGGTGTAAGTAATTATGATGGGCTGTACAATTTATTTGTGAAAGAACACCTGTTAAGTAATTGTTTCAATGATAAACTGCATCAGCATCTGGTAGACCTAGGACCAATTTCTCCCCAAGAATTGGGAAAGAAGGCGGACCATTGGGTCAAGACAAGGGTGTCCAAGACTTCAACAGGGGGTGACCAAAAGAAAGGGGTCACAAAGACTCCCCAGCAGAAGGGTGATGAGACAACCAAAACTAAAAATAGTAAAGAGTCTTCTACAGGCCCCCAAAAACCTGCACAGGAGGGTGGGCCCAGAGCCTCTTCACAAAACAATGGGTACAAGGGTAAAAACTTTGATCCCAAAAAGGCCTGGTGTCATAGCTGTAAACAGCATGGACACCAAACTGGAGACAAGGCCTGTCCCAAGAAAGGTTCCACTCCAAACTCCCATCCAGGTAACACTGGTATGGCTAGTCTCCAAGTGGGATCAACAGTGTGCCCAGAGCAAATCAGGGTCCACACTGAAGCTACTCTAGTTTCTGAGGGTGGGGTGGATTTAGCCACACTAGCTGTCTGGCCGCCTAACATGCAAAAATACAGACAGCAACTCTTAATTAATGGGACTAGAATAGAGGGCCTGAGGGATACAGGTGCCAGTGTCACCATGGTGACAGAGAAACTGGTTTCCCCTGGCCAATACCTGACTGGAAAAACCTACACAGTCACCAACGCTGACAATCAGAGAAAAGTACATCCCATGGCAATGGTTACTTTAGAATGGGGAGGGGTCAATGGCCTGAAACAGGTGGTGGTCTCCTCCAATATCCCAGTGGACTGTCTGCTTGGAAATGACCTGGAGTCCTCAGCATGGGCTGAGGTAGAGCTAAAAACCCATGCAGCAATGCTGGGTATCCCTGAACTGGTGTGTGTGAAAACAAGAGCACAGTGCAAGGCACAGGGTGAAAAAGTAGAGCTGGAGTCTGGAAAAATGGCCCAGCCTACCAAGAGAACAGGAAAGTCAGTTGGGAAACCAACTGCAACACAGCAAAAGAAAGGGAACCTCTCTTCTCAGGAAGAAGTTCTGCCCTCTGAGGGAACTGAGCCTTTGGAGCTTGAACCTTATCAGGTTGAGCTCTTAGGCCCAGGGGGACCCTCAAGGGAAGAGCTGTGTAAGGGACAAGAAACCTGTCCCTCTCTTGAAGGCCTTAGGCAGCAAGCTGCTGAAGAGTCCAAAGGCAAGAAAAATGGAACACATAGGGTCTATTGGGAAGATGGGCTCCTGTACACTGAGGCCAGAGACCCCAAACCTGGTGCCACTAGGAGAGTGGTAGTGCCTCAGCTGTTCAGAGAGTTCATCCTAACATTGGCCCATGACATTCCCCTTGCTGGACATTTGGGACAAACCAAGACGTGGGAGAGGTTAGTCAACCACTTCTACTGGCCCAATATGTCCAACATGGTTAAGGAGTTTTGCCTCTCCTGCCCCACCTGTCAAGCCAGTGGTAAGACAGGTGGGCATCCAAAGGCCCCCCTCATTCCACTTCCAGTGGTGGGGGTGCCCTTTGAAAGAGTGGGTGTGGACATAGTTGGTCCACTGGAACCTCCCACAGCCTCAGGAAATATGTATATCCTGGTAGTAGTGGATCATGCTACCAGGTATCCTGAAGCTATTCCCCTTAGGTCGACTACTGCCCCTGCAGTAGCCAAGGCCCTCATTGGTATCTTTACCAGAGTGGGGTTCCCTAAGGAGGTGGTGTCTGACAGAGGTACCAACTTCATGTCAGCATACCTAAAGCACATGTGGAATGAGTGTGGAGTGACTTATAAATTCACTACACCGTACCATCCACAAACTAATGGCTTGGTTGAGAGATTCAACAAGACATTAAAAGGCATGATCATGGGGCTCCCAGAAAAGCTCAAAAGGAGATGGGATGTCCTCTTGCCATGTCTGCTTTTCGCTTACAGAGAGGTGCCACAGAAGGGAGTAGGATTCTCACCCTTTGAACTTCTGTTTGGTCATCCTGTAAGGGGACCACTTGCCCTTGTTAAAGAAGGCTGGGAGAGACCTCTCCATGAGCCTAAACAGGACATAGTGGACTATGTACTTGGCCTTCGCTCTAGAATGGCAGAGTACATGGAAAAGGCAACCAAAAACCTTGAGGCCAGCCAACAGCTCCAGAAGTTTTGGTATGACCAAAAGGCTGCACTGGTTGAGTTCCAACCAGGGCAGAAAGTCTGGGTTCTGGAGCCTGTGGCTCCCAGGGCACTCCAGGACAAATGGAGTGGCCCTTACCCAGTACTAGAGAGGAAGAGTCAGGTCACCTACTTGGTGGACCTGGGCACAAGCAGGAGCCCCAAGAGGGTGATCCATGTGAACCGCCTTAAGCTCTTCCATGACAGGGCTGATGTGAATCTGTTGATGGTAACAGATGAGGATCAGGAGGCAGAGAGTGAACCTCTCCCTGATCTTCTGTCATCAGACCCAAAAGATGGCACAGTAGATGGAGTGATCTACTCAGACACCCTCTCTGGCCAACAGCAAGCTGATTGTAGGAGAGTCCTACAACAGTTTCCTGAACTCTTCTCCTTAACCCCTGGTCAGACACACCTGTGTACCCATGATGTGGACACAGGAGACAGCATGCCTGTCAAGAACAAAATCTTTAGACAATCTGACCATGTTAAGGAAAGCATCAAGGTGGAAGTCCACAAGATGCTGGAATTGGGAGTAATTGAGCGCTCTGACAGCCCCTGGGCTAGCCCAGTGGTCTTAGTCCCCAAACCTCACACCAAAGATGGAAAGAAAGAGATGAGGTTTTGTGTGGACTACAGAGGGCTCAATTCTGTCACCAAGACAGATGCTCATCCAATTCCAAGAGCTGATGAGCTCATAGACAAATTAGGTGCTGCCAAATTCTTAAGTACCTTTGACTTGACAGCAGGGTACTGGCAAATAAAAATGGCACCTGGAGCAAAAGAAAAGACAGCATTCTCCACACCTGATGGGCATTATCAGTTTACTGTTATGCCCTTTGGTTTAAAGAATGCCCCTGCCACCTTCCAAAGGTTGGTGAATCAAGTCCTTGCTGGCTTGGAGTCCTTTAGCACAGCTTATCTTGATGATATTGCTGTCTTTAGCTCCACCTGGCAGGATCACCTGGTCCACCTGAAGAAGGTTTTGAAGGCTCTGCAATCTGCAGGCCTCTCTATCAAGGCATCCAAATGCCAGATAGGGCAGGGAACTGTGGTTTACTTGGGCCACCTTGTAGGTGGAGGCCAAGTTCAGCCACTCCAACCCAAGATCCAGACTATTCTGGACTGGGTAGCTCCAAAAACCCAGACTCAAGTCAGGGCATTCCTTGGCTTGACTGGGTATTACAGGAGGTTTGTGAAGGGATATGGATCCATTGTGACAGCCCTCACTGAACTCACCTCCAAGAAAATGCCCAAGAAAGTGAACTGGACTGTGGAATGCCAACAGGCCTTTGACACCCTGAAACAAGCAATGTGCTCAGCACCAGTTCTAAAAGCTCCAGATTATTCTAAGCAGTTCATTGTGCAGACAGATGCCTCTGAACATGGGATAGGGGCAGTTTTGTCCCAAACAAATGATGATGGCCTTGACCAGCCTGTTGCTTTCATTAGCAGGAGGTTACTCCCCAGGGAGCAGCGTTGGAGTGCCATTGAGAGGGAGGCCTTTGCTGTGGTTTGGTCCCTGAAGAAGCTGAGACCATACCTCTTTGGGACTCACTTCCTAGTTCAAACTGACCACAGACCTCTCAAATGGCTGATGCAAATGAAAGGTGAAAATCCTAAACTGTTGAGGTGGTCCATCTCCCTACAGGGAATGGACTTTATAGTGGAACACAGACCTGGGACTGCCCATGCCAATGCAGATGGCCTTTCCAGGTTCTTCCACTTAGAAAATGAAGACTCTCTTGGGAAAGGTTAGTCTCATCCTCTTTCGTTTGGGGGGGGGGTTGTGTAAGGAAATGCCTCCTTGGCATGGTTGCCCCCTGACTTTTTGCCTTTGCTGATGCTATGTTTACAATTGAAAGTGTGCTGAGGCCTGCTAACCAGGCCCCAGCACCAGTGTTCTTTCCCTAACCTGTACTTTTGTATCCACAATTGGCAGACCCTGGCATCCAGATAAGTCCCTTGTAACTGGTACTTCTAGTACCAAGGGCCCTGATGCCAAGGAAGGTCTCTAAGGGCTGCAGCATGTCTTATGCCACCCTGGAGACCTCTCACTCAGCACAGACACACTGCTTGCCAGCTTGTGTGTGCTAGTGAGGACAAAACGAGTAAGTCGACATGGCACTCCCCTCAGGGTGCCATGCCAGCCTCTCACTGCCTATGCAGTATAGGTAAGACACCCCTCTAGCAGGCCTTACAGCCCTAAGGCAGGGTGCACTATACCATAGGTGAGGGTACCAGTGCATGAGCATGGTACCCCTACAGTGTCTAAACAAAACCTTAGACATTGTAAGTGCAGGGTAGCCATAAGAGTATATGGTCTGGGAGTCTGTCAAACACGAACTCCACAGCACCATAATGGCTACACTGAAAACTGGGAAGTTTGGTATCAAACTTCTCAGCACAATAAATGCACACTGATGCCAGTGTACATTTTATTGTAAAATACACCACAGAGGGCACCTTAGAGGTGCCCCCTGAAACTTAACCGACTGTCTGTGTAGGCTGACTAGTTCCAGCAGCCTGCCACACCAGAGACATGTTGCTGGCCCCATGGGGAGAGTGCCTTTGTCACTCTGAGGCCAGTAACAAAGCCTGCACTGGGTGGAGATGCTAACACCTCCCCCAGGCAGGAGCTGTGACACCTGGCGGTGAGCCTCAAAGGCTCACCCCTTTGTCACAGCCCAGCAGGGCACTCCAGCTTAGTGGAGTTGCCCGCCCCCTCCGGCCACGGCCCCCACTTTTGGCGGCAAGGCTGGAGGGAACAAAGAAAGCTACAAGGAGGAGTCACTGGCCAGTCAGGACAGCCCCTAAGGTGTCCTGAGCTGAGGTGACTCTGACTTTTAGAAATCCTCCATCTTGCAGATGGAGGATTCCCCCAATAGGGTTAGGATTGTGACCCCCTCCCCTTGGGAGGAGGCACAAAGAGGGTGTACCCACCCTCAGGGCTAGTAGCCATTGGCTACTAACCCCCCAGACCTAAACACGCCCTTAAATTTAGTATTTAAGGGCTACCCTGAACCCTAGAAAATCAGATTCCTGCAACTACAAGAAGAAGGACTGCCTAGCTGAAAACCCCTGCAGAGGAAGACCAGAAGACGACAACTGCCTTGGCTCCAGAAACTCACCGGCCTGTCTCCTGCCTTCCAAAGATCCTGCTCCAGCGACGCCTTCCAAAGGGACCAGCGACCTCGACATCCTCTGAGGACTGCCCCTGCTTCGAAAAGACAAGAAACTCCCGAGGACAGCGGACCTGCTCCAAGAAAAGCTGCAACTTTGTTTCCAGCAGCTTTAAAGAACCCTGCAAGCTCCCCGCAAGAAGCGTGAGACTTGCAACACTGCACCCGGCGACCCCGACTCGGCTGGTGGCGATCCAACACCTCCGGAGGGACCCCAGGACTACTCTGATACTGTGAGTACCAAAACCTGTCCCCCCTGAGCCCCCACAGCGCCGCCTGCAGAGGGAATCCCGAGGCTTCCCCTGACCGCGACTCTTTGAACCTAAAGTCCCGACGCCTGGGAGAGACCCTGCACCCGCAGCCCCCAGGACCTGAAGGACCGGACTTTCACTGGAGAAGTGACCCCCAGGAGTCCCTCTCCCTTGCCCAAGTGGAGGTTCCCCGAGGAATCCCCCCCTTGCCTGCCTGCAGCGCTGAAGAGATCCCGAGATCTCTCATAGACTAACATTGCAAACCCGACGCTTGTTTCTACACTGCACCCGGCCGCCCCCGCGCTGCTGAGGGTGAAATTTCTGTGTGGACTTGTGTCCCCCCCGGTGCCCTACAAAACCCCCCTGGTCTGCCCTCCGAAGACGCGGGTACTTACCTGCAAGCAGACCGGAACCGGGGCACCCCCTTCTCTCCATTCTAGCCTATGTGTTTTGGGCACCACTTTGCACCTGACCGGCCCTGAGCTGCTGGTGTGGTGACTTTGGGGTTGCTCTGAACCCCCAACGGTGGGCTACCTTGGACCAAGAACTAAGCCCTGTAAGTGTCTTACTTACCTGGTTAACCTAACAAATACTTACCTCCCCTAGGAACTGTGAAAATTGCACTGTGTCCACTTTTAAAACAGCTATTTGTGAATAACTTGAAAAGTATACATGCAATTTTGATGATTTGAAGTTCCTAAAGTACTTACCTGCAATACCTTTCGAATGAGATATTACATGTAGAATTTGAACCTGTGGTTCTTAAAATAAACTAAGAAAAGATATTTTTCTATATAAAAACCTATTGGCTGGATTTGTCTCTGAGTGTGTGTACCTCATTTATTGTCTATGTGTATGTACAACAAATGCTTAACACTACTCCTTGGATAAGCCTACTGCTCGACCACACTACCACACAATAGAGCATTAGTATTATCTATTTTTACCACTATTTTACCTCTAAGGGGAACCCTTGGACTCTGTGCATGCTATTCCTTACTTTGAAATAGCACATACAGAGCCAACTTCCTACAATGACTAACTCCGGGCAATTTGTTTTTATATAGCAAACATATATTTTGTTACATTATTTCTAGAACCACAAGGTTCTGACTGCAGGTAAGTATATTTGCAGGTAAGGAACAAACATATGTATCAACACCACTTTGTTTCAATTTGGCAAGTTAAACGGTTTTCAAATAAATAGCAATAATCTGTTTTAAAAGTTGACAGTGCAATTTTCAAACAGTTCTAGGGAGGGAAGAAAAGCTAGTAGAGTTTTGAGGTAAGTCAAAGGACTTATAGTTCCAGCCTCCAAGGGTTAGGATGTCCACCGGTTGGGGTTCAAGTTAACCTCAAACACTCATCACCAGCAACACGGGGCCAGTCGGGTAAAGAGGTCAAAGTTGATGCAAGATTTAAAATGGGCTCCTATGGAGACTGGGTGCACTCGGAATTGGATCTGCCAGCAGGTAAGTACTTGCGTCTTCGGAAGGCAGACCTGGGGTGTTTAGGTGAGCACTGTGGGTGGGGGGATGGAGACGACAGGCACAGGTCAACATAAAACACACACCCTCAGCGGCACAGAGGCGGCCGGGTGCAGGGTGCAAACTCAGCCTCGGGCTCCTAATGCTTTGGAATAGGGGTACCCCAGGGGTCACAAGAAGGCTGCAGGCTGGATCCAGGAGGTCGTTTCAGGGAAACCACAGGCTGGACGTAGAGGAGGGCCACCTGCTGCTGTGGGTCAGCTTAGCAGTCCTCCTTTTTTACTGTCTTCTTTAGGTCGCCAGGAATCTGGTTAGCCGAGTTCAGGGGAGCCTCCTGGATTTAGGGACGTTTCATGGGTCATGGAGCAGTAGCTAATGACTACACCCTTCTGGTGTCCACTCCCTTTAGGGAGGGGGGGACACAGAACTAACCCCATTGGTCCCTTTCCCCTAAACCAAGATGGAGAATTCTGCAGGGAGGGGGGGGTCGGTTCAGCTCTGGACACCTTAGGGATCGTTCTAGCTGAAGTGGTCACTCCCCCCTGTTTTTCCTAAATTTCCCACCGGACTAGCAATCAAAAGTGGGGCTTTGTCCGGTGGGCAGTCATCTCCACTAGCTGGAGTGCCGTGGGACACTAACAGGCGGCCTGAGCCTTTGAGGCTCACTGGCAGCTGTTACAGTTCCTGCAGGGGGAGGTGTGAAGCACCTCCAGCCAGTGCAGGCTTTGTTTCTGGCCTCAGAGAACACAAAGGCTCTCACCCCATGAGGTCAGAAACTTGTCTGGATGTGGCAGGCTGGCACAGACCGGTCAGTCCTGCACTAGAAGTTTGGCTAAAATACAGGCGGCATCTCTAAGATGCCATCTCGGTGCATTTTTCAATAAATCCAACACTGGCATCAGTGTGGGTGTATTGTGCTGAGCAGTTTGATACCAAACTTCCCAGACGTCAGAGAAGCCATCATGGAGCTGTGGAGTTCGTAATGACAAACTCCCAGCCCATGTACTCAAAATGGCCACACTGCATTTATAATGTCTAAGAATGGACTTGGTCACTGTAGGTGCATATCACGCATGCAGCTATGCCATCACCTGTAGTATAGTGCACCCTGTCTTAAGCTGTAAGGCCAGATAGAGGGATGACTTACCTATGCCACAGGCAGTGGTGTGTGGGCATGGCACCCTGAGAGGGGTGCCATGTTGACTTTGTCTTTTTTCCCTGACCAGAAAACACAAGCTGCAATGGCAGTGTGCATGTGTTGGGTTAGGGGTCCCCCTAGGGTGGCATAATACATGCTGCAGCCCTTGGGGACCTTCCCTGGCCACAGAGCCCTTGGTACCAAGGGTATCTTTTTCAAGGGACTTAGCTGTGTGCCAATTGTGGAAACAATGGTATTTTTGGGAAAGAACACTGGGGCCTGGTTAGCAGGTTTCCAGAACACTCTCAGTCAAGTCAGCATCAATATGAGGCAAAAGGTGTGGGGTAGCCATGCCAAAATGTCACTTTCCTAAAGATGGTCTCTATATTTGATGTAGGTCAAGGAGTAGCGTATTCCAGCTCCACCGACCCAGAAAAGAAAAGGAATGGCCCCTAGTCGTATTCCGATGTATCCTAGGAATCTTAGACAGATAGGTACTGGCAAATCGAAGAGCTCTCTCAGGTTTATAAAAAGAGATTCTGGCTGATAAATAAGCAGGACAGGATTGATAGAGACTCTAGGAATTAAAAGCGCCAGTTTAAACAAAATCCTTCTTTCAATGGGAAGCTAATGCAAATTATGCAGATGCAAAGAGATGTGCTCTCGTCCAGGAATGCCAAGAACCAGCCATGCAGTAGCATTCTGAACAATCTGGAGTCTATTAGGTAAATAAGCAGAAAAGACCTTCAACAACGGTGTCACAGACAAAGCTGACATTGTAGTTGATGAAGGAAGATTAACCAAGATGCAAGTAGAGATACCCTTGGTGTCATCATCAACGATGTTCGCTTCATTGAAGGTGCTATCGTCGTTCGGGTTGTCATCGACGATAATTTCTTCATAGATGTTGACTAGGCCTGTGCCATAGGTGGCAATGGGTGCATTGTCAACAATTGTTTTTTTTTTCCCCGACAACGGTGAGGATGACATGCAAGTCAAAGCACTCAACAAAGCTAGATTTGCCGTTTTTTTAGCATGCTGGTGTTTGCCCTTTCTGGAGAGTTTTTCTGAAGAAACTCCAGTTTTTTTTTCTGTGAGGCGATGGATGCAGGCTCTTTAGGATAGTAGTTCAGGTCTACAAATCTCATATTTCAGCTTTTGCGCAGAGTTCGTGTAGGTACTTAGTGGAGTGCTTTCCACTAAATCTTCCAAAGACGAGGAGGCTTCCCCCTTCAAAAGAGTATTTCTTTCTTTTTAGTAAACAGAGTGCCAACCTCCTCTCCATATCTTTTAGGTTATCAGAAGGAGAGGATTTAAAAATGTCACAGCTTGAAGACTTGTGCGCTCGATAAAGGAAACAAGTGCATTGCTCATTTTGGTCATCAGTGTAGACCTTTTCCTGACCACAGGTAGATCAGAATTTAAAAAGAGATATTTTCTGTCCGTCAGACACGATGACAGCTAGAGACAAAGCAGAGGTCTACCAAAAAACAACCAGCAGTACGGGGGGGGGGCTGAATAAGCTACAGGGCAGACAGGAAAGTTATATGGATAAGGTCCGTGTGAGGTAAAAGCAGCTTTCTTCACAGGAAACCCCTCAAACAAGACATGTGGTAGAAATCTGAGCTATGGTGGCCTCTAGCGGGGAATAGGAAAGCTTAGCCCTTCCACCTCAATGGCTGAAGTTTGAAATGAGGTGCTGTGCTACTAAAACACTGGTGTTGAGGGCTATGGACATTTTATCACTATTTACTGCTATTTAACGTTGCCGGGGATCTCCAACCTGACATCACAGGATGATTCAAGCATGTGAATATATGAAATATAACAACTTAAGTGGTGCATTCACAGTAGAAAAAGTTACAGATATCATAATGAAATCCTACAACTAATTTTAAACTAAAGAAAAATGTGATGAGTAAAATAAGAACAAAACAACAAAAACCAAGCAAAGAGAACAGGAAATATGATTTTTTAAACGTTAAGGAAAAAAAGAGCCACGAGGCACAAAGCGCCAATAGTGGGCTATGAAAGCTGTAGAACCACTAGGACCCCAAGCAAAAGCTGGATTTAAATCCAGTAGGTTTATGGAAACTAAACTGTTTAATGGTTACTATCGAGAGGGTAAATACCCAAGGGACCAAGACTACACTTGGACTCCCAAGATCACTTTAGTACAAATATGCTTTATGTCACACTACTAATGTGTTGTTTGTGAGAAAGGGCACATGAGGCTAATATGAGAACTTTGAAGAGACCCTAAACATTTCTGAACTATGTGTAATAATTTTTATTCCATGGCTAGGAATTACTGGCTCAGCCTCTGTTCCAAAAGGTTTAGAATTGGGGACTAACATTGCCCATCTCCTTTGCTGTCCCATCTACTTATCCCTAGTAATTCTTACAGAATCAAACTACATGGAGTTTAAGCTCTAATCCAACCTCCTAGGCTGTTCTAGTTGCTTTGTGTGGGGCTTGAACACAAATCTCCCTATAGGCCCTGATGAATTAATTAGGTTTGAATCAAATGATGCATACTGATTTTAGAGTTCCTAAACTGTTTTTGGAGACTTGTTACATTTCTCACTCATTAGATTCCAAATTGTAATCGCCCCTTTCTGAAAAAGATTTATAAAGTAAGGCATTGAAGCCTGCTTCTGTGCCCGAGGTTAGGATATTCTCTTGGTTGTACTTCACTTTTTATTTAAGCAGAAACACCATAATAATGTCAGATATACTTTAATTGCAACACATTTACTGCTATGAATTTTCTCTGAATGTAGCATTTGGCATGCTCACTTATTTGCTGTAATGTTTTAAATTATTTTATGTAAGCTCTACGTGGGGTGGGGTATCCTGTTGGTAGCTCACCCCAGAGACAGCAAACTGTTATACTTACTTGGCATCAGGATCTTGTTGGGATGAGCCATCGTCTGACTTCTTCGTAGTAAGTGACTTCTTGTGACTCTCTGTTGCACTTGGAGAGGGCTGCACAAATATAAAGCATTACAATCAGTTCCACTTTAATATGTCATATAAACAAACAGTAAGTGTTCTACCTAAAGCAAATAAATGCAATCAGAAGTGAAAATATAGATTTATTTTTTGTGGCGGGAGGCATTCCGCTCTCCTGCTGCATAGCATTTAAAACTGGGTGTGCCCCATTAAAATTATACATTTGGGGACTGAGGGTGTGAGTGTTGGAAAATAAATCACATCCTCTTCCCCAAAATATATGGAAAATGTCACTTACCCAGTGTACATCTGTTTGTGGCATGAGACGCTGCAGATTCACATGCTGTGCATTATCCTGCCATCTAGTGTTGGGCTCGGAGTGTTACAAGTTGTTTTTCTTCGAAGAAGTCTTTTCGAGTCACGAGACCGAGGGACGCCTCCCTTTCGGCTCCATTGCGCATGGGCGTCGACTCCATCTTAGACTGTTTTCCCCGCAGAGGGTGAGGTAGGAGTTGTGTATATAGTAAAGGTGCCCATGCAATGGAGTGAGAATGTATGTACATAATGTGTATACAAAAATAGCATATATCTACAAATTTACAAATGTGCAAGTTTCATCAACTTATAACGGCTACAGGCTCCCGAGGAGGCGGGAGGGCGCATGTGAATCTGCAGCGTCTCATGCCACGAACAGATGTACACTGGGTAAGTGACATTTTCCGTTCAATGGCATGTGTAGCTGCAGATACACATGCTGTGCATAGACTAGTAAGCAGTTATCTCCCCAAAAGCGGTGGCTTAGCCTGTAGGAGTTGAAGTTGTTTGAAATAATGTTCATAATACAGCCTGTCCTACTGTGGCTTGTGGTGTTGTTAACACATCTACACAGTAATGTTTTGTGAATGTATGAGGCGTAGACCACGTGGCTGCCTTACAGATTTCTGTCATAGGTATATTTCCTAGAAAGGCCATTGTGGCGCCTTTCTTCCTAGTGGAGTGCGCTTTTGGCATAATAGGTAGATCTCTTTTTGCTTTAATATAGCAGGTATGAATACATTTCACTATCCATCTGGCAATGCCTTGTTTGGATATTGGATTTCCTGCATGAGGTTTTTGGAAGGCTACAAACAATTGTTTTGTGAAATTGTTTTGTTCTGTCAATGTAATACATTAGTGCTCTTTTAATGTCTAACGTATGTAAGGTTCTTTCAGCTACTGAGTCTGGTTGTGGAAAAAAGACTTGGAGTTCTACTGTTTGGTTTAGGTGGAACGGTGATATAACTTTTGGTAAGAATTTGGGATTTGTACGGAGAACCACTTTATGTTTATGTATTTGTATAAAGGGTTCTTGTATAGTAAATGCTTGTATTTCACTTACTCTTCTAAGAGATGTGATAGCTATTAGGAAGGCTACTTTCCAGGTTAAGTACTGTATCTCAAAGGAGTGCATGGGTTCAAATGTTGGACCCATGAGTCGTGTTAATACAATATTGAGGTTCCACAAGGGGAATGGTGGTGTTCTCGAGGGTATGATTCTTTTTAAACCCTCCATAAATGCTTTGATGACTGGGATTCTAAAAAGTGATGTTGAATGTGTAATCTGCAGATAGGCAGATATTGCTGCGAGATGTATTTTGATAGAAGAAAATGCTAGTTTAGATTTTTGTAAGTGTAATAAATAGCTTACAATGTTTTTTGCGGAATCATGTAGTGGTTGAATTTGATTATTATGGCAGTAATAAACATATCTTTTCCATTTGTTTGCGTAACAATGTCTTGTAGTAGGTTTTCTAGCTTGCTTAATGACCTCCATACATTCTTGTATAAGGTCTAGATGTCCAAATTCTAAGACTTCAGGAGCCAGATTGCTAGATTGAGCGATGCTGGATTCGGGTGTCTGATCTGCTGTTTGTGTTGAGTTAACACATCGGGTCTGTTTGGTAGTTTGACATGAGGTACTACTGACAGGTCCAGTAGTGTTGTGTACCACGGTTGCCGAGCCCAGGTTGGTGCTATTAGTATTAGTTTGAGTCTGTTTTGACTCAATTTGTTTACCAGGTAAGGAAGGAGTGGGAGAGGGGGAAAAGCGTAAGCAAATATCCCTGACCAACTCATCCATAACGCATTGCCCTTGGACTGAGGGTGTGGATACCAGGACGAGAAGTCTTGGCATTTTGCGTTTTGTTTTGTTGCAAATAGGTCTATTTCTGGTGTTCCCCAGCGTAGAAAGTAGTTTTGTAGTACCTGGGGATGAATCTCCCATTCGTGTGTTTGTTGGTGATCTCGACTGAGATTGTCGGCTAACTGGTTTTGGATCCCTGGGATATACTGTGCTATTAGGCGAATGTGAATCGCTCAATGCCAAATCTTTCGTGCTAAGAGACACAGTTGTGATGAGTGTGTCCCTCCTTGTTTGTTTAGGTAATACATTGTTGTCATGCTGTCTGTTTTGACAAGAATGTGTTTGTGGGCTATCAGTGGTTGAAATGCTTTCAGTGCTAGAAACACTGCTAACAGTTCTAACTGATTTATGTGCAGTTGTTTTTGGTGAACGTCCCATTATCCCTGTATACTGTGCTGGTTGAGGTGTGCTCCCCACCCCATCATGGAAGCATCTGTTGTGATCACGTATTGTGGCACTGGGTCTTGGAATGGCCGCCCTTGGTTTAAATTTATAGGATTCCACCATTGAAGCGAGAAGTGTGTCTGGCGGTCTATCAACACTAGATCTTGAAGTTGACCCTGTGCTTGTGTCCATTGTGTTGCTAGGCACTGTTGTAAGGGCCACATGTGTAGTCTTGCATTTGGGACAATGGCTATGCATGAAGACATCATGCTTAGGAGTTTCATTACAAACCTCACTTGATAGTGTTGGTTTGGGTACATGTTTAAAATTACATTTTGGAAGGCTTGTACCCTTTGTGGACTTGGAGTGGCAATCCCCTTTTGTGTGTTGATTGTTGCTCCTACGTATTGTTGTATTTGACACGGTTGTAGATGTGATTTTTGGTAGTTTATAGAGAACCCTAGTTTGTGAAGGGTTTCTATGACATATTTTGTGTGTCGAAGACATTGTTGCTGAGTGTTGGTTTTTATTAACCAATCGTCTAAGTAAGGGAATACATGAATGTGCTGTCTCCTGATGTGAGCGGCTACTACTGCAAGGCATTTTGAGAATTCCCTTGGGGCTGTTATGCCGAATGGTAAGACCTTGAATTGGTAATGCACGCCTTGGATTACAAACCTTAAGTATTCCCTGTGTGAAGGATGTATGGGTATGTGGAAATAAGCATCCTTGAGATCTAATGTTGACATGTAGTCCTGTTTGAGTAAGGAAATCACATCTTGAAGTGTCACCATGTGAAAGTGATCTGATTTGATGTAAAGGTTCAGTGTTCTGAGGTCTAATATGGGTCTCAGTGTTTTGTCTTTTTTTGGAATTAGGAAATACAGGGAGTAAACACCTGTTCCTTTTTGATGGGTGGGTACTAGTTCTATTGCTTCTTTTTGTAACAATGTTTGGACTTCTAGTTGTAGCAGGTCTAAGTGTTGTTTGGTCATAACGTGTGCTCTTGGAGGCACATCTGGAGGCAAATGTAGGAATTCTATGCAATAACCATGTTGGATAATGGCTAGGACCCACGCATCCGTAGTTATGTGTTCCCAGTTGTGGTAATAATTTGTAAGTCTCCCTCCCACTGGTGTTGTGTGGTGGAGGTTTGTGACATTGAAGTCACTGTTTGGTTTGTGGGGGTTTTGGACTTTCCCTCTTGTATTAGAGAAACTGTCCACCTCTATATTGTCCTCGAAAACCTCCCCTCTGATACTGGCCCTGATATGTGGGTCTGACTTGTGAGGTGGAAGGCTCTGTGGTTTGGGCCTGAAACCCGCCTCTAAAGTGTGGCTTCCTAAAAGTGCCTCTGCTCTGTGGGGAGTAGAGCGCGCCCATGGCTTTGGCCGTGTCCGTGTCTTTTTTCAGTTTTTCTATTGCTGTATCCACCTCTGGCCCAAACAATTGTTGTTTGTTAAAAGGCATATTCAGCACAGCCTGCTGGATTTCTGGCTTAAATCCGGAGGTTCGTAACCATGCGTGTCTTCGAATGGTTACTGCCGTGTTCACAGTCCTCGCCGCCGTGTCTGCCGAGTCCATAACCGACCTTATTTGGTTGTTCGAGATAGCTTGGTCCTCCTCAACAACCTGTTGGGCACGTTTGTGGAACTCTTTGGGAAGGTGCTGAATGAGATGTTGCATTTCATCCCAATGTGCCCTGTTGTATCGTGCCAACAGAGCTTGCGAATTGGCAATTCGCCATTGATTGGCTGCCTGAGCTGCCACCCTTTTGCCTGCTGCATCGAATTTCCGACTTTCTTTGTCGGGTGGTGGTGCGTCTCCAGAAGATTTGTGAGTTCGCCCTTTCCTCGGTGGCGAGTCTGTTCGGAGCCGGTTTCACGACCGGAGTCGGATGTCTTTGGCTGCTGGGAGGCCTTTTTCGGTGCCGATGTTTGGTCACCGTGTTTTCAGGTTAAGCCATGGCCTGTTGGCGGTGGTGTCCCCTTGGCCTTCATTATCTTTGTGTGATTTTTTTACCGGGGCTGGTTTAATCATGGTTTGTTGCGTCTTCGGCTGGTCGGTCTCGGACTCGTCCGAGTCCGAATCTCGAATGGAGAATCTCTCCTCTTCTTCGACGACGGTGTGTCCGGCCGGTGTCGACGCCATCTGGAGTCTTCTTGCTCTTCGATCCCTCGTGTTTTCTTGGATCGAAATGCCCGACAGGCCTTGCAAGTATCCTCTTTGTGTTCAGGGGACAAACACAGATTACAGACCAAGTGTTGGTCTGTATAAGGATACTTAGCGTGGCAGTTGGGGCAGAAGGGGGTCTGGTCCAAGAGGTTTGAAGATGGACGCAGTCGTGCCGACCAGGCCCCGTGGAGGAGTGGAAGCCCCGAAGGGCTGCCGGGGCTCTTCGGTGTCGATTTGCTAGCACTAACCCGATACCGAGCGCAAACAATACCGTTGAATTTTCCGATGGATAATGAAAATGTCACTTACCCAGTGTACATCTGTTCGTGGCATCAGTCGCTGTAGATTCGCATGTTTTGCATAGCTCGCCATCTGGTGTTGGGCCGGAGTGTTACAAGTTGTTTTTCTTCGAAGAAGTCTTTCGAGTCACGGGACCGAGTGACTCCTCCTTTTGTCTCCATTGCGCATGGGCGTCGACTCCATCTTCGATTGTTTTTCCCCGCAGAGGGTGAGATAGGAGTTGAATTGTAGTAATAGTGCCCATGCAATGGAGTGACTAAGTATGTACCTATTTAAGGTTGAGATGATACATATACAAATAGTTGAAGGTAACTTCCAAACTGCTACAGGCTCCCGGGGAGGCGGGTGGGCACATGCGAATCTACAGCGACTGATGCCACGAACAGATGTACACTGGGTAAGTGACATTTTCAGTTCGATGGCATCTGTCGCTGTAGATACGCATGTTTTGCATAGACTAGTAAGCAGTTATCTCCCCAAAAGCGGTGGCTCAGCCTGTAGGAGTGGAAGTAGTTTGAAATAATGTTCTTAATACGGCTTGACCTACTGTGGCTTGTTGTGCGGATAACACATCTACACAGTAGTGCTTGGTGAATGTGCGAGGCGTAGACCATGTGGCTGCCTTACATATTTCTTGCATTGGGATGTTTCCTAGAAAGGCCATGGTAGCACCCTTCTTTCTGGTTGAGTGTGCCCTTGGTGTAATGGGCAGCTGTCGTTTAGCTTTAAGGTAGCAGATTTGGATGCATTTAACTATCCATCTGGCTATACCTTGTTTTGATATTGGGTTTCCTGCATGAGGTTTTTGAAATGCAATAAATAGTTGTTTAGTCTTTCTGATGTTCTTTGTTCTGTCAATGTAATACATTAATGCTCTTTTGACATCTAATGTATGTAGTGCCCTTTCAGCTACGGTATCTGGCTGTGGAAAGAACACTGGAAGTTCCACTGTTTGATTTAGATGGAACGGTGAAATAACCTTTGGCAAAAATTTAGGATTAGTCCTTAGGACGACCTTATTCTTGTGTAGTTGTATAAAAGGTTCTTGTATTGTAAACGCCTGAATCTCGCTTACTCTTCTTAGGGAAGTAATGGCGATGAGAAATGCAACCTTCCAGGTTAGGAACTGTATTTCGCAGGAGTGCATGGGTTCAAAAGGTGGACCCATAAGTCTAGTTAGGACAACATTTAGGTTCCATGAAGGAACAGGTGGTGTTCTTGGTGGTATAATTCTCCTAAGGCCCTCCATGAATGCTTTAATGACTGGTATTTTATATAGGGAAGTTGAATAGGTAGTCTGCAGGTATGCAGATATTGCTGCAAGGTGTATTTTAATGGAAGAGAAAGCCAGGTTAGATTTTTGTAAGTGAAGCAAGTAACCCACTACATGTTCTGGAGTTGTGTGTAATGGTTGTATTTTATTAATATGGCAGTAGCAAACAAACCTCTTCCATTTACTTGCATAGCAGTGCCTGGTGGATGGCCTTCTGGCTTGCTTTATGACTTCCATACATTCTTGGGTAAGTTGTAAGTGCCCGAATTCTAGGATCTCAGGAGCCAGATTGCTAGATTCAGCGATGCTGGATCTGGGTGTCTGATCTTTTGGTTGTGTTGTGTCAACAGATCTGGCCTGTTGGGCAATTTGATGTAGGGTACTACTGATAGGTCTAGCAGCGTTGTGTACCAGGGTTGCCTTGCCCAAGTTGGTGCTATTAATATGAGTTTGAGTTTGTTTTGACTGAGTTTGTTTACCAGGTAAGGAAGGAGAGGGAGAGGAGGAAAAGCGTAAGCAAATATCCCTGACCAGTTCATCCATAGGGCATTGCCTTGGGACTGTTTGTGTGGGTATCTGGATGCGAAGTTTTGGCATTTTGCGTTCTCCTTCGTCGCAAACAAGTCTATTTGAGGTGTTCCCCAGAGTTTGAAATAGGTGTTCAGAATTTGGGGGTGAATTTCCCATTCGTGGACCTGTTGGTGATCTCGAGAGAGGTTGTCTGCGAGTTGATTTTGGATCCCTGGTATAAATTGTGCTATTAGGCGAATTTGGTTGTGGATTGCCCAACGCCAAATTTTTTGTGCTAGCAGGCTTAACTGCGTGGAGTGTGTCCCCCCCTTGCTTGTTTAGATAATACATTGTTGTCATGTTGTCTGTCTTGACGAGAATGTATTTGTGAACTATTATTGGTTGGAAAGCTTTTAGTGCTTGAAAAACTGCTAGAAGTTCTAGGTGATTTATATGCAGTTTTGTTTGATGTACGTTCCATTGTCCTTGTATGCTGTGTTGATCGAGGTGTGCTCCCCACCCTGTCATGGAAGCATCTGTTGTTATTACGTATTGTGGCACTGGGTCTTGGAAAGGCCGCCCTTTGTTTAAATTTATGTTGTTCCACCACAGAAGCGAGAGGTATGTTTGGCGGTCTATTAACACCAGATCTAGAAGATGACCCTGTGCTTGAGACCACTGTGATGCTAGGCACTGTTGTAAGGGCCTCATGTGCAGTCTTGCGTTTGGGACAATGGCTATGCATGAAGACATCATGCCTAGGAGTTGTAATATCATCTTTGCTTGTATCTTTTGTGTTGGATACATGCGTTGTATGATGGTGTTGAAATTTTGAATTCTTTGGGGACTTGGAGTGGCTACTCCTTTTGTTGTGTCTATTATGGCTCCTAGGTATTGTTGTACCTTGCACGGCAGAATGTTGGATTTCGTGAAGTTGACGGTGAACCCTAGTTTGAAGAGGGTTTGTATGATCTGATTTGTGTGATTTGAGCACTCTATTAACGAATGGGCCTTGATTAGCCAGTCGTCTAGATATGGGAACACATGTATTTGCTGCCTTCTGATGTGTGCAGCGACTATCGCTAGACATTTGGTAAAGACTCTTGGTGCGGTTGTTAATCCGAAAGGCAGTACCTTGAATTGGTAATGTATTCCTTTGAATACAAACCTTAGGTATTTCCTGTGCGATGGGTGTATTGGTATATGGAAATACGCGTCCTTGAGGTCTAAAGTAGACATGTAGTCGTGTAGTTTTAGCAATGGTAATACTTCTTGTAGTGTGACCATGTGAAAGTGGTCTGATTTGATGAATGTGTTCACTATTCTGAGGTCTAGGATTGGTCTCAGCGTTTTGTCCTTCTTTGGTATCAGAAAGTACAGTGAGTAAACTCCTGTGTTTATTTGTGTGTTTGGCACTAATTCGATTGCATTCTTTTGCAATAGTGCCTGCACTTCTATCTCCAGGAGATTGGAATGATGTTTTGTCAAATTTTGTGCTTTTGGTGGTATGTTTGGAGGGAATTGTAGAAATTCTATGCAATAACCATGTTGGATAATTGCTAGAACCCAAGTGTCTGTAGTGATTTCCTCCCATGCTTTGTAATAATGACTTATTCTTCCCCCCACTGGTGTTGTGTGGAGGGGGTGAGTGACATGTGAGTCACTGCTTAGTAGTAGGGGTTTTGGGGCTTTGAAATTTTCCTCTATTTCTAGGGAATTGCCCTCCTCTATATTGTCCCCGAAAACCTCCTCTGTACTGTCCCTGGTAACTGGACGGTGTTGCCTGTGAGGTGCTGGCTTGTGTGCTCTGACCCCGAAACCCCCCTCTAAAGGGTGTTTTACGGAATGTGCTGTAATTCCCTCTGCTCTGCGGGGAGTAGAGTGCGCCCATGGCTTTAGCAGTGTCCGTGTCTTTTTTGAGTTTCTCAATCGCTGTGTCCACTTCTGGACCGAACAGTTCTTTTTCGTTAAAAGGCATATTGAGAACTGCTTGCTGAATCTCTGGTTTAAATCCAGACGTTCGGAGCCATGCATGCCTTCTGATAGTTACAGATGTATTAATTGTCCGTGCAGCTGTATCTGCAGCGTCCATGGAGGAGCGGATTTGGTTGTTGGAAATGGTCTGTCCCTCCTCAACCACTTGTTTTGCCCTATTTTGTAGGTCCTTGGGCAGATGGTCAATGAGATGTTGCATCTCATCCCAATGGGCTCTGTCATAGCGCGCAAGTAGTGCCTGGGAGTTAGCGAACGCCCACTGGTTTGCAGCTTGTGCTGCGACTCTTTTACCAGCTGCATCAAACTTGCGGCTTTCTTTATCTGGGGGTGGTGCATCTCCAGATGTGTGGGAGTTGGCCCTTTTCCTAGCTGCTCCTACAAACAACAGAGTCTGGTGGCAGCTGTGTAGTGATGAAAGCCGGGTCTGTAGGAGGCGCCTTATACTTTTTTTCCACTCTTGGTGTGATTGCCCTACTTGTGACCGGCTCCTTAAAGATTTCTTTTGCGTGCCGGAGCATACCAGGGAGCATAGGCAGGCTTTGGTAGGAGCTGTGGGTGGAGGAGAGTGTGTTGAATAAAAAGTCATCCTCGACCTGTTCTGAGTGGAGGCTTACATTGTGAAATTGTGCTGCTCTAGCCACCACTTGAGAATACGCAGTGCTGTCCTCTGGTGGAGATGGCTTCGTAGGGTATGCCTCCGGACTGTTATCTGACACTGGGGCGTCGTATAAGTCCCATGCGTCTTGATCTTGGTCACCCTGGCTCATGGTGGTGTGAGCTGGGGAATGTGATGGAGTTTGTGCTGGTGAGACGTTAATCACAGGTGGAGGAGAGGGTGGTGGGGTAACTTTTTTCACCACTTTTGTTTGTGGTGTTTGTTCAGTTTGGAACTCCAATCTTCTCTTTCTTCTAATAGGGGGAAGGGTGCTTATTTTTCCTGTCCCCTGCTGTATGAAAATACGCTTTTGCGTATGGTCTACATCCGTTGAGTGTAGTTCTTCCTCAAACCTATGCTTTTGCATTTGGGAGGTTAGCGAGTGCTCTTCTGTATAAGAGCCTGAAACTGGGTCGGTTGCAGTTTGTTTTGGCACCGAAACCCTGTCTGCATCTTTTTTCGGCTCCGAGGTGACTTTTTTCTTTTTCGGGGCCGAAACCTCTCGGCGTCGATCTTCTTCGGTGCCGCTGTCTCGGCGTCGAGCTGTGTCTACACCGGTATCTCGGTGTCGATGCTTGTCTTCAGCACTTTCTCGGTCCCGAGAAGGCTGCGTGCCGGTGTCTCGACTGGAGTCGGACGATCTCGGCACTGTTTGGGCCTTTTTCGGTGCCGACGGTCGGTCACCGAATTTATGGGTCGAGCCATGGCCTGGTGGCAGTGGCGTCCCCTGGGCCTTGTAAATCTTCTTCTGAGTGGTTTTCGACGTCCTACTCACGGTTTGTGTATCGTCTAATCCTTCGGAGTCCGATTCTTGGATCGAAAAGGTTCCCTCCTCTTCTTGTTCCTCGAACTCCCGGTGGGCTGTCGGCGCGGACGCCATCTGAAGTCTTCTGGCTCGACGGTCTCGGAGAGTTTTTCGGGACCGGAACGCACGACAGGCCTCGCAGGTGTCTTCACTGTGCTCAGGTGACAGGCACAGGTTGCAGACCAAGTGTTGGTCTGTATAGGGGTATTTATTGTGGCATTTGGGACAGAAACGGAACGGGGTCCGTTCCATCGGCGTTCTTCTGCACGCGGTCGGGCCGACCAGGCCCCGACGGGGGATCGAAAAATTTACCCCGAAGGGCACCGGAGCTCTTCGATCTTAGACGCGGTGTTGAATCTAACTACGCCGACCCCGAACGCAACAATACTGACGAAAATCTTCCGAAATTAGCTATCTTTCCGTTCCGAAACTCGGAGCGACAGGAACACGTCCGAACCCGATGGCGGAAAAAAAACAATCGAAGATGGAGTCGACGCCCATGTGCAATGGAGACAAAAGGAGGAGTCACTCGGTCCCGTGACTCGAAAGACTTCTTCGAAGAAAAACAACTTGTAACACTCCGGCCCAACACCAGATGGCGAGCTATGCAAAACATGCGTATCTACAGCGACAGATGCCATCGAACCTATCTTTTCCGAACCGAAATACGGAGTGAAGAGGAACACGTCCGAACCCGATGGCGGAAAGAAAATCTAAGATGGAGTCGACGCCCATGCGCAATGGAGCCGAAAGGGAGGAGTCCCTCGGTCTCGTGACTCGAAAAGACTTCTTCGAAGAAAAACAACTTGTAACACTCCGAGCCCAACACTAGATGGCAGGATAATGCACAGCATGTGTATCTGCAGCTACACATGCTATCGAACATATATATTAATAGTTGATTTAAAATAAAAGTGTTAAGGGTTATATGTCGGAACCACGGGTGCTTCAAGCACCCGTTGGCTCAACAACGAGGTCGGAACAACGACCTTGTTCTAACCACTAATGCTTTCACCACGAACGCGTTTACAACGATTTTACCATTGTAAACGCATTCCTGGTAAAGGCATTAGCAATCAGCATGCATGATCCAGCATGCTACCCCCAGAAATTACCGCAACCCCCCCATCCCCACAACAACCCCAACCCCCACACCAAAATTACCAGAACCCCAAACCCCAACCCCTAAAACCTAAACCACCCCAGCCCCCCACCCGCCCCAAAAACTAAAAATACCCTGAGTCCCCACCCCGCCCCTAAAATCTAAACACCCCAACCCACCCCTTAAACCTAAACCCTGCCCCCCCAAACTCTAATCACCCCGAGCCCCCCCCCCAAAAAAACAGCCCCAGACCCAGCCCAACTTACCTCCTCCTTCACCGTGTCGACTCCGACACCCTTCTTCTGTACCTTAACAACGCATGTACATTGTTCAGACATGCGTGGTTAAGGTACCAAAACCAGGAAGTCGTGGAAAACGAAAGCGTTGTTTCGCTTTAGTTTTTCACAACTTCGTGGTTTCGGAGTCGTTGTTCCGGGTCCTGTGTTAAGCGATAACCTTTTTTTTTTGCAAGATTTAAAGTGCATTTTGCCTTTCTGTTCCTGATGTTCCTGCAGCCCGGCAACAGCACAATGTTTGCATTTATCTTGAGAAATGATGCCACTTTTTGCATAAAATATTTAATGCCAAGTTTCCATGGCAGGCTGCTGAAGCATAATCAGGAATCTTGAAAGATAGAGAAGAAAATATGGCCTACTTACCAACCCTTTTTCTCCAGTTTTACTTGGCTACATAATGGATGACGGCGACTGTCCACATAACTCATGATGTTTTTCACATCATGAGTTATGTGGGCAGTATTTTCTTTATGTTTACCAAACCCCCTGAATGCAAGTGTACAATTCAATTTTATTTGTTAACATTTATCGCATATCAATAATAGAAAATTATGGATGGTAGTGAGTTTCTGATAAGGTGGGAATTATATGAAAAATGTGTGTTTTTGGGTAGAAAAAGGCGGGTAGTATTTTCTTAATGTTCATTAAACTGCTGAATATAGTTTTGATTGGTGGTGGGGCTTTTGTGAAGATTTTGGGCTAAGAGGAAGAGCGCAATGGTTGAAACACGCCAGCCGATACATTATTGCCAGTAATTGATACAGAATAAACTCTTGAATGAAAGCAACTTGGAGTGCCGCTTGTGGGCAGCAAGGTGTGCTTAGGGGTGATTTATTTAATATTTGAAATCACGTTTTCCTACTTGTCAAATGGGTTATTTTAACAAGTCTATATGGTAGCGTTTAAGCCTCTGCTGTCAGGCCACACAGGGTAGGCATGAAGCAATGTTATCACTTTAGTGGATGGCACAATAGCTATTGCAGTCCACAGGTGGCATAACTTTCCATGGTATAGGTTTATTTCTGCAACACATACTATTGCCTTACAAGAAGCTTAAATATGCCAAACAGGTTTTCAGCCAATTTCTACATGTTTTAGCTGTCAGAGAACATACACTGGGCACCGGATAGTACTGTCGCAGTGTTGGAGTTTAAGATTATCAGCAAGTGAGTCCCAAAAACACAAAATTAAAACCCAGAGGTGACCACCCAAAAAGATGTCACAATCAACAAGTTATAATCTGACAGCAGATTCCCCCCTTTGTGAATATCCACAGGCTCCTGATTGGATCCACATTATTTTGCAGCAATGCTGAAATGCCATGTGGCTCCATGCGGTCTTTGTGCTGTCACATAAGAGATTGAATGGAGCATAAACTCTATCCCCTACGCGATGTCAGCTTCTCAATCTTTCTCTTTGTGCACCCTCGGATGTGGAGCATTGCGAACAAACTACAGGCGGCAGTGTGTCAAAATGCAACTCTGAACCTTATTATGATGTTTAGGAGTCCACTAAGCAGAACCTTGAGGACAGAGTGCAGTGAAATATCTTAGGTTAAATAAGAGTATCCATCAGGAAGGGGGTTCCTGAAGGTAAGGAACTTGTTCATCTGAGGAATACTTCTAGCTGCAGATTCTTCACATTATAAATATATACCACAGGAGTACGTCCCACGGTTGGAGGTTTGATGAGCGAGTGGTCTTAGAGGACCTGGTCAGACCAGACTACTACAGCAGTAGTGCTTCATAAACGTTTGCACCAATGCTCAGGTCACAGCCTGCAGATATCCAAATGGGTAGGCAGGCCATCAGAGTTAGCACTAACTTGTCAATAAAGAAGGTGGTGTAGGACAGCTGCACTGAGAGCACGTGCAGTTCACTCACAGCGCACAGGGGTAATGGCAATATAAAAGACTGTCTTGAGTGTCAGTAGTCAGTGAGCAGCTGTGCATTGGCTCAAAATACTTGCACATAAGAAAGGTCAATACTAAGTTGATGTTCCACTGCATCATAACAAATGGCTTCAGGGGAAAAGTGAATCGGACCTTTTATAAAACGCCTCACACTAGGTGATTTAGAAAGGGCTGACCATTACCTGTGCCACTGCAAGGCTTTACTGGGCAAATAATAAAACTAACACAACACACCCAAATGTTTGGCCTGCAGAGTTTTATAATGAGTTGATGGTTTTTCTCACAGCTCCAGAGTACATGGAGTTTAACAAAGGGCATCTGTCAGTAAGGATGACATTGACTACTGCGACCAGCATATCGAATACATTCAGCTGTCTCCGCTCAGTCTCCACGCTTGGAGATGTAGGTTTTGGTAACTCAGGTGCAGGATCTTGTCGCTGAATCAGGGGGTCCTTCAGAAGTGGTTGCTGAATCGGAGGACAAATGCTCTGAACTCTAATATTAGCTTAGATCAAACCATGAACAACCCTGTGCCTCGAAGTGGGAGCGTCCTCTTGTTTATGTTCATCAATGTATAATTTCTCCTCCTGCTTTTGGAATACCGTCATTCACACTTATCGCATGACTTAGAGTTGTGACTGGGGCCAAGCACCCAAGGCACACAGTGCACATCTGTGAGGAAAATCTGCTTTTGGAACTATTTGAATACTGTCGTTTTCGAGAAGGACATGATCCCTGGCCCACTGTTTGAGCCAGGGTTGAAGTCACCTGTATGCGATAAAGTTAGGAGTGTAGCTCTGAATCTGCAGCAAAGGGCGCAGAAAGAAACAAGCATTTGCAATGCAATGGGTCTTGCGTTTGCTTGAGATAGAGCTATTTGGTTTGTAAATTCATAACTTGACTTTTCTTGCCACACAAACTGGAAATAAACAGTAAAACCGTTCACGTAAGCGAGGTGATTCAAAGCGCTGCAGTGAGAGCAAAGAGGGAGACAAAAAGAGAAAGAAGTTCAATTCCTATCGCCCGGGACATCTTGTTTGGGGTCAAGGGCAACAAGTTTTTATGTTTACTTTGTCCTTGGGACAAGTAGGCCCAACCCCCTGCAGCACAAACCCTTTGGCTGCCTGTTTACAGAGAGTTGAACTCTCTGCAGTTGAGGTAATGTGTTTCCAAAAGATAATGCTGTTCGAACTTGTATTTATGGTTCATTATTTGAAAGCCTTCATTATTAGGGTGCGTGCTGTAAATAAATGTTTTAAGGTCACACTTCACTACTGACGTTGGTTCCAGTACAAAAAAAAAAACGTGTACACACATGTTTGAAAAGTTTAGGCTAAGAGGCTAAGTATAATGCTCCCAGAATGCTCTCTGATTATATGCAAATGAAGTGTCATTTAGTAAAATGTGTTGATGCATGCTAGTATTTCCCAAAAATATTTCTAATGGAAAATCAGTGTAACCATTTTCAACACGATTATGGGAAGCATGAAAATAAACAAACACTGACAAAGCCAACTAATCTGACATATTTTTAAAAGTCTTTTAGTTTCATCAATGCGTGTCTTGTTTTGACATGGCTTTTGTAACACTTTATTGTTGTGGGAGCTACCAGGCCCTCAACATTGTAACAAACATTGGCAAAACCCCCCCCAAAAGTTTTTGAACTCTTAAAGCACACGTTGCCACCAGCGGCATAACAAAGGCCCCGCAGCCGCCCTCCAGGGGGCCCCGTCAGCACAGCACCTGCCCTGAGTGAGTCTGGAGAGGGGGCTCCTCCATATTCTTTGCAAAGGGGCACCCTCCAGTTTCGTTACGTCACTGATTGCCACTGTAGTTCCTGACACTGAACAAAACTACTTTGTGTGGCAATATGCTCCTTGTGGAAGAGCAGAATGCGATCACTCACAGTAAAGCCAGCCGAAAGAGAGAGAAATAGAAGTTTAATAAAAACAAAATGTCTTTGTTAACACCAGACGTAATTAGGGACCAAGAGCCACATGTAGGTAGCTTTTTGCATGTCGCAAATAGCGACTTTCGCTGTTTGCGACGTGCAAAAAGCACACTGCGATGCACAAACCCAGTTTTGCGATTCAGTAACCTGGTTACCGAATCACAAAACGGGTTTGCGACTCGCAATTAGTAAGGGGTGTTCCCTTCCTAATTGCAACTCGCAGTGCAATGTAGGATTGATTTGTGACCGCGAACGCGGGCGCAAACCAATCGCAGTTTGCACCCATTTCAAATGGGTGCTAACACTTTCGCAAAAGGGAAGGGATCCCCATGGGACCCCTTTCCCATTGTGAATGCCACTGTAAACATTTTTTCAGAGCAAGCAGTGGTCCTGTGGACCACTGCTTGCTCTGAAAAAATGAAACGAAAACGTTTCATTTTTCGTTCTTGTTATGCATCTCGTTTTCCTTTAAGGAAAACGGGCTGCATTACAAAAAAAACTGCTTTATTGAAAAGCAGTCACAGACATGGTGGTCTGCTGTCTCCAGCAGGCCACCATTCGTGAGGGGGTCGCAAATTGCGACCCACCTCATGATTATTCATGATGTGGGCATTTGCGAAGCCCTTGCGAATCACAGATGGTGTCAAGGACACCATCCTACATTCGGATTTGCGACTCGCAATTTGCAGGTCACAAATCTGAACCTACCTACTTGTGGCCCCAAATTCTTAAAGAAAGTCACAAAAGTGCACCCATGGTATATGTCGTACCCCTATAAAATATTTGTGAACTGTATTTTAGCGTGGGTAAATACGATGTGTAGATTTGCTCATGTGAAAATCTATTGAGCATTTGCAAGTTCATTTTCCCTCCAGCCACTTTCTTCCCAACCCTGGAAGAAGTTCTAATTCTGCCATTGTCAGGAGTAAATGTCCAACCTTTCTTATTATGGGAAAATATTAGAGAGAAGCTGGTAAAAATCTTTAAAACATGCAGGTTAGTAGGTTTGCAGACTCAAAGGCATTCCAGCCCTGGAACTATTGCTTACTGCTTCCTCCAGCCCCAGTACGCAGATCTGCAGAAAGGTGGCAAAATAAGGAAATTGCTACAGTAGGGATTGAAACTGCAAGTATTCAAGCCATACTAAGGTAGTAGCCCTGGCATAATCAGAGAGGCTATTAATTGCTGCCATAATTTGTCGCCACACTACATGGTACCAATGGGACAAGTAGATCTTTTTACAGGACAAGTAGATTTGAGAAGCAACCTGTCCCCTGGACAAGTAGATATTTTAATAAATTCCACACCCCTGCAAGGCGGTAACAAAACTGCACTAAGGAGGGACAAACGCGCAGCAGTTACCAACGAAAACAAAAGATTTTTGAAAGGCAAGCCCATGAACGAGTGATAGTGATGGGAGTGCAGTGGATGTGGTTAAAAGCCTAGATACATACCAACATGTCGGAAAAGAAGCACTTGCGCACTGCTATGCTCAACCTAAAAAACTGACATCAGCGTGCAGGGGTGTTGCTTATACGTGACTCCACTCTGTCACTTCCAGGGCAGTAGGAAGTCAGTGTGGAGCCACATGGCAACAACTATCGGTGTGCAGGGGGATTGCTGAACAAAATTCTCCTGATCCAGTCTGGCAAGCCTGGGGATATTCTTGTTGTGAGGAATCTGCAGTTAGAAGTATCTATCAAAATGTCCATTCAGAAGTTTTTTTTTTTACATAGGACATACTAATTTTGTGCATCGACTGTCAATTTATAGATTGAGTGTTCTGAAGTACGTACATGCATGCGAGGAATTATTTTAGCATTTATGATCATCAATGAATATCCTACGATTGAGAACTGAGACATACCCAAATTCAAGTAGGACTAGCAACTTGTTAATATATCCCTACCCACTCAAAAAGACCTTTTCTTTACCAAACAAGTATGAATAATCAAACAACCTACACTAGTTAAAATATTACTTTTATGTGTTGCATACCAAATCTACCTTTAATCCATTCAACAAACTTGCATGGAGACAACAAATACGTACATTAAACCTACTATGGGCCTTTAGGGGCAGAAGAAGTCAACCAATTTCCAATGTCATGGCAACAGAAAAGAAACCCCACTACAGATTGAGAAGCTTAGAAACCACTTCCATCTGTGTATCCGCAGACATATTTTTAAAATAGTCGATGGGCTGCATTTACTGGGACGTGTCTGAGATGGCGTGTTCCATATTATGTCATGTTCTAAAATTTACTTCTGCTTGGCCGTAGATCAAAGAAATGTTCATGCATGAGGTTTGTCTAGGGCCATCATAAAGGTGAATGAAAATCTATTTTGGTAGATTTATAAAGCAAGCATGACGGTTGGTTTTTATTACTGATGATAAAGCAACAAACATGGAAATGTCACTTGACAGGGCCAGATGCTGCTAAAAAATAAATAAAAAAACCTGGGAAGGTTTTTTTCCCCCCCCAAACGTTGAATCAGGTCTTTATACCAGGAGTGCATGTCACCCTGCATGAATGGAAGAAGTTGGGTTCGCATGATGTTTGTTTTTTTTTTTTTTTTACTCCGATCCCGTAAAAAACATTAACAAGCCTGGTTTCTTCCATGTAATCAAGCAAGCACATAAGGCTACAATACCTCAAGGTATTTACTACAAAAATATGCAAAAGTAGATGGTGTACACATGACACTTACAAATATTCAAGATCTTCCATTTTGATTTGATTTAGAAGTTATTCATTCCCAAAGCTTTAGCCAAGGATGGGTTTAGAATACGAATATTTAATGACTGTCATGTTGCAAGCTTTACAAAAGGAACTCAACTGGAAACATGGGTTGTGATTAAACCTCCTATGAAACAGAGGGATGCAACAGCATACTTCAAACACCCTTAGACCAAATCTGGGAGGCGCTGAAGCTAACTGAGAGCAAACAGTGACATTCTCCAACTGGTAGTGCCATTCTCTAGCTGGCAACCCCACCACCCACATGCATCACCCACAAACTGAAAGTCAAATGTTTCTCTGAGGTGTTAGTTTTGGTTTTAGTGTTTGGTGTTCTTCTGAATTCTTAAGAATGTTGGCCAAAGTGTAGAAGATCAAAAATAAGACAATAGTGATCAATTTAGGGAGAGCAAATTTGCGTCACTTCTGTTGTGCAAGGGTTATCCTTCTCACTAGTACCTCAAACATAGCCAAGATGGGAGCATCCAAAGACAAAAACAAACTATGTCTAACATGCATTAAAATACTATCTTTTGGAGCATGTGATCATCTAATAACATTTGTGCATAAAAATACTGTTCTGGTGAGGTAAAAGCTCCTTTTCCTCAACTTAATCCCTTCTCAAAAGGGTGTCTGCAACACAGATGCGTTTCTAGCATTGGCCAAATAAAAAAAAGTATCGCCATCACTAGGGAACCCATTTATTCCCCACTCATCACAACGCTGGCATTTATTTCAACAGTTGAGTACACTGAGGATTTACAAAAAACAGTATTTTCTCATTCGGAGCACCGTCTGTACCGGTCTTTTTTACAGTACTATGGAACTCCTCTAGGGCTCTCCGAATAGAAGGATGTTATCAGTGATTAAAAGGGGGAAGAAGTACCTGAATCATGGGTGGAACATTAGGGGCAGCAGGAACATCATCCGTCGGAGACACTATGGTCTTCTTCCTACATCAACACAATGAGATCAGATATGAGGACTCAGAGGTCTACAAACAAATAACTTTATTCTGAATCATGCAAAGGATCAAGGAATCTACCAGCAATATCCAGTGAGGAGAACATGAATTCTATGCTATGGTTCTTTAAATAATGACTCTGGTCAATCAAACTGTCTCACATCTCCCCATGAGGAGTCACCTTCAAACAGACAATTCAAGGGGCACTGGGATACCCCAGAGTATGCTTATAGAAACACATTTAACAGAGGGGAGGTGAATAAAATAGAAAGGTGGGGGTATAAAAAAAGGAAGGAACTAAGGAGGAGAGAAATAGGAAAGATTGAATGAAGGTAAAAGCAATGAAGAAAGGGAGAGAAAACCATCAAGGGCTGGCACAAGCAGGGAAACGAGAATGAAAATGAGAATGTAACGAATGAAGGCAGATGGAACAGAGAATAAGAAGTGCGGGAAGGGATGAAGAACAGTGAATGTATACAAAATGAATCCAGTGCTTACTCTGGTGTTCTTCCCCGCGGAGTGTCTATGGTAGGAAGCTTCTGGCCAACCTTCTCCTTGGTTGTATCACTGAACCCTGAGTCAGGCTGCCTCTTTCCTTTCCAATTTTCTGCTTTTAACTTGAGTGCATCCAGGTCACTGTACCTCTGGATGGGGCCTCCAGTAGGACTGTCTGGTACTTTGGTCACAGCTTTGCTGGAATCACTTTTTGTTCTATCCCCAGAAACATCATGTGCCTTTCCCGTAGAGCTGGTCACCGGAGTCAAGTTATTGTTGTGGTTTAGTGGCAAGCTTGATGGTCTGCTGGTGATGTTACCATCCCGCTTGTCCATCTTTTGCTTCGGTTCCACATGTTGGCTGCTGGCACTAATGTCATGCTTATCTGCCACATAAATCTCTGAATCAGATATATTTTTATGGTGTGCCTTATCTGCACTACTTACCTCTTTGTCATTACCCTTGTCTGACAATACTTTTTTCTCTGTCACAGTATCCTTCGTTGACACTTTATTCATCTCTTCTTTCAGGTTTTTACTTAACTCTTGAAGTGGCAACTTTGTCTCACTCGCGTACTCTATGCTACCATTCAGTTCCCCGCCAGCTGGGGTTAAGGGTTCATCCTGTGACATGGTAGAGATCTTATGTTGCAATTTGTTATGTTCCAATCCTATCTGCCTACGATATTCTCGCTTTTCACGGAGGCTGATTGACCTTTTATTAACATCCGGAACGCTCTTCGCGGTGACCAATCCAGGCTTCTTCGAAATGTTGAGATCCTGGTTCTCCTCAACACCCCTACCGGGTTCCTCCTCTCTCTTTGGGACTTGACTCGGTTTCGCCTCATCTGCTTTGTCCACTTTAGTAACTCCATTCAGAGCTGCCTGTTTCAGTTCTTCCTCTCTCTTCTTTGCCTGCAACAATTCCTTCTCTCTTTCTTTGGCTTCTTGTAATTTCATTTCCATTTCCTTCTTCATCTGCTGAAACCTGTTGAGAAAAACAATCATAAAAACATGTTTTTTTTTCAATTTTATGCCAGACTGGGAAAACACAAACGTCTGATGGAAAGCTGGACGCTCGGAATCACAATTTCACCCCGCATGCAGCAAAATGTCCAACTCCCTACACTGCCCTCTTAGGTGAGGAAGAACACGCTCTTCAACTTCAAACAAAGGCATTTATACTTGCGGCACTTACTAAAGCATCATTTGTGTTGATCTTTGCCATTTACCTGTCCATTTAATTATGAAAGTTAAAATCCAAAGTAGTTAAAAAAGAAAACATGAATGGAAATGATTTGAGCCCATTTGTGGGCATCACAATATTTTAAGGTGTCGTTTTCACTATAATATGTTTTTCTGATTCCTAATCAGAGGACCTGCTTCCCAAGTCCAGACTCTCAGTGCCCTAAAAGTAAACTAGGGCTATGGCTAACATTCACTTGGTGCCACGACAAACTAGTCTCCTATCTACAAGCTCTGGGTGGCACAATGGTTTTTAAACCTGGAGACACCAGAATCGTTTCTTCTTTTCATATTATGCTATATAACACTACTCAGATACCATTCTTAGGGCTATTAAGAGAGCCCAGTGATCACAGGTCCTTTGCAATTACAACTCTACAAGCAGTATCTCAGGTGTTGAATGGCTAACAAGATGTATACAAACACCACTTACAAGCCACTTTATGGGTGGTGTGAGTTCTATAAATATTCAATATGGATATTTTATTTTAACGTTCTTATTGGAGGAGGCACTCTTTGTACAGTCAAATCGATTTCTCTAAGCCACTATTAGCCGTGGTAAACATTAAGATTTCTAAAGTGCTGTCCCTTTTTAGAACTCTGTGTTCTAATACACCTTAAACTGAAACAACCAATACAAAATATAGTGCCCGGCTTACCAGACTTCCCTCAAGTGTTTAAGCCCTTGGCAAAGGTAGGTTTACTCATTATCAAATGTATTCCCTTACATGTACTTAATACGCATATGCAAAACAACATGGTACATGCATTGTGCCTAGATTAAAGTTCAATGATTTGGTTGCCAAATACAGAGCTAGGGCACAGAAACCGGAGAACATTTGTTGTCTTCAGGGTGATCACGCAAGGGCTATCTTACGCTGTATAATATGTGAGCACAGGCAAAAAAGTTTATTTATCTGTTCACCTTCTCTCACAGTTTATTCCTGTACTAATATGTGGTCTTCTCTCTTTGTAGCACCACGCACTCCCACCTTCAAGACCTATCCACGTTACATGGAATTACAGATACGGACGGACAAAAGGCACGACACGGCTAGTTCCATCTGGCCGCGTTCCCTGCCTATTCTTGGTTCAGCAGACCTTATCTTGTCTAGTTTGCTGTTTTGTTTGTTCCGTGTGCTTCTGCTGAGGAACAGTTCACTGTATTCAATTCTATGGAAACATATTTTCCAATGGTGTTCCCCTGCTCCGCTATGTCTTATATAATCGAGTCAATTCTAGAAGCAGAAGAAAATCTTTGTCTCTTACTTGTGTTATTTTAGTTTAATAATCTAAGTATTTAGCTTTTCGTTCCCAGTTACTGTATTTGAAACCCTCACATTTTCGGGCACTTGTTCAGAATCCTTTATTTATGCACTCTCACCTCCAAAGTCATATCGTCTCTTGTGGAGTGCACAGCACTTTGGCAATAACTGACAACAAAATGTCCAATCCACTTTGCAATCAGAACGTGTCACTGCACATTGTACTAAGAATTACCTCCAGCTAAGTAAACATGTCTTAGTGCAACTGAGGCACACCTTGACCAATATACTGATCCTGTTAGCAGATAGTTCCCAGGTCACAATATGGTACATGACAAGAACAAAAAAGTTAAGTTCTAACTATCTCTGTAAAAAAAATCCACACCTGTTAACTCACCCCAGGCAACTCATATGTTTCCATCCCTGTGCTTTACCTTGTACGCAGCAGGTAACCTCTGCTCCGGGCCTGCAGGAGACAAATCCTCCTCAGTTGCTGCTGGTACAGTTTTCGCTGCACATGTCCACGCCACACTGCTTGAATGTAAGCGGCGGCATTGTTCTTCAACCTCCGGACAGCGTACGACCTCCAACACCGCTGCAACAGTGAACAACATGATCAAACCACCACAAGTGGAGCCCTTATCACAGAGAAAAGTCTGATCGTGCAAGATTAAATCAGCTAGAACCAAGTACCTACATGGACAGTGAACCCCAGGCATACTTCAACAGAACTTTACCAGGGCCAGATGTAAATCGCCGGGTTTGTGACAAGAAAAGGTGGTTTTTAAATATACTGCGCTCATTTAATGATTCAATAGTATGCTACTGAATTGTTAAATGGGTTTAGAAAATCATAAGGAATCACTATTTGGAAGGGGGTTTTTAAGATGTGCCTTCCAACTTGGGACTCCTTACTGTATGAAATGTAATTGTAAACATTAATATTTTATTGACACCTCAAAGGAAGTGGTAATCAGTTAGCAAACAGGAAGAGCCCCCCAATATGCCCCCATACCCCCAGAGACCCCTCCTACTTCGTGAATGGTCCAAGAAACATTTTTTAGGCGAAAGCAGAGGTCCAAGGCACATCTTCCTACTCTTAAAAAAAAAAAAGCTTTACAATTTTTTTTATTTTGTAAATGCATACTGTTTTCCTTTTAATCATTTTTAAAAAAGCGCTTTATTTAAAAGTGATCACAAAAAAGGTGGACCTCAGCAGACCATGATCACTGTGATGACTGAGATTTATAGCGGGTCTCTGTAGAAAAGTTCCTCTTTTTGACATGGTCACCCCCACGTTGTGCCTGGTACTCGATGCAATTTTACCCGAAAGAACACTGGGTTCCTGCTAACCAGGTCCCCAGTGCCAGATCTCTTTCCCTAAAACTTTGCAATTATTCCCCCCAATTGGAAGTACCCTGAGTCCCCCTGTAAGTCTCTAGTAAATATTACTCTTAGTAACTAAGGCCTAGATACCAAAGAGGGTCCCCAAGAGCTGCAGCATGTATTGTGCCACGTTCAGGAACCACTCACCTAGCACATGCAGACTGCCTTTGCAGGATGCATGTCTTGGTGCACCTAAAAGTGAAAACCCGACATAGCACACAGCCTGTGTGCCCTGTCCCCTAATACTGCGTGCAATTTATGTAAGTCACCCCTACAGCAGGCCTTACAGCTCTAAGGCAGGTTGCATATTATTGCATGTGAGGACATATCTGCACGAGCAGATATGCACCTGCTAAGTCTTTGTCCAGTCTTAGACATGGTGAGTAAACAGGAAGGCTATTTAAGGATATGTGCTGGACACTTGTCATTACGAGTTCCTTGGTTACATGATGGCTTCACTGAACTAGGGATATTTGGTATCAAACATCTCGTATTAATAAACCCTTGCTGAGGCCAGTGATGGATTTATTAATACATGCACCCAGAGGGTACCTTAGAGGTGACCCCTGGAAACCTACCAACTACCCACATGAGGAATAGTTTTAGCCAGCCTGCCACAACCAGACAAAAGGCTGCACCCCCTAATGTGAGAGCCCTTGCTCTTGAGCGGTTAGAGACAAAGCCTGCTCTGGGAGAGGTGTTACACACCCCCACCCAACAGGAAGCCCACTGCCCTTGGTATGCAGATCTGGCTTCATTAAATGGAGAGATGCTATCGCCCCTCGCCCCAGGGCCCATTTGGCACCTGGACAGGTGGGAAATATAGTATTCTGAGAGGTGTGTCCACCCCTCAGGTCAGTCCCACTCATAAGGTGAGCTACCTGATGTGGACACATTTATAAATCTGCCATCTTGGTGTTGGCAGATTTAGGAACTATAGGACAGGGTTATGCCCACTTCCCATAGGAAGTGGTCATATAGGGGGTGTAGTGACCCCAAGGGTAAGCTCCAAATGCAGTATGTAGGTGAGCTCTGGCACCAGGGAATCCGATTACGGCTAACCTACGAAGAACACTCAAGAGTCGCAAAAGCAAAGCTCGAGGAAGAAGCACCTGACTTGGCCCCAGCCCTGCCGGCCTGCCTGCTGTTCCTGACGATTTGCGCCAAAGTTGACTCGTCCTGTAAGCTGCTGTGCCTCCAAAAGCTTGGGAGGCCTGCCTGCCTTGAACAAAAACCCAGAAACTCCAGTGGAGCATCGCAGCTGCTTCCTTGCATCTTCCAGGCACCCCAAGAGAAATGTGAGGACTGCAGGCCACAGAAAACCCAACACCTGAATGCACCACTACACCTGTGCCACCTAGTCTGAACTGAAGTGGGCCAACAGTGCCAACATGGTCCCCCAGCCCTTCAGAGAGAAAGACCACCTTGCACTTGCCCGCTGTGGACTCACCGCCGCTGCCTGCAGCCTCTGCCTGCAGGCCCTCTCAACCGTGAGTGCTCCCAGTGGAGAAAACCTGATACCTCATGATACCTCTGCACCCGTCGGCCCTGGCCCGTGGAGAAGAGGACTGAAGGTGTCCCTCCATCCCGAGCATCTCAAGACTTGAAACCGCCTGTTGGTTTTCCTCAACTGGACTCCCTGTCCAACCTACAGCCTCTTTCCAACTGGACCAATCCCTGTTGACTAACACTGGGCACCCTACACTGTACTACACCTCTGTACCCGGCCACCCCAGTGCCGTCCGGTGTGACCTGTTGGTGTGGTCCTGATCCTTGCCCAGTACTTACCTTAAGTCCAGGAGATTGGTCCCGTACATCACTGTACTATACTTGAATGCAGTACTTATTTTTCTCCCCATACAATAACATAGCAGCTGCTGAAAAAGTGTTGACTTTTGAAATCTACAAATGTTTTTCTTGCAAAATATACTTACCTGATTGTATGGATTCTGGTGCCTACACATACATAAAGATATTTGTTATTTTTGTAAATTGGTGTGGATCTCCTAGAGTGGTGTGTCTCGTTTACTGACTCTGTGTGTATTTGCAGATGTCTAACGCTTCTCTCTGATAAGCCTAAGGCTCCCCGACCACACTACCCCCTAAAAGAGCACCTTGGGATTGCCAGAGCAAGCCCCTCTCCACTGGTAAGGGAACCCCTGGACTCTCTGCATGATATATCTCATTTTGATATATCATAAAAAGAACCAGCTTCCTACAGTCTCAATTTGCAACTTGCCTCATTAATATTCATAGCTTGAATAGTGACCCACTACGAATCAGGTGTTTTTTTTTGTTGCTTTTTTTTTAAACAGACCTATTAGGACATCTGGCTCCATACTCTTTACTACGAAGAGTCATCAAGCAAATATATTACGGGTAAGGAAAGCTTCCTACTAAACAAATTACGTACTCTGTAAATGAACAGGTATAAAATGTTGCTGTCCATAATGAAACTGTTAATCAACTAAGCCAGCACAGCTAAACAGGTGTAGAAGAAAGCCGCTAGGAAGAAGGACATAGGTAACGGGCGCTCACAGTAAGTCCATACAGTCGAGTTCACAGAATATTATTTGTCATGGTGCTCATGACAGGAGGATCTTCCTGACTCCTCCAATGTTTCAAAGGAAACTGACAGTAACAACAAACAGCTGTCAGAGCACTCACAAAAGTAAAATATAAGAGTATGGTGATGTAATAAATCCTCTGTGTGGAAGGCAATCACGCCAGGCTCTGGTTCAGGATAAATTTATTTCTTGAAGTAGTTCAATCATGATAGGAAAATGTCCTTGAAATCATATACAATTAGCCTCCACAGCCAACACGTGTTTCGTCCAATGAGAGATCCCTCTCACGGACTTCATCAGGGCTGTAAAATTGAGAACACATTTGTATCTAAGTACATGTCATCTCAGACAGACAAGTTAAGAGCAGAAATTATAATGAATTTTGTGCAAATCAAAACATGCTATCTGTGAATTAATCTCCCAAAATTAGACAATAGAAAATATGCTGCAATCCATTTGTAAAGGGTCAAACATTTTGAGTCAAGTTCTCAAAAGTAGTCAATATTCAACCATATAGGAATTATATCACCAAGTGATGATGTGTTAGAAGAGTTATAAATAAGTATAAACGTCACCAGAATAAGGGATGTGAGGAATATAGAACAAAGAATATGTATATATAGAGTGAGAGAAAAAAGAAAAGAAAGAGAAAGACCTATTATCCCACAGATATATATTATCAAAGTATCAGGAAGATCAACAAATAAACATAAGTAGATAGAGATATAAAGTTATAAAGTACCAGTCCTATAATAATAGATAACCCGATCTGACTCTTATCGTGGTCTAAGAAATCTATAAAGGCAAGAAGTGCGAGGTCAGTGATAGACCGTATTGGTTATTATTAGATGTGGTGGCACAAACATTTCTACTAGACATCATATTATTAATAGTCATCCCAATTGTCACTCGCACTTCTTGCCTTTATAGATTTCTTAGACCACGATAAGAGTACCGTTGAACACAGGCAGTACCTGATTTTAAGGTATGTCTCAACTCTGATGGGGTTCACAGTTCCGATACTATCATAGGTTTAGACACATTTTCGCGCAATGTCAGATCGGGTTATCTATTATTATAGGACTGGTACTTTATAACTTTATATCTCTATCTACTTATGTTTATTTGTTGATCTTCCTGATACTTTGATAATATATATCTGTGGGATAATAGGTCTTTCTCTTTCTTTTCTTTTTTCTCTCACTCTATATATACATATTCTTTGTTCTATATTCCTCACATCCCTTATTCTGGTGACGTTTATACTTATTTATAACTCTTCTAACACATCATCACTTGGTGATATAATTCCTATATGGTTGAATATTGACTACTTTTGAGAACTTGACTCAAAATGTTTGACCCTTTACAAATGGATTGCAGCATATTTTCTATTGTCTAATTTTGGGAGATTAATTCACAGATAGCATGTTTTGATTTGCACAAAATTCATTATAATTTCTGCTCTTAACTTGTCTGTCTGAGATGACATGTACTTAGATACAAATGTGTTCTCAATTTTACAGCCCTGATGAAGTCCGTGAGAGGGATCTCTCATTGGACGAAACACGTGTTGGCTGTGGAGGCTAATTGTATATGATTTCAAGGACATTTTCCTATCATGATTGAACTACTTCAAGAAATAAATTTATCCTGAACCAGAGCCTGGCGTGATTGCCTTCCACACAGAGGATTTATTACATCACCATACTCTTATATTTTACTTTTGTGAGTGCTCTGACAGCTGTTTGTTGCAGCTAAACAGGTGTGTTTTCCACTGAAGTTAGCGTACTTGCCACATTCACCTTATCACCTGCCCTCTTTCTCCCACTTGGCTTGGTAGGGGATAGCTCCACCTTTCCTCCCGTTAGTTTGTGATTATGAAGTTTTGGGCTTACGATGCATTATTTTTAAGTAACGTTCAATGTAAACTTAGCGCAATAAAACATATATGTAATTTTACAATTAAAAGATGATCGTGTCTAAAACTTATTTTCAAGTCATGAATGACTCCAAGATGAATGATCAAAAAACACTTCAAAAATCTGCTGAATCACATACAAATATTCAAAAGACCATAAATCATTAAATACTATTTTTTAATTTTGACCTTACACACTGACTTTCACATTGGTATGTATCACTCTGCCTTCTTTGAGTGAAGAAGTTATTTACAGAATACAGTAATCCATCAACTAATATCGAAATAGAATCAATGGGTGTCCAGGCCACTCGCAAAGGTACAGGGGACTATTTGGACAGGGTAGCACATGGTTATTGTGGGAGGACGGGAGTGCCATGGTTGAGGCATACCACATCATTATTTTTGCATTAACTCAAAAAGCCATGTCCCCACGACTAACTATGACAAATAATTTTGTTTGAAGCTTTTTAAATGACTCTTATGCAAACTCACCCAAACACAGTCTACACAAATGTATCCAGATTTTACTGGCACATTGAATGCCTTATACTAATGAGACCACACAAATAACTCAGAGGAAAATATTTCACTGAAATAACATTATTTCATGTAATAGAAATCCACCTAAAAAGTATGGGAACAAGAAGAGGAAGTACTTGTTACTTACATGCACTTCTAGTTCTATCCTGGTGAATATTCATTCCAATCAGGAGCATGAATCGCGCCACAAACGTGAAGGATCCCAGAGCACATTTTATAAAGTACATATATATAAGGGCTGAATGCATGCCAAAAGCTAGTTTTCAGCTTCTTACGATAAAAAAAAATTAAATAGAAACACAGTCACTTCAAATAACCTAGTGACTAGTAACACTCTTTGATAAAAAAAATTAAAAGAAGGATGCAAGAAAATATGGACAATGTAGCCTAATAGACTACAGCCTGAAAGGATGGGAAAACTGCACTGCTCCTTTTAGGAATAACACACCACCAGTGTAACATAACTGCCTGTAAGTCAGATTTGAGCCAGTTTTCTTCTTTACAGAGAATAAGGATTGTTGTAGAACTGAGGATAACACATTTTGCACATTCTACAGGAAGGATGAAGGGTTGTTTAGAGCTACAAAGATTACTCCCCTGGAGGAGAACCTTGATGACAGGCATTTATTATTCATTCTCCTGAAGGTAATCCTCATTAATAGTTATAAGCACTCAACAGCCTGTCACTTACAAAAGCAGAGAAAAAGCAAGCAAAAAGAAATAAACCCTATGCCAAACTTGACCGAAAGGGTTCAGCAGAAAAGTTTAGCCCACATGGGCATAATATCTGCAATCTGTGACAAAGCAATGTCTTGTGAAATTGTGTATGGTCTTCCAGGTGGCTGTCTTGCAGATGTCCGCGATGGTGGGGTTTCTCAACATAGCGACTGTGGCAACTTGCCATCTCATTGAGGTGTTTTGGATCTGCTATTCGGAGATTTGTTTGTGTTACTGTAGCAAATAAGAATACAGGAAGAAAGCTTTAGAAGTGCCTAACCCTATTCTTATTGGGCCACAGTTGGCAAACAGATGGTCAGTTTAAGTAACACCTTGGTCTTATCTGAAAATAATTTCAAACCCTTTTAACATTCAGTAAATGTAAAGCTCTTACAGATGGAGAAGGATGCGAATTCTGAGATAAAGTTGGATGAACAAATGTCTGATTAATATTGAAATCAGATATGATCTAAGGTAGGAAACATGGATGAGTCCTCATCAGAGCTATATTTATTTATAGAAACTATATATGGTTACTTACAACAGACCGCCTGCTTGTCATTGACACTCCAGGTGGACATTTTGGCCACTAGAAAAGCTGTCTTCCAGAAAAGATGTTGAAGAGTAGCATTAAGAATGTGCTCAAATAGGGGCACTTTCATTTGGACAAAACCACATTCGGTTCCCAAGGAGAGGAAGTTCTTACTAGGGGACAGTAAACTTTCTTAAGACTGTATAGAACATTTTAAGCAACAGGTTTTTTGTTTTACATGCAGTAATCGCTGCAAGGTGTACATTTATAGAAGAAAAGTGAAGCCCAGATGTTTGTTAATTTAGAAAGGAATGGAAGAACCAACATCTAATTAGACTGATTTTATTCTGTCGACAGCAGATGCAAAACTTATTCCATTTAAAGCAATAGAATGTTCAAGGGGAAGGAAATATGCCTTCTTTCAAGACGTTAATGGAATTTTCAGGAAGATCTAAATGATCATATTACAAGAGCCAAACTGTCAAGGTCATCAATGGAAAGTTGAGGTGACGATCTGGCCCACTTAACTTGAATAAAAGAGACAGTCTCCAGGACAATCTGTTATGTGGTTGACAGGTGTAGAACATCAATGTACCACCACCTTGGCCACTGCAGAGAGAAGAGGATCATTCTTCTCTCGTTATCTACTACCTTGATGATTCCTAATGGGATCTGTAGGAATGAAGGAAATGCAGAGACAAATGTCTGACCAACTGAGAGCTTTACCTAGCGTGTCTGGTTCGTAATACCTGAATGCATAATTTGGGCATTTCCTGTTGTCTGCACTTGTGAATAAGTCAACATCTGGAAAACCGTATTCGCAAAGATGTCTAACAGAACTTCATTGTTTACTACTCATCAGTGACTCTTATAAATGTTTCTGCTGAGAGAATCTGCCTATGCATTCCCAACTCCTGTAGGTGGACTGTGGTCATGTTTATATTCCTTCCAATCAGCCATCTCCATTTGTTTGGGCTTTTACTCTAGATATTGTGCCTTTCTGCTTTTTAATGCATTGTCGTTGTACTGTTGGTTTAAACAAGCAGGGAAGGCACTGTGAAGCCCAGTTAAAACGGTTTGAGAGCTTGAGGAAACACCCTGAACTCTGAAAGGTTGATGAGGTAACTTTTCTCTTTCGCCGACCAGACTCCTTAGACCCAGAGGTCATCCATGCAAGTTCATGATGGTCTGAGTCAGGGCCTCCAGCTGGAAGGGAAAACGTTTTAGGACATTGCGTGATCTGCACCACCAATCGAGGTAGTCAACTACATTTTGAGAGAGAGTTAACCTGTCTCTCAACTGGCTGAGAGCTGGCACCACTTGCCTTCTAGCCACCTTTCCAATGGTCTCATCTGCAGACGGGCATTTGACAAAGAAAGATTTGCTGGGACGTGGAAGCACATGCCCTAAAGATCCAGAGAGGTTAAGTACTCCCTTTTCTGAAGCATCACAGAAACTTCCTGTAGGTTAACCATTCAAAACAACTTTATTTCAGGAAGTTATTTAACTTTCAAATGTTCACTACTGGTCTCCACTTACCTATTTATTTTCTTGACCAGACAAACCTGCAATAAAATCCCTGACATATTTCGGATTTCAGCACTTTTTCTATTGCTCTTTTCGGGAGGAGACAAATAATCCACCTCACATATGTAGAGGATGTTCCTTACTGAGTAGGTGGCTGGAAGGCACACCTGTTCCTTGGTTGAAAGGCTTTTGTATCAATTCTGTGGCTAGAATGTACTACTTGAAGCACCCAACAATCCATGGTTATCCATGGGACGGCATTTTGGAGAAGTCAGACTCATTTTTAGTTATCTTCAGAGCGTAACTGAGCAGTCACCTTCCTTTTTCCTGATCACTTGTAGTGCTAGTCTCTACTAGAGGAGTGATCATATCTGGTGTGTCTAGATGGGTAAGATGGTCAAGATGGTCATCCCTGCCCTCTGTATGGAATGAAATCTTTGCCTGCATTCACCAAAGAAAGCAGAAGGTGTACGCCTGTACTGTAAGGCTCATAAAGAACATATAGTGACGGTGCCTATTTTTATATTCTGCAACACCTCATCAACATGTTTGCCGAACAAAGTCTGGCCGTTGAAAGGAATGTCCAGGGTCTTGGCATGTATCGCTTCACAGAAGCTGGATGTAAGACAACCTTGCCTCAGCAACACTGCAGCGCCTGCAAGCTGAATGAAACCAGCATTCGACAGATCCATAGCTGCGTCAGCAATGGCACTTGATGCAACAGACCCTTCCTTTATGCTATGCTATTAGCCTCTTCCCTCCTGTGCTTGAGTATGAGGTTGATGCGGCATAAGACGCTATGCCACGTGACAGTCTCAACAGTCTAGGATAGTCAAAGCACTTGTCATTCAGATTGAAGTTACTGACATCAAACTGACTCTTGAGCAAAGATTATCTACATATCATTCATCTCTGATAGGAGGAGCAGATGGCAAAGTAATGGCTTTTGATGGTCCCTGAGCTGCTGTCACAATAATGGAATGTGGGTTGGGATATCCAGAGAGACTGGCCGAGGCAAACTCTGGCAATCTCTATTTTTTCCATAGGTGCGGCACTACTGCTTGTACGGTAGCTGGAATACGCATAAGGTTGAACCCTTCTTTACAAACAACATCCAATAACAGAAGTTTTTTAGTTGTGCTTCTTGGCTATTCTTTAAAATCCTAAAACCTGCTATGCTGCTCCACAAATGACATTGGAAAGACAAACGTCTGGGACAATCACTCTAATAAGGTACGAAAACAGGCAATAACATCCGGTAAAACGCTTGGCTGTGGAGGGGTCTTGTGGCCTTCCTGTAGCACAATGCACTCTTGCATTCTTCATTGTGGTGTTCACCATTCTCTTCCCTATCTTCATTCATAACTTTACTTTCCTCCTCCACCAAGTTGTAATTCTGACTGAAGTCCGAAGTATCCTGAGTCCCCATGTCCCCAGCGTCAGTGGGACAGACACTGAGCTTGTGCTGGAGGAATGGTGGAGGCATCTACAGTTATGGCTGCAGTGGAAGAGGCCGGGACAGTGATGGTAGTCGTGGTGGAGTTGGTGCCATGGGTGGCCCAGGAAGAGGCCTAAAGAAAGGACAGAGCTGCGATTGCTGAGGGCTCAGCATTTGCAAAGTCTCTGCCTGCACTGACACAAAGTCAACCAGAAGTTGCATTGCAGATGTTCACTGATTGGTGTCTTGGGTCTTATGGTGGAAAACAGCTCCCTGGGCAACTTCCAGAGGTGAGGGTCTGGGATTCATAGGTCTCACAGCCCTGTAGGTATGCTTCTTCCTCATACTTCATCGTATTCAAGGGCATAGCAAATATCTAGCTTTACAGGGCTATACATTGTGCCAGAGTTATGTTCCTGAAGTTAGTCTCCAGGTCAGACTCAAATATACGTAACTAGCAGGTGCATGGAAACTTTCAAAGACAAATGTGTAAAAGCTAAAGCTGGAAGAGGCATTCCCATCACCAACGGGGTCGTTATCAAGGAGGTCATCGACACAGTAGTTGTTTTCAACAAGGGTATCACTGGAACAATCAATGACTTGGCAGCAGCTGAGAGAGCGGTTGACAAGCATCTGACCACTGATGGGATCTTCTTAAATGTCAACAACAGTAGGCTGCCAGATAACTTTGCTGATGAGGTGGTCATCGACAAAGGAAACTTCACTGATAAAAGCAACATTTTTGTTGACAACAATTTGGGTAGGATATCTGATAAGACGCATAAGGAGCTAGAGTTTCATGACAATTTTGTGCGTATGTTACTTTTCTTTTCTTAAATCTTTCTCTGAGGAAGGCCCGGTCTTCTGAGAAAGTGGAGGCCGGTGCTTCTAAGCTAATCACCAGTTGCGGAAGCTCCACATGCTTCATTTTTAGCACAGGATCAGTGTAAGCGCTTGGATAAACACTTTTGACTAAATCAACCCCAGAGGAGACGACACCCCCTTTGGAAGGGGACGAATAATTTTTCTTAAGAAGCCAACCTCTTTTCGCTTTTTTAAGGTATGTTGGAAGACAAAGACTCAGATGCTGCAGAAAGACTCCTTATGAGATAGACAAAGACAATAAATACATTTATTGTGTGGGTCATCTGTATTATCTCATGTCTGCACTTTGAGCAGGACCAGAACAGATATCTTTTCTTTGTCCCTGTCATAGAGGTGCTTGCTAACTGGAAAAATTCCTCAGGCCAGAAATTTGGCGAAAAGTCCACAAAATGTTCCAAATACAACTCAGTTTATCAAATCTGAATTTAGGGCTGGCAGAAGTTCAGGGAAGACAAAGTTAAGGGGTCAAGCTGTAGCCAAAATCAAGTTAGGTACAGGACGTGCAATAGAAATCGGAGCTACTGTGGCCTCTATGGACAGTAGAGATGAAAATAAGTTACTTACCTGTAACTGTAGTTCTCCAGTATTGGAATCTTTCATAGATTCACATGCTTGAATCCTTCCCCGTCGTCGAGATGGGGCTCCCATCTCGACGACGGGGAAGGATTCAAGCATGTGAATCTATGAAAGATTCCAATACTGGAGTAACTCAGCGCTTCCATGGCTATAGATGAAGTTTGAGTTGTGTTAGATGAGGGGGGACGTGCTTCCAAGAGAACAACAGTATTGGGCTTATGGCATTTTAGAACTGTTTACCATTTAAAGTTACCAGGAATTCCCAGACCAATGACAGGGCATGATTCAAGCATGTGAATCTATGAAGGATCCCATGATTTGGAGTCAGAGCTTTTGTGTTCCACTGTCATTTCATACACTTGGACTAGGGGATTGAGACACAGTTTGACTTCTGCTTACTACCCACATAAGAGCTCATTCAGCTGTGGATGACTTCACCAACTTTAGGATGACCAGGGAGAATTCTTGAGGGGGAGAAATTAGTTATGAACTTTTTACAAGTGTGCTGTGAGCCAACAAGGTTAAAACAACTGGAAATTAGGTTACTGTTTTTTTCTGCTTATAGAAGCTGGCTCTTTATGTGGTATGTGAATACTGTGTAGAGGGTCTAGGCTTTCCCCAGTGAGGAGAAAGGACTTGCTATGCAAACCCAAAATGCTCTATGTGCTCGAGCAGCCTAAGGCTTAACGCAGAGGAGTGCAAGACATCTATAGATACACACAATAGTCAATAAATGAGACTCAATAGGTCCAGACCAATTTATAAAAATAGCAGGTTATGAATGTTTAGACATCAGAGAAAAATCATTCAGTTAATTAAGTTTTTAAATAGGAATTCTTTTCACACCTTAAAAAATGGACACAGTGCGATTTCTGAGTTCTGCATTGTTATTCTATGGGAGGAAAAACAATTTCTGCAAAAAGGTAGAATACAGCAACTTACAAGACCAATCTCCAGGAGTTAAGGTGAGTAGTATGCAAGGTCCAACAGTACACCCACAGCAGCAAGGGGGCTGCCAGGTGCAGAGTGCAAAACAGCATTGGGTGCCCAATGCGTTCCTATGGAGATGGGTCACTGCGAAAAGAGGCTGCAGGATTAAACTAACAGCAGGGCTCAAGCCTCACGATGCTCAGGCACAGATAGGCACCTTTGGTCCTTATTTCCATGGCCCAGGGGTGAGGGGCACAGACGGGGTTTTGGGTGTCTGTTTTTTCTGACTGGATCAGCCACGTAGAGGGGTGTGGTGTGCAGAGGCTGCAGGCGTTGTCGGGGAGTCCGTGAGGGGTGAAACCACAATGGGCTCGGACTCTGGAGGGCGGGGAAACTTTGTTAGCACTGGTGGTCCACTTCAACTCAGGTAGGAGATGGCGGGCGGGTATAGTGGTGGCTTTAGGTGTCGGGTTTTGGTGGTTCCGGAGGCTTCAGAGTCCCTTCTTTAGGAGCTGGCTAGTGAACAGGTCCGCTGTTCACTGGAGGTCTTGATTCTTTTTCAAAGGCAGACAATCCTTCCAGGTTTCTAGAGTCACAGCTGCAGGACGAGTCGACTTTGGTCCAGATTTCCAAAAAGAATGAAGACAGGCTGGCAGGGTTGGTACTAGGTCAGCTGCTTCTTTTCTCCTCTTCTGCTGTTGCAGCTCTTCAGAGCCCTTGATCTTCTTAGTGCATCAGTATCTGTTTCTCTGGTGCCAGGGGCTCCCCCAAATTCTTAATTTAAGGGTGCAAGGGGTGTGTAGGGTAGCAGCAAATGAGCTACTGACCCTTGTGGTCAAAACGCCCTATATGACCACTTCCTGTGGGAAGAGGGCATAACCCTGTCCCAAAATTCCTAGGACTGCTATCTCAAAGATGCCTACCTCCGACAAATCATGTACACCTTGCAGTAGCCCACCTTAGCAGTGGTATTAGCTTGGAGGTGGTATACCTACCTGACTAATTTTCCCACCTGTCCAGGTGCCCAATGGACTGGGGACAGAGGGCTTGCTTCCTCTCCTGTGAGGGGAACCGGATTCACATTTTAAAAGTGACAGCCCTTTGAGGTTTGCTGTCTTAGGAAGGCTAATCAGCAGGTCATCCTGTGGGAGGGTGTGTTACACACTCCTTCCGGACAGGCTTTGTTCTGGGCCTCCTGAAAGCAGAAGGCTCCCACCTAGGGGTCAGAGCTGTGTCTCAGGTGGCAGGCTGGAAGAAACCAGTCAGTGAACACATTAGAGGCCGATGGGGTTTCACCTCTAAGGTGCCCTCTAGGTGCATGTATTGGTAAATACAACACTGGCATAAATGTGGGTTCACCAATACGAGATGTTTGATAACAAACATACTTATCTTCAGTGAACCCGTCATATAGCTGGGGAGCTTGCACTGACCAGTGTCCAGCACATGCATTTAAAATGGCTTCTCTAGTTACTTACTATGTCTGAGAATGGACAAAGGCATAGCTTGTGCAGATATGCCTCACATGTGATATAATGCACCCGGCTTAAGGGCTGTAAGGCCTGCTAGAGGGGTGACTTGACTTTCATATACTGCATGCAGTGTTAGTGGACATGGCATACAGGCTGTGCCCCATGTAGTGTTTTCACTTTTGTCTCAACCAAGACACGCAGCCTGCAATAGCAGCCGCTCATGTGCTCGGTAAGCGGTCCCTTAGGGTGGCACAGTTCGGACTGCAGCCCTTAGGGGCCCTCTTTAGCACCTCAGGCCCCAGGTACCAGGGCTGCCATTTACTAGAGACTTACAGAGAGTACTAAAGAATTTTCCAATTGGAGAAACAATTGTACAGTCTACGGAAAGAGATTTGGCACTGGGGAACTGGTTTGCAAGAACCCAGGGCACTTTCAGTCCAAATCAGATCAGATACCAGGCAAAAGGTGGAGGGTAACCATGTCAAAAAGAGGCACTTTCCTACACTGCTCAAAGCCATCATTCCACTCCAATCTCTGCCACACAGGAACAAAACCACAGATACAAATAACATTACAGAAGTCAAATGGTTTGACGACAGCAGTAAATAAACAGTCAGTGTCAATATCCTGACAGAATAAACTTGTATTCAACAGGTATGTAGGGATGGGGGGTGTAGGAAGGCCCTTACTTGAATAGTGATGGCAGCTTGCCTCATCCTCAGATAATGTCTTCTCTCCACGACCATCCGGAACCAGCTCTGCAGGAGGATTATTTTCCGGATCACTTCCTTGTGTAGTGTGTCTTGCAGTTTCTGACGTTCTGGCTCCTTCATGAATACCTACAGAAGGATAAACCACCGAAAACCATTAACAATTACTGAAGCAAGGATGTTCCCATTATGGTTATGCCATGTTATTAAATTATGTAATTTTCCATGTTTTAACCTAAAAACTTTGATGTAGCTAAAACTTGAAAATGTGACACTAAATATTGGTGGAGTACACGGTGGCCCTTACAATATAAGGTCCACATTGCAGAGGCCAAAGAGTCTACATGCCATTTTGAACCTCTCTGTGACGGCCAGTGCAGTCTCTTCCACAGGAGCTGTCTGGAGCTGGGCCAGTGACAATGAGGTACAAAGCTAGCCAGGTGACTCGGAGGGCTGAGTACTTGCCATGGACACCCGGCGCGACATACAGGTTAGGAGTTCAGGTAGAGAAAACCTGGTCATTCTTCGTTCGAAGTTTGATAAATTGGGTAATGACAACACTTGTCATTTAAAGCACTTATTTTGGAAACTGCAAAAAATTGTAGCATAATGCACAACACAAAAAACAAATTATGTTATTAGCTTTTGCCTACTGACAACACTCCTGTGGTATCCAGTATAGACTTAGAATGGGCTTTGAGCTCGCCCCTTGCTCACGATTCAGCTGCCTTCTTTTCTACCTTAGATCCCAGCTCCAGAGTCAATGGCTTTGCTCCCTGTTCTTGCATTTAAATGCCCAAGGAGCCTTTCACTCTGACAGTGTTTTGATTGAGTAAGATGTATGCTTCCGCCGCTGCCATCAGGACATTGCACTGCGGTGAATTAAGGATTATTTTTTCTAACTCTTTACCTTCCCCCCTTCCTTTCCTGCCTCAACTCAGTTCATTTAAATATTACACCCCAGCACCTACTTACCCGACTTGGGGGGCGACCATTATTGAGTAGATCGAAACATGCCAGGATGGCTGCCCATGCATGTGCAGAGGCCATCCTGCAATGCTTTTTCAGTTGCTATAAAAACATTCAAACATGGGCAATGGTCCTTTGAGGGAATAAACACTGGCAAAGCCAACAGGTCTGCACCCACCACTAGCCTGCACCAACACTAGTCCAAGCCCGCATCAAACAAGACTACTACCACTATGCCTACTTTGCCACATTCCCGGTGGCACTGGCAGTGAGAACCTCACTCTGCCAGTCCAAAAACAATATTGCTTTGTCTTCATTAGTTTCACTGGTGATGAATAATCCCAAATAAGGGTGAATAGATTAATGGGCTACTACACCTGACCACTGTATCGGATTCGACAAATAAATAAGTGTCTTTCTCTAGAAGAGGAATCCAATAGAAAATTCTCAATTTTCAACCACGAAATCCAACTGCTCTAACCTGGTCTGTATCGAGGCCAACATGCAGGCGTAATAGTTCACCCGGGCCGGATGCGGCCACTCTGGAGACTAAAGCAAAACTGAATAGAAGATAAAGGAATATAGTTAAAAGGACGATAAAAACTAGGCCCAGGATATCGGACTTCACGGCAGGTTTTCAAAATGTCCACCAAAGAAAATTTACATAATCCAAATTTTAGTAAACTCAATTACGTAGCCTGTGGTTAATATTTAAAAAATCGGGCTTGGATTCAGCCTTACTGGATCAACGTCAGACCCCTGCCCTTGCCCAAAGTGAAGAGCCGGTGCTGTAACATACATGAAAGCCTGCATGCGTGAAATTACTCTGTGGCATAGTTCAGAAGACAATGGAAGAAACCTATGCATGTTATGTAGTTTGTATAGCCTGGCGCAAAAGTTGTTTTAATTGTTTCAGAAAACTGATTTCCAGACGATCTGCTGATGCTAAATGCATTTGTTTATTTGATAAAATGTCAGCATATTTTATTAATAATATAAAAATCGAGTCTATTATGCAATTCATCCAATGAAATGAAAATCAGAGTTTTCATAGCTCCATATTTTCTGGAAAGTGAAGGGTTCTGGAAGTACTGTGTTCATGGGCCCATAATTCCTACCACAAAAAGCTCAGTGACGAATGACTCCTTCATCCTCCACTCATCCTGTACATGTGGTTCACTAATGAAAATTCAAGTCAAGCAGACTTGCTTTGACATGCAGCATGGAAAGCATTATTGTTTTAGCTATTCTGTGCACTAAGTTAACACTGGATATGTCTTTGCAAAACCAACCTTGCTCTTCCCTATTTGGTGGTTATATCGGTCCATCCCCATTTTAAACAGCAACGCTGATATTGCATCCTTTCCAGGTTTGGCATTTTTTGGCAACAGCACTTTGAACTGGTCCATGAAATCCTGCAGAAGACAAGACACAAGGGTGCAATTAGATCACTCGCCTCTGAAAAGCTTGCCTGGAGCGCTGCTCTGCTCAGACGCTTCCCCAGGAGCTAATGAGGCACTGGATAAGGATTCTGAGTCAGCCCAGGAGGTCTTCCCTGGTGCATCTCAATGGACAACAGGAACAGAGAAGAGGGATCAGAAAACACAAAAGAGATAGGCCGGAGAATGCAAGGAAAGCAGTGCATAAGGGCACTAAAGTGGAATGGCCGCAGTGCACATCACTCAATGAATACAAAGTTCATAGCATTAAAAAAAAAAAAAAAAAAGAGTATAGAAACAGAAAATACACTGCACAGGAAGAACACAAAACACAGTACAGGACGACTACGAGGAGGAAAATGCAAAAGTACGCTGCCAGCAAGTCAAGACTGAAGAAAGACCACACCATAAAAAACAACAGCTTCCCCGCTACGAGCAGCGGCTTCAAAAGCCAGTCCTAGTCCGCCTTGGAGTTTTACCTCCTCTTTCTTTTTAAGGGTAATGAGGCAAGACAGCAAAGCAACAATTCTTGTTGAAACGTTCATGTAAAACTGGGTGAAACAGTCCTTTCTTAGATACTTCGGGGTCCTACGCTGAAAAGGTTGGTCGATGTCCCAGCACAACCTCACTTGAGTGACAGTAATCCTCGTCACTGAGAGGACAATGAGGCAGAAGAAGGCAAGAAAAAGTGAAGGACTTGGAGAAGAGAGTCCATGGGACCCTGCGGTGATGGGTGGGAGGAGAAGGGAATGTAACCACTAAGCCAAAGGGACTGTGGAGCACCGATGTAATGTGAAAGTCCAATGGTGTTATATTCATCTTTTTCCATTTAACAACATGAGCCGGGACTGCTCATTTGCCATGGCTTCTTAAAATACAGTTCATGGTCTTCTTGCCTTCAGCCTTTTCGCTTTGATAAATGTAAAGCGCGTGGCTCTAAGGCCTCCCAGCACTAGATGAGGGATAAAACCAACTGCAATGCACTCCAGTTTGCCTATATATTGAATATAGCTAAATTAGTGAGTTGTGGAAAGAGCCATGTTTTTATACACGTCCTAAATCTAGGTCCCTCCGTTATTGATCTGATCTGTATGGGCAGAGCATTCCAGAGTTGTGGAACCAGATAGGCATAAGATCTGCAGCCCCATTTGGCTGTCCTTTCTTGGGACCTTCAGATGTCCCTGCACTGATCTGAGAGGTCTTTAGGGGTGGTACTGTGTCAGCAAGCCTCTTAGTTTCTGCGGGCCTTTATTATGCATCACTTTATGAGCTAGACTTAGTGCTTTAAACTTGACTCTTGCTTCAATTGGTAACCAATGTAGAATCAGCAATGCCTTCCTTGTTGCTTGTGTCTTGGGGATTTTCAATAGCGTTCTAGCGGCTGCATTTTGTACTACCTGCAGCTTTTTTATAACACATTTCAGCGAGCCCAGGTAGAGAGAGTTACCGTGATTCAGGCACGAGGCTATCACAGCCTGTATCACAGTTTTTCTTAAGTTTTCTGGGAGTAACTTGATGATTTTTTGAGTAGTCCTCAGTGCCCCGAAGCAACTGCTGGCCAATTTTGTTTCCTGGGCATCCATTGTAAGGGCACTATCCAGCCACATACCCACATATTTTACGAGCAATTTAGGGGTGGGGTGACTACCCAGGCAACCTGGCCATCCTAAATCCATATTTGCATGTGGGTTTAAGGCAGCAGTTTGCCAACCACTTGGATACATCTTCCAGGCACACAGAAAGCTGTGGGTTCTTCAGTTCCTTCCCTTTTGGAACTGATACTACCAATTGTGTATTATCTGCGAAGGACACAACTGATATCCCATGGTTCATCACAATGTTTGCTAAAGGTCTTGCTTTGAAAAGTGAATCAAGTCGTCCTTGGATTGCATGGTGCTGTGGGATCCACTGTCCCTTTTTTGCAAAAAGCTGCAGCCACAGTAGTTGTGGACTTGAGCTAAAATGCAATGTGGGTAAAAGATCGTGGTACTCACTGTCCTCATCAGTCTCGGGGGGTCTCCCACTGGCATGTTCCAGAATGCGGTTCAGGCGTAAAATAAAATGTAGGATTAGAACACTCAGACAGGAGAGTTTCCACTGTCTAACTTCTTGAACCATCAAACCCCGAAAAGCACTCATCACTTCCTCCTCTGACACTGATCCTGATATCTCCTCCAGATACGATCAGTGGCCTTTTCGAGCCTTGTTTCCATCTCTCTGCACCACCTCCCACCTTTTGTGAAACACTGATCCAGATATCTCCTCCAGATACGATCAGTGGCCTTTTCGAGCCTTGTTTTCATCTCTCTGCACCACCTCCCACCTTTTGTGAAACATGATGGCCTGGTCTGTGAGTGGTGATTAGAGGAGAGATCACAGCTATCCTGGTGTGCAGGCTTTGCGATGGGTTCTCGCATCTCAAAGAATTCATTTTGTGATCAACACAGCCTTTCATTAACTCCGTGTACGACCTGCACGCTACGAGTGGCTTCCAGAAAGTCTTCTAGCTTCAGCCGAAAGCAATTGTATTTTGGGGCCCATGCAAGAAAGGGACTGTAGCGTTATTGTCCCATTATAGGTTTGGTCCTGGAAGCCCCCCATTATTAATCCTCTTACCTGGAAAATACAGAAATGTTATAAAATCTCTTTCTTCAACATGGCCCAATTTCCAGCTTTGCATCATATGTACATTAAAAATGATTTGCAAAATCAGAACCAGAGGCAGGGTGTGTACCCAAGTCAGCATCTTCCCTTCTTTAAACTGCCTCTTCAACTTAGTAAACCTGGCCCGTCTTCCGCAGTCCCGGAGTGAGCTTTTCTTTGCTCTGAACTTCCCGTGTCTCCTCAGATGCGTTGATCTTGAACCCTATGATCCTAATGTTTGGTGCGCTTCGGACTTGTCGTTCTCTGCAACTGATACTTGGGAGTCACCGTGCTCACAGCAGTGTGCTCCATTGGAGAACAGACAGCACCCAACAGAACAGAGAGAACCTGCACACACAAGGCTTGCATATCACATACAATTGATTACAGTCAAGCTCAGAACAGTGAAACTAGTAATAATCATAAATAATCACAAAGTCCAACAGAACACATTAGCCAGGACACCCACCACAGCTCAGAGGCACCACACAGTTGGACTCATAGATTTCACATCAGCAACCCCACTCCCCGCCAAACGTTACTGCTCTCCAAGACAACACAACCCCAACAAGCCGCAACATGACTACTTTAGTGCAATGTTGTGCACTCAAACAAGACACCACAGACTAAGTTACTTCACCCAAGTACCTCTGGACTGGCAGTGCACATACCAATGGTCCTCAAACTTGTAAAGATCTCTTGCTACACACACAACATTACAACCAAAGACATACATGACGGATCAACTTCTTTCTCCCAGAGTCTCTTCAAAGAGTAAACAGAATACAAACTCCAGTCCCAAAACTACAGCATGAAGATGCTCGAGCGCGACAGCACTGCATGCAAAGGGCAGAGCAGCACTAAACAAATGCCTGTCAACATGACATACACACTGCCACCAGCAAACAACCAGGATGGTGGTACCCAGAATGCCTGCTGCCAATGGCTGCTCTTCCCAACGCGCTGCTGCGAGGAGCAGGAACTGGTGGCCCTACCTGGAACGCGTACTTGGCACTGTATCCTGATCTTCGTATCCTCACGGTCTCCAGCATCCCCGTGTACCTCAACTGCTGCAGAACCAGAGCCTCGTCGAAGTACAGCTCCAGCTACAGGGCAGAGGGAAAGCACCGCTGTTAGATGCAGACTCAGGGGAAGAGAGGTTGCCTTAAGGACCGAAGCGCCCCCTTCAGGCTACGAAGGCGTGCAGACCTTACGGCATCACCAGCTTTGAGAAGCCAGCGCAACATCTGCTCTTCATGCAGCGCCTCACTGGAGGCCCGTATAGCTCACTGATAACAGCACCCTAGGCGGCTAACTAGAACCAGCTCGGGAAGGGACCAGGACTAACGCGTCGGGCGAGCGGTGCCTTTACATACCTTCTCTGCATTGGAGCGAATGCACCGGATGAAGAACGGCTCGGCCTTGCCCAACGTCTCGAGCAGTTTATTGAGCGACGTCTGAAACAAAGGACACGTGACAATGGCCAATTACAGAAACTATCACACATGTTCAGGTGACTGTTTTTGACACTGGCTCAGAATACTTTATTGAGATGAGCACATTTGTATGGTTCATTATTAACAATGTCTCATACCCAAGGTTAAATCAAACACTGTAATGAACATTAATATCTCTGCCCCACCTTATGAAAAGTTTTTTTTATTCCACTTGTATTTCTACGGGGGAGGGATGAGTGGAATGAGATCTGCAAAAGATGACCCGCAACCCCTTGGCATATTACTTCCAGTTAGTCCAACTGATGGTTTTGACATCTGAGATATTGGTATGTTCAGCCAAGTGGTATGGTAATACATTTTTTCTTGAATGAGAAAAAGTGCGCTGTGTTTGTGAGCCTATGTTATTTATGCAATGTTGACAAGGGATTTCACTATAAAGTCACCAGCTAAGTGGAATGGTCTTTTACTTATGAACTATCAGGCACAGTAAAGACAGTAAAACAATAGATGCTTCTGAAGCTTCCCCTGACTCCATCTATAGCTCCAGATAACTTATTCACCTCAGGCCATCTAACCAGATGTCGGGTCATGTGAGGAGGTCCTAAGAGGACTCAGCACAGCGCAGAGCCCTCAGGCAGGTCCCAGCTGCTCGGACTACTGGACAGCGCGTACTCACCAAGCAACGAGCAGCAGGTGCCCTAGTCTTACCTGAAACTGGGCACTGATGCTGGGAGGCTTCTTCTTTTTGTTCAGGTGCAGAAGGGATTTCGTGGTCCTGTCGTGCAGGGTCATACTGACGATCAGCTTCAGTGACTTGGAATCCAGCAGGTTCTAAGGCCGGTGAAAGACAACAACACAGGGGTCAAGGGTGCGGGGACTGCCAAGAAACATTCATGGATCATCCAAGTACCAGCGCCACCAGAGACAGGAAGGCCATGAGCTATTTTTAATGTGAAGGCAAAGACAGCCTCTGCAGGGATGAGACTTGTCCTGTGGATCAGCCCCTGACATCTGCATGGAGCAGCTAGCTTTCGTAAAGTGTTTAAGCTCAATTTAAGCGGTTTTCTCATCACCCAATTTTTGGCGCAGAGACCGGGAAGCAAGGAGACAAAAACTACATCACCTAAAATTGCAAAGGTGTCATAAAGAGGGAAATTAGTGATTAGAAGCCAGGTTTCCAGGTCTCATAAGGTGCAGCCTAGCCAGAAACACACAGCTCAACCCACCCAAGAATAAATAAGTAAATAAGCAGTATTGTCATCAATAATGTCATTTCAGATGTTACACTGATGCTATCACTGGTAGAATTAAACATGTAATGGGCGATGTTATATGTGAGGCAATTAGCAGTGCATGCCAAGGGCACGAGCTATGGTTACTTTAGGGCATGAATTACAGTTACTTGAGATAACTATAACCGGGGAACTTCAGTGGGTCTGATGTATAAAACGGTATGTTTTAACTGACATGCCCACCGAGCTATACCGCTCCTTTAACCTTTGTTTTATCAGTTTTTTTTTTGTTTTTTTTTAAATGTAAAGTAAAATGTCCATCACAGTGCACGGTGTTGTTTTGGACACAGGTCCTGGCTGAATAAACCAACCTCAAGTGATAGTATTTTTACTATCCTGCCACTGCGTATTTTCACTCAGCAAGTGAAAACACGTTGCACTATGACAGTAAAATTAATACATGCAAATAACGTCTCGCCTGAGGTCGAAACATGTGAGCAAATCAAGGATATCTGAGGAGTATGCATTCATTCTTGGATTTTTCATTAGGTTCATGAAGGAAAACTTTGAAACCACACTATTTTGTATAGGACTTAAACCTCAGAATGGGACCTCATGAACTGCATGTAGAGACAACGCTTTAAAAACACTGGTTGATTTGAAGAACCCTTTTCAGGGCACGAAGGTTGAGTGAACTGTGCTCCTCTTTATTTCTCTGCTTGAATATGTCATACATTTCTCTCTTGCATTTGTAAATGGTTACAGGGCCAAGTGTGAAGTCACATATATGGTGTAATATTTCTGATAGGTCTATCATTATAAATAAGGCGTGAATACACATTAAATGAACAGATTAGTTCCAGTGTGTTTCCGAATAACATAGTATTTATTTATTAATTTATCGCCAGTATGATTATTACTTCGTATGATTAGTTTAATCTTTGCTGCAGGAAAAACTGCTGAAATAAATGATATGGCATGAAGATAAAACTTAACTCAAAATAAATGTTCTTTTTTGAAGGGTGTAAATTCCTTCCTTCGGGATGCTTTTGAAAGCTGTGTACACAGTTCACGAGTCCAGAAGGGTGTGTAAACACTTGCAGTACCCATCTAAAGTCAGGTGTGCACTAAATTCTATACACAACGTAAACATTTACGCAGAAACACAACACAAATCAAGCACCCACACTTTCATGGGTTTACCTTGGGAATGGTCTGCTTTGGTTTGGCACCTTTTGCTTTCCTGTTGGGAGAAGGATATTTTGTGAAAATGCAACTTGTTTGCAAACACAGTGTTACTCAGTTTGCTGATTAGCATGCCAAGCATTGCAAGCTGGGTTACAAGAGCAACAACGTAAGGAAGCGCACTTCAAGCAAACAAAGAAGAAAAGAACAGGATACCCAGACACCCAGAGGCAGCGTAGAAACCAATGGTTCCATCCCCAATGGAACTTGGAAGAAATGAGGAGAGTGATACGACTGCTAAGTGGTGATTAAATGATCATAACCTGCAAAATGCAAACCGTGATCTCCACTCTCAAAGGGCAGTTCATTTCAGAACAGTGAGAGACATGTGGTCATGCGCATTGACTGCACCACCAGGCGGTAGGGATAAGACAAAGACAAGATTCTGAAAGCTTCAACGACTATCGCCATGTACTACACACGGAAGGAACCCAACATGGAACGCTTTACAGCTCGCGCCATTCTGCTGGAAACCCTCCACCTCTACAAAGGGGCGCTAATTTATATAGTAACAGGTCTAGTACAGGAACTACTGATAATGGCAAAGGATAGTGCACACCCGTGGAGAGGTGAGAAATATCTTAAAATGTGGGTACTACAGCTGTGGTGGCCTTAGCAGCAGGTCGAGGGGTAAACCCTGAGTCAAGACTTCCCCAAAGCAATGCCAAGCAGAGCCACTAGTCGGATGGTGTGCCACAGGCTCTTGAACAGGCCACTTTTGCTAAAGCAGAGCTGAGAAAGGCACACAGACCCAGACCACCAAAGACTCACGAAGACTGGAGGTGCGAGGGCTGAAGGCGGCTTAGAGACCGAAGAAGCTCTCCAGGGTCGTCCCCCTGCCAGCGTAGTCCTTTTATACTCTTGATCATTTGAGCATGCATATCCCTAATTCAACCCAATAAACAGGTACAGCAAGTCAAACAGGTGACAGAAAAAAATGGTGTTAGGAGGGTGTGTCCCCCATGGACCAGAAGATGCTAACTGTGATTGCCCCCCTCCCCCCACCTTTCACAGGGAAGACTATTTGACTGTGAAAATATATACCCAGACATAGAAGCTTTCTTGTTCGGGTCGTTCTTGGTGTACCAGGTAATGAAGTATAACGATCTACATTTGTAAATAATCCCAAATCCAGGGTCAAGCTTTACACGTCATCAACACCCTTCAAATCTCATATTTGCAGAAACAAGAAAGCCTCTTAATATTTAACCATTTGATTGATGATAGAAGTGTTAAAACACGAATATCTCAGGAGGCTACTTCCAATAAATCTCAAAACGAGATGACTTTAAAAAAAAAAAGTAAATGGAACCCATGTAACAGGCATATTGTAAAAGAAAATGTAATAGTTTATTTTCCAAATTGTGCATTAAAATGCCTTTAAAGGTTAGGCTCAAATTTAATTACAGTTATGTGCAAGTCTCATCTCACTTGGCCAAGTTCCCAAAGCTGTTTTTTGATGTACTTGTCTTATTCCTGGAATTTCAGATGTAATCACACAACTCAAAAATAAGACAACTACTCTCATGAAAGCTTTCTGAAGGGGGGCTTTTTTGCCAAAAATGCATTTTACCATCGGGGATGTATGTGGCAAAGAAAAACGGTTACGGATTTTTTTCTTCTGGTCGACTCATCTAATCTATTTGAAAAGTATGAATTTCACATAAATACCATTATTTTCTTTGGTTGCATGAAACTGAGAAGCTATTCAATGTAAAGGGATGATCTACGTGACACCATATAAGCACGTGCTGTGCACACTGTCTGAACTAATGAAAATAATATGCTCCATCGAATTCCACCACCATGAAAAGTGCATGCAAAGTAAAGAGATCACGTGTTAGAAACACAAACCAGACGTTAGCCCAAGAAATTGATTGATTTGCCATTCTCGTGGTTTCCACACGCACCAGGGGGGTTTGAGGCATTTCAGCTGCCACAAAGCAGATCCAGGCGGAGGCTCAGAGTTAGTGAGCAGAGGAGGCCCCTTTCCATGCATCATGCTTTGTTTAGTGTAGGTCGGTGTGGCAGGAGGCTGTATGCTTCACTTACCTACTTCTGTTTCTTCCCAAGAGGCATGGATCAGAGGCAGAACAAAAAGTATCTTTTTCACCCGCACTTAACCCTGCTTTGCGCCATTCTGAGCTGCTCAGTCCAACAAAGAGAAACAGGGAATCTCCTGGTTCTCCAAACGTGGTGTATTTGGTTATTCTCAAGGGGACTCGATTACTAAATGCCAATTGGAATCACTGTGCGAAAGCACAAACCTCTTCATCATCCGTATGCACATCCTTTAGCCTCTCTCCTGCTACATGTAAACTTTCAAAATTACTTCAGTCTTCTTGAATTCGTATCCTAAAGGATTTGGAGTTTACGTGTCCCTTATCTCATAAACACCCCTCTTCAGAAAAGGTGAGCCCTTTCTTCTGTAACAGTCCCTGCTGCAAGCTTGCAGGAATTAAGGACACATGTTAACCTCATGGGATTCGGTGCCAGCCAGCATGGACAACCAGGTAACGGAAAGTGGGTTAAATAGCAAACATCGCCAACAAACTTCCATAATTAACGTATGTTTTATTAGACAAATGTATCCAATGAAGCAAGAGGATGAAACTGGCGCAGTTAAGGTATAATTAGGAAGGTGAACATAGTGTGACTAATTAATAAAATGTTTTACTGCCTAAATGGAGAAGCCAAAATTAGTTTCCTGGACTGAGCATGCTCAGAAGGGGCGACTGCAGCAGTTTTAAGTGACTCCCTTGTCCCCAGTCCAGCCCAGCGCCTTTCACCTACTTACTTCCGGCTTTCATAGGAGGTTATAATGTCTTCGAAGGCATCGATTGCAAAGTCCTCAGAGCAATCGAATGAGAAATCAAGAAGGGACAAGCTGTGGAGGGAAAATATGGATAACGGCCTTACAACTGCACTATCTGCAACGCAACGGTGAGCGGTGGCTTCGCCATGAGACCTGTGCCCAGGGTTCCACAGCAGCATATGGCTATTGGACAAGACCTCCACTGAGGTCTCTGATTGAGTTCATTGTGTTAGTATGTTGAGACAAGTATATTTACTTCACAACCTGGTAACGCCTGCGCATGTCTTAGAGCGCGTGACCATAAGCTGATAACCAACCCATAACACAGACCGGGGAAGCCAATTCCTTCTTTTTAAAAGAAAGTGTTCACACCTGTGTGTTTTTTTTCCATAGTTCTGAACTGCTTCCCTCTTGTTTTCCTTTCTCTGTCACTCAGCAGGGACAACAGCCATTAGCGTTGTGTACACTCAGACTCTGGTCATACAGGTCACGTGGTCAGCAGAGACAATGATTATCTGATACAAATTGGTTTCGCCGGCTTAGAAAGCTACATAACTAGATTCATCCTCACCGGTAAACCTTTTCGACGGACACGTTGGCTCTTTGCAGCTCTCCAAGTGGTATCCTCACTCCCTTCCGAACCACACCTATGGGGAGAAGGCCTGGTGTTAGAGACCAAAATCCAGCTCGCAAGGTGAGAGGCCGGACAAAAATTTAGAAACATCATGAAAGTACTAATGGGTGGAAGTTAACAAGGCGTATCAGAAAGGATCTCCAGCTACAAGCAGTGGGTTCTCGACAGCCGAAGGTATTCGTTAATCTCATCTTCCTGGAACGGCCTCCGCAGGCCCGGAGAGACGTCAGGCGCCCAGTCTTACCAGACAGGAAGCAGCATTCGGAGGAAATTTCCCAGTAGATGGGGTCTCCTTTTTCTTCCCAACATCCCTTGAGATACTCCTTTTAGAAGCTGGCAAGGAGATACTCTCCTAAAAAAAAAAAGACTTTGAGCACCTATAGAGGGTTAACATAAAGCATTCCTATCCTATCCTCTAGTTACAGGCTGAGCTGCAGCAAAGGCCATCAAATCATACGGTGGACGGAGCATGATCAGTAGAGCGGTAGAGCCTCTGGTGGAAAGATCCAAGCTCCCCCACACCTCACAGGGGTGTAAATAAAGGTGAGGTGAAACGCTACCCTGAAATGGCAGATTTCCCATCTGTGGAAAATGAACTGCTTAAAGGATAGGTGTATGCACACACATCTGCTCTTTGTATACACATCCAAATGCAGTCCTGGACACTTTTCTGAATACGCTGACATCATAAACCTATAGAAATGAGAGCAGGAAAATAATCATATAAATGTGCAGGCCATGCTGACATATATGGAAAATGTCACTTACCCAGTGTACATCTGTTTGTGGCATGAGACGCTGCAGATTCACATGCTGTGCATTATCCTGCCATCTAGTGTTGGGCTCGGAGTGTTACAAGTTGTTTTTCTTCGAAGAAGTCTTTTTGAGTCACAAGACCGAGGGACTCCTCCCTTTCGGCTCCATTGCGCATGGGCGTCGACTCCATCTTAGATTGTTTTTCCCGCAGAGGGTGAGGTAGGAGTTGTGTATATAGTAAAGGTGCCCATGCAATGGAGTAAGTATGTATGTACATAATGTGATTAAAAGTGATATATATTTACAAATTTACAAATGTACAAGTTTTATCAACATATAATATATATAGTTTTCATCAACTTAAAACGGCTACAGGCTCCCGGGGAGGCGGGAGGGCGCATGTGAATCTGCAGCTTCTCATGCCACGAACAGATGTACACTGGGTAAGTGACATTTTCCGTTCGATGGCATGTGTAGCTGCAGATACACATGCTGTGCATAGACTACTAAGCAGTTACTCCCCAAAAGCGGTGGCTTAGCCTGTAGGAGTTGAAGTTGTTTGAAATAATGTTCGTAATACTGCCTGTCCTACTGTGGCTTGTTGTGTTGATAACAGATCTACACAGTAGTGTTGTAGTGTTTTGTGAATGTATGAGGGGTAGACCATGTGGTTGCCTTACATATTTCAGTCATAGGTATATTTCCTAGAAAGGCCATTGTGGCGCCTTTCTTTCTAGTGGAGTGTGCCTTTGGGGTAATAGGCAGTTCTCTCTTTGCTTTAATATAGCAGGCTTGAATACATTTCACTATCCATCTGGCAATACCTTGTTTGGATATTGGATTTCCTGCATGAGGTTTTTGGAAGGCTACAAACAATTGTTTTGTCTTGCGAAATTGTTTTGTTCTATCAATGTAATACATTAGTGCTCTTTTAATGTCTAATGTATGTAAGGCTCTTTCGGCTACTGAGTCTGGCTGTGGAAAAAAGACTGGGAGTTCCACTGTTTGGTTTAGGTGGAACGGTGATATAACTTTTGGTAAAAAATGTGGATTTGTGCGTAGAACCACTTTATGTTTGTGTATTTGTATAAAGGGTTCTTGTATAGTAAATGCTTGTATTTCACTTACTCTTCTAAGAGATGTGATAGCTATTAGGAAGGCAACTTTCCAGGTTAAGTACTGCATTTCACAAGAGTGCATGGGTTCAAATGGTGGACCCATGAGTCGTGTTAATACAATATTAAGGTTCCATGAGGGAACTGGTGGTGTTCTTGGGGGTATGATTCTTTTTAGACCCTCCATAAATGCTTTGATGACTGGGATTCTAAAGAGTGATATTGAATGTGTAATCTGCAGATAAGCAGATATTGCTGTGAGATGTATTTTAATGGACGAAAAAGCTAGATTTGACTTTTGTAAGTGTAATAGGTAGCTTACAATGTTTTCTGCGGACGCATGTAGTGGCTGAATTTGATTATTATGGCAGTAATAAACAATTCTTTTCCATTTATTTGCGTAACAATGTCTTGTAGTAGGTTTTCTTGCTTGTTTAATGACCTCCATACATTCTTGTGTAAGGTCTAGATGTCCAAATTCTAAGATTTCAGGAGCCAGATTGCTAGATTGAGCGATGCTGGATTCGGGTGTCTGATCTGTTGTTTGTGTTGAGTTAACAGATCTGGCCTGTTTGGTAGTTTGATATGAGGTACTACTGACAGATCTAGTAGTGTTGTGTACCATGGTTGGCGAGCCCAAGTTGGTGCTATTAGTATTAGTTTGAGTTTGATTTGACTCAATTTGTTTACTAGATACGGAAGGAGTGGGAGAGGGGGGAAAAGCGTAAGCAAATATCCCTGAACAACTCATCCACAATGCATTGCCCTTGGAGTGAGGGTGCGGATACCTGGACACGAAGTTTTGGCATTTTGAGTTTTCTTTTGTTGCGAATAGGTCTATTCGTGGTGTTCCCCAGCTTTGAAAGTAAGTTTGTAGTACCTGGGGATGAATTTCCCATTCGTGGGTTTGTTGGTGATCTCGACTGAGATTGTCGGCTAACTGGTTTTGAATTCCTGGGATGTATTGTGCTATTAGGCGAATGTGATTGTGAATCGCCGAATGCCAAATATTTTGTGCTAAGAGACACAGCTGTGATGAGTGTGTCCCTCCCTGTTTGTTTAGGTAATACATTGTTGTCATGTTGTCTGTTTTGACAACAATGTGTTTGTGGGCTATTATCGGTTGAAATGCTTTCAATGCTAGAAATACTGCTAGTAGTTCCAGATGATTTATGTAAGGAAATGCCTCCTTGGCATGGTTGCCCCCTGACTTTTTGCCTTTGCTGATGCTATGTTTACAATTGAAAGTGTGCTGAGGCCTGCTAACCAGGCCCCAGCACCAGTGTTCTTTCCCTAACCTGTACTTTTGTATCCACAATTGGCAGACCCTGGCATCCAGATAAGTCCCTTGTAACTGGTACTTCTAGTACCAAGGGCCCTGATGCCAAGGAAGGTCTCTAAGGGCTGCAGCATGTCTTATGCCACCCTGGAGACCTCTCACTCAGCACAGACACACTGCTTGCCAGCTTGTGTGTGCTAGTGAGGACAAAACGAGTAAGTCGACATGGCACTCCCCTCAGAGTGCCATGCCAGCCTCTCACTGCCTATGCAGTATAGGTAAGACACCCCTCTAGCAGGCCTTACAGCCCTAAGGCAGGGTGCACTATACCATAGGTGAGGGTACCAGTGCATGAGCATGGTACCCCTACAGTGTCTAAACAAAACATTAGACATTGTAAGTGCAGGGTAGCCATAAGAGTATATGGTCTGGGAGTCTGTCAAACACGAACTCCACAGCACCATAATGGCTGCACTGAAAACTGGGAAGTTTGGTATCAAACTTCTCAGCACAATAAATGCACACTGATGCCAGTGTACATTTTATTGTAAAATACACCCCAGAGGGCACCTTAGAGGTGCCCCCTGAAACTTAACTGACTGTCTGTGTAGGCTGACTAGTTCCAGCAGCCTGCCACACTAGAGACATGTTGCTGGCCCCATGGGGAGAGTGCCTTTGTCACTCTGAGGCCAGTAACAAAGCCTGCACTGGGTGGAGATGCTAACACCTCCCCCAGGCAGGAGCTGTAACACCTGGCGGTGAGCCTCAAAGGCTCACCTCTTTGTCACAGCCCAGCAGGGCACTCCAGCTTAGTGGAGTTGCCCGCCCCCTCCGGCCACGGCCCCCACTTTTGGCGGCAAGGCTGGAGGGAACAAAGAAAGCAACAAGGAGGAGTCACTGGCCAGTCAGGACAGCCCCTAAGGTGTCCTGAGCTGAAGTGACTCTAACTTTTAGAAATCCTCCATCTTGCAGATGGAGGATTCCCCCAATAGGGTTAGGATTGTGACCCCCTCCCCTTGGGAGGAGGCACAAAGAGGGTGTACCCACCCTCAGGGCTAGTAGCCATTGGCTACTAACCCCCCAGACCTAAACACGCCCTTAAATTTAGTATTTAAGGGCTACCCTGAACCCTAGAAAATTAGATTCCTGCAACTACAAGAAGAAGGACTGCCTAGCTGAAAAACCCCTGCAGAGGAAGACCGGAAGACGACAACTGCCTTGGCTCCAGAAACTCACCGGCCTGTCTCCTGCCTTCCAAAGATCCTGCTCCAGCGACGCCTTCCAAAGGGACCAGCGACCTCGACATCCTCTGAGGACTGCCCCTGCTTCGAAAAGACAAGAAACTCCCGAGGACAGCGGACCTGCTCCAAGAAAGGCTGCAACTTTGTTTCCAGCAGCTTTGAAAGAACCCTGCAAGCTCCCCGCAAGAAGCGTGAGACTTGCAACACTGCACCCGGCGACCCGGACTCGGCTGGTGGAGATCCAACACCTCAGGAGGGACCCCAGGACTACTCTAAGACTGTGAGTACAAAAACCTGTCCCCCCTGAGCCCCCACAGCGCCGCCTGCAGAGGGAATCCCGAGGCTTCCCCTGACCGCGACTCTTTGAATCCTAAGTCCCGACACCTGGGAGAGACCCTGCACCCGCAGCCCCCAGGACCTGAAGGACCGGACTTTCACTGGAGGAGTGACCCCCAGGAGTCCCTCTCCCTTGACCAAGTGGAGGTTTCCCCGAGGAACCCCCCCCTTGCCTGCCTGCAGCGCTGAAGAGATCCCTAGATCTCCCATTGACTTCCATTACAAACCCGACGCTTGTTTCTACACTGCACCCGGCCGCCCCCGCGCTGCTGAGGGTGAAATTTCTGTGTGCGCTTGTGTCCCCCCCGGTGCCCTACAAAACCCCCCTGGTCTGCCCTCCGAAGACGCGGGTACTTACCTGCAAGCAGACCGGAACCGGGGCACCCCCTTCTCTCCATTCTAGCCTATGCGTTTTGGGCACCACTTTGAACTCTGCACCTGACCGGCCCTGAGCTGCTGGTGTGGTGACTTTGGGGTTGCTCTGAACCCCCAACGGTGGGCTACCTTGGACCAAGAACTGAACCCTGTAAGTGTCTTACTTACCTGGCAAAACTAACAAAAACTTACCTCCCCCAGGAACTGTGAAAATTGCACTAAGTGTCCACTTTTAAAGTAGCTATTTGTCAATAACTTGAAAAGTATACATGCAATTGAAATGATTCAAAGTTCCTAATGTACTTACCTGCAATACCTTTCGAACAAGATATTACATGTTAAATTTGAACCTGTGGTTCTTAAAATAAACTAAGAAAAGATATTTTTCTATAACAAAACCTATTGGCTGGATTTGTCTCTGAGTGTGTGTACCTCATTTATTGTCTATGTGTATGTACAACAAATGCTTAACACTACTCCTTGGATAAGCCTACTGCTCGACCACACTACCACAAAATAGAGCATTAGTATTATCTCTTTTTGCCACTATCTTACCTCTAAGGGGAACCCTTGGACTCTGTGCATACTATTCCTTACTTTGAAATAGTGCATACAGAGCCAACTTCCTACAATTTATATGAAGTTGGCTTTGTTGAGCGTCCCATTGTCCCTGAATGCTGTGCTGGTTGAGGTGTGCTCCCCACCCTACCATGGAAGCATCTGTTGTGATCACGTATTGAGGCACAGGGTCTTGGAATGGCCGCCCTTGGTTTAAATTTATAGGATTCCACCATTGAAGCGAGGAGTGTGTTTGGCGGTCTATCAACACTAGATCTTGAAGTTGACCCTGTGCTTGTGTCCATTGTGTTGCTAGGCACTGTTGTAAGGGCCGCATGTGTAGTCTTGTATTTGGGACAATGGCTATGCATGAAGACATCATGCCTAGAAGTTTCATCACAAACCTCACTTGATAGTGTTGGTTTGGGTGCATGTTTAGTATTACATTTTGGAATGCTTGTACCCTTTGTGGACTTGGAGTGGCAATCCCTTTTTGTGTGTTGATTGTTGCTCCTAAGTATTGTTGTATTTGAGACGGTTGTAGATGTGATTTTTGGTAGTTTATAGAGAACCCTAGCTTGTGAAGGCTTTCTATGACGTATTTTGTGTGTTGAAGACACTGTTGCTGAGTGCTGGTTTTTATTAACCAATCGTCTAAGTAAGGGAATACGTGCATGTGCTGCCTCCTGATATGAGCAGCTACTACCGCAAGCCATTTTGTGAATACTCTTGGTGCTGTTGTTATCCCGAACTGTAACACTTTGAATTGCACGCCTTGGATTACAAACCTTAAGTATTTCCTGTGGGAAGGATGTATGGGTATGTGGAAGTAAGCATCCTTGAGATCTAATGTTGACATGTAGTCCTGTTGTTTGAGCAAGGGAATCACATCTTGAAGTGTCACCATGTGAAAGTGATCTGATTTGATGTAAAGATTCAGTGTTCTGAGGTCTAATATGGGTCTCAGTGTTTTGTCCTTTTTTGGAATTAGGAAATACAGGGAGTAAACACCTGTTCCTTTTTGAGGATTGGGTACTAGTTCTATTGCTTCTTTTTGTAACAACGCTTGGACTTCTAGTTGTAACAGATCTAAGTGTTGTTTGGACATGTTGTGTGCTCTTGTAGGCACATTTGGTGGTATTTGTAGGAATTCTATGCAATAACCATGTTGGATAATGGCTAGGACCCACGAGTCTGTAGTTCTGTGTTTCCAATTTTGGTAATAATCTGTGAGTCTCCCCCCCACTGGTGTTGTGTGTTGGGGGTTTGTGAATTTGGAGTCACTGTTTAGTTTGTGGGGTTTTTGGGCTTTGGAATTTCCCTCTTGTTTTATGGAACTGTCCACCCCTATATTGTCCCCTGAAGCCTCCTCTGTGGTATTGTCCCTGGTATGTGGGTCTGGCCTGTGAGGTAGAGGGTTCTGTGCTTTGGGCCCGAAACCCCCCTCTAAAGTGTGGCTTCCTAAAAGTGCCTCTGCTCTGTGGGGAGTAGAGCGCACCCATGGCTTTGGCTGTGTCAGTGTCTTTCTTTAGTTTGTCTATTGCTGTATCCACCTCCGGCCCAAACAATTGTTGTCCGTTGAATGGCATATTCAGCAGCCTGCTGGATCTCTGGCTTAAATCCGGAGGTACGTAGCCACGCGTGTCTCCGAATGGTTACCACCGTGTTTACTGTTCTGGCAGCCGTGTCTGCTGCGTCCATAGCTGACCTTATTTGATTGTTGGAGATGGTTTGGCCCTCCTCTACAACCTGTTGGGCACGCTTCTGGAACTCTTTGGGAAGGTGTTCAATGAAATGTTGCATTTCGTCCCAATGTGCCCTGTCGTATCTTGCCAATAGGGCCTGCGAATTGGCAATTCCCCATTGATTGGCTGCCTCTGCTGCCACACTTTTGCCTGCAGCATCGAATTTCCGACTTTCTTTGTCGGGTGGTGGTGCGTCCCCAGAAGTTTGTGAGTTTGCCCTTTTCCGGGCTGCTCCCACTACCACTGAATCAGGAGTCAGTTGGTGCGTAATGTATACAGGGTCCGTAGGGGAGGTTTATATTTCTTTTCCACCCTTGCTGTTATGGCTCTGCGCTTGACTGGGTCTTGAAACACCTGTTTGGCGTGTTTTAACATGCCTGGTAACATCAGCAAACTTTGGTATTGGTTATGTGTTGATGACAGGGTATTGAACAAGAAGTCATCTTCTTTAGGTTCTGAATGCAATGCTACGTTATGAAAAGTAGCCGCCCTGGAAACCACCTGCATGTAAGCAGTACTGTCTTCTGGTGGTGATGGCCTTGCCGGGTAGCAATCCAGACTATTATCAGAGACTGGTGCATCGTACAGATCCCATGCATCTGGGTCATCTTGGCTCATCCCTTTGTGCATTGGTGACTGTCCCCAATAGCAACATTGGTGGTGTTGCTATTGGGGACAGATGTGGTGAAGCCGGTGGCGATGGCTGTGGAGAAAAATGTGGTGTTGTTTTTTCTTTAGCCACTTTTGCTTTTGGCTGCATTTCCGCCTCATGGAATGCGAGCTTCCGCTTCATCTTAATGGGGGGGAAGTGTACTTATTTTCCCCATGTCCTTCTGTATATGGAGCCTCCTCTGTGTATGGTCTGGCTCTCCCATCCCCAGTTCTTGTTCAAACCTGTGGCCTTGTAATTGTGAGGAAAGGCCCTGTTCGTCCGTATAGGAGCTTTGTTTCGGCTCCGAGGCTGGGTGTTTCGGCACCAAAACTTTTTCTGTAGTCTTTTTCGGCTCATAAGAAACCTTTTTGGCTTTCGGGGTACCGATTTCTCGGTGCCGGATCTGGTCGGAGCCAGTATCTCGGTGCCGAGTATATTCGGAGCCGGTATCTCGACCGGAGTCGGACGTCTTCGGCTGCTGTGAAGCCTTTTTCGGTGCCGATGCTTGGTCACCATGCTTTCGGGTAAAGCCATGGCCTGTCGGCGGTGGCGTCCCCTTGGCTTTCATGATTTGAGTGAGTTTTTGCCAGGGCTGGTTTACTCATGGTTTGTTGCCTCGTCGGCTGCTCACTCTCGGACTCGTCCGAGTCCAAATCTGGAATGGAGAATGTCTCCTCTTCTTCGACGTCGGGTTGTCGTCTTCTTAGACCGAAATGCCCGACAGGCCTCGCACGTATCCTCTTTGTGTTCGGGGGACAAACACAAATTACAGACCAAATGTTGGTCTGTATAAGGATACTTAGCGTGGCATTTGGGGCAGAAGCGGAATGGGGTCCGTTCCATGAGCCTTGAAGACTCACGCGGTCGGGGCGACCAGGCCCCGCCGAGTGGAAGCCCCGAAGGGCTGCTGGAGCTTTTCTTTCCTTCGGTGTCGATGTGCTAACACTAACCCGATACCGAGCGCACACAATACCGTCGAATTTTACGATTGTTAATGAAAATGTCACTTACCCAGTGTACATCTGTTCGTGGCATCAGTCGCAGTAGATTCGCATGTTCTGCAATAGCTCGCCATCTGGTGTTGGGCCGGAGTGTTACAAGTTGTTTTTCTTCGAAGAAGTCTTTCGAGTCACGGGACCGAGTGACTCCTCCTTTTGTCTCCATTGCGCATGGGCGTCGACTCCATCTTCGATTGTTTTTCCCCGCAGAGGGTGAGGTAGGAGTTGAATTGTAGTAATAGTGCCCATGCAATGGAGTGACTAAGTATGCACCTATTTAAGGTTGAGATGATACATATAGAAATAATTGAAGGTAACTTCCAAACTGCTACAGGCTCCCGGGGAGGCGGGTGGGCACATGCGAATCTACTGCGACTGATGCCACGAACAGATGTACACTGGGTAAGTGACATTTTCAGTTCGATGGCATCTGTCGCTGTAGATACGCATGTTCTGCATAGACTAGTAAGCAGTTATTTCCCCAAAAGCGGTGGATCAGCCTGTAGGAGTGGAAGTAGTCTGAAATAATGTCCTTAATACGGCTTGACCTACTGTGGCTTGTTGTGCGGATAACACGTCTACACAGTAGTGCTTGGTGAATGTGTGAGGCGTAGACCATGTGGCTGCCTTACATATTTCTTGCATTGGGATGTTTCCTAGAAAGGCCATGGTAGCACCTTTCTTTCTGGTTGAGTGTGCCCTTGGTGTAATGGGCAGCTGTCGTTTAGCTTTAAGGTAGCAGATTTGGATGCATTTAACTATCCATCTGGCTATACCTTGTTTTGAAATTGGGTTTCCTGCGTGAGGTTTTTGAAATGCAATAAAGAGTTGTTTAGTCTTTCTGATGTTTTTTGTTCTGTCAATGTAATACATTAATGCTCTTTTGACATCTAATGTATGTAGTGCCCTTTCAGCTACGGTATCTGGCTGTGGAAAGAACACTGGAAGTTCCACTGTTTGATTTAGATGGAACGGTGAAATAACCTTTGGCAAAAATTTAGGATTGGTCCTTAGGACGACTTTATTTTTGTGTAGTTGTATAAAAGGTTCCTGTATAGTAAACGCCTGAATCTCGCTTACTCTTCTCAGGGAAGTAATGGCGATGAGAAATGCCACCTTCCAGGTTAGGAACTGTATGTCGCAGGAGTGCATGGGTTCAAAAGGTGGACCCATAAGTCTAGTTAGGACAACATTTAGGTTCCATGAAGGAACAGGTGGTGTTCTTGGTGGTATAATTCTCCTAAGGCCCTCCATGAATGCTTTAATGACTGGTATTTTATATAGGGAAGTTGAATAGGTAGTCTGCAGGTATGCAGATATTGCTGCAAGGTGAATCTTAATGGAAGAGAAAGCTAGGTTAGATTTTTGTAAGTGAAGCAAGTAACCCACTACATGTTCTGGAGTTGTGTGTAATGGTTGTATTTGATTAATATGGCAGTAGCAAACAAACCTCTTCCATTTACTTGCATAGCAGTGCCTGGTGGATGGCCTTCTTGCTTGTTTTATGACTTCCATACATTCTTGGGTAAGTTGTAAGTGCCCGAATTCTAGGATTTCAGGAGCCAGATTGCTAGATTCAGCGATGCTGGATCTGGGTGTCTGATCTTTTGGTTGTGCTGTGTCAACAGATCTGGCCTGTTGGGCAATTTGATGCAGGGTACCACTGATAGGTCTAGCAGCGTTGTGTACCAGGGTTGCCTTGCCCAAGTTGGTGCTATCAATATGAGTTTGAGTTTGCTTTGACTGAGTTTGTTTACCAGGTAAGGAAGGAGAGGGAGAGGAGGAAAAGCGTAAGCAAATATCCCTGACCAGTTCATCCATAGGGCATTGCCTTGGGATTGTTTGTGTGGGTACCTGGATGCGAAGTTTTGGCATTTTGCGTTCTCCCTTGTCGCAAACAAGTCTATCTGAGGTGTTCCCCAGAGTTTGAAATAAGTGTTCAGAATTTGGGGGTGAATTTCCCATTCGTGGACCTGTTGGTGATCTCGAGAGAGATTGTCTGCGAGTTGATTTTGTATCCCTGGTATAAACTGTGCAATTAGGCGAATTTGGTTGTGAATTGCCCAATGCCAAATTTGTTGTGCTAGCAGGCTTAACTGCGTGGAGTGCGTCCCTCCCTGCTTGTTTAGATAATACATTGTTGTCATGTTGTCTGTTTTGACGAGAATGTATTTGTGAACTATTATTGGTTGGAAAGCTTTTAGTGCTTGAAAAACTGCTAGCAGTTCTAGGTGATTGATATGCAGTTTTGTTTGATGTACGTTCCATTGTCCTTGTATGCTGTGTTGATTGAGGTGTGCTCCCCACCCTGTCATGGAAGCATCTGTTGTTATTACGTATTGTGGCACTGGGTCTTGGAAAGGCCGCCCCTTGTTTAAATTTATGTTGTTCCACCACAGAAGCGAGAGGTAAGTTTGGCGGTCTATTAACACCAGATCTAGAAGGTGACCCTGTGCTTGAGACCACTGTGATGCTAGGCATTGTTGTAAGGGCCTCATGTGCAGTCTTGCGTTTGGGACAATGGCTATGCATGATGACATCATGCCTAGGAGTTGTAATACCATCTTTGCCTGTATCTTTTGTGTTGGATACATGCGTTGTATGATGGTGTTGAAATTTTGAATTCTTTGTGGACTTGGAGTGGCTACTCCCTTTGATGTGTCTATTATGGCTCCCAGGTATTGTTGTACCTTGCGTGGCAGAATTTTGGATTTTGTGAAATTGACGGTGAACCCGAGTTTGAAGAGGGTTTGTATGATCTGATTTGTGTGATTTGAGCACTGTATGAACGAATGGGCCTTGATTAGCCAGTCGTCCAAATATGGGAACACATGTATTTGCTGCCTTCTTATGTGTGCAGCGACTACCGCTAGACATTTGGTAAAGACTCTTGGTGCGGTTGTTAATCCGAAAGGCAGTACCTTGAATTGGTAATGTATTCCTTTGAATACAAACCTTAGGTATTTCCTGTGAGATGGGTGTATTGGTATATGGAAATAAGCATCCTTGAGGTCTTAAGTTGCCATGTAGTCGTGTAGTTTTAGCAATGGCAATACTTCTTGTAGTGTGACCATGTGGAAGTGGTCTGATTTGATGAAAGTGTTCACTACTCTGAGGTCTAGGATTGGTCTCAGCGTTTTGTCCTTCTTTGGTATCAGAAAGTACAGTGAGTAAACTCCTGTGTTTATTTGTGTGTTTGGCACTAATTCGATTGCATTCTTTTGCAATAGTGCCTGCACTTCTATCTCCAGGAGATTGGAATGGTGTGTTGTTAAATTTTGTGCTTTTGGTGGTATGTTTGGAGGGAATTGTAGAAATTCTATGCAATAACCATGTTGGATAATTGCTAGAACCCAAGTGTCTGTAGTGATTTCCTCCCATGCTTTGTAGTAATGACCTATTCTTCCCCCCACTGGTGTTGTGTGGAGGGGGTGAGTGACATGTGAGTCATTGTTTAGTAGTAGGGGTTTTGGGGCTTTGAAATCTCCCTCTATTTCTAGGGAATTGCCCTCCTCTATATTGTCCCCGAAAACCTCCTCTATACTGTCCCTGGTAAGTGGACGGTGTTGCTTGTGAGGTGCTGGCTTGTGTGCTTTGACCCCGAAACCCCCCTCGAAAGGGCGTTTTACGGAATGTGCTGTAATTCCCTCTGCTCTGCGGGGAGTAGAGTGCGCCCATGGCTTTGGCAGTGTCCGTATCTTTTTTGAGTTTCTCAATCGCTGTGTCCACTTCTGGACCGAACAGTTCTTTTTCATTAAAAGGCATATTGAGAACTGCTTGTTGAATCTCTGGTTTAAATCCAGACGTTCGGAGCCATGCATGCCGTCTGATAGTTACAGATGTATTAATTGTCCGTGCAGCTGTATCTGCAGCGTCCATGGAGGAACGTATCTGGTTGTTGGAGATGGTCTGTCCCTCCTCAACCACTTGTTTCGCCCTATTTTGGAAGTCCTTGGGCAGATGTTCAATGAGATGTTGCATCTCGTCCCAGTGGGCTCTGTCATAGCGCGCAAGTAGTGCCTGGGAGTTCGCGATGCGCCACTGGTTTGCAGCTTGTGCTGCGACTCTTTTACCAGCTGCATCGAACTTGCGGCTTTCTTTATCTGGGGGTGGTGCATCTCCAGATGTGTGAGAGTTGGCCCTTTTCCTAGCTGCTCCTACAACAACAGAGTCTGGTGGCAGCTGTGTAGTGATGAAAACCGGGTCCGTAGGAGGCGGCTTATACTTCTTTTCCACCCGTGGTGTGATTGCCCTACTTTTGACCGGCTCCTTAAATATGTCTTTTGCGTGCCGGAGCATACCAGGGAGCATAGGCAGGCTTTGGTAGGAGCTGTGGGTGGAGGAGAGAGTGTTGAACAAGAAATCATCCTCGACCTGTTCTGAGTGGAGGCTTACGTTATGAAATTGTGCTGCTCTAGCCACCACCTGAGAGTACGCGGTGCTGTCTTCTGGTGGACATGGCTTTGTAGGGTAGGCCTCCGGGCTGTTATCTGACACTGGGGCGTCGTATAGGTCCCATGCGTCCTGATCTTGGTCACCCTGGCTCATGGTGGTGTGAGCTGGGGAGTGAGATGGAGTTTGTGCTGGTGAAACGTTAATCACGGGCGGAGGAGAGGGTGGTGGTGTAATTCTTTTAACCACTTTTGGTTGTGGTGCTTGTTCCGTCTGGAACTCCAACCTTCTCTTTCTCCTAATGGGGGGAAGGGTGCTTATTTTTCCTGTCCCCTGCTGAATGAAGATACGCTTTTGCGTATGGTCCACATCAGTTGCTTGTAGCTCTTCCTCAAACCTATGCTTTTGCATTTGGGAGGTTAGCGAGTGCTCTTCTGTATAAGAGCCTGAAGCTGGGTCGCTTGCAGTTTGTTTCGGCGTTGAAACTTTGTCTGCGTGTTTTTTCGGCTCCGAGGTGACTTTTTTCCTTTTCGGGGCCGAAACCTCTCGGCGTCGATCTGTTTCGGTGCCGCTGTCTCGGCGTCGAGCCGTGTCCACACCGGTATCTCGGTGTCGAGGCTTGTCTCCAGCACTTTCTCGGTCCCGAGAAGGCTGCGTGCCGGTGTCTCGACCGGAGTCGGACGATCTCGGCACTGTTTTGGCCTTTTTCGGTGCCGACGGTCGGTCACCGAATTTATGGGTCGAGCCATGGCCTGGTGGCAGTGGCGTCCCCTGGGCCTTGTAAATGTTTCTCTGTGTGTTTTTCGACGTCTTACTCACGGTTCGTGTATCGTCGAATCCTTCGGAGTCTGAGTCTTGGATCGAGAAGGTACCTTCTTCTTCCTGTTCCTCGAACTCCCGTTGGGCTGTCGGTGCGGACGCCATTTGAAGTCTTCTGGCTCGACGGTCTCGGAGTGTTTTTCGGGACCGGAACGCACGACAGGCCTCGCAGGTGTCTTCGCTGTGCTCAGGTGACAGGCACAGGTTGCAGACCAAGTGTTGGTCTGTGTAGGGGTATTTATTGTGGCATTTGGGGCAGAAACGAAACGGGGTCCGTTCCATCGGCGTTCTTCAGCACGCGGTCGGGCCGACCAGGCCCCGACGGAGGATCGAAAAACTACCCCGAAGGGCACCGGAGCTCTTCGATCTTCGATGCGGTGTGGAATCTAAGTACGCCGATCCCGAACGCAACAATACCGACGAAAATCTTCCGAAATTAGCTAATTTTCCGTTCCGAAACTCGGAGCGACAGGAACACGTCCGAACCCGATGGCGGAAAAAAAACAATCGAAGATGGAGTCGACGCCCATGCGCAATGGAGACAAAAGGAGGAGTCACTCGGTCCCGTGACTCGAAAGACTTCTTCGAAGAAAAACAACTTGTAACACTCCGGCCCAACACCAGATGGCGAGCTATTGCAGAACATGCGTATCTACAGCGACAGATGCCATCGAACCTAACTTTTCCGAACCGAAACACGGAGCGAAGAGGAACACGTCCGAACCCGATGGCGGAAAAAAAAACAATCTAAGATGGAGTCGACGCCCATGCGCAATGGAGCCGAAAGGGAGGAGTCCCTCGATCTTGTGACTCGAAAAGACTTCAAAGAAAAACAACTTGTAACACTCCGAGCCCAACACTAGATGGCAGGATAATGCACAGCATGTCTATCTGCAGCTACACATGCCATCGAACATATATATATATGTACAGAAAGACACGTGTAGTATTTGTGGCGCTCAAATGCAAGGTTGCGGTCAGCAGGCGACTTGAGCGGTAGCTGTGGTTTGGGGATTGCTACTACTTCAGTCGCAATCTTTACCTGACGATGTTTGAGAATTTGGGAGGAGGGTGGAGAACAAATGGTGTATGTATGAGAGGAATGAGCTTCTGAACGACTGGGTCTGGCTCAGGGATTCATTTTACAAGAAGAGATCAGGGACAGCGTTTTAAGAAATTTAGGAAATTTCATCAAAATGCTTATGACTATATCAACAACAAAAAAAAGATTTAGACTTGGGTAAATCAGGACATTCCCTAAACAGCTATGTGACATGTTAGGACTCTACACCACTCCCTGCATGCTGTCATAGGTCATGGTCTGCAGCAAGCGCTTCCTGCTTTCCTGATTCCCAGGTCAGCCTACAAAACACAAGAGCTCCAAGGTGGAGGTTTAATGGGACCCAAGTCCTCCGTGGCGGTGAGCCCTTCCATTTTACGCTGGCACTATGTGTGGTACCTGCTGTCTTCTGGGCTCTCTGCCGGCCAGCTTCGTTGAAGACTGCCAGCGCCCGGATGGCTGCCCTGAGAATAGCCCAGCGGAACACAGAGACCGGATCCATGCCAATCAGCTCGCGGATGTAGGCGCCATCACTGCTCCTCAGCAGCGCAACAATGTCCGGTCTCATGTAATCTGTGTTCTTCTCCCGGAAGTCCTGGAAGGAAGGAAAGCCAGCTTTTAGCGCATGGGCTGAAGGTGCAAGTCACAGCACCAAATAACCTTAAATCGAGGTACATTGGCAGAGTGAGCATACATATGACATGGCTACACCTTGGATTCAGCAACCACTCAGCATTTCTTACAAGGTTCCAACCCGCCCCTCACATCTTTCATAAAGCTTACAAAATCTTTCTGTGCCCTCACTGAAAGTCTAGCACCACCAGGGAACAAGTAGATGACCGAGCGAGCCAGTGCTCTCTCGCAAAGGAGGTTCTTCACCGACCTCCCTCACTGCACTATCCACATCACCACTGACTTAGAAGCCGAACCATGGACTGACTTCACAGACAGACTTTTAATCTGATGCTACAAACCAGAGACACAGTATCAGTCTTCCCACATGCACTCACCTGCGTAATGCACTTCCGCGCAACGCAAAACACGTGGCCCCAGTTAATGTACCACGAATAATTATTAAACACACAGAACAGGGTAAATGAATGATGAGAAGTGGCAGTGGCAGCAAGTTCGGCCATGACCGTGGCAGGCAAGGCAGCGCCAGCTGCCCCACAACCCACCTTGATCTGGTACTTGACTTTCCCTGCGAAGTGGCGAATGATGAAGGCTGGCTCCATGACCGGCGTGCCCACAAAGAACTTGTTGTCTTCATGCTGCTGCTTGAACTTTGCCAGCAGGGTCTGGTAGGTGGCATGCGGAAAACTAGAAACAAAGAGGAAAGGAGCAGTCAGCGGGGTGTCGCGAGATGGGTGGGGTGTGGACCCGCTGCACTGGGAAGGACGAGCTCTCAGGGGGTACTGCTTGTGCCATCAAACATCTAGACTACATTGGAAACCTAAATAAAATACATGCCACCAATACTCCGTTAAGACACCCCCAGAAACAGGCACGCCCCCAAATCACCAATTCGCTTACAAGATCCATACAACGGCTAATGTGAAAGATCGCGACCTCAGTACAACACAAAACAACAGTAAAGAAAGTTGAGGCACCACTGATGCAATAGTACAAATATCATTCATTCACTCACTCATGTTATTTGGTACTAGATTCTAGTACTGGTGTCATCAGGCTACACAGTACAAGGCCGGACAATTGCAGCAAGTAACAGAGTTGAGTTTTCTGGAGTAACAGTGCCCTAATTCGGCCATGCAGTGGGGGCATGGCTAGTACATAAAAAGGGTGAAATGGCCCATCGACTGCTGCATAAGCCAAGGGTCACCAGTGGCTGCAATTAATGAAAAGGTGGTTATACCTCCATACTAAGGAATACTCCGCCGCCATGTACCCACAGAACAGCTGTTCAAACACTGCATGGTAATACACAAAGCATCCGCATGCACCCCACTTGTGCCTGAGCTCATGCTGGAAATGGAAAAGGGGTTCGATGCCAGCAGAACAAACCCCGCACTCGCCACAGAATGTCTGATAACCTGGTAAAGTCCTCATACTCTAGCAAGCCAGCCGAGAGGTACCCATGCTGATCGCTCGCATGGCGGCAGAAGTCCCCACTAGGCCTCCCCTGGAGCCACGACTGCAGTCAGCGGAGAGTAAATCTGGCTTACTTGCTCTCTTCGTCTAGCAGGTAGAAGAGGCCGGTGGGTTTCTTGCTGATTAGATGGATGCAGCCCACGTTATCCGTGTAGTCGATGTTGTGCCAGCTGATGCCTTCTTTCTGGTACTCCTCCTGCACAGAAAGGAGGGTTAGCAGAGAAAATGGGGTGCAACTGGCTGGAGGGCTGCTATGACCACCTTCCAATCTCTAGAGTGGTACAGACAGGGCCTTGAAGCGTGCTTGACTAACTTCCAAATGTAATCAGCTAACTAGGGCTGAGTTTAACAACCTTAAAAACAGAACCTTGTTAGGACGTAAGACTGAGTTAGCACCGTTGAGACATCTACCCATGGCCAGCAGGCCTCAGACAGACCTCTGCAGATGGTAGTCAATCCACAGACCTCCATTTCTAGCTAACTTTGCAAGTACAGACTTGAAGAATTTCCTCCTCAAGGGTGCCCAATCCAGTAGTTCTACAGTCATCCATTTTTGGCCTAAAAACAACATAATTTACTGCATGTACTCTGTGTGGGAAACCCACCCACTCCCAGGGGGTAACAAAACGCCTGTTGTGAGTCACCTCCAAGACAGGCAGCATCTGCCCGGGTCAGGGTCAGTGACTGGACTAAAGTTTGCTCATCATTCTGCTGTCTCTCTGGGGGGTTTGAGGCAAGAATTATTGAATGATGCATGAATCACTCCTAATGCACAGAAGCCATTAGAAACGGGGGGGGGGGGGTTGTAGGAGATGACAGAGAGGAGGGATACAGCACAAACCGGAAGAAATGAATTACAAACCATATTTCAGCCGTGTGTAATTGTGTGTGAACTTCTGGCACCTTTGGGTTCCCCCCGGGACTCTGATACTCCATTCCAAACTAGGAGGAAGCAGCATGGACCACAGCAGAGCATCTCCTGCTGAATGCTGATTGGCCCAGACCACCAGCCCACAAACGGCGCGTGTCTGACACATTTGCAGCCCTAGGGTAGACTTGCGGGAAGAGGGAGGCGTGCCGCTGGTTTCTTACCTGCTCGAGCTTGAAGATGTGCTGGTTGAAGTAATACTGCAGCTGCTCGTTGGCGTAGTTGATGCAGAACTGCTCGAAACTGTTGGTCTCAAAATCCTCAAACCCAAATATGTCAAGGACTCCGATTGATAAACACTGGTGGGAAAAGAAGACTGGAATTAGCACCTAGGGATGCTTCTCACCGCTACTCTCACCATGACAACATGCAATAGGAATTCTTCCACGTACTATCATCCCCAAAACATCGCTGGGGAAGTATCTTTCACGGATGGTGTAATCTGGAAATTCCCAAGAGAGCTCACCATATCACTGAGAATAAACACTGCTGCTCTCAGGGGGCAAGTGCAGGGCGAAACAAGTCTTGCTCTGCCTTGGAGGGATACCCCAAGGAGCTCAGTGACCAGACAAACAACGTCAAAGTGTGACTTTCTGAATAAGGGGATGAAACAGAAAAACAACGACTTTTTTAGTTTTTTCATTTCTCTACTACAAGGTGGCACAATCCTTCTCCCAAAACCTGCATTAAAGGTTTGGCCTCTTGTTTGTTCTGATAAAGCATCTGACCATGAAGGGGACAGAAGGACCTAACAAAGTGCCTCAGAGGTCACCAGCATTTAAGTGTCACCAACCGTGCAGGTTGCTGGAAGCACAACGCGCTAAAACTTCAGATTAAAATCTGTGGGCACACCCTGCCTACTGTGGATCAAAGTACTGGGAGGACATGCTTTCCACTGCCAAAGATGCACAGCTGCAGCAAGTCCAGAACCCTTACGGAAGCAACCCTGCTGGAGGACTGACCATTACAAGGGGATCCTCTAACCTTTGGCTCATTACCTGGAGCTCTGGCGTGAGACTGACCGTGAGGTGTCCTTTGGAGGTGGTTCAAGTGCTGCAGGACACAGCAGCATTGGGTTCTAGTCCATCCAGGCTTGGACCCTGCACCGTCCTGTACTCACCGAGACAGATTCCTCCATGTCCTTCTTGTTCAGGAGGGCGTGATTGATTCGCAGGACGATCCAGTCAAACAAGGCGCTGTACAATGACTTGGCCATCGAGTCGCGGGCAGTTATCGCCTGCGGACAAAAGCAGAGCAAAAACTCACAAGTTCAGCAATTTCAAGGCAATGTAGCGGGCCTTTGCGGCTGTGGCCATTCTCACTCCTATACCTCAACCTCTGCCCAAAGGTACTTCCCTATTTCTATACCACCTCACTGACAGTAACAATCATGTAACAGCACGTGTAACATGGACACACATTTTCATTTAAAAAAAAAAAAAAAAACACTTTGCTGATTCTTGAGTGTAGACTGATGTGGGATGATCTTAAGTAAGGTATAAATAATTTAAAAACAGAACAGGAAATTTATGACCCTAAAAGTGCCATTGCATGCTGCTCACTCAATAGCTAACACTGTCCTATTCACTCGGCATGTCCTCAGGTTGTGAAACAGTCAAACACAGTTCAACCTCAAAACGGTAGAGTAGCTTCCTTGTGGAGCGGGACCGGGAACCGCGCTTCAAGAACCCTGTCAGACATTTAACAAACTAATTCATTATGGGTGCTGCAGCCTTGGCAGTACTGAAATATGCCACAGAATGACAGCACTTGTTTGAAAAACAAAAACATTAGTGATCCAAAACATTTAGGTCTCCAGGGACAGACAGGTTGAAAGTATGTGCAAAAATACATGGCAAGGCGTTTGAGGAGAATGCTGGAGAAAGCCCCCAGGAAGCTGTGCCCACAGCATTCAAGGTGCAATGGATGTTGGTGCTGGAGATGGCCTTGCCCTCTGACACCATCTACTCCCCTCCTCTTCAGGAAGATATTTAATCAGCCTCAGCATCTTCTCCCACTGGGATCCACCCTGGTGGAGAGGAGCCATACGGAGCTATGACATGAGCAGAGGTTCATTTGCGGGCGGAATGGACGACCTGGGAGTCAGGGGACATGGCCCTTGATGTAGACAGTCACCGAGAGAGGACTTATACTTCTTCTACACCCTTGGGCTCCTTGGATGTCTCAGGGGCAGATATAAGGATGCTCTTGAGCATGGGCTGGAACTGCACAGTCTGCTCTGAGTTCAAGAGCATCTCAACAAGAAGTCATCTTCCCGCATGGAGGACATGAATTCCACCTTGTGAAAAGCAGCTGCCAGTTGAATAGCCTTGTGATGTCTTGTGGTATTGTTGGAGGTAGTGACTGAGTTCTGGATTACCCAGGGGATCGACATCTTAGTTTCGCCAAGGGTTATCAGTAGGCCCTGGCTCCATGGGATGCTGTAGGTGTCAGCAGGGCCAAAGGCACCGCTGTGTTGAAGAAAACGTATGAGACCCCTCAGGTGAATCCGGCAAAGGCAAAGATGGTGGCGAGCGTGACTATTATGGTGGTGAAGCAGAAGGTGTCATTTCTTGCTATACTGTGGTAATAAATTCGATATTCACATTTGAACTGTAGTAATATATAAGTGACTGCATGTTTATTGGTTAGATGCTACAAATAACGCATTTTGGACCACATTTATTTTCACTGCCTGGGCATGAAAATGTGTGCCTCAAATTAAAAAAGAAAATATCTATGGATACTTAAATTATTTGTGATGGCCAGATTATGCATCTGCCCTCCCCACTACATGCCCAATGAGCAGAAACTTTACAGTTTTAGGTCACTGATCCGCATAGAAAAATCTATTGTCTGCCTTTGTGATTCAGGGTTTTGCAAGTGCTCTGAGGCACCAAAGATTCGCAGTTGACGGGGCTGCGCTCACCTCATTTAGGCTGTAGGGCAGTATCAGCTTCTCGTTAACCGTCACGGTTTTCCTCTTCGTTAGCGCTTCCACCAGCATCTCCCGCTTCACCTAAGATTGGCCAATTCCAAGGAAGAAAAAGAGGCGCAGCTGAGTGAGGAGCATTTATTTGTTCTGTGAGCCAGATACTGACTCCTGCAACTCACCAGCCTGGAGAGCCATTTGTAAAGTTTGTGTATGAAAGTGATGTCCTGCCCCCCTCCCCCACCCCCAGCCTTTTGGGCATCGCAATACAGCACCAGGACACCCCCAGTTGTGCAGAGAGAGACACCCTGAAAATAATGGAAACTAACTGATGCTGCACGAAACTAACAAGATGCTGGATTCTGGCATCAGTTCACCAAGGTAACGCAGGCAGCAAGAGTGATATCAAGAAGATTTCTCCCTCATGACATCATGGGAAGTGATATCACAAAACTTTTGACAACAATTACGAGTTATTTTAAATGTCAGCAATTGAAGCTGGGGCAAATTAATACACAGTGAAAACCACGCTCACACTCCGCTACTAACACCAGAAAAAACTAATCTGAAAGCAATACTAAAAATAAAAAACATCACAGGCTGCTAAAATCACACACTTCATAAAGCTAACCACATGCTTACAAGGAGAGAGATAGGGGATGGTGTGTGATACCCAAACTAGACATAAGTGGTGCTGGTGGTTCTAGTCTGCCAGAAAATCCCCAGATCCTTTTAGACAGAGGCCTGCCTCAGAAGCCGGGGATAATAAGGGCAAATACAACAGGGTCCACCGTCTAGAGGACATAAAAGATGGATAGAGGTCCGTATGTACACACCAAACACACATCACAATTAAAAAAAACATACCTGGAGAAGCTGTGAGAGTATGTCCAAGACCTCTGGAGGCCCCACCTCCAGGCCTTCATCTCTCCCGTTTGACTTCCGTTTGTACGTAACGTTACCCAAGTACAAGATAGCCGAGAGCACCGAAAAAATCCTGCACGAGAAAGCAATGGACCTAGGTTAGAGAGAAAGCACCAACTCTTGGCGCGTGTCTCACCGACCCATCAAACTCTTGTACATGCCAACTGCTGGGAGCCTTCCACCATCCAGGTCTTCTAACATGGGGCGCACATCTATGGATCCTGCTGACCAGCGACTACACTACTGAACAACAGAGCAGAATACCCGGGGTATCACTGGTGTCCGATGGGATTAATGTGACCACAGAACTAAGGTTTGTCAAGAAAAAGAGGCAGGGACTGATGAGAAGTTCCAGAGACGTCAGTGAGTAGGAGAATGAAGTGCTTTGCGGGAAACAGCTTGTGTAATAAGAACAAAGGTTTACCTGCTTTACAGCTTAGTGTGAGGTAACGGTGCAAAGCTGGTAATTGACTCAATCAGAAAAAAAAGTTTAGGTTTAATGGAGAGCAGTGCAGGACAGGGCATTCAGTAAGGGAAGGTTTATAGGAGAATGGGGGCACAGCTTTCTTGTTATTTACTTTTATGGGCTGTTTGGGTGGAGCCCGAGGTGACGGAAGAGCACATGAGAGGCTTGTTTTCTGCTTTACAGGCCGCCGAGCGGGGTGAGTTCTCGTTTAAGTTTAATAAGTTGACAAGGACACGGTAAGGAAATGCCTCCTTGGTATGGTTACCCCCTAACTTTTTGCCTTTGCTGATGCTAAGTTATGATTGAAAGTGTGCCAGCACCCTGCTAACCAAGCCCCAGCACCAGCGTTCTTTCACTAAACTGTACCTTTGTCTCCACAATTGGCACAACCCTGGCACTCAGGTAAGTCTCTTGTAACTGGGACCCCTGGTACCAAGGGCCCTGATGCCAGGGAAGGTCTCTGAGGGCTGCAGCATGTCTTATGTCACCCTAGGGACCCCTCACTCAGCACATGCACACTGCTTGCCAGCTTGTGTGTGCTGGTGGGGAGAAAACGACTAAGACAACATGGCACTTCCCTCAGAGTGCCATGCCAACCTCACACTGCCTGTGGCATAGGCAAGTCACCACTCTAGTAGGCCTTACAGCCCTAAGGCAGGGTGCACTACACCACAGGTGAGGGCATATGTGCACGAGCACTATGCCCCTACAATGTCTAAGCAAAACCTTAGACATTGTAAGTGCAGGGTAGCCATAAGAGTATATGGTCTGGGAGTTTGTCATACACGAACTCCACAGTTCCATAATGGCTACACTGAAAACTGGGAAGTTTGGTATCAAACTTCTCAGCACAATAAATGCACACTGATGCCAGTGTACAATGTATTGTAAAATACACCCAGAGGGCATCTTAGAGATGCCCCCTGAATACCTACCCGACTTCTAGTGTAGGCTGACCAGTTCCTGCCAGCCTGCCACACACCAGACATGTTGCTGGCCACATGGGGAGAGTGCCTTTGTCACTCTGTGGCCAGGAACAAAGCCTGTACTGGGTGGAGGTGCTTCTCACCTCCCCCTGCAGGAACTGTAACATCTGGCGGTGAGCCTCAAAGGCTCACCCCTTTTGTTACAGCGCCCCAGGGCATCCCAGCTAGTGGAGATGCCCGCACCTCCGGCCACTGCCCCCACTTTTGGCGGCAAGGCTGGAGGAGATAATGAGAAAAATAAGGAGGAGTCACCCACCAGTCAGGACAGCCCCTAAGGTGTCCTGAGCTGAGGTGACCCCTGCCTTGAGAAATCCTCCATCTTGTGTTTGGAGGATTCCCCCAATAGGATTAGGGATGTGCCCCCCTCCCCACAGGGAGGAGGCACATAGAGGGTGTATTCACCCTCAAGGACAGTAGCCATTGGCTACTGCCCTCCCAGACCTAAACACACCCCTAAATTCAGCATTTAGGGGCTCCCCAGATCCCAGGAAATCAGATTCCTGCAACCTGAAGAAAGAAGGACTGCTGACCTGCAAGCCTGCAGAGAAGGAGGAAGACGACAACTGATTTGGCCCCAACCCTACCGGCCTGTCTCCAACTTCGAAAACCTGCTCCAGCGACGCATCCGACAGGGACCAGTGACCTCTAAAGCCTCAGAGGACTGCCCTGGACTACAGGACCAATAAACTCCAGTGAACAGCGGCCCTGTTCAAAACCAGCTACTTCTTTGCAACAAAGAAGCAACTTCCAAGGACTTCGCGTTTCCCGCCGGAAGAGTGAGACTTCACACACTGCACCCGATGCCCCCAGCTCAACCTGCAGAAAACTAACACCTAAGGGAGGACTCCCCGGCGACTGCGAGCCCGTGAGTAACCAGAGACGACCCCCTTGAGCCCCCACAGCGATGCATGCAGAGAGAATCCGGAGGCTCCCCCTGACCGCGACTGCCTGTAACAAGGGACCCGACGCCTGGAACCAACACTGCACCCGTAGTCCCCAGGACCTGAAGGAACCGAACTTCAACGCAGGAGCGACCTCCAGGCGACCCTCTGCCTAGCCCAGGTGGTGGCTGTCCAGAGAAGCCCCCCTTGTGCCTGCCTGCAACGCTATAGTGACCTCTGGGTCCCTTCATTGTTTTCTATACCAAACCCAATGCCTGCTTTGCCCACTGCACCCGGCCATCCCTGTGCCGCTGAGGGTGTACTTTGTGTGCCTTCTCGTGTCCCCCCCCCCCCGGTGCTCTACAAAACCCCCCTGTTCTGCCCCCCGAGGACGCAGATACTTACCTGCTGGCAGACTGGAACCGGAGCACCCCTGTTCTCCATAGGCACCTATGTGTTTTGGGCACCTCTTTGACCTCTGCACCTGACCGGAACTGAGCTGCTGGTGTGGTAACTTTGGGGTTGCCTGGAACCCCCAACGGTGGGCTGCCTATGCCCCAAGACTGAGACTTGTAAGTGTTTTACTTACCTCCTAATCTAACCTTTACTTACCTCCCCCAGGAACGGTTGATTTTTGCACTGTGTCCACTTTGGAAATAGCCATTTGCCATTTTTAGGAAGACTGTACATGATATTGTTTTCATTCAAAGTTCCTAAAGTATCTAAGTGAAGTACCTTACATTTAAAGTATTAACTGTCAATCTTGAACCTGTGGTTCTTAAAATAAACTAAGAAAATATAAAAACCTATTGGCCTGGAGTAAGTCTTTGAGTGTGTGTGCCTCATTTATTGCCTGTGTGTGTACAACAAATGCTTAACACTACCCTCTGATAAGCCTACTGCTCGACCACACTACCACAAAATAGACCATTAGAATGATCTACTTTTGCCACTATCTTACCTCTAAGGGGAACCCTTGGACTCTGTGCACACTATTTCTTACTTTGAAATAGTATATACAGAGCCAACTTCCTACAGACACTCTCAGCTGTTGTTGTTTGATCCACTAAAACCATGGAAGGGAGTTCTGTAATGTCTGTCTTGTTTCATAGGTTGGGTGAGGAACACTGCTCTGTCTCGTTTGTTCCCAATGTCCTTTGGGGGCGCAGTATTAATTTCGATATTGAGGCGAGGGAGAGGAGGCTGGACTACGCGGTGCGCACTCAACAGGTGAAGATTTTAGGTGTTCTCAATGGTCTTACTTAAGCAACTAAAATGTACTCTTCAATCAGGTAAATTTCACTGGATCGTTGTTTTTTCGGAAATAGACCTGGGAGCACGGAAGGTCCCTGGAGGATCCGTTTATAACCTCACAATGTCAACCAAATGCTTAATGCAAAATCTTCCTATCAAAATTACATATTTGATAATGAAATACGTGTATTTGTAAAGCACACATTCACCCTAAAGGGTATCTCGTTGCTGCAATAACAGATGTTTATTGTTTCCCAACTCAATGATACTTGTTTTGATGACCCCAGAGTGATGGAAGTCTGAAGGGCCCTGCCATGATCTGAATCTGAGACCAGTAGGCCAAACATTTATCTGCAGTAAATGCATTAGCCCACTGAGCCACCAGACCCATTTCCCCTCTGGCTCCTGATCTCTGATGCCCACTAGCTCACACTGTGCACTTCACAGGGGGGTACCCCAAATGCTGCTGATTCACACCCAGGGAAAGATAGGAAGAAGCAAATATAGGGACACTCCATCATGCACGATACTTGGCTTTGTCACTATTGGCCATGCCCTGTGCATCCTTTGATATACACAGCGCACCACGCCTGGCTCTGCATATTCTCAGTTATACAAAGCCTGGAGTGGGGTCAGTTCTACACGTCACTAGCCATGCCCTGCACACCTTACCTTCCACCCTGGGTACCAGGCCCTGCACTCTCCACACCCCCTGCTTATGCTTCAATGACAAACAGAGCAGTGCAAGGACCGGGGAGCGGGGCACAACCACAGGCTGACTCAAGGACACCTCCTGAGCTACCAGGGGGTGCTCGGCCTGTAACTAAGAAGCCCCAGTCTGTAAGGGATACTGCTTACTGTGGACACTGGAGTAAGCAAAAAAAAACTCAAACTTCAGGATCTTAACACAACCCTGTAGGCAGACTATTTCTATCCTGAGGATGGAGGAACTGGCCTCTCGTCTATCCACTGGTCCCATTACACTGGGCTTCATACACGGAGTACAAGGCTCACTCCAATGAGCTCAAGAATGGCTGCCCCCTCTTTGCAACACGTTTCAATAATCACATTAATGCAGCACTCTGTAGTCCTTTTATGCCGAGAATGATGGAGAAAAGCAAAGGCACCAACACTGATCGATGACAACGAGCTGGGATTATCTGCCAGTCAGTCAGATATCTAATCTGTGCAGTGTCTGGAGGCTTTTGCCTCAACCCTTTCTCTCCAAGGCCCTGGCCCTTTGGAAGCCCTTAGAGTCGTCACGTAAGCCGGTCACTCATAGGAGACAGCATGAGACAAGCGCTGCTTCTACGCACAAACTACCTCAATCGCAGTCCGTGAACTCGGGCGGTCGGGCTCCGATACTTACTGCTTCTTGGTGGCGGGTAGGAAGCCCACCATCTCCATGGCCTGCTTGAGCCGCTCGAAGTCGTGCCGAAGGTCTTCGCCATCATCGATATTGAAGTTATTCTGGAAGAAAGAAGGTTGACCACAATTAAAGTCAACAGCAGAAGACAGAAAATCAGAAGGCGTGAGTTAATTCATTCGAGAGTCTTGTTTCCACTTCAAGCATCACGAAGATGATGGACATATTTGCGCCATTAAAGCACTGCATTCACAATAAGACTTCACTAGCTTGAATTTTAAAGAGGTTTTCACCAACCAGGAGAGACCCCCCTCCCCCCCCACAAATAGGGAGCACCCTCCAACAGGACGAGGCTCAGCTCGCTGGGATGAAATAATTTGCTATACATGGGCCACAGTCAACTAGACAAGTCTCATTCCAAGTAGGTGGAGCCCCATAGAATTTGGCACAATACCTTCCAGCCAGGTGGGGCCTCTTCCAGGTTTTCATGAACATTTTGCTCTACTCACAGAGAAATTCTGTAAATAAGATTGCTGGGAGCATATCCCCTAAAACAGGCCTAAGCGGTCAAAAGTCTTAATCGTTTTGGACTCAATGGTCAGAGAAATATTTGGGTGAGAACGTAGAGAAATGCTTTCGAAAATATTTATGGGGAACAAATTACAAATATAAGCGCTGGTGGTCTTTGAAGAACTCCGTGGACTCCCAGCCTCAGGGACAAGATCAGACAGGGTGTGATACTTTGGCACTTGTGCCGAACGGGAAAAATGTACATGCCAAAATGATATATAAGGCTAACAATCGTGAACCAATGAATGAAACGCCTATAACCCAATTATAAAGTGTGCACGGAAGCCTGAAAGCGTCATGGCACTAGAACTAATAACCAGCAACAAGGACAAAGCAAAAAAGGTGAGTCCTGCTGCTAAACTGGGGATGCGGTACTTCCCAACTGGTGAGGACGAAGAGGGAAAGTATTCCATAGAGGTGGAACACTAGTAGAGAAGGTATGTCCTCCACATCCACCTCTTGCAAAAGTGGAACAACCAACAGGGGAAATAGACTGGAATTAAGAGAGCATTTAAGAGAATATCTGAGTAAGAGATTTTGTAGAAAGATGGGACCAGACTTAGAGGTTTTAGGACCAAAGCTGAGCACCTCGAATTGAACTTGCCTTGAGACGGTAAGCCTGTGCAGAGGTTACCGTGCCTCAGACACCCTATCAAACTTGCGAAGATTGCGGGTGAGCTGCGTACTGAACTCCTTGCGATCTACAAATAGAGTGGTCGGGAGACAGAGATTACAAAGTTCAGCATTATGTGATCTGGAAGTAATGGTGACCGACCACAAGTGCTTCCACAGGTCTCATTTTAATGATGCAGAAAGAAGGCCGTGCACTGATCTGTGGTGGTTGGTTAAGGACTTTACCAGGGCAAAACCCAACTTTAAACCATTTCTGTAGGTGCATTCCCTCGAAAAGAAGGCCAAAGTGCCAGGACCGCTGAGAGTTATTGCCAAGCATCAAAAATTCGTTTTTTGAGCCATGACTGTTGCTAAGTGGTGCCTACTTTGGTGAAGAAGGTGATTAGTCCATGATCTCTAGTCAAGAGCGGATGACTACTTCCGCAGATGGCAAGTTACCTATAGACACGTTCTCAATCGCACAGGGTCTTTGAGGATCGAGAAAGCACTTCTGATGCTGTCGCTCCCTCACCTGGTTGAGGTAGAAATAATCTTCCGGCTGCTTCAGATGGAACTCCCGGCGTTCCTCCTCGCTGACCCCCAGCAGCAGGTAGTAGAACACGTGATAGTTCCTACAGGTTGAAATAAAACAAAGTATTTTTTCATACACTACTTTACATTTTCCAAGCCTTTCCGTTTACACGAGTCAGATGATTATTTGTGTGACCCTAAACCACATACTATGACGTTAAAGTGTGTCGTCTACAACAACCGGAAGGGAATCCAATCCTCTGATCTGATTGGCCAGGTAATCCATACTCCCGTGGCATTACCTGCCTTTCATGCACTGGCGCATCAAACCGAACACGATTAAACGCCATCTGCTTTTTCTCACCTTAACAGGTAAAATCACAGAGATTCGGGCCAGAGCAGCAGTAATCGCCGACAGGCATTTCAATTTGCAGAGGAGCTGTGGAAAGAACCCAGCACTCACTCACTCACATTATGGAAGATACAGCCGGCGCTTCACACATCACACAATGTCACCTGCGCAACCCGAGCACCATCACTGCTCGGTAAGTAACCTAGCTCTGCTAAAAATATTTAACTACATCCGTGTATTTTCACAAACAATGCCACATGTAGTACAAACTGTGATGCTTAACTTTACGATTACTGGTATGCTTTGCAACATAAAAGCCGATCACACAAACAGCGGATGGGCTGGCCCCCGCAGGTATGAAGGAGTATGTACTTAACCTGGGGAGCTCCAGTCTCATCCTCCGAAGCTCACCACAGGTTCACACGGACACGCCCACCCTTCAGACCGCTGGGGTCCACAAGGCCAAATCACACTTCCGCCTGGAAACAAGCGCAAGCCGGGACCACCACAGTGATGGCGGACTGAAGAACACGAAGGGTAACACAACCATGTGCTTAATCAGCCTGAGATTGCTGCTCTCGTAGCAGTATTGGTGACTTTAGCAGCCAGGAAATTAAAGGCAGCATTATTGTGCAAATATGTTTGTGTGCTGCCCTCTGTGTCTCTCGAATCCAAAAGAGGAACACAACTTTATATCCCAAAATGTTTCTTATGTTTACCTCTACCACACCAACCGCGTAACCAAGATGCAAATATCCCTATGAATGTACATATATTTTTCACACCTACAATACGCAACACAAATGTATCTGAAGATGAGAACATGTGCTAATATTAAAACAAAACGAGTACTGTACTCATCTGCAGTGAAAGGAATGCACCCCCGGCCTCGCTGAGAACAGAAGCATCAGAGGCGTGTGATGTGCTCAGCATTCCACAGTGTAACCAACAACAGGTCAAAGGTGGCCTCCCCCGGGCCCTGTCCACCCCAGGTATCAGGCATCTGCCCCAAGAGCGGACACCCGCAGACTGTAGCGAGAAGGCACTCGTGCGGCGCCCTGGGCGCTATGTGGATGGGGCAACGAGCCGACAAGGACAAGCAGCCGAGCTCCCCTGACGGAGCCCTGGGGGGGCAGAGAAAGGCCTGGGTGATGCAACTGAGCGTTCAATGGTGATTTTCAACTTCAAAAAGAAGGATGTTAGGTTTGCAGCAATGACGACAAACACACATGGGAAGTTTCAACAAAGTCCGAGCACTTTCCTCACGCTGCGCTCATTATTTCCATACCTTTCGTTTTTCTCTTGAGAGACCAGGCGAGATTTTTCAAGTAGATATTTTTCAACGACAGCCCTGGTTAAAAAAAAGAAACGATACAAACACGTTAATATGCTGCAGAAAAACACAACTGCGCCGAGGGGTATCAATCCTTACTCTGTGTGTAGGTAACAGAGGCTGCCCCCGGTAACAGCTTTACTTGACGTTTCTAAGGCCTACAGACTTGCTGTACTGTTTTTAAATCGCCCAGGTTTTGTAGGAATCATTATGGGTTTAAGAGGTACATTACATCAAGTGTATGTCACCACCATAGGTGTCGAAACCCTGTCTGGCATCATCGCACAAAGGAAGCGCCTAGAATGCCTGTTACCCATGCAGGTGTGACGAAGCGGAGGGCCGTGTTTGTTTCCTTCCATGTAGGCCCCTTCCATACACAAGTCGCGGGTTGTGTCAAACTCAACAGAAGTTCATGCATTGGGGGACTATGACACAAGGGAACAAGGCGCCCTACAATATGTCTACTACTTTCCAGAGGTGACCCAGCCTAGAGGACACCAAGCCATGGTAAGCCCTTGAATTCTAAGGGAAGATCTTTCAGAAGTGTGTCGGGCCCGTGAGGTCACATCAGGCCACCCATGTCCCCTCCACCTACCTTGGGTGCAGGAGTGTAGGCTGAAGGTGTCAGTATCCCACCACCAGGGTGAATGAATAGAGAAGTCTGCGCCAAACAGTGGCCTCGGCAAGGAGGTGGGCTCTGAACCTGGCACAAGGGCTTTACCCTCCTTGCAGTGGTTCATATTGGAACTTACAGGGATTTCATATTATCAGGCAAACAGTGTGACACAGCGTGACTCAAAGGACAGTGTGGCAACTGTTTAAGGCACTTCCAAGAGTCTGAACCTGCCAGATGTTAAAGACACTCCCTTGTGCTTATATAACCAGACCCTAAACCACAAACAAGGGTCACCACAAACAACCAAGTGTCAGAACATCTCTTTGTTTGAGGTCACCTAGTTGGGTTTTGAAACCTACCGTGACAGCGTTCCATGGATGCCCCTCCTGCCCTGTGAATGGTAAGGGTCCATGAGACACCAGGCTAGATGTACTGACACCACCCTCTATGACATCATCATAGGCACCCTACAGTGACATCTTCACCGTGCGCCCTACTGTGACATCATAATTTCAGGCACCCTACTCGGACATCATCATTGCATGCGCCCTACTGTGGCATTATTCCATGAATGGGGCCTGCTTTGGTGGTAGCATCCAATAGATGAGCCATATAGTGTCTTATTACAAATCCTTTAAGCCCCAAGGCTAAGACTCACCCCCGCACGATGCCGTTCTCCAGATAGTTGACTTGAATGAACTTCCCGAAGCGGCTGGAGTTGTTGTTGTGGGCAGTTTTTGCGTTCCCAAATGCCTGTTGGAATTAAAATAAGAAGTAACAAGTTAAGAAGGTGCCGACTGTGTCCCTTCAATGCGCGGACCACTCAAGCTCCCCCCTAGAGGGACACGGCCTCTAGAGTCCAGAGTTGCTAAGCACCTCGGTGACCACCTCCTGGTCTACTCATTACAAGGGGATCTGGCAGCTACATCAACGGTGACGTGACCCGTCTGGCTCAGACTTCTGTTCTTAAAACACCTACTTCCGGAAAGTCTTCAACTCCGGTAGGTATCCATTGTTAGTTATGCAAGGCCTAGGATAGGAAAGGGGCGAATACCCTTGCTAGGTCATTGCTTCACCTACGAGAGAAGGTCAGACACACTTTACTTCCACCCCCCAACCTTTCCAATAACTACGTAGTTACATTAATCACTATCACTGCAAAACCAATATATGACCTCTTAAGTCTTCCGTATTGGCCATTACCTAATTAGGTATCATTCTTTTCATTTGTGTACATATGGCCTAAACTAAAAACATAATATAAATATATACATATATTTTAGTATTACACTAGTAGTATAACTTTATAAAGAACAAATCAAATGTATTTTAATGCACCTACACTTTATGACCGAGATTGTGCGTAAAAATGAAGGTGGATTTTCTAAGGCAAGACCCTTTTGGGCACACACACCTTTATATGCTATATACACCATAGCCTCGGGATCAATTAAAGGGCACAATGAAACTTTTCAAACTTGTTTTGTAAACCTAATTTATTGTCCCATGAAGCTTTGTAAATTCTTCAGAATCGTTCGGTGATTCATCCGTGTCCAACAACTCAACCTAGGAAACCAGCACCTTGCAAAGTCCCACTGCCTCCTTTCCATTTCAGGAGCACAGTATAAACAGAGGCGGTGCTCTGCGCCCGCAAGGGATGGTGCCTACATGAAAATTATAGTTCACTGATTATAAATTATATGCCGTCACCAAGGCTCCCTCTGCAGTGGTATCCTGAGGAAAGTCTCCATACCCAGAGGCAGGGCTAGCCTTACAGCACCAATGTCCCTGAATCTCCCAGAGGAGCTCTTCACCAACACATTCACCCACCCAACTGGCACATATGGATTTGCCTTTGCACGTTCCGCGGTGGGCACCACTACAAAGATTTCTCTGTATCGATGGAGAGTTGCACAGAAGACCTTCCATGGATACCACCAATGAATATTCGCCTACAGCGAATGTACGTAGGTCCAGGAATGAGGGTCAGGTCTGGGCTTGGAGGTCGCGAATGGGTCAGGGCTAGGTTGAGACTCAAGATACAGTCATGGTTTGGATTTGAGTTGGGTAGGTAGTCTGACTTGGGGCTAGAGGTAAGGGTGGTGTATGGTTTATGGTTAGGATTACGATAAAGGATAAATCCGTTTTTAGAACTATGCTTTAGGGTCAGGTTAAAAGGTCGGATTAGGTTTCAGCTGGGTGGGTACAAGGCAATGGATTGGATTAGGCTTCACAGAGCTGAGGTTTGTGATAGGGAACTAGGGTTAAGGTAAGACTTGAGGTTAATAACAGTAGGGTTGTATGGATAGATGACGTAAAGGGCCACTTGACCTAGCGGTACATCATTGCTGTGGTGCTCAGTGCAGTGACGTACAACCTGTGCTAGTCTAGAGCCTACACAACATGTGGTGGGTTGGTGGAGCCAATCAACACCTTTCTCTCCAGAGGGAGGGGTGGAACCCAAAATTAAATCACCGAGGCAAGTCAAACCATTACCAGAGCCACCAAGTGTGTGGGAAAAAGACGCCAAACCGTAAGTCAGTGTTTGATGCCCGCCCTGTTCCCCTCCGTGTACGTGCATCAAAAAAAGCAAACAAAAAAATGAAAAATAAACAAAGTATAGAGTGGATGGTGTTCTAGCATGTTATTTCATTTCATAACGTGATTACAGTTTTAGAAAAAAAATATGCAAAATAAAAATAACAAATCACATTAAAGCAGATGGAGAATAACACCAAGTTGGAGAAATTAGGGATGTAATTACACCAGATTTCCATGATGTGCTTATGTTTTAGAAGAACATGAAGGAAAAAAAGAATCTACCTTCCTCAAAGAATTTTAGAAAGTGGTATTGATTGTGTTGGTGACTGTGTAGCGCTGAGACACAAACATTTTTCTTTTCTGCGGGGTGCGGCCATACAATCCTAAGGCCGAATGTGCTTGGCTACCCGAGTACAAGCCAACTAACAGCTTTTTAAAGGCAGCCCACGAACCCTCTGCTCCTGGCCTTCCTGAGAATCATGTCTGACACAGTTTCCATGTATATACAAGGTTTAAGAATCTCCACGTCGTTTCGCTGGTCTCATATGTCTGGTATGCGAGCCTAGAAGAAGCCAGGGCCTGAGTCATTCCAGGGTGGTGGCACATGCATTTGTTTGGAAGAAATTCATATTTAACTTTCTCTGAGCTTCTAAAATGTTTTCAGCACGGACATTCAATGGAATATCTCTAGGCACGGAGATGTCAAATGTTCCTGCTTTGGAAGAAGAAACCTGATTTTTAAAAAGGAGTGTTTCTCGTAAAAAAAATACATGTACACGCCTAAAACTACTGCTCGTTTTGTTCATTTTTGCCTGGAAATTTAGCCGTGTTGAGGTTCTGGTAATTATTCTAGGGATAACTTGTTCGTGCTGGACACTGCTATAGATGTTTTCTCACTCATTGAAATACCCACTGCAACGGTTTGTATTTATAAATGTCTTACATCGCCATAACTTCTTAAAGTGTGTTTTGAAGCTGAGGGGACGCTCTTGTGTAAATGGAGCGTGTTGCAGAATCTCTTTGGGTCGAGCCTACCCAACAGTGCGTGTGCTGCCTGTTGTGCTATTATGGCTACTCAAGAACACAGAGGGGCTTGAAGGTTGCTCATTGTTTACCATTGGTTGGCTTTCCGGGACTCATTTGCTTGCTTCTTATCCGTTTCCCAGCTAGTCAATCTTGTGTTTGTTCCTCCCACAGCACAAAGGGTCCTGATTACAACCTTGGCAGAGGGGATTTCTCCGTCCCAAACGTGACAGATCTCCCGTCCGGCGTATTACAAGTTCCATTATATTCTACGGAACTTGGAAAATGGTGGGCGGTATACCCGTCACTTTTGGGTCAGAGCAATCCCCTCCGCCAAGGTTGTAATCAGGCCCAGTCACTCTGCCACCTCTTTTGATTGGCTGGCTTTTAAACTTCCACTGCTTGTTCTAGAGCACTACTTTTTCTTTTGTGTTAAGCACCTCTCTCGTGTAGTTCTACCCCGTGCACTCCATGTTGCTGTCTGTTCCTCTTGTGCTTCTCCCTGAACCCTGCATGGGGATGCTGCACAACAAGGATAGAAACAACTGTCAAAGTCAATATGTCACAAAGGATTTGCCAGTGTTTTTTTGTGTGTATTTTTTAAAACAATGACTATGTAATTTGGTGAATGACCACAAGAGGGCGGTAACATCTAGGGGGCCTCATGCTTCAGAGCCATCTGTCACTACAGAGGGGTTCCTTCCCCACTGCCAACCACATTCCCTTCTCATAGATGCATCGCAAAAGACATGTAGAAGAAGAGATCACTGGTGAAGCAGGGAGCACCCTCTTCTCAGAAGCCTGGTTTCATCATCTGCTGCAGATAGCAACAACTGCTTGGAGCATCCTGCAGTTTACAGGTTGGTGGTCCAGGCTAAAGCTTCTAAGCGCCTGGTGGAGCAGTTAGGCATGTATCACAGCTGCCCCAGCATTCCCGGGAGGCTGTGGATCAGTGTGAAGGGAGATCTGGTTATGTGTGCTAACCTCCTAGCCTTGGAGTAACTCACTGCACTCGCATGGGCCCCTGCCCATTCAAAGGGGGCGGTCCGGGTGGTGTCATGGAGGGATATAAATGGCCCAGTGAAGAAGTTTGTAGCCAAATTTACTTATTTGCCGCTTTATATAGTGAGGACTTCACCCAGCAAAGTTTCAGGGCACCAAAGGTGGGTGAGAAAGCATCAGACAGAAGCGAACCATGTGTTGACTGGAGACAGCAACAGCAACTCCTGCAGACATGACAGTGCACGTTGTATGAACATAGGACTCCATTACATGTAGCACACGTGAAGTAAGCTGCGGCCTGGGTTACAAAGAGCCAACGTCTAGAAAGAAGTACATGATAACGAGGGCCGAGTTTTACACAATCAAGGGATAAAGGTCCTGCACACAATGCATCTACGATGTAAGTACCTTGAGGTGTAAAGTTCAGTGCACTTTTGACATCTAAAATATTGGCTCATAGAACGAAATGCAAGTAGTGCAAATGGAGTGGAATGATACACAAAAAAGCCAATAGCATGAAGTGAGAGAGTCATCCCTCTGGGTGGAGCCAAAGCCCACTCTGTGCATATATTAAACAACTGGTGAGGAAAGGTTAAACAGACAGACAGACAGCTGTGCTGTCCAGACAGACCTAAAAAGACTAGGAGAATACGGAAAGTGATAGAAGAGACGGAAAAAGGCAGGATCGTTTGTTAACCATGTTCCCAACTTTTGTATAATTGTACAAGCAGCCATTGCTTAATGGTTGATGCCGCCCTTGAGTTGCCCCAGGCTGAGGGGGGAGGAGGGAGTCTCAGGGACTGTGGAGGGAGAGGAGGGGCAGATAAGGAAGACAAACCTTCTCCCTAGGCTATCTGAAAGAAAAGTAAACGTGTGGAAATGATTAACCAGCCAATCTTACGGCTGCTTGGGGCCGATGTGGGCTTTAACGCGAGGGCACTGTGTGTAGATTCGGGGGGATAGCGTTGTCCTTTGAGAGGATCTCCTACGGGTGCTACCGGATACTAACGCATACAGCTTCTGAAAGCACTTTACACAAACTTTATAACAAGTTATGTGGGATCTTAGGCTCTCTGCAGCCTCTCTTACACTGTGTAGAACACATTTTTGAAGCTGCAGCAGCCTGTTTCCTACTAGGTTAATTTTAAAAACTGATTTAAATATTCAAAGTGCTTTGTGTCACAAGCTGGGACATTACCAGTGCTTTAAATGGGCCGGTACTGAGTACCAGCACTTTTTTTATTTTGAGAGGGAGAGTACCGGCACATCTTAATACTTTTAATTGGAGAGTACTTCTCGGAAACAAGCAGGTACTCTGGCACAGAGTACCTGCACTTTATTTTTTCCATTTCAAGCACTGGACATCACAGCACTATAACATAAGCATTACACTATTTCTCAGAGCACCAACCTAGACTGAAACCAGTGACCCTCCGGTTACACACAGACATCTGGATCGATTGCGCTAACCAACTAAGCTTTCCTTCCAGAAAAACGCACTTCCCCGCAGAGTTCTTCAACTCAGAACTGGCCTTTGCCCAGAAAGGGCCTTTGGTTAAACCAAATTGCAGCCCTCCCACGTTTTAATTTGGACCGAAGTCGTAGGGAGAATGCTTTAAGGAGCTCCAGCGCCCCGGACGTACGCCCAGCTCGCACATACGTAAGGCCGCCCCTGGTATAGCTTGCATTTACTTTTCCTTTAGGGGGTGTGCATTTTATATAGGAGAAAAGCCAAGAAAATAAGTATAGTATATTCGGGACCTCCCACTCTCGCAGTTCCCAGGCTTTTCTATACACTCCAACCGCTGAGTAATAAAGACACAAGAGGGGGACTGTGTAAAGTCTACACACTCCAGAGAAACGGCGAGGCTATGTGGACCCTAAGAATATATCACGTGATTTCTAGAGTTTCAGGAGGATTCGCGAATCTTGAGGCAAAGACAGCGCTCGGACACGCAGGCAGAGCACAGGGAAGCCAGTGTGATGTGGCAGGCCTGACCCAGAGACACATTTAAACACCGCGGTCCTGGACTGGGCATCAGCTCCAAAGCGCCGTGACGCGCCGGCCCGCCGGCCCCAGGACCAGGAAATGAGGCGGCCATCAGCAGTCAGAGGTCAGACGTGCTCACAGCCCCGTCACCCCAATGGACTCCCTGATTTTTTTTCAAGTGGTGGACTAAAATAGAAATATTTCAAGCATTACTCAGGGTGCCAGACCGCCGGCCAGGAGGCCTCGCCCCTCGGCAGCCCCCCGGGCACTCCGTGCCCTGAACATCGGATGCTTGGAGGGCGATAAGATGTAACAGCCCAGGTCTTCTGGAACCGGGGGAGTCTGTGCTCGGCGAGCCCATGTCTCCAACACCCACGTGATCATTTATTTCTGCTTTTATAAAACACCAAGTAGGGACTGTCGATCATCACGGCGAGACACAACAGAGACTGTGCAACTCACCAAAAAGGACGGATTTACAACAGAGATCTGAGAAAAATATTCAACGTGTCCAAATCTCTCTAGAAATGTTTTTAAGTGAACAAGTCATAAGGATCAACAAACATTGGAACCCACAAACAAATCAATAAATAACTCGACACAAGTTAAATAAATAAACATCTCTTCCAGAACTCAAGTTTTCCAGGCTTCGGTGGCCCATAAATACATAGTTTAACTTAAACAAAACAGATACATAACACATTTAACCATCGATTTAGATTGAATTTAGGTGCTTTATTTTTAAAACTGAGATAAAATTAACTGTATGACATTATATTTTATTAATAAAACGTGATTACTGTGTCCATGCTTTCTTATAGCCAGTAAGTCGTGTCCCTGGGAGACACGTTGTGACCTAAACCCCACTCCAGGGCGGTCAATAAAAAATAGCAGGGGCGCCTCCTTCTGGCTGGGCCTACTGATGCCATTCAGCTTAATGTATCACTGGAGCTAGTGAGAGCAGATTCCAAAGTACATATGTTATGGTATTGTACATATATGTTATACAGCCCTTACTACCCCCTTGCGGGGCACTGGAGCACGCGCCTACCTATGGAGTGTTCTACCCCGTGCAGATGTGTGTGCTTGGAAGTCTGCGTTCCTTACATGTGGGAAGCGTTTCCATGTCATGTGCGACCTCCAGGGTGCGGTTAGCATGTTATGGGGCACTGCGCTTAGCAGTCTGGAGAAAGACGTGCGCAATTTATGGTTTTCAGTAACGTGGCAGCTTTGAGCAGCTCTGCTGGTTCATTTGTGGTATTCCTAATTTTCATGGTCCCCATAGCCGGTTTCTTCGCTAGGTTGTCCACTCCAAGGTCGAGGGCAGGCATCGGTGGGAGGCAGCGATGGTGGGAAGATCTGCTGGGATGGGCCTTAATAATACAACCTGTAAATGTCTGTCATTGTGAGATGTCAAGAAGTGGTCACAATATCTAACGAGTAAGGACCTGCAGTAGTGGACTAAATGCAAGTCCTCATTTGGCCAGCAGCTTGGATCAGATCTCTTCAGTTGTTCCACGCCTGTTCAGTTGGTGATGGGTGGATTACCGCTGTGGACTGGTACCGAACTGAGTGACCGACATGACCCATAGCAGTTTTATCATATAAGATTATACAGGAATTATTATGACACCAGCATGAACTACGACTGACTGCCCAGTGATTGAATGCTATGGTATCAGTATGGGCCAGGGGGAATTCTATTTGTAGGAACTTGGCTCTGTATATTACTAACTCAAAGTGAGAGGTAGTGTGAACAGACTCCAAGGGTTCCCCTTAGAGGTTGATAGTGGCAACATCAGATAATACTTATGCTCTATTTTTGTGGCAGTGTGGTCAAGCAGTAGGCTTATCAGAGGGTAGTGTTAAGCATTTATTGTACACACACACAGGCAATAAATGAGAACACACACTCAAAGACTGAACTCCAGGCCAACAGGTTTTTTTTATAGAAAAATATTATTTTCTTAATTTATTTTAGAACCACAAGATTCAGAATTCAAGTACACAAATTGTAAGGTATTTGGTATAGGTAAATATGGAACTTTGAATTAAAACAGTAATGTACACAGTTTTGGCAAAAATGGCAATAAGCTATTTTAAAAGTGGACACTGCAGAAATCAACAGTTCCTGGGGGAGGTAAATACAAGTTAGATTATATGGTAAGTAAAGCACTTACATGTTCAGTCTCCAGGGCATAAGTAGCCCACCGTTGGGGGTTCAAGTCAACCCCAAATTCCCAGCAACATAGGGCTGGTGTAAGGAAATGCCTCCTTGGCATGGTTACCCCCTGACTTTTTGCCTTTGCTGATGCCAAGTAATGATTTGAAAGTGTGCTGAGGCCTGCTAACCAGGCCCCAGCACCAGAGTTCTTTCCCTAACCTGTACCTTTGTCTCCACAATTGGCACAACCCTGGCACCCAGGTAAGTCCCTTGTAACTGGTACCCCTGGTACCAAGGGCCCTGATGCCAGGGAAGGTCTCTAAGGGCTGCAGCATGTCTTATGCCACCCTGGGGACCCCTCACTCAGCACAGACACACTGCTTGGCAGCTTGTGTGTGCTGGTGGGGATAAAAAGACTAAGTCGACATGGCACTCCCCTCAGAGTGCCATACCAACCTCACACTGCCTATGGCATATATAAGTCACCCCTCTAGCACGCCTTACAGCCGTAAGGCAGGGTGCACTATACCATAGGTGAGGGCATAGGTGCATGAGCACTGTGCCCCTACAGTGTCTAAGCAAAACCTTAGACATTGTAAGTGCAGGGTAGCTATAAGAGTATATGGTCTGGGAGTCTGTCATGCACAAACTCCACAGCACCATAATGGCTACACTGAAAACTGGGAAGTTTGGTATCAAACTTCTCAGCACAATAAATGCACACTGATGCCAGTGTACATTTTATTATGAAATACACCCCAGAGGGCATCTTCGAGATGCCCCCTGAAAACATACCCGACTTCAAGTGTGGGCTGACTAGTTTTGCCAGCCTGCCGCACACCAGACATGTTGCTGGCCACATGGGGTGAGTGCCTTTGTCACTCTGTGGCTAGTAACAAAGCCTGTACTGGGTGGAGGTGCTTCTCACCTCCCCCTGCACGAACTGTAACACCTGGCGGTGAGCCTCAGAGGCTCATCCCCTTTGTTACAGCGCCACAGGGCATCCCAGCTAGTGGAGATGCCCGCCCCATCCGGCCACGGCCCCACTTTTGGCGGCAAGGCCGGAGGAGATAATGAGAAAAACAAGGAAGAGTCAATGGCCAGTCAGGACAACCCAAGGTGTCCCGAGCTGAGGTGACTCTGACTTTTAGAAATCCTCCATCTTGCAGATGGAGGATTCTCCCAATAGGATTAGGGGTGTGCCCCCCTCCCCTCAGGGAGGAGGCGCAAAGAGGGTGTAGCCACCCTCAGGGCTAGTAGCCATTGGCTACTAACCCCCCAGACCTAAACACACCCCTAAATTGAGTATTTAGGGGCTCCCCAGAACCTAGGAAACTAGATTCCTGCAACCTGAAGACGAAGAAGGACTGCTGACCTGAAGCCCTGCAGAGAAGACGGAGACACCAACTGCTTTGGCCCCAGCCCTACCAGCCTGTCTCCCCACTTAGAGAAAAACTGCAACAGCGACCCGTCCCCCAGGGTCCAGCAACCTCTGAAGCCTCAGAGGACTACCCTGCATCTAAAAGGACCAAGAACTCCTGAGGACAGCGGCCCTGTTCCACAAAGACTGCAACTTTGCAACAAAGAAGCAACTTTTAAAGACCACACGTTTCCCGCCGGGAGCGTGAGACCTTCCACTCTACACCCAACGCCCCCGGCTCGACCTGCGGAGAACCAACACTACAGGGAGGACTCCCCAGCGACTGCGACCCTGTGAGTAGCCAGAGTTGACCCCCTCTGAGCCCCCGAGCGACGCCTGCAGAGGGAATCCAGAGGCTCCCCCTGACCGCGACTGCCTGCTTCAAAGAACCAGACGCCTGGTAAAGACACTGCACCTGCAGCCCCCAGGACCTGAAGGATCCGACCTCCAGTGCAGAAGCGACCCCCAGGTGGCCCTCTCCCTTGCCCAGGTGGTGGCTACCCCGAGGAGCCTCGCCCTTGCCTGCTTGCTTCGATGAAGAGACCCCTGGGTCTCCCATTGAAACCAATTGTAAACCCGACGCCTGTTTGCACTCTGCACCCGGCCGCCCCTGAGCCGCTGAGGGTGTACTTTTTGTGCTGACTTGTGTCCCCCCCGGTGCCCTACAAAAACTCCCTGGTCTGCCCTCCGAAGTCGCGGGTACTTACCTGCTGGCAGACTGGAACTGGGGCACCCCCTTCTCCATTGAAGCCTATACGTTTTGGGCACCACTTTGACCTCTGCGCCTGACCGGCCCTGAGCTGCTGGTGTGGTAACTTTGGGGTTGCCCTGAACCCCCAACGGTGGGCTACCTTGGACCAAACTTTGAACCCTGTAGATGTTTTACTTACCTGCAAAAACTAACCAAAACTTACCTCCCCCAGGAACTGTTGAAAATTGCACTGTCTAGTTTTAAAATAGCTTATTGCCAATTTTGCTAAAACCGTACATGATATTGTGTTGATTCAAAGTTCCTAAGATACCTGAGTGAAATACCTTTCATGTGAAGTATTACTTGTAAATCTTGAACCTGTGGTTCTTAAAATAAACTAAGAAAATATATTTTTCTATATAAAAACCTATTGGCCTGGAATTGTCTTTTGAGCGTGTGTTCCTCATTTATTGCCTGTGTGTGTACAACAAATGCTTAAAACTACCCTCTGATAAGCCTACTGCTCGACCACACTACCACAAAATAGAGCATTAGAATTCACTCTTTGGACTCTGTGCATGCTATTTCTTACTTTGAAATAGCACATACAGAGCCAACTTCCTACAGCCGGTCGGGTGCAGAGATCAAAGTAGGGCCCAAATAACATAGGCGCATATAAAGACTAAGGGTGCTCTGGTTCCAGTTTGCTAGCAGGTAAGTACCTGCGTCCTCGGGGAGCAGACCAGGGGTTTTTGTAGAGCACTGGGGGGAGGGGGGTGGGGGAGGAGGGGGGGGTCAAAACAGGCACACAAAATACACCCTCAGCGGCACAGGGGCAGCCGGGTGCGGTGTGCAAAGTAGGTGTCGGGTTTGTCGTTGAAATCAATGGAGGGGCCCGGGGGTCACTCTGGCGATGCAGGCAGGGCACAGGGGGGCTTCTCGGGCCAGCCAGCGACTGGGCAAGGATGGGAACCGCCTGCTGGTCACTCCTGCACTGGTAGTTGTTTTTTCTCGGGCCTGGGGGCTGCGGGTGCAGTGCTTCTTCCAGGCATCAGGTTCTTTGTTACCGGGCAGTCGCGGTCAGGGGTAGCCTCTGGATTATCTCTGCAGGCGTCGCTGTGGGGGTGCAGGGAGGTCATCTTAGGGTGTCCACGTTGTTGGAGTCACCTGGGGGTCCTCTCTGCAGTGTTGGTTCTTCTGGACACGAGCCGGGGCGTCGGTGCAGAGTGTTGGGGACTTACGCTTCCGGAGTGCGGCTGGAGTCCCTTTAAAGATGGTTTCTTTTTTGCTGTTTGGACAGAGCCACTGTCCTCTGGAGTTTCTTGGTCCTTTGGTTGCAGGGCAAGCCTCTGAGTCCTCAGAGATTGCTGGTCCCACTGGATGCGTCGCTGTGCAGGTTCTTTGAGTCTGGAGATAGGCCGGTAGGGCTGGGGCCAAGTCAGTTGTTGTCTCTGTCGTCTCTGCAGGGTTTTCAGGTCAGCAGTCCTTCTTCTTGTTTCAGGTCATTAGGAATCTGGTTTCCTGGGTTCAGGGTCACCACTAAAAACTCAATTTAGGGGTGTGTTTAGGGCTGGAGGGCAGTAGCCAATGGCTCCACTAGCTGGAGTGCCCTTGTGCGCTGTAACACCAGGCTTGAGCCTTTGAGGCTCCCCGCCAGGTGTTCCAGTTCCTGCAGGGGGAGATGTGAAGCACCTTCACCAAGTGCAGGCTTTGTTCGTGGCCACAGAGTGCACAAAGGCACTCACCTCATGTGGCCAGAAACCCATCTGGATGTGGCTGCCTGGCAGAAACTTGTCAGCCTAGCACTAGTAGTTGGGCTGGTATACAGGGGGCATTTCTAAGATGCCCTCTGTGTGCATTTCTCAAGAAATCCCACACTGGCATCAGTGTGGATTTATTGTGCTGAGAAGTTTGATACCAAACTTTCCAGTATTCAGTGTAGCCATTATGGAAGTGTGGAGTTTGTGTCTGACAAACTCCTAGACCATATAGTCTTTATGGCTACCCTGCACTTACAATGTCTAAGAATCGGCTTAGACACTGTAGGAGCAGAGTGCTCATGCAGCTATGCCCTCACCTGTGGCATAGTGCACCCTGCCTTAGGGCTGTAAGGCCTGCTAGAGGGGTGACTTACCTATGCCACAGGCAGTGGGTTGAGGGCATGGCACCCTGAGGGGAGTGCCATGTCAACTTAGTGTTTTTCTCCCCTCCAGCACACACAAGCTGTAAGGCAGTGGGGGCATGTGTTGACCGAGGGGTCCCCAGGGTGGCATAATACACTCTGCAGCCCTTAGAGACCTTCTCTGGCCACAGGGCCCTTGGTACCAGTGGTACCATTTACAAGGGACTTATCTGTGTGCCAGGGCTGTGCCTATTGTGGAGACAAGGGTAAAGTTTAGGGAAAGAACACTGGTGCTAGGGCCTGGTTAGCAGGGTTCCAGCACACTTTCAATCATAACTAGCATCAACAAAAGGCAAAAAGTTAGGGGGTAACCATGCCAACTGTGGCATTTTCCTACAGTATTGTATAATAATTGCTTTTATACAGCACTTAGAAACATTGATGATGCATTTAAGCACTTTGCCCCAGGCAGCACACTGCACCGGGACCCAAAGTTAGTGGTTTTTGTTTTTTGTGGTTATTGTTAGTTTTTAGGGTTAGTCTTGTGCTGTTCAAGAAATCATTCAATGCACTCACACCAGTTTCTGTGTGGTAGATTACATGGATGGAGTTCGATGTGAGCTTTAGTGGGAAAGGGAGTGTGTAAATGCTGGGCGGTATTAATTGGTGAGCCACAGGAGATCAGTTATTGATATGCTGAAGGGTATGGTTTTAAGGGATAGATTGTGATCTTTAAAATGAAGCGTGGGCAATTTGAAGAAATACAATAATAGGGATTAGGGCAAATAGAGTAGGCTGTGGTCCGATAGATAAGGCATGCAGATGATGGAAAGGAAGGAGAGATTCATTTGAAAGAAAATGAGAGGCAACATTTGAAAGTTTTAAGTCAAGGTCAAGGACCATTTCTATAGGAATACAGAGAGGGCTTCATGCAATCTGCAAACGCGAAACTATTGAGAGAAACAACATTATCTGTATCAGAGATAATGATTTATTAGGTTTGTATGAAAGTACCATCTTGCCTGGCATGTTACCCCCATTTTTCACTGTATATATGTTGTTTTTGTTGTATGTGTCACTGGGACCCTGGTAACCCAGGGCCCCAGTGCTCATAAGTGTGCCTGAATGTGTTACCTGTGTAGTGACTAACTGTCTCACTGAGGCTCTGCTAATCAGAACCTCAGTGGTTATGCTCTCTCATTTCTTTCCAAATTGTCACTAACAGGCTAGTGACCATTTTTACCAATTTACATTGGCTTACTGGAACACCCTTATAATTCCCTAGTATATGGTACTGAGGTACCCAGGGTATTGGGGTTCCAGGAGATCCCTATGGGCTGCAGCATTTCTTTTGCCACCCATAGGGAGCTCTGACAATTCTTACACAGGCCTGCCACTGCAGCCTGAGTGAAATAACGTCCACGTTATTTCACAGCCATTTTACACTGCACTTAAGTAACTTATAAGTCACCTATATGTCTAACCTTTACCTGGTAAAGGTTAGGTGCAAAGTTACTTAGTGTGAGGGCACCCTGGCACTAGCCAAGGTGCCCCCACATTGTTCAGAGCCAATTCCCTGAACTTTGTGTGTGCGGGGACACCATTACACGCGTGCACTACATATAGGTCACTACCTATATGTGGCTTCACAATGGTAACTCCGAATATGGCCATGTAACATGTCTATGATCATGGAATTGCCCCCTCTATGCCATCCTGGCATAGTTGGCACAATCCCATGATCCCAGTGGTCTGTAGCACAGACCCTGGTACTGCCAAACTGCCCTTCCTGGGGTTTCACTGCAGCTGCTGCTGCTGCCAACCCCTCAGACAGGCATCTGCCCTCCTGGGGTCCAGCCAGGCCTGGCCCAGGATGGCAGAACAAAGAACTTCCTCTGAGAGAGGGTGTGACACCCTCTCCCTTTGGAAAATGGTGTGAAGGCAGGGGAGGAGTAGCCTCCCCCAGCCTCTGGAAATGCTTTCTTGGGCACAGATGTGCCCAATTCTGCATAAGCCAGTCTACACCGGTTCAGGGACCCCTTAGCCCCTGCTCTGGTGCGAAACTGGACAAAGGAAAGGGGAGTGACCACTCCCCTGACCTGCACCTCCCCTGGGAGGTGTCCAGAGCTCCTCCAGTGTGCTCCAGACCTCTGCCATCTTGGAAACAGAGGTGCTGCTGGCACACTGGACTGCTCTGAGTGGCCAGTGCCACCAGGTGACGTCAGAGACTCCTGCTGATAGGCTCCTTCAGGTGTTAGTAGCCTATCCTCTCTCCTAAGTAGCCAAACCCTCTTTTCTGGCTATTTAGGGTCTCTGTCTCTGGGGAAACTTTAGATAACGAATGCAAGAGCTCATCCGAGTTCCTCTGCATCTCTCTCTTCACCTTCTGATAAGGAAACGACTGCTGGAAGCCTGCAAACCTGCAACATAGTAGCAAAGACGACTACTGCAACTCTGTAACGCTGATCCTGCCGCCTTCTCGACTGTTTTCCTGCTTGTGCATGCTGTGGGGGTAGTCTGCCTCCTCTCTGCACCAGAAGCTCCGAAGAAATCTCCCGTGGGTCGACGGAATCTTCCCCCTGCAACCGCAGGCACCAAAAAGCTGCATTACCGGTCCCTTGGGTCTCCTCTCAGCACGACGAGCGAGGTCCCTCGAATCCAGCGACTCTGTCCAAGTGACCCCCACAGTCCAGTGACTCTTCAGTCCAAGTTTGGTGGAGGTAAGTCCTTGCCTCACCTCGCTGGGCTGCATTGCTGGGAACCGCGACTTTGCAGCTACTCCGGCCCCTGTGCACTTCCGGCGGAAATCCTTTGTGCACAGCCAAGCCTGGGTCCACGGCACTCTAACCTGCATTGCACGACTTTCTAAGTTGGTCTCCGGCGACGTGGGGCTGCTTTGTGCAACTTCGGCGAGCACCGTTTCACGCATCCTCGTAGTGCCTGTTTCTGGCACTTCTCCGGGTGCTACCTGCTTCAGTTAGGGCTCTTTGTCTTGCTCGACGTCCCCTCTCTCTTCAGGTCCAATTTGCGACCTCCTGGTCCCTCCTGGGCCCCAGCAGCGTCCAAAAACGCCAAACGCACGATTTGCGCCTAGCAAGGCTTGTTGGCGTCCTTTCGGCGGGAAAACACTTCTGCACGACTCTCCACGGCGAGAGGGATCCGTCCACCAAAGGGGAAGTCTCTAGCCCTTTTCGTTCCTGCAGAAACCTCAGCTTCTTCTGTCCAGTAGAAGCTTCCTTGCACCCGCAGCTAGCATTTCCTGGGCATCTGCCCATCTCCGGCTTGCTTGTGACTTTTGGACTTGGTCCCCTTGTTCCACAGGTACCCTAGATTGGAAATCCACAGTTGTTGCATTGCTGGTTTGTGTCTTTCCTGCATTATTCCCCTAACACGACTACTTTGTCCTCAGGGGAACTTTAGTGCACTTTGCACTCACTTTTCAGGGTCTTGGGGAGGGTTATTTTTCTAACTCTCACTATTTTCTAATAGTCCCAGCGACCCTCTACAAGGTCACATAGGTTTGGGGTCCATTCGTGGTTCGCATTCCACTTTTGGAGTATATGGTTTGTGTTGCCCCTATCCCTATGTTTCCCCATTGCATCCTATTGTAACTATACATTGTTTGCACTGTTTTCTAAGACTATACTGCATATTTTTGCTATTGTGTATATATATCTTGTGTTTATTTCCTATCCTCTCACTGAGGGTACACTCTAAGATACTTTGGCATATTGTCATAAAAATAAAGTACCTTTATTTTTAGTATAACTGTGTATTGTGTTTTCTTATGATATTGTGCATATGACACTAAGTGGTACTGTGGTAGCTTCACACGTCTCCTAGTTCAGCCTAAGCTGCTCTGCTAAGCTACCATTATCTATCAGCGTAAGTTGCTAGACACCCTATACACTAATAAGGGATAACTGGGCCTGGTGCAAGGTGCAAGTACCCCTTGGTGCTCACTACAAGCCAGTCCAGCCTCCTACAAGGTTCTTCTGCTAAGCACTAGTACCAAGGGAACAGGCTATCCCCTGAAAGGCTAGCACTAGACCACCCCTTCAGCAAGAACGGCTGATCACTGCAGAAGATGGAAGCATAAGGTAATGGCTGGATCCACATATCGGACAATGAATATCAAGAGCTTTAGGCTGTGCGTAAAGGCAGCAGTAACCTAATAGCATAGAAACATAGGAGCGCATACAGGATAAATAATGTAAAAATGTAATGGGAGGTTCTGCAAATACTGGAGTGAATGCTTTCATACGTTAATCCCTAATTATTGTGTATCTCAACTTGATATGTTTAAGATTTTTGTGAATTAAGGTACCATTTATCCTCTCGCTTTAAGCTTTGGCATACTTCACTGTATTCCCATGCAGGCAAGGCATGTCTTCAAACAAGACAAGGAACAAACATCTAAAATTTACGGGACTGTGTCTCAGATGAAAAAAACCTTTGCATCAAAATAAGCCCATTTATTGTTTAAAGCCTTGCAATACAATGTGCTATTTTTTTTTTTTTTGTGAAGTTGATTTCTGTCGATTAAAGAGTTACTTTCTAGTGAAACCAATATTATCCTTTGGCACCGTACAGATTTCAGTTTCTCACACCACTCACCTCTTTCACTGATGTCCTCCAAACTTCACTCTCATTGTTCCTTAAAATAAAGTCTAACGTGTAAATTTGTATATTTCGTAATCTTTAAAAACTCCCTTACCAACTAGCACCAATCCCATCTACATACAGATGTAGCCACAAATGACTTTTTTGCTGGCAAATACTATTGGGTTACTCATTCTAACTAAACTTCAGATGTTAATGTTTATTTAAAAATCTTGTGGTCCCATGAATTCCCAGAACGTTCCAGGAAGCTCAGTGGTGTGGTCCAGGTACGCTTCACGGGATTTACCTCAGAATGGAAGTTCCCAAGCTCTTCTGGGAAGGAACAACTTTAGAAAAACATACCTTTGCCCAGAAAATCTCAGTAACAGTGAGAAGGAATGAGGTGGTATTTCTAAAACACAGATATGCCCTCTCCAAAGTCAGCGAATAGTAGCCTATATCCATCCGTCCTTTGTCCACTACGAAAAAATACTGTGATTGGCGCCAGATGAGGACAGCTGGGGGGGGGGGGGGCAAATCTTCAACAGCAGGTGAATACTAGGCTGCCGCCAAATGTTCTGCCAGTAGTAGGGGTGGGCAAATGGAGCCACATACAATAAATATGGCCCTATACTAGGTATGGCTAAAGGGTAATCCAGTAAAACTCTTATTGCAGCCCAGTCTCAATTTCTGACCTGCAGGATATACCTTTATTGACCACTTAACCGGGCAATATTACTAGTTATTTGCTTTCATCCAATTTATGTGCTCGAGCCTTGGGTGAGGGTGCAATGTACTATCCCTAGAAGCACTCACAGCAGTTATACTCATAGCATATGAATTAGCCAGATAGATCACCTCCCACTCTCCGCGTACCTTTTAAAAGTCAGTTGTCTGCAGTGAGGGATGCTGTTGAGGCCTGGTGTCAGCATGTATGGACTACATCCTGAGTAACCTGTCGCCGACACTCAACCTTAGAAAAAAAGTGACCCTTCTGAAAACGCCACACAAGTGAAAGGGGGAGGACTGAAGGGCATGGAGTGACCAGCTGATGTTCAGGTGGTACCTGCTGGTAGCGGGTTCAGCAGAGACAGGAATGCACATGCAGGTACTCACAATAGGACGCTTTACCTGTGCACTGCCAGCGTTTGTCCTGATGCATGAAGATTGCAGTCCCTTGCAAATGGTGTCTGGAGCTGCTTTTTCATGACTTGCTTTCATCTAGGCTGACATAGGTTTCTAGAAGAAGCGCGTAAGTGCTTGTACACTTGCGATGCCCTGTAGTAGCATAAACCAGCACCTGTTTTCCATATGAAAGCACTAAATGTCTGTCTGAAAAAGGATGACCATATCCCTACTCAATCTTGATTAATTTATCAGTGCCTGAGATCTATATTTTAACACTTTTTGTGAGGTCAATCGCACAAACTATTGAGTGTACTCAAAGTGGGTCTGGTCTGGTTCAGGCAATGCAATGCAGAAGTGGTAGAAAGCATTTAAAAATCTAACCCTAATGATGACCTTGTACAATAGCGGACCATTCATGTAGCACACAATATAAACGCTGTGTAATTAATGGCCATTAGTATCAAACTCAATGTTACTCAACTTTGTGACCTTGGAACAATGAAAATCGGAGTCAGTCTTGGTGGGTTTCAAACTAAAACTGGCATTATAGAGAAGGGTTGCTGCTGTGCAATATCACCCCACTGAGCTACCTTACAGAGGATAGGAGTAATGAAGTGACTTCAACAACAGGCTAAAACATGTCTAGGTGTCGACTGCTGGAAGCGACTGTGCAACACAGGTGTCCCAAATCAACAACATGTCTTGTGTCTGTTCAAATGCATGAGGCACAAAGCATTTTTAAGCGCGACAAGACGTCACAATTTACCACACTATTGTTTTTGTATCCCAATGGAGTGAGTCTCACACTAAATGAGTGACACTCTACAACCTGACCTTAAGAGAATCTGTGACCATATGACATTGAAGGACTGCTAGAATCAAGAGTGACACAAGACAAGCAGAATACAGAACTAAGGAGAAGAAGTGAGTCTCCGGGATGCTGCTTCCAAGGTACAGCGCTCCAGGGGCGGGGTGGGGTCACCGATTTCCTCGTGGTTTTAAATCAGCAACGTAAACCAGCCTGTTTATCTGCATTTTACTTTCCTTCCCTGGCTTATTCATTTCATTTCATTCTAAATTTGAAACGTTCTATTTGGACAATAAATTCGATCACGTCCTCGAACCACGGGGGCTTAAATGACCATCCTGCGCAACCGCCTCAGCCTCCAGAAAAAAAAGATCCCTGTAGACCACCACAAAAAAAATAGAAGTTCCATAAAGAAGGCGTTAACTCCATGTATAGAAGATGTTTACATCACGCTCAACCAATGCCAATGAAAGCATAACGCCCGATTTTAAATGGGCCAAATTCTACATTTAAAAAAAGGCGGGGCAGCCGGCGCCTGGCAGCTGATGTGTGGATTATTAAAATGTGGAAGGACAAAGCAAGCCACACACAAAGATGTCTATTTGCGTTCTTCGAACCTGACGACACCGGGAGGCTTCTAATCTGAGGCCCAACCCTTGCTGTCAACCTGAGTCACCGAACAACAAGGTGCACTGGCCACAGACACTTCCAAGTCGGAAACTCGTCTCTCCTAATCCCAGCAATCGGATTTATTCCTGATGCGTCAGACAGCTACAGTGTTTGTACACATTACATCATGTTTGAGCAGCTGTCTCCCCATCTAACTAAGCAAACTCCACGTCTGTGGCATTTCAAGCAAGAACAGACATCCACGCTGACAGTATCACTTCAGACGTTAAATGAACATTTTCAGTTTTAATAAATCAGCCTAGTTGCAAACTGGTCGAAGCAAGGGGTAGCGCTGGAATTACAATGTACATAGGGCAGGCGCTAATGGGTTGGAAGGGCGCGGGGCACACCGCATCACCGGAAGTGCGCATGCAGTACGCAGCGATGAGGCTTCCGGCTCCCCAGCTCTTGCACGGTGCAAGGGGCCAGTAGGGGGCGTTCAAGGGGCTATAAAGCGCTAAGGGATGGAGAGCTGGGGCCAGATGTAGCAAGCAGTTTTGCCCATTCTATGTCTATGGGAAAATGTGTTTGTACATATGGCCCCTGGTCACCTTGCCTACCTTTGAACTAAAGTATGTGAATTATTCCCAGACAAGTGATACATTAGTGGGCAGAGTTCAGCTTGTGCTGGTTGTTCCGGGCCTGATGTACTATTATTCCATTCGCAAAAAGTGTTCGTAAATTGTGCACAAACTTTTTGCGAATGGAATAGTATTTTGCGAACCAACCTATGTATTAACAGACCAGTTCACAAAATACGAAATCACATTTAATCGCAGAATGACCTGCCTAATTACTATTAATAGGCATGTTGCACCTTGTAACCCCTTGTCCTCGAATGCAATCACAGGGACGGTGGCCTGCAAGGGACAGCAAACCACCAACCCTATGAACGTTACAAAAAGGTAAAGGTTTTTTTTTTTCTTTATGATGCTCGTTTTCCTTAAGGGAACTAGTGCTGAGTTTTTTTTCTCTAAAACAAAGGGTTTTCCAGTTAGGAAAGCTTCTGGGGTGGCGGCAGGGGTCCCATGGGTTACTGCCCCGCCCTCATGGCATAACAAACCTTGAGGAGGACCGTGTGACCCTGTAATTTTGCAGATCGCAGGGTTTGCGATTCCAAGGACATCTGTACCCTGAGCACCCCTGAGTGTTGGATTTGCCTCCCTGGTCGTAGGAAGCTGGGGGGGGATAGTATTGCCCCGGCTGATTAGTAATAACACTGGAGAATTTTACAACTCAGCCTTATGGTTAAGGAGCGGCAGGAACAAGTTTGTTCCCCGCCGTGTGTCCTAGGGGTTTAGCATTTTTTTGGGACGCAGGGCAGGTGGAACGTGCTTTTCACCCTTTTGTCCACAGCCCGGAGGCCCCAGGTGCCAGAAAGGGGGGGGGTGGCTGGGTCCCGGACGGTGTTAGGAATGAAAATGTCACTTACCCAGTGTACATCTGTTCGTGGCATCAGTCGCTGAGATTCACATGGTATGCATTAGCTCGCCATCTGGTGTTGGGTCGGAGTGTTACAAGTTGTTTTTCTTCGAAGAAGTGTTTTCGAGTCACGGGACCGAGTGACTCCTCCTTCTGTGCTCATTGCGCATGGGCGTCGACTCCATCTTCGATTGTTTTCCCCGCAGAGGGTGAGGTAGGAGTTGTACTATAGTAATAGTGCCCGCGCAATGAAATGTGCAAGTATGTACGTATTAAAGGTTTAAATAATATATATACAAATGTACAAAATTGAAGGTAACTTCTGAACTGCTACAGGCTTCCGGGGAGGTGGGTGGGCCCATGTGAATCTCAGCGACTGATGCCACGAACAGATGTACACTGGGTAAGTGACATTTTCAGTTCGATGGCATCTGTCGCTGTAGATACACATGGTCTGCATAGACTAGTAAGCAGTTATTTCCCCATAAGCGGTGGATTAGCCTGTAGGAGTAGAAGTTGTCTGAAATAGAGTTCTTAATACAGCTTGACCTACTGTAGCTTGTTGTGCGGATAGCACATCTATACAGTAGTGTTTGGTGAATGTGTGAGGCGTAGACCAAGTGGCTGCCTTACATATTTCCTGCATTGGGATGTTTCCTAAAAAGGCCATTGAAGCACCTTTTTTCCTTGTTGAATGTGCCCTGGGAGTAATGGGCAGTTGTCTTTTTGCTTTAAGGTAGCAGATTTGGATGCATTTAACTATCCATCTGGCTATACCTTGTTTTGATATTGGGTTACCTGCATGAGGTTTTTGGAATGCAATAAATAGCTGTTTAGTCTTTCTGATGTTTTTTGTTCTGTCAATGTAGTACATTAATGCTCTTTTGACATCTAATGTATGTAGTGCTCTTTCAGCCACAGAATCTGGCTGTGGGAAAAAAACTGGTAGTTCTACCGTTTGATTTAGATGGAATGGTGAAATAACTTTTGGTAAAAATTTTGGATTAGGTCGTAGGACGACCTTATTTTTATGTATTTGTATAAAAGGTTCTTGTGTTGTGAACGCTTGAATTTCACTTACTCTTCTTAGAGATGTAATGGCGATGAGAAAGGCAACTTTCCAAGTTAGGAATTGTATTCCGCAAGAGTGCATGGGTACGAAAGGTGGGCCCATGAGTCTTGTTAGGACCACGTTTAGGTTCCATGAAGGAACAGGTGGTGTTCTTGGTGGTATAATTCTTTTAAGCCCTTCTATGAATGCTTTGATGACTGGTATCCTATACAAGGAAGTTGAATAGGTAGTTTGCAGGTATGCAGATATTGCTGCAAGGTGTATTTTAATAGAAGAGAAGGCTAGCTTTGCTTTTTGTAAATGGAGCAAGTAATTTACTATATGTTTTGGAGTTGCGTCTAGTGGTTGTATCTGATTATGATGGCAGTACCAAACAAATCTTTTCCACTTACTTGCGTAGCAGTGTCTAGTGGATGGCCTTCTGGCCTGCTTTATGACTTCCATACACTCTTGGCTAAGTTGTAAGTGTCCGAATTCTAGGATTTCAGGAGCCAGATTGCTAGATTCAGCGATGCTGGGTCCGGGTGTCTGATCTGTTGGTTGTGTTGCGTTAACAGATCTGGTTTGTTGGGCAGTTTGATGTGGGGTACTACAGACAGATCTAGCAGTGTTGTGTACCAGGGTTGTCTTGCCCACGTTGGTGCTATTAAAATGAGTTTGAGTTTGTTTTGACTCAATTTGTTTACTAGGTAAGGAAGGAGAGGGAGAGGAGGAAAAGCGTAAGCAAATATTCCTGACCAGTTCATCCATAGGGCATTGCCTTGGGATTGCTTGTGTGGGTATCTGGACGCGAAGTTTTGGCATTTTGCGTTCTCTTTTGTTGCAAATAAGTCTATTTGAGGTGTTCCCCAGAGTGTGAAGTAGGTGTTCAGAATCTGTGGGTGGATTTCCCATTCGTGGACTTGCTGGTGATCTCGGGAGAGATTGTCTGCCAGTTGATTCTGGATCCCCGGAATAAACTGTGCTATTAGACCAATTTGATGGTGGATTGCCCACTTCCATATTTTTTGAGCTAACAAGCTTAACTGCGTTGAATGTGTTCCTCCTTGTTTGTTTAGATAATACATCGTTGTCATGTTGTCTGTTTTGACAAGGATGTATTTGTGGGTTATGATTGGTTGGAAAGCTTTTAGTGCTTGAAAAACTGCTAATAATTCTAGATGATTTATATGCAGTTTTGTTTGATGTATGTTCCATTGTCCTCTTATGGTGTGTTGATTGAGATGTGCTCCCCACCCTGTCATGGAAGCATCTGTTGTTATTACGTACTGTGGCACTGGGTCTTGGAAAGGCCGCCCTTTGTTTAAATTTATACTGTTCCACCATAGAAGCGAGAGGTAAGTTTGGTGGTCTAGCAACACCAGATCTAGAAGGTGACCCTGTGCTTGAGACCACTGTGAGGCTAGGCACTGTTGTAAGGGCCTCATGTGCAGTCTTGCGTTTGGGACAATGGCTATGCATGAGGACATCATGCCTAGGAGCTGTAGTATTGTTCTTGCTTGTATTGTTTGATTTGGAGACATGTGTTGAATGACTCTGTTGAAATTGTGAATTCTTTGTGGAGTTGGCGTTGCTACTCCTTTTGTCGTGTCTATTATGGCTCCTAGATATTGCTGTACTTTGCTTGGCTGAATGTTGGATTTTGCAAAGTTGACGGTGAACCCTAGTTTGTAGAGGGTTTGTATGACTTGATTTGTGTGGTTTGAGCATTGTGTGAGCGAACTGGTTTTGATTAGCCAGTCGTCTAGATACGGGAATACATGTATTTGCTGCCTTCTGATGTGTGCAGCGACTACTGCTAGGCATTTTGTGAATACTCTTGGAGCGGTTGTTAAACCAAAAGGCAATACTTTGAATTGGTAATGTATTCCTTTGAATACAAACCTTAGATATTTCCTGTGTGATTGATGTATTGGTATATGGAAATATGCGTCTTTGAGGTCTAGGGTTGTCATGTAGTTGTGTTTTTTGAGCAATGGTAACACTTCTTGTAGTGTGACCATGTGAAAGTGGTCTGATTTGATGAATGTGTTTACTACTCTGAGGTCTAGAATTGGTCTCAGTGTTTCGTCCTTTTTTGGTATCAAGAAGTACAGTGAATAAACTCCTGTGTTTATTTGTGTGCTTGGTACTAATTCTATTGCATTTTTTTGCAGTAGTGCTTGAACTTCTATCTCTAGAAGCTGTGAATGGTGTTTTGATAAATTTTGTGATTTTGGTGGTATGTCTGGAGGGAATTGCAGGAATTCTATGCAATAACCATGTTGGATAATTGCTAGGACCCATGTGTCTGTAGTTATTTTGTCCCATGCTTCGTAATATTGACCTATCCTTCCCCCCACTGGTGTTGTGTGGGGGGGGTGAGTGACGTGTGAGTCACTGCTTGTTGGTAGTGGTTTTGGGGCTTTGAAATCTTCCTCTCTTCCTAGGGAATTGCCCTCCTCTATACTGGCCCCGAAAACCTCCCCTGTACTGTCCCTGGTAGGTGGACGGTGCGGACTGTGAGGTGCTAGCTTGTGTGGCCTGACCCCGAAACCCTCCTCTAAAAGGTGTTTTGCGGAAGGTGTTATAAGATCCTCTGCTCTGCGGGGAGTAGAGTGCGCCCATGGCCTTAGCAGTGTCAGTGTCCTTTTTGAGCTTTTCTATGGCTGTGTCGACCTCCGGACCGAACAGAAGTTTTTCGTTTACTGGCATGTTAAGTACTGCCTGCTGAATTTCTGGCTTGAATCCAGACGTTCTGAGCCATGCGTGCCTACGGATGGTAACCGACGTATTAATGGTCCTTGCGGCCGTGTCTGCTGCATCCATAGAGGAGCGTATTTGATTGTTGGAAATGTTTTGACCCTCCTCAACAACCTGTTTTGCTCTTTTTTGCAGATCTTTTGGGAGATGTTCAATGAGATGCTGCATCTCATCCCAGTGGGCTCTGTCGTATCGCGCTAGCAGCGCTTGTGAATTTGCGATGCGCCACTGGTTTGCTGCTTGGACAGCGACCCTCTTCCCGGCTGCATCGAACTTCCTGCTTTCTTTATCTGGGGGAGGTGCATCCCCAGAAGTGTGTGAATTTGCCCGTTTTCTGGCAGCCCCTACCACCACAGAATCTGGTGGCAGCTGAGAGGTGATGAATACAGGGTCCGTAGGAGGCGCCCTATACTTTTTGTCCACTCTAGGCGTTACTGCCCTACTTTTAACTGGCTCCTTGAAGATCTCCTTTGCATGGCGTAGCATGCCTGGGAGCATCGGCAGGCTTTGGTAGGAGCTGTGGGTGGAGGAGAGGGTGTTAAATAAAAAGTCATCCTCTACTTGTTCAGAGTGTAGTTCCACATTATGGAACAGTGCTGCTCTAGCCACCACTTGTGAATAGGCTGTGCTGTCTTCCGGTGGTGATGGCCTAGTTGGGTATGTGTCTGGGCTGTTATCAGACACTGGTGCGTCGTACAAGTCCCACGCGTCCTGATCTTGGTCATCGTGGCTCATGGCGGTGTGAGCTGGCGAATGTGACGGGGTGTAAGTTGGCGAAGCCGGAGTTACAGGTGGAGGCGAGGGAGGAGGTGTTACCTTTTGTGCTGTTTGTTGCTGAGGAGTAAACTGAAGCGTTCTCTTTCTTTTGACAGGTGGAAGGGTACTGATCTTCCCAGTCCCCTGCTGAATAAAGATACGCTTTTGCGTGTGATCCACGTCAGTGGATTGCAGTTCTTGTTCGAATCTGTGTTTCTTCATTTGTGAAGACATAGAATGCTCTTTAGTATAGGAGCCTGAAGCAGGGTCTGATGTTGCTTTTTTCGGCTCCGAAAACCCTGTTGATTGTTTTTTCGGCTCCGAGGTAACCCTCCTCTTTTTCTGTGCCGAAAATTCTTGGCCTCTATGGTCTTCGGCGCCACTGTCTCGGCGTCGATCCGTGTCGACACCGAACTCTCGGTGTCGATGCTTCTCTTTAGCACTCTCTCGGTCCCGAGGAGGCAGCGTGCCGGTGTCTCGACCGAAGTCGGACGATCTCGACACTGAATGGGCCTTTTTCGGTGCCGATTGTTGGTCACCGGGAATTTGGGTTGAGCCATGGCCGGTTGGCAGTGGCGTCCCCTGGGCCTTCTTTCCTTTTTTAAGTTCTGATCTCGACGTCTTACTCACAGTTTTTGTAGAGTCGAGTTCGTTGGAGTCTGAATCCTGGATGGAAAAGGATTCCTCCTGTTCCTCTTCTGTCTCGAACTGTCGATGCTCCTTTGGCGTGGACGCCATCTGCAGTCTTCTCGCTCGACGGTCGCGCAGAGTTTTTCGGGACCGGAACGCCCGACAGGCCTCACAGGATTCTTCGCTGTGCTCGGGTGACAGGCACAGGTTACAGACCGAGTGTTGGTCCGTATAAGGATATTTGTTGTGGCATTCAGGGCAGAATCGAAACGGGGTCCGTTCCATCGGCGTTGTTCTCCACGCGGTCGGGCCGACTAGGCCCCGACGGTGTGCCGAAATCTACCCCGAAGGGCACTGAAGCGCTTCGATGTTCAATGCGTCGTCGTATGTGTGTATCTCGAACCGGATCGCAACGATACCGTCGAAAATCTTCCGTTTTCAGCTATCTTTCCGTTCCGAGACTCGGAGCGACAGGAACACGTCCGAACCCGATGGCGGAAAGAAAACAATCGAAGATGGAGTCGACGCCCATGCGCAATGAGCACAGAAGGAGGAGTCACTCGGTCCCGTGACTCGAAAACACTTCTTCGAAGAAAAACAACTTGTAACACTCCGACCCAACACCAGATGGCGAGCTAATGCATACCATGTGTATCTACAGCGACAGATGCCATCGAACACTATTTTTCAACCCTCCCAGAGTGGCGCAAAGAAAACACTAACACCAGGCAAGGCTCCGGAACAGATGAAATGTGTCTTGAGGTACCAAGGTTTATAGGCATGCCAAGGCAGAAGGCAGATGCACATCCCAGTGTTACATCTTACAAGCTGGCATCTTCTGCCCTGAAGCATATAAGTCAGGCACTTATATATGTTAATAAGTGCTGTCACAGCACAACCCCAAAAGGGAACACAGTCCAAACATGGGCACGCACATACAAAAGAAATGCTGCACATACAAAACTAGAAGTCCATAGTGTAAAAATATACATAATGCAGTGTGAGCATGAACACGTGAACAGACAACAGGTGGTCCCTAAAGAAAAGGGGGCTAGGTTGCTGACTGGCTGAACTAAAAGTGCGAGACCGAGCTAAACTTAACAACGTGGCTTGGAGAGGTTTGTTTGTACAACTGGCATAGGTGTCAGAGAGGTCAGTAGGGAAGTCTTACTGGGATTCAGATAATGGAGGAGAGAGTTGGAACTAAAGTATCATTTCTATAGGTACATACATGTGAATATATATTTTTCCCGACAGACGGGGCGTCGAGGGATGGTTGCCCAAGACTGCCTCCAGAATGTCTGCTCGAGAGCAGCGAGGGCACCAGATCACAGATAGTCATTCCTATCTCGTACAGTAACTTTCAAGGGGTGTTATGATCTGTTAAGCATCTTAGTACATCCAGTTTAAAAAAAAAAAAAAAATGGAACGAGCTCGGCCCTAAATTAACAGTACCTGCAAAATTCAATACATTTACTGCTAAGAATTATGCATAATGTCAATATTACTTTGAAGTTTGTGATTTTAATAATCCGTTTTACATTCCTGTGTTGGTGTGATGTACAACAGTGGAGTACGTGTGATAGTTCCGCCCTTCGTGTGGCAGCTCCCATATCTGGCGTTCTCTTACGTGGCCCCTCTCGGCCCAGCTGCAGCTCTTCTACCTTCCTCCTTCTCTGCAACCTTCTGCCCGACAGTCTTCTTTTTCAGCATCTCCTTTGCCTCCCTAGCATTTATTGATTTATTTATTGCAAATGCTTGTTTTTCAGTACTACCATGTACCAGTCTGCACAGCTGCTGGCCTCCCAGACACGAGATACACCATCGAAGGGTACTAATGGGACTCCTTTTTCATATGTTTCCATAATTAACACTAAACACAGAGAAATAGATGGTTTTCTGCCTGTATCTTCTGAAATAATAAAAGTAACAAGCATTTGCAAAGTGTGGGTCTCGCGTTTGCTCGAGGTAGTGCTATTAGTGTTGTAAAATTCTATGTCAGGACCGGAGGCTTCGGATTATGCTTCTCTTCCTATACTGATCAAAATACAGCAGCCAAGGAGTTAACAACAGTAAACTACAACTCCCATAAACATTAGTAGTCCAGACTGCCCAATCCCAGGCTAGCCCCTACTATGAGTCCCCATAGCAACCGATCTTCCTCTTTCTTTGCTGCTGCGCAGCCGAAGTTGAGTCCCTTTTCATTCTATGTTACATTTTATACCTATGTGATGATTGTTTATGTTTTTCTTAATTACTGAGGCCCGTGGAGTGGGAGCAGGGCTGAGCGGCGCTTGAACATCAGGAGACGTGACATTCATCTTCCCGACTGATTTATTTGTTTTCCACCCGTACACGCGTCGGGAACCTCAGCCTTCTGTTCCCCATCGAGCACTGCTTAACGTGGTATTATTTCCGCCCGCGGCGTAGTTTGAACATTTCTACACCCGTGGAGCGGAGGAAAGGGTGATTTACTCAGTCTCTTAGAGAGACCGAGCGAGTGCCGCCTTGGAGAGCAGTCCGCTCTCTATTTTTAGTCTTTTTTCAACCCGCGCATTCGCAGAGTCGGAGATTCAGTTTTTTCATCGGAGTCTCTGTCTCTTGCAGCGCACGGAGCTCAAAAAAGTCATTCTTCCCTTCAGAACACCCGACGGGGTGAATAAAGGTTCAGGCCTCGCCTAGGAGGCTGCTGCAGGTGCTTCCTTCACGTGATTTGGGCCCTCAAATATAATTGTACATTTTACATGTTATAAACTATACTCTTTTATTAAAGAGTTTATTTACCTGCTGGGGCTGCCTCCTCCCTGGAACTCCATTTGTATCCTGCCATGGCTTATTTTGCTGGGAGGATGAATACTACCAGGAAGAAGTGGAAGGTCCCTTCCCTGAACAGAAGGAGGAGAGATTGGTGCAAGCCCTTGGCCACCATGTTCAAGATTCGGTCAATCAAGCTTTGATAAAAGCACTTAAACCATTTACTAGACCCTTGGTTAGATATGGACAGAGAGAATTTATGGGACCCCCTCCCTCTGGGTCACGAAGCAATGAATCTCAATCCAGAGATCCTTGTTTTACCAACATAGGACCGACAGGTCCTTTATCTTCAGGAGAGATCCTTTCCCAAATGACTTCGGCCGTGCTCAATGATCATGAATATAGTTCAGATCCTCCTTCCCCCTTCTGAAAATTGTCCTACTCCTTAAGGAGCGCATAAAGAGCTTTCTCAGTCTTCTGACTCTCATTCTGATTCAGATATCTCGGAGCCCAAACTTTCAGGCAAGCGCAAACGAAAATCTAAACGCTATGCCTTTGAAGAGGTATCCCTCCATGGGAATCTACTTTTTGACCCAGAGAACATTATACACCCCAGGTCGACTGAATGGCTCCCTTGCACTGAAGTAGCCCATTATGTACAGGATAGACTTCGCAAGGGTTTTGATAAAGATGTTCGTAGTACCCTTCGGTCGGAATGCCCCCGTCCCTCTCTTGTGGGCAAGGTGGCTGACACTCCGGAGCTTGACCCCAGTGTGGCGACATTTCTCAAGAAATTTACTAAAGACCCTAAAAAAGGACTGGATCGTGCCTGGAAGGGATGCCAGGACAAATTACTGGACCTGTCTGGTCCCATTACAAAGATTCTGGACTTAGCTGTTCAAGCTAAAGAGACCAATTCGATCTTAGACCCTCAGGCTGTACTAGAATTGGCCCAAAGAGCCATTTGTCTATTCGGAAACGCGAACTGCGCCATGTCTTCCGAGCGCAGAAAGTCTTTCCTTATGCAGATAGACCCTAAATTAGCGGAGCTTGCACCCACTGAACCGGGTCCCCTGGCTAATGGTCTCCTCTTCAGAGAAAAATTTGTGAAAGATTTGGGAAAGTATGTCTCCACCTTTATGGCCCTCGACAAGGCCCAATCTTCCATGAAACGAATGTTCAAAGGAGGCCTTCTAACCAGGGCCGGACGCTATAGGGGTCGAGCGTCAGGCCGTGGTTTCCAGCAGACCTCTCCCCACTACGCCCCTAGAGGTCAAGGATATTATCAACCTTTACGCTTCTACCCCTCCAGAGGCCCTCGAGGCCGTGGACGTGGCTTCAGAGGCAGAGGTTCAGACCGTGCCCAAGACTCCTCCAATTCAGGTGAGAATTATTCATTTTTTGGAGGTGATTCTTGGGGGGGGGAGATTGGAGAAGCATGCTCAAGCATGGGATCGCATTTCTCAAGACCCTTGGGTCCTTCAGACTATCCAAGGTTACAAACTAGAATTTAATGACACTCCGCGACAGGGTTTTCCTCCGTTTCCTCTCCTTTTTTCCCTAGCTGAAAGCAATTTTATAGACGCAGAAATCGAAAGCCTTCTGCGCAAACAAGCAATTGTGCCTACAAGTCCCCATTCCAAACGGTTTTGTCAGTACCATTTTCCTCGTTCAAAAGAAAGGAGGAGGCTTTCGCCTGGTTTTGAATCTGAAAGATTTCAATCATTGGATAGTCTACAGTCATTTCAAGATGGAGGGTATCCATATGTTGAGACCTCCTTCAAGAGAAGGATTGGTTAGTGCGTCTAGATCTCAAAGACGCCTATCTTTCAGTTCCCATTTTTATCCCGCACCATCGGTTTCTGCAGTTTCAATGGAAACACCAATGGTACTAATTCAAAGTTCTCCCCTTTGATCTTTCCTCCGCCCCGTGGTGCTTCACAAAACTTCTCCGTCCTGTGGCCCAATTCCTTCGAGAAAGAGGCGTTCGCCTCATCATTTATCTCGACGATCTTTTGATCATGGCACAATCCAGGGAGTTAGTCTCTCTTCACCTATCCTGGGCGATTCATATACTTCAGGATCTGGGACGTTTGATCAACAGCGAGAAATCAGTAACGGTTCCCTCGCAAAGTATAGAATTCTTAGGTTCTCAAGTGGATCCTATTCACGCTCAGCTCAGACTACCTTTAGCGAAACGGACCTCAATCAAGAGAGAATTACGGAAAGCCATTGTCTCTCTGACTATATCATTACGGATTTTAGCCTGACTGATGGGGCTTCTGGCTTCTTCCATTCAAGCGATCTTTCCGGGCCCTTTGCACTACAGAGCTCTCCAATGCTTAAAGATATTGCACCTGCACAAGGGTCTATCTTATACAGATCGGATTCCGTTATCAGAGGAAGCCAAAACAGAGATTATCTGGTGGTTGCATCACATGGAGGCTTGGAATGGCAGAGCCATTTTTGCATCCTCTCCAGAGATTGTCATAGAGTCAGACGCCAGCCGCTGGGGTTGGGGAGCTCGTTGTGGCTCAGTGGAGACGGGGGGCTAATGGTCCTCGGAGGAACTCGACCTCCACATCAATTGTTTAGAGCTGCCAGCGGGAGCCTTTGCGATTCGCTCACTTTCTCCTGACAAAGCCAGTTGTTGCATTCTTTTGAGGATGGACAATGTATCAGTGGTGAGATATATCAACCGGCTGGGGGGGAACCAGATCTCACATGCTAGCGGAGATTGCCAGGGAGTTTTTGCATTATTGCCTTCAGAACCAGATACATGTGATAGCGGCATACATTCCTGGTAGTTCCAATGTGGTGGCGGACTGGAACTCACGCTTTTTAAAGGACAGCGGCGATTGGATGCTGCATCAGTCAATGTTTCAGAATCTCTCAGAGAGATGGGGTCCCTGTGTAACAGACCTGTTTGCGTCCCGGCTCAATGCCCAGCTTCCAAGATTTTTCAGCTGGAGACCGGACCCAGTAGCTATGAGAACGGACGCCTTTCTCCAAATTGGTCGCACAACATTCATCATGCTTTCCCTCCATTCTCTATGATTCAGAGGGTCCTTGCTCAAGTAAAGAGACAAATGGCAGACATAGTTTTAGTGACACTGCTCTGGAAAGCCCAGGCATGGTTACCGGTGGCGATGTCACTATCATGTGCCCCCCCAATACGTCTTCCATTGTTCCCGTCCCTTCTTCTAGATCCCTCTGGATCTCCCCATCCTCTAGTCATTCAGAAACAATTACACCTCATGGCATGGAGACTTTCAGGAAACGATGGCAAGTGCTGGGAGTTTCAGGAGACCCTCTGTTCTTTTTGTCTCAATCCTGGGCCCCCCTCCACCCATAAACGATATGAGGCATCCTGGAGGAGATGGTTGGGTTGGTGCAGTGAACAGGATATTGATGCCTTGGGCGCCCAGATTTCCATGATAGCTAAGTTTCTCTCAGAATTAGCTACACAAGGTCTCGCCTACAGAACGGTTAATAATTTCAGATCTGCAATTTCGGCAGGACATCCCCATGTGGATGGTAAACCTGTTGGTGAACACCCATTGATTTCCAAAATTCTTCGGGGTATTCGAACGGTAAAACCTCCTCAAGCATGTTATTCAGTCTTGTGGGACGTTGATGTTGTCCTTCGTTTTATTAGGTCTTGGCCTTGCAATGATGATTTGTCACGCAAACAGTTATCGGCAAAAATTACTGTTATTTTGTGCCTTATTTCATGCAGATGTGTTTCAGATGTAAAGGCTTTGGATCTGACAGGTAGAGTATTTACTCCTACAGGAGTTTCATTCACAATTTCTAAAAGAACAAAGACTGCATCTAGATGTATTTCTTATCCAGCTTTTCCTCATAATCAGAAATTATGTGCAGTTCAATGTTTGAAAGTTTATGAGAGTCTGACCCGTGAATCTCGTAGGGATGTAGGGGGTCAATTGTTAATATCCCTTCAGAAACCATGTGGACCTGTCTCAACAGCCACTTTGGCTAGATGGGTCAAATGGCTTTTGGGAGAGGCCGGTATTGATACTTCAGTGTTTGGGGCTCACTCCATTAGGAGAGCTATGGCTTCCAAATCCTTTGGAGCGGGTTCCAGATTAGTAGATATCATGGCAGCGGCTGATTGGTCTTCAGATTGTACATTCAAAGTATTTTATCATAAGCCCATTGTGGATATATCATCTAAAGTGGTGTATCAGCTTTAAACTAGCATAATCCGAAGCCTCTGGTCCGGACACAGAATAAAAAAAAAATTCTAGCTATTGCGTCAAGAATTTTCAATTCTATTAAGGACATGGAGGCGAGGATTATCCCACCCATATTTTATTGGCATTTTGTAATGTCTGATGACTGGTTTATTTTGCATACAATTTCGAGATGATAAAGTGCATTTTAGATTCAGGTTTCCCCCCCCCCCCTTTAAGATTGATTCATTTTCCAAAGGTATTATGGGTGCATTTCTTTCCATTTAGGTACCGTTTCCAAAGGCGATTGAAGTTTTGATCTTGGATTTCGGTCTTTCCTGTTGTATCTCTGAGTTCGCCAGCATGTTCTGCGGCAAGTTTTGAAGGATTGAAGTGAGATTCGGCTATCGCAAAGAAAGAGGAAGATCGGTTGCTATGGGGACTCTTATAGTAGGGGCTAGCCTGGGATTGGGCAGTCCGGACTACTAATGTTTATGGGAGTTGTAGTTTACTGTTGTTAACTCTTTGGCTGCTGTATTTTGATCAGTAAAGGAAGAGAAGCATAATTCTTGCCTCCGTGTCCTTAATAGAATTGAAAATTCTTGACGCGATCGGTAGAATTTTTTTTATTCTAACTGGACTTTTCTTGCCATATAAATTGAAAATGAAAAGTAAAACAGTTGACATATGCGAGCCGTTTCAATGCGCCACGGCAGCCATGAGTGTGAAAGTTAAGGAGAGACACAAAATGGAAAAGAAGTTTGCTCACAGTCAAATGTATCAGCAAACATGTAAATATCCATGTAACAGGGCTGATGGCCAAGACGGTAACAAAATTGCCCCGAGGCGGGACAAACGTAAAGCATTTACCAATTAATTTTGAAAGGCAAGCCCACAAATGAGTGACGGGTGACTGGACTGTGGTGTGCGTGGTTAAAAGCCCACAGATAGATTACAACAGGTCCGAGCGCTTGCACGCTCGACCTAAAAATGGAAAACTGACAGCCACTGGAAACATAGAAAGGTAGAAGTCATCCATGGAGATTCCTTTTTTGCCATGTGCACTGTCTGAGCTCCCTCACTCTTTTTGCTCTTCAGTGGGAGAGCGACACAGACCTTGTGGTTCAGAAACCTTAATCATGTAGCAGGCGTCTAGAGCAAGAACATGTTGATGAATTAACGCCAGCTATCCAAAGCTTTGCACAAATACACTGAACGATGCAGTGTTTTAAACTTTGTCCTCTTCCAGGTGGGAGCCAATGTAGCTACCTCATATGACAGGGCTGACTGTGGTCAGAAAGATGCAGGGCGTGGGATACGAGGGGCCCTTAGGCTCAGAAGAACAGGCCCTTAAGATGTAGAAGCGCAAGCAGAGGACCCATAGCTACTCCGTGGTAGAATGACGTTAGAAAAGGTTGGGTGGGCAGCATCTACCCAAGATGTTTGTTTGAAGGACATGTGAGGGCACTAGACTCAAAGGCGGATGTTTCAAAGCTGCTAAAGACGATCGTGTTCCTCTGAAGTGAGAGATCTTCCGAGTGTAAGGTGCATCAAATATTGGGTGCAGAAATTTACACATGGAGCAGTGAGTCTGGTGGGATTATGGCTTGTAATCCAAAGCAGCGAGTTCCTGGCTGCAGTGATGTTGTCAGAATTTGACAGCCACCGAGGGAGAGATGGGCGAGTGGTGGGGAAGCCAGGGGAGATAAATGGGAGAGGGAGGCAATACTGCAAAAAATGTTTTACAGGGAGAGCAGCGTCCGAGCCCAGCCAATGGTCTGGATGGGCTCTCAGAGCTCATGCACGAGCCAAGACCTAAAAATGCTTGGCACGTAAACTGTGCCACTAACATCATTTAAAAATATGACTCTTCAAAATTCAAAGAAGTGCATCTCTTTAACACGCAGAAGTGTTTCAACTTAAAACATCAGTTTATATCACAGCACTGAGAGCAATTAGGTAAAAGAGAGAGTTTGTAAACATGAAGTTAAACATATCAATGACTCCACCAGTCATCGCACAGTAGGGAACTAAAGAAAACATGGTGAAATACAACTTTTGCCTAGGATCTCAGTTTGATCATGCGAGGAAGCCAGGACTATTTCTAATTTTTCTGATTTCATCTAGTGAAATTCAGCAGCTAGATGGGTAGCCATCCTCCAGTTTTTTCTTAAATTCTTGTGCACTCGGTTCGATCGTGGGTGGCAGGAAGAAGCCACATGAAAGCTCGGCTCGTGTTGGGCTCGAGGCTCTAAGGGGACCTCGAGCTGAGCCAGGCACCTGCCTCGAGCTTTAAGTGGTTCGCCTAATTCTAGTGCGCAGGAGAAGCAAATAAGGTTTTGAATACTGAGAGCACAAAGACGGAGAAAGGGAAAGCAGAAGCGTGGAGTAGGGTTGTTAGAGAACAGACGGGGTAATGAAAGTGAAAATGTGAGGGAAGTGAAGAGTAAATACCAGGACACAAGAGGAGTGAAAAGTGGGTGCCAAGGAAATGAGCGTTGAAGGCAACAGGGTCAAGAGAAGGTTAAAGGGGAGAACAAGAGAGAGGGAGAGCTGTGGTACAAGACACCGGAGTTGTAGCTATCAGTACTACAGCAGGTTCAGTGGCACCGGGGCCCGTGGATGTTTGGGGGCACACTGGACCCCAATCATGCCAGCCCTGTACTTGCCAACAGCCGGTCATTTACCCATGTCTGAATGGAAGGGAACTCCTGGGGACATATTCACTTGTAGCCCCCCCTCTCGCGCCCCTAAGGCCCGAGGACCTCGCGAGCGCGGGGCGTCAACCCGGAGCACGTGGGCGGAAGTGACTGCACGGCGCGCGCCCACCCCTGCCGGAAGCCGAGTCAAACCTCTTCCTCTCCCGAGTGTTTCTCAGGGGCAGGCAGAGCCGAAATACACTCTGTGGGCGTGCGGTGCGCGCAGAAGCCTCCGGCGCGCTCGTGGGAGGAGGCCGGCTCCGAAGGGACGGTGCCAAATTGAGCAAATCACGCAAAACAACAACACACCTGATTCAGGCGGGAGACTCGTGACGTTAAAGCAAAAACATGGCTTTAATTGAGCTGTCTCCCACCTACAATTGCACCTGCACCTGCTATGTCAATGGGGAAAATGCATTCAACCGATTTTTACTTCAAAATATCCCTCTTTCCGGTTGTAAAAAATTAGAGAGTATAAATAGAGTGCAAAGCCGGGGCCCACCCTCAGAGCGGCAGAGAGAGCAGCGCAGAGAGAGCAGCGCAGAGAGAGAGAGAGAGAGCAGCGCAGAGAGAGCAGCGCAGAGAGAGAGAGAGAGAGCAGCGCAGAGAGAGAGAGAGCAGCGCAGAGAGAGCAGCGCAGAGAGAGAGAGAGCAGCGCAGAGAGAGAGCAGCGCAGAGAGAGAGAGAGAGAGCAGCGCAGAGAGAGAGCAGCGCAGAGAGAGAGAGAGAGAGCAGCGCAGAGAGAGAGAGCAGCGCAGAGAGAGCAGCATAGAGAGAGCAGCGCAGCGAGGGAGCAGCGCAGAGAGCAGTGCAGCGCAGAGAGAAGCGCAGAGAGAGACAGCAGTGCATAGAGAGCAGTGCAAAGAGAGAGCAGCGCAGATAGAGAGCAGCGCAGAGAGAGAGCAGCGCAGAGAGAGAGACAGCAGTGCAGAGAGCAGCGCAGAGAGACAGCAGTGCAGAGAGAGCAGCGCAGAGAGAGAGCAGCGCAGAGAGAGAGACAGCAGCGCAGAGAGAGAGCAGCGCAGAGAGAGAGAGCAGCGCAGAGAGAGCAGCGCAGAGAGAGAGCAGCGCAGAGAGAGCAACGCAGAGAGAGAGCAGCGCAGAGAGAGAGAGAGAGCAGCGCAGAGAGAGAGCAGCGCAGAGAGAGCAGCACAAAGAGCGCAGAGAGAGCAGCACAAAGAGCGCAGAGAGCAGCATAGAGAGAGCAGCGCAGCGAGGGAGCAGCGCAGAGAGCAGTGCAGCGCAGAGAGAAGCGCAGAGAGAGACAGCAGTGCATAGAGAGCAGTGCAGAGAGAGAGCAGCGCAGAGAGAGAGCAGCGCAGAGAGAGAGCAGCGCAGAGAGAGAGACAGCAGTGCAGAGAGCAGCGCAGAGAGACAACAGTGCAGAGAGAGCAGCGCAGAGAGAGCAGCGCAGAGAGAGAGAGCAGCGCAGAGAGAGAGACAGCAGCGCAGAGAGAGAGACAGCAGCGCAGAGAGAGAGAGCAGCGCAGAGAGAGAGCAGCGCAGAGAGAGCAGCGCAGAGAGAGAGCAGCGCAGAGAGAGAGCAGCGCAGAGAGAGAGCAGCGCAGAGAGAGCAGCGCAGAGAGAGCAGCACAAAGAGCGCAGAGAGAGCAGCATAGAGAGAGCAGCGCAGCGAGGGAGCAGCGCAGAGAGAGCAGTGCAGCGCAGAGAGAAGCGCAGAGAGAGACAGCAGTGCATAGAGAGCAGCGCAGACAGAGAGCAGCGCAGACAGAGAGCAGCGCAGAGAGAGCAGCGCAGAGAGAGAGACCCGCAGAGAGAGGGAGCAGCGCAGAGAGGGAGCAGCGCAGAGAGAGAGCAGCGCAGAGAGAGAGCAGCGCAGAGAGAGAGCAGCAGTGCATAGAGAGCAGCGCAGAGAGAGACACAGCAGTGCATAGAGAGCAGCGCAGAGAGAGAGACAGCAGTGCATAGAGAGCAGCGCAGAGAGAGAGACAGCAGCGCAGAGAGAGACACAGCAGTGCAGAGAGAGCAGCGCAGAGAGACAGCAGTGCAGAGAGAGCAGCGCAGAGAGAGAGCAGCGCAGAGAGAGAGAGAGAGCAGCGCAGAGAGAGAGAGAGAGCAGCGCAGAGAGAGAGAGAGCAGCGCAGAGAGAGAGAGAGAGAAGCGCAGAGAGAGCAGCACAGAGCGCAGAGAGAGAGCAGCATAGAGAGCAGCGCAGAGAGGGAGCAGCGCAGAGAGGGAGAGAAGCGCAGAGAGCAGCGAGAGCAGCGCAGAGAGAGAGAGAGCAGCGCATGGGAGAGAGCAGCACAAAGAGCGCAGAGAGAGAGCAGCATAGAGAGAGCAGCGCAGCGAGGGAGCAGCGCAGCGAGGGAGCAGCGCAGAGAGAGCACAGCGCAGAGACACAGCAGTGCATAGAGAGCAGCGCAGACAGAGAGCAGTGCAGCGCAGAGAGAGAGAGCAGCGCAGAGAGAGCAGCGCAGAGAGAGAGAGCAGAGAGAGAGAGCAGCGCAGAGAGAGAGCAGCGCAGAGAGAGAGCAGCGCAGAGAGAGAGCAGCGCAGAGAGAGAGCAGCGCAGAGAGAGCAGCGCAGAGAGAGAGAGCAGCGCAGAGAGAGAGCAGCGCAGAGAGAGCAGCACAAAGAGCGCAGAGAGAGCAGCATAGAGAGCAGCGCAGCGAGGGAGCAGCGCAGAGAGACACACAGCAGTGCATAGAGAGCCGCGCAGAGAGAGCAGCGCAGAGAGAGAGAGCAGCGCAGAGAGAGAGAGCAGCGCAGAGGGAGCAGCGCAGAGAGAGCAGCGCAGAGAGAGAGCAGCAGTGCATAGAGAGCAGCGCAGAGAGACACAGCAGTGCAGAGAGAGCAGCGCAGAGAGAGACACAGCAGTGCAGAGAGAGCAGCGCAGAGAGAGAGCAGCAGTGCATAGAGAGCAGCGCAGAGAGAGAGACAGCAGCGCAGAGAGAGACACAGCAGTGCAGAGAGACAGCAGTGCAGAGAGAGCAGCGCAGAGAGAGCAGAGAGAGACCCGCGCAGAGAGAGACCCGCGCAGAGAGAGACCCGCGCGGAGAGAGGGAGCAGCGCGGAGAGAGGGAGCAGCGCGGAGAGAGGGAGCAGCGCGGAGAAAGAGCAGCAGAGAGAGCAGCACAGAGAGAGCAGCAGAGAGAGAGCAGCAGAGAGAGAGCAGCAGAGAGAGCAGCGCAGAGAGAGAGCAGCACAGAGAGAGAGAGCAGCACAGAGAGAGAGAGCAGCACAGAGAGAGAGAGCAGCGCAGAGAGAGAGAGCAGCGCAGAGAGAGAGAGCAGCGCAGAGAGAGAGAGCAGCGCAGAGAGAGAGCAGCGCAGAGAGAGAGCAGCGCAGAGAGAGAGAGCAGCACAGAGAGAGAGAGCAGCACAGAGAGAGAGAGCAGCAGAGAGAGCAGAGAGCAGCGCAGAGAGAGCAGAGAGCAGCGCAGAGAGAGCAGAGAGCAGCGCAGAGAGAGCAGAGAGCAGCGCAGAGAGAGCAGAGAGCAGCGCAGAGAGAGAGAGCAGCGAGCAGCGCAGAGAGAGCAGAGAGCAGCGCAGAGAGAGAGAGCAGCGAGCAGCGCAGAGAGAGAGAGAGACAGCAGCGCAGAGAGAGAGAGCAGCACAGAGAGAGAGAGCAGCGCAGAGAGAGCAGCGCAGAGAGAGAGCAGCGCAGAGAGAGAGCAGCGCAGAGAGAGAGCAGCGCAGAGAGAGAGAGCAGCGCAGAGAGAGAGAGCAGCACAGAGAGAGAGAGCAGAGAGAGAGAGAGCAGAGAGCAGCGCAGAGAGAGAGCAGCGCAGGCAGAGAGAGCAGCGCAGGCAGAAAGAGCAGCGCAGAGAGAGAGCAGCGCAGGCAGGGTACAGGCAGACAGAGCTTACCGTCCTTCTCCATGGTCAAAGGCCATCATCATGGTGCTTACTCTGGTGCTCCAGGGTGTCTCACACAGCGGCCTCAGAGCCCTCTGGACACACGCTCAGCCCCAACCTCATTCACACTGCACCGCATTCCCTCTGCCCCTTAACTCAAGTAGAGCACACACTTCTGCTCCCCCGCCAAGCGCCTTGAGACCCTAGCTGGTGACTAGCCGCCCTTTACAAGTATACTGATTGATTGAAGGCGCTTATGACAAGGTCTCTCAAGTCAGGCTGGAGAGAGGCTGGAGAGAGGCAGGTGGAGGCATGTGGCATCCCAGGCAGGAAGAGTCACACCACTCCATTACTTAAACTACCCTGCATTCTACACCCTCCTTATGTGTACATCCCAGGCCTGACGACTTCCCATCACCTGCTCTAGAGTCCGTCAGGCTCACTGGAAGGATGCGCAAACCCATCCCTCTGTAAATTCTCAGCCTGACCAATGCACTCAGGACTGTCGTGAGACACAGAACAAAATGGAAGAAGCACTGGCCAAGCCAATAGGTCTCACCTTGGGGACCTATTGGCTTTTTTAATAACTTCTAGCCATGCTGTACAGCATCCCCGATGTTGGGGAGTATGTCTAAGTAAGAAGAAGAAAATAAGTCCACTGCACAATTCTGAAGGCACATGCACCATGCACGCGTGCCCCCTACAAAATTACACTTTTTTTTTATTTTTTTAATTTATTTGCGATCCAAATCAGATAGACAAAAAGAAAAAACACACGCAGGTGATTTTACCCTCTTTGAAAGCAGGCAGCAGAAGCGAAGAATGCAGGGGTTGCAGAAGCAACACATGGTGCCATAAGCAACGCGAAGAATGAGGGCGGGGCCAAGCAATACAAAATACCTGAGGGGAGCGAACAGGCAAGAGAGAGGAAAGTGGTCCACAAGGGTGTGGGAGAGCAACGTGGAGCTTGGAGGAGGATGAGCACACAGGCAAGGTAGCAAGGCACACAGGCAAGGTAGCAATGTGGGGTAGCACGAGTACATCATGGAGGGGGACGGGGAGAACCACACGGCTGAGAGAGAGAGAGAGCTGTGGGGAAAGGGGAAGAGGCACACACTAGAGAAATAGCTGGAAACCACATGCACTCTCATGCAGAGGTTAAAAAGAACAAGCAGTGGCAAAGCCAACAAGTCTTGCCTATGAGAGCTACTGGCTCTGGTAATGTTTTGTAGCCAGGCTGTACATCAGTGCCAATGCTTTGCAGTGTGGCTAAAACTAATTTAAGAAAGCACTGTGACGCACCAGAGCTATTGTGTTTTTTTTTTCTTTAAGTTCATTAGCGCTGGATGCATCCGTCTTTTTCAAATTATTTTGTTCAGAATTCTGCACAGCATCAACGCTGCTGTTTAGCACGTCTACAAATCATTGCCAAATCCAGCAATGCTGTACTGCATGAACAAAAGGCAATGGCCGAGCCTATGGTCTCAAAGGCAAGACTCATTGACTTTGTCAGTGCTTGTTAGGTCTCAGCACAACATCCCTGTGATTCTGAGCAATTCAGTTGATCTCCCAGGTTGTGAAAAAGAAAAAAAGAATATGAAATTGGGCAAAAAGTCCTTTCACATAAAGAAAGCAATTGCACCCATTTCCATTCATGGTGAAAATACATTTAGAATCAGATAACATCTGTTGTCAAAATAAAAGGCTATAACAAACATCCATTTCACAGGAGAAAGGGGCTTCTTTGAAATAGTGTAGCACAGTAAACATAGCTACAAACTGCAAGAGGTTCAACAAGGATGACAGTGAAGAAGGGAAAATAAAAGTAGAACCTCAGTCACAGCACGACCAGTGCAAAGACAGAAATAAAGCGGAAGCAATCAGTACTTGGCCCATGCCCCAGCAAAAAGAAGAGGAAGTGAAGCCAGCATGCGCTTGCCAATTAGAAAGCAGCAAATAAGACTGACAATGAAGCCAATGAATACTAAGCAGTGGGCGGCCTTGAAGATGCTTGTAAACAATATCTCTCACACGCGAGAAAACATGCAGTACATGCACTGTCACAGGGGAGACCTAAAAAGTAGTAACTAAAAAAGGGGAGGTACAACCACACAAGGACCTTCCTTGGCTCACTCCTAATGGCAGAAATATGTTGGCTACTGTTTTTTAGATAGGTGACCCTGTGAGTCCTCATTCTCACGGAGGTGTCCCAACCTAGGTTTTAACCCCACCAATCAGACACCATTATTAAATTGTAACTTCATACAGGTGGCTGTTTAGGTGTTTTTATTTTGACTAGATTAGCTGGATCCCGACTTTTCCAGACCAAGAATTTATTTACGCACTCCCTCCTGTTCTTTTAACAGCGAGGTTGAGTCCACCCAGGTGGCACTGTCCTACCTGGGTGGGGCTAGGTGGTCAAATGATAAAGCATGACACTATATAGTGTGTGAGACCACCTAGTACGTAAAGGAAATTCCCCTGCTTCCCCTCTATACTTCACAGCAACTCACTGACCTCACCTATCCAAAAAAGGAACACGAGTAACCAAGGGCACAAATTGTACCCCTGACGTCTACTATTAGAGAACCCCGTACTTCTTTGTGTGATTTTTGGTTATATATATATAGGGAGCTAAGTACGGTTGCGTTCCACCTAGCTTCCCATTATCTCCCTCATACTCTCTCCATGTGTTTTGATGATTAAAATTACTACAGCTATGAACTTGGGAATCTCTGCAGCTGCAAGACCTTAGGTAAAAAACAAAGTATGAAGTTTCGCGATGTACGTTTTGGCAACAAAAAAAAATATTTCTGTCTAAATTTTTCAAGATATGATCCTCTCCGTCTCCTTTCATGACCTGGCCAAGGCAACTTAATATGTCTGCTGTTCTGCGCGCAGGGGGAGCGGGACCATCGCATGGGACATCAAGGAGTTTAGTGCACATTTGTAACAGTAACTCAACCAGGCCAATCTTCTCCCTCTCCAGGGGTGGATTAGGAAATAGCTTTCTAGGACTTCAAAATCTCAATCCAATAACCACATGCTTACTCCCACTATATTCTCTGATGAGATTTAAAGGCCCCAAAACATTCCTGGCCCCTGCACATGTAAAGTGTGCTGTCTCTATCTTAAATCTTACTGGTGCGGTCGTCAGGTAGAACTCTTCAAAAGCCAATTTTTAGGGATATCTCCAGGTAAATGTGAAAATGTTATGAGCGGAGTTGTAACAAAATAGAGGGTGAAAAATGCTCATTAAAAAAGTGCAGTCTCTTCATCCTGAAGCATGCGGAAGCTGAGACGCAAACTTTAATAATTCCCACACCCATACTCCTCAATGATGCGAAATGTGCCAGTCTGCGTACTCGCGTCGCAAAGCCCTCGTTTACCAATGACTGCTACAGGATTAATTAGATCAAAAGATTGTTTATTAGACTTATGTTCGATTAAAAAAAAAAAAAGCACAGGATACATGTAATACAATATAAAGCACACAAAACTAAAGCCTGTACAGAGTAAGAAACTTAAAACAAGCATTTACAATGCAACGGGTCTCGAGTTTGCTCGTGTTACTTGAAAAACTTCCGCCCCATCTCTCTTCTACCTTTCCCAGCCAAGGTAATAGAAAAGACCGTCAACAAACAGCTGACCACCTTCCTGGAAGACAACAACCTGCTCGACCCTTCACAAACCGGATTCCGAACCAACCACAGCACGGAAACCGCCCTCATCTCAGTCACAGACGACATCAGAACCCTGATGGACAACGGTGAAACAGTCGCCCTCATTCTCCTCGACCTCTCGGCTGCCTTTGACACCGTCTGTCACCGCACCCTAATCACCCGCCTACGCTCCACCGGGATCCAAGGCCAGGCCCTGGACTGGATCGCCTCCTTCCTCGCTAACCGCTCCCAAAGAGTTTACCTCCCGCCGTTTCGCTCAGAACCCACCAAGATCATCTGCGGCGTACCTCAAGGCTCATCGCTCAGCCCGACACTCTTCAATGTCTACATGAGCCCCCTCGCCGACATTGTACGCAAGCACGACATCATCATCACCTCCTACGCCGACGACACCCAACTTGTACTCTCCCTCACCAAGGACCCCGCCAGCGCCAAGACCAACCTACAAGAGGGTATGAAGGACGTCGCAGATTGGATGAGGCTCAGCTGCCTAAAGCTGAACTCTGAAAAAACGGAAGTCCTCATCCTCGGCAACACCCCGTCCGCCTGGGACGACTCCTGGTGGCCCACAGCCCTCGGCACCGCACCGACCCCCGCAGACCACGCCCGCAACCTCGGCTTCATCTTGGACCCTCTTCTCACCATGACCAAGCAAGTCAACGCCGTGTCCTCCGCCTGCTTCCTCACTCTCCGCATGCTCCGCAAGATCTTCCGCTGGATCCCCGCCGACACCAGAAAAACCGTGACCCACGCCCTTGTCACGAGTCGCCTGGACTACGGCAACACCCTCTACGCCGGGACCACCGCCAAACTCCAAAACCGCCTGCAACGCATCCAAAACGCCTCGGCCCGCCTCATCCTCGACGTACCCCGCAACAGCCACATCTCCGCACACCTGAGACACCTGCATTGGCTCCCAGTCAGCAAAAGGATCACCTTCCGTCTTCTCACCCACGCACACAAAGCCCTCCACAACAAGGGACCGGAATACCTCAACAGACGCCTCAGCTTCTACGTCCCCACCCGCCCCCTCCGCTCCGCTGGCCTCGCACTTGCTGCCGTCCCTCGCACCCGCCGATCCACGGCGGGTGGGAGATCTTTCTCCTTCCTGGCGGCCAAGACCTGGAACTCCCTCCCCACCAGCCTCAGGACCACCCAGGACCACTCCGCTTTCCGGAGACTCCTAAAGACTTGGCTGTTCGAGCAGCGATAACCCCCCCCCTTCCCCCTTAGCGCCTTGAGACCCGCACGGGTGAGTAGCGCGCTTTATAAATGTTAATGATTTGATTTGATTTGATTTGATTTGTTAGAGCTTATCGCGTTGTAAACTCCTAACCCGACTTTTCACCTATCGGGCAAAAGTGCATTTATGTACGTAACCCGAAAAAGTGAAATCAAGTATGTAAAGCGCTCGACTTCTGCCAAGCGAGATCGGGCTCGTAAATTAGAGAAAAAAAAGTCCACGAGCCCGATGGAAAACAGCGAGCCTCGCATGTTTTCTGTACTCGGTCGCTGCGCTGGAGGAGGGCTAGCCACTGGAAAAGGCATGACATATGCGTGCCTTCGGCTAATGAAAGCAAGCAGATTTTATTAGGGAAGCCCACGAACCAATAAAAAACACTGACGTGAAGTTGACAGGGCTCAAAAGCCCTTTTCTAAATACAAAAGAGTCTCGCTGCGAAACGCAAGCGCATGCAACGCAGGCTCGACCCTAACAAGCTTTAAAGTATTTATGTATAAGTCAAAACATGTTAAAACATTAAAATAGACAACAGAACAAACCTTTCTTGCAAACATTAAAAAAACATAAGGCAACTGTAATGGTCACCTTATCTAAATTAAATTCCCCAAAAATGATTAAAGCGGATGCAACAGTGCAAAGATTATTTTCAATAAAGAGGTGTTGCAGATAGTTTACCCTCACTATTTCATATGCTGACAAAACGGGCAAAGCACTTAGTAATTTGTCAGGTCTACATGAGAGGTAATAACATTTCGAAAGACTGGTGGACCCCCAACCACAGCGTCAATTTAATTGTGCCCCTACCTTAATGGGTGACGTTTGCAGCGGAAGTTGGTATTTGGTACCTTTAGAAAATGTGCTAATACTCAAGGGGAATTTTTTATATTATGTAGGTATGTCAGTGTATTTTTATTTTCAAAGTACGACAAATCGCAACAAATTTCGGTCACTTTCTGTTATAGCACCTTTTTAGGGTCGAGTGCGCAAGCACGCTAGCCTGCTGTAATCTCTCTGTGGGCTTTTAACCACGCCCATCAGTTTCGTCAGTTGGTGGACTTGTCTTTTAAAAATCATTTGATTTTATTTGTGAAAGGCATGCATACGTCATGCCTTTTCTGGTGTTTGGCCTGCCTTGGGCACACCAGCCAACATCTGCAAACATACGAGGCTCCATGTTTTCAAGATGGTTTCTGGACTGCTTTTCCTTTTTATTTCCTACACAGTGCGATCTCGCTGCACATTTGCTGATACGTTTGACTGCGAGTGAACTTCTGTTTCATTTTGTGTGCCCCTTCATACTCATGGCGTAGCATTTTAAAATCGGGTCGCTTATGTAAAACTGTATTACTTTTCATTTTATGTGGCAATAAAAGTCCGGTTAGGACTTTGCAACGCTAATAGCTCCAAGTCGAGCAAATGCGAGACACACTGAATTGCAAATTCTTGTTTTTTACTGGCAAGGCCCATTTAGGATTTGCTCAAGGTCAAATGAGATCTTTTTGTCAGAAGGCCTCAACCTTTAGTCTTGATTTGCATGCAAATCCTGTCTTCTTTTTCCATAAATGTAAATAGCAAAATCTGCTCACAGCTACCAATTCGCTAGCCTGGATTGCTTGCGCTAATTTCAAATGTATCGCACCCGCCTTGTTTAAGAGGGAGAGAGGACACAGCCTCACTAAGGCAGGGTGCTCCAGCTCCTTCTACATAAGGCATGTTTATAAGTTTTTGTAATGCATTTCTTTCAAATCTTTTAAAATCAGGGGTCTCTAAGACCAACGCGGGCTATCTGTACGTAGTAATGGGCACTACTTTAGCCTGGTGGACCTACGACAGCGGCCTTTCTCTATTCTGAATTATATTTACAAAAGGTCAACTAATGCAGCATGTGCACACAGCAGGTTTGATTAGCACGAATAGTGAAAGGCATGGGTGCCATCGAATGCAACATCCAAATAAACGAACACACGCCCCAGGTTGTCTAACTCCATTAGGCCAGCATCTACCCGTGCCCATGCATCTGTGTGCAGGGCACCTAACAGATTAAGTTACCCATGCGAGATACTAGACGAATGCCCGTCCGCCAAGTCAACTACAGAACAGAAGTCAACAAAACATGGCGTTAGTCATCTTACCCAAGTTGTTTTACAAATGCAGCAATTCAAAGCAAAGATGTGGTGTTTGATAGACCTGGTCTGCAGCCCACCTGCTCTCTTGAAATGAATCGTCTATCAATAACCCACTCCTCGACTTCACTCCACAAAAGGCGTGCAAACATACTCCATGAAAAATCAAGGTGTATGGTCAAACTAGAAGTTGCAGTGTCCTCCACTTTGCCTTTTTTAAAGATACATGTGATCAGGGGACCTTTCAAGGTCTGTGCAATCTCACCGGTCTTCCTCTTCTTTCTGAGGTGCAGGCAGAAGAAACCTGCCCACAAGTCAGGGTCGTTCTTAGGTTCATAATTAGTGATTCCATGTGGACCAGCGGCTCCACTCATCTTTAACGCATGTGTGGCCTCCTTAACCTTCTCAGGTTAACTGAGGGGCGCTCCTTTTGGGTAGATGCCACAACCATCTACACGCCAGTTCTACCTCACTACAACCCTCTCCTTCCTTTTAATGGTCGACTTGGATTTTATCTTCCATACCACTCGTGGCCCCTTTCAAAAGCATACTTTAAGGACCCCACCAGGTAAGTGTAAACATGTAAAATGAGCGGGTGAAAAAAAGTTTAAAGGTAGCACCTCTAAAGCATGGACGTGTGGCACCCGGGAGGCAAAATTCGATTGAATAATTCCCACACCGTCACTGCCTTTATTATTAACGCCCCCTCACCCACAGGAGACCCGAGCGGGCACCCTCGAGCCCCTGCCCCCTGCCTGCCAGCACACACTGCTCCCCAGACGAGCGTTCCACCCAGGAACACAGCTTTCCTCCCACCCCAAGGCCATGGACTCGCCGAGTCTTGCTTCAAACATCCCAGCTATGTCGGAACACCCTGGGCCTTCCAGGCCTCAGCAGACAAAAAGTGACAAGATAAAGGGATTAACCCTTTCCACGCAAGGAATTCTCAGCATCCCACTCAGGCCACGCCTGCCCCGAATCCGCCAACCTCCGCCACTTTTCCCACACTGGGGCCACATTCTCAAGTTTAATTCAGAGGGGTCTGGCACTAATGAGACGGTTGGCAGTGCCAACCCTAAACTACTATGATGTGCTGGACACCAGTTTACCAAAGACTGACGGAAAGGACGCACAGGGTCCAGAATAGGGCCACTGCTCCGGGCCTGACTCTCCGGACATCTGACCACACCAGGCCGGCCTTCAGAACCTCCACTGGCTGATGGTGGAAGCGATAACTGATAGGTCAGGGCACAATTTGAATTACTCCAGAGTAATTGGAGCAATATTGCGTAACAATTTACACAAAATTACGGAGATTAACAAACATCATTATACCACACTGCAGAGTTTCAGAAAGAAACTTCTAATGCGAGATGCACTGTTCGAGTAATTTTTCAATGCGAGGGGCATTTCAGGTAGATTTATTTTTCCTAATGGACAGTTCAGGTAACTTTTTAGCGCGATTCTACAAATCTGAACGCAAAGAGCAGTGCTTTGAATGCGAACGGCAGTAACTTTAACAAGAGTGGTCAACAAACATTTCAAGTACATTTTTTACCTGAGAGGGCTTCCGGTCATTTTTGGGTGGAACACTACAAATCTGAATGCGAGCAGCAGAGTTTTGAATGCGAGCAACCGGAAATCAACTCAAAATTAAATTTTCAAATTTAATTTTTACTCAAATGGATCCGCTCAGGTAATTCTGTGCGAGATATATTTTGCCTAATTTTGCATAATTATGCTACATGAAATCACGCAAGTTCCATCCAGCCCTAATAAAGTTTAAAGTTCAGCCTCAAAGCAGTAAAGCCCATTATGTGTACATTCTGTTCCACCATAATACCCAACCGCATACATCCTTTGCATCAAGAAGATCAGATGTGGGGGGAACGAGGGCTCCTCCTCATACAAGGCCTCTCGGGCAGCTCATATGCCAGCCCAGTCCCTTGCAAAGTCCAATGTCCTGTGGACCACTCTTGCCTTCCTGTGTAACAGAGTAGCCTCCGCGGCTGCCCACTTCACCAACTCTTACTGCCACAGGCGGTGTGTTGGGCTCCGGACACTTGCAAATCCTGGTTATTTGTCAATTTGCTAGTATTAAGGTGAGATCAATGAAACGCGTGGTGACTCTTAGTATATGGTCGGGCCCCAGAAGCAACTCTGATGGGGAATAGGGGATGTCTCTATTGTCACAGTGCAGACTGTTTCTGCCATTTTGCCCCAGTAATCTCTTAACTCAGGGACACTCCCACACCATACTGTAAAATGCTGCATCAGGGTGTGAACATCTGGAACAAGGAGCACTTCCCCTGTTCACATTCCGTTGATACTATTGGGCGTTAAATAGGCTCCATGTATGTGGTGTAACTGAGGTGGAATCCTGCGTTCCTGAAGATGTTGGGGAAACTTAGCCTTGGGACCCTCTGGGTGATTAGCCGCGCTTTATAAATCCATGATTGATTGATTTTGTAATATTCTTCCACCTGCCTTAAAATGTTTTTGTATGTCAACCAACCACACCAGTCTCAAGTCACCAGAATGGCCCTGGCTTGATGGACAGTGCCTTGCACGTCAATGTGACTGCTTTGGCAGTCCCTGTAGTGGTACATAGTTTTGGAAGCCACCCTGTCTACGGGTGGACCTGCCGGCCCTTGCCCCCACATTCCCTGAACAGCTTTCTGCACCTCCGTGGGGATGACTGCGCATACGGCATGGCATTTCCACCTTTTTGTTTATTTTTTATGTGCCTGCGCCAAGATGGTGGGGACCACTTAGAGCAGCGAATAAAAAGATATGAATAGAAATATGCACGAAAAGACGGTGGAAGGGATGAGCAAGCCACGGAAGAGTGGGTGGGGATAGACGATAGACCATCAGAGAATGGCAGAATGGTGGCGCTTGATGCACTCTCAAGGAGTGCTTAAAGCAAAGAAAACAAGCACTTGCAAAGCCATTAGGTCTGGCACTTGCTACTGACTTCATTGGTGCTTACTTTGTTTATAAATGTTTTTTTTTTCTATAAGGACATGTGACCTCCAAGCGTTGGACGAGTTGCAGTGCTCACACCCAAGGAAATCAAGTAGTGCGAAGAAGCCAATAGCCCACAGCAGTGAGGAGCATTACTTATTCTGCAGATGTGCGCGGTGTGCATGAATAGAAGGCCTTCACACAGACCCAGGTAGACAAACTGCTGAAGTGGGCTGACCCTATGTCGGTGCTGCATGCGGTGATGGAAGGAAGCCAAGTATGACTGACACGTCAGCAGACCAATGGATGAAGAGGGCAGATTGAAAGACCCTGTATACATACTAGTCACAGATTTTATTGAAAACAAAGGGTCAAGGATAATGCCAGACCTAAGAAAATTAATTTTCTAAATGTCAGCAGTGGAATGATGCAAGCCATCCGAACAAAAGGATGGTAAGAAGGAACGGTTGATTACATGTCATTTTCACTGAAATCATAAGCACTAAATAGTTCTACCACTAACAGAATCCCGGGCACTTTAAAAAAAGTTCTAACTTCTTATTTAATGTAAATTAATTTAGCAGCACATTAAAAATGGCTATATGGAGAAATTCAATGTATGGAGTTTAAAAATCCAAACCCTATAAGAAATGTATGACACCAGGTTAACTAGACAAAAAAAAAAACTCATAAACCTGTTTTTTAAGGAAGGGAAGAAAATCGGGCAATATGGCCGCACAGGCTGCACTCGTGCAAGGCTAAAGACTGACAGAGGCCTAAAAACGCACAATGTTGTGAGATCCTACACACACGCGAGATTTGTGTGCAAACAAAACACCACCGAATCGGGGTTGGGGCTCCCAGTTTTAAGGGTTTGCGTTTACATTTCCGTTTGCATTAACCAATATCGTATTTTTATGGCATTTAAGTTGAAGCTAGTAAATTTCCACATGAATTTTAACAAATGAATAATCATATTTTTAGCGCAGGTTTCGAGCTTCAAACATGAACATGTATTTCCAAAACACATCTGCAAAACATCCGTGCAGTGTACACGTGCACATCTGTCGTTTCATACGATTCTAAGGAAATCCCATATATTTTTATTTTTTTAACTCCCATTCTCTCAATCTGGGCAGCTGTTGGCCTTTCTGGCAGAATAGATAGTCACTAAAATTAGGCCTCAGTTCTGCCTTTTCCCCCAATCTCGAAAGCGAAACACAGACTGCAAACAGATGTTTTATGTTTTTTTTTTTTTATATATAAATTTGAAATGTACCAAATGAAAACTTGGGAGCATGCACCCCGGTCTGAGTTCAGGAGCACTGTCCAAGTGCAAGAATGAGCCTGTGCACCGTCTGTGAACCAGCCCTTAAAGTCCATGACAGTTCAGGGCTCCTCTGTCTAGAAGGCGGATGAACTCAATTTGGGGCTTAAAACTGTTCCAGTAGCTTCGTCAAAGCGCATTAAGTGGTGTCGCCGAGGGCTGACCGGATACCAGCGGTGGACACGGGGGGTAAACTCTGGCCTAGGTTGGGGGTCTGTGTCCAAAATCTCCTGGGAACGTTCAAATCAGACTTTTGTCCTGTTACATGAAGTGTTCACGTCGTCTTACACGCAAATGTCGTGTTGCAGGACCTCAACTACTTAAAGGATTTAGCCCGAAATGCTGGGAGATTAAGGTCTAGGGAGGAATTCTTTAGCAAATAAACAGACTATATTAAACGTGTCTCGCAGGCCTAGACTGATGCCGGGGCCACTGCGTCTTCCAAAAGCGTCATCTTTTTCCATTAAAGCGCTGCGTGGTGCAGTTCAAGGTGGAAGGAGGAATGTGAGGGGATAAATGAAGTTATACTCCATGGGAGGGGGACTGGAGGGTCTCTGTTGCAAGCATCTGTGTGGAGTGCGGAGTGTACCTACCAGCATCCACGGGGCAATGACACCCATTTCTTGCTGCCCTCCGTGGATGGAAAACGCCCAATTATCTGACTGGGGTGCGGGCTAAGGACCAGTGCTGGTGCCCAAAGCGCTTCTCAGACTCCTGCGGCTGGCGCTATAAAATGTCAGAGTGTGAATAGTCCCAAATCCACCTCAGGCCCCTTCGGTTCACTGGAGGCACCCCTGCCCCATTCTCACTCTTACAGGTGTCTGCGCTCTCCCTTGGTGACGAATTTTCTGTATTTGTCTTCCTCGGTCTTTTCGTTTTGTTTGTTTTTCCCTCTGTTGGCCTCAGGAAATGTCTGATGTGAAGAAATAAGTGCCTGTCCCCAAAAATAAGTGTGGGTGCACCCCACCGGCAACCAGCGGCTCAAATAAAGCACTGCTAAAGACTCGTGCTGTGGGTGGAGCTAAAGCGCCCAATAACATGAATTGGGTGGAGCTGAATGACCAATAAAAGAGAGTGGGAGGAGCTAAGGGTGCAGCCATAGGCAGTAAGGATGGGTATAGGCACAGCCACAGTTTATGCCGCAGGAGAGGACCAAACTATGTGACAAGTTTGACTAAATCATGCGGCAACAAAAAGCAAACTATGTGGCACATGTTGTGACAGTAGTACTTCAATATTTTTTTTATTTAACCCATGTTAACAATGCCTCACTAAAGGCTTCATCTAATTAGTGCCGCTTTTTCACCCAAATACGGCAATAACCTATGGAAAGCGGAGCAGTCGAGCTTGCAAAGGGCCTGCCACCACACAGCAACACATGTTGCTTTGTTAGGTAACTTTTGATGTGTACGGGTTACGAACACCTTATTTTTTTGTTAAAATCTTTAAATTATGGAGTAGCTGATGGATTATGTGGCAAATCCATAATTTTGTAGCAAATGCTGCAAGCATCAGATAATCCCAGAGGCCCTGGCTATAGACCACCAGCTGGTGTCATTCCTGCGATTTGGGACAACGAAGAAGTCAGTCATCAGGGTAACGGTGACTTATGCCTCAGCACAGGGGCTGCCTCTGCTCCAATTTGTCGTTTGCAACAGCTGAACTGCTACCAGTGGGGTGCGCAGCCTGGAGTCATGCAGAAGAAAGGGGAAGAAGGCAGTTTCACCGCAGCCACACACCGGCTCTGCCCCAGGCCTAGCGGCCCCTGAGGCAGTCACCTGCTGGGCCCTGGTAGATCCCCCATACACAAGCACAGCCCTGGGTGGGATGCACAGCCTTGGATGGTTTCACCGCAGCCACACACCGGCTCTGCCCCAGGCCTAGCGGCCCCTGAGGCAGTCACCTGCTAGGCCCTGGTAGATCCCCCATACACAAGCACAGCCCTGGGTGGGATGCACAGCCTTGGATGGTTTCACCGCAGCCACACACCGGCTCTGCCCCAGGCCTAGCGTCCCCTGAGGCAGTCACCTGCTAGGCCCTGGTAGATCCCCCATACACAAGCACAGCCCTGGGTGGGATGCACAGCCTTGGATGGTTTCACCGCAGCCACACACCGGCTCTGCCCCAGGCCTAGCGGCCCCTGAGGCAGTCACCTGCTGGGCCCTGGTAGATCCCCCATACACAAGCACAGCCCTGGGTGGGATGCACAGCCTTGGATGGTTTCACCGCAGCCACACACCGGCTCTGCCCCAGGCCTAGCGTCCCCTGAGGCAGTCACCTGCTAGGCCCTGGTAGATCCCCCATACACAAGCACAGCCCTGGGTGGGATGCACAGCCTTGGATGGTTTCACCGCAGCCACACACCGGCTCTGCCCCAGGCCTAGCGGCCCCTGAGGCAGTCACCTGCTGGGCCCTGGTAGATCCCCCATACACAAGCACAGCCCTGGGTGGGATGCACAGCCTTGGATGGTTTCACCGCAGCCACACACCGGCTCTGCCCCAGGCCTAGCGGCCCCTGAGGCAGTCACCTGCTAGGCCCTGGTAGATCCCCCATACACAAGCACAGCCCTGGGTGGGATGCACAGCCTTGGATGGTTTCACCGCAGCCACACACCGGCTCTGCCCCAGGCCTAGCGTCCCCTGAGGCAGTCACCTGCTGGGCCCTGGTAGATCCCCCATACACAAGCACAGCCCTGGGTGGGATGCACAGCCTTGGATGGTTTCACCGCAGCCACACACCGGCTCTGCCCCAGGCCTAGCGGCCCCTGAGGCAGTCACCTGCTGGGCCCTGGTAGATCCCCCATACACAAGCACAGCCCTGGGTGGGATGCACAGCCTTGGATGGTTTCACCGCAGCCACACACCGGCTCTGCCCCAGGCCTAGCGGCCCCTGAGGCAGTCACCTGCTGGGCCCTGGTAGATCCCCCATACACAAGCACGGCCCTGGGTGGGATGCACAGCCTTGGATGGTTTCACCGCAGCCACACACCGGCTCTGCCCCAGGCCTAGCGGCCCCTGAGGCAGTCACCTGCTGGGCCCTGGTAGATCCCCCATACACAAGCACAGCCCTGGGTGGGATGCACAGCCTTGGATGGTTTCACCGCAGCCACACACCGGCTCTGCCCCAGGCCTAGCGGCCCCTGAGGCAGTCACCTGCTGGGCCCTGGTAGATCCCCCATACACAAGCACGGCCCTGGGTGGGATGCACAGCCTTGGATGGTTTCACCGCAGCCACACACCGGCTCTGCCCCAGGCCTAGCGGCCCCTGAGGCAGTCACCTGCTGGGCCCTGGTAGATCCCCCATACACAAGCACAGCCCTGGGTGGGATGCACAGCCTTGGATGGTTTCACCGCAGCCACACACCGGCTCTGCCCCAGGCCTAGCGGCCCCTGAGGCAGTCACCTGCTGGGCCCTGGTAGATCCCCCATACACAAGCACAGCCCTGGGTGGGATGCACAGCCTTGGATGGTTTCACCGCAGCCACACACCGGCTCTGCCCCAGGCCTAGCGGCCCCTGAGGCAGTCACCTGCTGGGCCCTGGTAGATCCCCCATACACAAGCACAGCCCTGGGTGGGATGCACAGCCTTGGATGGTTTCACCGCAGCCACACACCGGCTCTGCCCCAGGCCTAGCGGCCCCTGAGGCAGTCACCTGCTGGGCCCTGGTAGATCCCCCATACACAAGCACAGCCCTGGGTGGGATGCACAGCCTTGGATGGTTTCACCGCAGCCACACACCGGCTCTGCCCCAGGCCTAGCGGCCCCTGAGGCAGTCACCTGCTGGGCCCTGGTAGATCCCCCATACACAAGCACAGCCCTGGGTGGGATGCACAGCCTTGGATGGTTTCACCGCAGCCACACACCGGCTCTGCCCCAGGCCTAGCGGCCCCTGAGGCAGTCACCTGCTGGGCCCTGGTAGATCCCCCATACACAAGCACAGCCCTGGGTGGGATGCACAGCCTTGGATGGTTTCACCGCAGCCACACACCGGCTCTGCCCCAGGCCTAGCGGCCCCTGAGGCAGTCACCTGCTGGGCCCTGGTAGATCCCCCATACACAAGCACAGCCCTGGGTGGGATGCACAGCCTTGGATGGTTTCACCGCAGCCACACACCGGCTCTGCCCCAGGCCTAGCGGCCCCTGAGGCAGTCACCTGCTGGGCCCTGGTAGATCCCCCATACACAAGCACAGCCCTGGGTGGGATGCACAGCCTTGGATGGTTTCACCGCAGCCACACACCGGCTCTGCCCCAGGCCTAGCGGCCCCTGAGGCAGTCACCTGCTGGGCCCTGGTAGATCCCCCATACACAAGCACAGCCCTGGGTGGGATGCATTCAAAGCCTTGGATAAGCAGCAGCGTGTCCGTTTCCTGATGGGTATACACGCTTTCTGGGCTCAGGACAAACCCTGCCCACCAGACCTGGGCAGGGCACGAGCTTCCGCCACCGCTCGGCCTGGGACTGTGAGATAACCGGGCCAGCTGAAGGGACACCCCCTGCCCTAGGGCAGCAGCCCTGCTGGTTGCAGGAACTGTGCCTCGAGGAGTTGTTGTTTTTTCCCATTTTTTGCTGGATTCTGTGTTTTTTTTGTTTTTTTATACATTATGTAGCGCCAAACATTCTCCCCGCTAATGACAGCTTCAGGGTGCTCTCCTAACTAGGTGTGCCTGAAGGTTCACCCCAGGCCGTGCTTTACTTCAGCATGGAGCATGTCATTCACATGAGGGCAAACAGTCTGGAAGAGAACGGTCACTTTCCTTGGCGCACACAGCTAGAGTGCCAAGGGGCTTTAGAGGCAGTGGGTAGAGGTGTGCCATGGCAGGTAGCCCAAACTAACAATGAGAGACTGAAGAACCGCTCCCCCTCGAGCGCCTTCATTTCTGCCCCGCATGACGCGACTCGTGAGTGGTCTCGGACACTCGGTGTGACCCTGGGCAGCCGTTCTACTACTCTAAGAGATTGTGGTACATCCTGGCCAGGACGATGGAGCCGCATTCAGGAGGGAGTGGCCTACACAGCACCTGCCGGGCTGTATCGGAGTGTTTAATAATGTGGGTGAACCAGAGCTGCCAAAGGGTCTGCGCCTCTGGCTATCATTACACTGTTATTGTAGCATTTCTACAGCGCTTTCTGTCTCTTTCCGAGGCCCTAAGCGCTGGAAACACTAAATACTCAAATATACCTGGAACGCCTCACAAAACACTGATCAGGGCCCCCATCAGGTGAGCCACGGCCCAACTTTCTGCATTTCACCGCTGAATACAGCAATCGGGACCCCATGACAAGCAGTGCTTAATTTGTAAATAAAAAGGTGCCGGTGCCAAAACCCCCATTTTAAACACGGGGCTGCTGCAATTTTAATGTGTGAACACGGAATACTGAGGCAGAGTAATCCTGAAGCCATCTCGGGCCTCTTTAATCTATTTACAGCCACTCCCTGCCCCTTCAGCTCACACCTGCAGCTTTCTGCTTTCTCCCTTTGTGACGGTTTTTCGTTTTTCTCCTCCTTGTCTTTTGTTTGCAACAAATGCTTTGCTTGAGGCAGAAAAATAAGTGCCGGTGCTCAGCACCGGAAACAACAAGCACAAATTAAGCACTGATGACAACCCCATCGAATGGGACTCTTAATCGGGAGTTGGTTGGAAACACCGCCTTCGAGCAGGCCACATTCCACTGCTCAGAGGGGCTTCAAGGGATAACATACAACCTCCTGGCAGCCCCACATTCGGGAATGACAAACATCAGGAAATAAATCCCTGGCCTCTCGTTATCCATCCTCCATCCATAACGAGGATCTAGAAACGGAGGCCATAAAGGATGCGCACCTTGTATGACGAGGTGAGCTCAGGTAAGACACCGAGTCTCATGGGGCTGGCTGGGAAGGGAAGGAAGGGACCGGCTACCTACCTTCCGCCGTGTAGAGGGCTGCAAGAGAAACTGAGCCCAGAAGTCGTCTCGCGAGTGTACAGAAAGAGAAAACTGCGTTTAACACATTTGAAAGTTAAAGCTTTTTTCAATTTTTATTTAAGAAAACAATGAACAGAATTTCATCTTCTCTTCGGAAGGGGGGTTCCTCCGGCGCCCCAAGCGACAACGCTAACGCGCATTCAACAATCACAGACGTGTGTAAGCCCCGCTTTTGGAGCTAATCACAGGTCACGCGGAACCTTGCCGAGTTATGTACAAAAAGTGCCCCCACCTTCCTCGGTGAAGGGGACCGTTTACTCTCCCCTGCCCAGCCTGCCTAAGGAGTTGTGTAACTTCATGAATAAGTAAACGTAGTGAAAGGCCAGACTCAAAGAGGCCGCCGTTCTCCTCCTAACAGGAGATTAAAGGCCGGGCCTATCTCGGGGTTAGATGCCTCCGTCACCCCGTGTGCCTAGAAGCAGGGACAATGCCAACGGCGCGGAGTGCTGGGCTCCCACCGTAAAGAAACAATGCGGCCCTTCCAACGACCTTGCATCAATGACCGACCAACCAGGGCAATCTTGGAATGTCCTTCACCTGGTGATATCAGGGTGGATTAGGACATATGTCAGATCTACTGTGACATCATTAACTGGGTTATCTTATCGTGACACCAGCCATTCGAACCGTGACATTGTTTATAGGTCGATGACGCCTGTGACATCATTAACTGGGATAATCCTATCGAAACACAGGCCACTCGAACCGTGACAACCTTTACGGGTGGACAACTCCTGTAACATCTTTAACACGATTAATCCTATCGCGACACCAGCCACTCGAACCTTGACATCGTTTGCCTGTGGACATCCTTAACTGAGGCCTGTTGCATTAACTGTGACATAATTAACACTACTGAACATGTTGGGACATGTCGCTCGACGAATTGTGGCGTGCAGCAGTGAGATTATATCGGATACCATTCATCTGGTGCGCCTACTGTGACATCCTCGAGGAAGAGGCCTTCTGAGAAGCAGGGACACATCAAACAGACCGACAATTAACTACAGAGAGCCCTTCTGGAGAGGGCTGCAAAGGTGGACAGAAGTCTGTTACCTTTTTTAACAAACCCCCACATTTTGTAAGCGCAAAGGGGTGTCCCAGGTACTTTAATAATAATTGAAAAAAAACTTCTTCAAGGCTAAAATGTAAAATTGTGCTAAGATTTGAGGTTCCGCAATGGTCTCTGTAGAAAACTTCACATTTACGCTCAACGAATCAATGACATCGTTGAATGGGTAGTTTTTCGTAGGCATGGGGTCAGTAAACATTCTGTGCTGAGTAGGGCTGCAAAGAGGCATTCAGGGTTGGCTAACCAGACTGGGCTGCTGTGGGGGCACAGGCGCGAAGAAACACCTGTGGAGGAGGGGTCAACAGGGTAATTCACCAAGGGGGGAAAGACACTGCCATTCTCTAGTAACTGCAGAAAACTGCCCCACATGCTAGGCCCCTCCGGCGCAGAGCGCGGCCCGTGCCCAGGCCCCGCGCCAAGGCGCATCTGGGTCTCATCTGCGCCGAGTCCTGTTACAGCGGAAAGAGGGGGCCCCCTCGGCAGGCCGCGGGAGAGTGTCGGGGGGCCGCTCCCCGTGGAGGGCCGCCTTCTCCAGATCCGGGCAGAGGAGAGGTCACCTATGCCGTGGGGGCCAGGCCTTGGAATCCGAGCCTCAGCCAGTGAGGGGGGTTTGGGGCAGCACCACTCACCGCGTCTGAATAGATTCCTGCATGTTTCAGAGCCAGATATGGACAAAGCTGGAGTCCTAACTGCCCTACAAGCGGCCTTGCATTGTGAGCCAACCCTGAATCAGTGTTATAAAAAGCTCTCCACGAGCCAGGGGCACCGGGCCGAACCCCCAGTGTAGGTTTACAACCAGGGCTCCTTTTTTGTTTTTAAACATTTCTGTCCATTTTTCCATATTTATGTTTTAGGCCATCTTATCGGCATTAATCCACACGGATTTTGCATTGTGTGAAAAACGGCATTGCAATATTGTAGATTTCCACATTTATTTAATGGATACATGCTTTGATACCGCAGCCAAATGTAACATAACTATACAACCCCAGGTAACTATTAGCGCTACACTGCAAATCTATGTTAATATATGCCATTATTTAAGTAAAATCGCCCAGTTTATTAGGTCTACACGCTGTCTATCTTTTAATTCCCATTAAAAATCAGAAACAACTGAAAACTGGGTGCTCGGGTCACAGTCCAGGCACAGACCTAAGGATGGAGGTAAGCACGTGGCTGAGACAGATGTGCACGTTCATCACTGCACCAAAAGTGACAGGTCGGGCATGGATGCACCAGCACACTGCCAAGATCAACCGAGCCAGGATGGGGTACTGGTCTTAAATCGAGCCATCGTGTGCAGTAGACGAACACACCCTGACAACAACCGGATAACAAAACCCGAAACAAGAATAGCAAGAAGCACTGATTGCTGGAGGCAACATATTTACACGCATACATGCATAAACAGCTACAAATACTCGTGCACACAGACATGCAGCCACCCATGTGCAAAGACCAACAGGCGTAAAATACCCATGTACACAAAGATAGGACACAGAGGCATCTCGCTGGATGGATGGGAGCTGGTCTGGTGGAGGCAGTACTACTACGGGCATCACATCACTAACCTCCCCAGAGACAGCCATGCACGGACCTTGATGCACACAGTAAAAATACACATGGCAGCCCCTTGCACAGACCAAGAGACCTGCAGGCTCTCGAGCACAGAACACAAGAGGAAAGGCTCTCCCTGCACAGAGACAGCAGATAAAGGGATCCCTGCACACAACCAATACAGAGAGGCAGGGGTGGACGGAAGGACAGACTGATGCCAAATGCAAGGGACAGATAGCTGTATGGCGGGCTCGGCTGATGAAGGCTTGGTTCCCACTCACCTCCCCTATAAATGAAATCACATTCAGGTAGGTGGAAGCAATGGAATGACCACACCTCTCCAGTCCCTGGCATCTCCCGTAAGAAGTTACTTTGTTGGGAAATGAAAACGTCGGGCGCAAAGCCCATCCAACCCTTGGCCGTTTCAGAATGATCCCTTGTAACAGCACAGAGCACTCTACTGCGTCACTGTCCTCTGTCATTTATACATTTCAAGGTCTACAACTTAGATCTTGTGTCACTCCAACACCTGGTATCCATCCTGGGCTTTTCTTTTAAAAATGAGTCTTCTTAAACTCTGCACCCAGTCCTGGGCTGTCCTTCCACAAACCATCACCATGAGTTTTCCACCCAGGCTCTTCGTTCAAAAACCATCACCATGAGTCTTGTCACACCGCGTATCCATCCTCAGCTCTTTAAAAAATGTTCATCATGAGTCTAACACTGCACATCCAGACGTAAAGTTATTTTTTTGTGGGTCTTTCCATGTAGGACTTAAGTCAACTGAGTGGCGTATGTAGGTAAGCGGGAAGTACTAATTTTGATTATAGTCTGTCAGTACTTATGGTGCAATTGTAAAGCATTGGCGAAGCAAATTCCAGCGAGCGACATGGAGCAGTTGACTGTCTGTGTGGAGTCCAGGCACCAATGAGATGCATGGATACAGGGGATGAGACAGCGGCAGGACAGCGCTGGTGGGCTTCCTCAAGGAGATACAGAGAGGGTGCGTGGGACTGGATGAAGCAAGAGTGGCAGGTCCACGAAGCAAGACTGCGATGAAAAGGAGGCCTGGGAGTGATGGCGGGAAGAGTGTATTGGGGCAAGAAGCTACCCAAAGTGTACAGAGTTGAGGCGGGGCAATAAAACTGACCCCATTTACTGTAATGCAAGCATTCAATAGGAGAGGAAAAGACAATCGCATGAGAGCTGACAGATGTGAGGGGCGCTACCTGAAGCCAATGGCTGCAACAAACAGGACACAATAAACCACAGGATGAAGTGGGACAACAAAAGAGACACTCTGTAAGAATAAGAGTTTTATTGGAAACAATTGTACTATATTAAGCACTTGGATATACAGCTTACTACCCCTAGAAGGGGCGCTGATTTGCACGCCTATATAAGTAGCAAGCTACACTGTGTAGGGTGTGAGGTTGGAAGGCTGTTGACTTTGTTTGGATCCTACGTGAAAAGGGTTTCCATGTCGGGCGTGATGCCCTCCCGAAGTGCAGTGCTTGTGTTATGGGTCTGTCGACAACAAACAGACCTAACAAGTCAATGAGGAAAAAAGTTCCGAACGTATAGATTTTACTGCACAGGCTTTATAAATGCTTTGGTGCCAATGCTCTTACAGGCATCGGAGAGCTTCCAAATGGAGCCAATGAAAGCTCTCCTGAGGGCCTTGGCTCCTGTCTTTCAGACTATTTAACAACAAGCTGTGGACCCCCCTGATAAAGGGAACTAGATATCTTCCTTGTTTTGCTGAACTGTCCTGGCCAGCTTAGGCCACACAGGAGGAGCCCGAATGCACACATTTTTGATGGGTCCCGGCGCTATGGGCCACTGGGACTTGGCGCACGATAGAACGGAGAGAGATAAAGGGAGAACATGAACAGAGTAGGCAAACCTAAGTTAATAAAGTAAATGCAAAAAAGGAACTATAATGAGAAGAATATCTTATTTATCTTGCAGAGACCTTCTAAACAACGTAAAAAACAGAAATGTAAACGTGGGGTATGAGATAAACCTTCCCAAAGAATTCAGGGAAGGCCTAAGCTCATGTCAACATTGCATTTTACACGTCACCTTCATCGAAGTAGTGCAAGCCGAGCTGCTGTACTTTAATCCGATTTAACAGAACTGCGTCACATCCTGCACAGAGGCCTGAAGCGGTTAAAAGTAGCCAGCGTGGCATCAGCTGACCCAGTCACGCCTGCCAGCAGCATCCCCACAGGCCTCCTAAGCTGGGTTGCAAAGAAGTGCTTGCACGTTTGACAGTCTACACAAAACCTCAAAAAGAAGCAGCAGCTAGAAAAAACTGCTTCCTCCTTCTGAATGACAGGCCTCCCAGGAGGTTGAAGTTCCGCCAATGGGCACTCGTCTTTTCCGAAATGGCTGACCGCAGACCCGGAGCAAAAACGACGTTTATTCGACGCAGTTCCTTCTGAAGTCCTCTCATGGCCAAGCGTCCAGCCGTGAACCATGCCACAATGGAGTGAGTTTGTACCTCAGTCAAATTAGGACAAATTCATCAGTGTTTGGTAACTATAACTACAAATCAATATGCAGACTGCTTAAAACTTTTATGTAGAGCAAATATTGTTTCTAAATACAGCCCACCGTACAAGCCAGGCCACATGGCACTTTATAAAATTTTCTAATTACCTGCGTGCTGAGGAGGAAGATGAAACTTGGAAAATGATGTTAAAAAATGCCACGAGTGTCCATAGCCATTGCACAATAAAATTGATGAATCCTGGCAGGTGTCACCTAGGAGGGAGGACAGTAGGACAATGTCAGGGGCAGGTCAGGGTCTGGGCCACAGGGGTAGTGGACAGGTCCACCAGGGACACCCCATCCGCTAGCTGAAAGGTCAGATGAATAGAGGTCCCGCTCACCAGTAGGTTTGGCCACCAGACACCTGGATTCTTCAGAACGTTCTCAAGTAAAAATCTGCTCCATGGCACTGCCTGAAATAAAGAAACAGGTCTCGTGCAGGACAGGCAGACAGGATTATGTTTTTGTTGCCGGAGAGCTTTACTTTAGTATTCCGAAAGAAAGACCTCCCCAAGGTTTCTCCCACCATGAGAATGGCTGTCAAAAGGTTCTAGCCTGTCACCCTCAGTGCCTGAAACCAGCATTGCCAGTGGGATGTACAGCGCTGTACACAGTGTCTGGTAGAAAGCAAATACGCCTAGTTAGCCACCAACACTCTAGTCTTGTGGGAGTTGGCTTAGAAGATCTGCTTGTAGCTTCCTCTCAACCAGCAGCACAGAGCCCACTACGTGAGCCGAGATGGCTTTCATTTCCTCAATTTCTTGTAAGCCCCAAACTACGATGTGTGCCCGGTTTTGAGGCATCACCCACTATCCATGGCCCGTCTTCTTCTCAGAAACATGGTGGGCAAAGAGCAAACGTCAAACCAGACGGCCAAAACACACTACCATGACAAATTCTCGCACTCCACCAAAAAGTGGTTTATGGGCGACCAAGAGCCCCCTCTGTACACGGGACACATAAATCCTAAAAACACAGGTAACGCATTCTAAAGTAAGCTGGAGGGAATGAATAACTTGTACTTGTGTCGATGCAGTACTTCATTAGTAGAGATTTTTACTGTTTCGTAGAGCTGTAAAAAAAATAAAAAAGAGAGAAGCACCAAAAGCGAATTTAATGTTAACATTGCATTGCTTAGGGGCGCATGATGTCCTGTAGACACGGAACAAGCTGCGACGTCTGTAACAGACGTCAGAGGCGAGCACTTAACTTGCCGAGTTACCATTTCCAAGAGCCAATTGATTGCATACGAGCTCCACAGCCCTGGGGGTGCTGGATGAAGGGGTGAAACGAGAGCCTCCGCACCCCCAGACTTGGAGAACAATGGATTATAATAAACCAATCCGAACAGTTTCCTCGTGCAGCTCTCTTTCATGTGCAGTTCATCATACTTAAGGAGGGCACAGAGAAACATGCCTTACAGCCCACAGCACAGCGTGCTTCATGATGCTAGTGCCATGGCAACAATCTTATTAAGCAGCAAAATAACAAATCAATAAGTAATCATTTTACCCTAGTAAGATACAAACACATTTCAAACTAAGATTTAGTATTGTTTTTTAAATGATGTTTCCATCCAGGGAGAAGGAGGGGTTGAAGAAAGCCTTCTGGCGGGACTATGCCCTCGTCCGAACATCATTAAACGTAGAAATACATTGGCCAGAGTAAAGAGTCTCTGGGAACGATTACTTTTAGCTCATTTCATCTGGCCACTCTAAGATCCCAGCTGTGCTTTCAGCCTGGGCCGATATGACGAAGCATCTGTTTTCATCTGCCCCTGCAATGAGACATCCCTGCAAACTTTAGGACATTTTGGGTTTTTGTTTCTGTAAATGTTATGAACTTCAAGAAGTTTTTAAAACCAGTTCTTAAGCTCTATTGATTCCACCATAGACAAGCATTTACAATGCAACGGGTCTTGCGTTTGCTCATGTTAGAGCTGATCGCGTTGTAAACTCCTAACCCAACTTTTCACCTATCGGGCAAAAGTGCATTTATGTACATAACCCGAAAAAGTGAAATTAACTATGTAAAGCGCTCGACTTCTGCCAAGTGAAATCGCGCTTGTAAATTAGAGAAAAAGTAGTCCACGAGACGGACAGAAAACAGCGAGCCTCGCATGTTTTCTGTACTTCGTCGCTGCGCTCGAGGAGGGCTAGCCACCGGAAAAGGCGTGCCTTCGGCTAATGAAAGCAAGCAGATTTTATTAGGCAAGCCCACGAACCAATGAAAAACACTGACGTGAAGTTGACAGGGCTCCGAGCCCTTTTCTAAATACTAAAGTGTCTCGCTGCGATACGCATGCGCATGCAACGCAGGCTCGACCCTAAAAAATAGCTTTGTATTTTCTGTGCATGCTTCCGAGTTTACTTAGTTTATTACATAGGTCATATTTTTAAAATCTGTATTACGTAAATCAAATTCTTTGATGGTCTGACTGGTGGCGTCACGAAAAGTGATGGGGGTGGGCTACAAAGTACAAGGAAGGGTCCCCACTCCTGACTCCGGAGCTCTCAGTCCAGGCATTGCTTAATTTGTGCTTGTTGTTTCCGGTGCTGAGCACCAGCACTTATTTTTCAGGGCCGGGGCTTATTCTTCTGCCTCAAGCATTTGCTGCAACTAAAAGACACACATGGGAAAGACGGAGGAAGAGAAAAACGAAAAAGCGACACTAAGGGAGAATGCAGAAAGCTGCAGGAGTGAGATGAAGGGGCAGGGAGTGGCTTATATGGATTGAATAGGCCCAAAATGGCTATAGGACTACACCGCCTCAGTATTCTGTGTTCGCACATTTAATTGTATCAGCCCGTGTTTAAGAGGGAGGGCTTTGGGCACCGGCACCTTTTTATTTACAAATTAAGCACTGAGTCCAGGGAGCTGTGCTGAGGGATCCCCCTTGAGCTCAGCATCCCCGCACTGTGTGTGCCTTTGTTACACCACTGCTGTTTACCTCTGGTCATCTAATACAGTAAGTGCACCCCAGAGTACTGATGTTTATGTACGCAAAGCTTTCATGATTGTTTTTAATCGAATAAAGCCTTTTGATTGGCTGACTGATTAAAATAATGTTCCCAAACTAAAAATTGTTACACTTGAGATCCACAATTCATTGTGTTGTTAGCCGGGGATGTCTGCTCTTAGATGGCGTTTTTATATAACTTTTTGACAGGGGGGACTTCAATGTACCTTTGTAGGTTTTGTTGAATTATGGTCAGTTACACCGCCCTGCTGTATGCTGTTGTAGGCTACTTGAATTGTGGGCAGTTACACCGCCCTGCTGTATGCTGGGGTAGGCTACTTGAATTGTGGGCAGTTACACCACCCTGCTGTATGCTGTGGTAAGCTACGTTGAATTATGGGCAGTTAAACTGCCCTGCTGTATGCTGTTCTACGCTATGTTGAATTATGGGCAGTTACACTGCCCTGCTGTCTGCTGTTGTACGCTATGTTGAATTACGGGCAGTTACACCGCCTTCTGGACGCGGTTGTATGCTGTGTTTAATTATGGTCAGTTACACCGCCCTGCCACTCACTATGTTGAATTATGGTCAGTTACACAGCACTGCTGTATGCTGTTGTAGGCTATGTTGAATTATGGGCAGTTACACCACCCTGCCGCTATGTTAAATTATGGATATTTAAACCGCCCTGCTGTATGCTGTTGTAGGCTACGTTGAATTATGGGCTGTTATACCGCCCTGCTGTATGCTGTTATAGGCTGTTGTATGCTATGTTGAATTATGGGCAGTTACACCACCCTGCTGTATGCTGTTGTAGGTTTGGTTGAATTATGGGCAGTTACACCGCCCTGCTGTATGCTATGTGGAATTATGGTCAGTTACACAGCCCTGCTGTATGCTGTTGTATGCTACGTTGATTTATGGGCAGTTACACCACCCTGCTGATATGCTGTTGCACGCTATGTTGAATTATGGGCAGTTACACCGCCCTGCTGATATGCTGTTGTACCCTATGTTGAATTATGGTCAGTTACACCGCCCTGCTGTATGATGTTGCACGCTATGTTGAATTATGGGCAGTTACACCGCCCTGCTGTATGATGTTGCACGCTATGTTGAATTATGGGCAGTTACACCGCCCTGCTGTATGCTGTTGCACGTTAACGCAACATCTTCCCCAGTGAGTTACTCGTCTTGTCCTAGCTTTGAGGTGTTTGCAGATCTGCGGAGGAGGTACATGAACCCACGGAGCTGCCGTACCATTAACTGGCACACTAGACTAGCTGAACGCTTACCCCTGGCCTCCCCTCCTGGGTGACTAACACACTTCACCCTCTCCTCATACACAAACATACTTTTTTTTTTATCATCAACCTCTTCAACAAGAGTTTTCACAACCTCAATGATTTTAGAGAGGTGATGCCGCTGGTCTAAATATTGCTCCGGTACCACTGCCATGGGCAGGAATGTGGGGAAGAGAGAGAGTAGTTGTGTGCAACAAAAAAAGTGAGTACTTTTTCTGTGGGTTTCAGTGGCATTTTCAGCAAATCAACCTGGTAGTTTCTTATGTCATAAGGACGCCTTCGAAGCACTTTTTAAGTCTTTAAAAGATAGTTGCCTCTCACGAGTCCCCTAAAGGTGTTTGAGACTGTGCTACTACAACAGGAGCGGTGACCAAACCCATAATCAGAGAGAAAGAGGCCATGTCGTGGATGTTCCATAATTCAGGGTAAATACGGTATTTACATAAACTATAGATCTGAGCCCTTGGGAAGTCTACAAAATGAGCTCCGTAGCTATCATTTCCTGTTCACTTAATGCTTGGGCTCCAGCCATGAAAATCCATTTTAATAATTAAAACCTACCGTATTCCTTTTACTTAGCATTCGCACCCATGAAAAATAAACAAAATGCAAGGTGTGATGAGCGGTACACAGCCAGTGGGGCACTGCAATGTGCGGCCAGCCAACCAAGCCACAGAAAAAGTTGCTTTTAAAACAGGAATAAAAAAATTAATCTTCAGCATAAAAACCCATCTAACGCAAGTTAAGTATTTTTCTAGCTTTAACTACAGACGACCAGATTCTATACTAGCCTATCCAACTTGTTGCTTTCAACAAGCATTCTCATATTTGTTGAAAAAAAAGTATGTATTTTAAGGCATTCTCAAATGTGAAATAAAAAGACTTGATTCTTCTAGGAAAGAATGAAAATCTCCTAAACAAATACCATCCTACTCTTGTTTTAAGGTATTGTATGTGAGGAAAGTACCATCTTGCCTGGCATGTTACCCCCATTTTTCACTGTATATATGTTGTTTTAGTTGTATGTGTCACTGGGACCCTGGTAACCCATGGCCCAAGTGCTCATAAGTGTGCCTGAATGTGTTACCTGTGTAGTGACTAACTGTCTCACTGAGGCTCTGCTAATCAGAACCTCAGTGGTTATGCTCTCTCATTTCTTTCCAAATTGTCACTAACAGGCTAGTGACCATTTTTACCAATTTACATTGGCTTACTGGAACACCCTTATAATTCCCTAGTATATGGTACTGAGGTACCCAGGGTATTGGGGTTCCAGGAGATCCCTATGGGCTGCAGCATTTCTTTTGCCACCCATAGGGAGCTCTGACAAATCTTACACAGGCCTGCCACTGCAGCCTGAGTGAAATAACGTCCACGTTATTTCACAGCCATTTTACACTGCACTTAAGTAACTTATAAGTCACCTATATGTCTAACCTTTACCTGGTAAAGGTTAGGTGCAAAGTTACTTAGTGTGAGGGCACCCTGGCACTAGCCAAGGTGCCCCCACATTGTTCAGAGCCAATTCCCTGAACTTTGTGAGTGCGGGGACACCATTACACGCGTGCACTACATATAGGTCACTACCTATATGTAGCTTCACAATGGTAACTCCGAATATGGCCATGTAACATGTCTATGATCATGGAATAGCCCCCTCTATGCCATCCTGGCATAGTTGGCACAATCCCATGATCCCAGTGGTCTGTAGCACAGACCCTGGTACTGCCAAACTGCCCTTCCTGGGGTTTCACTGCAGCTGCTGCTGCCAACCCCTCAGACAGGCAGCTGCCCTCCTGGGGTCCAGCCAGGCCTGGCCCAGGATGGCAGAACAAAGAACTTCCTCTGAGAGAGGGTGTGACACCCTCTCCCTTTGGAAAATGGTGTGAAGGCAGGGGAGGAGTAGCCTCCCCCAGCCTCTGGAAATGCTTTGTTGGGCACAGATGTGCCCAATTCTGCATAAGCCAGTCTACACCGGTTCAGGGACCCCTTAGCCCCTGCTCTGGCGCGAAACTGGACAAAGGAAAGGGGAGTGACCACTCCCCTGACCTGCACCTCCCCTGGGAGGTGTCCAGAGCTCCTCCATTGTGCTCCAGACCTCTGCCATCTTGGAAACAGAGGTGCTGCTGGCACACTGGACTGCTTTGAGTGGCCAGTGCCACCAGGTGACGTCAGAGACTCCTTGTGATAGGCTCCTTCAGGTGTTGCTAGCCTATCCTCTCTCCTAGGTAGCCAAACCCTCTTTTCTGGCTATTTAGGGTCTCTGTCTCTGGGGAAACTTCAGATAACGAATGCAAGAGCTCATCCGAGTTCCTCTGCATCTCCCTCTTCACCTTCTGATAAGGAAACGACTGCTGACCGCGCTGGAAGCCTGCAAACCTGCAACATAGTAGCAAAGACGACTACTGCAACTCTGTAACGCTGATCCTGCCGCCTTCTCGACTGTTTTCCTGCTTGTGCATGCTGTGGGGGTAGTCTGCCTCCTCTCTGCACCAGAAGCTCCGAAGAAATCTCCCGTGGGTCGACGGAATCTTCCCCCTGCAACCGCAGGCACCAAAAAGCTGCATTACCGGTCCCTTGGGTCTCCTCTCAGCACGACGAGCGAGGTCCCTCGAATCCAGCGACTCTGTCCAAGTGGCCCCCACAGTCCAGTGACTCTTCAGCCCAAGTTTGGTGGAGGTAAGTCCTTGCCTCACCTCGCTGGGCTGCATTGCTGGGAACCGCGACTTTGCAGCTACTCCGGCCCCTGTGCACTTCCGGCGGAAATCCTTTGTGCACAGCCAAGCCTGGGTCCACGGCACTCTAACCTGCATTGCACGACTTTCTAAGTTGGTCTCCGGCGACGTGGGACTCCTTTGTGCAACTTCGGCGAGCACCGTTTCACGCATCCTCGTAGTGCCTGTTTCTGGCACTTCCCTGGGTGCTACCTGCTTCAGTGAGGGCTCTTTGTATTGCTCGACGTCCCCCCTCTCTTCAGGTCCAATTTGCGACCTCCTGGTCCCTCCTGGGCCCCAGCAGCATCCAAAAACGCCAAACGCACGATTTGCAGCTAGCAAGGCTTGTTGGCGTTCTTTCCGCGGGAAAACACTTCTGCACGACTCTCCACGGCGAGAAGGATCCGTCCACCAAAGGGGAAGTCTCTAGCCCTTTTCGTTCCTGCAGAAACCTCAGCTTCTTCTGTCCAGTCGAAGCTTCTTTGCACCCGCAGCTGGCATTTCCTGGGCATCTGCCCATCTCCGACTTGCTTGTGACTTTTGGACTTGGTCCCCTTGTTCCACAGGTACCCTAGATTGGAAATCCACAGTTGTTGCATTGCTGGTTTGTGTCTTTCCTGCATTATTCCTCTAACACGACTACTTTGTCCTTAGGGGAACTTTAGTGCACTTTGCACTCACTTTTCAGGGTCTTGGGGAGGGTTATTTTTCTAACTCTCACTATTTTCTAATAGTCCCAGCGACCCTCTACAAGGTCACATAGGTTTGGGGTCCATTCGTGGTTCGCATTCCACTTTTGGAGTATATGGTTTGTGTTGCCCCTATCCCTATGTTTCCCCATTGCATCCTATTGTAACTATACATTGTTTGCACTGTTTTCTAAGACTATACTGCATATTTTTGCTATTGTGTATATATATCTTGTGTATATTTCCTATCCTCTCACTGAGGGTACACTCTAAGATACTTTGGCATATTGTCATAAAAATAAAGTACCTTTATTTTTAGTATAACTGTGTATTGTGTTTTCTTATGATATTGTGCATATGACACTAAGTGGTACTGTAGTAGCTTCACACGTCTCCTAGTTCAGCCTAAGCTGCTCTGCTAAGCTACCATTATCTATCAGCCTAAGCTGCTAGACACCCTATACACTAATAAGGGATAACTGGGCCTGGTGCAAGGTGCAAGTACCCCTTGGTACTCACTGCAAGCCAGTCCAGCCTCCTACAGAGGACTTTGCAGGCTTTCATCTGTGACTAATGAGACACCGTGGTAGTCCTCGACTGATGACCTCTTACAAATTGTAGTCTTTATTTCTAAATCCAAAATCACCATCAGGAAATTGGTAATCGAAAGTCTAAACGTTTCAAAGGGGGCTCAAAATATACAACCCAACAAAAGACTACCATATGTGTAACAATTTTACTGAAGGCACCCCTTTTGGGGGCTACAGAGGCAAGTAGAAGGAAATGTTGACTGCAAAATGTCCTCCTGTGAAACAGACATACAACCTAAAAGAGGCAGGTGAAAAAAGAATATCTCTGAGACTGAGCTCAACAATCTAAACGATAAATTAAAGAAAAAAAAAGATTCATCAAAAGCTTTTTGACAAGACCACATCGGGACTACATTTCAACAAGTCCTGAGATAGAAGTTAGAGGTTTGGTAGCCTCTGGGGAGGATACTGTTCACTGTGCCCTTACATCACTGACCTAAGTTTGTGTCTTTTTAAATAAGGTGGGCAGGCTACAAAAGTGACAACTAAATTCTTTTCACACTATGTTTAACATTACGCTACGGTTTCAACTTTACTGTGGGCCTCCCAAACTCAGTGACGGGTCTTCAGAACAAGAATCCTGTTGAATCCCTAGGTTACACATTAACCCTTTGAATGCTTAAAGTATAGCCCAGGTTGTCAGGAGGCAGCTGGAAGAAAGAACAGGAGCCCTTCACCTATCCAGCTGCCCAAGGTAAGAGCTCTAATGAGACTAGCACCAGTCAGAGAGGCAATGTATACTGCACAGGTAAGCCAAGTAATAGAAGACTGTTAATTGAGGGTGGCTTTGTGAAGCTACTTTGTGAAATTCTTAATTTCCACCGTACACTTCCACAGCACTGAATTGTTAGAATACAACAAGGATTTGTGAAAATCTCAAGACCACAGGATGGCCACTTTTAATCCATTCTTGTACTGACCACGAGTACTGCATAAGTATGCGCACTAGAATCACAAGGCCTACGCACATTCAGTGAATGATCTTGTGGGCTGCACCAGAGGATTTGCAGGCCATGCACAAAAAGGTGTGAAGCCAGGACAATCTTTGTGCTGCGAGAAGGATTTTGCATTAGCAGAGGGTCTGTTGATAGCAAGAAGGGGAGCAGGGAGACAAGTAAAGGTCACCTGGGGGGTTGGTTGGGGGGGGGGGGGCGGGGGCAGGCAGTGTAGCCCTAAGAGAGGGTCTGCTGATAACAAGAAGGGGAACAGAGGAGACAAGCCGGGGTCACCTTAGAGGAAGGGATCGTGGGACTCCTAGCAGGGGGTCTGTTGATAGCAAGAAGGGACAAGTAAAGGTCACCTGAGGGGGGGCAGGCAGTGTAGCCCTAAGAGAGGGTCTGCTGATAAGAAGGGGCGGAGGGGAGACAAGCAGAGGTAACCTGACAGAAGGGTGCCAAGGGAGGCGTAGCTAAGGGTCTGGTACCAGCAGGGAGGGAAATCCTGGGGAAACAAGCAGAGGGCACCTTCGTCAGAGCAAGGAGGGAACCTGGAAGAAGGCCTGCAGTCTGTAGAAAGAGGGGCCAGGGAAACTCAACAGATGGACTGCTGAGAGCAGAGAGGGACTCAGGAGTGTCTTGCCAGTTGTTCCGCAGAAAGGGAGGGGTCAATGAAGTCTAGAAGACATCTCCTGAGAGCAGGGTGCAAGCCAGGAAAGACTATCAAAAGGTTAGACAGCCTCAAGCAAACCAGAAGAGACTTAGCAAAAGTCTGTTGAGAGCAGGAAGAAAGCCAGAAGAGAAAGACCTGAGCGTGTTTTCAGAGGAGGAAGGGAGACCTATGATGACCTAGAAGAGAGTCTATTAGATTGGGTGGGAGATAGGAGACACACAGCAGGAACTTTAGGCCTGAAGATAAAATGCTTCTTGAAGGCTTCTGGACACATTCATCAAACCACTTGCGGGTGAGCATTTTTAGAACTATTACAAGTGCATTAATGGATCTACATGATGCCAAAGGATCAATTTACCTCCAAGACTGGTCCTGCGCCCAGAATGGTCCTCTCTACTCCACTAGCGTAGCCCTTCTGGCTGAGCGCCGTGAGGCAATGGATCAAAAAGTTGGTGCTCTGCGTCTTGCCGGAGCCACTCTCACCAGAGATGACAATGCACTGGTTGATGTGCTTCTTCAGCATGGTGTGGTACGCCACATCGGCGATGGCAAAGATGTGTGGCTCCAACTTCCCGAGCTGGTGGTTGTCATACAGCTTGACATACTTAGGGTTGTAGATGGGCAGAAACTTGAAGGGATTGATGGCTATGAGAATGCTGCCAGCGTAGGTGTAAATTTTATGTTTTTCAAAGCGTGTCTTAAGGTTTTCCAAAATGCTAGTCTCTGAGAGCTCAGGGAGGTTGCACAAATCATCATAGTCCTCCTGGCGCCGGGGAAGGAAGCCCCTTTCAACCAACTGACGAGCTTCCTTTTCCTTCGACACCTGCCCTGTGTAGACATATTTGATGGAGCCGTCTAAGTTTCTCTCCTGCAGCAGGAAGTAATAGCCGTCAGTCTGCGGGTGCTGCTCCTGGGCCCGGCGAGGCCACAGCAGGACCCTCTGCACCGGAGAGTCGTTAGCATCCAGCACCCACTCCTCGCCCCCAGACTCCTTCACCTCAGCCAGGAGGTAGCATCTGGTCAAGTCCAGATTCAAGCGTTCGATCACGTCCTTGATCACTTCTGAGGCAGTGGACTCCTTGGAGGCAACGACGATACAACAACCATGGCTTTCGGACGAGAGCTGGGGGTAAATATAAAGATGATAGCGTGCCTTCCCTTCGGATCCCCTGTCGCCGGCATCTTTTAAACTCATCCTGAACCAGGCCCCGGCTCAGCATAACGTACAGGGTTAGCGGACCACAGTCAGCACCTGAAAAGAGAAAGAAGACTTTCATTGACTAGGCAATGTAGACGCTGCACATGCGCGGACTCTCAAACATAGCTGAATGATGATAGCGCTCACTGCCAAGGATAAAATGCAGGACAATGACGAATATCAGAGCACAAAAAACATAATTACTTCTACCTGCTGAGAATTTGAGCTCTGATCCCAATCAATAGCTCTCTTTACATGAACATCAGGAAAATGCATTTATTCATTGGATGCCCTAACTCAACAAGCTAGATATGAGGCTCTAGGGAGCATGGTTTCCAAGAGGTTTCCAGGAATTTATATTTTGTACATTGAGGGATGAAATGCAGGCAAGGACGAGTGATAGTAACTGCTGTAAGATACAGCACACTCACCTGAAGTCATCCGCAAAATAGCACAAACTCATGTCCACATTTACAGCAACTTAAGGAAATCTCATCTGTGTTTTTTTAACTTAATCAGCAGAGACCTAGGCCTGGCAGTCATGACAAAGCATAAAGAGTCACTTAGAAGAAGGCTTACTTTTTTGTTTGTTTCCCGTTTTTGTAAAATAATACCAACATTGAAAACGTGCTGTTTCCTATTTGCATTAAAATAATATTAAAACGGAATACGGAGATCCTTAACAGCAATAAACTGGTGTAGGGATGGCTGATCGCTCAGTGTCAGGAAAACACCATGTGTCCAGTTTGGGGTTTTAATTTTTTCACATCACGGAGAAACGTGAACCTGGCGGGTTCAACTGAAGTAAAATGAATAAATAAAGACTACAGGTCCCACAATAGACTATTTTATCAAATATAGGCGTAGAAATAGATACCTACTGCCCTCCCAGAGTTTTGCGAGAAGACAACCATACACCAAGTACCCCGCTCATCAGAAACATGAAGCCCAATTTTACCACAAGTGATAGTCAACATTTCTTGCCTTACTTAAAGGGGACAAAAGTATTTTCTTGAAATGTTGGAGTTGCCACCCAACCCTCCGCCCCATTCTTCGTGCTATTTTCCAAGTACCTCGGGAGGAGGAGTATGACCCTTAAAGATCTTTCTAGAGTCCATTTGGTCAGAAGCCTTTGTTTATCGCTACGGAGGGCAGAGCGGGCCGCTCTTGGTTTTCAGGATTACCACTGGTTGTAGTTATACTACCAACTTGTGAGTATAGATTGTTCTCTAACTGGCGAGTGTACATCGGATCGCTGTCACCATTAATATGTGGAATAACGATCTAAAACACACCTTGCTACAAAATCAATGAAATATAGTTTTTTTAAATAAATAGCTGTGGGTGCTACAATATGAAAACGCATTTTTTGACCACAGTCAACCATTTTCCCTTCCACTGGAGTGTATGCAAGTCAGCGGGTGATCTTTAGCTGCGGGAGCTTCGGGGGTTCCAAACTCGGTGCAGGTTCTTCCATGAGGACCAAAGCTGTAGCGCAGAGAAATCAAGATGTGCCTTTTCATTTACAAGTGTGGGTGAACCAAACTACAAAGTGATGAGTGTGGCATTCTGCTGTAAATGGCCGCAAGCTGAGCACATCAGGGTCCAGCTACCCACAGTATTCTGGACACAGGGCCGAAGGTCATGCAACACAGGGGTTGGCTGTCTGTGGTTGGTTAACAGCAGGGCCTGGTCAGAGGCCAACCCCTGCTGCAAATGGCCTTTGGAGGGGGTTGGAAATTAAATACATCATTAAAAAAAACCTCCACAATATTCCAAAAAAGAACTACAGTTAAAAACTAAGTAATGGTTGTGGCTCACACTTGCTACCTGCTATGCTGAAAGAACAAATTTACCAATCCTACCAAAATAGGGAAAAGCGAGCCAGCGGGAGAAGAACATGGCAGACAGCATGAGTTACAACATGCTTTGGGGTTCTCATTAACAACTGACGAATATATATATATAGCTAGATGGGTAGCTATAGATATAGTGTAACCAGTTCTTTTGCTATGTGATTAAGGAAAACCAAGCACAACTATTCGACGGCTGCCTCCAGCACCTTCTCAGCTACTGATCATCTCCTGGACATCACCTTTCACAGTGAGACCTGCAACCTCGCTCCTGCCGTCCAATAAATCAACTGTATGATAAGCACCAGCAGGCCACTTCCTATTAATTAGAAAGTTAATTCCTCCTCGTAATGTGCCTCGAAAGACATGCCGGAGTGATGTGGCTTCAGAGAGAACCCATCTACAGGCTACAGAAGAAGGGCCTCCAAAGACAGGGATCCCCCAGAGTGAAAGGCCCTCAAGAGACAGAAAGAAGCTCTTCAGCTGGAGGGTAACTGAGCTAGCAAAGTGAGACACAGGGAGAAAGGGGTGTCTTAGAGACAGAGAGAGAGAGAGACAGAGAGAGAGAGAGAGAGACAGAGACAGAGACAGAGAGAGAGAGAGAGAGAGAGACCCTCCAGACACAAAAAGTCTCCTTGCTGATAGGGATCCTCCAGAGACTTGAGGGGGTGGGGGGCGGATGGAGGTGCGTCAGACAGAGCGAGTTGGCCCTCCAGAAAAAGAGACAGAGTTGGGGTTTGCATTCCCAGTCTCTCAAACATCTGCTGGCACCAGAAGTGGCTTGAGAGGCCTTGATGACAGGACTTCTCCCCAAAACTGACATGAATCACCCAGACCCACACGGCTCGAGGAAGGAGTATAAGAAATTAAAACAAGCATTTGCATTGTAATGGGTCTCACGTTTGCTCGAGTTACAACTATTAGCGTTGTAAGTTCCTAATTGGATTTTTCTTGCCACATACATTGAAAATAAAAAGTAAAACAGTTGATATAAGCGAGCCGATTCAAAGCACCATGGCGCCATGAGCGTGAAGGAGAGCCACAAATGGAGAAAGAAGTTCGCTGGTAGGCGAACATGCAATTATCCATGTAACAGGGTCGATGGCAAAGGCGGTGACAAAACTGCCCCAAAGAGCGACAAACGTAAAGCATTTACCAGTGATAACAAAGGATTTTGGAAAAGAAGCCCGTGAACGAGTGATAGTGATGGACGTGCATGGGGGTGCGTGGGTGTGGTTAAAGGCCCACTGATAGATTACAACACGTCTGCGCGCTTGCACACGCAACCTAAAATTTTTTTTTTTTTAAAGCAGGCATGTGTGGGGACAACAATGCACAAGTCGGGGGGGGGGGGGGTCTTTGGAGGGAGGTGTACCAAAACGGAAGCAGCATATGCTGTTGCAAGAAGTTCTGACAAAGGAAAAAGCAGTTCCTTGAAGTTCTAAAAGGATATGAGTTATCTATTCAAGGTGACAGTAAAGAGGCTATGCTCCAGAGGAGGGACAAACACAAGAAGAGGAGGGAAAGCTATTGAATAAGAAACATGAAAAGGGGAGTTGACAAGCAAGCCAACAAAGCCATGCAATGTGCAGGCTCTAAACTCATTGTAAGTTTTCAGTACCGTCCACAAGAGCTCTTTCACAGTCAGCAGAAAGCGGTCTGTAGTCAACAGCTAAAAAGTGGGACTGATACACAGATAGAAACGTAAGGTAAGCGAAAGAGAAAGAGAGACAGGGTAAAAGAGCGAGTTTACAAAATAAAGAACTGGTAGTGGAAGGACAGAGGAAACAAAGAAGCAAGTTAAAAGGGAAGGGAGAGAGGAGCACAGGAGGGACACGAGGAAAGGCAATTTAAAAAATAAAACAAACGCATGCATGTGTGTGCTCTTCCCCTGCCCCTGTGATGCTCTCTCTGTTGTGGGCTTCTCCCCACAGACACGAATGTTGCTTTGTCTTTTGTGCCTCCAACACACCCCGCCCTCGTCGCTTTCCATCATCCGCTGACCCCACATCCGCTATTTAAAAAAAAAAAAAATTGCATGTCCATGCAGCAAACTGCTGCTGTTCCATCACAAAAGCTTTTTCGCACACTTAGATTTTTTTTTTTTTTTTAATTAACCACTTTAAGTTGCCCCCACCATCTTAAATCAGTCAATAAAAAATAAAAGAAAATGTCACCCTTGTCATTCTGTAGGCGCTCGCGTCAGTCTTTCTTTTATTTGGCCGAAAGCATTGCTTTTTATGGATGCTGTTCGGAATCGACCAAAAGCTTCAGCGAAGCCAGTAGGTCCCAAAGGAGAAACCTATTGGCAGTCAATGCTTGTTTTCCATGCCATGTAAACGCGGCCACTCTTGCAAATGTGCAAGACTTACCTAGTTCTGAAGGGAAAAAGTCTCAAAGTTCTCAGACGAAAAACTACGATCAACCTCAATTCATCCCGAATTGTGACTTGTGCAAGTCTCACGAAGAAAATTCCTGAGTCACAGAGCTTGGGGTCAAAGCAGAAATTCCTGGTCCAAGAAGGGCTCCGAATACTTGTGCAAGGTTTCCCCAAACAAGGGCCCTTTGTACAACAGCAGGAACCCAGTACCAGACGTAACATCTACACCACGCAGGGGAAAGGGCTGGAGAGGGGATGGACTCTTGGGTCATGGGTAGAGTTCAGCCTCGGTTTCCACTGTTAGAAGTGTTTCTGGTTGAGACAGAGGGTGGGCTGTTTCTCCTAGGTAGGCTGTGACCCCATGCATTTCCCTCGTGGACCTGTACACGTCACATCTGGGGAAGCAGGCTGCTCAACAGGGCAGAAATTTAGTATTTTCAGACACACCCTGCTTGCTCTGGTCACCATCCTTCCTATCAGCATTCCGAAACTTTCTGAACCCCAACCCATGAGTTTTTAGCACTGTTTCGCCCCATCCTTCTGCCCTGCGAGGCTGTTATATTAACGGTATAAAAAGTCATCAAGAGAAATGTCTATGGTCGCACTCCTCTGACACCAATGCACTTTCTTTTGGCGGGAAAAGGGCAGGGTTTATGGGATTTAATGCTAACATTTTAGTGGACTAAATCATTCGCCACCATGTGCCCGAAGAAAGGAATTCTGGAGCGATCCACTGTTAACATAGTTGCCACCAGGGTGTATTTAACCAGCATAACCTAGAGGGTGTAGGCGACGATGAAGTTCAGTTTTTTGGGGTAGGGGGTGGGTGATGGCTGAACCAGGAGAATTATTTGACTTCAAAAGCGATATCACAAGCCAAAGCATTAACATATGTAAACCAGGCAACAAATGTGGTGTAAACATATGATAAACACTTTAGAATGAAAAAATATATATTTTCAGATATTTCTCAGTGTTCAATTACATATGCAGGATTACGTCACTGAATTGAGTTACAGTTATTGAATGAAATGTTTTTTTTAAAGTGATATATTCAAGAATACGCTCTGTCCTCATGGCGTTGTCAGGTTACCCTAAATGTGCCAGGGTACCATATTCTCTATTTATAGAAACTAAATTGTTATTAACTGTGAAGTATATTTTATATTGACCATATAAACGTGAAGTTTTTATACAGTGCAGCCCATTCACTGAATTACTTCAATGTCCTCTCAAACTGGATAGTTAAGGGAAATGATACTCAGTGAAGTAAGGTGACGAACCGTGGATCACACAATTTGGTGAAGTGGGGAAGCCGAAACCTGAGTCCAGAATTGCATGTTGTACAATTCAGATGCTGGAGGGTCACATTCTCCTCTGATCTGTTTAACATCAGAAGTCAGCGCCCTCTGCTCAGTTTTTCAATTATAGTAATTCAAGACGTGTTAGTATATGGAGTTCAATAAATACATTTATTGTACCTCATGTAAAACTGCCCCCTGCGTCCCCCACGATCTAAAATCTGCGGGCATGTACCCCACCAGCCCCCATGGTTCTTCTGTCCATGCTTCTGGTATACACTCTCTTCTTGAAACACAAACCTTGAACACCAAACCCAGGAATAAATAACTTTACAATGAATTGAGAGCTGTCTGCACGCATCCCACATCCCTTCTAGAACAGGGGAACAAGCAAGTGGCCGTTTTTCCATCACTTGGTGCCAGCCTCAGAGGAGTACTTGGAAGGCCCAGCACCATCGCCAATGTGTAATGTCTGGGGGTTCACGGCAGGCGGCTGGTACACTCTTCAGGCCAATCCCGTGCTTAGGCCAGCTGTGCTTTGAACCGGGCGGTATAACGTGTCATAAACAGATAATCTAACATGGCCTAAAAGGATCTGACCCCAACCTATTCTAATATGGACTGACCTGACCCAAGCAAACACCACTCAACACAGCTCAACCAGACCCAACCTAATCCAACCAGACCAAACTTAAACCAACATTACCAGTCCTAACCTAACCCAACACAATCAGACAAAATCAAATCTAATCTAACGTAACAAGACCTAACGTGACACAACCAGACAAACTATTCTTACCCCATAAAACCAACCCTAACCTAACCCTACCTCTTCCAATATAACTGAACGTTACATAACATACTTCAATCACTCTAGCACAGGCTAGCTTAACCCAGCTCCTTACATCGCCTGAAAATGAACATCTTCTGCCTAAAAGGACTGGGAGAAATCTAACATCTGGCGACATGTTGCAGATCAGTGGCTCTCCTGTACACGCAGGCCTCTCTTAGGTATCAGGTGTGCCACTAAGGATTGATACTTGTACAAGCAAAGCCCTGCCAAACCCCCACCCCCTCCCACCACTCCCCTTCTGTAGGGCTCGGAAACTTCATCAATCCTGTGGGTCTGGGATTCTCTTCCAGTAGGACATTGTACTTGGAAGTCCCCATTCTGTAAATTGCCGTCCAGAGGTTCAAGTTTCAGAAAGCCAAAAATGGTCTGTATTTTAGATAACTGAATTTTCATTTTGTAAATAAAGCTTCTTAAAGAGGTCCAATTTTCACACTCAAGTAAGAAAGAAGCCTGCACACACTGCCCGTCGAGCCGGTTGTGCCGGGTATTCGAGACATGATATATTACAGCCTGAGGAAATAGGATGTTTTTTTTTTTTTTAGATTTGCTTTGTTTTCTAGTGTTAATTACACTCTGTGAAAGAGCCCAACAAAACGGAGGGTCTCAAATTACTTTTGGAGCGACCAGAACCCTGGCAGAGGCGTGCAAACTACGCCCTGGTGTCCTGCAGAAGCTCTACCACAAGAACACGGCTATAGGTTTCAAGGGCAGAGACCTCCTGGACCTTGGAGATTTCTTCTGAAACATTTAGGAAAGGGAAGAATAGGTGCCATTTTGATGGCATGCTCTCATCAGGTGTCCGGCCCACTGTACTTAGACTTCTAGCACACCTGATTATAAATGTCCTTTGTACCATCACAGACGGTATACCCATGGAGCCGGCGAGGATAAATAGCTGGGTGGAGAAGATCAGGATACATAGTTGGATGAAACAGGCGTGGATGCAAAGCTGGGTGGAACACAGGAGGATGCAAAGATTTGTGGAACATAGGCAGATGCAAAGCTGGGTGGCGAGCATATAGACCTCAACACACAGTTGGAAGGCACTGGCGAGGATATATAGCTGGATGAGGGATGAATTTAAAACAAAAATCTGTAACAAAACAGACTTCATAAAACACTTGCAAAGTAATTTGCTTTAGGAAAATACTTCAAAATAAAAACGAGGTGTGTTCTAGTTCACCTACAGAACTGATAAACCAAGAATGGTTTTAATAAGTCAGGATGCTGTGGAATTTCTGCTTGAACAATCCAAAAAGTATAATATTCCTGAAGGGCTGTGGTGATGGTGGTAACAACCGCTGGATATGGTGATCCTGGGAGCCGCAGGGGACGTTGGTGGCCTCCATGTTTAGGTGGGAAATATATGGGGGCGGCATGCAACGGGTAATGCATACCGACCTCTGAGGTTGGAGAGCCAAGCCCATCGCCTCACCATGAGAGACACAGAAGCCAATGGCACCATGGAAGCTCCGGAGGATGGGGGCTGGAAGCAGCAAGGTGAGTGTGTAGATGCAGGGGGCACCAAGGCATCTTAAGTATGTGGAATAAGGAAGCCAAAGAAGAACGAATGGAAACTTCAGAGAAGAAACACTGAAGCTGAAGAGGGTGGAGAACAAGGACACCAGAGGGTAGGACAAGGAAGCCAGAGGGAGTGGAACAAAGTAACCTAGGGGGCCAAGCGGAGGAGTATGGAAGCCACAGGAAGGGGAAATGGAGGTTGAAGGAAGAGGAACACAATAGCCTAGGGAAAGGGACATGGAAAAGGGGAGGAGAGATAGTAGTTACAGAGGTAAACATGGAAGGAAGTCCCAAGGGTGGAGTAAATGAAAGAAGGTTGTAGGGAAACATGGAAGTAGAGCTGGGAAGCAAGGAGGCCGCAAGTGGGTGCATGGACTCTGCGATGGGCGGAGTTGGATCCATAGCACAAGGAAGACGAGAGGACGCCATGAAAGTCGCAAGAGGAGGCGGGGCTACAGGGAAGCCGTAAGTGGCACATGGATGAGGGACCCAAGTTAGCCACAGTCCAGGAGAACTTTAGAAATGGAGTTTTTAGACAATACTTCAGGATGAAGGAGTTGGACCGCGGCTTTAGACAGGGAAGGCACTGTTACACTTACGCAGAAGCAAACAACCACAGAGAGCAAACACTTTGTAAACAAAGTACCGAGCATTTGTGAAAGTAAACAAATCAAAGTCTCATTCAAAAAATAAAAACTGCCTTTTTAAAATCTCCAGCAAACAAACTGTGGAGGGAAGTAAACGCTGAAACGAGGAGCATTTCCACTAATGTGGCCTGCAGGCAGGTCATAAAAAAACTGGCAATTGTCCAGTTCCGTCACCGTGGGAACGATTATGAAATTCAAATCTAAAAAAAATCTCATTCCAGCTAAACGAAAATAAAAAAATCAGCGTTAGACCCAGGTTTTAGGTGCTCCTGCGTAAAGACCAAAAGTGGGGCCAAATGTACAGGAATGAGCCCTATGCTCCTCTGGCTATTGAGAGAAGATAAATGAATTTTTAGTTTTGTACCATGCCAAAAGCCCTCTAGACGCTGGAGATGGCGAATGATGTCAAGCTATCTAAAGGCATATACTTATATTTGTGTCACAAGTCACTAATAAGAACACTTTCGCTGCTTGAGGTTCTTCTAGGTTTGCAGACTTTGCATTAGTCTACAATTTAGTTGTGTTTGGGAAGCATGCAGAATTTGTTTTGGAATTAACCACAGGCGTCAGGTGTGACTTTTGATGACATGAACTGTAAGCCTGCAATGTCCCAATAGAAGTACACCACTATGCTTAATTTTTACTACAGATCTTTATAAAAAGTACATTTTGTAAACAAAGATTCTATGAAGCACAGTTGGGAGTCAGTAACCTCCAAAAAGGCATTTCTGCCCCCCAGAGTTCGACAGACCCGGAGCACTCAAAAAGAAAATCCCTATAACCTGGCCCTCCCACCCACCTCCCCCCATCACTCACTCCTCATCACACACTCTGCCACAGGAGATGAGTCCCAACTTGGGTGCACATAAATGTCTCATCACAAACTGCCCATAAAAGAAAAACATGCCAGGACTGCAGCTCGTGTAGTGGAAGCTCGCAAATGGGGGCAGATGATTTTGGAAGAAAATTCACACAAAGGGGAGTTTAACTGTGCTGTATTCTACCAAGTTTTTATACAGAGATTCATTGCCCTGAAGAAGGCCCAAAGCAGTTTCGTTTAACAAGTGGTCCATTAGGTATATAGTCCTTGGTTGGACGAGGGTGGGAATATAGAGTGACTTAAGAGGTGTTTTAGTGTGGTGTGTGATGACGAGAGACATCCCCTTAAATCAAGAACAGCTGCATTTGAGGAAGGAATGGAGCGAAGCAGAGAGAGACACAGAACAGCTTAAGCTTACATAGCATCTGTATGTATTGTTTGAAAGGATTGGGCGATCCATGTGCCCATCTAGGCAAGGGGCAGCATACAAAAAACAGACCTAAAAGAAGGGCCATTCATTCATGTAGTGAATAGACTGATAGTGTTTTTTTCTAATTATTTCCAGGATCAGATCAGGTCCTGCAGGTTTGTCGCTTGGATAACCAAGCAATACTTCCAAGAACCCTAATGCTATGATGCTAGGGCAGGCAAAACTCAACAAGGACACGCTGAGCAATGATTATCAAAACCTTGTTCACCAAAACCTTGTTTACGAAGAGGACGTTGAGGTAGTCCTTGAAGTGACTCTATGGTGCACACATCCAAGTCTACAATATTATTGTTCCTTTTTGCCACTTCCAGCAGAGTTTGTAGGTGCAGCAAATTTCAGTAAAAAGGACCAGAACGGTCTCCCAAACACACCCTCCATTTGTACGACAGACATGACACCTTTGGGTAGGCCACGGAGGTTCCCCAGCTCCCCTGAAACATGGGCTGTTCGACAGAAAGCTGGGCCTGCCTTATATATACATTCAGTATCAAACCACGCTTGTCTGTTTCTTTATTCTTTGTATGGAACATACAATGCGGGCAGCACACAGTTCAATCCAATGAAATGTTAAATTATCTTTGGGCATAGCAAAACCTTAAAGACACTCAAATTACAGCGGGACTACATTAAAATAAGACAACCAAAATCCAATATAAGCTATAAAATCTAGAATGAGATGTCAGTCAATCAGATAGGGCTTTCAAATAAAAAATAAACAGAATAGAATAAATTAAGCCAGATAAATCAGCATATTGAAGTTAACAGAAGACAAATCCCTTTTATTCCAACTACACACTGATGCCAGAGATTCATCTACTGATATCTCCTGTAATGTTATCTGTATTTAAGCAACAGCTCCATCTTAACCACTGACTCCATTTTGTGCTTAGCTTAGCTTCAAACGCCGTCACATTGGCGGCGCAAGTATTTTTCCGAGCACAGCTTGTTAACATGTTTTCGCTTTTTCTTACTAGGGAAGGGATCATAACATGGGGAAGGGAGGAATACAGATAAGTATGTACCGGCTGATAATGTTTATGGTAGAGCAGGGTACAGCTTGGTCTTGGAAATACACAGTGAGATCTGGACAGTCTTTGTCGTGTTTTTTCAACACTGACCTGGTACGGCCAGCACTTAAATTTCACAACTTACTCAAAGGGGGGACGGTTCTAGAATCTTCCTCTTAAATTTGTTTATAGTATATTAGGTGGGAATGCTTGACAATTGGGAGAGAAGGAACTCCTCTCTGGGGATCAACACATTGCCCAGATAGTAATCCCATTGTGGTTGTTCTCTTTTGTCTCGGTTGTCAAGGGTTCCACAGCTTGAAGATGGCGGACAAAGGATGATGTTGGATTCAAGCCCCATGGAGATGCATTTTTAATTCTTTTATCTAGCTTTGCTGTTTGCATTCATGAATACATAGTCACTATATATATATTATATTCATTGTTGATGTATTGTATTTTCTTTGATTATTATTATGCCACTGCTGTGCTTATTTTAAGAGTTGCACATGTGTTGCTGCATCCACATTAAGTGCTCACGTTATTAACTCATGTAACCTGGGACATGCCTTAATAAATTCATTACTCAGAGCAAGAGTGCTGCATTCTTTGCATTCCTTTCACTTCATTCCGTCTCGGTCTGAAGCAAAGCTGAACACTGCTCAAAAGGAATAGTGAAAACTGCAGTGAAGCAACAGCTGAAGGGGTCCACGTCTTACCTTCTGACTATCTTGGACTGTTATATCCCCACACAAATCCATGCTCTTCCAACAAGGACATTCTGGTCATAACAAATCACCACACGCTGCACCCAGGTTCTAGTCCTTCTATCTTCTAGGATTTCTCTGTTGACCTCACTGCCACCTGACATATTGGCTTGTCCCACATACCATGAGTTTACATCAACCCTAAAGTGCCATCATCTATAACTGGGTGGAAACTAGTTACATCACCAACTAATGATGTGCTATTTTCAGGTACTTTTTTACATTCTTTTTAGGTTTAACTACCTACATTGAATGTTTTTCATTGTTATTCTGTCACATAACAGCACCTTTGCACCTCATCTCAATCATTTGCATTGAAATATGTTAACCGCCCACCCAATCTGCCCTTTTTGTTATGGACCTCTATTGTTCTTTTGCACAACATTTCTGTTGGAAATGTTACTGTTGGAAATGAACTTCGTTATTTTGGAATGTATTTCTTTAGTTTTTACTTCCCAGTTTTGTTTTGCTTCTGTTTGAATTCACTTTTTATAATCAGCTAATTTTTCTACCATGCTGCCTTTTTTCCTTCACCATTTCTTTATTTTTGTATCTTTTGTATTCTCCTTTTTATGGATAACCCATGCATCCCTCTATTACCTTTCATTTTTCTTTTTCATCATGCTCCTCCTTGTCTTATGTGTTCTTTTTAGCATTTTCTTTTAGCTTTCATTTTTTGTTCTTTACTAAAGAAAAATTCCTACCACTCCTATTTTTAAAAGATGTGGAAAATGTCACTTACCCAGTGTACATCTGTTCGTGGCATGAGACGCTGCAGATTCACATGCTGTGCATTATCCTGCCATCTAGTGTTGGGCTCGGAGTGTTACAAGTTGTTTTTCTTCGAAGAATTCTATCGAGTCACGAGATCGAGGGACTCCTCCCATTTCAGCTCCATTGCGCATGGGCGTCGACTCCATCTTAGATTATTTTCCCCGCAGAGGGTGAGGTAGGAGTTGTGTATATAGTAATAGTGCCCATGCAATGGAGTAAGTATGTATGTACATAATGTGCCTAAAAGTGATATATATTTACAAATTTACAAATGTACAAGTTTTATCAACATATAATATATATATATCATTTTTATCAACTTATAACGGCTACAGGCTCCCGGGGAGGTGGGAGGGCGCATGTGAATCTGCAGCGTCTCATGCCACGAACAGATGTACACTGGGTAAGTGACATTTTCCGTTCAATGGCATGTGTAGCTGCAGATACACATGCTGTGCATAGACTAGTAAGCAGTTATCTCCCCAAAAGCAGTGGTTTAGCCTGTAGGAGTTGAAGTTGTTTGAAATAATGTCCGTAATACTGCCTGTCCTAATGTGGCTTGTTGTGTTGTTAACACATCCACACAGTAATGTTTTGTGAATGTATGAGGTGTAGACCATGTGGCTGCCTTACAGATTTCTGTCATAGGTATATTGCGTAGAAAGGCCATTGTGGCGCCTTTCTTTCTAGTGGAGTGTGCCTTCGGTGTAATAGGCAGGTCTCTCTTTGCTTTTACATAGCAGGTTTGAATACACTTAACTATCCATCTGGCAATGCCTTGTTTGGATATTGGATTTCCTGCATGAGGTTTTTGAAAAGCTACAAACAATTGTTTCGTTTTGCGAAATTGTTTGGTTCTATCAATGTAATACATTAGTGCTCTTTTGATGTCTAATGTATGTAATGCACTTTCAGCTACAGAGTCTGGTTGTGGAAAAAATACTGGGAGTTCCACAGTTTGATTTAGGTGGAACGGTGATATAACTTTTGGTCAAAATTTGGGATTTGTGCGTAGAACCACTTTATGTTTGTGTATTTGTATAAAGGGTTCTTGTATGGTAAATGCTTGTATTTCACTTACTCTTCTAAGAGATGTGATAGCTATTAGGAAGGCTACTTTCCATGTTAAGTATTGCATCTCACAAGAGTGCATGGGTTCAAATGGTGGACCCATGAGTCGTGTTAATACAATATTGAAGTTCCATGAGGGAACTGGTGGTGTTCTTGGGGGTATGATTCTTTTTAGACCCTCCATAAATGCTTTTATGACTGGGATTCTAAAGAGTGATGTTGAATGTGTAATTTGCAGATAGACAGAAATTACTGTGAGATGTATTTTAATGGATGAAAAAGCTAACTTAGACTTTTGTAAGTGTAGTAAGTAGCTTACAATGTTTTTTGTGGACGCATGTAGTAGTTGAATTTGATTATTATGACAGTAATAAACAAATCTTTTCCATTTATTTGCGTAGCAATGTCTTGTAGTAGGTTTCCTAGCTTGTTTAATGACCTCCATACATTCTTGTGTAAGGTCTTAATATCCAAATTCTAAGACTTCAGGAGCCAGATTGCTAGATTGAGCGATGCTGGATTCGGGTGTCTGATCTGTTGTTTGTGTTGAGTTAACAGATCTGGTCTGTTTGGTAGTTTGATATGAGGTACTACTGACAGATCTAGCAGTGTTGTGTACCATGGTTGGCGAGCCCAATTTGGTGCTACTAGTATTAGTTTGAGTTTGTTTTGACTCAATTTGTTTACTAGATACGGAAGGAGTGGGAGAGGGGGAAAAGCGTAAGCAAATATCCCTGACCAACTCATCCATAACGCATTGCCCTTGGAGTGAGGGTGTGGGTACCTGGATGCGAAGTTTTGGGATTTTCCGTTTGCTTTTGTTGCGAATAGGTCTATTTCCGGTGTTCCCCAGTTTTGAAAGTAAGTTTGCAGTATCTGGGGATGAATTTCCCATTCGTGGATCTGTTGGTGATCTCGACTGAGATTGTCGGCCAACTGGTTGTGAATTCCTGGGATGTACTGTGCTATTAGGCGAATGTGATTGTGAATCGCCCAATGCCAAATCTTCTGTGCTAAGAGACACAGCTGTAATGAGTGTGTCCCTCTCTGTTTGTTTAGGTAATACATTGTTGTCATGTTGTCTGTTTTGACAAGAATGTGTTTGTGGGCTATTAACGGTTGAAATGCTTTCAATGCTAGAAACACTGCTAGTAGTTCTAGTTGATTTATATGAAGCTGGCTTTGTTGAGTGTCCCATTGTCCCTGGATGCTGTGCTGGTTGAGGTGTGCTCCGCACCCTACCATGGAAGCATCTGTTGTGATCACGTATTGAGGCAGTGGGTCTTGGAATGGCCGCCCTTGGTTTAAATTTATAGGATTTCACCATTGAAGCGAGGAGTGTGTTTGGCGGTCTATCAACACTAGATCTTGAAGTTGACCCTGTGCTTGTGTCCATTGTGTTGCTAGGCACTGTTGTAAGGGCCACATGTGTAATCTTGCGTTTGGGACAATGGCTGTGCATGAAGACATCATGCCTAGAAGTTTCATCACAAACCTTACTTGATACTGTTGGTTTGGGTGCATGTTTAGTATTACGTTTTGGAATGCTTGTACCCTTTATGGACTTGGAGTGGCAATCCCTTTTTCTGTGTTGATTGTTGCTCCTAAGTATTGTTGTATTTGACACGGTTGTAAGTGTGATTTTAGGTAGTTTATTGAGAACCCTAGCTTGTGTAGGGTTTCTATGACGTATTTTGTGTGTTGAAGACACTGTTTCTGAGTGCTGGTTTTTATTAACTAATCGTCTAGGTACGGGAATACGTGTATGTGCTGTCTTCTGATATGTGCAGCTACTACCGCAAAGCATTTTGTGAATACTCTTGGTGCTGTTGTTATCCCGAATGGTAACACTTTGAATTGGTAGTGTACTCCTTGGATTACAAACCTTAAGTATTTCCTGTGGGAAGGATGTATGGGTATATGGAAGTAAGCATCCTTGAGGTCTAATGTTGACATGTAGTCTTGTTGTTTGAGCAATGGAATCACGTCTTCAAGTGTCACCATGTGAAAGTGATCTGATTTGATGTAAAGATTTAGGGGGTTATTACAACTTTGGAGGTGTTGTTAATCCGTCCCAAAAGTGACGGTAAAGTGACGGATTTACCACCAGCCGTATTACGAGTTCCATAGGATATAATGGACTCGTAATAAGGCTGGTGGTATATCCATCACTTTACCGTCACTTTTGGGACGGATTAACACCTCCTCCAAAGTTGTAATAACCCCCTTAGTGTTCTGAGATCTAAGATGGGTCTTAGTGTTTTGTTCCTTTTTGGTATTAGAAAATACAGGGAGTAAACACCTGTTCCTTTCTGATGGTTGGGTACTAGTTCTATTGCTTCTTTTTGTAACAACGTGTGGACTTCTAGTTGTAATAGATCCAAGTGCTGTTTGGACATGTGTGCTTTTGGAGGCACATTTGGTGGTAATTGTAGGAATTCTATGCAATAACCATGTTGGATAATGGCTAGGACCCACGAGTCCATAGTTATGTCTTCCCAATTTTTGTAATAATCTGTGAGTCTCCCCCCCACTGGTGTTATGTGTTGGGGATTTGTGACATTGGAGTCACTGTTTAGTTTGTGGGGGTTTTGGGCTTTGGAATTTCCCTCTTGTTTTAGGGAAATGTCCACCTCTATATTGTCCCCGAAAGCCTCCTCTTTGGTATTGGCCCTGGTATGTGAGTCTGGCCTGTGAGGTTGAAGGTTCTGTGCTTTGGGCCCGAAACCCCCCTCTAAAGTGTGGCTTCCTAAAGGTGCCTCTGCTCTGTGGGGAGTAAAGCGCGCCCATGGCTTTGGCCGTGTCCGTGTCTTTCTTTAGCTTTCTATAGCTGTATCCACCTCCGGCCCAAACAGCTGTTGTCCATTAAAAGGCATATTAAGCACAGCCTGTTGGATCTCTGGCTTAAATCCGGAGGTGCGTAGCCATGCGTGTCTCCGAATGGTGACCGCCGTGTTTACTGTTCTGGCGGCTGTGTCCGCTGCGTCCATAGCCGATCTTATTTGGTTGTTGGAGATACTTCTACGCTTCTGAAACTCTTTGGGAAGATGTTCAATGAAATGTTGCATTTCATCCCAATGAGCCCTATCATATCTTGCCAATAAAGCCTGTGAATTGGCAATGGGCCATTGATTGGCTGCTTGTGCTGCAACCCTTTTCCCTGCTGCATTGAACTTTCGACTTTCTTTGTCGGGTAGCGGTGCATCCCCAGAAGTCTGTGAGTATGTCCTTTTACAGGCTGCCCCTACTACCACCGAGTCAGGTGTTAGTTGTTGCATGATGTACACAGGGTCCATAGGGGGAGGTTGGTACTTCTTCTCCACCCTAGGTGTGATGGCTCTGCCTTTGACTGGGTCTTGGAACACCTGTTTCGCGTGTTTTAACATGCCTGGTAACATAGGCAGACTTTGGTATTGGCTATGTGTTGATGACAGGCTATTGAATAAGAAGTCATCCTCTATAGGTTCAGAATGCAGTGCTACGTTGTGAAAAGTAGCTGCTCTGGAAACCACCTGCATGTAAGCAGTACTGTCCTCTGGTGGTGATGGTCTTGCCGGGTAGCAATCCGGACTATTATCAGATACTGGTGCATCGTATAGATCCCATGCATCTGGGTCATCTTGGCTCATCCCTGTGTGCATTGGTGATTGCATCATTGGGGGTGTTGCAATTGGGGACAGTTGCAGTGAGTGCTGTGGCGATGGCTGTGGCGAAAAACGTGGTAGAGTTTCTTCTTTAGCCACCTTTGCTTTTTGCTGTTTTTCAGTTTCCTGGAAAGCGAGTTTCCGTTTCATTTTAATTGGGGGGAAGAGTTCTTATTTTCCCTGTGTCCTTCTGTACATGGAGCCTTCTCTGTGTATAGTCTGGCTCTCCCATCTCTAGTTCTTGTCCAAACTTATGGCCTTGTAGTTGTGATGAAAGGCCTTGTTCTTCGGTATAGGAGCTTTGTTTCGGCTCCGAGGCTGGATGTTTCGGCACAGAGAACTTTTCAGCAGTCTTTTTCGGCTCCGAAGCCACCTTTTTCGGTTTCGGGGTGCCGATATCTCAGTGCCAAGTTTGGTCGGAGCCGGTATCTCGGTGCCGAGTATACTCTGTGCCGGTATCTCGACAGGAGTCGGATGTCTTCGGCATGTGTGTGCCCTTTTTCGGTGCCGATGCTTGGTCACCGTGCTTACGGGTTAAGCCATGGCCTGACGGCGGTGGTGTCCCCTGGGCTTTCATTATTTTTGTGTGAGTTTTAGCCGGGGCTGTTTTACTCACGGTTTGTTGCCTCGCCGGCTGCTCACTCTCAGGCTCGTTCGAGTCCGAATCAGGAATGGAGAATGTCTCCTCTTCTTCAAAGTCGGGGTGTCCAGCCCGCGTCAACGCCATTTGAAGCCTTCGAGTTCTCCGGCCCCGTAGCGTTTTCTTCGACCGAAATGCCCGACAGGCCTCGCAGGTATCCTCTTTGTGTTCGGGGGACAAACACAAATTACAGACCAAATGCTGGTCTGTATAAGGATACTTAGCGTGGCATTCGGGGCAGAAGCGGAACGGGGTCTGTTCCATGAGCCTTGAAGACACACGCGGTCGGGCCGACCAGGTCCCGCCGGGGAATGGAAGCCCCAAAGTGCTACCGGAGCTCTTCTTTTCTTCGGTGTCGATGTGCTCTTACTAAACCGATACCGAGCGCAAACAATACCGACAAATTTTCCGATAGTTAACTAACTTTTCCTAACCAAAACACGGAGCGAAGAGGAACACGTCCGAACCCGATGGCGGAAAGAAAACAATCTAAGATGGAGTCGACGCCCCTGCGCAATGGAGCAGAAAGGGGAGGAGTTCTCCGATCTCGTGCCTCGAAAGACTTCTTCGAAGAAAAACAACTTGTAACACTCCGAGCCCAACACTAGATGGCAGGATAATGCACAGCATGTGTATCTGCATCTACACATGCCATTGAACATATATATATATATATATGTTTACAGAAACATTGTTTTTGGCTTGTTATGGAATAGAACTGATTAAAACTGATAAATGCTGAGGTAATACAACAGTGGCTAAATAAGCGAGCTCAAAACAAGCACTGGCGAAGCCAACCAAGTCCCACCTTTAAAATGAAACTACCACGCTAATGGTCTTGCTAATGCTTGCTTGTAAAGAATTTATAAAAGACAAAATTTAACTATAACAAAGGGAAATATATCTTAAAGTATTCTGAAACTTAACATTGAATGCTATATCTTCAAGCTTTACGAAAAGCAACTTTCATTCATCAAAATGTGTGCAGAAAACGCCGATTAGAAATTAAAAATTATTTTGTATATGAACCAATTTAAAGACAACACAGAGACTTTTTGCAAGTACTTAAAAGAACATAACAGCTGTCTTGGAAAGTGTCAAACTGTTTGCCATTACTGAGTTCCCTTATAAGCCATGCAAGGGGACAAGTCAAACGAACAAAAGGAGATTTTAAAAGTGTTATGCTTCAGAACAGGAACAAACACAATAAGTCGAAGGAAGTAAGCAAATGAGGTTGACAAGAAAACAAACAAAAAGCTATAAAACTAAAATCCCACCTCTTTTCTTTCCCCTCCTGATTCTCACCCAGTGTCTCCCCCTTAACTTGTGCATAGAAACGCCGATTCTCCTGTCTGTTCCTCCATCTCTTCTGTCTAACATGACACACACTCCACCTGGCGCTTCTGCTCTTCCTTCCATGCTGCATTTAATACGAGTTCTACTGCATATTTCTTTCGCCCCCCCCCATGTTACTGTAAAGAGATTCTGGTCACAATGGTGGAGATCCGGATCTAAAAGTCAGACCAGGCAATGGACACCCGTGCACCCAAGCGGAGGCGCCTAACACCACTGTGCTTCAGCACACACACCTATACGTATAGCGCTTTGACACAGGCGGAGGCATTCTCCCCCTTCTAGTAACAAAAAGAAGCCACATCTAACTCTGCACTGACAAAACAACCTTCACTAACCCAACACAGATACTCCTTGGCCAGATAGTGCCTTTGGAACCAGAGTGCTGCCAATGGCAGAAAGGCGCTACACAATGCTGGTAACATAGCAGGGTATAAACAGAAAAGCTGTATTGCATAAACTGTAGGAGTGCCTGCGGCGAGGGGAGACTCAGGTTACTAAACACATTAAATTGGCTGTGGTTCACCGTCCCACAGCAGAATAGAAGCCAGTTTTGCTGCAATTCGAGAGCAGTGGTTTGGGAATGCGCCTTCGATGGGGGATGGGGAACCAGGAAACTGCATCTACAGGAACTGGTCGGTGATTGGAGGGAACAACTCCTGGTGAGGATGAGACGAGACGGAGAGATGAATCATGGCTTCTTGACAGCACCAGAACACAAGAAAAATACAGATTTAGGGATTACCCAACCACCACCCCTTCATTTTAGATGATATATTTGAAATACGTCCACCTGCCACCAACAAATATTTCACTGCAGCAAACCAGGTCTGCACAACAGCCAACAACCGCAATGTAATCGATATTTTAATAAACAGACATTCTCACTTGTGGTTGGCCTGCTTCTAAGCGCTCCCAACATTTGAGTACATAAGGAAACTTCATTTTCTTTTATCCCAAATGTCCTGAAAGACCACAAAATGTGGTCCTGGACACATCACTTTAGCTCTCAGTGCCTCTGTATCGGGATCTGCCGAAATGCGGAGCGAGCTTTCTGAGAGGATATCCTAATACTAACCATTAAATATTAATAATAATAATAAGCCTTGACAAAGGCAATAGTTCTGGCTTATGTTGTGTGACAAAATAGGGTGTAGCACAAGCAGTTTCTTTGTTTTGGCCGAAAGAAACTTAATTAATCAAAAAGGTAGTATATGGCAATAGCTTTCAACCAGTCTGTGTTGTGAATGAACTGTCAAAATGAAACCTTAGTCCAACTGGAACTTTCTAGAACATTAATGTTCCTGGCTAGTTAAATATTTAGTTGCAGAAGAGTATCATTTAGTTTTTCAAAGAGGATCATCTGATCTCTTAAAAGTAGGTTGCTGTTATAAATGGGGCTTCAGGTGGCTAGGGTATGCCCCTCCATCAAGCAGAATTCACCCACTCCAGTCAGGGCAAGTCAGATACACAAAGTAAATTGACCTGTGCTCACCCTCTGGTAGCTTGGCACAGAGCAGGCAGGCTTAACTTAGCAGGCAATGTGTAAAGTATTTGTGCAATCCTCCCACAAAGTAAGCACCACAAAAAGAATCCACGTGGTTTAATTAAAAAAAATAGACACTTGTTTATATTTGTAGAAGGAATTACGAGTCAATTGACAAAAATCCCCTTAGTAAGTCTTTAGAGGTTATTCTCACATGTAATTAGGGAAAAGCAGTGCTGTGATCAGTAATGCGGGTTCAGTCCGATCCAAGGATCACACAGTCCCTTAGGGACGGGGGAATACTGGGAGAGGGAATGGCTACCACTGTGGCCTACACCAGTCACTGAAGCAATTCAGTGTCGGCCGGAAGGAATATGGCGGTCCAACAGTGATCACCCCAGAAGTCCCTACAGCACCCGGTACCTCCTGGTGTCCCGATGCCTGTACCTTGTCTCCAGACCTCTGAGACACGGCACCAGCACCGCTGGTAGTCGGGAGGCCCTTGTCATTGGGAGGGGCCGCATAAGGGAAGTCTCAGCGGGGCAGTGGCCGCTTGGTTTAGCCAGCGCCATCGTCAAGGCTGCTCTGTGGGGTCTACATGGCGTTGGGCCAAGGGCGAGAGATTGGCGATGCCCACCCATCTCATCACTCACCCTGGCTCCTTGTCTGCCTGTAAAGAACTGTACAGGCAACCAAGGGTGTAGCAATCAGTGGGATAATGCAAAATGGTGGCACCCTTGCAGAATGTGTTAAAGGGCCCCTGGAACTCCCATCTGGCATAAATATTCCTGAGGATGAATACGGGGGTCATGAAGAGAGGAGACCCCAGCAATGCAGAGGCCAGCGTTATGTCCTTTGCAGCTATCAATATTTCTAAAGGTGTAGAGGCACCGGGCCCACCTCACCGCAAACATATCAAACGAGGTCATAAGGAGGCCCATATTAGGGGTGAAGCTTTGGGGTGTGCAAACCTGTCATTTCTTTCTGCAAGATAACATTTAAAAAAAAAAAACCACCACAAAATTGTCGTTTTTTAGTAAAATGTGGGGTGATGGTATCTCACTGGACTTTTTCTGTGATAGGGCACACCTTGTGTAGAGAAAATGTCAGACGAGATAACAGCAGGAGGTTGGCTCAAGACGAAAATGCCTACTAACCAGACCTTTTCTATGTGAAATAGTCCGCACAGGCGAAAATTATGCATAAATTATGGGAAATTTCACGTAAATCGAAATTGGGAGATCTTACAAATTTTACCTTTAAATTTCACCCAGGCGTACAATGGACACCACTACTACGCCACCGGAGGCAACTGCGATAAGCGGATAGAGGGGTTGCTGCTGAAGAAGGAAAGGAAAGTGAGGACTGAAGAGCAGCAAAGATGGAGGAGGGGAAAGGGAGAGAGGATAGACATGGAGGAAGATGAGGGAGAGGATAGACATGGAGGAAGAGGGCAAATTTGACTGATCGCATCAATGGAAGAGCAGAAGTGGGCGGGGAAGAGAGTGATGTAAAAGATCTGGAGGATGAACACTACAGGGAGTCTTTAGGAACAGAGGGGAAAAGGAGGAGCTACAAAAAGAAAGAGACAAAAGGGTCAGATGAGGGGGCAAAAAGAAGAAAGGGGAAGCCTGAGGCAAACACTGGCAATGCTAATAGGTTGTGCCTATGTAAGACCCATTGGCTTTGTCAATGTATTTTTAAGCCATGTACAGCACCGCTGATGCTGTGCAGCATGGCAGAATGTAAACACAAAACACGCTCTGATGCCGTCAATGCTGCCCGGGATTCTTTTATAGGTTGAACATGGCAGCACGCATGCGCTGCTTTTCCAACATGCTGGTATGTATTTGGGCTTTTAACCACTCCCATCACTATCACCCGTTCGTGGGCTTGCCTCTCAAAAATCCTTTATTTTCGTTGGTAACTACTTTACGCTTGTCCTTCCTTGGGGCGGTTTTGTTACCGCCTTGGCCATCGACCCTGTTACATGGATATTGTCCTTTTGCCGATAACTGACTGCGAGCGAACTTCTTTTTCCTTTTGCCGCTATCCTTCGCGTTCATGGCAGCGCTTTGAATCGGCTCGCTTATGTCAAATGTTTTACTTTTTATTTCCAGTTTGTGTGGCAAGTAATTTCAAGTAATAAATGTACAATCCTAATAGCTCTAACTCGAGCAAATGTGCGACCCATTGCATTGCAAATGCTTGTTATTTTAAGTTTTCAACCATGCTGCACAGCAGCGCTGCCGAATAACATGGCAAAAAAAACACTGACAAAGTCAATAGATCTTCTAAAGGCGGCCGTGATGCAGCCAGATCTTTTTTTCTGGTGGAAAGGGGAGCAGTGGGGAAGGGGCAAGCTAAAATGGGGGCAGGGAAAGAGCAGGTTAGGGGTACAGGGCAAGCAACACCGGGGAAGATTGCAGATGTAATTGAAAACATTTCATTGAAGTGCACCTAATGGGTGACCACCTACCTGTCCATTAACTGCACGGACTGCACGTAAATTCAGCCAAATGGGCATTATTTAGCTGTCGTGGTAAATTCACCAAGTTAATTCACACTGTGCAGCTAACAGTTTCTGTGGTGTCATTTCAACCTGCTTTTCATTTGCAACAAGAGACACTGAACCCGGCCTCCAGTGCAAGATAAACGTGAATGGGTTAGGCGCCCTGAATGGAGCAATGAGATATGGCGAACAGAACAGATAACATCACAGATAACACCGAGGAACGTTTGAAACAGTCTGTTAACCCTCCTCCTTTCATTCCAATGGTTTCAAACATATGTTCATTATTTGAGTTTTCCTCTCGCGTGAAGATTTTTAAGCACGTGGCAAGTTTTCATTGGTCTCTAGTGTGTTGGTAAATAATGTTGATATTTTGTTACTGTTGAGGGTGCAGTGATAAACCTACAGATGGAAGGACTGACTGGATGTAGAGAGTAGGGGATAAATGGACTGTGTGCACATGGGTGGATGGATGAACGAATGCATGGCAGCAGTGGTCAGAAAATGGATGGATGGCTCTGGGAGGATGTATTGTGTGGATGGTGCATGGATGGAGGAAAGGGTGCTTGAACGGATGGATTTGGGTGAATACATGGATAGATTCATATAAACAAACTTTTTCCCCACAAATGTATTACTCAGTAGAACATACACAGGAAAAATAACGTTCCTGTTAGCTCCAGGCAAAATTGAAATACTCCTGCGTAATTTGGGAATTTAGCTTTGCACATGAAACATGGAATTCCTGAGATTACAATATTACGCCATACAATGAAATTATACTACATTAGTGTTGGAACAATGAATAACGTACCAGAACACAAACAGTTGCTGTTTGAAAAACTGGTGCTTTTGACACCATTTTTTTTTTAGCACTAACGGCACCCTGGCAGGCAGATTTGGGTGTCAGCTCAAGAGATCCATCTCCTTAACAGGTGAAACAGTATGCTGCCCACGCCAAGTGAATGGTGTGAATCATGTCACGTGCAGAAAGCCCCGTTCTGCATTTCATTTTATGCATATGAAGTCGGTTTTGTTAGAAATTGGGCCTCTGGTTTGTACTCTGTCCAAGCAGGACCACTCACTCTAGTCAGGGCAATGGAGATAAACACTTAGATGACCCCTGCTCACCTCCTTGATAGCTTGGCACAAACAGTCAGGGGTATCTCAAAGGCAATATGTAAAGTATTTGGTGAAAACACTACAAAATGGACACCACACTAGTTCAGAAAAATAGGCAATATTTATCTAAGTCAAACAAGACCAAAACAACAAAAATCCAACATACACAAGTCAGGATATGAATTGTTAAAAGAATAAGGGTCTTACTCTGTAGAAAACAATGGAAATGTTGTTGTTACACAAAGTACCTGGTTTGCGTCAAAAATAAAGCCACACAGCTATACAATGCTGCCTCAAGTGTGGTTTCTCTAGTGCTACACAAACCTTACATCCTCAGAGCGCCAAGATAACAACACAATGCTGCTCCAGGCATGCTTTGTCTAGTATTACACAAGTCTTACATCCTCACAGCTGTGATATAATAACACAATGCTGCTCCAGGCATGGTTTGTCTAGTGCTACACAAGCCTTGGATCCTCACAGCGCCAAGATAACAACACAATGCTGCACCAGGCATGCTTTGTCTAGTACTACACAAGTCTTACATCCTCACAGCTGTGATATAATGACACAATACTGCTCCAGGCATGGTTTGTCTAGTGCTACACAAGCCTTGGATCCTCACAACGCCAAGATAACACAATGCTGCTCCACACATGGTTTGTCTATGCTACACAAGTCTTACATCCTCACAGCTACAGGATATTTATACAATGTTGCCTCAGACATGGTTTGTCTAATGCAACACAAATCTTACATCCTCACAGCGCCAAGATAACACAATGCTGCTCCAGGCATGGTTTGTCTATGCTACACAAGTCTTACAGCCTTACATCAGTAAGATAATAATACGATGGTGTCCCAGGCGTGGTTTGTCTAGTGCTACACAAGTCTTGGATCCTCACGCTGCAAGGTAATTATACAATGCTGCCTCACTCATGGTTTGTGTAGTGCTACACAAGTCTTGGAACCACGCAGGGTTTATTTAGTGCTACACAAGCCGTACAGCCCTCTTCACTTCTCTGGAAAGTGCCTCTGCACCCGGCTCAGCAGTCTTCTCATTTGCATCAGCTCGGAAGGCAGAATGTATTTAAGACCGTGTTGGCATTTTAAGGCCAACACCATTTTTTTTTTTTACAAATCCTAAATTAGCAAAGAGGAAGCAAGGACGTCCATAGATTGCAAGTGCGAAAATATCACATCCTGTTGGCTTGAACGTCTCCCTGAGGTGGTGTGAACATCTCTCTACTAATGACATGTGATGCTTGTAAACCGAGCATAATGCCCGTTCTTGATCTGGCAAGGGGCAGCATTTCTCCATAATTTCAGCACTGTGCAACTTTCTACAGAAAACCAGTGCAGGCCACGTGATGCAGCCGTCTGGTCTGGTCTTGTCATGAACTTGTTTTTCAGAGGTAGTCGCTCAGCACGGCCAGTGTGCTGCCCAGTAAGCTACCCTGACTGGCGGGAGAGACAGAGAAAGTACTGAATCCATACTGCGTCTCCCTAAATGGCCACAATTCTTACTTCTGGCTTCGGGTGGGAAGGTTGGCTCCCGGCAATGTCATTTGAAAGTAAATTGTGTTTCCTTCAACATTTTCCAGCAGGGAGGAAGGGTTTTTTTAAACAAATGTTTTATGTGCTCCCTTTCAGTCTCATTCATGTTTTTAGGTTAGACCTGTAATGGTTCCTGCAGCATTCATGGAGAACATATTGCATTCTACACTCACTCTAAGCAGCTTGGTCCAAGTTTCCTATAGCCATTAGCTTCTTGGTCTCCGAAATCTTCATCCATTGGCTTGAGGCATTGTCAATCTCCTCTTTGATCTGCCTACAGGAGTATTCTGGTCTCATCTTTTTTCTTTTGGCTGTTTGAGAGTACCCTGCTACTTTCATTTTCATGCATGAGTGTGAGAAAGTAGCCTCTTTCTAGCCTTGTTACCCCCACTTTGGGCCTGTTTGGGAGTGTATGTCAGGGTGTTTTCACTGTCTCACTGGTATCCTGCTAGCCAGGGCCCAGTGCTCATAGTGAAAACCCTACGTTTTCAGTATGTTTGTTATGTGTCACTGGGACCCTGCTAGTCAGGACCCCAGTGCTCATAAGTTTGTGGCCTATATGTATGTGTTCCCTGTGTGGTGCCTAACTGTCTCACTGAGGCTCTGCTAACCAGAACCTCAGTGGTTATGCTCTCTCATTTCTTTCAAATTGTCACTAACAGGCTAGTGACCAATTTTACCAATTTACATTGGCTTACTGGAACACCCTTATAATTCCCTAGTATATGGTACTGAGGTACCCAGGGTATTGGGGTTCCAGGAGATCCCTATGGGCTGCAGCATTTCTTTTGCCACCCATAGGGAGCTCTGACAATTCTTACACAGGCCTGCCACTGCAGCCTGAGTGAAATAACGTCCACGTTATTTCACAGCCATTTTACACTGCACTTAAGTAACTTATAAGTCACCTATATGTCTAACCTTTACCTGGTAAAGGTTAGGTGCAAAGTTACTTAGTGTGAGGGCACCCTGGCACTAGCCAAGGTGCCCCCACATTGTTCAGGGCCAATTCCCCGGACTTTGTGAGTGCGGGGACACCATTACACGCGTGCACTACATATAGGTCACTACCTATATGTAGCTTCACCATAGTAACTCCGAATATGGCCATGTAACAGGTCTATGATCATGGAATTGCCCCCTCTATGCCATCCTGGCATAGTTGGCACAATCCCATGATCCCAGTGGTCTGAAGCACAGACCCTGGTACTGCCAAACTGCCTTTTCAGGGGTTTCACTGCAGCTGCTGCTGCTGCCAACCCCTCAGACAGGCTTCTGCCCTCCTGGGGTCCAGCCAGGCCTGGCCCAGGATGGCAGAACAAAGGACTTCCTCTGAGAGAGGGTGTTACACCCTCTCCCTTTGGAAAATGGTGTGAAGGCAGGGGAGGAGTAGCCTCCCCCAGCCTCTGGAAATGCTTTCATGGGCACATATGGTGCCCATTTCTGCATAAGCCAGTCTACACCGGTTCAGGGACCCCTTAGCCCTGCTCTGGCGCGATACTGGACAAAGGAAAGGGGAGTGACCACTCCCCTGACCTGCACCTCCCCTGGGAGGTGTCCAGAGCTCCTCCAGTGTGCTCCAGACCTCTGCCATCTTGGAAACAGAGGTGCTGCTGGCACACTGGACTGCTCTGAGTGGCCAGTGCCACCAGGTGACGTCAGAGACTCCTTCTGATAGGCTCCTTCAGGTGTTGCTAGCCTATCCTCTCTCCTAGGTAGCCAAACCCTCTTTTCTGGCTATTTAGGGTCTCTGTCTCTGGGGAAACTTTAGATAACGAAAGCAAGAGCTCATCCGAGTTCCTCTGCATCTCTCTCTTCACCTTCTGCCAAGGAATCGACTGCTGACCGCGCTGGAAGCCTGCAAAACTGCAACATAGTAGCAAAGACGACTACTGCAACTCTGTAACGCTGATCCTGCCGCCTTCTCGACTGTTTTCCTGGTGGTGCATGCTGTGGGGGTAGTCTGCCTCCTCTCTGCACTAGAAGCTCCGAAGAAATCTCCCGTGGGTCGACGGAATCGTCCCCCTGCAACCGCAGGCACCAAAGAACTGCATCACCGGTACCCTGGGTCTCCTTTAAGCACGACGAGCGAGGTCCCTTGAATCCAGCAACTCTGTCCAAGTGACTCCCACAGTCCAGTGACTCTTCAGTCCGAGTTTGGTGGAGGTAAGTACTTGCCTCCCCACGCCAGACTGCATTGCTGGGAACCGCGACTTTTGCAGCTACTCCGGCCTCCGTGCACTTCCGGCGGAAATCCTTTGTGCACAGTCCAGCCTGGGTCCACGGCACTCTAACCTGCATTGCACGACCTCCTAAGTTGTTCTCCGGCGACGTGGGACTCCTTTGTGCGACTTCGGGTGAGCACCGTTTCACGCATCCTCGTAGTGCCTGTTTCTGGTACTTCTCGGGGTGCTACCTGCTGCTGAGAGGGCTCCTTGTCTTGCTCGACGTCCCCTCTGTCTCCTGACGCAATTTGCGACATCCTGGTCCCTCCTGGGCCACAGCAGCGTCCAAAAACCCTTACCGCACGATTTGCAGCTAGCAAGGCTTGTTGGCGGTCTTTCGGCGGGAAAACACTTCTGCACGACTCTCCACGGCGTGAGGGATCCGTCCTCCAAAGGGGAAGTCTCTAGCCCTTGTCGTTCCTGCAGAAACCTAAGCTTCTTCTGTCCAGTAGAAGCTTCTTTGCACCCACAGCTGGCATTTCCTGGGCATCTGCCCATCTCCGACTTGCTTGTGACTTTTGGACTTGGTCCCCTTGTTCCACAGGTACCCTCGACTGGAAATCCATCGTTGTTGCATTGCTGGTTTGTGTCTTTCCTGCAGAATTCCCCTATCACGACTTCTATGTCCTTTGGGGAACTTTAGTGCACTTTGCACTCACTTTTCAGGGTCTTGGGGTGGGCTATTTTTCTAACCCTTACTATTTTCTAATAGTCCCAGCGACCCTCTACAAGGTCACATAGGTTAGGGTCCATTCGTGGTTCGCATTCCACTTTTGGAGTATATGGTTTGTGTTGCCCCTATCCCTATGTGTCCCCATTGCATCCTATTGTAACTATACATTGTTTGCACTGTTTTCTAAGACTATACTGCATATTTTTGGTATTGTGTACATATATCTTGTGTATATTTCCTATCCTCTCACTGAGGGTACACTCTGAGATACTTTGGCATATTGTCATAAAAATAAAGTACCTTTATTTTTAGTATAACTGTGTATTGTGTTTTCTTATGATATTGTGCATATGACACTAAGTGGTACTGTAGGAGCTTCACTCGTCTCCTAGTTCAGCCTAAGCTGCTCTGCTAAGCTACCATTATCTATCAGCCTATGCTGCTAGACACCCTATACACTAATAAGAGATAACTGGGCCTGGTGCAAGGTGCAAGTACCCCTTGGTACTCACTACAAGCCAGTCCAGCCTCCTACAATGAGGGACTCTTTTACAAAAGGAAAGTACACACTGTCATTACACAATACATTGATCTCATTCATGCGCTGTATACATAAAGCAATCCCATTTAACGGTTTTACGCTGCAGCAGATATGTATTGCTTTTGACAGCACTCAAGTGCGAGGGTCATACTGGATTTGCCAGTGCTTGTTTATGTTTTACCACGCTGCATTCTGCCATTTATTCTAGTACAAGACCTTGCAGCTACTACCGAGGCGGAGTTACTTGTAGGCTGGTTGAGGCAGTTGTACAACAAGTAGCACAGAGGGGAGGGTGTCTGAAACAATCACAAACTCTCTCCTCTTCTCCCCCGGTACCAACTAGTAACAGTCCTTCTGACTAAGAGCTGGTACTCAGTGTTAGCTTACAGGGAATTCCTTTAACATGCTTTCACTCCTGACGGTCCTACTGTCTACGACCTGGTAGTCAGTGTTAGCTTACAGCGCACTGCTTGTGGTGCTATCACTCATGACTGCCTATGAGCTGGTAGTCGGTGTTAGCTTACAGCGCACTGCTTGCGGTGCTATCACTCATGACTGCCTACCAAATGGTAGTCAGTGTTAGCTTACAGAGCACTGCTTGCGGTGCTATCACTCATGACCGTCCTACTGCCTATGGGCTGGTAGTCAGTGTTAGCTTACAGCGCACTACTTGTGGTGCTATCACTCATGACTGCCTATGAGCTGGTAGTCAGTGTTAGCTTACAGTGCACTGCTTGCGGTGCTATCACTCATGACTGCCTACGAGCTGGTAGTCAGTGTTAGTTTACAGCGCACTGCTTGCAGTGCTATCACTCATAACCGTCCTACTGCCTACGAGCTGGTAGTCAGTGTTAGCTTACAGCGCACTGCTTGGGGTGCTATCACTCATGACTGCCTACGAGCTGGTAGTCAGTGTTAGTTTACAGGGCACTGCTTGCTGTGCTATCACTCATGATGGTACTACTGCCTACGAGCTGGTAGTCAGTGTTAGTTTACAGGGCACTGTAGTCATTGTTAGCAAAGCAAGCTGTGCCCTGTAAGCTATCACTCATGACCGTCCTACTGCCTACGAGCTGGTAGTCAGTGTTAGTTTACAGGGCACTGTAGTCAGTGTTAGCTTACAGGGCACTGCTTGCTTTGCTATCAATCATGACGGTCCTACTGCCTATGGGCTGGTAGTCAGTGTTAGTTTACAGCGCACTGCTTGGGGTGCTATCACTCATGACTGCCTACGAGCTGGTAGTCAGTGTTAGCTTACAGCGCACTGCTTGCGGTGCTATCACTCATGACTGCCTATGAGCTGGTAGTCAGTGTTCGCTTACAGCGCACTGCTTGCGGTGCTATCACTCATAACCGTCCTACTGCCTATGGGCTGGTAGTTGGTGTTAGCTTACAGCGCACTGCTTGGGGTGCGATCACTCATGACTGCCTACAAGCTGGTAGTCATTGTTAGTTTACAGGGCACTGCTTGCTGTGCTATCACTCATGATGGTACTACTGCCTACGAGCTGGTAGTTAGTGTTAGTTTACAGGGCACTGTAGTCAGTGTTAGTTTACAGAGCACTGCTTGCTGTGCTATCACTCATGACCGTCCTACTGCCTATGGGCTGGTAGTCAGTGTTAGCTTACAGCGCACTGCTTGCGGTGCTATCACTCATGACTGCCTATGAGCTGGTAGTCGGTGTTAGCTTACAGCGCACTGCTTGCGGTGCTATCACTCATGACTGCCTACGAGCTGGTAGTCAGTGTTAGTTTACAGCGCACTGCTTGCGGTGCTATCACTCATGACTGCCTACGAGCTGGTAGTGAGTGTTAGTTTACAGAGCACTGCTTGTGCCATCACTCATGACTGCCTACTGCCTACGAGCTGGTACTCTTGGGACATAATACTCAGTGACGTCCTCTGATGAGTACCTTTATGGTATTATTTTAGCCATATCCCGGGTACCCCCTGAATAAAAAGGATTCTTTGTGGTTTACCCGGAGATATTTTTAGACAATCATCTGGATCAGAGTTCAATATCCAGCAAGAGTAATATCGAAGTATTTCTTCAAAATAGCCTCTCTTGAGGTCGACTCCTGGCAGTACTATCTTACCAGGGTGGGACACGTGGCCGCTGATAAAGCAGGTCACACTATGTGAGTGAGCCCACCTCGTCCGCATCTTTGGGATGCCAAGGAACTCTTCAACAGGAAGGATAGCGATGGAACAACAGGTTCGTGAGTGAGGAGCCTGTTGTGACTTTGGGTACCAGGCACTTTGTTTGTTAAAGGTATAGCAGAGTCAAGCCTCAGTTCCTTCTCCATCTGTGTATAATATTGGGAGTTGATCTGTAAACCTTCCATCGGGCATTTGGCATGCTTCAATTAGTATTTACTAGCAGAAAGGATGCAATTAATAAATGTTAAGTTAATAATTTGAATAAAACACACTTTGGACGAAATAGGTTACTGAAACGAAAACTACCTGTTCATTCCTGTCAGAGGATGATGTTCTTTCAAACAGAGAGAACAGTGCAGCCAGTTGTATTCATGACACAATCTCAAAGCGACACAACGAAGCCTTGTTACGTCGCACCTCATGGTGTAAAGCACAGACAGGGGGCGCCAGGACAAGCAGAGGCTGTTATACGCCAGATAATAACTTGCACAAAAGAGTTTAAGAAACGATATCTGCACCAACAACAGTTTCGGAATGTGCATCTAGAGTGTGTAATTTGGATCACAAAAGGCAAGCAGCCTGAACTGGGAGGAAGTGCGGAGAGGAAGCAGGGACATGTCTGCCAGGGCTCACGCTACAGTCAGCTGCTTGGGATGGGAGGGCTGTGGCTGGAGAGCCACAGCACACAAAGGCTCCTTTCAACGTCGCCGGTGCCCTCGGGTCCACTGGGAGCCGGGCCGTTCCCAGGCACCAGGAGGTGAGAAGGGTCGAAGGAGGCGCCTGGGCGGCTGCAGGGCCGGGCTTGGAGCTCCACGGCCAGGCACAGGACACGGCCGACCTGCACCACGAACTGCTACAAACCAGAAGCAAGTCTCACGAAGGTCCTTGAGGGGCTGGCGAGACTGGCCCCTTCCACCCCAAACTCCTGCCCCAAATAATAACCAAATAGTGGTTTGAAAATACTCAAAAATACTCATTCAGGCAAACTTTGAAGTGGAGCTAGTAGCAGGACCAGGGTCTGGTGCGATAGTTTACAGGCACAGATTGTATCACGGCCCTGTGGTTTGAACGATGTTTACAGCCGGAGCTGGCAGCAGGACCAGGGTCTGGTGCGATAGTTTACAGGCACAGATTGTATCACGGCCCTGTGGTTTGCACGATGTTTACAGCCGGAGCTGGCAGCAGGACCAGGGTCTGGTGCGATAGTTTACAGGCACAGATTGTATCACGGCCCTGTGGTTTGAACGATTTTTACAGCCGGAGCTGGCAGCAGGACCAGGGTCTGGTGCGATAGTTTACAGGCACAGATTGTATCACGGCCCTGTGGTTTGCACGATGTTTACAGCCAGAGCTGGCAGCAGGACCAGGGTCTGGTGCGATAGTTTACAGGCACAGATTGTATCACGGCCCTGTGGTTTGCACGATTTTTACAGCCAGAGCTGGCAGCAGGACCAGGGTCTGGTGTGATAGTTTACAGGCACAGTTTGTATCAAGGCCCTGAGGTTTGCACAACTGTTTACAGGCAGAGCTTGCAGAAAGGACCGGCTTCTGGTGTGATAGTTTACAGGCACAGATTGTATCACGGCCCTGTGGTTTGCACGACTGTTTACAGCTGGAGCTGGCAGCAGGACTGGGGTCTGGATTGCTAATTTACACACAATTTGTATCAAGGCCCTGTGGTTTGCACAACTATTTCCAGGCACAGCTGGCAAAAGGACCAGTGTCTGGTGTGATAGTTTACAGGCACCGTTTGTATCAAGGCCCTGGGGTTTGCAAGACTATTTACAGGCAGGGCTGGCAGCAGGCCCAGTGTCTGGTGCGATAGTTAACATGCAATGTTTGTTTCATGGCCCTGAGGTTTCCAAGAATGTTTACAGGCAGAGCTGGCAGCAGGACCCAGTCTGGTGTGATAGTTTACAGGCACAGTTTGTATCACGGCCGTGTGGTTTGCACGACTGTTTACAGCCAGAGCTTGCAGCAGGACCGGGTTCTGGTGCTATAGGTTACAGGCACAGTTTGTATCACGCCCTGTGGTTTGCAAAACTGTTTACAGGCAGAGCTGGCAGCAGAACCGGATTCTGGTGGGATAGTTTACAGGCACAGATTGTATCACGGCCCTGTAGTTTGCACGACTGTTTACAGGCAGAGCTGGCAGCAGGACCAGGGTCTGGTGCGATAGTTAACAGGCACAGATTGTATCACGGCCCTGTGGTTTGCACGACTGTTTACAAGCAGAGCTGACAGCAGGACCAGGGTCTGGTGTGATAGTTTACAGGCACAGATTGTATCACGGCCCTGTAGTTTGCACGACTGTTTACAGCCAGAGCAGGGCCAGGGTCTGGTGCAATAGTTAACAGGTGTAGTTTGTATTACGCCCTGTGGTTTGCACGACTGTTTACAGGCAGAGCTGGCAGCAGAAGCTGATTCTGGTGTGATAGTTTACAGGCACAGATTGTATCACGGCCCTGTGGTTTGCACGACTGTTTACAGGCAGAGCTGACAGCAGGACCAGGGTCTGGTGTGATAGTTTACAGGCACAGTTTGTATCACGGCCCTGTAGTTTGCACGACTGTTTACAGCCAGAGCAGGGCCAGGGTCTGGTGCGATAGTTAACAGGCGTAGTTTGTATCACGGCCCTGTGGTTTGCACGACTGTTTACAGGCAGAGCTGACAGCAGGACCAGGGTCTGGTGTGATAGTTTACAGGCACAGTTTGTATCACGGCCCTGTAGTTTGCACGACTGTTTACAGCCAGAGCAGGGCCAGGGTCTGGTGCGATAGTTAACAGGCGTAGTTTGTATCACGGCCCTGTGGTTTGCACGACTGTTTACAGGCAGAGCTGACAGCAGAACCTGATTCTGGTGTGATAGTTTACAGGCACAGATTGTATCACGGCCCTGTGGTTTGCACGACTGTTTACAGGCAGAGCTGACAGCATGGCCAGGAGAGCCCTCCGTGTGTAAAGTAATGCTGGGCCCGAAGCACAATTCAAGTTTGCCTTAAACTTCACCTTCACTTACACCTGATGAAGAAATCCCAACTGAGAGTTCAATCATGAAGGGCTTAATGGATATATTGGTTAACCGATGCTAGTCCTGTCGTCGCAGGGATTACATGAATCAAACAGCAATCACATCGATGCAATTCTCCCTGAAAGTGGTGGAGGATACTGAAAAGGAGAGATGCATTCTGGGATGAACACACAGTTGGACTCGGGTACCACCTCTCTTCGCCATCAAGAGGGAGAGGAAGCCGGATAAGGAGCGCTTAGAAACCACTGTCCAAAAAGGCGCATCCAATGCACAATCAGAAAGGCACTAGTGAGGAGTCGGCAAGAGCTCCTGCAGCCAACAGAAGAAAAGCCACTTGTCCAAAGAATGTGAAACACAGAGCACTTCAGAAAGGAAACAAAAGAACTTCATAGGGGAAATGTAACTGAGGAGAGCGAATACCTGACCATGGGGAGGCAGCGACAGCCACATTTGGAAACAATCTGCCCACGAGTAACTAGGCCAGCTATGGACACCTTCTTGGCTAGGACGGTAAGAGTGTCTGACCGACTGAGAGGCATGTGCCTTGGTTCTGGGGCGTAGACCCTCGATGAGGGGGTCTACACAATAAAGACAGTCATTTCTGAGGGACATCACAAAATACATACAAACTGAGTGCGCCAAGAAGACCCTCTGACCTGCCACCCAACTGGCACAGCTGGTAGGCAGCTCTGCCATTGCTGGGCTCTGCATCACTGGTGTTTGCACTGCACAGACCGGGACGGGAGCGAGGTTTGCTCACCTGATGGATTCCCCTAACCTTCTTTCTTTCTACAGCAAGTAGCAAATATTCAAGGTCCTTCCAGCCTGAGAGCGCCAGCTGAGGTACCATGAATTCGCTGGCGATCTCTCCTCTACTCCGCCTTCACCCCAGTCAGCAGGGTTTTTAAGATATGAATGCTTCATTGGAGGAAGACGGTATTAGAATCACTGAAGCTGAATATTGTGTTCATGGGCAATGATGTCCACTATTAAAGCCAAATTGCACAGAAAATTACGTTAAAATGTATTTTAATCACGAATGTAGAAATTCTGATTAAAAGCCTTCTTCACCCGTCATTTTCATATAACGGCTACTGTGGGCCATTTGTAGGCATACTTAAATTCGGATTGGGGTCTTGCCAGCATCACTGCCTCTGAGAAGCGTTTCCCTCCAGCTGACAAAAAATATGCCCCAGAGAAGCCCCAGTCCCCAGTGTACCCGGTGATATATATCCAACTCTGCAGGAATATGCTCCCGCCTTTCCTCCTTGCATACCTCAGTGATTTGAAACTCCATCGTATCAGCCCTCTGCCGCACGGACACTCCAGAGGCATTTAAATGTCTTCACCATCTCTCCACGTCTGCCTGAGGTATTTAAATGGCTTTAGCATCCCTGCACTCCTTCCTCTGTTTTATTGATGCTATGCGATTTAAAATATGTATCATCCCACGCCTCCTCTCACGTGATACCCATAGGATGTTCTTATGAGTTCAGGAAACAGGCCGGATGTGGATTCCAGATCTGGACCCAGCGATCCAGGTGATGTCTCGAGAAATGGGTCTTGTACCACAGATGTAAACTTCAGGAGGACTCAAAGCTACAGATCATGCCTCAAGAACCAGGCCCAGTATTCTACACACTCCAGAACTGGACCCAAGGCTGCAGGTGAAATCTGGAGGAATGGATCCCATACTCGAGACAGAACCCAGAAGTGGACTCGGCACTCCAGGTGACATCTGGAGGACTGGATCCACTTCTAGTATGCAGACTCCGGAACCGGACCCAACGCTGCAGGTGAAATCTGGAGGAATGGATCCCATACTCGAGACAGAACCCAGAAGTGGACTCGGCACTCCAGGTGACATCTGGAGGACTGGATCCACTTCTAGAATGCAGACTCCGGAACCGGACCCAACGCTGCAGGTGAAATCTGGAGGAATGGATCCCATACTCGAGACAGAACCCAGAAGTGGACTCGGCACTCCAGGTGACATCTGGAGGACTGGATCCACTTCTAGAATGCAGACTCCGGAACCGGACCCAACGCTGCAGGTGAAATCTGGAGGAATGGATCCCATACTCGAGACAGAGCCCAGAAGTGGACTCGGCACTCCAGGTGACATCTGGAGGACAGGATCCAGTACTAGAGACGCATACCCCAGAACTGGACCCAACGCTCCAGGTGATGACTTGAGGACTGGATCTTGTACTAGAGACAAACTTCAGGAGTGGATTCAAACTACAGATAATGCCTCAAGAACCAGGCCCAGTCCTCTACATGCTCCAGAACTGGACCCAACGCTGCAGGTGTCTTCTAGAGGAATGGATCCCATACTCGAGACAGAGCCCAGAAGTGGACTCCGTGCTGCCGGTGACATCTGGAGGCCTCAATCCAGTACTAGAGACGCAGACTCCGGAACCGGACCCAACGCTGCAGGTGACATATGGAAGGCTGGATCCAGTTTTCCAGATGTAGATCCCAGAACTGGACCCAACGCTCCAGGTGATGGCTCGAGAACTGGATCTTGTACTAGAGACAAACTTCAGGAGTGGATTCAAACTACAGATAATGCCTCAAGAACCAGGCCCAGTCCTCTACATGCTCCAGAACTGGACCTAACGCTCCATGTGACATCTGGCAGACTGGATCCAGTACTGCAGAACTAAATTGAAAGCTGCAGGTGAAATGTGAAGGACTGGATCCAGTACTCGAGGACTGGACTTAAAGCTGCAGGTAATGCCTCGAGAAAGAGACCCACTGCTCCAGATACAGACTCCAGAGCTGGACTCATCCCCCAGGCGAGGTCTCCAGAACTGGATCCAGTGTAGACTCCTGAACTGGACCTAACGCTTCAGAGTTGAACTCTGCAACTGAGCCCAATGCCCCTGATGACAGACTCCAGAACCAGAGCAAAGACTCAGATAAGGCTTCCCAAATGGACGGCGCACCAGATGAGGCCTCCGACACATGTTAGGTTAATAGAAAATGTATTTACGGTGCTTCAAAGCTGTAGACTGCAGTCAGTGTGTGCACTTTTTTTTGCACAAACTAAGGCATTACCAGCTTTCATGAAAATGCTTGCCCCTTCTTAAGCCATCAATTCAGGCGCTAAAACTGTGGGCCTGGTGATTTGTTTCAGTGGTCACCGTATTCATCTGGATACCTGGGGACCTAACCTTGTGTCACGTGCAATGTATTAGGCATGCTGTATCCTTTGAAGCACGAAAACATTTAGCGGACCATGGAAGGTAGGGAGTTTTGAAATGCCTGTTTCTAAGGTCACTTGACATCCCAGGAGTGGTAGTCTATGTAAGCACCACCAATGCTTGATAAGGAGGGGAGCGCGCGGAGGAGGTAAAGTGAATGTGTAGTACCGCACAACCAGGATCCAATCTAGGCATGGCACCACACAGCATAAAACGTGCAGGTGTGCGGACATGGAGAGTTGGTCCCCACGAGGGACATTGTGCCTAGAATATCTTAAGTATCGTGGAGGACAAAATAAGGTTTTTACAATTTGCAGTTCTGCGGAGGTGGGGGAATCGCCCAAAAAATACAAATCCGCAAAAGGTGCAGAAATTAAACCTTTTGAACTGGTGATTTAAGTAAGAGGTTATTTCCTGCATAATTCTAAGCAAACATAAGTATATTGCTGCAGATCATTATAAAGATATGGGTCTTGGCAAGCTCTGAACAAAGTTGATACCTCGGTCATAGCAGATAAAGTTGAAGAAAAGAAAAGTGAAAGTGAAGAAAGAAAAGATTACACAAATGCAAAGGCGCATTGTTGACAAAGAGCTAGGACAAGCGCGAGCCGGAAGGAGAGCAGCACGTGCATGCACACAAAGCACGCAGAGGAGCGAGGATCCCTGCAGTGCACGCGGCCAAAACACAACCCAACCACGAGGCGTCAGCCCCCGGACAACCTGTCCTACGGGTTGGTTCCCACCACACCCATCACGTACGGCTCCAGGTGCCCACGTACGGCGTGCGCGTCACACCGAGGCCGCGGCGTGGCTGTCTGCTGGCGGCTCACAGGCCACTGAACCACACCGGGCCACGGCCGTTCACAGCTGTGCTGAAGTGACTCCCGAGACGGGTCTTCAACCTACAAAGGGCCAGACACCCCAAGCCGAGCTCTTGAATCAAACCTCGGCTTCCCTCAGGAAACGGGTCAAAACAAGCTGTCTCCTCCCTCGCCTTAGAGTTTCGCCCACGAAATAGAAGTCATTTTCTGCGTTTCTGGACGTAAACAGAACAAAAAAATAGGAAGATGTGTCTGCAGAGACAGATTTTAATGCAAAATAAGATTGGCAACGCGAACAAAAGTGTTCTTGCTAAAATGGTGCTAAGATTATATTTTTATGTTCTATTTCTACTGCAAGGTTAGGCCACAAAAAGGAGACGCCAATGGCTGTCACCTTCTCTGGATAAAATTGCCCCATGATACATTGATCGATTTTTGTTATTGCAAGAGGCAGTCTCTAAACTGGCCCAGTGGTAGACCCCCACTACAGCTCAGCTCTAATTTCTTGAGGGGCAACCCTCAGGAGACTGGCTGCAATTATATGCAATTACTGGGTTTAGTGCTTTCAGCTAAGCACCAGGGGGGGGGGGGTTTGGTCTTCCTTTTGCAAAGTATTACTGTAAAGTTTCCCAGACCCACACCCGTGAGTACTTCATCTAGTCCAGGTTCTATTTTAGCATTCTGAAATTCGTAGTCCTACTTCTATAATTTGACCCATGGGACTACAAATCCCACAATGCAAATGGAAACCCTGGACGACCTACCCTTGCTTGTATAGACCTGAGAAACATGCGCGTTATTAGTTAAGTCATCATTGTGACACTGTTTCAGGCTATTTTCAAAAACACTTTCTAGTTAAGTGTCAGTTTGCAGCCTACCCAAGGGAAGGTCCACTCATGTTTTATGATTTTTTTTAATGAGCCGTGTGCAGTCTCTGCAATGTACGTGGGGAACAGGCTAAGGCTACAGTTCTGAGAGCACATCAACAGCACAGGTAGCAAAATCTCCATCACACACAAAAATCAGTGATAGGAATAAAACTGAGACCCAAGACAGGGACAATGGACAACAAGTTACTGCACTTACGAGGCCCGCTGCATTGCTCTGGGAATCCAGGAAAGGACTCGAGACCTGGTTGTTCGAATGAACATAGCATCTCGAAGCAGCTACCAACTCCAGCACCTTGAGACCCTCATGTGTGATTTGCTATGCTTTATAAATCCTGATTGATTGTTTTTATAGAACCAAAGCCTCAGTACCAGGGGAATAGGAGATGGTGAAGTGAACAGAGACGACAGCAGGGAGAGGGGAGACGCCAGCAGAGATTTAAAAGGCTCCTACATCTTACATGCGCAGTGTCAGAGTTTGCAGCAGTGATGGGGTAGAGCACACCATGAGGGTCAAGTCCCTACGAGGCGCTACAGTGACCATACTGCTGGTGAGAGATGCATGTTGAGGTGTTTTACAGCTGTGCTACTCCCTTCTGAAGCCTGTCTTGCCATCCTAAGAGACCAGATGCCCCTCCCTCCACCCAGTCATATAGCTCACTAGTGTTCTCTGAGCTAACTAGGAGTAGAAGCGCTTTGGGCTGTCTGTGCAGCTACTTTTCTGCTAATGTCCGATTATCTGGCCGGCTCCTCACTAGCTCTACCTTGGATGCATATTTATAGTAAATATGTTTAATTGTGGCTGGGTATAATTCATGTGCTGACGTCACCCCACCTGTTACATAACCCAATCAGTGGATCTGTGTGTTTTGTCATAAATATTAATAAAGAGCGTTAATGCAAACCATTAATGTGCCAACTAAACACAACAGTGCTAAAATCTTTATATTAGTTCCAATAAACACAGTCCAGAATATACAGTACACAGCCTGTGCGCAAGATGGCCAATGTCTGCTCGTTACCCAACTGAATGGTACTCATGCTATCAGCCTTGAACAAATTGCAGATGGAGTGGAGTCACCAAGATTTAAGCCTGTGGCCATGGGGTCAAACAGGGCTACCTGAACTGGACGCACAGAGCCACCAGTCCAGAACACTACACTTTAAATGTCTAAGGCAACTATTTAAAGGCGAACAATCAATATGGGTGGTGCAGGTGCAGACTTCACCAATTCAGTGTTTCATGTCTAAGGGACAGAGTCAGGAACAAACCTCTGTAATAGTCGGTTTAGGCTGCAGTCATCTAGGGGGTGCCAGCATGGCACCCAGCCTGCCGACTCCCCCACCATACTGTCTGAATGCCGCACCATGTTTGTAAGGGCTTCTCTTTGTGATTCGATATTTACCTGTAACAAACGGATGGCCGGGCCACTGGACCCCTTGACGCAGAGTGTGAACTTCCTGTGATGACAGAAAAACACTGCTACATGCTCTCAGTTTACTTCCCCTCACATCCTTTTCATCCCTACAACACCGGTGCCGACGCGTGCACAAGACGTCCCTCCCCAGCATCAGGAAGTCTCTCATCATCACAGGAAGTCCCACCCCAACATTAGGACTGTGCTAACAAATCTTGAATTCAGCAACAATTTGAGGGGAAACTTGAAAGAAAAACATTCCCTCACTATGGCCTAGAAAGGCAAGGTAAATGAAGTCCATTTCAAGGAGGTGGCGAGTACACTCAAAGCCATCCGGCTGTGTTCTGAGGCGGTCAGTGGTTAGCCAGACACAATCCTTATGGGCTCTGTCACTTCCCACTGAGTCCTAAGGTATCACGGCCTCAATTTCTATTTCAAATTTTCAAACGGACAGGCAAGTGACTCCCATTCCAGCCCTGTCGTCGTTTTCACTGCCTGAATTACAGGCAGTGAAAAGCGCGACAGGTGATGTTGCACCCGATGCATCGCAACATTGCTGCAGGCTCGATTAGGAGCCGGAGTGAATGTTGTGAGTAGTTTCCCGCTGGGCCAGTGGGAAACTCGTAATAGGGCCAGTGGGCGGAAGACTGAACTGGCGGTCTTCAAACGTAACGAGTTGTCCGCCGCCAAACTCGTAATGAGCCCCAAAGCCCTTTAGACTCCCAGAGGGGTCAAAAATTCAACACTGAAATCAGAGCGGACCCCATGCAGTAACTGGTGCCTATCAGACTGGAAAGAAAATGGTGCTTATGTTTTGAAGTACCCAGTACTGACGTATCAGTAAATTACAGCTGATCACCTATCATAGCAAACAGCGTATGTGAAATGGGAAAGTTCTCACTACCAAGTCATTTGACAGGTAGGCCACGGAAAAGAGCAGCCGAGAAGAATCAAATCCGGACATCATTCTTCATGGGTCGAATCGTAAGAGCCTCGAAAATGTGGAGGGCTCTGTAACTCTACACTCTACCCGATTTCAGGGCCTTGTTCATGTATAGAACACAGGCAATTTCAGAGATTTAAGTTTAATGATGTCTATAAAATGCACGATCCAAATTCATTCAGTAGAACAAGCTAGGAATAAAGTTTATTATTTAAAAATATAGATTTTATTCGTTAATAGTTATTCACAACCTTAGGAATGTGGAAGTCTAAGCTGCATTCTTTGCCCAGAAAAAAAAAAAAAACACAACACTTCAGAGAAGAAGTCATTTGTCCATCCTGGGACCTGTGCCAACATGCATTTTGGCCTCCAAAAACCATTAGTTGTTTGATACCTGCGATGAAATCATATACTAGGAAACCTGCCACCTTCCTCTTCCTGTTCCTCTCTCTGAAAATAACCAGGCTCACTCATTGGCACAGCACACCCATTGTAGTGAGTGAGTGGCGCGTGGTTGGAGACGTGAAGTTTCTTACAGACATCTGCCTGCGTCTGAAAACATCTGCATACACAAGAACACAAGAACATGAGCAAGGCATATTGAGCATGCAGCAGAGCGGTACATTAGCCATGTTGGGCATCCAAAACCCAGTCACGGCCAACAGAAAAAAAATGTTTTTGGTATTTTGGTAAACTCTACGTCGCCACACTGCTGGACAAGTTCTACGGTGGTGGAATCGTGGGTGTCACAATGATAGGGTGGAAAACATGTAGGGACGTCACCTACCAACTGTGAAGAGTTATCTGGAGACGATGGGACATGTGTGGGCGGAAAAGATAGGGTGTACAAGTGTGGGAGACAAGGATGACCCACACTGGATGTTACTTGTCCCTGCTTTTGTTTCTTTTGCTGCACTGACCATGGTAGGCCCAGCGCATAGTGGCACATGTGTTAGTGGCTACATATGGTGGGTGTATGAGTCGCGGCAAACACCAGCCGTACTCATAGCACTTAGAAATCCCAGTTCCTCAATACAGTTAGAGCTCAGCCTGGTTCCTCACAAGGGTCAGCACTCACAATAGTTGATGGTGGCTGCTGGCACGCACCATAATTACTCCTCTCGGTGAGAACGGACTTTGTTCCTCTGCGGGGTGAATACTCACCTGGTTGATACCCCATCCATAAATGGTATTCCACAAACGCGTAGTTTGAGACTGGAGACGTATGGCTGCCTCTTCTAGACCAGGTCAGTCCATAACCTTCCTGGGTTCTCCTGGCTTAGGTGGCACACGTCCAAAATCGGCCTGATGCAAGAAGCTTTGGAGCATCTTTCAGGAAGCAAGGGTGGGATATCGGGAGCACCTCTTCCTTCTCGGTCAGCGTCAAGTCTTTTAGAGAAAAATAGTTTTTTTCCCTTTAAGAAGCCTCGGCGCGAGCAGGCCTTGGAACTTCTACAGAACCAGAAGATCACTATGATGTTTTATCACTAAACTTGCCACATTAGCAGAAACGGGATTGTTACACACATTAAGGTAATAAACCAGCCTGTCTGACTTCCTACAGGAAACACCTGCACTGCAGACGTCTGGAGAGTTGAGAAGGAACCACACAGGAGGTGAGGAGCTTTAACCTCCCAGTAGAAGGGACACTAGCATCACATATTCCAAGAAGCTGTGAGATGGACGAAAGTATTTCAGCAATACCACGGCAGCGTTTTCACGCATCTCCTCAGTGAATGTGAAAGTGTCAGGACATCCGAAGAGGAAGTGTTTATTTATCCTCGGAGTGAAAGAGGTATACAGCACAATTTCAGCTCATGTACAACATATTATGCTGAGGACCTTCCCTTACATCTGGCACGTCACTGCTTCAACTCAAACACATTTTTTAATGCTGAATGCACATCATTTAAAATACAGTATATTTCCACCCAATATTCGAAAGTTTAAATCTATGTTTGCAGCTTCTGTTTGAAAAATGTAAGATACCGAATAATCAATCATACGTGGCCAAGTGAACGATAAGCCAAAGGCATTGTCCCAAGGAACAAACTAGCCACAGCACAAGGAAGCCGGCAGCAACTGTCCACAACAGACATATGTAGGTTAGTTAGTGGTACCAGAAGCTTGAATGCCATCAACCTTGGCCAAACCACCAACAATCCATTCAAGCCCGGCCACACTCCTGCTCCTGGAAGTCTTTCCAGGTCACATACCCAAGGACATCACTGAACAAAGAAATCGTTTCAAGGAATCATGGACTCGCGACTTTAAAGTTTAAGACCGAAAGGTTCTCCGCACAACAACTTCTTATGGTGCTGGGGAGTGAACAGCAATGAGGTCTGGCGGACATCGGCAGCAAAGAAAGATCCAACAACCAATAAGTATTTACCCCACCCCCAGAAATTCAGCTTGTCAATTTTAGATTGTACACAGAGGGCATGCCTCCATGTTGTTCTTGGGTGAGATTATATTCTCCACCCCCTAGTCCAGTGGTTCCCAACTTGTGGTCCGGGGACCCCTGGTGTTCCGCAAAGCCTCCTCAGGGGGTCCACGACTGCTTAGAAAATTAAATAAGATTAATAGATTAGGTCCCCAGCTTTCAGTAGTGACTAAGTGGAGGGTCCCCGGATTTCAATAATGATTCAGTGGGGCTCCCCGGGTTCCAGTAATGACAAAGTGGGGGTCCACAGAAGTCAAAAGGTTGGGAACCACTGCCCTAGTCCTTCAGTATATCCCTCATTTGATGTAGCTCTGTTTTTCATCACTGTAATCTAGCTAGAAGGGCTGTGCTCGGTATCTCATTGCCTTTGTGGGCAAAAAAAACATAATCACATCTCTAGGTTTTCACGAGTCATGTCAACTAGAGGCTAAATGCAGTTTAAACCTGTTACCATGAAAATGGATGAATCTGCAAGACTCGTGCCGAAGCCTGCCAACGAGATTCAGTCCTTCCAATTTGAAAACTACTTTATTTCGTTCTTAAGAGAAAGTTATGATCTAATTTCAGCTTTGTAATGTTACTTGCTACTATCGCTCGCGGATGCTGCTGCATAATGCACCCAATCTGTACTGAGTTAGCTGCATTGCCCCGACTTCAGAGATCAAATCTGTGTGTAATGCAAGGTGATCCAAGTCACTCGAGCATCCCTGTTGTGCATACTTGGTGCTGGTCCTCGATGCACATCCCACATAAAGTTCCCACTACAAACTAATGGCTATGCAAATGATCCCCAATCGCAGCAACTATATGTATATTTATTTCCTAAATATCAAAGGGGAAAATTGTGCATGCTCTACGGTAATCAACCCTTGATGATAAACCTCTACAATTCATGGCTTGGAGTAATGAAAACCCATTCTGACAACAAAGGTGTAGTCAGACGACTTCTGCACTCCTACGACTCTAGTAACAAGCATTTGCAATGCAATGGGTTTCGCATTTGCTAGAGCTATTAGCGTTGTAAACTCCTTACCGGACTTTTCTTGTCACATAAATTGAAAATGAAAAGTAAAACAGTTTCACATAAGCAAGTCGATTCAAAGCACCACGGCATGAGTGTGAAGGAGACACACAAAAGGAAAAAGAAGTTTGTTCGCAGTCAAACGTATCAGCAAAAGAGCAACTAGCCATGTAACAGGGTTGATGTCCAAAGCAGTAACCAAGGAGGGACTAAAGTAAAGCAGTTACCAATGATAAATGATTTTTGAAGGGCAAGCCCAGGAATGAGCGATAGTGATGGGCAAGCCCAGGAACGAGCGATAGTGACGGGCATGCTAGGTGCATGGTTAAAAGCCCAAATAGATAACACGTCAGAAAAGCAGTGCTTGCGGGTTGCTATGTTCGACTTCAAAAGCGAAAACACTACCTTGGTATATTGTGGTGGACGGACAGAAAGATCCATGGCATTAGCAGACTGAGCATGGTCAATTTAGTTTTCCAACTTCATTCCCTCAAGATCCATTTGTATCAAGCTCCCAGCGCACAGAGCCAGCGGGATCTAAATTCATGTCTGGAAGACAAATGAATTCCAAGAATAAACCAGACAAGCTATTTTCTGACAGTCTTTATGATTCACATTGGCTGAAAGACAGAGCAGATGCAGCACAGCAAGCTCCATCTCAAATCATCCAGGAACATGAAAACCATGGAGACGCAGTGTCGGCTGCGGCTGAATGCCGATGAAGCTATTTGCAAGATCTGTGTAACAAGATTTGGAGAGCACAGCAGGGGACCTCACAAGCACGGCACACTGACCAGTGTTCATGTGCTTACAACTGACAATTGTTAATTCGGGACTTCGGAAACACCAAGGAGCGTCCTTCCTCAATGGACACACCTCCACATCCTGGCCAACACCAGATCACAACACTTCAAAGTATTAAACCACACCCATTAACATCCCATTACTTTTCAATGAAAGACCCCTCACCTCAGACTATATATATATATATATATATATATATATATATATATAAGAATATTAGAGCAACATAAAATATCCCCTTAAATTATTATGTGAGAGACGTAGGTCTTCCGAACTACCACAGGCAGATCACAACCCACCTCTAGCACACACACTCAGTTGCCAGGATCTGTACATGAAGCAGAGTAGAGCAGGGCACCACATATCAGAATACTAGCACTCAACTAACGTCAGTGCCAAAGGAACATCTACAGGGGTGTTTCAAAAAGACCAGATCATCATCTCTCCACGTTGTATGAATAGCTTGATAGTCCATGAAACATATCAACAGGGGCAAGGTGTTGGGCAGTCTAACGTAAGGTGTGTGGTGGAACAAATAATTATATACTCAAGTCTCTAAACACTTCCTTTCTATCTAGACTCTTGTACAACCTGGCGCCTTCTAAGAATGAAGGTTAGATGTGGAACGACTGCTCAATGTATAGATCTATGCATGAATGAGCAGTGAATTGATACACCTAAGCAACTGGTGCAGTCATTACACATATAGGGTCTTTGTGTCACAGACACTGACCTGCGCCAAAACTCCAGCTGGTGTTCATCCCTTGCTCATCAATTTGACAGCTCAGCAATGATCAGCAGCGACACACATACACACTCATGCACAGAGGATGGTCAGTGCACAGAGTGTGGACGGAAAACAGCGCTTAAATCAAGTCTTCTAGATGTTCTGCCATTGTTTATTTGTGCACATTGTGGTTGTTTGACTAGTCCTTTACATTTACAGATTCCACAGAGTTGTATCTTCTGGTTTTCATGTCAGGCATTTTCTACCCATCTGGGCCCACCTCGTATCTCCCACAGTTTGGGAAGTGTTCTTAGGGGTGTTGGGGCCTTCTGCAGCAACCAACAGCTTTGTAAGATCACTCTTCGTTCACAGCGCAAACAGACTATGAAAGCATTTCATGGGCAACTATCTTCTAAGCATATCCTTGCTAACCATGACGGCAAGATCACTCTTCCTCTCAAAGGGAGAACGTACTCCGGCAGCATATCATCTACAACAACCTTCTAAGCATACCCTTGCTAACCAGGACTGTAAGATCACATAAAACATCTAATAAAAGAACACCACAAATGTGCCCCTGCAGCAGCCCTGATACTGTTGCTTGTAGAAGGGCAGATGAAAACTAGCCACTGGATGGTAAAAGGACAAAGGGAGTGGGAGAGTGAAGAAGCAACATAGACAAGGGGGAGTGGGATTGGGAAGATGCAACACAGACAACAGGGGGTGGCGGTGAGAGGGGAGGAAGCAATTCTGACAACGGGGGTGGAAGGGGAAGAAACTACATCGACAACCGGGGGTGTCAGTGGGAAGGAAAGAACCAACACGAATATGAAGAAAGGATACTTGATCCATGCTCCACACAGAGAAGTGAAGTCGGCACGTGGTGGCCAATTAGGAGGCAGCAAATAGAATGACAATGAAGCCAACAAATTGTAAGAAATGGGCGGGCTCCAGGCCCCTTGCTGTACACAACATCTCTTGCATACTCTAAGGCAAGACTTAAAAAGTAAAGATGGGAACAGGATTGCGAGAAGCAGGGTTCTAAATGGCAGAATTGAAAGAAACTGGAGTTAAGAAACACTGTACAAAAAAAATCCACATAAAAATAAATGTTAAGTTATAACCTTGAATTGATGCAAATTTATGGTCTGCCACTACCTTATAATGCACTTAGATGCCACATAATGGCCTCATGGTGCTGTGAGTTACAATACAGGGCACTACCTGTAATGCACAGCGTTGTTACTTTGGTCATGGGCAAGTCTTCAGTTGAGACTGATGCTCGACAGACAAAATAATTAAGAAATCAAGAAATCTCCAGTCGATCTCATAGCTTTGATAAAACAGGGAGTAACTAAAAGGTGTATTTAACACACTATCACATTTCTCAAAGTGTTGCAAAACTCAGGTGCTCATTATGAACTCGGCGGGAAAACCTGCCAAGTTCGGCACTAGCGGTCAACAAAAGATCGCCAGCGCACAGACACCCCCACCCTCGCCGGCCACAATGAACAATCAGCTGGACCAACGGGCAGAAAAAGTGTTTCCGCCAGCCGGCCCAGCTGAATGCAGGGCCTGTACATTAATGCCGGCTCCACATGGAGCCGGTGGCAATGCAGCAGTGCGTTGGGTGCAGCAGCACCCGTTGTGCATTTCACTGCCCGTAAATCGAACAGTGAAATGCACAACTGGGCTGTGCATGGGGGCCCCCAAGGCACCCATTCCCAGCCTTTCCCTGGCGGGGTGGAACCTGAAACATTATCCGGCGGATATGTAACTCCGGCATCGCCAGGCTGCCTGGCGGCGAAAGCCTGGCAGTGGCGGAGTTACAAAAGTGGCGGTTCTGCCACGTTTATTATTATATGGCGGTCTAGACCGCCATGTCGGTGGTGGTAATTACTGCCACCACTGGCATGGCGGCCCAGACTGCCATGTTCGTAATGAGGGCCACAGTTTGGTACAATCAGGAATGTTTCTTAGATTTTTAATTTGGGTAAATGTAATTACCTCCCAGTCTTTCAGACGGTTTGGGGTGCAGATTAAGCATTAGTGAAAAAGGACTAACTTGATATCACTGTTAGCAGTACTGGCTGGTACTGCAGTGGAGTGTGCCTGGATAAGCTGGAGAGTATAGGTGCCTTGACAACCAACAGTGGCCATGCGAAACTAAGTAAGAAAGGTGGTTTCAGGGCACAATACTGAAAAGATGCATTACTTTTAGAAGATCAGTAATGCAACATTGTAAGGACACTCTGTGGTATGGGGGAAGTTGTATGTTACAGTCAGGGCCACTGGAATCATGTGATTATGAGACCGCAGCTTTTTTTTTGCATAATTATGGATTTTCTGCATGTCACATGACATAATCCATCATCGGCTACATAATCTGCAGATTATAACAAAAAAATGTTTCTAGCTCAAACAGATCAAAAGTTACTAAAAATGTTGCAACATATTTGTGCGCAGTGGAAGGTAATACGCAACAGTTAAGTGGTCATCTTTCAGTTGCTTATTTCTGTATCTTGTGGTCAAACTGGTACTAATGGGATGTATTCTTTGCCCAGACAGTTTTACCATGTTTAAAAATGACAAAATAATTAATACTATCCAAAAATGTGCAGCAGTGTGCTGCATACGTTGCATTTCTAGCCACATAATTTAGTCCACCCTGCCGCATAATTCCTGTGGCCCTGTATACGGTTCACCATATCACATTCAATGACTGTAAAGAATTATAATATAAACCTACCTACTTTTCTAAATAACACTGGGAACACTTGGGAGAAAATGGGGACCTTTTCAATAATCTCAACGTCTGTGTACTGAATAAGGTCAATCTTCAAAGGCGCCGCTAGAGAGCCACCCCATGAATTCCCTTGGTCGTCTGATGTCACCACATGGAGGGATCCACCAAAGAATCTCTCTTTCCCTTCAAGTTTTGGCACGCAGGAATCCGATGGAAGACGAAAGCTCTTAAAATAGCCTAAAACTGTGTGTGTTTTTAAGAGTCTGAGAGCAGCGCTCTGTCATTAACTAAACCAGTACTTGGAGATTCTTCAGTCAGCCCTTTCAGAGCATCACTTGAGACATTATGGAACATGATCCACTCGTCCAAACTCCTCAGACCAGAGCCTGCGGCTTGCAACCAGACTTCCAAACTGGTCTTCTACATGACCACGGGGAGCAGCCCTCATCTCCGGGGCGGTGTGGGATGGACCTATCAGGCTGCTAAAAATCCTTTCAATCCCTACCAAGTTCAAGCTAATTTTAATACGATTTATTTCAGCTGCAATGCTAGGCCAGATACTCCAAACGCACAAATTCCAGTTGTTCAAGCACAATTCCACTATAATTTCCACTGAAGTCACTATAAATCCGGATTATTTTTTATTTTATCAGAAGGGGATAACAAATGCATTTCCTACCAGCAACCACCCTAATGTTTAATTGTATCTTACACATACGCTGATGAACGGCAAGCAACAAGAGAACCTCCATACAAGCTGGTACTGGAATCTCGACTTCTGACTACTACTCTCCGAAACTCGCAAGTAAAAGCAATTTCAGAAAGGATGGTGGTATTAGAACAGGACTAATACTTAATTAACAGAATGTATGACACTGAGACTTCATTCATAAGTATCCACCTAAAGGGCATTTAAGAAAACTGTAGTCTTTTTCCAACAAGTCATAGTAAAATATTTGTCTTCAATGTGATTGTGTGAACAACAGTCTTTTTTTGTGACATCTGAGCAAGAATTACTTTTTCAAGGTAATTGTGATTTTATGAAGGGGTATTTTATTAACTTTAAGACAAAGGCACTTTTTACACAGAATTAAAAGTTTTGCTTTTGGTACACCTGGAGATTTGGTACAGAAGCAGTGCAATAAATAAAGAAAACAAAATACTTTAAAACGAAATATCAAGAAAACCAATAGCCAACCTAAGATACTCAAGTTGTCAATAGCTGTGATCCTACTGGAAACAGCTTTGGTACTCCATAAAGGAAATAATTGTAATTTTGTAATGTGTTACCAAAAACCTCTCTCATTCGCCTTTATTGTTCTAGGGACATATATAAGCCAGATTTATAAGTTCTGTACGAGCCTTTGAGCAATCCAGGCCTCTCAGACCAAACATCAAGTTACTGCAGAACATTGGAGCTAAAGAGGCAAAGTTTAAGCTTTGCAATGAGGATTCGGATTGCTAAACTAGAGTCATATATGAAGGGAGAATTATTTCAAGCCTTTACGGTCCCCTTGTTTGCCCAAATTCAGAATCTTCTTCAGTGTTTGGAGAACTAAAACATACTCAAAGATGGTGATTACCCAAGATACGACAGAGAACACTGATCACTTGAAACACAGCAACATAAAATAGCATATGTCCAAACCCTAAACAGATAAATGATGAGCAGGGATCTATTTCCATTCTTCTGCCTTTACACATGTGAGTGGCAATCTTATCCCTGGACAAGGATATACTGAGATATTGGGGTGGTGCAAAGGAAAGCCTATAGAGCAATTTAAAACCTCACACTCACGGGTAGTTAAATCTCACCTGTACAGGTAAATATCCGGGGGTCCATTTTCAAACACAGCAACAACTTGGAAACCAGTGATGAATGACTTATGGAGCAAGTTAATGGAAATGTATGCTGGCTAGCTCGGCTCCCCCATGGCCTCCTCTCCGCTATATACTGTTCTTTAGTGCAGGGTATTCCGATTTATTTTGCCTTGAGCTATGCCCTCAAGGCAGCACTTTCTCCGAATCAAAATGACTGCTTTTTAACCATTCCTAGAAATACTTTGAGAAATTATAACTTTCCCCAAAATATTCCAGGACTAGAGTTACAATAGTAAGTAAGACTCCTGGGACAACTTGGGGAAAGTTGCTCTTTCCCCAAATAGCTCTAGGACTGGAGTTAGAATAGTAAATTTGAACTTCCAGTGTCAGCTACGCCCACTGCTGCCCTGAAGGTGCAGTTTCCCAGGGTACATCTTGTGTTCATGTCATGCTAAAATTGGTCAGTTGGGGGGGGGGGGGGGGGCTACTTTATGGGACACACCCACTTGTTTCTGAGATTATAGTATTTATTTAACTTTTTAAGATACACACCTAAATCAAATCAAATTAGGCAGCGACGGAATAGTTCCAGTAATGACAAAGCAAAGACAGTGAAAGACAGAGACAGAATGAGGTGAAGCAGAAACAAAGCTGGGAAGAAAGTGAAAGAGATTGTGGAACAAGCCAGGAGACAGACAATAAGGTGGGGGAGAAGAAACAGCTCTTATCAAAATGCTTACTACTCCCAAATCAAGCTCCTGCTATCTCTAGCTCCTACTATTCTGGAGTAAAATTGATACACTCGGAGACCGTCCTCTTCCTGAAGGGCAGCAAAAGATGTTGTCCAGTCTGTACAGAGCCAAGCTTTACAACTAGGAGATCCCCATTATAATCCTAGCTTTCGCACTTGGTGAAAACTGTGTGCTCCTGGGCACTTGAATGTATCGCTCACTGTCTGGTCCAGTTGCATGACGAATTTGAGAGTGAGTAGAAAAATGCTAAAACGTTACTAGGTGCAGAAAAAGAAAAGAGTTGAGCCCGCGGGCGCCTAGAAGAAACGGGCTTTGCAGTTTTGCACTTAAGCCTGCTCACCGGCTCAAGACCAGGGATTCTCTGGCAGCCTGAAAACACGCGCCTTTAGCCACAATGACGCTAGGGGAGATCCGGAACGCGAGCAAACACACGGACATCGTCACTTGTCGGGAGCTCCCCTACAAATTAAACAGAACCTTTCCCCATCCAACTAGTGAAAGCTGGGTTGCTTTCCAGTCCAAAGGACGCAGCTAAGCGATATCGGAAGAATAGCTGACATCACACAAACAAAGCCTCCTTTCAGGGGCTCGTGGCGACTGAGTCACAGTGACTCACGTTTAGATGCACAGGAAGTCGTTGTATAATAACAGGTAGAAAAACACATGATTCAAGACCTTACCGCATGACTCTGTAAAATACAACCAGGGGTCAGAGACCGCGCTCAAAGACCCGAGACAGGGAGACACCCCCGAACAATCAGGGCTACCTCCCACAGCAGGCCGTTTCTGCACCCCCTCTTGCTGCCCGGCCGGGGGGTACAGAGGACATGTGACCCTGGCGATAAATAACCAACAAGTCCACAGGTCAAGTAAGGAACGTGCTGCAGGCCTGGAAATCCTAACTAAAGCTCTGCTTTAAACTTCACATCTCACACAGGCTCAGACTCCTTCGGGATGCTGCCTCCTGCGTCCACTTCACGTGGTCCCTGTAGCCTACTGCCTTTGCAGCAGAAGCGAAATACAGGCCCCTGCATTCAACCACCCATAACACATCAGGGGTCCCCTTCCCCGTGAATGTATGCCGAATCTCAGGGGCCCTGGCCAGATTCTGCTGGTGGGTTTCGTAGAACTCCGTGTTACGCCAGACACATTGAGCCTTCCTACTTTCATTCATTCTTTGTATTCTGAGATTTTGCTCCAAGCTCAGTTCTTCAGTTCATTGCTCCATTCATTCATTCATACCTTTGGTCTCATCTGCAAGCGTGTGCTCATGTGCTCCCACCCACCTGTCCATGTTGCTTCTTACCTTCCCACCCCCGTCCTTGTTGCTTATCCCCCCCACCCCAAGTCCATGTTTCTTATTCCGCCTGCCACCCCTCAGCTGTATTGCTTATTCACATCCCACCCACCATCCATTTTGCTTATTCCCTTTCCACATCCCCCGCCTCGTGGCTTATGCCCCTCCCACCCCATTGTTGTTCATCTTACGGATTCCCCTTCCCACACCCCAACCGCCATAAGGAAAAAACAAAAGCGCTTTGACGCAGCCAGCGATGACCGCTTCATAGAACTTTTTTCTTTTTACCATCCTGTTCCCTTCTCTCACCCTTCACTATGACCCGATGTGCAAAGGTAAGAGCTCACCCTTAGGTTAGACCTATTGGCTTTGCCAGCCCTGGTCTTCTCAGAGATTCCATAAGTTATCTGCTTTACGACAACACGGTCTGTGTCTGGTTTGTATTACAACTGAGAGCTGGTGAACCCTCCAAGAAATGTAAACAATTTGAAAACAAAAAGAACCACAAGAGGCGGCTGAGCAGCGGAGGTGAAGTTTGGGGAATGAAATAAAAATAAGTCTGGGGGGGGGGGGATGTATAAAAATGGGAAAAGTATCACACAAGCGAGAGCTACATGGTTCGTGGGGTGGTGGAATTGGCAGTGAGAGAAACACTAGAGAGAGCTGGAAAACACACGCACTCTCATGGAGTGCTTAACGAAAAATAAACAATTATGTCTATGAAACAAGACTACCTATGAAGCTTAAGATTAATGTAATGAAACTGGATCTGATTGGTAGGTACAGCACCCTCATACCCATTGGTCATGTGCGCGCTTTATAAAACTCTCCAACTAGATACATTTCCCTACAAGTGACAAACGGAAGGATACAAGCATGCATATGAAAAGGATGGCACAGAGGTTATGCTGCAGGGGAGGGATAAATACAAGAAGAAAAGGGCATGCCATCAAATAAAAAGCAAGGAAATGAGAGTGACAATAATGCCAACCAATGGTGAGCAATGGGTGGGCTCTAAACCCACTGTAAGTTTTTGGTATGGGCCTCAAGAGTCTTTCGCCTACACATGTAAATAAAAACAAGAGTCCTAAAAAATAATCGTACCGTCAACAGAGCACATTATTCAAGTGTACAAGGCTTCTAGGGTTGTGCAATAAACAGCAAGAACATGACCCAACCCTGGTAGAAGCCGAGCATGGAGGAGCCTGTTGAAACCCTCGAGTGGCAGAGAGGATAAACTGAAATGTGAAGTGCTAGAAGTTGAACACTTTGACAAACTCTTTCATAAGCACTGTTTATCCAATAACGTAGGCCAAGGGTGTCCACTGTTTCATGAGGGCCGGATGCATGCCAGATTTCCAGACTAGCAACATATAGTAAAGGTATCTAAGGGGAACAAACATACATAGGCAGAAGCCATCATGAAAATCTATCCGAGTTCCAGCTCTCCCGGGCCAGCAGTGGACACCAGTGATACGGTTTATACCGGAAGTACAGCTCTCGGGCTCAAGCTGCTTCCAGGTAATCACATGTACATGAGCGAGATGCAGTCTAAACTACTGCGATGACCGGATTTAAAGGCACCTGAGCGCACCAGGTATAGGCAGACCTAGGGAAGATCATTAGCATTCTGCCAAGGACAGCATGGTACTTCCAAGCACACGTGTTGCTCAATCCAAGGCTACTAATCTTGGCAGTGATGACGCATTGTTCTATCATATTCTTTACCACAGATAGTTTAAGTCCAGGTATGTTGGCCGATTGCAACAATGATTCTTCGTTGACCAGCTGGCCATGGCCAGGACAGCAGCTGACCGCCTCATGGGTCCCCACCTGGCACTCAAAGAGTTAAAGTCCACTGTGTTGGCCGTGCACACGGGATCACTGGTAGACAGGACACGGTGAGCAGATGCTCTGAAAGACTTCATTGACTGGGGCCAGGTCTCATTTCTATGGGCTGGCAAGGAGTGATACCTGATAATGTTACCAGTGCCTCACATGGTGCCCAAGGGGCCCGCCTGCGTATTCTATCCTGAACTGAAAGCAGAAGCATGGGGTGATATCACTTCTCGCTAGTGCCACTGAGCCACCACAGCAATCGGTGTCCAACCTCAGAAGATGGTAGATCAGCTCGCTGAGATGGCCACTGCAGCACCGAGTGCCATCAGTTTCGACAAGTGCCCTACTGAGGCACACAGCCGTGAACTCTTCCATTTGTACTGTATTCCTTCTCAGCAAATTACTCACCATCAGAAACTCAATGGAACCACTGCCGTAAAACAGGAGTTCTGTAGCATGCTTTTGCTAGCCAATGAAGGATGGGTTGTGTGTTCTGAAAGCGGTAGATTACCATGTGCGGGAATGGATCCTGAACATTCCAAGCTGGCTGCAAGACTAGAACACTAACAAACCTCGAAATGTTGGCAAGCAGGTGGAAAAAAGATAATGAAGGCACTTCGCTTCATTCGAGAATTCTTACACTGTTTTCCAAGTTTCTGTAGTATTGCCAAGTGAACGCAGAAAAAAATCCAATCAAGGAGGTAATCTTCTTAGGTAACCATAGTACTCAAAGTAAGAGGTGATATATTCTGGCAGCTCAGTTAAACGAGACAAATGTGCCATTAAATAAGTAGATTGGATAGTCAGTAATTGTGGACCTGAAAACTGGATGACCTGTTAGTGAATACAATTACCTGCTGAGACATGTTGACCTGGGGACATGGACGCCAGTACGTTTCCATGCATTGCCACCCTTTTGTTTTTATTAGTGCCAAGGGTGCACTTTCTAATAAAACTGGACTACTAAAACGAGCAAACGTAGGCATTTTTAATCTCCTTTCCCTTGGTCCCTTATGCTGAAATTGCAGGTAACAACTAAATGCTCCCCCCACAAGCTCGGTTGAGACCATCCGGTACCATCAAACCTAACGGGATAGACCTGATGATGGAGTATGCCGCATAGAAATGTGTGGGCGACAGTCTGCTAAGAATACAGCCCTGCCCGTCTAAAGCCAGGTGCTACCGTCAAGAGATTACCTGCCTTTTGGTATTATGTTAAGGCCAAGCATTCACAATTTGTGCGGAAAATCTTGCCCAAGAAGGAAAAAAAACAATTTAAATTCATGTTTTGCAGACGGTCCTTTGCCAATCTAATGCTCTTCTGATCCTGGTTCCCACAGAATTCTTTATTTCGCATAAGACAAGGTCCTAAGCTTCCTATTGCAAGGCCATGGAGCAGGCCTTAGTGTAGAAATGGTTCTGCCTCCCCGAGTCAGGAGAACACTTGATTTCGAACCATCTTACAGGTTCAAGTTTTGTTCCAATGGTCCCTCAGGGCAACCGACAAGCACTGACGGTGGCAGGTATGAGAATGTGGGATTTCTTATGCGAGCCTGAGGCAGACAGAACTCTGAACGTGTGTGGCATCCCAACTTGTACTACGCGGGCAGTTCAGGCTACCCTCACACAAACCTCTGCTGTGACCATCTGTTCCTTTCCAAGTACTTCAATTCACCATAACAGTGCCATCACACCACCCGTGCATTCAAGTCCCTTTATTAAGCAACTGGAAACAAGGCAATTTTTTAAAATATTTCAGCTCTTTCCAAGGCCACTAAATATAAACATTTGAAATTTTCAAACAGAAATGTAATCTGGATTAAAATGAGTGATTTTGCTACAGAGCTGATACTGGGCTCCAGGGTTTAGCTTCAGTTGAGCGGTTTGGGCTCCAACATCCCTGAAATAAATGCATTCTTAGCTTGGTTTTTGTGTCCAGGGCCCCGAGTGAGGTCAGCTACAATCTGTGTTTTTTCTCCTAATTTCACTAAAAAGTTTTAACCTGTCCATTTTTTTAAAACCGGGAACTCAAAATAAACCTAGTGACAGGTTTACACAATTAGTCAATCTGCACCCATAAAAGTACTTTTTGAGTGGGTGCAAATTTACTACTCTTCCCGATTCACAAAAATTGGCAGTTGGCTTGGAAAGCTGCACCAGTCTCAGGATTCCAGACATACTACTGGCAATCAAATACCCAAAAGGTGATGGGATGAATACTTGAAAATAGTCGAACCATTGGCAGTCACTCAGGGGAGCAGTCCAACCCATCAGTTTTCACCCAGTGTGATCCTCTATAGAGGGCCACCTAATGAAAATTCACACTGACCTTGTTCCTCGTAGGAACAGTCCATCCACCCACTACGATTTTAGAAATGGGAGACTTACACCCCCGAATCTTACCGACTAAGCCATACTCCCGACGAGGCTATGCATTAGAGCATCCAAGCACACCTGACCCTGTTAGGCATGTGTGTGAAAACAACACTGCATTATAGGACACATTTCTGCACGCCTCATCGACATTCCACCACCAGAAGAATGCACACTGGATAAAATATTAGGGAAGAAGGGAGCGAGTAGGGAGCTCTGTGGCAGGATATGTCCAAAAGCTCGGTGAGTCACATTACAAGGCAGTGTACGATTGGTACTTTTTTCAGGGTAAGTTTAACTAATACTTTCCCCAGAACTGTGCATTGAGATGGAAGGGGACTATTACGAAGGGGACATCAGACATATTTGTTGGGATTGCCCACATACCAAGCCTCATTGGCTGAAATTCTTGCTGCTACGAAAGTGATAATAGACAGTCCCTTACCAGTTTTTTAGTGTCGAGCCTGCGTCGCATGCGCTTGCGCATGCGTATCGCTAGCAAGACGCTTTAGGTATTTGAAAAGGGCTTGGAGCCCCGTCGACGACACGTCAGTGTCTTTCATTGGCACCTTGGCATGCCTGTTAGAATCCGCTTCCTTTGATTAGTGGAAGGCACGCATAATTCATGCCTTGTCCGGTGGTTAGCCCTCCTCGAGCGCAGCGACCAAGTACAGAAAACATGCGAGGCTCGCTGTTTCCTGTCAGGTTTGTGGTCTACTTTTTCTCTATTTTCGCAGGGCGATCTCACTGGGCAGAAGTCGAGCGCTTTGCATACTATCCACCTTGTTACACAGTTAATTGCACTTTTGCCGGTTACGTTCATAATTGCACTTTTGCCGATAGGTATTATTACGTGTGAACTGTAGCAGCGCGATTGCGCTGTTTTTTCTTTTAATGCAAGAAAAATCTGGTTGGGAGTTTACAACTGGGAATAGCTGTAACTCCGACAAATGCAAGACCCTAGTGCATTGCAAATGCTTGTTCGTTTTGCTGGGGCATCATTCTACTGAGCTCAAACATGAATTAAAAGTGGATCAGTTTCTGATGCAAATCTGTCTGTGGAAAGCAAAGGCCACCCTCGTAGCAAACTGGAAAAAGAAAGACACACCCACCTATCTCAATATGGTTCTGTTAATGAACACATTAGCTATGGAGAGACTGTAGAAAGACTTGACTCATATTTACAAACATTTCAGGCACTGTGGGGATCGTTGCTAGAATACATGCATAAGGTGTGTTAATGGTTTCTGGCTCACTCATCTAAGAGACCTCGGTCTGTTTCACTGTTCAAGCAAATATATTAGTGGTGAAAAGTGGTGGTACACATGGAGTATACTTGAGTTCTGCCTATATAATATACTGATTAATTCTGAATGTCTTAAAATGTTAAGGACTTGCAATAAACCCTGGTCTTCAATTCAGCCATTTTTTCTCCAAACGTCAGCTTAGGAGTACTGAAAACACACATATTTAGTTTCTCAAAAGCACGCTCTCAACTGTGGTATACCTATATTAAGTCAACCAATCAAAAACTTCTAAGGAGAAGGCTGGTGATAACCACTGGAGAGCTACTTCTAGGTAGCAGGAGAGCTATCAATAGCAAAGGAGCTACTCGTTGGAGAAACCTACAGTATAACCTTGTCTTCTCAGGCTAAGGGGAGGTGGGGATGGTTGCTGTCTTCTCAGGCTAAGGGGAGGTGGGGATGGTTAGTCTGACGAAGCAATGGGGGATGAGAAGCTTATAGATACCACTGGAGAAGATATTCAAATATTTATATTTAAACTATGGTGGATGTTTACACGTTAACTTTAAACACCTCCCCCAGCACCCAAAACTAAGTTCATTTTAATATGTAGAAGATCTGACACACAAATTTATCGAACAGGGTTCTGGTCAGGTCAATGGCGGATCAGAACGACTGTGGTACCCACTGAGAGAGCCGCAGCACACATACTATGTCACAGTGGGGCAAAGACCTGGCACCTGCAGAGAACCAGTGGACAAACCCTGCCTACGAGCAAAGGCTTGCTAGGAACACGTCTGTGCTCTTCTTCATGCCTGTTCAGGACAGTGTGCATGTGCAGTTCAGTTTCTGCTTCAAAATGGACACAATCTCCAGTCCTGAGCTTTTCACCTACAAACCCCTGACTTCAGGTGAGTTCACCTAATGCGCTCAAAGCAAAACAAGACTACAACACCCAGAATGCATTAGGCTATCACAGAAAAGTCCAGGACTGGAAACAGTGTCCGCGACTTGGGAGATGGTCACTGTGCATACAACAGTCATACACCTGACTGCCGCTACCAACTGTCTATCCCCTTCCGTCTCCCTTGCACCAGTTATTACCTGCTTCCTGCTAACAGCAGTAATCTGAACCCTTCTCTCTGTGCTGGCTTCCCGCTACCTCTTCCTACACCCACTACTGCCGGCCAAGGTCTGCATCCTTCTTGCAGTCATAGCCCCTTTACAGACTCTCTGCTCCACCTCCGAGGCAATGTTTTAATACCACCACTCCCCTCCTGGACAGCATCAGGCATGCTCATCCTTCAGGACTGGAGTTTTGGGGAACGCACAGTCAAGGTATTTTAGTTTGTTTTTTATTGCACCAAAAAATCTCTATACATTAAAATGTCTCCAAGTATATTTGGCAAAATGACAGTTACTTTGAGAAACTGACAAAATAAATATCAGCTACAAAGTACTTGAGAGCACTGTTTACCTGTATTAGCGACCCATGCACGTGGTCATAAGAACATGTTGTGCCAATCGATAATGGCATCCAATCCAGAATGCAGACACCTCTGAACCAAACTACCAGGTATGTTCCAGTGTCCCGCTTGACCAGTCCAACCCACAAACAACAATTTGGGCTGCTCAGGGCTACTGCGTGCCGTGTCCAGAACTCTCCACCGCCAATACCCTGTTCGGGTACCTGAAAGGATGCTGTGGTCTACTCTGTCACTTTATTTAGATCAAGCTTACCAGAGAGCGCAAGCCTGTCTGGTTGCAGAAGACCTAATATTGGCCTACCAAAAACGTACAGGAGCTTATCACTGGTTGGCTTTAATGTCACTCTCACTTGCTTACTTCTTATTCAGTGGTTTTCCTTGTCCCAGCTTGCCCATCCTATGTTTGACCCACTCTGCAACACAGCCTCTTTACCATCTCTTTGAATGGCTGGCTTCTATCCTTCCACTGCTCACTTTTAGGGAACTTTTTTCCTTTTTAATTATGCACTAGACAAGAGTGCACATCTTTTCAAGCTCTCTCCTTCTCTCCCCTGTGTTTTTCCCCAAAATGCCCACACCGCACACTCCTTATTGTTCTAGCCTTCACGTGCTCCTCCCCCACACCCTGTGTTGCTGACCTTCTCGCTTTCTTGTGCGCTTCCCCACAAGCAGGTTTCACGCCCCGCCCCCTTGTTGCCCTACCTTTTTAGGTGCGATTTGCCTCCTCCCATTTCCACCTTTGGCTTCTCCGTTAACCGTCTTTGTTTTTTTCAATTTGTTCTGCCACACAAACAAAAATATGTATTTTATTTATTTATTTACCTATCCAAATGTCAGCCACAATCTGGGGCGCAAATAGGGCCTCCTTCATTCCACAGGTGCTCATGTAAGTCATTACGCATGCATGCACCAGTGGACTGATGCGACCGTCACAGAGGATGCGTCACTGGAGCCTTTTTATTCATTTTGAAGATGCTGCACATCGTTGCAAACAAGCCCAACGATGTAAAGCCACCATCTTCGATCAGTAAAATGAAAAATGTAAGCAAATGGGGTGTCCATCGTTTCACAAGCGCTCATTTAAGTCATTAAGCATGCACGAACCAGAGCACTGAAGCAACCTCCAACAGAGGCTGCATCAACGTGTCCTTTTGACAATGCCACCCATTGCCACACACAAGCCTATCAATGCAGAGCACTGACAAAAGTAATTGACAAAACCAACAGGTCCTAAAAGCGAGACCTATTGGCTTTGCAAACACTCATACAATTCCAGTGCCACAGTGTCCAGGATCTCCCTCCGGATCACCAGAGGGACCAGAAACTGCCAGGTAGCATGGGGCAATGTTACTACGAGTCTAGCGCTCCAAAACTCATCAGATAAAGAGTTTCCACACGGATTCAAACTGCAGGTGACACCACACCACCAATGTTTCCTCTAGTGCGCATGTTTGGATTCAAGAACCTCTTCTCCCACGACTGGTGGTTTGAGTTGGGCATCATTTTGGAAGCCAGTCTATAATCTGTCCACGAGTCCAGTCAAACCGTTCTGGAGATGCACCCTCAGGGGTGCAATGCAGGGGACTTTTGGAGGCAAGGTTCTACCTCGGGAACCACATTACCCGGTGGGCAGATCTGTATTGCTTTCTTGAATTCTAGTTGACAGCTAATGATCCATATTATCTTTAGGGGTTGTTTCCAATGTTTGTATGTTTGCCAGAAAAATCTCCAAGGAATGCAGATTTTTTAAATGAAAAGATGAATTATCACAAGTAGAGTCATTACCAAATGTTGGCTGCAGAATCGTTGTTTAAATTTCAGGAAAGGTGGATCTGTCCCACAGATCACACAATTGGCAATGTGAAGGGCTTTGAAGGAGGCTCATCTTCTGATCAGACACCAGTGTAGAACCTCGGGGACCAAGGTAATGGCGTCATTTCTAACACTGCTTACGGCTTGTCTGCATTCATAATTTTAGATCTGCTATAACCTGCTGATTAGCTGTCAAGAGAACCCAAAGTACAATCGTTGCAAAGAAACACTGCAAAGGGTTCATTGCTTAGAACGTGCATCAGATCACCCTAGTCACTAACACCTTTCGACTTTCAATGAGGGATTAGGAATGTGGTTATGGAAGAACACGTTTACACTGAAATGAGTTTAGCACCCGGAAGTTACTACACAAATGTAAATTATAACAAAATGACGATGTAAAAGGGTTTTTTCCCCACCTCTAACCTTGGCAAAGGATTATCAAACAGAGGTACCAATACAATCGGGATACAATTTGCAGGAGGTCTGAGAGCGACCTTTGACCTTTAGGAGGCACTCAAACTTTAGGCAAGGTGTTGAAACTCTGGAGTTTCTCTATATGCACGAAGAAAGACCTGCTAATATGTCGCAATAAGGTAAGAAAAAAAATTATGGACGATCTTCACCAAAAGGAGAAAGCAACGCATATGTTAGTAACAAAGGAAACCTAGAAACATTCCTAAAAATGCTTAGGATGGACACGGGCGAGAGTTACTTTGGTAAAGAAGTCGGCCATGCAGAGCCCACGTGAAGGAAGCGGACTTAACAGCTGTGCCAATCTCGGACTCTCTGCAAGTATAAGAAAAAAAAATACACTTCTCCTTTAAAGCCGCAGAAGTCCTCCCCGCTACCAAGAAACCAGATGCAACATTTATTATGTTAGTAAGCAGTTTTGTCGGTCTAGAAAACGCTTTTCCCCTCTTCTTGGCTTCTCTCTCTGGAAATTTCTGACAAACCAGCAAGTTTCTGCTGCCGCTCCCCTCTGTGCGGTGATGGCAGAACACGGCTGTGCCCATTCAAGGAATTTTCCATACAAGGCCTCCTGAGCTCAACACGGTGAAAGAAGTCCAGATTACCAATGAAATGATGCAAAACGTTATGGGTGTTGCAAGACGTAATCCTACCGACAATATGCCTGGCTTGGCTTGCTGGGCACCCTCATTGAGTGCACTTGAAGTCACCGCTTATAAAATGAAGTGGTTGTCTTACACATCTTGTAAAACAAAATGTGCTTGCTTGAGAGGGAAGCAACAATGGGTGTATTCAGAGACCATTTGGGGCGCACAGGAGTGAGCAGAAGTCAAGGACTTCTGGAATTGTCCCATCCCAGTCACATGATATCGCCTGGGACTGAGCCTTCCTGCAAACAGGCTTCTGACTCTAGTACAAACTTCTGCCTAAGCAGAAAAAAAACAGTTAAAATACTCTTTAACCAGTTAGTTAACATGGGCTTCTGACCAGTTTACCATTAATAAGCTCATCTTTCCAGGGACCGCAAAGCCTGCCGACCAGCCCTCCTGTCTCAGAAAAACTTCACAAGTTTTGCTAAAATCTGGGACTTGTGCGTCCCTTTTTGGTGCACATGCTTCTCCGCCGACCTAGTCGGTCTCCACACTGCTTGGAGAGTCATCCTAGACTAAGGAATTGGCTGTGATGCTGAACTAATTAATGGCAAACTGCGCACTAATTAAATGTCAGGGCTGTTATACTGGTCAGTGCCGTTGTGCACAGAAACTTTCAGCAAAAGGTAAACTTTCAGAGAATAAATCTTAATACATTTTCCATGAAATGGCTTGCGTAGAGTAAAAACATCTCACTTAGCTGCGAAATTAATCTTGACACCCTCTACGCTGGGACCACCGCCAAACTCCAAAATCGCCTGCAACGCATTCAAAACGCCTCAGCCCGCCTCATCCTCGACGTACCCCGCAACAGCCATATCTCCGCACACCTGAGACACCTGCATTGGCTCCCAGTCAGCAAAAGGATCACCTTCCGACTTCTCACCCACGCACACAAAGCCCTCCACGACAAGGGACCGGAATACCTCAACAGACGGCTCAACTTCTACGTCCCCACCCGCCCCCTCCGCTCCTCTGGCCTCGCACTCACCGCCGTCCCTCGCATCCGACGCTCCACGGCGGGTGGGAGATCTTTCTCCTTCCTGGCGGCCAAGACCTGGAACTCCCTCCCCACCAGCCTCAGGACCACCCAGGACCACTCCGCTTTCCGGAGACTCCTAAAGACCTGGCTGTTCGAGCAGCGATAACCACCCCCTTTGTCCCTAGCGCCTTGAGACCCGCACGGGTGAGTAGCGCGCTTTATAAATGCTAATGATTTGATTTGATAAGCAGCACAAATCGTTCCATATGTTACACTAAACAGGGAACTGCAATGTTTTGTGTGACAAGAATCAAGAATGTTCCGTTATTTGCTAACAGGAAAAAAAAATCTTCGCATGCCCCCCATAAAAACCCACAAGGGAACAGCAAGTTGAAAGAGGCCAAGCAGAATGAGTGAACCAAGGTGGATCTTCCACCCGTTTTGATGGACCACATCGTTACCAGTCAGAACTGGTTCCCATTTAGATCATTTTTGATGGCCTGCTAAGCAGCCAATGGATCTTGATATGTCTCCCAGGTGTTCCTGGATCTCTCTTAGGCCTGGTAACTCATAAGCAGTGTACGCAAACTGAGATGGAATTCCACACACAGTGCAACACCCTTTCATTTTCTATCACTGGTAAACAATGAAATAGGTGGCTTCTGCCCAGTTCACTTTTTATAGTTTTACACCCGGGCCTGTCCAGCTACACAAGAATCACACTTGTCAACATCATGATCGGAACTAAGACACCACAAACAGTCAGAATGTGGGTCCGTCACCAACATATTGCACCCACACTCACGACAGGGCTTGAATCCTGACTTTCTCTGCAACATTGTAATCTCAGAGAAAAAAATAGATCCAAAAACACACTGTAACTGTCGAACAGCAACAGTAGCTCCCTCGAAGATAACCGTTTCGATTGGCACGGAAAAAAGGGAACTGACGTCGGCGAGGACCTCTTATTGCCTGTATGACGTCAGACGGCGTCGCGTGGGCAACTGTGACGTCCTCGTCGACGTGCAGAAGCTAGGAAGAAGATTTCCATTGAGTGCTGGCGCAATGGGAGTATTCATTAGGTGAGGAATCCACAGGAAGTTGTATCCATCAGAAATACTATTCAAGGTGTTCTAGGGTAGACCAAAGCTAGAGGCCCTCCAAGACAGTGGGTGTTGTCCTATCTTCCCCAAATATTTACAGGTCTACCTCTAATACACCCTTTTACCAGGGGACCTTCAAGTTAAGAAAGGGATGGAAGGCTGGGCTCTTCATTACCCAAGACACTGAGGCTCGAGTTAAGACAAAGTAATCTTGGTAAGAGAAGAACGTTTCTGCATGCGCTGACGGCTAGTACCTAGCACTGGCCTACCTTATTATGAGCTGGACTGGCCTTCCAGCACTCAAGACATCACGCTGGATTACCCATCTGCCTGCTCTAGTGAGGTCTCTCCACTCTACGCCCAACAAAGACTTGAACTCACATCTCAGGCACATGGATGCAAGACATACAATCATGGCAGTTTCTTCCAAGGATTTCTGAAGCTATGTGTGGGTGCGCGTAGTTGTACTTGATAGTAGAATGCCGGATGGAAAGTTACAAAGCGCTCAACAGTGGGTGAGAGTCGAGTGGTAGGTATGAATCCAATCATTTACTAAGAGGCAGGTAGTACAAAGGTTCCTAATATATATGTAGGTCGTGTTCCTAGAAGAGACGCGTCTTCAGCGCCAGCAGGTAGACAGATTACCAGAATCTGGACCTTATGAATGGCAGACAGTTGGTCCAATAGGGGGGCAGCCTAGGTGTGCAACACAACAGTAGATAATGTAACATACTCTTTAATGGGTGGAGGTGAGTAAGTCAGATAACCAAGCAAGAGAGTAAATCGATAGGTAAAGGGAAACATAAATCATATTTTCACAATGCGTCTGCTGGCATTAGTGAAATTATGTTTAAACAATATTCTGTGAAAGAGCGCTTTGTGGGATCTTTACTGGTATAAAGCTGTATAAAAATGTCCAATACTATGTATCTCCTCTGTACATGTTGCCTGTGTTCGACAGAGACATCAACAAACAAACTGCAGTAGAACATCGCACCAAATCTATTTTTCACATAAACAGTAAGAGATGAACAGATAGATATTCAGGTGGAGCCCATGGGTCACAGCTCTGATACCCAACAAGACCAATGCAGCCTGTCATCTTTCGGAGGTCGACGAAATAAGTGCACGACGTGTAGTAGATCAATAACTACTTTATTTTGGTTTCAAAGAAAACCATAACAAGTACACAATAGCAAGACTTAATAAGTAAAATATAGATAATGTGCAGAAATCCATAAAAAACATTTGATGTGTTACAATACAAGTGAATTTAAGTATTTAAAACCAGATTTAATCCGGGTACATTAAAACAAGAAAAACACACTCCATACTAAAGACATTTCCAGAGGGACAAAAACACAATATATTACAAAATACCAAATTTAAAAGAATTAAAACTGCTAAGAAATAAAAATTAAAAACTGCACAACACAGAATTTTGTCAATATATATTAAAATAAACAATACAAAAAATAATTCCCGACAGATTGGTTAGCACATATTTTTCCTGATTTTTAATGGAAGCACGAAAAAAACTAATGACGGCGTGGCAGATAGATTCAAAACGATAAACATTGTAAAAGTTTAAGACTCTGTTTTGCAGATCAACAGGAAGTGTAAACATGATTTGTTGCTGATATTGTTACAAGGACAACACGGTAGGAACACAAACCAGCTACCCTATAAAAGATGAGCAACAAAAACTGGACACGTTTTAACCTAAAACGAGTTAAATAAAAACAATGCTCAGGATTAGGTATCCATTCCAGATAAGAGCCAGATCCAATCGGAAGCAGTCTCCATATGGTAACTCACTGTTGACATTTCCGCAATGTCTTATGAAGGGTTTAAATGACTTATCAAGAAACAGAGAACGGATTAAAGCCTTGGAATTACTGTCAATTTTGTCAGGGAAATAAATAAAAATTGGTATCCCTAAATCTATAAAAGATTTCCTGATACAAGAAATATTGTAACCGTAACCTAGTGCGATACAAACATGGAGGACAAGACAAGAGAAACTGGTATAGGATGAGATCCACATTTTTATACAAGGTAAGAGTGGGTCTAATTTGATTATGTCCTTGATATCCTGCAAATTTTCCTCGGCATGCATAATGAATTTCGAGGTGCTCGTGGGGACAGATAACCTAGAAAGAAATGTATTTTCTGCCATTTGTAGGCAGGTAGGATTGGCCGTTGTGTAAAGATAACCTCTGCTGTATGTACCAGGTGAGGGGCAGGAGTGCACTGGCGTGTTGGGTAACTGGTCGCGGGCACTACCATGAATAAGTTCATAGAATGGGGGTGAGGCTCATTAGCTCCCCCGCCAGTGTGTTACCTAATGTTAATGACCCTACGTCACCTGGGGTCCTGATATGTAATAAAGCGCGCCTGCAGGGAAGGATAGAGGGGACGACAAGAGCGCCGATATGCCTGCAGGCTGTACAAGGACCACAACGGGTCCGGCTCTTTAATTGCCGCTGCAGCGTGTCTTGCATGACCGCCTTACCGATCAAGCTTTGTCCACCCACGTAAACACTACACTCCAGAACTAAACCCCTTTTGCAAATATTATTCATCTGGACAATATTAACACTTTTACCTCCATGAGGACATCAGGCACTGACCTGAAAATGCCCCTGCTGCAGAGATGCCTGCAGCACGTTGAAGGGTGGGCTCCAGGTAGGCATGCCCCTGCCCCGCCCAGCTTCTGTTCTGCAGCAACTCCTGCTAAGATACCTTGTCAGCTGTATATGAGGCACTATATAAAAGTATACAGTAGAGGTTAGCTCAGGCTGTCATGGTGGAGACGGGGAGCACACGCATCACTGCTGGGTAACCACACGTTAGCAACACAAAACAATGATGGATGGAATGCTGAAACTTTTCAAACACTCACCCTCAGACACAGATCTGGGTTTAATCCATAGTTCTTCTGCTCACCATGCCACCCCAGTTTGGACCCAGCCATATGCAAATGGCTTAATTGTGTTCCCCATGGGAACAGTCCAGCCCGAACTGCCAGGCCTTCCCTGGACCAGAACCAAGCATCCTAGGGCCGGTTTCAGGGTATCACCCTTCATCAGCCAGGCTAGCTTGAATCCAGTGGAGCAGTGAGCAAGGAACCCACATCTGGGCAAACCCTTCTCACTTAGGGCAACACAAAAGGATAATGGACAGAGTGTTGAAACTTTTCAAACACTCACCCCCGTACTGGCACGTACAGTGTTACCTACTCTGAAAGGGCCCTCGGAGAGGATATAGCGCTTGAAGCCCCATTGCGTCATACAAAACGTTATTAGTATGATTGAACCCTCCGTGAAATTCATTGCAACGTATCGTGTGACGACTTTAAGACGCTATAAACTATAAGGCATCGCAGACAGGGGTTTCGGTCTGTAGGGTTCGTTTGTGGCCCCCTCCACGGAGCAGTCCTTGGGCCTGCCCCCCCCCCCCCCCCCCAAGATGGATGTGCACAGTGAGGTTTCCACAGCCGCCGCTGCAGCTGAAGGCCCAGTCACTCATTAAAACCCACAAGGCGTTTTCATGCAAATCAGGAGGCCTCGGCCCCAAAACAGAAAGCTATCATTTTAAGGCCCGTTTTCAGGACTCTCGGCGCCACCCCACCCTGCTGCCTCTCTTAAGTGCTTTAAACAATTACAGACAAACCATACACACTGGATATGCCCCCCCTCCCCCCCTTCACCACACACACACACACACACACACACACGGTTTGAACACTGCTTCAGAAAAACCAACCCCAAGTCTTTGCAGCTGAAAGGGGAAGGTTTCGAGTGTTGCAACAGGAAGAACCGTGTGTCAAGCTGGGCCCTTTCCAGGAGGTACAGGCCCGCGTGGCTGGGGGAGGGGCTTATGAGAAAAGAGATGAATACACTAGAAAAATACAAAGAGAAGCGCGGTGATTAGTGAAAGGCCATAAGACATGGGGGCGGGAAAGAACATATGGGAGAGGGAGAAAAAGCAGCAAAAAGAAACAAGGAGTGGGGAGAGAAGAGAAAGCGAGAACAGCGGAAATAATGAGGGTAAGGGAGGGCGAGATGGGCAGATCACGAGTGTAGAGACAGGGGCGAAGCAGTGCTTAATTTGAGCCGGTGGTTGCCAGTCAGAGGCACCAGTACTAATTTTTCCACACCAGATATTTCCCAGACCAACAGATGGAAAGACAAACAAAATGAAAACACAGAGAAAGATAAATTCAGAAAAGGCGTTACCAGGGGAGGCAGCAGATAACAGGGCAGAGGTGCCTCCGGTGAACTGAAGGGGCCCGAGGTGGATTCGGGACTGCGCACCCTTCCTATTCGCACTCTGACATTTTATAGCGCCAGCCGCAGGTGCCCGAGCAGCGCTTTGAGCACCGGCACTTAAAACTTTACAACTAAAGCACTGGGGCAATGAAGAGAGAGAGCGCTCTGGCGCCTTCCACTGATCCCAACTTCAGCCCACTCTGTGGGGTCACATGAGGGTACCCCTAAGACAGAGGCCCCTCCTCGGGCACGAGCCCAGGGCCCTGGTAAGACCAGCCATCCCGGGCCAGTGGCGATGTCGGCCCCCGTCTTACAAAACCAGGCCTGGCCACAGGGCATATTGAGACGACAGTCCGGATGGGTGCATAGTCTGCAAGAATGTGTCATATTTAAGCCAGCCTGGCGCTGTGAAAGCACTACGCTTCCTCTTGGCGCTATTCAAGCACTTTACCAGTGTCTTAAAGCGCATGAACGAAAGGATATTCGTCTGACTTTCGGGAAGACCCTTATGTTTCTGAAGCAGGGCACTTAGGGCCAGATGTAGCAAGCTGTTTGCGACGTGCACAAAGCACTTTGCAATGCACAAACCCCGTTTTGCGATTCGGTAACCTGGTTACGGAATCCCAAAACGGGTGTGCGAGTCGCAATTAGGAAGGGGTGTTCCCTTCCTAACTGCGAGCCGCAGTGCAATGCAGGATTGTTTTGTGACCGCGAACGCGGGCGCAAACCAATCGCAGTTTGCACCCTTTAGTAATGAGTGGTAACCCATTTGTAAAAGGGAAGGGGTCCCCATGGAACCCCTTCCCGGTTGAGAATGGCACTGCAAACATTTTTTCAGAGCAGGCAGTGGTCCTATGGACCACACTGCCTGCTCTGCAAAAATGAAACGAAAACATTTCATTTTTCGTTTTTGTAATGCATCTCGTTTTCCTTTAAGGAAGCAGTCACAGACATGGTGGTCTGCTGTCCGCAGCAGGCCACCATCCCTGTGAGGGCCGCCACTCGCAAAGGGGTCGCAAATTGCAACCCACCTCATGATTATTCATGAGGTGGGCCTTTGCGACCCCCTTGCGAGTCGCAAATGGTGTCAGGGACACCATCCAACATTCCGAATTGGGACTCGCAAATTGAGTTTCGCTCTGACTCGCAATTTGCGAGTTGCAATTCGGAATGTACCTACATCTGGCCCATAGTCTTGTGATGAACTTCGCCGTTAACCCTTTCCAGGGCCAAGAGGTCCTGCGGGGGGCTTACGCAGCACTTTACAATACAACTATGACGTTTATTAGTGGTTAGTAAATATGCCAGTAAGTACAGATGCCATGGGAAGAAAATGACCGGAATATGTAGGTAAACTGACCAGCTCACTGAAACCCTCCGAGATTGTTTGCAACGCTACATTTGTTTGTTTTTAACACCAGATCGTGTGTGTGTGTGTAATTCGCGTCACTAAAACGTGAGAAAAAGGTGGGTCGCCAAACAGGGGTGTACTGGGCATAAAGAAGGTCATTTAACTCTCTACACGCTAAATTATATTAATGCTTTTTAACTATTTTAGCAGGACGGCCACTCCATATTGTAGATTACAGAATTCCAAACAGTGCCCTTGGTTTCCGACCATAAAGTCCAGGGACTGCTCCCGCCTTTGTAAATCCACTCACCCCCTGGAGAAAAACAAAATGTAGACACAGGCAGCGCACAATGGAGGTCGTCTGCTGTGTACTAAAAACACGCGTAAAACAGCAACAGCAAACAAAGGCAGACAAAACAGGCTATGTGGTTCAGTGTGGAGAAGACGTGCCTTCTTGGATAGAGTGGAAGAAGGCCCCTCGCCCCCGCCCCACCTCCTGGGGCTTTGCAGAAGTAGATACAGAGAAGGATGGAGTCAATTAGCAGAGTCCACAGCAGGGGGAACCCTGTGATGTCCAAGGCCAGGGAAAGTGATGCTGTGCCTGTTTACAAGTGGAGGGAGGGAAGCACCGCTGTAGGGCACCAGAAGCGCACACCAACACCACAAGGGGCAGAGGCTCCAACACCTTCAGCTAGACAGAGGCATCTGTTCTGCCCACTACCCTTCCTTCTGTGACCACCTAACAGGCTTCTTAGCCTCCAGCTCGGTCTCTGCCCTGCATTACTGCTGTTCCCATGATGCTCTAATGCAGTGGTTCCCAAACTTTTGACTTTTGTGGACCCCCACTTTAGCATTACTTGAACCCGGGGACCCCCACAGAATAATTATTGGAATCTGGGGACTCCCCCACTGAGTCATTAGTGGAGCTGGGGACCTAACCTGTTATTTCATTTTCTAAGCAGTCGCGGACCCCTTGAGGGAGCTTCGCTGACCCCCAGGGGTCCCCAGACCACTGCTCTAATGGCCTTCTTTGTATTCCATTTCCCCATCTCTCACCTACCACCTATACTTGCAGGGGCTTTGGTCCTTCCAACACACTCTCTAATAAACAAAGTGCTCTTGCCTGGTAAATGGTTATACCTTCACACCCCTGCCAAGTTTCCCAGGTCCATGCATGATGTGCTGCTCCATTCCAGGTTTTTTCTTTAAATTCAGGGACTTGTAGTCCTGTTTCATACTGGAAAAAACAAGACTACAACTCCCAGAACTTAAAGAAAAAACCTAGAACAGAGCAGCACATCACACACGGAGCTCGGAAACTTGGCAGCTATGTCTTCAGTGGCACACTGGGAAGCACATATAAAGGGTCATCACTTGATATACATAACAACATCGCACGATAAACACAAATTTGAAGATGTAGGAAATCTACCTTTTCCGAGGGGTCAGCCTGGATTTTTTTTTTACCTTTTGCTTGTCTCTAGATTTCTGCTGGCTTTATAACTCTGTGCGCTTTACCCCTGTTAACCATTAGTAAAGAGTCTATGCTTCCCCATTATTATGGGGGAATTGGGGTGTGCCTATTTGATATATTTAGCTTGCCTTTAAGTCCTTAGTATGCGTTACAAAATGTACCAAGGGGCCTGTAAGTTGAATGCCAGTGGTGGGCCACAACACCTATTGTGCCATCCACTATAGTGGCAGTGCAAACATAGCTTTAGGCCTACCCTTCTATCCTGCCTATATCAGTGCAAAACATGCATTGCAACCTGTCAAAATAAACTCTTTTTGATTGATGTAACCTCAATTTTAAACATTATTACGTCACACCTATGTAAGCCTTGTAGTAAACAAGATGGAATGCATGATATTTAAAAGTAGGACATGCAAAAAGCTAATGTTACCATGCCCCTAGAGTGACCAGCCCTTAAAGCTGTTTTTTTTTTACTATAGCAGGCCTAGCTGTCCTATGTAGAAAACCAGAGTAGTTTAAAATACTAATACTGTATCTCGGGAATTGGACCAGCTAGAAAAAATAATGTAATCACTATTTTTTAATAGTTATTACAAATACAATACAACTTTACGTATGTATGTCCGTCCCTTAGCAAGGGTATGTGCACAAGTCTCTAACGTGGTAAACAGATCTACAGGCCTTCTTTGGAACAGATATGGGACCCTCACTTGATACACATACATATGGCTATCATTCTAAAAGTACATACACGGCCCACCCAACCAGGTACCCATATATGGGCCTCACATTTGTAAAAAAAATATATAAAACTAGGGCCCTCAATTGGACACGCACAGACAGGCCTTTCATTTAGAAAGTACTTATATATGGGGCCCTCAGAATACAATGTTTAGGGCCGCCACCTGTTAAATATATATTGCCTCGCTTGGAAAATAGATACAAGACTCTCTTAGTAAAAACATGTATAGGTCTCACAAGCAACGCACATAAACAAGGCGCTCACGATGGTAACATCAAAAGTGTCATCACTTAAAAAAAAAGCATACAAATGGCTCTGGCTTGAGAAACACATATCAAGCCCTCTACTGCTAAATAACATCCATGAGCCGTTACTTGGTAAAGGCACATTCAAGAGTTCTCACCGGTAAACACATCCGTTTTAATAAGTCTCCATTCAGGTACCAGAGCCACACTGCCAGCCCTGAATAATAAAAAGGCCAACTTTTCGAACAATGTGTACTGAGCTCCCCAGTACTTTACCCATAAAGATACATCCGGCGGCGCGCAATGACCCTCGGTGCCGGCCTAGCGCCTCCATCATCACACCGTCTACCAACAGAAGAGGCGCTGGACGCTGCCAAAACCGGTGTCAACACCTACGTGAACAATACATATCGAATTCAGTTATTCACTGATGCACAAAACCACAGTGCCATCTTCGCGATAACAAACAACTGCTTTACAAAGTACACACAGCATTACATAAAAGCCAAACCCGGATCTCAGAGTCAGCACTCGGATTTTCTGATGCAGTTCTCAAATTTAGCCCCCTTGAAATCACCCTCCACCCCAAGACCTGCCTGCAATCAGGGAGCATCGGAAACACGGCTCCCTCGAGTTACTGACACCGAGTACAGGGATCGTCGGTTTCCAAACACTGTAGGGAAGAAAAGCGGAAAAAGTCGGCGATTACCTCCGTGAACATATCGTGAGCCTCATTCGTGCGGGCGGAGTCTGACAAAGGGGCCGCCGGGGCAGACACTTCTCTTTTCCCGGCCAGCAGGGGAGGAGGGACCAGAGAGCAGCAAACTTTTCAGCGGTGTTGGCAGCAAGGCTGAGCCTTCTCGCAGGGGATCTCGCCGGCCAGGATGTCCCCGTGCGCCTGCTGATGGAGGGGCCATGCAGTGCACCAGAGCCGCTGGGGAGTATCGGGGCCCCCCTCGCATCGCACTCACAGCCTACGAGGAAGCTGGACCGCGGCTGCTCGACCCCTCCCAGCCCGGCCCACAGTGCAGCTTCCTCCCTCTCCGCCCACAGCGCTTTTTTCACAAACGTGAACTTTATCGACGGACGGCTGAACACGACACCGGGCTGCCGGCCACGTATGGGCGAGTGCACGCTCATTCCAAACCCCCGAGGAGTCCGTCCACTTGCATTGTACTTCAGTAGCGGAGGCGCTGTTGATGCATAGCTTAAAATAACAAGAATTGAGTATTTATTGAAGGGCACCCCGGTACTCACCCCACACTCCCCTGACAGGCCCCACTCACAGCCCAGACCCAACTGTGTCAGCGCCTTCCATCATTAACTTACCGCACGGTCGTTACCACTCAGGCCCCTTTTGGGTACCTTACTCCGTGGTAATTTCCCACCCAGGTAAGTACCACTCAGGCACCTTAATCCGTGGTAATTTCCCACCCAGGTAAGTACCACTCAGGCCCCTTTTTGGTACCTTACTCCGTGGTAATTTACCATCCAGTTAAGTACCACTCGAGCCTCTTTTTGGCACCTTATTCCGTGGTAAATTACCACATATCTAAGTATGTTTTTTTTTTTTTTTAATTTCTTAATTATAATGTTTTTAAAAAAAGGAATTTAAGAGTTATGGGCTGGGTAAGGGACAGTAGAGATAAAGGATGGTAAGGGTTTTTTAGGGCTCAAGTGGGCACAGGTAAAGGGAGCTGAGGTGTTTTATGGCAGTATTAAACAGAGATAAGATGTTTTTAGGGTTGAAGGCGGAGAAGAGGTTCAGGGGCGTCAGAGTTTAGGGGAGAGCAGGGGTTTTTAGTGCTCAGGGGTGGGCAGAGGAAAGGGAGCTAAGCGGTATTTAGGGTGGGAAGACGTGAAGGGAGGTAAGGGTTTTTTAGAGTTCAGAGCGGGTAGAGTTCAGATGAAGGTACATGTTGAGGGACGTAAGGAGTTTTTAGGGTTCAGGAGTGAGTAGAGGTAAAGGGAGGCAATGCTGTGTTAGGGTTTAGGAAAGGTAAAGGACGGTGTAGGGTTCACCCCCGGCTGCTTGCAGATTTTCAGTCTCTGTGTCCCGTATAGCGGAAACAATTGCCTTTATGGCACCTCTCAGCCCTTGATCTCTTACCAGCCAAGAGGTCCCGCGCCACGTGTCACACGGGCTTAGGTCTGGCTTTGCAGCCAACAACCACTTGAATACTTCCAACATGAGCCAGAGTGGGGCAGGTCTGCAGGGCAGCTAGAAGAGGTGGGCTTCAGGCTGGTGCTTCCAGATCGACGGGCCTGTATTAGCAAAAGCCTGCCACCTCCCTGAATACCTACCCTTTGGCGGTAATCACATGGTAAATACAAAGTAATTTCTGTACAGGCCTACCCACCTCGGCTAGAAGCAGGACAAAGCACAACAGGGGTACCTGGAGCCCACAAATGATACCCCGAGGGGGTCTTGGAGCTAGCGACAGATGACAAGCGTTTATTGTTACCCCACTCAAGGGTATTTATAACATGTAACTCAGAAAGATCAAAGACTGGTTATGCAGTGTACAAGTATCAAGGCTGAGTGGACAGTGAACTCATAGCGTGCCTCGCACTGTACTCAATGCCTTTATTGGCCAAAGTTACTCACTGTGGTGCTGAAAGACCAGGGTTGAGTCCTGGTGTGGGTTCAACATTATGTGATTCTAGACTAATCACTTAATGTGTGGCTAAAACCCTACACATTCACTAAAATAACAATATAAGTTAGTGTAAGGCATCCCTGAAAACTTTCCTAGGTCCGTGCAAGTTTCCTAGGTCCATGCGTGGTGCGCTGTTCTAGCCTTTGATTGGAATTCTGGGACTTGTAGTCTTGTTCATCCCATTATAAAACATGACTTCAAGTCCCAGAATTCAAAGGAAAAACACCTGGACTGATGCAGCATATGATGCATGGATCTGGGAAACTTGTCAGTTGTGGTAATGTAACCTTGTGCTCATGTAAAGCGCTCTAAAGCCCTTGAGTCAAGTCCACGTTCTATAACTGTGTAACAAAATCCAGACTCGGTCACGTACAAATTAGTTTCGTATAACAGGAAAGTGGATTTTTCAAATAACTTCATTACAATGTATCAGACTATTTCCAATTTAACTACAGCTACCGAAGCACAACTGTTTAACAAATTGAAGAGAATTCCATTCTAGCATGGCGGTTTCGTTTTCGCAGGGTTGGAAAGCTGTCCCTAGTGAATTGCACTTCCGGCAAAGGGCAGTCATTTTGGATTGGTGACGCTCCCTTTGACTGTGATTGGACCCCAGAAACGCCCCCACAGCAGCCATATTGACTAAATTTAAATTCGACTATGCAGTTAACAGTTACGAAACAAAGTCTGTCATCGTGGCAGACATGTTGGAATGGTACATATTCACATCGCCTGCAACAACCATGTAAGTAAACTTCTTTGTAGAGTTAGATTGGTGCCGATTTTCTGATTAATAAATCATGGAAATCATGCAGCGGGTCCCTATGCCTGGAAATTAGACTATAGATACAATTAACTAATATTATAAAAACAGTAACACTGGATTACATTCATATTTTTTTGTTTGCACAGGAATTGTAATTTGCCACTTATAATCAATCCCATAGCTGTCAAGTTTCAAGACAGCCCTGGCAAGTGCCACGCATCTTGCGTTAAAATAACACATTTTCGGCAATTTCCTCGCATTGTTGCAATGCTCAGACGGCAAATAAAAAAAAACCTAGATTGGATCATTTAGTGAAGTATGGAGCTGCCAATCGTGCACGCGCAGTAAGCAGTGGCTATGCTGGAGCCATTCATATTGCAGTTAATTACAAAATAAGTGTAAGTAATCCCTGCACCTCTATTCAAGCGTGCACATTCTTGCACGTGAACTCAATATATATTGCTGCTGTAGCCACCAGATGCTCAAGCCCCACTACTGCCAAGCCTTATAGGCTATCACCCTGTGTCATATCAGCTTGCAGTACACAATCTTGTTTTTGATCTAATGCAACTTGTCCATACGACCCTGAGATTCAAATGCCCTATCTTTTTATATCTCCACTGGCACGCCTGGCACCATTTGCTTGAGTGTGTATGAGTAAAAAGAAGCAACCATCACTTCAAAGGGTGCTTCATTCTTTAATATGGTCTGGGCACATCCTACGTCAACTACAATTAGAATTGCCGAAGGACAAGAAGAAAAATATGCAGCATGCTGAGTGCCAACAATATGTGTCATTCACATACACTGATACTTTATAATAGTTCCTCTGTCTGGTAACGTTTGAAGGTCAGGCCTCAACGAGTACTAAGATCCATGACCTCAGCCGTGTGAAAATGAGAAAGTCATTCGGGGACCCTATTTTCACACTCTCTTTAAAGCTCAGGGCTTTGAGTGCCAGGTAAGTGGGTCCTTGGCAGTTCCAAACAAACCATTGATGTAATTTGGTATTTTCCATGGTAGTTCTTCCTCCTCAAATTCATTATTATTACATGGCCCTTTTCAACCACCCACTTTCTCCCTTTTGATCATTTCAAGCCCTGGATAGCTCTTGAATGCTGAGATGTTACAAGTGATTTGCTGTTCACCTCTCAACACCGTTACCATGGTTCCTTTCTTCTCCAGGACTTTGAGATGCCTTGTTTCAAACAGCATGCAGATCTTCCCTTTAGGATCATGGTACTGCATGCAAATGAAGTCCCCTTTCTGGACGGTTAAGGTTCATGTCCCTTTCCAGCACCTCAACTTCATCAGGCCACAGTATCTTAAAGTTCAGTGCGTCTAGTCTCTACGATAAGAGAACAGGGACAAACTAGTGATGTGATGGCAAAGTGTGATGACAAACTGGCGATGTGATGCAATGTGAAGGGAGTGTGTATTCTCTAAATCAGGGATTTCCAACCTAGTGAGAGCTACTTCTGATAAGAGAAAATCATTGTGAGCTACTGAAGGCTAAGCAACTCACACATTGTTATCAGACTTCCCTACGCCCAGTGGCATTGACTTTAAGCCTAATGTCCATAAAGCCAGACAGTATGGTTTGGACAAAATACTATGACAGGGCTGCTCTGTGTGTCAGTGAGAGCATGGTCTTCGGGGATGTATAAACGTGTGTGTTTGAATGGGATATATGTGTATGGGTGACAGAGCGCCTGTGTTGTATGTGCTTGTAATACAGGACATACAATTCACCATATGTGACACCTTTAAATGTTTGCCACAAACATACTACCATTTTTTAATGGGAGAAATTTAAAATGCAGAAAAATATTCTGCAAAAATGTTCATAATATGAAAGATTTTCTGCACTTTACATTTTTTCCACTTAAAATAATGGCTGTATTTTTCAGCTATAAACTGTAAACTTCGCACTTGTATAGCGCACTACTCACCCGTTAGGGGCTCAAGGCGCTGTACGCATTCCGCTATGGAACCCCTCCTGGCTTTTCCCCGTGAGGTGCCTAATCCTGGGTGTAGGAGGCTGGCCTGGCTTATAGTGGGTACCTTGTGGTACTTACACCTTGTGCCAGGTCCAGTTATCCCTTATTAGTAGAATAGAGGTGTTTCTAGCAGCTTAGGCTGTTAGAGGTAGCTATGGCAAAGCAGCTTAGGCTGAACTAGGAGACATGCAAAGCCCCTACTATATCACTTATATCATATAGCACAATATCATAAGAAAACACAATACTCAGAGTTACTAAAAATAAAGGTACTTTATTTTAGTGACAATATGCCAAAAGTAACTCAGAGGATACCCTCACTTAGGAGGTAAGTAATATACACAAATTAAACCCAAAACAGGTAAGTAACAGAAAAGTAGTGCAAACAATGTAGAATCACAATAGGATGCAATAGGTAGACATAGGCCTAGGGGCAACACAAACCATATACTCCAAAAGTGGAAAGCGAATCACGAATGGACCCCAGGCCTATGGGAGATTGTAGAGGGTCGATGAGACTGTAAGAAAACAGTAAGGGTGTCCAAAAGACCCCACCCAAAAGACCCTGAAAAGTAGGAGTAAAGTTACCCTACTACCCCAGAAAGACACAATAGTCGTGATAGGGTATTCTGCAAGAACTACATCTGCCAGCAAAACACTGAAGACAGATTCCTGGACCTGAGGACCTGTAAAGGAAGGGGACCAAGTCCAAGAGTCACGAAAGTGTCCTGGGGGGGCAGGAGCCCACTAAACCCCAGATGAAGTTGCAAAAGGGCTGCCTCTGGGTGGAAGAACCCGAAGATTCTGCCACAACAAAAAGGGCTAGGAACTTCTCCTTTGGATGGAAGATGTCCCACGGCGTGCTGGAGGTTGCAGAAGTGTTTCCAGGCCGAAATACCGCAAACAAGCCTTGCTAGCTGCAAGAGTCGCGGTTGAGGATTTTGGGTGCTGCTGGGGACCAGGAAGGACCAGGATGTCGCCCCTTGGAGGATGAGACAGAGGGGGCACTCAGCAACTCAGAAAGCCCCCCCAGAAGCAGGCAGCACCCGCAGAAGTACCGGAGCAGGCACTTAGAAGATCTGAGGACAGCGGTCGACTCAGAGTCACAAAGGAGGGTCCCACGACGTCGGAGTCCAACTCAGCGAGTTGGGCAATGCAGGACGGAGTGCTGGGGACCCTGGCTAGGCTGTGCACACAGAAAGTCCTGGAAAAGTGCACAGAAGCCGGAGCAGCTGCAAAACACGCAGTACACAGGTTTGCTGTCTGGCGTGGGGAGGCAAGGATTTACCTCCACCAAATTTGGACAGAAGGGCCACTGGACTGTGGGAGACACTTGAACCCAGCTCCTGTGTTCCAGGGACCACGCTCGTCAGGATGAGAAGGGACCCAGAGGACCGGTGATGCAGAAGTTTGGTGCCTGCGTTGGCAGGGGGAAGATTCCGTCGACCCACGACCAGATTTCTTCTTAGCTACCAGTGCAGGGTGAAGGCAGACAGCCCAGAGGACAATGACCACCAGGAAACAGTTGAGAAAGCCGGCAGGATGAGGTGCTACAATGTTGCTGGTAGTCGTCTTGCTACTTTGTTACAGTTTTGCAGGCGTCCTGAAGCAGTCAGCGGTCGATCCTTGGCATAAGTCGAAGAGGGAAGCGCAGAGGAACTCTGGTGAGCTCTTGCATTCGTTATCTGAGGAACAGCCCAGAGGAGAGACCCTAAATAGCCAGAAAAGGAGGTTTGGCTACTAAGAAAGGAGGCTGGCTACTGAAAGAGGTAAGCACCTATCAGGAGGGGTCTCTGACGTCACCTGCTGGCACTGGCAACTCAGAGCAGTCCATTGTGCCCCAACACCTCTGAATCCAAGATGGCAGAGGTCTGGGACACACTGGAGGAGCTCTGGGCACCTCCCCTGGGAGGTACTGGTCAGGGGAGTGGTCACTCCCCTTTCCTTTGTCCAGTTTTGCGCCAGAGCAGGGCTGGGGGATCCCTGAACCGGTGTAGACTGGCTTATGCAGAGATGGGCACCATCTGTGCCCATCAAAGTATTTCAAAAGGCTGGGGGAGGCTACTCCTCCCCAGCCCTTCACACCCATTTCCAAAGGGAGAGGGTGTAACACCCTCTCTCAGAGGAAATCCTTTGTTCTGCCTTCCCGGGACTGGGCTGCCCAGACCCCAGGGGGGGCAGAAACCTGTCTGAGGGATTGGCAGCAGCTGCAGTGCAGACCCCAGAAAGGCAGTTTGGCAGTACCCGGGTTCTGTGCTAGAGACCCGGGGATCCATGGACAATTCCATGATCCTAGACATGTTACATGGCCATGTTTGGAGTTACCATTGTGACGCTACACATAGGTAGTGACCTATGTGTAGTGCACACGTGTAATGGTGTCCCCGCGCTCACAAAGTCCCGGGAATTTGCTCTGAACAATGTGGGGGCACCTTGGCTAGTGCCAGGGTGTCCACACACTAAGTAACTTGGCACCTAACCTTCACCAAGTGAGGGTTAGACATCACCGTCCTCTAGTGAGACAAGGTCATTTCTGTGGGATCCCCACACCCCCCTGGGACCACCTCTTCCCCAAGCGCTACACTGGCCAACCCCTTGGTCTGCCCACCGCTGGATGGTGGTGTCCACTTGGGACACTTGGGATCTCCCTTCATGTGACCCTCCTGGTCACAAGCAAAGCACTTACGGTGCCCTGCCTCTGCAGGCTTTCCTGCAGAGGCCCATGGTTTCTTATCTCCTGGGGGGGTGGGATTTCTTACCCGGGTTACTAGATTGGGGCCCTTTGGAAGACTCCTTTTGTTTACCCTTGTCCCCCCCACTCTGCTGCTGGGAACCCTGCCCACCTTTGGCAGAATCTCCCCCATATACCTTTTTGTGGACTCTGGTACTCACCCAGCGGTCCGCCTCCATAGCAAGCTTCCTGGGGTCAGTCAGCCTGCTATCAGTCAAGTGCTGGCGCAGCTCTTCAAAACACAGACTAGACAAGTGCTCCCACGCAATTAAGTTGTACAGCTCCTGAAAATCTGTCACATTACTGCCCTTCACCCAACCAGCCAGTGTTCTGCAAAACGAATCTACACACTCTAACCAGGTCTGGCACTCAGTTTTCTTACTCTGCCTAAACTGATCCCTGTACTTGTCAGGAGTGAGACCATACCGAGTGAGAAGGGCCTCCTTCATGTCAGCGTAGGTGAGGTTGTACCACTTACCCAAAGCTAGCAAAGTGTCCCTTCCCTCCTCTGTGAAGTGGTTCCACAATCCTGCTCCCCAATTCTTCTCCGGGACCCCATTCATGTGGATGGACGCCTCATATCCCTGAAACCACCTCTGTATGTCATCGCCATTCTTGTACTCTCTCCCTACGTTTTTAGGAATGTGCACAATTCTGTCTGACTGCACTGAGGAATTGCTGCCACCATCCTGGCTGGACCTGCTCCTCACATCCAGCTCTTTTACTTTAAGCTCATGGTCCAAAAGCATCTTTATGGCTCGCTGCTCCCTCTGAGCCTCCATTTTTAATCTCTCCAACTCAATCTGGTGCCTCCTGGCTTCTCTCCTGTCCTCCAGCTCCTCTGGAGTCAATCCTTTTGATCCACCACTGCTGCTTGGCACAGGGGGTACCCCCCCCAGGCAGCTCCGGCACCCTCAGTACATTTTCCCTAGAATTTGTGTCAGTAGACTCTCCATTTGGATCCTCAGACTGCCCACTGGCAGTTCTGGCTGCTACCCAGGCCCTCAGCGCCTTCTGTAGCTCCTCCTTTTTGGTGAGGCCTCTGATCTGAACTTTGAGGTTTTTACAAACTGCCTTCAGTTCCTTCATGGAATAGGTTTCCAACCTATCCTCCTCAAAAACCAAATCCTGGGATGCAACTGAAGATGCTCTTAATTGAGACATGATGTTGTTGGGGTTCACTTGAACTCAAGATCAAAAATAGTTCAAAGAGAAGAAAATCAAAAACAAAAAAATTGTATGTGGCACATAATGGTCTGCGATATGGTAGTAGTGTACACCAATCACTGTAGGTCAAGTGCAAATGCAAGTCCTATCCCACCGCTGCCACCAATGTTAGAAGAAATGGGGTCTCTAGTTGGCAGTCGGTTTGCACCCTGTCCAAGTAGGGACCCTCACTCTAGTCAGGATAAGGGAGATACCCGCTCAGATAACCCCTGCTCACCCCCTTGGTAGCTTGGCACGAGCAGTCAGGCTTATCTCAGAAGCAATGTGTAAAGCATTTGCACATAACACACAGTAATAAGTGAAAACATTACAAAAGGACACCACACCAGTTTTAGAAAACTAGCCAATATTTATCTATATAAAACAAGACCAAATACGATAAAAAATCCAACATACAGTAATAAAAATATGAATGCTGCAAGATGTACTTAACACAGTTCCTTGAAGTCGATAACTTCACCTGGGGCTATCACGGTGTCGTGAACAACAAAACAAAAAGTTCAGGCTGGCCTCGGCGTCGCGGCCCAGCTGCGGTGTCGGGAAGACCCACAAACAGTACCTTGGATTCGTAGGGCATCGTGATCCTCGCGGTGAGCTCTGGACAGCACCGTCGCTGGTGTCGGTTCCATAGTCGGTGCAGTAGTCTTCGGGCCCTTGAAGTCACGCACCTCGGGGATCGAACTCCGGGCTGATGAAATCAGGTGCACTGGCGGGGATGGTGTCGGGGCTGCGTGCGAAGCGGGACGATGCGACGTGCGGTGCCCACAGGTCACGGTGCAGGCTCGGTGATGGCGTCCAGCGGCGTCAGTGAGACCAGGGCTGCAGTGTGAAGCGGGGCGGTGCAATGTGCGGTGTCCACAGGTCACGGTGCAGGCAGCGGCGTTGCAGAAGCGCTGTCGTCAGTAAGCCCAAGCCATCGGTGCCGGACGGGACAGTGCTTTGTGACCCTCACGAGCGGTGTCCACAGGCCACGGTGCAGGCAAGGATGCCTGGTGACGACACTGGAGCCGATGGTGCTGGTGTCGGTGGACCGGGGCTGCAGCGCGGGACGGGACGGTGCTTCGTGCTCCTCACGAGCAATGTCCACAGGCCACGGTGCAGGCAGCGGCGCCGGTGTCAGCAGAAGCAGCGGCGTCGGGGATGCCCAGGCTGTGGTGTGAGCAGGTGACGCCAGAGTGCGGGGCCCGCAGGTCGCGGTGCGAGCAGCGGCTCGGTGAAGTCGTACGATGACGGCGTCGGTGAGACCAGGGTCACGGTGCGAAGCGGGGCAATGCGACTCCGTGCGGCATCGGCAGGTCACGGTGTAGGCCAGCGGCGGCGTCGCAGTGGTTTCTCCTCTTGGACAGCACAAAACACACAGTTCCCAGTGCTGTAGGTCGAGGAAACTGAAGTCTTTGGTGTCCCTGAGACTTCCAACAGGAGGCAAGCTCTACTCCAAGCTCTTGGAGAATTTTCTCAAGCAGGATACACAGCAAAGTTCACCCTTTGCACTCTTTTCAGGCAGAAGCAGCAACTTCAGGCAAGTCCAGCAAAGCAACACAGCAAAGGGACAGTACTCCTCCTTCAGCTCTTCTCCTGGGCAGAGGTTCCTCTTGATTCCCGAAAGATTCTAAAAATCTGGGATTTTGGGTCTTCTTCTTATACCCAGTTCTGCCTTTAAAGTTGGCAAACTTCAAAGCAAAGTCTCAGGTGTTTGCAAGATCCTTCCTTCTCCAGGCCAGGCCCCAGACGCTCACCAGGGGGTCGGAGATGGCATTGTGTGATGGCAGGCACAGTCCTTTCAGGTGTGAGTGACCACTCCTCCCCTCCCCTCCGGCACAGATGGCTAATCAAGATATGCAGGCTACACCCCAGCCCCCTTTGTGTCACTGTCTAGAGGAGAGGTGTGAACAGCCCAACTGTCAAACTGACCCAGACAGGGAATCCACAAACAGGAAGAGTCACAGAATGGATTAAGCAAGAAAATGCCTACTTTCTAAAAGTGGCATTTTCAAACGCACAATCTTACAATCAACTTTACTAAAAGATGTATTTTTAAATTGTGAGCTCAGAGACCCCAAACTCCACATGTCCATCCACTCCCAAAGGGAATCTACACTTTAATCAGATGTAAAGGTAGTCCCCATGTTAACCTATGAGAGGGACAGGCCTTGCAACAGTGAAAAACGAATTTAGCAATATTTCACTGTCAGGACCTATCAAACATATTACTATATGTCCTACCTTAACCATACACTGCACCCTGCCCTTGGGGCTACCTAGGGCCTACCTTAGGGGTGCCTTACATGTAAGAAAAGGGAAGGTTTAGGCCTGGCAAGTGGGTACACTTGCCAAGTCGAAGTTACAGTCAAAACTGCACACACAGACACTGACTTGGCAGGTCTGAGACATGATTACAGAGCTACTTATGTGGGTGGCACACCCAGTGCTGCAGGCCCACTAGTAGCATTTGATTTACAGGCCCTGGGCACCTCTAGTGCACTTTACTAGGGACTTACCAGTAAATCAAATTTGCCAATTATGGATAAACCAATCCACAGTACAATTTATATGGGGAGCACTTGCACTTTAGCACTAATTAGCAGTGGAAAGTGCGCAGAGACAATAAACCAGCAAAAACAGAGTCCAAAACCAGGAGGTCAGAAGGCAAAAAGACAGGGGAGACATGCCCAAAAGCTGCCAGGTCTAACAGGTGACTTATAAGTTACTTATGTGCAGTGAAAAATGGCTGTGAAATAACGTGGACGTTATTTCACTCAGGCTGCAGTCCTGTGTAAGAATTGTCTGAGCTCCCTATGGGTGGCAAAAGAAGTGCTGCAGCCCATAGGGATCTCCTGGAACCCCAATACCCTGGGTACCTAGGTACCATATACAAGGGAATTATAAGGGTGTACCAGTGTGCCAATGAGAATTGGTGAAGATAGTCACTAGCCTGCAGTGACAATTGTGAAAAGCAGAGAGAGCATAAACACTGAGGTTCTGGTTAGCAGAGCCTCAGTGATACAGTTAGGCACCACACAGGGAACACATACAGGGCATACATTATGAGCACTGGGGTCCTGCCTGGCACATGGGCAAAAACAAACATACATACAGTGAAAATGGGGGTAACATGCCAGGCAAGATGGTACTTTCCTACACTGGGCACCCCGAGGGTGAAGCCAGGCATCCAAGCACTGTCAGGCCGTTGTGGAGTTTAAGCAAGCTATTGCCCAGAGTTACAGAGTGGGACCCATTAATTAGATTAGGCGCCAAGGCGAGAATTATCTGGTCCAAAGGAATTGAGCCCAAGACTTGCAGAGGCAGGACTTGAACCCTGGTCCCAGGCCAAATCTCTGCATCAGGGTCTGCCACTCTAACCATTGTGCCACACTTCTCCACTATAAATATGCCACTGTGTCTTCTAGCCACTGAGAGCAAGATGCCTGCAAAATGTAAAGGTGACACTCTGAAATAGGAGAAAATTAAACTGAAGAGTTACCTTTATGTTTATATGGGTTCCATAAAACTCATTAAAATTTTCTCCCATTTCCAGATGTCACGTATACTTGCAGCAGGCATCTTGTTCCCAGCAGCCTGTAGACACCCTGCCTTAATTATAACAGAAAAATACAGCCTTTGTTTCAAATGAGAGGAATTTAAAGTAAAGAAACATGCTTCATAGAAAAGTAAGATGTAACTGGATTAATTGAAAGTGGATAAAAACACAAAGTCTTAGGCCCTCATTTTAACCCTGGTGGCCAATAGGCTGGTGGTGTATACCGCCACATTATGAGTGTGGTGGGTTGGCCGCTGCCAACCAGCCACATCACCACTCATACCGCCATAACAGTATGAACCGTAGAGCCGGAGATGTTCATCTCTTACCTGGCAGCCCACAGAGTTCCGCCGGCGGTATTATGAACTGGCCTACCGCCATGGTTTCCGCAGCGGTAGCAACGCCATGAAAACCATGGTGGTAGGGTCTACTAGTGACAGGGAATCCCTTCCCTGTCACTGGTAGACGGCTCTGCCACCCCCCCTCAGCAGGCACCTAACCCCCCCACATCCCCATCCAAACTCCTCCTCCCCCGATCCATTCTCACACACCCTCACCATCTCCAATCCATTCTCACAGACCCCCACCCCCCTCCGATCCATTCTCCCACACCGCACCCCATCCGATCCATTCTCATACCCCACCCCCCCTCCGATCCATTCTCACCCCCCTGCAATCCATTCTCAGATACTTCCACCCCGTTCACACACGCACTTGTAGACACGCATAAACTCACACTCATCCATACATGCATTCACTCATACGTTCTCACACGCATTCAGGCACACATACACACAGAGATCCAAACACACATACTCACACGCATTCACACTGACATGCAGACATGCACTCACTTCGACATTCATACATGCATTGACTCACACGCATACAACCACGCATACATCTCAACACTCACATTCACACACGCATTCATACACACATGCAGACACCACACACTCACACACAACACCACCCCCTTCCCACCTCCTCCCCTGTCGGACGATCACCTTACCTGTTCCGGGACACCGACAGGCCATATTAAAGGTCTTAATACGGCTGGTGGCATCCTACTGGTGGAGCGGTGCAGGTGGTAGCACCACCAGGACACCATCGTCCGCCAGCATGGCTACTGCCGGATTTCCACCCTAAGTGTGGCTGAAGTCCAGCAGTGTCCATAATCTGGCGAACCGATGGTCGCCTCCACGGCGGTATGTTGCCGCCTGTGGCATTGGCGGTATTCAAAGAATACCGCCGATGTCATAATGAGGGCGTTATTGTTTAACCGCTTCTGTGCCGCAAACGTAATGGTTACGTCCTGCGGCACAGTGCTGCTGTGCCCAGGACGTAACCACGACGTCCTGGGCACACAGCCCAGAGGGAGCACTAGCGCTGCCTCTGTGGGGTTCCCCCCCACCCCCCCAAGTCAGGGATGGAAGGGGAAGCCCCCCACCCCCCCTGTGACGTCAGCGCGCGAGCGTGCGCTGATTGTCACAGAGCCTCCCCTTCGATCAGAAGAGAAATGCTTTGCATTTCTCTTCCGATCACGTGGGGGAGGCAGAGAGAGGCTTCAAAGGGAAGGAAATGTATTTCCTTCCCTTTGAAGTCTCTCTCTGCGTTTTGGCAGCCGGATTGAAAGCAATCCGGCTGTCAAAACGCCCACTAGACACCAGGGATTTTATTTTTTGAATGAAATTGGCATGAGGGAGTGACCCCTTGGGCAAGGGTCGCTCCCAGGGGGGGCATTTTTTTTAAGGCCTTTTCTGCCCCCACGGGGGCAGAAACCTCTAGGCACCAGGGATACATTTGTTTTGTTTTGTTTTGTTTTGTTTTCGTTTAGTTTTCTGTTTTAGGTGTGGGGAGCGACCCCTTAGGCAAGGGTCGCTCCAATAGGGAGAAAATTATATTTAGGCCATTTCTGCCCCCCTTGGGGGCAGATTGGCCAATTTTATGAGGCCAATCTGCCCCCAAGGGGGGCAGAAACCACTAGACACCAGGGAGTTTTTTTTTTGTTCGTGAATTTCACGTAAGGGGAGCGACCCCTTAGGCAAGGGTCGTTCCCCTGGGGGGCAAATTTATTTTAGGCCATTTCTGCCCCCCCTGGGGCCGGCTGAGCTAGAGGCCAAAATCCACAGGAGGCACTTTGCAAAAACCCCTCTGTTTTCTGTGAAAAAATTTGATGTGTCCACGTTGTGTTTTGGGCCAATTCCTTTCGTGGGCGCTAGGCCCACCCACACAAGTGAGGTACCATTTCTATCGGGAGACTTGGGGGAACACTGGGTGGAAGGACATTTGTGGCTCCTCTCAGATTCTAGAACTTTCTGACACCGAAATGAGAGGAAAAAGTGTTTTTTTGGCCAAATTTTGAGGTTTGAAAAGGATTCTGGGTAACAGAACCTGGTCAGAGCCCCACAAGTCACCCCATCTTGGATTCCCCTAGGCTGTCTAGTTGTCAGAAATGTGCTGGTTTGCTAGGTTTCCCCAGGTGCCAGCTGAGCTAGAGGCCAAAATCCACAGGTAGGCACTGTTTTCTGTGAAAAAATGTGATGTGTCCATGTTGTGTTTTGGGCCATTTCTTTCGTGGGCGCTAGGCCTACCCACACAAGTGAGGTACCATTTTTAACGGGAGACTTGGGGGAATGCTGGGTGGTAGGAAATTTGTGGCTCCTCTCAGATTCCAGAACTTTCTGTCACCGAAATGTGAGGAAAATGTTTTTTTTTAGCCAAAGTTTGAGGTTTGCAAAGGATTCTGGGTAACAGAACCTGGCCAGAGCCCCACAAGTCACCCCATCTTGGATTCCCCTAGGTCTCTAGTTTTCACAAATGCACAGGTTTGGTAGGATTCCCTAGGTGCCGGCTGAGCTAGGGGCCAAAATCTACAGGTAGGCACTTTGCAAAAAACACCTCTGTTTTCTGTAAAAAAATTGGGATGTGTCCACGTTGTGTTTTGGGCCATTTCCTTTTGTGGGCGCTAGGCCTACCCACACAAGTGAGGTACCATTTTTATCGGGAGACTTGGGGGAACGCTGGGTGGAAGGAAATATGTGGCTCCTCTCAGATTCCAGAACTTTCTGTCACTGAAATGTGAGGAAAATATGTTTTTTTAGCCAAATTTTGAGGTTTGCAAAGGATTCTGGGTAACAGAACCTGGTCAGAGCCCCACAAGTCACCCCATCTTGGATTCCCCTAGGTCTCTAGTTTTAAAAAATGCACAGGTTTGGTAGGTTTCCCTAGGTGCCGGCTGAGCTAGAGGTCAAAATCTACAGGTAGGCACTTTGCAAAAAACACCTCTGTTTTCTGTCAAAAAATGGGATGTGTCCACGTTGTGTTTTGGGGCATTTCCTGTCGCGGGCGCTAGGCCTACCTACACAAGTGAGGTATCATTTTTATCGGGAAACTTGGGGGAACATAGAATAGCAAAACAAGTGTTATTGCCCCTTGTCTTTCTCTACATTTTTCCTTCCAAATATAAGAGAGTGTGTAAAAAAGATGTCTATTTGAGAAATGCCCTGTAATTCACATGCTAGTATGGGCACCCCGGAATTCAGATATGTGCAAATAACCACTGCTCCTCAACACCTTATCTTGTGCCCATTTTGGAAATGCAAAGGTTTTCTTGATAGCTATTTTTTACTCTTTATATTTCAGCAAATGAATTGCTGTATACCCGGTATAGAATGAAAACCCAAGGCAGGGTGCAGGTCATTTTTTGGCTCTGGGTACCTAGAGTTCTTGATGAACCTACAAGCCCTATATATCCCCTCAACCAGAAGAGTCCAACAGACGTAAGAAACAAGTTACTTACCTGTAACTACAGTTATCCAGTATTGGTATCTTTCATAAATTCACATGCTTGAATCATCCCCGTCGTCGAAGTGGGAGTCCCACGGTACATAAAATAGCAATAATTAACAAATAAAAGTTTTTTGCCATAGGCTATAATGGAAACAGTGATTGCTCATATAGCCTATCCATGTCCTTTTGTGAAAAGGACCCAAACCTGCCTGCTGACCAATCAGGCACCAGCACCCTCTAGAACACTCTCCAGAGAAGCTCCTTCCCTCAGATTTTCCAGCACGAGAGTGAAAGATTATAACCTGAGAGGAAATGCGAGCGTCAGAGGGGATGAGGGTGGGTCGCATGTGAATTTATGAAAGATACCAATACTGGATAACTGTAGTTAGAGGTAAGTAACTTGTTTTCTTATCCAGTATTGGATCTTTCATAAATTCACATGCTTGAATCTGAATAGTCAGCAGTACTGTTGATAAACATTATACCCACCGTGGATGGAGGGTGCGAGCATGAAAATCCTTTATCCCAATATAAAATAGTTAACTCATCAATCTTGCATTATGAGCTTCAGAGGAATCTAGATACTTTTAAGTACATGTACACATATACTGAACATTTGTGTTATAAATGCAGATATCTATATACATATATAAAGATATACATACATACATATACTTATATAGAAGCATATTAAAATGCATATAATGGAAATCACGGTTATTTGCATATCAAACCATTTCTATATAACTAATTGTAGGAAGTTGGCTCTGTATGTACTATTTCAAAGTAAGAAATAGCATGCACAGAGTCCAAGGGTTCCCCTTAGAGGTAAGATAGTGGCAAAAAATTCTAATGCTCTATTTTGTGGTAGTGTGGTCAAGCAGTAGGCTTATCAGAGGGTAGTGTTAAGCATTTGTTGTACACACACAGGCAATAAATGAGGAACACACACTCAGAGACAATTCCAGGCCAATAGGTTTTTGTATAGAAAAATATATTTTCTTAGTTTATTTTAAGAACCACAGGTTCAAAATTTACAAATAATACTTCAAATGAAAGGTATTTCAGGTAGGTACTTTAGGAACTTTGAATTAGCAAAATAGCATATACAGTTTTCACATAAATGACATATAGCTATTTTAAAACACAGTGCAATTTTCAACAGTTCCTGAGGGAGGTAAGAGTTTGGTAGTTTTTGCAGGTAAGTAAACCACCTACGGGGTTCAAGTTTGGGTCCAAGGTAGCCCACCGTTGGGAGTTCAGAGCAACCCCAAAGTTACCACACCAGCAGCTCAGGGCCGGTCAGGTGCAGAGGTCAAACTGGTGCCCAAAACACATAGGCTTCAATGGAGAAGGGGGTGCCCCGGTTCCAGTCTGCCAGCAGGTAAGTACCTGCGTCTTTGGAGGGCAGACCAGGGGGGTTTTGTAGGGCACCGGGGGGGACACAAGTCCACACAGAAAGTACACCCTCAGCAGCACCGGGGCGGCCGGGTGCAGTGTGCAAACAAGCGTCGGGTTCGCAATAGAAATCAATGGGAGACCAAGGGGTCTCTTCAGCGATGCAAGCAGGCAAGGGGGGGGCTCCTCGGGGTAGCCACCACCTGGACAAGGGAGAGAGCCACCTGGGGGTCGCTCCTGCACTGGAGGTCGGATCCTTCAGGCCCTGGGGGCTGCGGGTGCAGTGTCTTTACCAGGCGTCGGGTCTTTGAAGCAGGCAGTTGCGGTCAGGGGGAGCCTCGGGATTCCCTCTGCAGGCATCGCTGTGGGGGCTCAGGGGGGTCAACTCTGGCTACTCACGGTCTCGTAGTCGCTGGGGAGTCCTCCCTGTGGTGTTTGTTCTCCACAAGTCGAGCCGGGGGCGTCGGGTGCAGAGTGCAAAGTCTCACGCTTCCGGCGGGAAACGTATGTTGTTTCAAAGTTGCTTCTTTGTTGCAAAGTCACAGTCTTTGGGGAACAGAGCCGCTGTCCTCGGGAGTTCTTGGTCCTTCTAGATGCAGGGTAGTCCTCTGAGGCTTCAGAGGTTGCTGGACCCTGGGAATGCGTCGCTGGAGCAGTGTCTTTAGAAGGGGGGAGACAGGCCGGTAGAGCTGGGGCCAAAGCAGTTGGTGTCTCCGTCTTCTCTGCAGGTTTTTCAGTTCAGCAGTCCTCTTCTTCTTAGGTTGCAGGAATCTGAGTTCCTTGGTTCTGGGGAGCCCCTAAATACTGAATTTAGGGGTGTGTTTAGGTCTGGGGGGTTAGTAGCCAATGGCTACTAGCCCTGAGGGTGGCTACACCCTCTTTGTGCCTCTTCCCTGAGGGAAGGGGGGCACATCCCTAATCCTATTGGGGGAATCCTCCATCTGCAAGATGGAGGATTTCTAAAAGTCAGAGTCACCTCAGCTCAGGACACCTTAGGGGTTGTCCTGAGTGGCCAGTGACTCCTCCTTGTTTTTCTCATTATCTCTCCTGGACTTGCCGCCAAAAGTGGGGGCTGTGTCCAGGGGGCGGGCATCTCCACTAGCTGGAGTGCCCTGGGGCATTGTAACACGAAGCCTGAGCCTTTGAGGCTCACTGCTAGGTGTTACAGTTCCTGCAGGGGGAGGTGTGAAGCACCTCCACCCAGAGCAGGCTTTGTTTCTGTACTCAGAGAGCACAAAGGCTCTCACCACATGGGGTCAGAAACTCGTCTCTGAGCAGCAGGCTGGCACAGACCAGTCAGTCCTGCACTGAACAATTGGGTAAAATACAGGGGGCATCTCTAAGATGCCCTCTGTGTGCATTTTTTAATAAATCCAACACTGGCATCAGTGTGGGTTTATTATTCTGAGAAGTTTGATACCAAACTTCCCAGTATTCAGTGTAGCCATTATGGAGCTGTGGAGTTCGTTTTTGACAGACTCCCAGACCATATACTCTTATGGCTACCCTGCACTTACAATGTCTAAGGTTTTGCTTAGACACTGTAGGGGCATAGTGCTCATGCAGCTATGCCCTCACCTGTGGTATAGTGCACCCTGCCTTAGGGCTGCAAGGCCTGCTAGAGGGGTGACTTACCTATGCCACAGGCAGTGTGAGGTTGGCATGGCACCCTGAGGTGAGTGCCATGTCGACTTAGTCATTTTCTCCCCACCAGCACACACAAGCTGGCAAGCAGTGTGTCTGTGCTGAGTGAGGGGTCCCTAGGGTGGCATAAGACATGCTGCAGCCCTTAGAGACCTTCCCTGGCATCAGGGCCCTTGGTACCAGGGGTACCAGTTACAAGGGACTTACCTGGGTGCCAGGGTTGTGCCAATTGTGGAAACATTGGTACGTTTTAGGTGAAAGAACACTGGTGCTGGGGCCTGGTTAGCAGGGTCCCAGCACACTTCTCAGTCAAGTCAGCATCAGTATCAGGCAAAAAGTGGGGGGTAACTGCAACAGGGAGCCATTTCCTTACACTAATGAAAGGTCTCACCTTAATGAAAGCGATGGCGTAGAACAGCTTGTCCTACTAGAGAGTCGGTTCTCTATGATGACTCCAAACAATAGTGCTGCGTAAAGGAGTGCGTAGTCTTCCATGTCGCAGCTTGACATATCTTATCAAGGGCAATACCCTGAAACAAAGCAGCCGATGTGGATACTGCTCTCGTGGAGTGGGCTTTCGGGCGCCTAATCAGCGGTCTTCCTGCCTTGGTGTGAAAGAATTGGATTGTCGAGGAAATCCACCGGGCTATAGTGGTCTTGGTGACTCCTGCTCCCTGTTGTCCAAGAGAATAAGATACCAGGAGTTGATCTGATTTTCTGATTTGTTTGGTACGTTGAAGATAAAATTTGAGGCATCGTTTGATGTCCAAAGAGTGTAGAGTTTTCTCTGCGATTGCAGTGGGGTTTGGAAAAAAGGTTCGTAGTATCATGGGCTCATTGAGATGGAATGAAGATGGCTCCTTGGGAATGTATTTGGGGTTAGTTCTGAGCATAATGAAGTCCTCAGAAAAAACTAAAAAGGGTTCTTTAGTAGTGAACGCCTGTATATCACTGACTCTCCTGGTAGAAGTGAGAGCGAGCAGGGTTGCCACTGTCCATGTGATGTACTTGAGTTCCGCCCTGTGAATGGGCTCGAAAGGAGCTTTCATGAGCTGAGACAGGACTATATTAAGGTGCCACTCTGGCGGAGGTAACCGCACCGGGGGGAAAGTGCGGAAAAGCCCTTTCATAAACTGCTTAATGATTCTGGATGAGCCGATAGAGGGTATCTCAGCTGATCGCCTATATGAGGCTATAGCTGCTAGGTGAATCTTGACTGATGCATGGCAAAGACCAGCCTTGGAGAGTGAGAGCAGGTAAGAAAGAATTTGCTCCGGGTTAATTTGAAACGGGTGAAAGTTGTTCTGAGAGCACCAAACACAAAATCTCTTCCACTTGAGTTTGTACGTCTTATTTGTGCTCTCTGCTCGTGCCCTAGATAGTATTAGTCTACATTCCTGATCGATGTTCATATCGTGAAACTCTCTGTACTCAGGAGCCAAGCATGCAATTGTAGTGAAGCTGGGTCGGGATGAAGGATGAGACCCTGATTCTTCGTTAGAAGATTGTGGTTGCAAGGAAGGCGGACTGGATTGGCCACGGACCGGAGTAGGAGCTCCGTGTACCAGTACTGTCTGGGCCATCTGGGAGCTATAAGAATGATCCTGCAGCATTCGGACTTCATTTTCCTGAGGAGCCTGGGAATCAGAGGGATGGGGGGGGGGGAAGCGTAGGCAAAGATCCCGGACCATCTCATCAAAAGAGCATTTCCCCACGACCCCGGGAGTGGGTATCGACTGGCGTAGAACTGGCATTTGGCGTTCAGGTTGGTGGCAAACAAGTCTAGGATCGGCCGACCCCATCGTTGGAAGATGCCGTCGAGTATGTTCTGGTTGAGTTCCCACTCATGGCAGTTGTCGTCCATCCTGCTGAGAGAGTCCGCTAGGGCGTTGTTGACCCCAGGCATGTGCTCCACCCTGAGGCGGACGTTGTTCAGTGTGAGCCAGTCCCAAAGAGACTGAGCTTCCCTTGAGAGGGAGAGGGATCTTGTTCCTCCCTGCTTGTTGATGTAAAACATACTTTTTGTGTTGTCCATTCTGACTAACACTGAGGACCCTGCAATGCGTGGAAGAAAAGCTTTGAGCGTGAGATGGATCGCCTTCAGTTCTAGCAGGTTTATGTGCATTTCTTTCTGGAGATCAGACCATCTGCCCTGAATGCGCATGTCTTGCAAAAGGCCTCCCCAGCCTTCCAAGGAGGCGTCTGTGGTGATGACAAAGTCTGTTATTGGTGCTAGAAAAGTAAGACCTTGGGAGAGGTGGTTGGTGTGAGACCACCACTTCAAGGCCTGCCGAATTTTTGGTGTGATAGTTATTAAGTCGTGGAAGGACCCTTGCGACTGGGTCCATTGGAGTTGCAGTTCTTCTTGCAGCGGTCTCATTCTGAGTCTTGCTAGTCGAACTAGGATGATGGCCGAGGAAATCATGCCCAGAAGCGACTTGAACAGTCGTACTGAAACAAACTCTTTTGTGGAGATTCTGACAGCCAAGTGGGTTAGCTTCTGCTGCCTTGCTGGAGTGAGATATGCCTTGTTCTGGATAGTGTCTAATTCTGCTCCCAGGAAAACTCTTCTGCATGAGGGAAGTATGACTGACTTCTGTAGATTCACTGTTAGACCCAAACTGTGGAATAATTTTAAGCAAGCGTTTGTCGCTTTGGAGGCTAGTAGCGTTGACAGAGCTTTTATGAGCCAGTCATCCAGGTAGGGAAACACCTGGAAACCCTTGCTTTGGAGGAAACCTGCGACTGGGGCAAGGCATTTTGTGAAGATTCTTGGAGCTGATCTCAGCCCGAATGGTAGGACTTTGAACTGATAATGGGCACCGGCTACCGTAAAGCGGAGATATTTGCGATGTTTCTGGTGTATTGGTATGTGGAAATAGGCGTCCTGGAGATCCAGAGTTGTCATAAAATCTCCAGGATTGAGGAGGTGCAGGATATCTGACAGTGTGATCATCCGGAAAGATTGTTTCCGAAGGAACTTGTTGAGTTTCCTGAGATCTAGTATAGGACGCCATTCCCCTGACTTCTTCCTTATTAGGAAGAAACGGGAGTAGAATCCGAGACCTCGTTGTTGAACTGGAACTGACTCTATAGCTCCCTTGGCAAGCATAATGAATACCTCCCGTTGAAGCAGACGAAGATGGAGAGGTCTGCCTGATCTTGGTGGATGATGCAGTGGTTTTTGTATGAATTCCAGGGTATGACCTCTTGTCACTATATCCAGCACCCATTTGTCTGATGTTAGTTTCTTCCACTCCTGGATGTAGTTGGAAATATGTGCTCCTATTTGCTGATGGTGTGAGCATTGGGGAAGCATAGCCGGTGCCTGGAGATCATTGCTTTCTGGGTTGATCTCTGGTTTGTGAACCCTGTCTTCTCTTTCCTCCCTGTCTGGTGTAGGAAGCCGTAGAAGGTTGCCTGTACTGTTGGTGGTAGGAAGGTCTATACTGGGATTGCTGGTACTGCCTGTGGAAGGAACCTCGAAATGAGGTGAAACCTCTTCCTCTAGCACCCCGAAAGGGCTGTTTCCGGTACTGCAGGGTACCTAGGGACTTGGCAGTGTCCGTGTCGGTCTTGATGGCTTGGATCGCGTCATCTACGTGCTTGCCAAAGAGAGATTCGCCATCGTAGGGCATGTCGAGGATACGGGACTGCACTTCCGGCCTGAAAGATGTGGCTTTGAGCCAACCTTGGCGGCGTAAGACAGCGGCACCTGCTAGCTGACGAAAACCAGGAGAGGCTATATCAAAAGCGCAGTTGATTATTTCTTCTGACGTACGCTCACCCTCTTGGAGGATCTTCCGTGCCTCTGCTTGCTTGCTTTCAGGGATGAGGTCTAAGAAAGGTTGCATGTCCGACCACATTTGCCGGTCATAACGACCCAGGATTGCCAATGAATTTGCTGCTCTGACAATGATTGCCGACATAGATGAGAATCTTTTGCCTATATTATCCAATCTCCGTCCTTCTTTGTCTGGAGGAGTAGAGATAGGCGTCGATGGGTTTTTAGAACGCCTTTGAGCAGCTTGTGAAATAACTGAGTCAGGCTTTGGGTGGCCCGTAAGACATGCCGGAGAGTCTTGGGTTGCCTTGTATTTCTTGTCCAGTTTTTGCGGGACTGGTGGGACTGTTGCCGGGTTGCACATAATCTTTGTACCCTCGCTCCATATAAAATCGATAATAGGAGTGGACCATACAGACTTCCTTGACTGCTCCTTAAAATCATGCAGGAAACATTCTGACTGGGAGACAGATGTGGGAAGGTGGAAGCGTGCAGCAGCTCTGTCCATAAGATTGTGGAAACCACCTATGTCCTCGGGTGGAGAATCAGAGGGGCAAGGAGGTGGTGGAGAAGGAGTGGGGGACACGTAGTCATCCCATTCCTCAGTAGGATGTTGCGGGGTAGAAATTTCTCCTTCCTCTTCTTCTTCCCCTGAAGTGGAACCTTCATCTCTAGGGGGTGCAGCTAACACAGAGTGGGGTGTCATTCTTGGAGTAGCTGGAGGGGGAGAGACATTGATTGGTGTAACCGGAGAGACTGGCGGTGGTGGCTGATCTTCTGCTGCCACAGGGAACCTTCTCCTATAATCCTGTAGCATAGATTGTAAATCCTGGATTAAGGAGGAAGGCATCTGTATAGAGTCTCTAGGCTAAGGCTCTCTTGGTTGGTAATAGTGTTCCTGATGTGAGTAGTATGGTTGGTATTGGTCATACTCATCATCGTCATCTTCTTCTTGATACTTGACGTGGAGCTGTGATGGGCTGTGTGCATCTCCGAATGGACCTTCATCAGATTCCTCCCAGTCAAGAAGATGACTGGGTACTAAAGTTGACACCTTGCTTGGAGACGTGTCTATGGAATAAATGTCTGGTGTGGGCAGAGATGTGATCCTGACCATGGCTCGGAGATCCGCAGACCTGGAAGAAGTAGGAGTAGCTTCTATCTGCCTGACAGGCACCAGTGTAGTTGACAATGGTGTCAAAGTTGAAGATGCCGTGGACGGTACTTTTTTTTCCATCGACGGTGGTCTCGTCGCCGGTGGTCTCGTCGACGGTGGTTTTGTCGACTGTGGTTTCGTCGACGACGGCCTCTTTGACGGTGTCCTCGTCGACGGTGAAACAGCCGATGACATTGTCGTCGTTGATATTATAGTCGACGGGGCTGTCGTCGACGGTGTTATAAGCGACGATGTTGTCGTCGTCGATGATGTCAACGACGCACTCTGTTCTGGAGTTCTCGTCGACGGAGGTTTGATTGAGGGGATAGGAGCCCTTACCGTTGATGTCAGAGTAGTCGATGCTGACGACGGTTTTTGTCGACGATGTAGTGGAGACGGTAGTTGTTAGTATCGTCATCGTCGTCACGGTCAGCTTTCTAGAGGTAGAAGGCTCTGAAGAAGGAGAAAGACGGTAGGACTCCTTCTTTTGAAGAGGAGAGGAAGGCTCAGAGGAGATTGAAGTCTGTAAGCCCTTTCCATGATGTAATTTCTGCCTCTTTCTAGATTTTTCTGCCTGGCCCAGGTCCTCAGATTTTGACCTTTTGTGAGGCCTCTCTGACCCACTCTCCTCACCCGAAGTACAGGATTTAGCCTGTAACCATGTCAGGAGTCTACCCTCACGGTCCCTGAGGATTTTTGTGGAGAAAGTGCGACATATCTTGCAGTCTTTCACCTGATGTTGTGGGTGGAGACAATACAAGCAGTCTTTATGTGGATCATCCACATGGAGCCTTTTCTTTCCACAGGTCTTGCAAGGGCGGAAAAGGCCTTTTCTAGAAGAATCTGACATATTTTCAATTCTTTTTAGAGAAAAAAGGTTCTGAATTAGTAGAAAACTGAGCAGAGCTCAGGGAAACTCCCTTCACACGACGTGCGGTAGAAAATCTGAGGGAAGGAGCTTCTCTGGACAGTGTTCTAGAGGGTGCTGGTGCCTGACTGGTCAGCAGGCAGGTTTGGGTCCTTTTCACAAAAGGACATGGATAGGCTATATGAGCAATTACTGTTTCCATTATAGCCTATGGCAAAAAACTTTTATGTGTTAATTATTGATATTTTATGTACCGTGGGACTCCCACTTCGAAGACGGGGATGATTCAAGCATGTGAATTTATGAAAGAGCCAATACTGGATAACGGTATATTGCTTTAAAAAATCTGACATTGCAGGAAAAAGTTACAGAGTAAAACGTAGAGAAAAATTGCAGATTTTTTCACTTCAATTTCAATATTTGTTTTTTTCAGTTGTTATTTTCTGTAGGAAACCCTTGTAGGATCTACACAAATTACCCCTTGCTGAATTCAGAATTTTGTCTACTTTTTATAAATGTTTCGGTTGCTGGGATCCAGCATTGGTTTCATGCCCATTTCTGTCACTGACTGGAAGGAGGCTGAAAGCACAAAAAATCGTAAAAATGGGGTATGTCCCAGTAAAATGGCAAAATTGTGTTGAAAAATTGGGTTTTCTGATCCAAGTCTGCCTGTTCCTGAAAGCTGGGAAGCTGGTGATTTTAGCACCGCAAACCCTTTGTTGATGCCATTTTCAGGGAAAAAAACACAAGCCTTCTGCAGCCCCTTTTTCCCATTTGTTTGAAAAAAACGAAATTTTCACTGTATTTTGGCAAATTTCTTGGCCTCCTTCTGGGGAACCCACACAGTCTGGGTACCTCTAGAATTCCTAGGATGTTAGAAAAAAAGGACGCAAATTTGGCGTGGGTAGCTTATGTGAACAAAAAGTTATGAGGGCCTAAGCGCAAACTGCCCCAAATAGCCAAAAAAAGGCTCGGCACAGGAGGGGGAAAAGGCTTGGCAGCGAAGGGGTTAATAGAAATGTCAAGTATCCTTGTTCCATGGCTAAGATGTACCCACTGGACCACATCTAGTTCTGCTGTATGCAAACCCAGTAACTTGACTACTTCGATAAGTGTCTTATAATTTTGTTTATTGTTATTGTACTTGCTAATTGTATTGAACCTGTTTCTAAGCTTCTTCCATTATTTTCATACAATGGGGAAAAAAATGAGTATATTGTGAGAACTTTTTGACCCTGTGGCAGTAACTGGTCGGTGGGCATTGTCCGTGATGGTTTCTGATATTCACCATTGGTATGGCACTGCTTAATCTATTAATTCCCTTTGGATAATACAGTTGTTCACTTTGTAAACTTGTCTCTCAGAAACAGTGAGTAGTCAAGGGTTACTCCAGGAGGTGTTAAAAGGACTGGAGCTCAAATGCAGTGCGAATAGTTATCATAATCTGGTCAAGTTATCTATTAGGATGGCCGGATTTAAAGGTGGAGATTATAGATGAAGCCCTAAAAATATGCTAAGCAACTCAGTCCCCCTCCTCCTGCCCAACAAAAAACACCTCTGATAGCTATGTATGCAAAGTATCTCTATCAAACATGCCAACACTTTAGAAGAGAGAAGTGGGAGATTTAAAAAAAACATAATCTGGAGAATGTATTTCTGCCAATCACTTCTATTGAAACAGAGGCAATTTTAGGTGGGAATATGCCAAAATAAAGCCATTTTTTGGCTTAAAACTATAGTGTCTCCCATCCGATTTGGTTTGATTGGCATGTATGTTCTATGCACAGGAATTATCCTGCAAAGTAATGATGAATAGTTGGACATCCTATTTAAGGGTGTTTTGAGGGTGGCCAATGTAGGAAAGTACCCTCTTTCTGACATGGTTACCCCCACTCTTTGCCTGCTGTCAGTATGCTTTGACTGTTTTCACTGGGATCCGCCTAACCAGGACCCCAGTGATTGTGCTCTCTCCCTCTAAATTTCATTCCCTAGGACTTTGCACACCCCACTATTGGCATACTGGTCTCCCTTTTAAGTCCCTAGTATATGGTACTTAGGTACCCCGGGCATTGTGGCACCAAAGGTTCCCCATGGGCTGCAGCATGTGTTGTGCCATTCATGGGAGCACATGCAAAATATGTTTGCAGGCCTGCCAATGCAGCCTGAGTGAAAAGGTGGAAGCATCCTTTCACTACAGGTATCTGCACCAGGTCACTATAAGTCATCCCTATGGTAGGCCACCCTAGCCTAGAGGGCAGGCTGTAGGCCCCTGTGTGTGAGGGTACCTCTGTATGAGCAGAGGTGCCCCTATGAACTCCAGTTCCATTGCACTGGACTTCGTAAATGAGGGGAAGCCATTTTACCCATGTACTAGACACAGGTCACTACCTATGTCCAACTATATAATGGTAACTCCGGACCTCGGCATGTTTGGTATCAAACATGTCAGAATCATACCCCAATTCTGTTGGCAGTATTGGTTGTATGGTTCCATGCACTCTGGGGGCTCTTTAGAGGACCCTCAGTATTGCTCCTACCAGTCTTCCAGGGTTTTGCAAGCAGCCTGCGCTGCTGCCACACTCCAGACATGTTTCTACCCTCCTGCTGCTTGACCAGCTCAAGCAGGGGAAGGCAGAACAAAGGATTTCCTGTGGGAGAGAGAGGCAACACCCTATCCCTTTGGAATAGATGTGACAAGGCTTGGGAGGGATAGCCTCCCCAAGCCACCGGTGTGCTTTGAAGAGCACATTTGTTCCCCTCCTTGCATAAACCGGTTTGCACCAGCCCAGGGACCCCTGGTCCCTGCTCTGGAGCGAAACTGGACAAAGGAAAGGGGAGTAACCACTCCCCTGTCCATCACCACCCCAGGGGTTGTGCCCAGAGCTCCTCCAGGTGGCCAATGGTTCTGCCATCTTGAAACCAAGATGTGCAGCGGGCCCTGGGAGCATCTGAGTGGCCAGGTCAGGCAGATGACGTCACTGCTCCCTCCTAATAGGTGGTCACCTTGCTAGGTGACCAATCCCCCTTCCTGGGTTAATTAGGGTGTACTTCTTCGATGGTTCCTCAGATTCAACATGCAAGATTCCACCAGGACTCCTCTGCATCATTTACTTCACCTTCTGGCCACTGGAACTGCATCTGGACCCTCCAGGAACCAACCTTCTGCAACTCCGGCGAAGACTTAGCTTTGCAACATTGTTTCTCTGGCTCTTTTCAGCAACTGCAAGATTTCCCCAGCTGTGTATCCTCCGAGGTCAGTGAGACTTCAGCCTACACCAAGAAGTAAGAAGGAATCTCCCTTGGAGTGAAGGAGTCACTCCCCTGCCTCTGCTGGCACCAACTCCATCGAAGTCCGGTTGCATGGATCTGCTCTCCTCTATAATTGCATGGATCCTGCATCACAGGTGGTGGTATGGGGTGGTCCGCTTGGTCCTCTCTGCCAGATGTCCAACTTGGGAGACAGTAAGCCGTTGCTTCTCCTTGCAGGACAGTACTCCTCTGCACTGCGACTCTTGCAGCTACCAATGCGTGCTTGCTCCTGCGCCAATAGATCTTCAGGCTCTGTGTAGCTCCGACTTCCAGCACTTCATCTGCCAAGCACAACCTCCTCTCTGCTGCTCCAGCGACGTGGGACTTCTCTACAGGTGTGCTGAGTGGGCCTCACTGCGACTTGCTGTGCCTGCAGCCAGTGGGTTGCCTGCGGGGGCTGCAGCCACTTATGTTGGCTCTTCCAACTTCTGAGGTTCACCTCAGACTCCCTTTCAAGGATTGAGTCCCCTGTACCTTCCTGGTCCTCTTCAGCCTTGCAACTCTTCTTTTTATTCTCCTGCATTTGCCAAGGCTTGTTGGTGGTTTTCCTACACCAATGACCAACTACAACCCGACAGCCGACATGGGACACCATCTGCATCACTTCAGGGACTCCTCTTCATCTCCTGTGCTGCATGGCTGGTCTTCTTCGTCCCCTGTCAACCTGGTCCTGCATCCACAGAAAGGTGGATTGTGGCTCCTGCCAGAACTGGACACTCCATCACAAACTGGACTTGGTCTCCTTCCTTTGCAGGTCCTCTTCTGAATGAATCCACCTTTGCGGACCACTCCATACCAGTCTGGTCTAGGTCTTGCACAATCCTTTACCTAAGTCCTCCTGTTGGTTCTGGGGAAAACTAGGTACTTACCTCTATTCTCCTGGTCCCCAAGGGTCCCTCTGGTACTCACTTCTTGGGGTTCCTAGTTCCTCCAGCTCCCCTCTAACGATTTCACATCCTTGGGTGGGGGAAGTGTATCTCGCATTTCACTTACTTAGTATATGGTTTGACTCTCCCATGGGGCCTTCACTATTTTCTAATACTTTTGCAAATGCTTGTTGCTTTTATGCTCCTTACTGATTGCTAATGTGTATATAATTAGTGTGTTTACTTACCTCCAGTTGGAAGGACTGTCTATTAGTATTCTAGTATTTGTGTACTTCTAGAGAGCCCTTGCTTCCTAGACACTGCCTTCACGTCACTAATAGGGAATCCCTGGACCTGGTATAAGGTGATAACACCATAGGTGCTCACCACACACCAGACTAGCTTCCTACATAGGTGGTGCAGCAGTGGGATAACGCACTTGCAATTTCCTTACCACTTTGCCACTAGTCACATCCCACAGGAAAGACCATTACTAGTTGTTAGGTACACACTACACTTAGGGGGTCATTCTGACCCCGGCGGTCCAGGTCGGCGGGAGCACCGCCAACAAGCTGGCGGTGCCCCGCAGGGCATTCTGACCGCGGCGGTTTGGCCGCGGTCAGAAGAGGAAAACCGGCGGTCTCCCGCCGGTTTTCCGCTGCCCACATGAATCCTCCATGGCGGCGCAGCTTGCTGCGCCGCCATGGGGATTCAGACACCCCATACCGCCATCCTGTTCCTGGCGGTTCGCCCGCCAGGAACAGGATGGCGGTATGGGGTGTCGTGGGGCCCCCGTAAGAGGGCCCCACTTTGAATTCCAGTGTCTGCTCAGCAGACACTGGAATTCGCGACGGGTGCAACTGCACCCGTCGCACCTTCCCACTCCGCCGGCTCCATTCAGAGCCGGCTTCCTCGTGGGAAGGGGGTTTCCCGCTGGGCTGGCGGGCGGCCTTCTGGCGGTCGCCCGCCAGCCCAGCGGGAAACACAGAATAACCGCAGCGGTCTACTGACCGCGGTGCGGTATTCTGGAGGGGGGAACTCTGGCGGGCGGCAGAGTTAGAATGACCCCCTTAGTGATCAGGATCACTAGGCACTTAGTTTAGGTAAGTTGGGGGTCTACCATAGCTCTTTCTCCAAATTTTCAGGGAGTCTAGTTGCTTAGTAGTCAGGTGCAACCACACCTCTCTGGGAAGATGTCTTTAGTGGAACACACAGCTCAGGTCTCAGTCTCTCAATATGAGAGCTGCACTTTTCAGGAGTTGAGGGAGATGTGAGCTTCCAGGAAGCTGAAGACAGGGAGAAATCCCAAAAAAGTCTACTTCTGGGGTTACTACTCCAGGCTGGACAGGTCAACGCAGGTAGCCAGGAGGAGGAGGATGTAGAAACTGACCCTCCCATCTTAGAAAGGGTTGACTTGGGCTGCACTGAAGAGGGTCAGGAAGAATCCCGGGTACCCCACAGCCCTGTTAGGAGAACTGCAGTTAGTGAAAAGGGGGGCACTCAAGTAGGTCTACTTTACTCCTAGAGGGTTGGTTCAGAGAGTTCACAGAAGGAGGGAGAGGTCCTCCTCTGTCAACACCCGTGTCTCATCAGTATCTGATGGGACCCACTGCTCCAACTCAGGGGAAGATTTGTTAGATAGGAAGCTGAGATTGGACAAGAAGCTGAGATTGGAGGAGGCCAGGCTGAGACTGCAGCAGCAGCAGTTATCCCTAGATAGGAAGGCCTGCCTTAGCAGAGGAGAGGGAGAGGGAGGATTTAGGGCTAGCTCCCCATTGTGGTAGCAATATCAACTTTAGTGACACCAAGGTCAGGGTGGACTCCCATGACTCTAGGAACCTGAGGAGGATAGTCCCACCTTACAAAGTGGGAGATGACATCCACAAGTGTTTCACTGCCTTAGAGAAGCCCTGCAAAGTACAAAGAGTCCCTCAGAGACAGTGGGCGGCAATCTAGTGGCTCTCCTTGTCTGACAAAGGCAGAAACAAACCCCTCATTGTCAGAAAGGAAGATGTAGATGATTACATAGCACTTAAGAATGCACTATTGGATGGGTTTGGGTTAACCACTGAGCATTATACAATCAAGTTCAGGGAGACTAAAAAGGAATCCTCCCAGGATCAGATAGCCCCTTCGCTGCCAGGCCTTTTCCCCCTCCTGTGCCGGGCCTTTTTTTGCCTATTTGGGGCAGTTCGCGCTTAGGCCCTCATAACTTTTTGTCCACATAAGCTAACCAAGCCAAATTTGCGTCCTTTTTTTCCAACATCCTAGGGATTCTAGAGGTACCCAGACGTTGTGGGTTCCCCTGAAGGAGGCCAAGAAATTGGCCAAAATACAGTGAAAATTTCGTTTTTTTCAAAAAAATTGGAAAAAGTGGCTGCAGAAGAAGGCTTGTGGTTTTTCCCCTGAAAATGGCATCAACAAAGGGTTTGCAGTGCTAAACTCAGCAGCTTCCCAGCTTTCAGGAACAGGCAGACTTGAATCAGAAAACCCAATTTTTCAACACAATTTTGGCATTTTACTGGGGCATACCCCATTTGTGCAATTTTTTGTGCTTTCAGCCTCCTTCCAGTCAGTGACAGGAATGGTCATGAAACCAATGCTGGATCCCAGAAACCTAAACATTTCTGAAAAGTAGACAAAATTCTGAATTCAGCAAGGGGTCATTTGTGTAGATCCTACAAGGGTTTCCTACAGAAAATAACAGCTGAAAAAGAAAAATATTGAAATTGAGGTGAAAAAACCATAAATTTTTCTCTACGTTTTACTCTGTAACTTTTCCCTGCAATGTCAGATTATCGAAAGCAATATACCGTTACGTCTGCTGGACTCCTCTGGTTGCGGGGATATATAGGGTTTGTAGGTTCATCAAGAACCCGAGGAACCCAGAGCCAATAAATGAGCTGCACCCTGCAGTGCGTTTTCATTCTATACCGGGTATACAGCAATTCATTTGCTGAAATATAAGGAGTAAAAAATTGCTATCAAGAAAACCTTTGCATTTCCAAAAAGGGCACAAGATAAGGTGTTGAGGAGCAGTGGTTATTTGCACATCTCTGAATTCCGGGGTGACCATAGTAGCACGTGAATTACAGGGAATTTCTCAAATAGATGTCTTTTTTACACACACTCCTATATTTGGAAGGAAAAAATGTAGAGAAAGACAAGGGGCAATAGTACTTGTTTTGCTAATCTATGTTCCCCCAAGTCTCCCGATAAAAATGGTACCTCACTTGTGTGGGTAAGCCTAGCACCCGCGACAGGATATGCCCCAAAACACAACGTGGACACATCACAGAAAACAGAGCTGTTTTTAGCAAAGTGACTACCTGTAGATTTTGGCCTCTAGCTCAGCCGCCACCTAGGGAAACCTACCAAACCTGTGCATTTCTGAAAACTAGAGACCTAGGGGAATCCAAGGAGGGGTGACTTGTGTGGCTCGGACCAGGTTCTGTTACCCAGAATCCTTTGCAAACCTCAAAATTTGGCTAAAAAAACACATGTTCCTCACATTTCTGTGGCAGAAAGTTCTGGAATCTGAGAGGAGCCACGAATTTGCTTCCACCCAGTGTTCACCCACGTCTCCCGATAAAAATGATACCTCACTTGTGTGGGTAGGCCTAGCACCCGCGACAGGATATGCCCCAAAACACAACGTGGACATATCACAGAAAACAGAGCTGTTTTTAGCAAAGTGACTACCTGTAGATTTTGGCCTCTAGCTCAGCCGCCACCTAGGGAAACCTACCAAACCTGTGCATTTCTGAAAACTAGAGACCTAGGGGAATCCAAGGAGGGGTGACTTGTGTGGCTCGGACCAGGTTCTGTTACCCAGAATCCTTTGCAAACCTCAAAATTTGGCTAAAAAAACACATGTTCCTCACATTTCTGTGGCAGAAAGTTCTGGAATCTGAGAGGAGCCACAAATTTCCTTCCACCCAGCGTTCCCCCACGTCTCCCGATAAAAATGATACCTCACTTGTGTGGGTAGGCCTAGCGCCCGCGACAGGATATGCCCCAAAACACAACGTGGACATATCACAGAAAACAGAGCTGTTTTTAGCAAAGTGACTACCTGTAGATTTTGGCCTCTAGCTCAGCCGCCACCTAGGGAAACCTACCAAACCTGTGCATTTCTGAAAACTAGAGACCTAGGGGAATCCAAGGAGGGGTGACTTGCGGGGCTCGGACCAGGTTCTGTTACCCAGAATCCTTTGCAAACCTCAAAATTTGGCTAAAAAAACACATGTTCCTCACATTTCTGTGGCAGAAAGTTCTGGAATCTGAGAGGAGCCACAAATTTCCTTCCACCCAGCGTTCCCCCACGTCTCCCGATAAAAATGATACCTCACTTGTGTGGGTAGGCCTAGCGCCCGCGACAGGATATGCCCCAAAACACAACGTGGACATATCACAGAAAACAGAGCTGTTTTTAGCAAAGTGACTACCTGTAGATTTTGGCCTCTAGCTCAGCCGCCACCTAGGGAAACCTACCAAACCTGTGCATTTCTGAAAACTAGAGACCTAGGGGAATCCAAGGAGGGGTGACTTGCGGGGCTCGGACCAGGTTCTGTTACCCAGAATCCTTTGCAAATCTCAAAATTTGGCTAAAAAAACACATGTTCCTCACATTTCTGTGGCAGAAAGTTCTGGAATCTGAGAGGAGCCACAAATTTCCTTCCACCCAGCATTCCCCCACGTCTCCCGATAAAAATGATACCTCACTTGTGTGGGTAGGCCTAGCGCCCGCAACAGGATATGCCCCAAAACACAACGTGGACATATCACAGAAAACAGAGCTGTTTTTAGCAAAGTGACTACCTGTAGATTTTGGCCTCTAGCTCAGCCGGCACCTAGGGAAACGTACCAAACCTGTGCATTGCTGAAAACTAGAGACCTAGGGGAATCCAAGGAGGGGTGACTTGTGTGGCTCGGACCAGGTTCTGTTACCCAGAATCCTTTGCAAACCTCAAAATTTGGCTAAAAAAACACATGTTCCTCACATTTCTGTGGCAGAAAGTTCTGGAATCTGAGAGGAGCCACAAATTTCCTTCCACCCAGCGTTCCCCCCCCGATAAAAATGATACCTCACTTGTGTGGGTAGGCCTAGCGCCCGCGACAGGATATGCCCCAAAACACAACGTGGACATATCACAGAAAACAGAGCTGTTTTTAGCAAAGTGACTACCTGTAGATTTTGGCCTCTAGCTCAGCCGCCACCTAGGGAAACCTACCAAACCTGTGCATTTCTGAAAACTAGAGACCTAGGGGAATCCAAGGAGGGGTGACTTGCGGGGCTCGGACCAGGTTCTGTTACCCAGAATCCTTTGCAAACCTCAAAATTTGGCTAAAAAAACACATGTTCCTCACATTTCTGTGGCAGAAAGTTCTGGAATCTGAGAGGAGCCACAAATTTCCTTCCACCCAGCGTTCCCCCACGTCTCCCGATAAAAATGATACCTCACTTGTGTGGGTAGGCCTAGCGCCCGCGACAGGATATGCCCCAAAACACAACGTGGACATATCACAGAAAACAGAGCTGTTTTTAGCAAAGTGACTACCTGTAGATTTTGGCCTCTAGCTCAGCCGCCACCTAGGGAAACCTACCAAACCTGTGCATTTCTGAAAACTAGAGACCTAGGGGAATCCAAGGAGGGGTGACTTGCGGGGCTCGGACCAGGTTCTGTTACCCAGAATCCTTTGCAAATCTCAAAATTTGGCTAAAAAAACACATGTTCCTCACATTTCTGTGGCAGAAAGTTCTGGAATCTGAGAGGAGCCACAAATTTCCTTCCACCCAGCGTTTCCCCACGTCTCCCGATAAAAATGATACCTCACTTGTGTGGGTAGGCCTAGCGCCCGCAACAGGATATGCCCCAAAACACAACGTGGACATATCACAGAAAACAGAGCTGTTTTTAGCAAAGTGACTACCTGTAGATTTTGGCCTCTAGCTCAGCCGCCACCTAGGGAAACCTACCAAACCTGTGCATTTCTGAAAACTAGAGACCTAGGGAAATCCAAGGAGGGGTGACTTGCGGGGCTCGGACCAGGTTCTGTTACCCAGAATCCTTTGCAAACCTCAAAATTTGGCTAAAAAAACACATGTTCCTCACATTTCTGTGGCAGAAAGTTCTGGAATCTGAGAGGAGCAACAAATTTCCTTCCACCCAGCGTTCCCCCACGTCTCCCGATAAAAATGATACCTCACTTGTGTGGGTAGGCCTAGCGCCCGCGACAGGATATGCCCCAAAACACAACGTGGACATATCACAGAAAACAGAGCTGTTTTTAGCAAAGTGACTACCTGTAGATTTTGGCCTCTAGCTCAGCCGCCACCTAGGGAAACCTACCAAACCTGTGCATTTCTGAAAACTAGAGACCTAGGGGAATCCAAGGAGGGGTGACTTGCGGGGCACGGACCAGGTTCTGTTACCCAGAATCCTTTGCAAATCTCAAAATTTGGCTAAAAAAACACATGTTCCTCACATTTCTGTGGCAGAAAGTTCTGGAATCTGAGAGGAGCCACAAATTTCCTTCCACCCAGCGTTCCCCCACGTCTCCCGATAAAAATGATACCTCACTTGTGTGGGTAGGCCTAGCGCCCGCGACAGGATATGCCCCAAAACACAACGTGGACATATCACAGAAAACAGAGCTGTTTTTAGCAAAGTGACTACCTGTAGATTTTGGCCTCTAGCTCAGCCGGCACCTAGGGAAACGTACCAAACCTGTGCATTGCTGAAAACTAGAGACCTAGGGGAATCCAAGGAGGGGTGACTTGTGTGGCTCGGACCAGGTTCTGTTACCCAGAATCCTTTGCAAACCTCAAAATTTGGCTAAAAAAACACATGTTCCTCACATTTCTGTGGCAGAAAGTTCTGGAATCTGAGAGGAGCCACGAATTTCCTTCCACCCAGCGTTCACCCACGTCTCCCGATAAAAATGATACCTCACTTGTGTGGGTAGGCCTAGCACCCGCGACAGGATATGCCCCAAAACACAACGTGGACATATCACAGAAAACAGAGCTGTTTTTAGCAAAGTGACTACCTGTAGATTTTGGCCTCTAGCTCAGCCGCCACCTAGGGAAACCTACCAAACCTGTGCATTTCTGAAAACTAGAGACCTAGGGGAATCCAAGGAGGGGTGACTTGTGTGGCTCGGACCAGGTTCTGTTACCCAGAATCCTTTGCAAACCTCAAAATTTGGCTAAAAAAACACATGTTCCTCACATTTCTGTGGCAGAAAGTTCTGGAATCTGAGAGGAGCCACAAATTTCCTTCCACCCAGCGTTCCCCCACGTCTCCCGATAAAAATGATACCTCACTTGTGTGGGTAGGCCTAGCGCCCGCGACAGGATATGCCCCAAAACACAACGTGGACATATCACAGAAAACAGAGCTGTTTTTAGCAAAGTGACTACCTGTAGATTTTGGCCTCTAGCTCAGCCGCCACCTAGGGAAACCTACCAAACCTGTGCATTTCTGAAAACTAGAGACCTAGGGGAATCCAAGGAGGGGTGACTTGCGGGGCTCGGACCAGGTTCTGTTACCCAGAATCCTTTGCAAACCTCAAAATTTGGCTAAAAAAACACATGTTCCTCACATTTCTGTGGCAGAAAGTTCTGGAATCTGAGAGGAGCCACAAATTTCCTTCCACCCAGCGTTCCCCCACGTCTCCCGATAAAAATGATACCTCACTTGTGTGGGTAGGCCTAGCGCCCGCGACAGGATATGCCCCAAAACACAACGTGGACATATCACAGAAAACAGAGCTGTTTTTAGCAAAGTGACTACCTGTAGATTTTGGCCTCTAGCTCAGCCGCCACCTAGGGAAACCTACCAAACCTGTGCATTTCTGAAAACTAGAGACCTAGGGGAATCCAAGGAGGGGTGACTTGCGGGGCTCGGACCAGGTTCTGTTACCCAGAATCCTTTGCAAATCTCAAAATTTGGCTAAAAAAACACATGTTCCTCACATTTCTGTGGCAGAAAGTTCTGGAATCTGAGAGGAGCCACAAATTTCCTTCCACCCAGCATTCCCCCACGTCTCCCGATAAAAATGATACCTCACTTGTGTGGGTAGGCCTAGCGCCCGCAACAGGATATGCCCCAAAACACAACGTGGACATATCACAGAAAACAGAGCTGTTTTTAGCAAAGTGACTACCTGTAGATTTTGGCCTCTAGCTCAGCCGGCACCTAGGGAAACGTACCAAACCTGTGCATTGCTGAAAACTAGAGACCTAGGGGAATCCAAGGAGGGGTGACTTGTGTGGCTCGGACCAGGTTCTGTTACCCAGAATCCTTTGCAAACCTCAAAATTTGGCTAAAAAAACACATGTTCCTCACATTTCTGTGGCAGAAAGTTCTGGAATCTGAGAGGAGCCACAAATTTCCTTCCACCCAGCGTTCCCCCCCGATAAAAATGATACCTCACTTGTGTGGGTGGGCCTAGCGCCCGCGACAGGATATGCCCCAAAACACAACGTGGACATATCACAGAAAACAGAGCTGTTTTTAGCAAAGTGACTACCTGTAGATTTTGGCCTCTAGCTCAGCCGCCACCTAGGGAAACCTACCAAACCTGTGCATTTCTGAAAACTAGAGACCTAGGGGAATCCAAGGAGGGGTGACTTGCGGGGCTCGGACCAGGTTCTGTTACCCAGAATCCTTTGCAAACCTCAAAATTTGGCTAAAAAAACACATGTTCCTCACATTTCTGTGGCAGAAAGTTCTGGAATCTGAGAGGAGCCACAAATTTCCTTCCACCCAGCGTTCCCCCACGTCTCCCGATAAAAATGATACCTCACTTGTGTGGGTAGGCCTAGCGCCCGCGACAGGATATGCCCCAAAACACAACGTGGACATATCACAGAAAACAGAGCTGTTTTTAGCAAAGTGACTACCTGTAGATTTTGGCCTCTAGCTCAGCCGCCACCTAGGGAAACCTACCAAACCTGTGCATTTCTGAAAACTAGAGACCTAGGGGAATCCAAGGAGGGGTGACTTGCGGGGCTCGGACCAGGTTCTGTTACCCAGAATCCTTTGCAAATCTCAAAATTTGGCTAAAAAAACACATGTTCCTCACATTTCTGTGGCAGAAAGTTCTGGAATCTGAGAGGAGCCACAAATTTCCTTCCACCCAGCGTTTCCCCACGTCTCCCGATAAAAATGATACCTCACTTGTGTGGGTAGGCCTAGCGCCCGCAACAGGATATGCCCCAAAACACAACGTGGACATATCACAGAAAACAGAGCTGTTTTTAGCAAAGTGACTACCTGTAGATTTTGGCCTCTAGCTCAGCCGCCACCTAGGGAAACCTACCAAACCTGTGCATTTCTGAAAACTAGAGACCTAGGGAAATCCAAGGAGGGGTGACTTGCGGGGCTCGGACCAGGTTCTGTTACCCAGAATCCTTTGCAAACCTCAAAATTTGGCTAAAAAAACACATGTTCCTCACATTTCTGTGGCAGAAAGTTCTGGAATCTGAGAGGAGCCACAAATTTCCTTCCACCCAGCGTTCCCCCACGTCTCCCGATAAAAATGATACCTCACTTGTGTGGGTAGGCCTAGCGCCCGCGACAGGATATGCCCCAAAACACAACGTGGACATATCACAGAAAACAGAGCTGTTTTTAGCAAAGTGACTACCTGTAGATTTTGGCCTCTAGCTCAGCCGGCACCTAGGGAAACGTACCAAACCTGTGCATTGCTGAAAACTAGAGACCTAGGGGAATCCAAGGAGGGGTGACTTGTGTGGCTCGGACCAGGTTCTGTTACCCAGAATCCTTTGCAAACCTCAAAATTTGGCTAAAAAAACACATGTTCCTCAAATTTCTGTGGCAGAAAGTTCTGGAATCTGAGAGGAGCCACAAATTTCCTTCCACCCAGCGTTCCCCCACGTCTCCCGATAAAAATGATACCTCACTTGTGTGGGTAGGCCTAGCGCCCGCAACAGGATATGCCCCAAAACACAACGTGGACATATCACAGAAAACAGAGCTGTTTTTAGCAAAGTGACTACCTGTAGATTTTGGCCTCTAGCTCAGCCGGCACCTAGGGAAACGTACCAAACCTGTGTGTTGCTGAAAACTAGAGACCTAGGGGAATCCAAGGAGGGGTGACTTGTGTGGCTCGGACCAGGTTCTGTTACCCAGAATCCTTTGCAAACCTCAAAATTTGGCTAAAAAAACACATGTCCCTCACATTTCTGTGGCAGAAAGTTCTGGAATCTGAGAGGAGCTACAAATTTCCTTCCACCCAGCGTTCCCCCAAGTCTCCCGATAAAAATGATACCTCACTTGCGTGGGTAGGCCTAGCGCCGGCGACAGGAAACACCCCAAAGTGCAACGTGGACACATCCTAAATTTTGGAAAAAAACAGAGGTGTTTTTTGCCAAGTGCCTACCTGTAGATTTTGGCCTCTAGCTCAACCGGCACCTAGGGAAACCTACCAAACCTGTGCATTTCTGAAAACTAGAGACCTAGGGGAATCCAAGGAGGGGTGACTTGCGGGGCTCGGACCAGGTTCTGTTACCCAGAATCCTTTGCAAACCTCAAAATTTGGCTAAAAATACACATGTTACTCACATTTCTGTGGCAGAAAGTTCTGGAATCTGAGAGGAGCCACAAATTTCCTTCTACCCAGCGTTCCCCCAAGTCTCCCGATAAAAATGATACCTCACTTGCGTGGGTAGGCCTAGCGCCGGCGACAGGAAACACCCCAAAGCGCAACGTGGACACATCCTAAATTTTGGAAAAAAACAGAGGTGTTTTTTGCGAAGTGCCTACCTGTAGATTTTGGCCTCTAGCTCAGCCGGCACCTAGGGAAACCTACCAAACCTGTGCATTTCTGAAAACTAGAGACCTAGGGGAATCCAAGGAGGGGTGACTTGCGGGGCTCGGACCAGGTTCTGTTACCCAGAATCCTTTGCAAACCTCAAAATATGGCTAAAAATACACATGTTACTCACATTTCTGTGGCAGAAAGTTCTGGAATCTGAGAGGAGCCACAAATTTCCTTCTACCCAGCGTACCCCCAAGTCTCCCGATAAAAATGATACCTCACTTGCGTGGGTAGGCCTAGCGCCGGCGACAGGAAACACTCCAAAGCGCAACGTGGACACATCCTAAATTTTGGAAAAAAACAGAGGTGTTTTTTGCGAAGTGCCTACCTGTAGATTTTGGCCTCTAGCTCAGCCGGCACCTAGGGAAACCTACCAAACCTGTGCATTTCTGAAAACTAGAGACCTAGGGGAATCCAAGGAGGGGTGACTTGCGGGGCTCGGACCAGGTTCTGTTACCCGGAATCCTTTGCAAACCTCAAAATTTGGCTAAAAAAAACACATGTCCCTCACATTTCTGTGGCAGAAAGTTCTGGAATCTGAGAGGAGCTACAAATTTCCTTCCACCCAGCGTTCCCCCAAGTCTCCCGATAAAAATGATACCTCACTTGCGTGGGTAGGCCTAGCGCCGGCGACAGGAAACACCCCAAAGCGCAACGTGGACACATCCTAAATTTTGGAAAAAAACAGAGGTGTTTTTTGCGAAGTGCCTACCTGTAGATTTTGGCCTCTAGCTCAGCCGGCACCTAGGGAAACCTACCAAACCTGTGCATTTCTGAAAACTAGAGACCTAGGGGAATCCAAGGAGGGGTGACTTGCGGGGCTCGGACCAGGTTCTGTTACCCAGAATCCTTTGCAAACCTCAAAATTTGGCTAAAAATACACGTTACTCACATTTCTGTGGCAGAAAGTTCTGGAATCTGAGAGGAGCCACAAATTTCCTTCTACCCAGCGTTCCCCCAAGTCTCCTGATAAAAATGATACCTCACTTGTGTGGGTAGGACTAGCGCCCACGAAAGGAAAGGGCCCAAAACACAACGTGGACACATCACATTTTTTTATAAAAAGCAGTGCCTACCTGTGGATTTTGGCCTGTAGCTCAGCCGACACCTGAGGAAACCTAGCAAACCAGTGCATTTTTGAAAACTAGAAACCCAGGGGAATCCAAGATGGGGTGACTTGCGGGGCTCTGACCAGGTTATGTTACCCAGAATCCTTTGCAAACATCAAAATTTGGCCCAAAAAACACTTTTTCCTCTCATTTCGGTGACAGAAAGTTCTGGAATCTGAGAGGAGCCACAAATTTCCTTCCACCCAGCGTTCCCCTAAGTCTCTCGATAAAAATGGTACATCACTTCTGTGGGTAGGCCTAGCGCCCACAAAAGGAAATGGCCCAAAACACAACGTGGACACAACATATTTTTTCACAGAAAACAGAGGTGTTTTTTGCAAGGTGCCTACCTGTGGTGTTTGGCCTGTAGCTCAGCCGGCCCCAGGGGGGGGGGGCAGAAATGCCCTAAAATAAATTTGCCCCCCCAACCCCCACCCTCCCCCGCCGGGAGCGACCCTTGCCTACGGGGTCGCTCCCCCTGCGTGACATTGGCACCAAAAAACAAATCCCCAGTGCCTAGTGGTTTCTGCCCCCTTGGGGGCAGGTTGACCTAAACTCAGCCAATCTGCCCCCAAGGGGGGCAGAAATGGCCTAAATACAATTTGTCCCCCAGGGGAGCGACTTTTGCCTGATGAGTCGCTCCCCATCTCTAAAAAAAAAAAAAAAAAAAAAAAAAAGAAAAATTCCCCTGGCGCCTAGAGGTTTCTGCACCCCCCCCCCCGGGGGCAGATCGGCCTAATAATAGGCCGATCTGCCCCCCGGGGGGGCAGAAATGGCCTAAAATAAATTTGCCCCCCCAACACCCACCCCCCCCCGGGAGCGACCCTTGCCTACGGGGTCGCTCCCCCTGCGTGACATTGGCGCCAAAAAACAAATCCCCGGTGCCTAGTGGTTTCTGCCCCCTTGGGGGCAGATTGACCTAAAATTGGCCAATCTGCCCCCAGGGGGGCAGAAATGGTCTAAATACAATTTGCCCCCCCAGGGGAGCGACCCTTGCCTGATGGGTCGCTCCCCATCTCTAAAAAAAGAAACAACAACAACAAAAAAAACACAAAAAAAAAATTGCCCTGGTGCCTAGAGTGTTCTGCCCCCCCCCCACGGGGGCAGTTCGGCCTAATAATAGGCCGATCTGTCCCCCGGGGGGGCAGAAATGGCCTAAAATAAATTTGCCCCCCCAACCCCCCCCCCCCCCCGGGAGCGACCCTTGCCTACGGGGTCGCTCCCCCTGTGTGACATTGGCGCCAAAAAACAAATCCCCGGTGCCTAGTGGTTTCTGCCCCCTTGGGGGCAGATTGACCTAAAATTGGCCAATCTGCCCCCAGGGGGGCAGAAATGGTCTAAATACAATTTGCCCCCCCAGGGGAGCGACCCTTGCCTCATGGGTCGCTCCCCATCTCTAAAAAAAGAAACAACAACAACAAAAAAAACACAAAAAAAAAATTGCCCTGGTGCCTAGAGTGTTCTGCCCCCCCCCCACGGGGGCAGTTCGGCCTAATAATAGGCCGATCTGTCCCCCCGGGGGGGCAGAAATGGCCTAAAATAAATTTGCCCCCCCAACCCCCCCCCCCCCCCCGGGAGCGACCCTTGCCTACGGGGTCGCTCCCCCTGCGTGACATTGGCGCCAAAAAACAAATCCCCGGTGCCTAGTGGTTTCTGCCCCCTTGGGGGCAGATTGACCTAAAATTGGCCAATCTGCCCCCAGGGGGGCAGAAATGGTCTAAATACAATTTGCCCCCCCAGGGGAGCGACCCTTGCCTCATGGGTCGCTCCCCATCTCTAAAAAAAGAAACAACAAAAAAAAAAAAACACAAAAAAAAAATTGCCCTGGTGCCTAGAGTGTTCTGCCCCCCCCCCCCGGGGGCAGTTCGGCCTAATAATAGGCCGATCTGTCCCCCGGGGGGGCAGAAATGGCCTAAAATAAATTTGCCCCCCCAACCCCCACCCCCCCCCCGGGAGCGACCCTTGCCTACGGGGTCGCTCCCCCTGCGTGACATTGGTGCCAAAAAACAAATCCCCGGTGCCTAGTGGTTTCTGCCCCCTTGGGGGCAGATTGACCTAAAATTGGCCAATCTGCCCCCAGGGGGGCAGAAATGGTCTAAATACAATTTGCCCCCCCAGGGGAGCGACCCTTGCCTGATGGGTCGGCTCCCCATCTCTAAAAAAAGAAACAACAACAAAAAAAAACACAAAAAAAAAATTGCCCTGGCGCCTAGAGTGTTCTGCCCCCCCCCGGGGGCAGTTCAGCCTAATAATAGGCCGATCTGTCCCCCGGGGGGGCAGAAATGGGCTAAAATAAATTTGCCCCCCCAACCCCCACCCCCCCCCCCCGGGAGCGACCCTTGCCTACGGGGTCGCTCCCCCTGCGTGACATTGGCGCCAAAAAACAAATCCCCGGTGCCTAGTGATTTCTGCCCCAAGGGGGGCAGAAATGGCCTAAATAAAATTTGTCCCCCAGGGGAGCGACTTTTGCCTGATGGGTCGCTCCCCATCTCTAAAAAAAAAAAAACAAAAGAAAAAAAAGAAAAATTCCCTGGCGCCTAGAGGTTTCTGCACCCCCCCCCCGGGGGCAGATCGGCCTAATAATAGGCCGATCTGCCCCCCGGGGGGGCAGAAATGGCCTAAAATAAATTTGCCCCCCCAACACCCACCCCCCCCCGGGAGCGACCCTTGCCTACGGGTCGCGCCCCCCTGCGTGACATTGGCACCAAAAAAACAAATCCCCGGTGCCTAGTGGTTTCTGCCCCCTTGGGGGCAGATTGACCTAAAATTGTCCAATCTGCCCCCAGGGGGGCAGAAATGGTCTAAATACAATTTGCCCCCCCAGGGGAGCGACCCTTGCCTGATGGGTTCTAAAAAAAGAAACAACAAAAAAAAAAAACACACAAAAAAAATTGCCCTGGCGCCTAGAGTGTTCTGCCCCCCCCGGGGGCAGTTCAGCCTAATAATAGGCCGATCTGTCCCCCGGGGGGGCAGAAATGGCCTAAAATAAATTTGCCCCCCCCAACCCCCACCCCCCCCCGGGAGCGACCCTTGCCTACGGGGTCGCTCCCCCTGCGTGACATTGGCGCCAAAAAACAAATCCCCGGTGCCTAGTGATTTCTGCCCCCAGGGGGGCAGAAATTGTCTAAATACAATTTGCCCCCCCAGGGGAGCGACCCTTGCCTGATGGGTCGCTCCCCATCTCTAAAAAAAGAAACAACAAAAAAAAAAAACACAAAAAAAAAATTGCCCTGGCGCCTAGAGTGTTCTGCCCCCCCCCCGGGGGCAGTTCGGCCTAATAATAGGCCGATCTGTCCCCCGGGGGGGCAGAAATGGCCTAAAATAAATTTGCCCCCCCAACCCCCCCCCCCCGGGAGCGACTGCGTGACATTGGCGCCAAAAAACAAATCCCCGGTGCCTAGTGGTTTCTGCCCCCTTGGGGGCAGATTGACCTAAAATTGGCCAATCTGCCCCCAGGGGGGCAGAAATGGTCTAAATACAATTTGCCCCCCCAGGGGAGCGACCCTTGCCTGATGGGTCGCTCCCCATCTCTAAAAAAAGAAACAAAAAAAAAAAAAAACACAAAAAAAAAATTGCCCTGGCGCCTAGAGTGTTCTGCCCCCCCCCCCCGGGGGCAGTTCGGCCTAATAATAGGCCGATCTGTCCCCCGGGGGGGCAGAAATGGCCTAAAATAAATTTGCCCCCCCAACCCCCACCCCCCCCCGGGAGCGACCCTTGCCTACGGGGTCGCTCCCCCTGCGTGACATTGGCGCCAAAAAACAAATCCCCGGTGCCTAGTGGTTTCTGCCCCCTTGGGGGCAGATTGACCTAAAATCGGCCAATCTACCCCCAGGGGGGCAGAAATGGTCTAAATACAATTTGCCCCCCAGGGGAGCGACCCTTGCCTGATGGGTCGCTCCCCATCTCTAAAAAAAAAAAAAGAAAAAAAAAAAAAAAAAAATGTGCCCTGGCGCCTAGAGGTTTCTTCCCCCCCTGGGGGCAGATCGGCCTAATAATAGGCCGATCTGCCCCCAGGGGGGGCAGAAAAGGCCTTCCCAAAAAATTGCCCCCCCTGGGAGCGACCCTTGCCAAAGGGGTCGCTTTGTTGCGTGACATTCGCGCGCAAAAACAAACTCCCTGGTGTCTAATGGTTTCTGCCCCCCTTGGGGGCAGATTGGCCTTATCAAAATAGGCCAATCTGCCCCCAAGGGGGGCAGAAATGGCCTAAATATATATTGCCCCGTAGGGGAGCGACCCTTGCCTAAGGGATCGCTCCCCACCTAAAAAAAAAGAATTCATCACAAAAAAAAAAAAGAAAAAAAAGGTCCCTGGTGCCTAGAGGTTTCTGCCCCCCCTGGGGGCAGATCGGCCTAATAATAGGCCAATCTGCCCCCAGGGGGGGCAGAAAAGGCCTTCCTAAAAAAATGCCCCCCTGGGAGCGACCCTTGCCCAAGGGGTCGCTCCCTTTTGCCAATTTCAAGAAAAGAAAAAAAAATCCCTGGTGTCTAGTGGGGTTTCAAAAGCCGGATTGCAAGCAATCCGGCTTTTGAAACCTGTGAGAGACTTCAAAGGGAAGGAAATACATTTCCTTCCCTTTGAAGCCTCTCGGGGCCTCCCCCATGGGATTGAAAAAGAAATGCAAAAGCATTTCTTTTTCAATCGCGCTGGAAGCTCTGCTTCCAGCGCGATGGGGGAGACCCTGTGACTAATCAGCGCGCGCTCGCGCGCTGACGTCACAGGGGGGTTTGGGGGGGTCGGGGGTGGGAAGGGAAGGGCTTCCCCTTCCATCCCTGACTTGGGGGGGTGGGGGGGAACCCCACAGAGGGAGCAAGAGCGCTCCCTCTGGGCTCTGTGCACAGGACGTAATGGTTACGTCCTGGGCACAGCAGCACTGTGCCTCAGGACGTAACCATTACGTCCTGGGCACAGAAGGGGATAGACTTTGTGGACTGCTCTGTTAAAGCTATGGAAGGCTGGTTCTATGGGAGCAATGTAAATGACTACCAGGGCTTGTATAATCTAATTCTGAAAGAGCACGTTCTTAATAATTGCATTTCTGATCAGCTGAATCAGTACCTGATGGACTCTGTTCTTACCTCACCCCAAGAACTGTGAAAGAAGTCAGATAAATAGGTCCACACCAGGATATGTAGGAAAGCTCCTACAGGGGGTGACCACAAGAAGAAGGGAAAAGGTAAGCGTAAGGACAAGGTTGGGGATAAAAACAAAGAATAAGAGTCTTTACCAGGCCCACAAAACTCTTCTGGGGTGTGTCTAGGTCCTCTTCCTTTAAGAAACCTTGGTGCTATATGTGTAAACAAAAAGGCCACAGGGCAGGTGACAGCACCTGTCCTAAGAAAGTCACCAAGCCCCCCACCACTACTACTACCACTCCTACCCCTAATTCCCCTAACAGTAGCAACAATAGTGGTGGCAATAGTCAGTCCAAGAGTGTAGCTGGGCTCACCTTGGGGATTGTAGTGGGTTCTGGGCTAGTCAGGGAGACCACTGAGGCTATGCTGGTCTCTGATGGTGGCATTGACCTTGCTACCTTAGCTGCCTGCCCCCTTAATATGGGTAAGTACAGGTAGCAGCCCTTGATAAATGGAGTTGAGGCTGAGGCCTACAGGGACACAGGTGCCAGTGTCACTATGGTGACTGAAAAACCGGTGTCACCTGAACAACACCTACTTGGTCACACGTACCAAGTGACTGATGCTCTCAATACCACCGTGTGTCAACCCTTGGCAGTTATTGACTTTAGCCGGGGGGTTGGGGGGACTGGCCCTAAAAAGGTTGTAGTGTCCTTTGATCTACCTGTAGAGTGTCTGCTAGGTAATGACTTGGAGACTTCAGCTTGGGCTGAAGTGGAGTTGGAGGCCCATGCAGCAATGCTGGGCATCTTTGGACATATATTTGCCTTGACCAGAGCACAGGCCAAAAAGAACAGGGAGCCCTGGAGCCTGGAACAATGGCCCAGGAGGCTCCTAAAAAGAAAGGAAGGCAGTGTAAAAGGTAAAAAGTTACACCCTGCTCAAGCTTCCAGCGAGAATTCTACTCCTGAGGGAGAGGAATCTACTCCTTTGGTGGAACCTACACCAGAGGAGCTCAGAGTTGACACAGCTGAGCTCTAGGGTGAAGAGGGGCCCACCAGGGTGGAACTCAGGTTGGAACTGTAAACCTGTTCCACACAGGAAAGCTTAAGGCAGAAAGCTGCAGCACCAGAGGCATGGGATGTCAGTGGTACCCATAGGGTATTCTGTGATAACAGCCTCCTTTAGTCAGAAGCAAGGACCCTAAATCTGGTGCCACCTGGAGGCTGATCATCCCTCTGAAACTTAGGGAGTTCCTGTTAACTCTAGCACATGACATTCCCCTTGCAATCCGCTTAGGGCAAAGCAAGACTTGGGACAGGCTTGTCCCTCACTTTCACTGGCCCTACATTTCTGAAGACACCAAGGAGTTTTATCGCTCCATTGTCACCAGTAGAGCTGGTGGTAAGACAGGTCTCACCCCAAAGGCCCCCGTAACCCCATTACCAGTGGTTGGGGTACCCTTTGAGAGGGTTGGGGTGGATATTTTTGGTCCCCTGGGCCCTCTAACAGCCTCTAGAAATAGATTATTTCTGATGTTGGTGGACCATGCCACCAGGTATCCAGAGTCCATTCCTATTAGGACCACTACAGCCCCTGCAGTGGCTAAGGCCCTCCTGGGAATCTTCTCCAGGTGGGTTTTCCTAAAGAGGTTGTATCAGACAAAGAAGCAAACTTCATGCCTGCTTACCTTCCGGCCATGTGGAAGGAGTGTGATGTCACTTATAAACTCACCACCCCTTACCATCCACAAACAAATGGGTTAGTTGAAAGGTTCAACAAAACCCTCAAAGGCATGATAATGGTACTCTCAGACAAACTCAGAAGGAGGTGGGATTTCCTGTTACATTGCCTCTTCTTTGCCTACAGGGAGGTACCTCAAAAGGGAGTGGGCTACAACCCCTTTGTACATTTGTTTGGAAACCCTGTTAGGGGTCACCTTGCTCTTGTGAAAGAAGGCTGGGAGCAACCTCTCAAGCCTCCAAAATAGGACATTCTAGACTATGTATTGGGCCTTAGATCTAGAATGGCTGAATACATAAAGAGGGCACCCAAATATCTTAAGGCCAGCCAAGAACTGCAGATGCAGTGGCATGACCAGAAGGCTGTGCTGATTGTTTACTAGCCAGGACAGACGGTGTGGATCCTGGAGCCTGTGGCTCCAAGGGCATCCAAGACAAGTGAAGTGGACTCCACACTATTGTAGAAAGGGTGAGGTCACCTATCTGGTTGACCTACGTACTCCTAGAAGCCCCCACAGGGTGCTTCATGTAAACCCCCTGAAACCTTTTTATGACAGAGCTGACGACTTTGCTCATGGCCACTGATGAAGGTCAGGAAGAAGAGAGTGACCCTCACTCTGACATCTTCTCTCACAACACAGAGGATGGCTTAGTACATGGGGTTGTACTTGCAGACTGCCTCTCTGAGCAACAAAAGGAAAATTGCAGAAATCACCCAGGCCAGTTCTCTGAACTGTTTTCTCTAACTCCTGGTCAAACTACATGGTGTGAACACACCACTGACACAGGTGACAGCCTGCCTATCAAAAGTACATTTTACAGGCAGCCAGTCATGCCAGGTAGTGCATCACGCCTGAGGTGCAAAAGATGCTGGACCAAGGAATTATTGAGTTCTCAGACAGCCCTTGGGCTAGTCCTGTAGTTTTTGTCCCAAAACCTCACTCTCAAAATGACAAACGTAAGATGAGGTTTTATGTAGACTACAGAGGCCTCAATACCATAACAAAAACAGATGCTCATCCTATCCCTAGGGCAGATGGGATAATAGATACACTGGCTTCTGCCAAGTATCTAAGCACCTTTGATCTTACTGCTGGCTACTGGCAGATCACGTTATCAGAGTATGCCACACCAAAAACAGCATTCTCCACTCCTAGTGGGCATTGTCATTTTACAGTGTTGCCCTTTGGACTAAAGAATTCACCTGCCACATTCCAGAGTTTGGTGAAGAAAGTTCTCCAAGGCCTGAAAAGCTTCAATGCAGCTTATGTGGACGATATAGCTGTCTTTAGCTCCACCTGGGAGGATCACCTGGTCCACCTTGGGAATGTACTGAAGATTCTGCAAAAAGCAGGACTCACTAACAGGGCATCAAATTGCCAGATAGAGCAGGGGAAGTGGTTTGATCTGGGCCACCTGGTAGGTGGAGTCCAGATTCAACCACTATAGGGCAAAATCCAGGCAATTCTGGATTAGACTGCCCATACCACTCAGACCCAAGTCAGACCCTTCCTAGGCCTGACTGAGTACTATAGGAGGTTCATTAAGAACTATGGTTCCATTGTAGCCCCCTTAAATGACATCATATCCAAAAGGATGCCCAAGAACGTTTTGTGGACTGCTAGCTGCCAAAAAGCTTTTGATGACCTCAAACAGGCCATGTGCTCTGCTCCTATCCTAAGAAGCCCTGATTACTCCAAGACGTTTAGGCCCTCATTACAAACCTGGCTGTCAGTGTTAAAGCAGCAGTAATACCGCCAACAGGCCAGCGGTAAAAGAATTGAATCACGACCACGGCGGTTAACGCCATCCAACACCGCCAATTTAACAGACTGACCGCTAGGGTGGTAACGGCCGCTGGAGATTTCGGTCTCCAGCCCGGCAGCTGTCACATTCCCACCCTCAGGAATACGACCCAGCCTACCACCATGGTTTCCATGGTTTTTGTACCGCCATGAAAACCATGGCAGTAGGCACTATCAGTGCCAGGGAATCTGTTCCCTGGCACTAATAGGGGTCTCCCCGCCCCCCACCCCCTCCCCAGAGTCCTCCCCCACCCTCCTCCACCCGCTCCTGCCCCCGCACATATACTCACCCACACACTCACCCATATACACACATGCACACACGCATACCCACCTCCACCCACGCATGCACACATACATACCAACACACCACAACATACACCAACATAGCTTGTCACACACATGCAACGACAACACACAACACTCACAATCACTCATTCACACATGCATCCAACACGACTCAGACCCGCATGCACGCATCCCAAAACATACACCCCGCCACTCATACACACAACACCCCCCTCTCCTGTCGGAGAACCCAACTTACCTCCTTGCAGTGGGTCCTCCGGCTGGAGACGGTCCACGGCGTTGCTGTCAGCAGCAGCGTCCGCCAGCAAAACACCGCCAGGCCGTATCATTGGTCATGATACGGCCGGCAGTGTTTTGCTGGCGTGGCGGTGCTGCTGTCAGCAGCACCGCCTTACCGCCGTCCGCCGTCATGACTGTTGGCATTGTTCCGCCAGATTTCTGGCGGAATACCGTCGGCAGTCATAATACGCGTTGCCGGCTGGTAGCCACAGCAGCGGTATGTTGCCGGCCGTGGCGGTAGGCAGTCAATACTGCCAATGTTGTAATGAGGGCCTTATTGTACAGACAGAGACTTCTGAGGTAGGGATAGGGGCAGTACTAGCTCGACTGAATGATGAGGACCAGGGCCAACCTGTAGCTTCCTAAGCAGAAGGTTGACCCCCAGGCAAAAGTGTTGGTCAGCCATAGAGAGGGAGGCCTTAGCTGTGGTCTGGGCTTTGAAGAAGTTGAGGCCATACTTGTTTGGCACTCACTTCCTTGTTCAAACAGACCACAAGCCCCTCTTATGGCTTAAGCAAATGAAAGGTGTGAATCCCAAATTGTTGAGGTGGTCCATATCCCTACAGGGAATGGGCTATACAGTGGAACATAGACCTGGGAGTAACCACTCCTATGCAGATGGACTCTCCAGGTATTGCCACTTAGACAATGAAGACTCAACTGGACAAGGTTAGTCTTATTGTCCTTTGTTCGGAGGGGGGGCTTGTGTAGGAAAGTACCCCCTTTTGGCATGGCTAACCCACATTTTGCCTGCTATCAGTATGCTTAGACTGTTTTCACTGGGATCCTGCTAACCAGGACCCCAGTGATTGTGCTCTCTCTCCCTCTAAATGTGGTTGCCTAGGACTCTGCACACCCCACAATTGGCATACTGGTGCCCTCTTATAAGTCCCTAGTATGGTACTTAGGTATCCAGGGCATTGGGGCACCAAGGGTTCCCCATGGGCTGTAGCATCTATTGTGCCACCAATGAGAGCCCATGCAAAATGTGTCTGTAGGCCTGCCATTGCATCCTCCGTAAAAAGGTCCATGCACCCTTTCACCCCTATGATAGGCACTCCAAGCCTAGAGGGCAGGGTGCAGGTCCTTGTGTGTGAGGGCACCCATGCATGAGCAGAGGTGCCCCTACGAACTCCAGCTCCATTCCACTGGACTTCGTAAGTGTTGGGAGGCCATTTTACTCGTGTACTGGACACAGGTCACTACCTATGTCCATCTACATAACGGTACCTCCAAACCTGGGCATGTTTGGTATTACACATGTTGGAATCATACCCGAAAACCGTTGCCAGTATTGGTTGCATGATTCGATACACTCTAGGGGCTCCTTAGAGGACCCCCAGTATTGCTCCTACCAGTCTTCCAGGGTTTTGCAAGTAGCCCGCACTGCTGTCACCCTCCAGGAAGGTTTCGGCCCTCCTGCGGCTTGACCAGCTCAAGCAGGGAAAGGCAGCACAAAGGATTTCCTGTGGGAGAGGGAGACAACACCCTCTCCCCTTAGAAATGAGTGTGACAAGGCTTGGGAGGGGTTTATGCCCTTCTTGTATTAACTAGGCTGCAGCAGTCCAAGGACCCCTGGTCCCTGCTCTGGAGCAAAACTAGACAGAGGAAAGGGGAGTAAGCACTCCCCTGTCCATCACCACCCTAGTGTTGGTGCACACAGCTCATCCAGGTGGCCTCTTGGTTCTGCCATCTTGAAACCAACATGTGCAGAGGTCCCTGAGAGCATCTGAGTGGCCAGGTCAGGCAGGTGACATCACAGCCCCCTCCTGATAGGTGGTCACCTTGCTGGGTGGCCAATCCCCCTTGGCGGGCTATTTAGGGTCTCCCTCTTGGGTGGGTCCTCAGATTCGATGTGCAAGATTCCACCAGGACTCCTCTGTATCATTTACTTAAACTTCTGGCCACAGGAACTGCATCTGGACCCTCCAGGAACCAACAATCTGCAACTCTGGCGAAGACTTCGCTTTGCAACATTGTTTCTCAGGCTCCTTCCAGCAACTGCAAGATTTTCCCAGCTGTGCATCCTCCGAGATCTTCGATACTTCAGCCTACACCAAGAAGTAAGAAGGAATCTCCCTTGGAGTTAGAGTCACTCCCCTGCATCTGCAGGCACCAACTGCATCGATGTCTGGCTGAGTGGATCTGCTCTCCTCTGGAAATGCATGGATCCTGCATCACAGTTGGTGGTCAGGAGTGGTCCCCTTGGTCCTCTCTGCCAGCTGTCCAACTTGGGAGATGGTAAGCCCTTGCCTCGCCTTGCAGAACAGTACCCATGTGCATCGCAACTCTTGCAGCTAGCAAGGCTTGTTTGGGCCTGCTCCAAGGGATCTTCAGGCTCCATGTAGCCCCGGCCTCTAGCACTTCATCCTGCCAAGCACAGTCTCCTCTCGGCTGCTCCAGCGATGTTGGATGTCTCTACAGGTGTGCTGAGTGGGCCTCACTGCGACTTGCTGTGCCTGCTGCCAGTGGGTCTCCTCTGGGGGCTGCATCCACTTCTTCAACTCAGACTCCCATCCAAGGGTCGAGTCCCCAGGGCCTGGCTGGTCCTCTTCAGCCTTGCAACTCTTCTTTTTCTTCTCCTGCATGTGCCAAGGCTTGTTGTGGCTTTCCTGCACCGCTGACCAGCTGCAACCCGACAGCCGATGTGGGACATCATTTGCATCACTTACAGGACTCCTCTCCATCGCTTGTGCTGCACAGCTGGTCTTCTCTGTCCCCCGTCGACCTGGTTCTGCCCTGGTTCTGCATCCACTGAAGGGTGGGTAGTGGCTCCTGCCACAACTGTACACTCCATCATGACCTGGACTTGGTGCCCTTCTGTACGAGGTTGGCCGATTGAAAACACCAGACTACCTGTTATAGGTGTTAGGTATGTTGTCTTTATTGTTCTTTATACAGTATCACTAGTGTTGGGGAAGGATGTCTTGTAGGTAGGTATGGGTGAGGGTCTTCTTTCTTCTGGTCACTAATCTTGTCTTCTTCTGTCTTTTCTTCTAGAGGCCTCGCAGGAAGCGTGTGGGGACAGAAGAAGAATAGGCGTGGTAAGTGTTTGGTTTTTATTATTTTCCTCCTATTTTCTTTCCCCTCTCTACTTCTCCTCTCCACTCTACTATCGTGCTGCGTGGTTTTTCTATTCTATCTTTATCTTCCTTTCTTTCAACCTGTTGGGTTTTCCTTTCGGTCCCTCTGTTTTCCCTTTCTTAACCCTCCTCCCGGATGCTGGTGAGGGTTTTTCCTTTTCTCGTTTTATCGTCCTTTCTTATTTCTTCCCCTTTTCTGTGCCTATTATACGCACTGGCGTATGCGTCTCGCTAGCGTCCTTTTCTGTCTTCCTCTTTGGGTCTGTTCCTGTTTTTTTTTCTTTTCCTCTCTTGCTTTTTCTTTTCCTTTTTATACTACGCTCCTCTGGTTTACTTCCTTCCAGCACTCTCGTATTTGTCTTTCCGATTCCTTACACCTCTTCTCCCCCACCCTTCTCCCCGTACTCTTAGTCCTTTCCCCGTTTTTTCTTTTCCCTTTTCTGTCCCCCACCCTCCTCCCGCTCCTTCCCCCCTGTCCCGAACTCCTGTACTTGGCTTGGCCACGCTTCTCCTGAAGCGTGGCGGGCTTACTCGTATGCTCCCCGGGGCCAGCGGTCCTCGTCCTCGTATCGGGTCCGCAAGGGTCTTGATTCCGGTTCCGGTCCTGGCTTTGGAGGAAGAGTCCAGTCGGTTTCCGGATCTTCCTCGTTCCTCGTCCTCTGTTGCTCGTCCTCCGGTTCTCCCTTCGGCTCTCTCAATCGCCACCACTGGATCCCGTCTCTCTCTCTTTGAATGGGTGGAACCACCCTTTTTATGGCGTCACGTTCGCGCGGCTTCGGCGGGGTAGCCAATGGAGAGGGGTTCTCCCTGGGTTACATCCGGTTTATCCGGGGCAGAGACAGCACAAGACATGTTGATGTGCGGATCGGTCCGATCCGATCCGTCACAGACACTCCCCCTAGCGAGCGTCTGTTGGAGACGCTCAGGTGCGGGAAGGCGGGAGAGAAAATCAGCATTCACCATGAGACGTCCCGGAGAATGGACCACCTGGAAGGAGAAGGGTTGTAAAGAGAGAAACCATCTTAGCACCCGAGAGTTGGTATCCTTATTGTGGGCGAGCCAGGTGAGGGGTGCATGATCCGTCAAAAGAGTGAAAGAACATCCACTGAGATAATAACGTAAGGACTCAATGGCCCATTTAATGGCCAGACACTCTTTTTCAATGGTGGGATAGTGTTGTTCCCTTGGAAGTAACTTTCTACTGATGTATAAAATGGGATGGATGGAACCGTCCGGTTGTGGTTGGGATAACACGGCCCCCCGTCCTACGTCTGATGCATCAGTCTGTAAATAGAAGGGACTACGGAAATCGGGACAACACAGCACCGGGTCAGTAGACAGGGCATTCTTAAGACTGATGAAACTGTGCACGCCGGCCTCAGGTAAGGAGGAAAAAGTTTTGGGAGTATCATTTTTCAACAAGTTGGTTAGTGGCTCGGCTAATGTGGAAAATTGGGGTACGAACCTTCTATAATACCCCACCAGTCCGAAGAAGGCACGTATTTCTTTTTTTTATGTTGGTACCGGGATCTGTTGAATGGCTTCCACCTTCTCTATTTGTGGACGGACTTGCCCTTGACCTAGGATGTAGCCTAAATATCTAATGTTGGTAAATCCCAGTCTACATTTCTCAGGGTTAGCAGTTAACCGAGCTTCTCTTAATGCCTGTAGGACCGCCGTTAGGTGTTCGAGGTGGTCGGACCACGTTTTGCTAAATATTACAATGTCATCTAAATATGCCGCCGCATATACTTGGTGGGGACGCAAGACCTTGTCCATTAATCTCTGAAATGTGGCGGGGACCCTGTGTAACCCAAAAGGTAAGACAGTAAACTGGTACAATCCGGAGGGAGCTGCAAATGCGGTCTTTTCTCTGTCTCCTGTTGCCAAAGGGATCTGCCAATACCCCTTCGTTAGGTCCAGAGTGGACATGTACCTGGCCTGGCCCAATTTTTCTAACAACTCATCTATACGAGGCATGGGATATGCGTCGAAAAACGTGAGCTCATTGACTCTCCGGTAATCTACACAAAACCGAGTGGTCCCATCCGGTTTGGGTACTAATACCACAGGTGAACACCAGGGACTGCTGGATGGCTCTATAATCCCTGTCTGTAGCATACTTTGGACTTCTTGCTCAATCAGGGTTTTCTTGGCCTCAGGGACTCGATAGGGTCTTTGTCTTGCTATTGCTTCGGTTTTGGTACGGATGCTATGTTCTGCTAATGGGGTATGACCGGGCTGTCGGGAGAAAACATCCGTATAGGACTTTATCGTCGGAGAGAGGGAATTTTCATGTGACTCGGAAAGGGATGCATTTATCTGGGGTTGGGTTTCCTCCTGAGTTTGGGAGGGGTATAAGGAAGGATATGGTATGTCTTCCTTATGGTCAGTAGTGATATGTTGGTCCTTTTTTATGTTTTCTGATTCATGCCATTTTTTTAACAGGTTTATGTGGTAGATCTGTTCTCTATTGTGTCTGTGGGGAAGAGCCAATTTATATGTTGTGGGGTTGTTCTGCTCTAATACTTCATATGGTCCTTGCCATCGGGCTAACAATTTATTCTCACTACTGGGGAGAAGGACCAGTGCTTTGTCCCCTACGTTAGGAGTACAAAGCACACTTCTGGTGTCGTATCCTCTCTTCTGTTTTTCTTGAGCTTCACAAAGACTAGTATGGGCCTTTTCCCAGACTGATTGTAAATTCTCTCTCAACTCTTTAGTGTAAGTCAGGAGGTCTTTTGCTTCCTCATCTGTCTCTTCCCACTGTTCGACTAAAATTTCGAGTAGAGTGCGGGGGTGTCGGACAAATAACAGTTCGAAGGGACTATGTGCTAGGGATGTTTATGTGTGTGTACGTATTGCATAGAGTACAAGGGGTAGTTTTTTCTCCCAATCCCTTCCGTCTTCGTCTATGCTCTTCCTGAGTAAAGATTTAATGGTCCTGTTGTAGCGTTCAACAAGACCGTCAGTTTGGGGGTGATACACTGAGGTTCGGATCTGTTTTAATCCCAAGGTTTTACTGACTTCCCCCATAAGTCGGGATATAAAGGGAGTGCCCTGATCAGTTAAGATCTCTTTGGGGAAGCCGACCCGCGAAAAGAACTCAATCATTGCTTGGGCTACCACTTTGGTGTGCATGCTGGGGAGGGGAATAGCCTCGGGATACCAGTGGCATAATCCACCAATACAAGGACGTACTGTCTCCCTCTACTGGAGGGGATGAGGGGACCGATAAGGTCCATGCCCACCCAGGTAAATGGGGTTTCGATAATTGGGAGGGGTTGTAACGGGGCAGGAGGTTGAGTGACCGGATTATATAGTTGGCATTTCTGACAATTCAGGCAATATCTATGTATATCTCCGTAGATCCCGGGCCAGTAGAATCTCCGGAGTATCGCCTCCTCGGTTTTCTCCCTTCCAAGATGCCCTTCCCCTTGATCCCCATGAGCTAGCTTCAATACCTATTGTCGGTAGCTACTAGGGACTAATAATTGTCTCTGTCTGTCATTACTAGATTGGGGAAGTCTATATAATAGGTGGTTATAGATGCAAAATGTCGGTCCCACCCCAGGATCCTCATCATTCAGTGCCCTCTCCCAGGCATTCTTTAAGGAGGGATCATCCCTCTGGCTCTGTCTAAAGTCTCCTGCTACTGTGTATACCTTGCCCATGGCTCCGGTTGTTGTCTTGTTGCTTTCATAGTCTTTTCCCCAATATTGTTGTCTCTGGATTCGTTTCTGTCTATTACTTAAATGTTGTTTGGGTGACTGGTATCCGGCTATCTCAGTGTTGTACGGTACTTCTTCCCACCATTTTTTCATCATATGTTCCTCCCCTGCTTTAATCAACAACCGAGAAAAACCCGGATAATCTGTCCCAATGATAATGTCTTCTTCAATGTGTGGTAACACTCCCATCTTGAGGGGTTCCTCCTCGCCCCTCCATTGAAATTTAATAACAGCCACTGGATAATAGGCTTGGTCCCCGTGGACACAGGCGATTAATACACGAGTCTGGGGTAGATTCTGTCTGGGCTCCACCAGGTCTTTACGTATAACGCTCTGACTGCAACCTGAGTCTACCAAGGCTACCCTCTCTTTACTGTTGAGGAGAATAGGGAGGGTATATGTAGGTTTTGTTTCTCCTACCCAGAATACCCTTCCTTTTGTAACCCCTATTTCCATGGGTTCTTCCAGATCCTTTTGTTTTTGTGGGCAATATCGTGCAATGTGGCCCCATTCCGAACAATGATAACATTGGGGTCCGGTTGAAGGAAGTGTGGTTTGGAGCTGATGGGGTACATGTACCCGTTCAGGTTCATGTGAACCCTGAGGTCGTGGGGTGACTCCTTTTCCTATACTAGGGCACACAGTGGAAGGAACTGGGTTTCTGATGGGGTTGGCCTTAAAGTCTGGGCTCCTATGGAAAGCACAAGCCAATTCAATGGCTGTTTCATTGCTGAGCCCATGGTGTTGACGAACCCAATTCCGGGTGGACGTAGGCAGGGCATCCAGAAATTGTTCCAACACTATGATTTCAAACATCTCCTCACAAGTCTTTTCTGTGGTTCGTAACCATCGTCCAGCAGCGTGTTGGACTCTATAATACAGTGTACGTGGGTTTTCCGGGAGGAGCCACTTCATGTGTCGGAACCGTGACCGATAACTCTCACTGTCCAGTCCTACCCTTTCTAGTATGGTCTTTTTGATATCTTTGTAAGGAAGAGTACCGGTGGGATTTATGGCTTGGTACGTTGCTTGTAACTGTCCTGTTAAGAGGGGGGCAATGTACTGGCCCCATTTTTCCTCTGGCCAACTGGCGGAGCTAGCTACCCTCTTGAAATTAAGGAAGAAGGAGTCTGGATCGTCTTGGTCCTGATACTTTTGTAGCACACTACTCAGTACGTTGGGGTGTACCTTCGTGTGAGCGATGGTTTCCGTTAGCTTACTCAATGCTGTCTCATGTACGAATTGGTTGTTCGCCATGATTGTGGCCTGGCTTTTAAGGGCGGTTTGTAAGGCCTCACGCTCCTCTTTAGCGTCCTTCATCTGCTGCTCCCACATCAACTGCAGATGGCGTTGTCCTTCCGCCAGCTGGGCTATGACGTCCGCCATGGTAGGTTTTTCCTCCATTTCTGGTTGGGCGGTGGTCGTATAATCCCACTTTTGACACCACTTTGTACGAGGTTGGCCGATTGAAAACATCAGACTACCTGTTATAGGTGTTAGGTATGTTGTCTTTATTGTTCTTTATACAGTATCACTAGTGTTGGGGAAGGATGTCTTGTAGGTAGGTATGGGTGAGGGTCTTCTTTCTTCTGGTCACTAATCTTGTCTTCTTCTTTCTTTTCTTCTAGAGGCCTCGCGGGAAGCGTGTGGGGACAGAAGAAGAATAGGCGTGGTAAGTGTTTGGTTTTTATTATTTTCCCTCCTATTTTCTTTCCCCTCTCTACTTCTCCTCTCCACTCTACTATCGTGCTGCATGGTTTTTCTATTCTATCTTTATCTTCCTTTCTTTCAACCTGTTGGGTTTTCATTTCGGTCCCTCTGTTTTCCCTTTCTTAACCCTCCTCCCGGATGCTGGCGAGGGTTTTTCCTTTTCTCTTGTTTTATCGTCCTTTCTTATTACTTCCCCTTTTCTGTGCCTATTATACGCACTGGCGTATGCGTCTCGCTAGCGTCCTTTTCTGTCTTCCTCTCTGGGTCTGTTCCTGTTTTTTTTTCTTTTCCTCTCTTCTTGCTTTTTATTTTCCTTTTTATACTACGCTCCTCTGGTTTACTGCCTTCCAGCACTCTCGTATTTGTCTTTCCGATTCCTTACACCTCTTCTCCCCCCCCCTTCTCCCCATACTCTTAGTCCTTTCCCCGTTTTTTCTTTTCCCTTTTCTGTCCCCCTCCCTCCTCCTGCTCCTTCCTCCCTGTCCCGAACTCCAGTACCTGGCTTGGCCACGCTTCTCCTGAAGCGTGGCGGGCTCACTCGTATGCTCCCCCCCCCCGGGGCCAGCGGTCCTCGTCCTCGTATCGGGTCCGCAAGGGTCTTGATTCCGGTTCCGGTCCTGGCTTTGGAGGAAGAGTCCAGTCGGTTTCCAGATCTTCCTCGTTCCTCGTCCTCTGTTGCTCATCCTCCGGTTCTCCCTTCGGCTCTCTCAATCGCCATCACTGGATCCTGTCTCTCTCTCTTTGAATGGGTGGAACCACCCTTTTTATGGCGTCACGTTTGCGCGGCTTCGGCGGGGAGCAAATGGAGAGGGGTTCTCCCTGGGTTACATCCGGTTTATCCGGAGCAGAGACAGCACAAGACATGTTGATGTGCGGATCGGTCCGATCCGTCAAACCTTCCTTTGCAGGTTCTCTTCTGACAAAATCCACCTTTGGGTTCTTCCATTCTGGTCTGGATCTTGCACTATCCTCTTCCTAAGTCTTCTTGTTGGTTCTGGGGAAAACCAAGTACTTGCCTCTGTTCTCCTGGTTTCTAGGGGTTAGTCTGCTATTCATCTCTTTGGGTTCCTAGTTCCTTCAGCTCCCTTACAATGATTCTACATCCTTGGGTGGAGGACTGTATCTCGCATTCCACTTCCTTAGTATATGATATAGCCCTACCTTAGGACCTTCACTATTTTCTAATACTTTTGCCAGTGCTTGTTGCTTTTATGCTCCTTACTGATTGCTAATGTGTATATAATTAGTGTGTTTACTTTCCTCCAGTTGGAGGGACTGCCTACTAGTTTTCTACTATTTGTGTTACTATAATAAAGCACCTTTATTTTTGTAACACTGTGTAGTTCTTTAATGTGTGTAAGTGCTGTGTGACTATAGTGGTATTGCATAAGCTTTGCATGTCTACTCGATACGTCTTGGCTGCTCATCCACAGCTACCTCTATTGAGCCCTGGCTTCCTAGACACTGCCTACACTTCACTAATAAGTGACCCCTGGACCTGGGATAAGGCGATAACACCATAGGTGCTCACCACACACCAGGCCAGCTGCCTACAGCCAAGACTACAACTTCCACAAAGCATTTATTAATTAAAAGCACATCATTGTAACAGTGGCAATTCAGGTGGTGTGATACACAGACTAACACTGGAAATGCTGCTAACTACCACTACCTCATTGGACCCTCTGTGGGGGGTGACTGGTGTTCCTGGGAAAAAGGGGCGTTGCCCTGCCACCCTCCATCTTGGAGAGGCAAGAACAGGAAAAAAAACACAGAGCAGCTCAGCTAAAAATAAATCACTGCTGGGAGACAGTGTGCTGAATCTCCTGGGTGAACTCTAGTGAACTCTGCAGATGTCCTGCTATCCAAGTGCGAGCTGGGAGAAGTTTTCCTCGACCTGCAGGCACAAGCTACACCAGTGACATCATCATCAGAGAGGGAGGGCTGATTTACAATGCAATTGATTTGGTTGATTTTGGGGTGCAAAAACAGTGGCTCTGGGAGGAGTTAGCAAAGCTCCATTCACTTGAATGGCTGGGGCAGGCTGATGAGGACAAGGAGGGAGGGGTGGCAAAAATGTGTTGATTGCACAGAGAAGTAGGCTGTAGGAGAGGTGCAGGGGGCTGCTCTCCTGGTAGTAAGACATGTTTGAAAAACATTACAGAGCTGAGCATGACAGAGTGCTCCTTATCTCGACAGTAGAGGCCCAATAGATGGAAGTAACTACCTGCAGAGAACAACAGCACTAGTGGACTAAGATGTAATTGTGCAGTTAAGCTTCTGCCTGCATCAGGGGAATCATCACCCCACCCCTCCTTTTGCTGCTTCAGTGGGATGGGGTTGGGTTGTTGATGAGCCTCTTCTATCTGCAGCTCAGCAGACAAAAGCTCATAATTAACTTGGGAGGGTGAGTGACTGAAAAGAAGGATGGGTGGATGGATAGATGAAATTGTGGATGGTTACATGCATGGATGAATGAGTGAAAGGATGGACATAAGAATGGAAGAGTGAAAGGCAGGGAGCATGTATGAGTGAAAGGGAGGGTGAATGGATGGATGGATAGATGGATGGATGGTTGGAAAGGATGGGCTGATGGATGATGAGAGATAGGATGGATGAATTGCAGAATGAGTAAAAGAATGGATGGATGAGTTGAGGGGTGGATGGAGTGAAAGTATGGATGGATAGGCAAAAAGATGGATGAGTGAAAGGATGTATGTAAAGATGGATGAGTAAAACAATGGATGGATGAGTGAAAGGCAGGGTAGACGGATGTCTGGATGAAAGGATGGATGAATGGATGAGTGAAAGGGTGAACTGATGGATGGATAGATAAAAAATAGCGAGATGGATGAGGGAGTGACAGGATGGATGGCTGAGTGAAAGGGTAAATGGAGGGATGTATGACTGGATGGGATGATGGGTGGATGGATTGGTGTAAGGGTGGATGGCTGAGTGAGAGGGTGGACAGATGGATAAGCCAAAGGGAGAATGATGGATAGATGGAGTGAAAGGATGGCTAGATGGAGCGAAAAGGTGGATGGATGAGCGAAAGGATGGATGGATGATTAAATGGATGGCTGAATGGATGGGTGAAAGGGGAGCTGGATAAGCGAAAGAATGAATGATTGAGCGGATGGGTTGGTTTGATGGATAGGTGTACTTGGACCAGTGGAGGCTCTCCTTAATGGGGTCTACAGCTACACTACATCCTCCTTGTTTTGTGGTCCATTTTTATTGTATCAAGAGTAAATAATTATTCACTCTTGATATAATAAAAATAAAATGCAGAAATGCTTCAGGTCCAGCAACAAACGTAGGTAGCTAGTGTGAACGTTGATTTTTTTTCTAATATATATTCATGTATTTTGAATTATGAATCTGCATAAAGTTTTGTTAACATAGAAAACAAGGTGCAGTTTGGAAAATGGGCCCACTTGAGGGGCCTGCATGAATCACAAAGTGTCTTTATTAAATGCTTATTAATATAAATTGGCCTGCTCATGTTTAGGTTAATGTAATAGTGTGTCATATTAATAATTACCTATTATGTATTTGCTTCATTAAATTGTAGGCCTTAAGTTAGCGAGGTTTGGGCCTAGTTACACAGCCTCGTGTTAAGCTGCGCTGTTTAAATAATTCATATAAAATAGTCTGGTTAGATAAATTAATTCATGTATTCTTTTTTTTCTACTGGGTTGACCAAACGTTAGCCGATGTCTTTAACTTTCTCATGAGAATTGCTTGCTAGAATGTCTTGTACCTAGAAAGTTACAATTTATAGTGTAATACGTGAGACAGCGATGTTCCCAGAAGCTAACTATGAATGCACTGATTGGAATATGGATGGATACCTGACGAGCCTGACGATGGGAACAGGAGAGGAGGAGCCAATCATCAACATGTGAAAGACAGTTCAGTTATATCTTAGATTTAGAAATGAGCTCGTATTGGACTAATTGTAAATGTATGATTTTCTGACCAATGGCACTGTGGGAAGTTCTTTGGACAATTTTAACTTAACCCAACTACAGAGCAAGAAACTCAGCCATTCTGCTTATTCTATTCTACTGGAGGAGCTGACGAGTTCCTAGAACCTTTATTGCTTAATTCCTGATGCTGAATGCTGATCCCCAGACTTTGTTTTCTGATGGTTCGGATTGCTTAAAGCCCCGTATCTGAACCATTCCCTTTCATGGTCCGTTGCTGATGCTAACCGAACAGATGTCCAGCTGACAAAGATAATCGCAGCTTGCCGATCCATATTGAGGAGATGTATAAGAAAATACTAATGTTTGATGTGAATTTTGTCTCTGTTTTTAGGTACCAACTGCTAAATTTGATAGAATCATTGCTAGAAGTTTTCCAAATTCATGTTGACTAAATTGTGTTGCATGAAGCCCAAACATGCTATTCTAATCTGAAAGTTAGTTAGGGAGACCCAGAAATGTTGACAAATTGATCTTGACAAAGAATTGAAGTTGTTCACTTGCTGAACCTAGACGTATGCTATTTCTATTGTGCAGTTACTCTTACTATTGCTGTGTACTGTAGCTCTTGAATGTTTAGTAATCAATGCTCTAGTTAAACTGAGATTCTTTAGAAGATTTGGTCAACCAGTGTTGTTTTTGTATGTGTATCAGATGGTTTTGAGACTAATTTACGTAACATTAGCATTGTTAATAAAGGGAAATACATTTTCTAATCTTTTACAGAAAGGTGTGGTTATTCATGGCCAAAACGGTCATGGTGTGTGAGATTATTGACTCCAAAGATTATTGATATTGTTGATTGATATTATTGATGATTTGTATTGAATTTGTGACCTCTAATGCGTCCCCTTATAAACTAAATCTAGAAACCAAATAAGGTCAGACACGCTAATAGAGATGGTAGCAGAGTATGATGGTAGTCTCCTTAAGAAGCCATTGTAAAATCCTTCACATGATGTGTCTCCTTAAGAGCCCATCTTAAGGTCATTTTTGCCCCCTTTTAGAAATGGTAAGAGAGTAGGGTGATTAGCCCCCTTAAAAAGCAATCATAAGGTCCGTTTTCGCAGAAGTGGTAAACCAGTTGGATGGGTAGTCTCTTTAAGAAATTAAAATAATTTATAGTTTTGGTAAGAGAAATTGGTAAAGGTTGAGATTTTCATATTCAATGATAAAAATTGGAGAGAGAATGTCTCCCTAAGAACCCACTATGACTTTCCCAGAACCTTGGAGCTTGCCAGTGCTTGTTTCAGGATGTTCTTGGTGTTCTAGCGACAGTGTGAATAAATAGGTTTTGCACTTTGTAGGAAGTTGGCTCTGTATATACTATTTCAAAGTAAGAAATAGTGTGCACAGAGTCCAAGGGTTCCCCTTAGAGGTAAGATAGTGGCAAAAGTAGATAATTCTGATGCTCTATTTTGTGGTAGTGTGGTCGAGGAGTAGGCTTATCAGAGGGTAGTGTTAAGCATTTGTTGTACACACACAGGCAATAAATGAGGAACACACACTCAAAGACTTACTCCAGGCCAATAGGTTTTTATATTGAAAAATATATTTTCTTAGTTTATTATAAGAACCACAGGTTCAAGATTTACAGTTAATACTTTAAATGTAAGGTACTTCACTTAGATACTTTAGGAACTTTGAATGAAAACAATATCACATATAGGCCCTGATTCTAACGGCGGGAGCACCGCCGACAGGCCGGCGGTGCCCCGCAGGGCATTCTGACCGCGGCGCTTTGGCCGCGGTCAGAAAGGGTAAACCGGCGGTCTCCCGCCGGTTTACCGCTGCCCTCAGATTCTGACCCCCCCTACCGCCATCCTGTTCATGGCGGGAAAGCCGCCATGAACAGGATGGCGGTAGGGGGGGTCGTGGGGCCCCTGGGGGCCCCTGCCGTGCCCATGCCAATGGCATGGGCACGGCAGGGGCCCCCGTAAGAGGGCCCCGCAAGGTATTTCAGTGTCTGCCTTGCAGACACTGAAATACGCGACGGGTGCTACTGCACCCGTCGCACCTTCCCACTCCGCCGGCTCGATTACGAGCCGACATCCTCGTGGGAAGGGAGTTTTTCCCTGGGCTGGCGGGCGGTCTTTTGGAGACCGCCCGCCAGCCCAGGGAAAAACTCATAATACCCTCCGCGGTCTTCTGACCGCGGAGCGGTATTATGGGGGCGGAATTCTGGCGGGCGGCCTCCGCCACCCGCCAGGATTAGAATCACCCCCATAGTCTTTGTAAAAATGGCAATAAGCTATTTTCAAAGTGGACACAGTGCAAAAATCAACAGTTCCTGGGGGAGGTAAGTAAATGTTAGTTTTGGAGGTAAGTAAAACACTTACAAGTCTCAAGTTTGGGGCATAGGCAGCCCTCCGTTGGGGGTTCAAGGCAACCCCAAAGTTACCACACCAGCAGCTCAGGGCCGGTCAGGTGCAGAGGTCAAAGAGGTGCCCAAAACACATAGGCGCCTATGGGGAACAGGAGTGCTCCGGTTCCAGTCTGCCAGCAGGTAAGTACTTGCGTCCTCGGGGGCAGACCAGGGGGGTTTTGTAGAGCACCGGGGGGGACACGAGAAGGCACACAAAGTACACCCTCAGCGGCACAGGGGCGGCCGTGTGCAGTGTGCAAAGCAGGCGTCGGGTTTTAGATTGAAAACAATGGAGGAACCTGGGGGTCACTCTAGCGTTGCAGGCAGGCACAGGGCGGGCTTCTCGGGACAGCCAAGACCTGGGCTAGGCAGAGGGTCGCCTGGGGGTCGCTCTTACACTGAAGTTCGGTTCCGACAAGTCCTGGGGCTGCGGGTGCAGTGTTGGTTCCAGGCGTCGGGTCCCTTGTTACTGCCAGTCGCGGTCAGGGGGAGCCTCTGGTTTCTCTCTGCAGGCTTTGCTGTGGGGGCTCAGGGGGGTCGTCTCTGGTTACTCATAGGCTCGCAGTCGCCGGGGAGTCCTCCCTGAGGTGTTGGTTTTCTGCAGGTCGAGCCGGGGGTGTCGGGTGCAGAGTGTGAAGTCTCACGCTTCCGGCGGGAAACGTGAAGTCTTTGGAAGTTGCTTCTTTGTTGCAAAGAAGTTGCAGGTTTTGAACAGGGCCGCTGTTCACGGGAGTTTCTTGGTCCTGTAGTCCAGGGCAGTACTCTGAGGCTTCAGAGGTCGCTGGTCCCTGTCAGATGCGTCGCTGGAGCAGGTTTTCGAAGTTGGAGACAGGCCGGTAGGGCTGGGGCCAAATCAATTGTCGTCTTCCTCCTTCTCTGCAGGCTTGTAGGTCAGCAGTCCTTCTTCTTTCTTCAGGTTGCAGGAATCTGATTTCCTGGGATCTGGGGTGCCCCTAAATACTGAATGTAGGGGTGTTTTTAGGTCTGGGAGGGCAGTAGCCAATGGCTACTGTCCTTGAGGGTGGCTACACCCTCTTTGTGCCTCCTCCCTGTGGGGAGGGGGGCACATCACTAATCCTATTGGGGGAATCCTCCAAACTCAAGATGGAGGATTTCTCAAGGCAGGGGTCACCTCAGCTCAGGACACCTTGAGGCTGTCCTGACTGGTGGGTGACTCCTCCTTGTTTTTCTCATTATCTCCTCCAGCCTTGCTGCCAAAAGTGGGGGCAGTGGCCGGAGGGTGGGCATCTCCACTAGCTGGGATGCCCTGGGGCGCTGTAACAAAAGGGGTGAGTCTTTCAGGCTCACCGCCAGGTGTTACAGTTCCTGCAGGGGGAGGTGAGAAGCACCTCCACCCAGTACAGGCTTTGTTCCTGGCCACAGAGTGACAAAGGCACTCTCCCCATGTGGCCAGCAACATGTCTGGTGTGTGGCAGGCTGGCAGGAACTGGTCAGCCTACACTAGAAGTCGGGTATGTTTTCAGGGGGCATCTCTAAGATGCCCTCTGGGTGTATTTTACAATAGATTGCACACTGGCATCAGGGTGCATTTATTGTGCTGAGAAGTTTGATATCAAACTTCCCAGTTTTCAGTGTAGCCATTATGGAACTGTGGAGTTCGTGTTTGACAAACTCCTAGACCATATACTCTAATGGCTACCCTGCACTTACAATGTCTAAGGTTTTGCTTAGACACTGTAGGGGCATAGTGCTAATGCACATATGCCCTCACCTGTGGTATAGTGCACCCTGCCTTAGGGCTGTAAGGCCTGCTAGAGGGGTGACTTACCTATGCCACAGGCAGCGTGAGGTTGTCATGGCACTCTGAGGGGAGTGCCATGTCGACGTAGTCATTTTTACCCCACCAGTACACACAAGCTGTGAGGCAGTGTGCATGTACTGAGTGAGGGGTCCCTAGGGTGGCATAAGACATGCTGCAGCCCTTAGAGACTTTCCCTGGCATCAGGGCCCTTGGTACTAGGGGTACCAGTTACAAGGGACTTACCTGAGTGCCAGGGTTGTGCCAATTGTGGAGACAAAAGTACAGGTTAGGGAAAGAACACTGGTGCTGGGGCCTGGTTAGCAGGCCTCAGCACACTTTCAATTGTAAACATAGCATCAACAAAGGCAAAAAGTTAGGGGGGTAACCATGCCAAGGAGGCATTTCCTCACACAACCCCCCCCCCCCACAAACAAAAGAGGATGAGACTAACCTTTCCCAAGAGAGTCTTCATTTTCTAAGTGGAAGAACCTGTAAAGGCCATCTGCATTGGCATGGGCAGTCCCAGGTCTGTGTTCCACTATAAAGTCCATTCCCTGTAGGGATATGGACCACCTCAACAGTTTAAGGTTTTCTTCTTTCATTTGCATGAGCCATCTTAGAGGTCTGTGGTCAGTTTGACCTATGAAGTGAGTACCAAAAAGGTATGGTCTCAACTTCTTCAGGGACCAGACCACAGCAAAGCCCTCCCTCTCAATGGCACTCCAACGCTGCTCCCTAGGGAGTAACCTCCTGCTAATAAAAGCAACAGGCTGGTCAAGGCCATCATCATTTGTTTGGGACAGGACTGCTCCTATCCCATGTTCAGAGGCATCTGTCTGCACTATGAACTGCTTAGAGTAATCTGGAGCTTTCAAAACTGGTGTTGTGCACATTGCTTGCTTCAGAGTGTCAAAGGCCTTTTAACAGTCCAAGGTCCAGTTAACTTTCTTGGGCATTTTCTTGGAGGTAGGTTCTGTGAGGGGGGTCACTATAGATCCATAATCTTTCACAAACCTCCTATAGTAACCAGTCAAGCCATAGAATGCCCTGACTTGAGTCTGGGTTTTTGGAGCTACCCAGTCCAGAATAGTCTGGATCTTGGGTTGGAGTGGCTGAACTTGGCCTCCACCTACAAGGTGTCCCAAGTAAACCACAGTACCCTGCCCTATCTGACATTTAGATGCCTTGATAGAAAGGCCTGCGGCTTGCAGGGCCTGCAAAACCTTCTTCAGGTGGACCAGGTGATCCTGCCAGCTGGAGCTAAAGACAGCAATATCATCAAGATAAGCTGCACTAAAGGACTACAAGCCAGCAAGGACTTGATTCACCAACCTTTGGAAGGTGGCGGGGGCATTCTTTAAGCCAAAGGGCATCACAGTGAACTGGTAGTGCCCATCAGGTGTAGAGAATGCTGTTTTCTCTTTTGCTCCTGGTGCCATTCTTATTTGGCAGTACCCCGCTGTCAAGTCAAGGGTACTCAGGTATTTGGCAGCACCCAATTTATCAATCAGCTCATCTGCCCTTGGAATGGGGTGAGCATCTGTCTTGGTGACAGAATTAAGCCCTCTGTAGTCCACACAGAACCTCATCTCTCTCTTGCCATCTTTCGTGTGAGGTTTGGGGACCAAGACCACTGGGCTAGCCCAGGGACTATCAGAGTGCTCAATCACTCCCAACTCCAGCATCTTGTGGACTTCCACTTTGATGCTTTCCTTAACTTGGTCAGACTGTCTGAATATTTTGTTTTTGACAGGCATGCTGTCTCCTGTGTCCACATCATGGGTACACAGGTGTGTCTGACCAGGGGTTAGGGAAAAGAGCTCAGCAAACTGCTGGAGGACTTGCCTGCAGTCAGCTTGCTGTTGGCCAGAGAGGGTGTCTGAGCAGATCACTCCATCTACTGTGCCATCTTTAGGGTCAGTGGAGAGGAGATCAGGGAGAGGTTCACTCTCTGCTTCCTGGTCCTCATCTGTAACCATCAACATGTTTACATCTGCCCTGTCATGGAAGAGTTTTAGGTGGTTAACATGGATCAACCTCTTGGGGGTCCTGCTAGTGCCTAGGTCCACCAGGTAGGTGACCTCACTCTTTTTCTCTAGCACTGGGTAAGACCCACTCCATTTCCCCTGAAGTGCCCTGGGAGCCACAGGCCCCAGAACCCAGACTTTCTGCCCTGGCTGAAACTTAACCATAGCAGCCTTTTGGTCATTCCACATCTTCTGGAGTTGTTGGTTGGCCTCAAGGTTTTTACTTCCTTTTCCATGTACTCTGCTATCCTGGAACGTAGGCCTAGTACATAGTCCACTATATCTTGCTTAGGCTCATGGAGAGGTCTCTCCCAGCCTTCTTTCACAAGAGCTAGTGGTCCCCTAACAGGATGGCCAAACAGAAGTTCAAAGGGGGAAAACCCTACTCCCTTCTGAGGTACCTCTCTGTAGGCGAAAAGCAGGCATGGCAAGAGGACATCCCATCTCTTTTTGAGTTTTTCAGGGAGCCCCATGATCATGCTCTTCAATGTCTTGTTAAATCTCTCAACAAGACCATTGGTTTGTGGGTGGTATGGTGTGGTGAATTTGTAAGTCACCCCACACTCATTCCACATGTGTTTTAGGGAAGCTGACATGAAGTTGGTACCTCTGTCAGAAGCCACCTCCTTAGGAAATCCCACTCTGGTAAACATACCAGTGAGTGCTTTGGCTACGGCAGGGGCAGTAGTGGACCTAAGGGGAATTGCTTCAGGGTACCTAGTAGCATGATCCACTACTACTAGGATATACCGATTCCCTGAGGCTGTGGGAGGTTCAAGTGGACCCACTATATCCACTCCCACTCTTTCAAAGGGGACCCCCAACACTGGAAGTGGAATGAGGGGGGCCTTTGGGTGGCTACCTGTGTTACCACTGCCTTGACAGGTGGCACAGGAGGCACAACACACCTTCACTTTCTGGGACATATTGGGACAATAGAAATGGTTGACTAACCTCTCCCATGTCTTGGTTTTTCCCAAATGCCCAGCAAGGGGAATGCCATTGGCTAAGGTCAGAAGGAACTCCCTAAACTCCTGAGGCACTACCACTCTCTTATTGGCACCAGGTTTAGGATCTCTTGCCTCAGTGTAAAGGAGTCCATCTTCCCAATAGACCCTGTGTGTTCCACTGACATTTCCTTTCTCTTGGTCAGCAGCTTGCTGCCTTAGGCCTTTGAGGGACAAGTTTCTTGCCCCTTGCACAGCTGTTCCCTTGAGGGTCCCCCTGGGCCCAAGAGCTCAACCTGATAAGGTTCTAACTCTATAGGCTTAGTTCCCTCAGGGGATAGAACTTCTTCCTGGGAAGAGGGGTTCTGTTTCTTTTTTCTGTGCTGAAGCTGGTTCACCAGTCTTCTTTCCTTTTCTCTTGGAGGGTTGGGCCATTATTCCAGACTCCAACACCTCTTTTTCACCCTGAGCTCTGTATTGTGCCCTAGTCTTGACACACACCATTTCAGGGATACCCAGCATGGCTGCATGGGTTTTGAGTTCTACCTCAGCCCATGCTGAGGACTCCAGATCATTTACAAGCAGACATTCAACTGGTATAGCAGAAGAGACTACCACCTGTTTCAGGCCAGTGACCCCTCCCCATTCTAAAGCTATTATAGCCATGGGATGTACTTTAGTCTGATTGTCAGCATTGGTGACTTGATAAGTTTGCCCAGTCAGGTATTGTCCTGGGGAAACCAGTTTGTCTGTCACCATAGTGACACTGGCACCTGTATCCCTCAGGGCCTCTACTCCAGTCCCATTAATAAAGAGCTGCTGCCTGTATTTTTGCATGTTAGGCGGCCAGGCAGCTAATGTGGCTAAGTCCACCCCACCCTCAGAGACTAATGTAGCTTCAGTGTGAACCCTGATTTGCTCTGGGCACACTGTTGATCCCACCTGGAGACTGGCTATTCCAGTGCTAACTGGAGTAGTAGTTGAAGTGAAACCTTTCTTGGGACAGGCCTTGTCTCCAGTTTGATGTCCATGCTGACTACAGCTGCGACACCAGGCCTTTTTGGGATCAAAGTTTTTACCCTTGTACCCAAATGAGGATTGTGAAGAGGCTTTGGACCCACCCTCCTGTGCAGGTTTTTGGGGCCCTGTAGAAGACTCTTTACTTTTTCCATTGGATGTCTCAACACTCTTCCCCTGGGGAGGCTTTGTGACCCCTTTCTTTTGGTCACCCCCTGTGGAAGTCTTGGTCACCCTTGTCTTGACCCAGTGGTCTGCCTTCTTCCCCAATTCTTGGGGAGAAATTGAACCTAGGTCTACCAGATGCTGATGCAGTTTATCATTGAAACAATTACTTAAAAGGTGTTCCTTCATAAACAAATTATACAGCCCTTCATAATCATTTACACCACTGCCATTAATCCAACTATCTAGTGTTTTGACTGAGAAGTCAACAAAATCAACCCAGGTCTGGCTCGAGGATTTTTTAGCCCCCCTGAACCTAATCCTGTACTCCTCAGTTGAGAATCCAAAGCCCTCAATCAGGGTCCAGGCGTTGCATGTCACTCAAGATAATATTTGCATGACTCTCTAATTTCAGCATTAAGTTGCACTCGGGGCGTTCTACAAAGTACTTCGTTTTCAATAACTTTTAATAATTTCTGATCATAGATATATGGTGTTGGTTTCTTGTATTCTCTATCACTAGGGTGATGTGGTGGTGATTTTATCTACTTTTCTTCTAATAAAATAAGGACTAGAAATATTTTTAGGAATAATGTATGTATTTGTGTATAATTGAATGTTGTCTACTGTCATTTTCTCTGCCTTGAAGAAGTCCGGTGTGGACGAAACACGTGTCGGCTGATGGCTTTTGGATTTTCTATCTATTTATGTATTTTTTTGTATTATTTGTATGATGGATGTATATTTATGTAGTCTTATGTGAGATTTATGTATAAAAATCATTTTCTTTTTTGTATGTCTGTTTTTCTACTCACTTTTGTGTATGTACTGCATATGTATTGACTGTTTGATGTCATTGTTACCAACACCATTAGAAACACGTATTTGCATATTTCAGTTTATGCTTCTTTCTTGTCAATTCTACTTACAAGACAACATTTGTCTGCAAACCCTTTGATACATTGGATCTCTCGGTGTGCTCCACTAATTTTGGTTTCTGTTTACTGTATATTACCGGTTTACTTTTTAGTAATCCAGTATTACATATCATGGCAACTATATGTTTTAGTGTATGAGCACCCCAAATTTGTTTGTAAATAGACTGTTTGAATGTGCATTTGTTTCAATAATTTGATTTGCCAATTTTTTGTTTGTTGGATTCGTCGCTCGAGCAGGTTTTCGAAGTTGGAGACAGGCCGGTAGGGCTGGGGCCAAATCAGTTGTCGTCTTCCGCCTTCTCTGCAGGCTTGTAGGTCAGCAGTCCTTCTTCTTTCTTCAGGTTGCAGGAATCTGACATGCTGCAGCCCTTAGAGGCCTTCCCTGGCATCAGGGCCCTTGGTACTAGGGGTACCAGTTACAAGGGACTTACCTGAGTGCCAGGGTTGTGCCAATTGTGGAGACAAAAGTACAGTTTAGGGAAAGAACACTGGTGCTGGGGCCTGGTTAGCAGGGTCCCAGCACACTTTCAAATCATAACTTAGCATCAGCAAAGGCAAAAATATAGAGGGGTAACCATGCCAAGGAGGCATTTCTTCACACTCTTGCACAGCTTAAAGCAAATCGCAGGTAAGAGGTAATGTTTGTGAGGATTTAGGGGGTTTGCGTACTCCAAATGAAGTTGTTTAAGGGGTTAGTGTATTCCAAAGTGTGAGAGTAGGGAAGTTGTCGAACTTCACGTGTGTGGTGCTTTGTGCTCAAAAATTGTCCATGTGGTTGTTGGTATACGGACCCTGCGAGGTTTAAGACTCCGGAGTATTGAAAAGTGTATGAGACACTTGGTTTATGTTGTAATTTATCTGTTTAATAGGTCAGTCTGGCATGGTTGACAAGTCGAGAGTGCATGTCAAAAGTGAGTGAAAGGTTTTTCGACTGAGATTTGGCGAGTCCTATGTGCACCAGGACAGACCCAATGACCAGTTGAGAGTGAAATTTGCCAGTCGAATTTTGCTTGCGAATCCGTGAAATTGAGAAAGAAAGAGTAGCTGTTTAAGCAAAAGGCCGTCAGTGAAAAATGCGTAAGGTTTCTGAAGCGATTGTGTTACCTAGCTGTAGTAAACAGACAAATTGGGTTTTTGATTTTACTTAGTGCTCTCAATATTTTGCATTCGTCTTGTGTGAATCTGAGTTTAAGAAGTCAAGCCGCAAGACTTTGTCAGCCACTGTATGAGAGAGTGTGGCATCATCGGAGGCGTGCTGGGATAGGTCGGTTAGTGAGAAAGGTCGCAAACGGATTGGAAGACAACCCTGAAGCGCCATTGGTTGAAAAAGTCGGCGAATGTGATTTTGGGATTGAAATTCACTTCCTGATTCGATTGAAAGTAGCGTGAATTACTGAGAATTACATTTTTCAAAGCCTTAAAGAGTGCCTTAAGGGGCTATAAGTATATATACCAGCTAGCATAGGAGAAGTTACACCACCAGAAGGCACACCCGCCTATACTGTGTTCGAAGAACAAGGGGCTGCACCATGTCTTTGTCTTAAGCGGTGGTGCAAAGAGACAGAGAAAGAGGGGAACTTAGCTTTCCCTCTCCATGGAACATTTAATTTGAGGATTTTAGAGAATTTGAGGAGAGTACTGTATGATTCTAAACCTCCTCTGAGACCAGCCTAGTTTGAAGCTATAGCTTTTTGGGAACTAGTAGCCAGACAGCAACAGCAACTGAAATTTGAGAGAATAATGAGAAAAGCTGAAAAGACACTAGAAGAGGCTAGATGGGACAGCGGAGAGAAATTTTGGAGAACTGAGACTTTACAGGGAATTACATTTTCCTGCAAATACCCAAGAGAACGGGAACAAGACTAAGAAAAGCACTAGAAAGAAGGATTCCTATCCTTCTGAGGATAAAGAGCAGAGATCAACAGTCTAGAAAGTAATTGACTAGCGAGGAAGACTCAAATGATGATGAATTAATTTAGCAGTTACTGAGAAATCGCCCCCCCTCCATATGCAGCTCATGAGAGAAGTTCAAGCGCTTGTATAGACCCTACAGCTCCAATAACTACTGAATCCACCCAGAGTCAGGTACAGGTTAACCATAGTGTTCCAGATGTCCCTGCAATTCAAAGACCATGCCACAAATAGACATACCAAGACTCTAGCCAGATGTGCCAATTATAGATACTGCAACAAACTTAGTAGTACCAGTAGGACAAGTTTACCAGAAACAAACTCAGATCCAGATCGTGTCTACACCGACTTTAATGTCCCCAATACAAGCTCAGACCATTCCAAGGTACACCCCTATAACAGGCTGACAGACAGAGATGCCTGCATTGATGAGTCAGAATACAGGAGTATTGTCCCCGAGGGAGTCAAATACCAGACCAAATCCAGATGCTGTGTCAGCACGGTTAACATAGGTCTGGTCATACCTTTGTTCGCTGAGGGAAACAACAAGAGTAGTGAGCAGAAAATTCTGAACCCAAATATACCGAGGGAAATATTCGAAGACAGTGCAAAAATGATGACTCCCATGAGACCGACAATTGATGGAACAGGACCATTGATTGATTTGGGTTTCTTTAGATCTCCTCTAAATAGTCAGGGAAGGTTTGAGGCATACCCCCATCCAAAAATGGTAACACCAGAAACCCAAACCTAACATTGCAGCAAATGCCAGATGCAGGTAACAATAACATTTCATTGCAAGGTTTAACAGCTCAACAGTTAACTGAATGGTTGGAGGAGCTGAATAGCACACAAGGTGGTTCCAGCAGGACAAGTGCCCTGAATTTGACACAGTTTAGATTAGAAGCGGAAGACTTGATTGTAGGAACAATGGAGTTAGATAAGATTGATTCATACAGAGAAGAAGAGCTGGGATACTTGTGCGGATTGATTACAAACAAAGCAGAAATAGTACATAAAAAATTAGAAGATTTGGCAGAGGAGTAATGACATAGAAATTGAGAAAATAAATCATTTAAAGAGAAGTTACAGGTTAGAATTTGACTCTAAGGACTTTGCGAACATGAGAATACCAGGAATGAAAATTCACATTAGAGGACTAGTTCAGAGTATCCAAACATGGGGAACATTTGACAAATGGGAAGGCAGATGGGTGAAGAAAAGAGACAAAGAAAAAAGTGATTCTGAAAATCTTACTGTAAGCATCCAACAAGCTGAAGACCCAGTAAAAATATTACCTATGAGAGAGATTCCGGGAGGAAATTTTGTCCATGTCCCCTGACGCAGGAGTGACATTTTGTCATTTACGAATGATTACCCAGATTGAGAGAGAAATCAGTAGAGCGGTACAAGCAAACAGATAGGTTTGTGAAACTCGCAAAATGTCTATGGGAGACTTTGAATACCCTGTTAGAGCTAGTGGTTCCAGCAGACTTATGGGTTGAGTGTAAGAGGAGTGTAGATTAGCCAACAAGAGAACCTCAGAGAGATCCAGCAACAGGTGCACCATATCCTGACATAATGAAATATTACTATATGGTGATTGAATTCTTGAAAACGAGAATTTCGCCCAAGAATATTGACTGGCAGAAGATTGACAGGGCAGCTCAGGAAGGCAAGGATACAATACATGCATACTATGAGAGATTGTTGCAGGCATTCAAGCATTACAGTGGGACAGAAACAATTGAGCTGAAAGACATGATTCATTTTGTGTTCAGATTTGTTGAAGGATTGAGACCTGAAATTTGCCAGATGATTAAGAGTCATTTGATTTGTTGGCAAGTTTAGCCGAGTGATGAAGTATTACAACAGCAGGGAAAAGTGCAGGGGCGGCTACTCCATAAGGGCGTAGGAGCGTTTCCCCCGCCAGCAACAGCAGCTGCAAACCTTTTCCCCAAAAACAATAATAAACTATGTTTATTATCATTTTCTGGTGAAAGGGGCGGGCCACAGGGGAAACGAGCAATGAGGGGGAGTGCTCAGCACTCCCTCTCACTGCGCATGTATGTTTGGCCGGCTGTCTCGGGCTCCAAGTCTGCCTGAGAGCGCCCTGGCTGGACGCTCCCAGCCAATCCTGACCCTGCTCTGAGCAGCATCAAGATTGGTTGCAGAGCCAAGCACCAGTAAGACGGAGGAGCAGAGGAGCGGCGCAGGAGCAGAGGTAAGTGTTTTTTTTTTCTTCTTTTTAATGTAATGTGTGTACCCCCCTCTCCCCACGCGCCGCCCCGCCCCCTCTGCTACCCGTGGTCTCATTTCTTGGCTGGGTTCTTGGCATTGTTCTCTGTCTTTGTTCTGGATCTCAGGGACCGTTTGCGGGGTGGTTCTCCATCTGCAGGGGGTGGGGTGCTGGTGTCGTGGACCATTGACCAAAGGCCCATTGAAAGGGGATAAGTGGCCACAGTCACATGCAAAGAGAAGAGAAGCAATTACAGTGACGACAATTGAGGAGGAAGTAGACACAACAAGAAAGGAAGATTTGAGTGATGGAAAGTTAAATGGAGATTGAAGATTGAAAAGAAAGAGAATTGTAAGTCGAAGGTACACAGGTCGTGAATGGGCATATGTAACAACAAGTAAATGGCAGAAATAATTTTTGTCTTTTTGTTTTGATCGAGACATTGCAGTTCAATATTTTGGCACTTGAAGAAGATAAATAAACTGAATTATTGAAAACTGTAAAGTGAGAAAGAGAAAAGAGACTATTGAAAGTAATCGGAAAATAATTTGATCACCTTATTTAACAAGCTGCTAAACCGATTTTGACAAAACTGCCTATTTTAACAAGTGTCCTGGAAGAAAGACTGAAAGCTGTAAATAACTGCTAAAGAAGATTGAAGATTTTGTTTTTGAGTTTTGCTGCATAGTTATACATATGTTTTTCCTTCTGCTTTCTGATTCTTTACAGATCATGAGTAACCCTAATAGACAAACTAGAAAGAGTAGATGTTGCAAGTACATAGACATAGGCTTAGCAATTGCAGGTATGATAGCATGTTTTATATTGAATGAGAGCATTAATTTTATTAGACACCCAGAGACTAACCACACTTCTTTAGTAAAGGTTGAGCCTACGCTTACTGCCTTAGAAATGTTCGAACTGGACGAGAGATACTTGCACATAGACATTTCACAAGGAGCTCTTTCTACTAATGTTGTCTATTACTTGCTTCAGGAGTATATCGAGACAATGGATGTGAGAGATTGTTATGTTTGCATGTAGATTCCTTCATCAGTGGAAGGAGGAATTACATATCATAGTTTGCCTCTAACCTATGGTATTACTTGCAGTCTTTTATTAACCAGATTTTATAACCAGGAATACATACAATATTTTTATTCCAATCAAGATATCATATTTTCCTTCATCCCCATTATTAAGTACTTTAGCAAACCCGCCAAGGACCATGGCATAGATATAGCAAGAGGGTTCTTTGAACCTACACTAACATTTGGTACTGTTTTTGCTCATAGCACCAACCTTACTTGCTTGCTTTCACCTGTACAGATAGGTTTCTTAGACCAGACTGAAGACAGACGTAGAATATTGAAAACGATGATGGAGCAGAGCATAGATAAAAGAAACTTTAGAAATGACCCTGCACTTAGTATAGATAAGATACAAGGGAAGCTAGCTTTAGATGCATTTCATGTAGGAAAACTTTGCATACATAGACATCAGTCTAGGACTGACACCTTGTTTGTGGGAGCATGTGATTGCAGACATGTGTTTATATTTCAGAGCAAATGGACTTTCATGTTAAATGGACAAGACACACCCTTTCCAGGGGTTTACTATTTTTGTGGACGAAATGCCTACTACCGTCTTCCAAAAGGATGGTATGGCAAGTTATTTGGGAGTCGTATTCCCGAAAATTTCTCAACTTGATAATGTGAAAGAAACACCGAAATCAAATGAATTACAATGACGAGGCAGAAATGAGAATCTGCTTCCAGCATACTGGGAGATATAGTTGGGACTATAATTCCTTCAGCAGGAGTTATTCTAAATTCTGTGAAGATTTGAAAGCTATCTACTATTGTGGATAACATGTTGACAAGTTTTTCTGGAGCCCTAGTCCTGATGGACACTGAAGTAGCAGCGGTAAGATCTATGACTCTTCAGTGCCACCTTGCGTTAGACATCCTTTTAGCTAAGGAGAACGGAGTCTGTAAAATGCTGAAATCGCAAAACTGATGTACATATATACCTGATAATAGTACAGAAATTAAAAGCATTATTACTAATTTGACTAATGATAGTGCTGATCTGAAAGGATTGAAAGAACCCGGGGTTTGGGAAAAGGTTGGACAAGGTTTCACCTCTGTGGGAAACTGGCTGGGCAACCTAGGGAAATGTATAATTTTGAAAATAATACAGATAGTATTGATTATCGTGATTTGTCTATTAGGAACATGGTGAATTTATAAATTATATCATGTGATTAAAATGAAGAGATTGAAGAATGATCAGAGAAGGGAAGAAATAAAAATGAAAAATTACTTTAGAATAAACTCTAAAAAAGGAAAAAGAATGAATAATTACAGAGTCAAAATTATAGGTGAACAAACTTTTTGAATGAAATAAAGTAAGATATGATGACATATTTAGTCATCAGAGGAGGGGTTGCGAACGTTGAATGTTTTCTAATAAATATTCATGTATTTTGAATAATGAAACTGCATAAAATGTTGTTAACATAGAAAATAATGTGCGATTTGGAAAATGTGCCCACTTTAGTGGCCACCATTAATCATGAAGTGTCTTTATTAAATGCTTATTAATATAAATTGAAGTGCTCATATTTAGCTTAATGTAGTAGTGTGTCATATTAATGATTTCCTATTATGTATTTGCTTTATTAAATTGTAGGCCTTCAGTTAGCGAGGTTTGGGCATAGTTGGGCAGCCTCATGTTAAGCTGAACTGTTGAAATAATTCATATAAAATTGGCTGGTTAGAGAAATTAATTAATGTATTCTTTTTTTTCTACTGGGTTGACCAAATGTTAGCTGATGTCTTGAACTTTCTCATGAGAACTGCTTGCTAGAATGTCTTGTACCTAGAAAGTTACATTTACCTAATACGTGAGACAGCGATGTTCCTAGGAGCTAACAATGATTGCAATGACTGGAATATAGATGGATACAAAATGTTACCTGACGATGGGAACAGGAGAAGAGGAGCCAATCATCAACATGTGAAAGACCGTTTAGTTATATCTTAGATTTAGAAATTAGCTCTTATTGGACTAATTGTAAATATAAGATTTTCTGACCAATGGCAATGTGCGAACTTCTCTGGACAATTTTAACTTAACCCGACTACAGAGCAAGAAACTCAGCCATTCTACTTATTCTATTCTGCTGGAGGAGCTGACAAGTTCCTAGAGACTTTATTGCTTAATTCCTCATGCTGAATGCTGATCCGTAGACTTTGTTTTCTGATGGTTCGGATTGCTTAGAGCCCCGTATCTGAACCATTCCCTTTCATGGTCTGTTGGTGATGCTGACCGAACAGATGCCCAGCTGACAAAGATAACCGCAGCTTGCCGATCCATATTGAGGAGAGGTATAACAAAATGCTAATGTTTTATGTGAATTATGTCTTTGTTTCTAGGTACCAACCGTTAAATTTGATAGAGCCATAGGTAGAAGTTTTCCAAATTCATGTTGACTAAATTGTTTTGCATGAAGCCCAAATATGCTATTCTAATCTGAAGGTTAGTTAGGGAGACCCAGAAATGTTGACAAATTGATCTTGACAAAGAATTGAAGTTGTTCACTTGCTGAACCTAGATGTATGCTATTTCTATTGTGCAATTACTCTTACTATTGCTGTGTACTGTAGCTCTTGAATGTTAGTAATCAATGCCCTAGTTAAACCAAGATTCTTCAGAAGATTTGGTCAACCACTGTTGTTTTTGTATGTGTATCAGATGGTTTTGAGACTAGTTTACGTAACACTAGTATTGTTAATAAAGGGAAATACATTTTCTAATCTTTTACATAAAGGTGTGATTATTCATGGCCAAAGGGGCCATGGTGTGTGAGATTATTGACTCCAAATATTATTGATATTGTTGATTGATATTATTGACGGTTTGTATTGAATTTGTGACTTAAGATTGTCAAAAGGTCCATGGAACCTCTAACGCGTGCCCTTATCAACTAAATCTAGAAACCAATTAAGGTTAGACACCCTAAAACAAGTGACATTGTTTGATTGCTGACACAGATGCATGAAGATGCATGCGTCAGCTATCAGAGATGCTGTTCAGAGCTGGTGAAATCCCAGCACTATGAGCATGTGTGTGTCACTATGTGTGTGTGAATTAAAGTGAGAGAGTCAATGAAGGAATGAGTCACAGTGGGTGAGAATGAGTGACAGTAAGGACCAGTATGTGTGAGAATGAAAATGAAAGTGACTGAGTCAGGGAGAATGTGAGTGTAACTGAGTGTTACTGTGTGTGAGACTGAATCACAGTAAGATTAATTCAGAATGAGTGGGAATGAGTGAGACAGAGTGGACCAGAGTAGAATGAGTGAGACTGCGTGAATCAGTGAGACCAAGTGAGATTGAGTGAGTCAGAGTGAGACAGTAAATTTAGTGGAAGAAAGTGTGAGACAACCCTTCAAGAAAAAGATCTTTGGAATTTGAGTCATGGATTAAGTCCCACCCCTTTTAAAGGTCGACCGGCGCCACTGACCCTCAAACCCCCAAGTAAAGAAAGATGTAGAGATGTTGCATGCATGCCAACATGTTAGAACAGGTAAGTGGGTGATTTTGAAAAATAAATCGGGAGAACGAATTTTTCGCAGTTGATTAGTAGTGACACAGTGGCAATTTCAGGTGGGAGACAGCCAAGATAAAGCCATTTTGGGTGTCAAAAATAGATAGTGTCCCATCTGAATCGGGTCTACTGACATGTATGATTTCGAAATGCTTTAAACTCCATCAAAATCAGTCAGTCAAGATTCAAAGAGTATATTTGTGTCCTGAATTAAGAATGTAGATAAAGTAACTCTTAATTAAGCAAGAGGACATAAACCATAAGGATATTTCGTTGTCACAAAAAAATCAGAGTCATGCAGTAATTGTTTCGGCATTATGTGACAACTGTTAGTCTTTATTGATGCGGCAACGTCGGGTGCATCCAGAGTAGCGCCGTTTCGCAGATCCAGTTTCCCACTGTTTGAATCGTGTAACTCCAAGATGGCAGCCACGGATTCTACGGGCAGAGGGGGCACGCTCCTCTGGTAGTCCGTCATCTACATAACGTCTGTGAAAACTGCCTCTACGCATGCGCACATTCCAACTGTGGAAGCGGGAAAATGGCGGATGTGGGGTGAGTGAGGAAGTTGAGGCCCCTTCGGGGTGCGGTGATTCCTGCGGAGTGCTGGGGTTTTGCTATCAAAGTAATCGGTTGCAGACGGACTAGCCCACGTTTAAAAGTCTGTTTGGAAAGCTTTTGTTGCGTCCAGAGGCTACATCGATTTAATCGCCACTTTGCATTCTGGGACACGTAGTTTTGCCCAGTTCCGCTACCCTTCTCATATTTACCCTTCTACTGGCTGAGCCTGGGACACCCTCTAGGGGCTATTGTCAGATTTAGTTCTTTCACATGGCATAGTTGTAACCCTCCTGCCCCCGTTTGCGTTTAGCCACGGTCTCGTGTGTATACTGTCTGAGGGTGGCCACACTGAGTAACCGAACACTTAAGCTATATTTGTTAGTATAGATTCTACAGCGTAATCACCGACAACCATTCAGCATACAGCTGCGTATTTTGTGCTGTATTTTTACTCACCAGTGGTTCAGATAAGTCAGCCTCGAACTAACACAAGCATGTTCATACCTGCTCCTGGTGACATGCCATAGTCAGGACCACTGGAGTTATGTGGCAGGGGGAGACAAAATTATGTGGGAGGATTGACCATAGAAAATGCAAATTATGTGGCACAGTGCAGAACATTTTGTAATTGTATTTAACGTTTTACACGCAATGATTTCACCTCGTTAGTACTAGTTTAATAATCAGATGAAACAATAAGCAACTGAGTGATGATTAGTTAACCTTTGTGAATGGTCTTTCATGGCACTGGAAAGGTGGCCACGTTTTTAGTCACATTTGATCTGTTTTATCTAGAAACACATTTCTTTATGCAGCAGATGATAGGTTATGTGGCAAATGCGGCAAAACAGCAGCAGAATGACATAATTCCAATTGCTGTGGCCATAAGTGGTAAGAAATTAGTTACTTACCTGTAGCTGCGGTTATCCAGTATTGGTGTCTTTCATAGGTCCACATGCTTGAATCTTTCCCGTCGTCGAAGTGGGAGTCCCACGGTATCCTATAAAACAGTACATAACAATAACCATAATAACCACAGAGTTCACAATGCAAACAGGCCTAAATTTGCTAGTCTGTCTATGTCATTTTTAAAAAATGGACCAAATTTGAACCATAAACAATCAGATGACAGCACCCTCTAGCACACTCCCAAGAGTCCCTTCCTCAGATTTTCAGCGTGAGAGTGAACTATGTTACTTGAGTCAGTAAAAGGGAGGAGGTGGGTCGCATGTGAGTCTATGAAAGATACCAATACTGGATAACTGCAGCTACAGGTAAGTAAATCATTTCTTATCCAGTATTGGATCTTTCATAGATTCACATGCTTGAATCAAAATAACAAGCAGTTTAAGAAAATTGAAGCGGTTGGAAGGAATGAAAATTTTGCTTCTTTTCTCTTTTTTTTGTTTTTTTTAAATTTCATATAATCAAGTATATATACCAATCATAATAAGACCATACTGTATGTAGAGATGTTGAACTTGGAACAGTAATCAGACAATACGAGAATAACAGATATAAACAATAGCATTAGAAAACAAAATTCTACATCAGTGGTTCCCAACCTGTGGTCCGGGGACCACTGGGGGTCCGCAAAGCCTTCTCAGGTGGTCCACAACTGCTTATAAAATTAAATAATATTAAACGATTAGGTCCCCAGCTTTCCATAATGACTCAGTGGGGGGTCTGCGGATCCCAATAATGATTCAGTAGGGGGGTCTCCGGGTTCCAGTAATAAAGTGGGGGTCCACAGAAGTCAAAAGGTTGGGAACCACTCTTCTACATTACCAAGAGGCTCACCTTTACTGGAGCAGGTGTCATAGAACTGCTTGGCTCACAGCCGCATCCGTCCTAAGGGTGGCCTGAAGGCAATCGGGCTTTACGAAAGAGTGGGTACTCTTCCAAGTAGCAGCACAGCATATTTGATCTAGCGGAACCCCAGCAAACAGAGCCGCAGAGGTAGAAACTGCCCTTGTTGAATGCGCTCTAGGATGTCTTTGTAGAGGTTTTCCTGCTGCAGATTAGAAGAACTGAATAGTTGCCGATAGCCACCTTGCTATCATTTACTTTGTTACTGCAGAACCCAGACACCCAGGCCCATAGGAGAGTAATAACTGATCAGATTTGCAAAAAGTTTTAGTTCATTGAAGATAGAACTTCAGACATCTCTTCACATCCGATGTGTGGAGTGATTTTTCCACTGGAGATACCGGATTAGGAAAATATGTCAGGAGAATAACTGTTGATTAAGACGAAACTGAGAAGGAACTTTAGGAATGAATTTTGGATTTGTTTTGAGAATGACAAAATCGTCAGTAAAACGCAGAAAGGGCTTTTGTGTAGTAAAAGCTTGAATTTCACTGATCCTTCTGGTGGAAGTGATCGCTAGAAGGAAAGCTCCCTTCCACGTAAGGAACTTAAGATCTGCTTTATGTATGGGTTCAAATGGGGGTTTCATTAGCGGTCAGAGTACAACATTAAGGTGCCATTCAGGAGGAGGCAACATTACTGGAGGAAAGACCCTTAATAAACCTCTTATGAATTGTTTAATAAGACGTGACAAAGTGAGGCCGTGTTTTAAGAACGTCTGTATGTCAAGATTGCTGCCAAATGCACTTTCACTGAGGAATGCACGAGCCCAGATTTTGTCAGCAATAACAGGTAAGGTAAAATTTGCTCCGGAGAAGACTCATAAGGGTGTAAGCTGCTGACACCAACAACAGAGCCGGTTCCATTTAAGTCGATACGTTTTGTTTGTGCTGTCTGCTCTCACCTTAGAAAGTATAGTTGTACATTCTGGGGTTATCCTGAGATGTTGGAATTCAGGAGCCATGCATGCAAGTGCAGTGACGTCGGATCTGGATGTAGTATCTCCACTTGACGCATTGAAAGTAGCATTGGAGTTGGAGGAAGACGTATGGGTGTGGTTTCCGACATTAAAAGAAGCTGCGTGTACCAGCATTGTCTGGGCCATTTGGGAGCGACTAGTATTAGGCGACAAGACTCCGTTTCCATCTTGGCTATGAACTTGGGAATCAATGGGATTGGGGGAAAGCGTACGCATAGATCCCGGACCATCGCATCGAAAGGGCATTCCGTCAAGACCCTGGGAGGGGATACAGACTTGCGTAAAATCGGCATTTGGTATTGTCATTCGTTGCAAAGAGGTCTAGAGTTGGCTTCCCCCGTGCTGCAAATATTTTGTCTAGTTTGGCTTGATTCAGTTCCCATTCGTGACAATCGCAGTTGGTCCTGCTGAGTTCATCTGCCAGAGTGTTGGGCACTCCTAGAACATCCTTCAGAGAGATGTTTTGTTAGCCAGTTCCATAGTACTTGAGCTTCCTGTGAAAGCGTTAAAGACCTCGTGCCCCCCTGCTTGTTTATATAATACATGCTGGTTGTGTTGTCTGTCTGCAACAGCACTCTAGATCCTTTTATCCTCGGGAGGAATACGTACAATGTGAAAAAGATGGCTTTGAGTTCTAGGCTGTTGATATGCATCAGCCTTTGGTGTATTGACCATTTTCCCATAATTTATAGATTTTGGAGATGACCTCCCCATCCTTCCATGGACACGTCCGTCATAATTATAAATTGTGGGACTAACAAAATGTACGAGAGGCCTTGAGAAAGATGAGACTGGTGAGCCCAATGCCTTTACCATTTTTGGCTTAACCAGAATGCCATCCTCGAACAAACCTTACAATTGGTTATACTGAACTTGCGATTCTTCCTGCAACGGTCTCATTTTGAGATGTGCATTTAGTACCAGGTTGATAGTGGAAGATAGCATACCTAGGAGTGATCTGTACGACCTCACTGAAATGAACTTTCTTTTTGATATTATTTTGGCCAGAGATGCTAGCCGATCCTGTTGTTCCTGTGTAAGGAAAGCTTTGTTCAGCTGCGTGTCCAGGATAGCTCCGAGAAAAGTCAGCCTCTGAGTGGGGATTGTGCAAGATTTTTTGACATTGAGTGTGAGGCCTAGTCTTTGAAAGAGTGTAATGCAATCTTTTGTAGCTGCTCATGTTGCTTGCAGAGTTTATGCTTTCAGTAGCCAGTCGTCTAGGTATGGAAAAACCTGGTGACCTTGCTTCCTGAGAGCAGCTGCTACTAGGGCTAGACACTTGGTGAATATGCGAGGAGCAGATCTGAGCCCGAATGGAAGGACTCGAAACTTATAGTGAGTAGCAGCCACTGTGAATCAAATATATTTGCGATGCTTGGGGTGTATGGGGATATGAAAATAAGCATCCTCCAAGTCTAGAGATGTCATATAGGGGGTTATTGCAACTTTGGAGGAGGTCCCAAAAGTGACGGATATACCACCAGCCGTATTACGAGTCCATTATATCCTATGGAACTCGTAATACGGCTGGTGGTATATCCGTCACTTTACCATCACTTTTGGGACGGATTAACACCTCCTCCAAAGTTGTAATAACCCCCATAGTCTCCGCTGTTTAGGAGATTTAATATGTCTGAAAGAGTGATCATTCTGAAAGTTTGTTTGCAGAGGTACTTGTTGAGATGCTGGAAATCTAGAATAGGTCTCCATTCCCCTGTTTTCTTTCGTACGGGGAAAAAAATGGGAATAGAATCCTTTCAGTCTGTGGGCCATTGGAACTTTTTCTATTGCTGCTTTGAGAAGCATCAATTTGATCTCCTTTTTCAATAAGTGAAGGTGAGGGGAATGCGCCCCTTTTCGGGGAGTGGTTGGCAGCTTGACAGTGAATTCTAGGGTGTGGCCATAAGCCACTATGTCCAATACCCATTGATCCGAGGTGATAGTTTTCAAGTTGTGGAGATATTTGGATGTATTTGCCCCTATTTGACGCTGTGAAAGGTGAGTAGCTGGTACTTCTACTAGGTCATTGCTTGCCTCCTGTGTCTCTGGGTTGATGCAAAGGCCTCCGATGGGCTCCTTGTCTAGAGAAACCAGCCGTAGTTGGTTGGCCATACGACTGTGATGGTCTGTATTGCTGGTAAGGTTGAAATGATTGGAACTGAAGTAAGATCCTCTATATGAGGAAGAGCCACGCCCCCTTGCCCGTCGGAAAGGCTGCCTTCTATACTGTAAAGAGCCAAGGGACTTACCAGTGTCAGTGTCCGTTTTAATGGAAAGAAGGGCTTCATCTTTGTGCTTGCCAAAGAGCATACCCCGTCGTATGCCATATCTAAAATCATTGTTTGCACTTCAGGTCGAAATGAAGTGGCTTTTAGCCAGCCCTGACGCTTCGGAGCAGCAGCGCCTGCCAATTGCTGAAACCCCGTTGAGACTATGTCCATAGCATTGTCAATGATCTCAGAAGAGGATCGTTCTCCTTCTTGCAAGATCTTCTTTGCTTCCTGCCTTTGCCCCTCACGAATGAGATCTACCATAAGTTTGGTGTCGGACCACATCTGCCTATCATTGCGTGATAGGATAGCTAAAGCATTAGCAGCTCCCACTATAACGGCCAACCTGAGGGAAAATCTTTTGCCTATAGCATCGACCATCTCTATCTGGTGGGAGTGAGATAGGGGCTGTTGGATTTTTAGATCGTCTCTGTGCAGCCTGTGATATTACAGAGTCCGGCCTAGGGCAGCCCGTGAGAAATGCATGAGCATCATCCGGAGCTCTGTATTTCTTGTCAATACCTTGCAGGACTGATGGCACCGTAGTGGGGTTCTTCATAATCCTGACACCCTACTGCCATAGATGATCAATGATAGGAATGGACCTTACTGATTTTTGCACCTGATCCTTGAAATCATACATGAAGCAATTGGAATGCTTCACTGTGATGGGTAGGTGAAATCTTTCCGCTGCCCTTTCCATAATAGAATGAAACCCCCCAATGTCTACAGGAGGGGAATCAGCTGTAGGGTATTGAGGAGGAGATGGAGTAGGAATAACGTAATCCTGCCAGTCGTTAGGCTGAGATGGTAGTTCGCCTTCTTCCCTTGCTTTATCCTGCAATGTGGAAAGATCATCCCTAGGCGGGGGAACAGCATGTGGTGGCGGCATCATCCTGGGTGTTATTGGAGGTGGAATATCTGGTGGCGGAACAGAAGCTGTATCTTGCAGAGTACATGGTGGTACTTCTATCTGTGGAGGAAAGCACCGTCTGTAATCTGTCAACATGTACTGAATATCCTCTATCAGTGAACAAGGCTTAAATGCCTGCTCCAGAGGGGACAATGGTACTCCAGATAATAGTGGTGCTCATTGTATTTCTGAGTAGAGGGTGTGCAGTAGTATCCCTCAACATGCAGACCTTGATTATCCTCATATCAGCCTTCTTCTTCTTCATCCTGATATTTCACATGGAGTTCGAAGGACTGTGAGCCTGTCCAAAAGGTCCTTCATCACCGGAGTCCTCCATGTCTAAAAGGTGACTTGGAAGAAGAGGTGACAATGGGATCGTCGACGATGGGAATGCCAACGATGGAAGCGTCACTAGTGGTGGTGATGTCGATGGTGTCACCGGCAGAGTCTTGGACATCTCTGAGGTTCTCGTAGATGAAATTGGAACCTGCGTGGAAAATGTTGTCGACAAAGATGGTCTCGTTGACGATACAGTGGTGATGGTGGTTGTCAACGATGTTGCAGTCGACGGTGGCTTCGTCGATGGCAAAGCAACAGTAAATTTTTGTTCCCTTTGTTTTAGTGGCTTACAGGGGGTAGCTGGAGAAGATGAAGCTACCTCTGAAGAGGATTGTTTTTCTCTTTCTCTCTTTTTTTGACTCCTTAGACTGATGATGAATTTTCAAGGATTTCCTGCTCTCCTCAGAAGTTCCCTATAGAGATCTAGCCCTCTTGTGAGATTTAGGAACAGTCACTTCCCTCGTCAGATGATGTTTTCTGGGCTTTAGTTTTCTGTAGCCACAGCAACAATCTGCCTTCTCTGTCTCTGAGTTTTTGGTGGTAAAGTACAATAGATTTTGCATTCTTTTGCCGTATGAGTAGAGTGAAGGCAATAGATACAGTTTTTATGTGGATCATCCACATGAACTCTTTTTCCCACAGGTCTTGCAGGGATGAAAGAGGCCTTTAGAATCAGACATAATTTGGAAGCAAAAGAAAGTCCATACCTTCTCTGAAGAAATTTGTAGAAAGAACTGAGCAGAGCTCAAGGAGACTCCCTTCACACGTGATGTGCAGTGAAAATCTGAGGAAGGTTGCTTCTCTTGGGAGTGTTCTAGAGGGTGCTGTTGCCTGATTGGTTATGGTTCAAATTTGGTCCATTTAAAAAAAAATGACATGGACAAACTAGCAAATTTAGGCCTATTTGCATTGTAAACTCCATGGTTATTGTTATGTACTGCTTTATAGGATACCGTGGGACTCCCACTTCGACAACTGGAAAGATTCAAGCATGTGAATCTATGAAATATCCAATACTGGATAAATCTGAGTGCCTTAAAAAAAAGTTGCTTTTTGGGGTACATATGATGAGTGGCCAAATAATATTTGAAAAGTGTAGCACAGTTGGGACAGTTTCCTAATCCTCCACTGTTCCTTAAAAACACTGTTGGCGCCTGTAATTTCTCAGTGGTTTAGTCTGTTTTTTTTCAAGGTCACGTACATTTCCAGAGTTTAGTGCTGGGACACCAGTAAAACTGAAAGCAGTCCTGGCAAAAAAAAAAAAATGCTCAAACCATCCCTGCTCCCTTCGTCTTTTAGCACAGTCTCGCATTCCATCTATCCATTCCCCCTCTCCAAAACCTTTTTCTCAACCTTCCTCATTCCCTCTTTGTTAAACCATCTCCCTACCTGCTGCAATTAACCCGAGGGAACTAGAAACAGCGACAGAGCCTCCAGGAGTGGCCCTGACCCCTGAAAGCCACCCCCCAAGGGCTCCAGCCCAACCGGAAATGCCTGGTGGAATAAATATCTGTCCCTCGTTGCAGGTTTGTGTTTTTTTTCACACTGTATATTAATGAGGTTTAGCTTCTTTTTTTAGTACTATACCACGCCAAGAAGATTCTGCCCAACAATGCTTAGCTGTGATATAATTCACAAGATCAGGAACACTGCTAACGTTGGGCTACAGGTTAACAATTTGTGAATTACTATTTTGAGTAATGTAATACAGTTGTTGTGTAGCACACATTCACCTGTTACTTGATGCAGCCGCTGGTCTACCGTTGTTGTTTTACTCATTGCTGGGGCTGGCTTTAGCATTAGTGGTGCCTGATGCAACCGTCTTTTTTGGCGTCCATTCCCCAATGACTTCCTTATCCACAAATTCACTTGCTACCGCCCTCCAACAATGCCTCTTATCCCTCCATAGCTCATCTCTGATATACATGACTTTTTTTTTGTAGCGCTGCTCATAGTTCATTCATACTCAGTTTTTTTATCTGCATGGTACAGGTTCTTTGCAGCAGGCTCATTAACCCTATGCGCTAGTTTGTCATAAATCAAAACCGATGCTAGACAAAACTCCCATCTTTCTCCAGCAGAAAAAGTAATCACCCGAGTTATCTTGACATTTTAGCTATTGCCTGAAAACTGCTAGACACACAAGGAATTCTGCAGAACCATCTTATGCTCCATAAGTAATTTTTAAACACAGACCCCCTCCCTTATCTGCCCGCTCCCCCGGTCAGTGCCAAATGCAGCTGTATTGGTCACGCCGCCCTAAATTTAGAACTGTCTGGTAGTGTTGGTCGGAGGTATGCCAGTTGAAAGCCCTTTTGCCCCATTAGTAAGTGTAGCAAGTACTGAGCAGACAATATTCGCTGCAGATGGGAACTGTGGTGTGACATTGGAAAGAAGGGTTTTGTGGATGCAGGAGGATCTTGTGATTTGCTGTACAAACCTCCGGATGTCGGACCATGCTTGCTTTTTAGATTAGAAATAACGCAACCCCTCAATGATAGTCTGGTCTACGTACAGAGACTTTTGGATCCCAGATGAAGTATTTAAGGCTGAATTATTGAGATCTAACACCTGCTGGAATTTTACATGGGAATTTTGGAGCTTATGTTCTTCTTCGGAACCCCCCCCCTATAATTTTGGGCCGAACTACAAAAGTTCCTTTAAGGACATAGAGCCTGATTTAGAACTCGGTGGATAGGTTACTCCTTCACAACAGTGACGGACATCCCGCCCACCGAAATCTAAATCCCATAGGATAGAATTAGATCTAGATTTCGGTGGACAGAGTAACCCATCCGTGGAGTTCTAAATCAGGCCCATAGATGTAATATCAATCAAGCATTAGGTGTTTGTAAAGCGTGGCTTCCCACTCCCAGGGGGGTATCCAGGCGCTGTGGGTTGTCCTTGTGAACTGGTAGGCGAGGGTGATTGAAAGGAGTTCTCTTGTGGGTCAATGGAAGGAGAGTCTGAAGTTCATGAGATTGGGTCTGATCGAGATCGAGAGTTTTGTACGTGAGGGTGAGAACCTTGAATTTGCACCTCTTAGGCATGGGCAGCCAGTGGAGACCTCTGAGGTGGGGGTGATGTAGGTCCGCCTGGAAAGCTCCAGGACGAGTCTTGCCGGTGCATTCTGGATGATTTGGAGGCAGTGGAGGAGCTGGGCGGAGAGTCGGACGTGAAGGTTGCTTGTGTAGTCTAGTCTGCCCGCGATGAGGGCTTGGGTTTACCGTCTTTCTTGTTTTGATGGGGATCCATCTGAAAATCTTCTTCAGCATTCGGAGGCTGTGGAAGCAGGAGGAGGCCACTGCGTTTATCTGTTGTTTGAAGGTGAGTTTGCTGTTGATGATGCCAAGGTTATGGGCATGGTCAGTCAGGGTCGAGGGTTGTCTGAGCGTGGAGGGCCACCAGTTGTTGTCCCAGGGGGAGATGTTGTTTCTGAAAAGATCACCTCTGTCTTGTCAGTGTTCAGTTTCAAGCAGTTGGATCTCTTCCATTTTGCGATGTGGGTCATGGCGTTTCTGAAGTTGACTCTATGGTTTGCCTGGTCTTCGGAGAGGGAAGAGTATGAGTTGAGTGTCATCGGCATATGAGATGATGTTGAGTCTGTGGGAACGAACAATCTCGGCCAACGGCGTCATGCAGTTGTTGAAAATGGTGCAGCTGAGTGAGGACTCCTGGGGGATGCCGCATATAATGTTTCTGGGCTCCGAGGTGAAAGGTGGGAGGCAGATTCTCTGGGTGTGTCCTGTGAGAAAGGCATGGATCCATTTGAGGGTTTTGTTCCGGATCCAGAACTGGTCGAGTCTGGAGATGAGGGTGTAGTGGGAGATGATGTTTAACGTGGCAGAGAGACCGAGGAGGATAAGGGCTGCTTCTTTCTGTGTCTGAGGAGGGCAATTGCTGCGATCTGTATGGTCTTGGTGCTGTGGTTGGAGCAGAAGCCGCATTGGGAGGTGTCCAGTAGATTGTGTTCTTCCAGGTGTTCAGAGAGCTGTTGATTGATGGATCTTTCCAGAACCTTAGCTGTGAAAGGGAGCAATGATATAAGACGGTAATGTTTGAGTTCGCTGGGGTTGGCGGATGGTTTCTTCAGGAGCCGTGTGACCTCTGCCTGCTTCCATGCTTCGGGAATGCTGTCCGTCCAGATGGGGATGTTTGGGATGGGAGTGAGGACGCTGCGGATTTCCCTCTGGCTCAGGTGAAAGATATAGTAGTGGCATGGGTCGTTGGGTGATCGAGTGGGTCAAACTCATGAGGGCTGCTGTTTCCTGGATGGATAGCGGCTTCCAGCTGGTGATCAGGTGGCTGGGGGAGTTGCCTGATGGGGTCAGACGGTGGTGGAGGGTTGTGGGTGAAAGTTGCTGTAGATGTGTATGTTTTTGTTGTGGAAGTAGTCCTCTGGCATTTTACAGGGGGTCTGGGCGGGTTGGATTGTGTTTTCAGTGGCTGCTGGACAGGAGAACTCTGATTTTGAAACTTTCCTTCAGGCGACTGAGTTGGGTGACCTTTTTAGCTTCTCTGAGGCAGAGATGGTATTTGTTCAGTGCTCCTCTGAAGGTGGTGCAGTTTGCTTGGTCTCTGCTAATGTGCCATTGTCTTCCTAGCTACTTGCATTCTCTCTTGAGTATGAGGAGTTTGGGGGAGAACCAGCTAGCAGGCTTGCTGGATCTTCTGGTGGCGGAGTTCCTTGTGGTGGCGACTGTTGGTGCTGTTTTGAGGATTCACTTGGATAGATTGTGGGCGTCTTGCTCGAGGTTGCCGGAGGTGTTGGCTTTGCTGAAGTTGAGGGTAGTGGTCCATTGGGTCTCTGCGTGTTTCCCTCCCCCCATCTGAGGTGGGGGTGTGGTGGAAGGCTCCGGTCTTCTTTTCATGGAGAAATGCACAATGTGGTCCATGTGAGCTCCGTTGTGTGGGAGAACTTAATTCTGTTGTGTGTGTGTGTGTGGCGCTTGTGATCAGCTGTTTGAGTCAATTGTTGCTTAGGTTGTCCAGGAGGTTGGTGAAGTTGTGGTCGTTGGGGGTCATCTGGGTGGAAATTTAGATCTCCTATAAACATGTAGTGTCTCAAGTCGATGGCCAGGGGGACGATGAAATTGGCAATAGCCTTGCAGAAGGTAGGGGGGAGTCCTGGGGGTCGGTACGCAAGGGTTCCCGTGATGGTTGTTCTGGTGTTGGTTTGGATAAGGAAGTTAAGGTGTTCCATGATGTGAGATGTGTCTTCCTCAAAGGTAGTACAAGGGAGGCTGTCCTTATGCATGATGAGGATGTCTCCTCCATGTTTATTACGGCGGTCTTTGTGAATCGGCTTGTAGCCTTGTGGGGTGGCACAGGTGATGTTTGGGGCCGATGCAGGTGTGAGCCTGGTCTCGGTGATGAATATCAGATCCGGGCTGAGAGTGGTTATGGTGTCCCATATTTCTGTGACGTCTTTGCAGAGGGATCTTGCATTGAGCAGAAGGCAGTGGAGTTGTTTCTCGGGATTTGAGGGTGGTGGTGTGGGGCCGGTGGAGTTCTTGGAGTTGCAGGTGAAGTTGCATTAGAGGCAAGCAAAAGGACTGACTGTGGTCCGGGGGGAGGTGTTGCAGCAGATGGTGTCTAGGTTCCTGCGAGCCACGTCGCAGAGCTCAGCGGTTGAGTATTGGCAGATACTGGGAGAGCCAGGGTTTCTATTCGGCAGATAGTGGGAGAGACAGAGAGACTATTATTCAGAATTTTAACAGTTTTATTATGGCCCCCAGGTCCCTTGGCACTACTCCTGTAATACTGTAAGTTTGAACAATGGGAATCACGACAAGTTCATGTGAATGAAAAAATTCTATCAATATATCCTATCATACCTTATGCAAATACATAAACCTTCACAAGGCAAAGTGGACAAAATCGATCTTCTGTCACCCCTGTGAAACTACAGATGCTGCCTTGGGTTACCAAAGGTTCATTTTAAGAAACTCTGGATACAGAGTCAGAGACAAGGATATATAAACTGCTGGGCTCCATCCCACTCCTGTCACTCATGTTTCTCTACTCTTCCCGCTCTTTCTCCCTTTAATCCTTTTATTTTTACACAAATCTAATCAAAATAGGGTAGCACTGGCTATATATCTGGCCCAAGGATAAAAAGAAATATCTTTATAACAGACCCTGTGCAAAACTGATATTTTCAACATAATCAGCCAATAAAGAGATTGTTGACTCTGTATTGAACACACAATTTCAAACTGTATCTTTACACTGAAAGTATCTATCTAAATAGGTAATACCATTGCACACTAATGTTAAGTGCTACTCTTTCCATTCTTCACAGTTTTGTAAATGCTGTTCTGTCATTTACTTTAAAAATCAATAAAACAATCTTTCCTAATATATAAATACATCTTCCCAAGAAGAGGTTAATAAGAAAAATGAAAGGTTCATGAAAAGTGCTAATGCCCACTTGAGTCTACGATACTGACACTTTTGAACTTACTAATCCTTTAAAAAAAAAAAAAAAAACAGATGCAATTCTGTCATTCTGTGTAATAGCTGTGCACTTAAAAGATTTATAAGAGATTATCACTTGTAAAAGTGCTTCAGGATTTTTAACATGTTCATTTTTATCAAAACATATATGAGCAGACTCGAAAGGGATATGAAGGTAAGGCAGCAGAAAAATTGGTTTTGTTTCAAGACAGTTGAAACATAACAGAGATGCGTGCTGATGAGTGTGTGTCTTCTATGTTACACATCTTTTCAAAGAGAAAACCTGAAAAGGAGGTGTAGGATACATGTTAAAATAGTGTGCACGTCCCATCAGAAAAGCAAACGACCACAAGTACATTAACTTGTAAACTGAAAACATCTTCTCTCTTCTGTTAGGAGCGCCCCCTCAGAGAATGTATCCAACAATAGCTCTGGGAGTAGTAATGAAATCACAGTGAAAAAGCCTAAAGGTAAGAATGGCACAGGAATTGACCAAGGTACCATTGTAAGACAATTCATTTTTTTTTATACTACTTCTGTGTTTGTATGATTTTTCCCTAATTTACATTTTAAGTTTGTGTTTTCTTCTTGGCAGCATTGAATTTCACTGCATTTGAGGATCCCCTGGCCCTACAATCTTTCCTAGTCAAAAGTTAATTCCGCCTTTTCTACTTGATTTAGGGCTACAGTGAAAGAAGCTGTCTCTTTATATGATATACCAAAATGAGGTATAACGTGCAAAGAGTCTAGATGAGTTCCCTTACTAGTCAACATGGGATTGCTCTAGCAATCCCAAAGTGCTCTTTTAGTAAGCAGTGTGGTCGAGCTACCTTAGGCTTATCAGAGAGACATGCAAATACACACAGTCTATACGTGACTCAATAAGGAGATCCACACCAATTTACTACAATAACAGTGTTAGAAATTGAGTTTCTAGTTGGCTAGGGTATGCACCAAAGCCAGGCAGAACCCACCACTCTAGCCAGGGCAAGGGAGCTAAACACCCAAGATAACTCCCCTCGTGCCCTTGGTAGCTTGTCACAGGCAGCCAGGCTTATCCCAGAGGCAATGTGCACAACACCCACAACACCAGTGACACAATAAATACACCACAAAAAAACTCCACAAGTTATATATAAAAATAAACTGTTTTGCACAAAACATCATTAGACCAAAAATGACATGTTAGTAATACACTGCTACACAAGCAGTTGTCAGCATTATACTAGCATTCTGCAAAAATAAGCAGTTGTCAGATCATCATCAAAGTATCATCATCAAAGTTAATGCATATAGCCTGAAACATTCCCAAATGGCAGATCACCCTTATCACCAAAATATTTCCAAATGGCATATGTCATAAAACATGACACCTGTGTCATAAAACATCACCCCGATGTCTCCACTGTGAGTCCTGAGATATGCAGGTGCTCCCAATATGGCAAGCACGAGATATGACATGAATTAAGTTATCAAAATGGTGCAGGAACAGTGAGGATGAAATTATGGAACAAAAATACATACACGTCCTGATCTCTCATAACACTTTACACACAAGGATCACACCGCATCTATCATATTAGAGAGAAGACAATAATGGAGAAGCCACCTCCTTATGTTATAGAGCCTCCTGCGCTCTGTTTATGATCAGGATGGTGAATTGGACAAAAGTAGCTTGGCAGGTATGGGACTTCAGTTTTTCTCCCAGTCTTGCAAACCGTATCGGAATTGGTCTCAAAGAGACTCCCTTTCTGTGTGGTGGTGTGCATGTGGCCGCAGAACCGCAGGGAAACCTCTCTGGGTTTCCCCTGGGGAGTACAACTCCCAGAGGGCGCTGCTGCCAACTCTTGTGGCCACTCAACAGACCGCCGTCCACTGGGCCGTGTCCTGAACCCGCCTGGTTCTGGGGCCCAGTCTTGGACCACGCCAGGTCCCTCTTCAAGGGAACAACAGAACCAAACGCTTCCCCAGCAGCTGTTAGCGAGCACGCGTTGCAGCTGCCTCTGTCCCAGGAGTTACCTGTGCAGTGCTGGGGAACAATCTCCCTTTGACTCGCCGCAGAGAGACTCCCTGGCAAAAGGGGGTGACTGCGGCCAGCTCCAGGTGCCCGCAGGGGAGGGGGGGGACAGAGACACCACTCTCTTCGCTCTCCACCCCGAGCCTGGGCCGTGATGATGAAAGCAACAATGCACGTGCCCACTTGTGTCCCTGGGGCACCGATGGGAGAGCGCTCCACTCGTGATCACCAAGAGGCTCCGGCAGGCTCCTCTCCACCTTTCCTGCATCAAGGAGGGGGCCACAACCAGATTGTCACACGGGCGCTCCCTGCGCCCACACCATACCACAAATGAAGAGCTCTTAATGCGCTGTTTCAGGCGGCCATAAAGCACTCTTTACACTCTTTAGGAATAGCAAGAAACACTACTCTTGCCCATAAAAAGTGGCAGTCCCTCTAATGACCTGGCAGGTCACAAGTCAGTCCAACAGCAGAGCAGTCCCAAGGCGGTTCCTGGCAGGTCCCTCCAGCAGCGTCTAGTGTCCAGTCCATACAGTCCTTCAGTGTCTCGAAACATGGGGAACAACCCCTATACTACTTTTGCCCAGCTTCTAGAAGTGGGGAGAATGTTCCAACCAGTTCCATGAATGCCCCTTCTCCTGCACACTGGCTTCAGACATCAGTAGGGGTTAAACAAGCCTTTTGTGTCAGGGCAGCATACAGCCTATACAAATGTACATGCGTCCCACATTTACCTCTCCCAGCCCAGGAAGACCACTGAGTATGCAGATATACTCCTATTACACGTTCACCCTCCCTGTGTGATAGCCGTCTGGAAAGTACTACAAAGCCCAGCTGTCACCCTACCCCAGACGTGGATTGGAGTGAAGCTGGAAAAGCATCAGAGTTATAAGCACAGAGAAATGCCCTTTTTCTATAAGTGGTGTTTCTACCATGGTAATAAAAAATCCACCTACACCAATAAGTAGGATTTCTCACTACCATTCCAAACATACTAAACATACCCATGCAATTACTCATAGAGCAGAAGATACCACTTAGACATATGTCAGGGCATTTCCAATGCAATCCTATGAGAAGAGCAGCACACTGTGAGAAACTGAATAGGCTGTTTGTCACAACCAAGATATATAGTACATAAAGACATATGTCCTATCTTTTACATACACAGCACCCTGCCCATAGGGCCATCTTCCCTAGGGGTAACATAGGTGTAGCAAAAAGGAGTTTAAGCCCTGGCAAGTAGTTTAACTTGCCAAGTCAGTGTGGTAGTAAACTGCGCACACAGGCTCTGCAGTGGCAGGCCTGAGACATCCTTGAAGGACTACTCCTGTGGATGGCGCAATCTGCTGTGCAGGCCCACTAGTAGCAATTCATTTACAGGCCCTGGGAATGGGAGTACCACTGTACAAGGGACCTGCAGGTAACTTAAATGTGCCAATCAGGTGTAAGCCAATCGTACCAAGTTTAGAAGGGAGAGCACATGCACTTTAGCACTTTTAAGCAGTGATAAAGTGCTCAGAGTCCTAAAGCAAACAAAAAGAGGGTCAGAAAAATAGGAGGAGGAAGTCAAAAAGTTTGGAGATGACCCTGCAAAAAGGGCCAAGTCCAACAAACCAGTATCTTTATATATGCTTTGGCACCAGAATCAATATGATCAGGTAAGTATGTTTTGCAAGAAAAATCTTTACAATTTAGAAAAATCAACAGTGCAATTCTTGAAAGCTGTAATGTTATCCTATAGAGGACAAAGAAATACTGCATATAGGTACAGATCAGCGACTTACGGACCAATCTTCTGGACTTCAGGTAGGTATGGGGGCAAGGTCCAAGGCTACACCCACAGGTCACACCGGGTGGCACTAAGGCGGCCAGGTGCCGAGGTGCAGTACAGCGTTGGGTACCCAGTGTTAGTCAATGGGGACCGGTCCACTTGAAAAGAGGTTGCAGGTTAACCAGTCAGGGTCAACCACCTCAGTGCTTGGGGACGTAGGGACACCAGTAGTCCTCTCCTCTTCGTTCCGGGGCATCCTGGTGCAGAGGGTTCTTGGACCATCTGGTGTCTGTTACCAATGCAGTCGCAGTAGAGGGGGCCCACAGAAACAGGCTGTAGGCTTGGGCTAGGGGACTAATCTGGCTAAACTAACAAGTGGGCTCAGGTCTCATGATCCTGGGGGACGCAGGGACACCAGTAGTCCTCTTCTCCTCGGTCTGGTGAGTCCGTGTTCAGAGGTGCAGTGGACCGTCGGATTGCCATCACCTGAGGGGGTCGTGGATGATGGGGGCCTGGACAAAGAGACTGCAGGCTTTGGTGTGAAGGTCACAGTGGGGAAACCCATAAGGCACTTTGACTCTGGGGACCACGCTGGTAGGGCGACACGGGTGCTTTGGTGTTGTCCAGCCTTAGGTTTTGGTGGTCCAGAGTCCCCTCCAGTGTTTCTTGGGTGCCTGCAAAGGTGCAGGGAAGCAGATCCACTACTTCATGGGAGTTGCTTGTGCTGGGATGAAGGCTGGCAGTCTTCCCGGACTTTGACGTTTCAGCAGCTGGAGGACGAGACCTCTTTCTCGCAATGGTCGTAGTCAGCTGGTAGGCTTGGCGCTCTGTCCATCACTGGTCTTCAGTTCTTGTCTTTTGTGTTTCTGGAGAGACCACTTCCCTGTCCCAGAGTTCATAATTCTGCCAACACCAAAATGGCAGATTCCTAAATGTTTCCACATCAGGCAGCTCACCTTAGGGGTGGGACTGACCTGAGGGGTGGACGCACCTCTCTGAATACTCATTTTCTCTCTGTCCATGGGCCAAATGGGCCCTGGGGTGGGGGTCTGGGGGTGTGGTTGTCATCTCTCCTGTGAGTGAAGCCAGAACTGCATACCAAGGATGCTGGGCTTCTTTGCAGATTTGCAGGTCACCCTTTTGGGAGGGATGTGCTAACTCCCCTGCCAGACCCCGCTTTTGTTTCTGTCTGGCCCTCACCCTTAGAACTAATCGGCCAGCACGCGGGTAGTGGTAGGTTTTTCAGGGGGCACCTCTAAGGTGCCCTCTGGTTGCATGTATTAATAAATCAATCACTGGCATCAGTGAGGGATTATTAAAGCAAAAGATGTTTGATACCAAACATCTCTATCTTCAGTGAAGCCATCATGTAGCTGGGGAACTTGCAGTGACCAGTGTCCATCCAGCACAAGTATTTAAAATGGCTTTTCTGTTCACTCACTATGTCTTAGAATCGACAAAGACATAGCAGGGGTATATCTGCTTGTGCTTATATACCCTTGCATCCCTGCCTTGGGGCTGTAAGTCCTGCTGTAGGGGTGACTTACATATACTGCATGCAGTGTTAGGGGACATGGTACACAGGCTGTGGGCCATGTCATGTTTTCACTTTTAGCTGCACCAAGACGTGCTAGGTCCCTGAGAGTGGCACAATACATGGTGCAGCCCTTAGGCACCGTCTTGGGTACCCATGCTGTAGGTACCCGGGGTGCCATTACTAGGGACATATAGGGGGGCAAAGGTATTGCAAATTGAGTAACAATTGCACAGTTTTAGGGAAAGAGATCTGGCACTGGGGACCTGGAAAGCAGAAACCCAGTTCATTGTTAGTCAAAATTGCATCAAATACCAGGCAAAACGTGCTGGTGACTATGTAAAAAACAAAATTGCACTTTCTTACACACGGGTCCACAGGAACTGCTGTCTCTCGGTCCTGGTTAATTTCTCTAGTCATTAAAAAATATTTTAGATTTGTCTGGCATGACTATTCTCTTGCTGAAGTGGATCGATGAACCATTCCATTCAAGATATTAGACCTGCTTTGTGCTTATAGTTTATTTGGTTAATTGTTCTTCCACAAATGTCAGTCTGCCATTCTTCTATATGATACATACTAGCTTCTTGTACGTTTGAAATAGTTCTATTTTATCTTGAAAAATGATGTTCACTCTGTACGGACGCTAAAAGCTTTTGTATTTTCGTTAAATGATTTTTTAAATGCAATTTAGAAGTAATTACTTTCCTTTAACAACGGTTCACACACTGTTCTTACGTTACATTTCCTATTTTTGTCACAAACTCTTAAATTTTTTAATATAAACATTTATAACCTGTTCAATGCTTCTACACAGCTATGGTGCATTAGGAACATATGCATTTAAAAACACTTACACCCATTAGCTGTTCCCAAGCTGTACAAAATTACGTAGAAAAGCAATTTGGTCATTATCCACTACTATGTAAACTGTAAAACGATCTAGGACACTCATTGGATGCTGTCGTCAGTGATGTCATCTGAGATGTCTTCAGCGATGCCATAGAACATGTCATGAGTGCTGTCATATGTGAGGTCATAAGCAGTGCATAGCGAGGGAGCAAATTATAGTTAGCTCTGGTAATTATAACTGATGAATTTCTGTCTTTTTTTTTTTTTTTTTTTTTTTTAGTTCATACATTAATGTTGTCACTGATAAATTAACCTAACTATAACATTACTTTAACCTTTGTTTCTTTCCCCAGTAGAATCCTAGGGTGTTTTTTTTAACATAAAGTAATACTTAATTACCATATGTAAATGCAACCCCTGCAGTACGGTTGGCTGCAGTGCCTGGCCTGCAGACTGGCCCTGAAGCCAACAACCTGCATACAGCCAACCCCCACTGACGGGTGGAGGGATTGGGGGTGGGGGCAGGCGGTTGGCCATAGTGCCTGTCCCTGGGGGACTCCATACCCCAGGGTCATTTTTTTATTTTTTATTTTTTTTTTGTTAATTAAAGGGGTGGGGAACACATGGTTACCCTTTTGGAGGGGGAGGTTGGCACACGGCCACCCTCCCTGGGCTGATTTTGGCCCCAGGTACCCCATTCTCTGGGGCACTGCAGTATAGTCAAGGGTAGGGTGGCACGCAACACTCCCTATGGTTGATTTCGGCCCAGGGATCCTATACCCTGGCACCCCCAGGGCCCCTTGCATCCAGCAGAAGCCAGCATTGCTCCCACCTTCAGGGAGTTGCTAATGATGATGCTTCCTGCGGCTGGGAGTAATTTGGGCTGGAGCAATATTAAGATCTGTTTCCCTGCCCGCAGTGTGAAACAGATCTAAAGTCAGTTCCCAGCGGGTGGGAGCATTTTTTTAAGCTCCCACCCATTGGGAGCCGACTTATGTTTGCTTCCGATTGGTGGGAGATTTAAAAATGCTTCCGCAAAGCGAAAGCCAACACAGGTTTATCTGCCTTCCCCTCCCCCATAAAAATTAATGTCAACCCTGTGGGTGGGGTCCCATGAGCCTCCTGAGGCTCGGTAAGGACAGTTCTGCGCCCCCCACCCTCCCTGCAGCACCCCTTTCCATTACAAATTGTCAGTCCCGGGGGTGGGCTCCCCGGGGCCTCTCTATGAGGGGGGGCCCTTGTCCCACCAGCCACCATAACATTTGTTTCATAATAAGTAAATGTGGCAAACCTGCCACTTTTTCCCAGTTGCTCCACAGTTTTATTGCAGCTTTTTTTTTGCCCTTTGTAGGTCGAGCACGCAGGTGCCTTTTGACCTATTGGAAGTATTCTGGGGCTTTTAACCACCCTCATCTCACGCCCGTCACGTTCACTCATTCGTGGGCTTGCCTTTCAAAAATCCCTTGATGTAATTGGCAAATGCTTTGTTTGTCCCGCCTTGAGGCGGTTTTGTTACTGCTTTGCAGATTGACCCTATTACATGGATTATTGCACGATTAGCGATATACTTCAGTGTGGACAAACTATTTTTTTCTGTTGTCTTTCCCCTTCATGTTCCATGGCGCTCACAACGCAGAAAAGCAGTGCAAACTCCATTGGTGGTATTGAAGCTCTGGTCACATTGTTCACACTGTTACCTAATCAGAGTCATTTCTTTTGGCTCTCCCCTTCACGCTCCATAGCTTTCACAAAAGAACTTGTAATTGATTAATGCTTTACATAAAAAAACACAGAAATCCTCAAAGCGGTTCTTCCGGCGCAGCGAGAGAGCAGACATTATTCGCTGCACTCGGGAAACTTACCCCAAAATGCTTTGCAAGCATTCTTTTACAAAACATTTTTGCCCATAAATCAGCCTCTGGCGTCCTAGGACAATGGGGCCACCACCAAAACGTTCAGAATGACATGCTCTTTTTGTCTGGGTCTTCACTGTGTCCCTACACTAGGTTAGTGGGGACCCCAAAATAATAACTCCTCCGATCATTCAGTGTCTTTTTAAGCTCTTTCATGGCTGGAACTTTTGTTTTATAGCTGAGAGTAGTTAATGTTTTAAGGGCCTTGTTTGTAATATTGTTGCAGTAGGCCTGACAGACCTGAAAATGTGTAATGCACGAAGCCCTTTAGGGGCTAAATATATGCTTGCACTGTATTATTTTCTGCCATTCTGTTTTCATGTGGTTATGCTAACTATATGGTTACATGATCCTGTTTCTTAGAAATGCTATTTTTATTGTGGTGTCCTCTAAGGACCGTTCTGAGCATTACAGTCAACATACCACAATATTTGCAGCACTTGGAAACTTGCCCCATAATGCTTTGCAGGGCATTCCTTTTACAAAACATTTTTGCCCATAACTCGGCCTGTGGTGGTCCTAGGACAGTGGGACCGTCACCAAACCCTTCAGCACAACACACTCTTTCTGTCTGTCAACACTGGGTAACCACAATGGGTTTACTGGGGACCCCGAAACAATAACCCATCCCACCATTCAGTATCTTTTTAAGCTCTGTCATGGCTGGAACGTTTGTTTTACAGCTGAGAGTAGTTTGTGTTTTAAGGGTCTTGTTTGTCATATAATTCTAGTAGGCCTGTAGCCTTGAAAATGGGTAACACACTACACCCACTAGGGGCTAAATATATGGTCGCACTGCATTTTTTCCCTGCTATTTTGTTTTTATTGGGTTATACTATCTTGGGGCTAACTGTATGGTTACATGACCATGTTTCTTAGAAATGCAATTTTTATTGTGGTGTCCTCTGGGGGCTGTTCTGAGCATTGCAGTCAACATATTACAATATTTGCTGCACTCAGAAACTCGCCCCATAATGCTTTGCAGGGCATTCCTTTTACAATACATTTTTGCACATAGCTTAGCTTGTGGTGGTTCTAGGACAATGGGACCACCTTCAAAACGTGTTCATCACAACATGCTCTTTCTTTTTAGATCACCTCTTGGTCCCCCCCCACTAGGTTAAAATGGGTACCCCAAAATATTAATCCATCCCACCATTCAGTGTATTTGTAAGCTCTTATGGCTGGAACTTTTGTTTTGCAAGTGGGAGTAGTTTGTGTTTTAAGGGCCTTTTCTGAAAAAATATTCCAGGTGGCCTACTAGCCCTTTAGTTATATGCAGGGCCACTGGAATTATGTGTCAGAAAGGACCAAACTATGTGGCAGGGTTGATCAATTAATGTGGCAAAAGAAGTCCAATCATACATTTACAATGCCTATAGCTCCAACTCAAGTAAATGCAAGACCTAGTGCATTGCAAATGCTTGTTTTTCCTATCCTGCAGACAATTGAAGTGCTTGCTCTTGCCGGAGTCTGACTCCCGTGGGAGCAATTGGAATGTTCTGTTTTTACATTAGCACTCCTGTAAGAGTCTGGGAGACTCTTGTGGACCAACTACAAAAATATACAATTATTTCTGACCCTTAATTTCTCAAAAGCTACTGAACTGATTTACTCCAAATCACAAAAATGACCAAGATCTAGCTCCCTGCTGAATTCAATTCATGTTCAACAGTGTTTGCTGTAGCCCATCTTAAAGAAGTCTATGGGGATATTATCTTTTGGGCTCCTCCACCCCTGCCCCCCCGCTTTTATCTCAGCCTCCGCTTATTAACTCAGCCAGCTCTTGACGGATCACCCCCTCACTTTTCAAGAAGGAGCAGAGGTGGATGAACTTTAAGATTTTTTTCGAACGTTTTCTGAAGATTAGTCAAACGGGACTGTAGCGGCGTGTCCACGGAGGCCGCCGCCCGCGGATGCCCCTGGGGTACGTCCTCGGCCGCCGACAGCCCCGGGGGTACTTCGGTGCTGGGTTATCCGACCCAGAAGTACCTGCCACGAGAGGACAGACATAGGAAATGCCAGGAACTTCAGGGCATTTAAACAGCCCAGGAGATAGAGGAAGGAACGTCGTCAACAGAGGAGTTGACGCCAGAGGAGCCTACGCAGTCAACCAAGGAGCCACGGAAGAGGGACAGGCCGACCCCGACGCAGGGCGACGAGCGGTACACCCGGATGCGGCCCAGCAGACTGGGCGACTCGGAGGCAGCAAAACGCTGAAACTGGCCACACTGTGGGAGAGCGTGGCCTAACCAGGTACAGGTGAGGGGTGGGTGAGAAAGGGCACTGTTTTTTTTGTTTTTTTTTTCCCCCGTTTGGTGCTGTGGTTCTAATTTGCATAATTTTCTTTAATGACAAACACTGGCCCAGATATAAAAAAAAAAAAAAAAGACCGTAACATGGTCTGAATTGTTTTATTTGCGTTTTTTTCAACAGGAAGCTTGTTTAGTTACACTGAGGTCAGTATTGAGCTATATATTAGCCCAAATAAAAGTACCAAATTAAATAACCAGAGGATACAGGGGAATCAGGGGGTTACATCTTTATTTATTCAAAAGTGCCGTAGTCATTTGTTTGAACTTGAGAAAATATTAAAGAAGACAAACAATAACGAGCAGAACAGGAAAAGCCCAGAAAGAAAAGTAACAACAAGAAGAGAAAGAGAAAGAAGCAAAACCGGAAGATAAGAGCAGTACAAGAATAGAAAGGAAACAGAGATAAATACAAAGAGAGACCAGCACCAGAAAAGAAAGGTAGAGAGAAAAGAAGAGGCAATAAGGAAAGAAAAGGAATAATAAACAAAAAGAGGACATACTTACCCACCTCTGCTTTGTTTTCTTTTTGGATGCTGTACCTGAGTTGACCCTAGATAAGAGAAGAATAACAAGAGGAGGAGAAAAGCTTGAAGAGAAAGCAAAGACAAAAAGAATCCAGACACATCAAGAATAAAACGATTTAGAGACTGTCAAAACTCTTCATTACTTTAATAAACCATTATAACAAAAGGCAAGTGTGTTCCTCCATTTCTGACGCTCTCGTACAGGGACCTAAGTTATTAGCAAACCAAAATACACTCTTTTGCCTCCTTATGTGAGTGTGAAGGGAAATGGTTGATATGGTAGGCACAGTGGAGGAGGATTGTAAGTCAGCTGTTTTCTGCAGATAATGAACTACGCAGAGCGAGTTCACCTTGCCGGCCTTATCTGACATTGTTCTGTTTGTTGTGCTTCCTCATTCAGCGCTATTCTAAACCACCTGCCTACCCTGTATACCTTCTGTGCAGGTGGGTAAGTTTATTGTAAAACTCAAGCACATTGACTGATGTGTTTTTCTAGTTCTGACTGGGTTTAAAGCACAAAGGCTAATGTTTACAATGTTCATTGTGGATTGCTGGCTAAAAAATATTGAAGCAACAAGGCCGCCTTAAGACTTCTAAACTAGACCAGCTTTCTCTTCTCTGTGCTTTAAGTATGCCTTGACTGGTCTCCTTTAACCCTTTCAGACACTTTTTAATCCTCATTTTTTAAAGTGGAGTAACTTGCACAATAGCAAACCTCACTTGTTGTGACTTCTTCCACTATTTGAATTAATTCATTTATCTTGTTTATTTTGTTGTGATTTAAGGTCAGCATTGTGATCAGCTTTAAAAAGCTAGTCTACATGGTAGTCTTTGGATGTATGGGTAGAGGTTATAGTCGAGAGTGGTTGTTTTTCTGGCGAGCTGGCACAATCTGTTCCTAAAATCCAACCCATCCCATCTCCTCTAAATAGAAAATGGAACGTTTTGAACCTCAAATGTTTAATGGAACCTTGTTAGATATTCTCTGCCCATACCATGTTTTCTCAGAGTGGCTTACAGCACAAGCAGCCTGAGTTAGCACACATAAGCGCCCTATTAACCCTGTGCTTATTCTGGCGGCTGAAAAGACAACTTGTACCGTAGAAAAATTAACTTAATGCGCTCGAGGTGGCACACTCAAATGAAGGGTGAGACAAGTCTGCATGTTCTTTGAATATCAAAATCAGAGCCTGGGTTAAAATGATGATTTAGGATCCCAGGGTGAGGCTGTGTGTTTATGCCTGAAGAACATTGAAAGATGTGATGTGAATTCTCCTTGATTTGGGGTTTCCTCCCTTTTGATAGTTGTATAAGCTATTATCGCCCACCATTCTTTACATGTATTAAGTGTGCCTCATCCCTTTAAAAGGGGCAGCAGGGTGAACCAAAGAAAAAACATTATCCAGCAGCCCTGTCCCAGAAATAGACTGTAGGACTAATTGTGTGTCCTATGTCTCTAGGAGAGTTGGAGTAAAGATCAGCATGCCAGGAATGCTTAAGATATTATCGGATTATTACTGTGCTGTACAGTTGAATGGATGCAGATGCATAGGTAACATTTACAGTATACATTATTTCACAACCGCCAGTATACATTATTTCAAACCTACGGGTGGTTCGAAATAATGTATACTGTAAATAATACCTATGCATCTGCATTCATTCAATTGCACAGTAATAATCCTAAATTACCTTAAGCATTTCTGGCATGCTTTTTTTTTTGTCAAACCCACTCTCCAACTAGTTTATATTTATTTAACTTCCTTTCTTACTTTGATATTAGATGTTAAAGATGGCTGACAAAATGAAGAACAAAGCAAGCAGTAGTAAAAGGTTTTATAAACATTTTTTAAAATCATTTTGTAGGTAAAATATTACTTAAGGGATTGCTTTTCTTTCAAATGCGCATGTCCTTTTCAACCGGACTGGAAAACATACTTTTTTATATCCTCTGACTTTTGGTAGTCTTTATTTTCAAGTGTTCCACCCCTGCTCACCCCCCCCGCCTTAAAAAATCCTGCTCTGTTGTAGTAAAAAGCTTAAGAATCACATTATCTTTGCTCAAGGGCAAAAGCTAAAAAGTAGACTACCCCTTTCTGTAGCACTCTGCGAAGTGCTGCTTTTAATATCCAGCAGTCCAAAATGCGACTATTGCACCTGTTGGATTAAGTGCTGCCTAACTAAACATAACTTAAGTTTATTAAAGGTATTTAAAGTTTATACATTTTCACTCGGTCAACGTTTATATTTTCAGGTGGGAAGATGGTACAGTCTCGTTATATGCAGCAGTATGACAAGAAGAAAGTTGCAAAGGTAAAGTTAATTATTTAATACTATTTGAAGGAAGAGATAGGTTTTATGATTTCCAGAGATCTGCACCCACCCTGTGAAAACGTAATTTGTCTTGATACAGGACATGTGCTTGGGATTATTTGAGTACTTAATTTGGGCGAGTGGTTGCAGATGGGCCCCACTGGCACTTTATTTTGGGAACCATCAATTATTTTTCCTCATCAGAATTTGACCCAGGACACGAGAGAGAAAAGCACAAAAGGCGAAAATAAAGAGGAAGAGAAAGATGTAAAAGCAGCAAACAAAGGGAAAAAGAGGGGTGAAAAAGAATCTGCAAGTGTGAAATAAAGGGGTAGGGAGTGTTTGATGGTTGCTAAAAGAGGCATGAGATGGAATCGAGACTAGGCAGGTTTAGTATTTGTCACCTTGCCATTCGGTAGCAGGCTTCTGAGCACAACTTTGGGCCCGGTTACGTATACTTTTACAAATTAAGAAACAGACTTTTCACTTTCTTTAGCATTGTCAGTAATGCAAATGACTTGTTCATCTAGTTCCGTTCAAGCTAATGAGGTATAAATACCTGTTCACAAGACACTATCCTTTGGTGTTTATTTGCTGAAAGACATGGGTCACCTTGTCAGGGGAACTTACCCTCTCAGTTACACATCTCAAGCCATTGCACCAATGTATTTAAATTGCAATTTTTTGGGTAATGGTAAGAAAACAAGTTACTTACCTGTAACTGTAGTTCTCCAGTATTGGAATCTTTCATAGATTCACATGCTTGAATCATTCCCCGTCGTCGAAATGGGAGTCCATGGTACCTTAAAAAAGTACTATCAACATAAACATAGAGGCCTTAGGCCTTTCGGTTTCGTAGCATATCAGTCATTATTTAAAAAAGGACTACGTTTAAGAGTACACCAATCAGGTGATTCCGCCCTGCTGAACACTCTTGAAAGAAGCTCCAGTCCCTCAGATTTTCAAAGCACTAGTGCTTATAAGTAGTGCTGTATTGAGAGAGGTAAAGGTGAGCTTCCCCTGGGAGGTGGGTGGGTCGCTTGTGAATCTGTGAAAAATTTCAATGCTGGACAATTACAATTATAGGTAAGTAACTTATTTTCTTAATCCAGCATTAGAAATTTCATAGATTCACATGCTTGAATCCGAGAACAAAGCAGTAATAAGAGCACATTGTCATGTAGGGCGTATGCATACTTATCATAATCCTAAAAGAAATGCTGTAGTGCAAAATACATAACTTCACAATGGAAATGAGTACCTGAGTCACAAAATATGGTTACAGACATGAACCCATCATCATATCAATGCAGTACATAGATAAAAATATATAATAACTCTAAATAATGTGCAAAACTAGCAAGAAGGATGGAGGGAAGAAGAAAGTGTGGCTCACCTCTACCGAAAAGGATGTCTGGGCACTGCTTGGCCCACTGCAATGTCAATCTTCGGGGTAGAATCCAGACAGTAATGCTGTGCAAAGATGTGGGTACTCTTCCAGATAGCTGCTCTGCAGATGTCCTAGAGTGGTACACTGGCAAGCATAGCAGTGGACGTTGATACCGATCTTGCGGATTGGGCATGCACCAAAGTTTATAGTGGCTTTTCCGCTGCTTGGTGACAATAGTTTATTGCAGCAGCTATCCATCTGGCTATGCTCTGTTTGGAAAGGAGTTGACCTTTATGTGGTGTGCAGTATGCCAGGAATAGTTGGTTAGACTTGGGGAAAGAATTTGTTCTGTCCTTGTAGAATCTGATGCATTGCTTGATGTCCAAAGAGTAAAGGGCCTTTTTGGACAGCGTTAAAGGGTTTGGAAAGAAAGGCTTTAAAATAATTGGTTCATTAAGGTGGAAGTCCGAATGGACCTTAGGAATAAACTTCAGATTTGTGAGAAGAATTACTGTGCCCTTTCTAAATTGTAGAAGGGGTTCCTGGACAGTTAGAGCTTGGATTTCGCTGACATGTCTGGCTGATGCCAGAGCCACCCAAAGAGCAACCTTCCACGACAGACACTTTAATTCCACTTTGTGAATAGGCTCAAAAGGATGTTTCATGAGCTGTGAAAGTACTGTGTTCAAATGCCAAGCCAGAAGTGGGGGGTCTGAAAGGATGGAACATCCTAAACAAGCATTTGAGAAACAGCTTAATTATTCTGGAAGACCATAAAGAAGGAGACCTGCGCAATCGTCTGAACTGTGATATAGCAGCCAGATGAAATCTTATAGATGCGTGAGCCAACCCTGTGCTTGCCAGGTGTAAAAGGTATGGCAAAATCTGTTCCGGTGGCAAAGATAAGGGATGTATGCTTTCCTTTTGGCACTATAAGCAAACTTTCTTACATCTGCAAGACTATTTTTTGTTAGTACTGACTGCTCAAGCCTTCAAAAGTATTTCCCTACAATCAGGAGTGATGTTTAGATTGGCGAATTAATTGTGTTCAGGAGATAAGCTGATAAGTGGAGGGAGTGGGGATCTGGGTGTAAGAACTGGCCATTCCTCGTTGTCAGTAGATGAGAAGACAGTCAGCGGGATGCGAGGTCTCTTGGAGAGTAGGAGAAGCTCTGTAAACTAGTGTTGGCGAGGCCATCTTGGGGCTATCAAAATTATTCTGCAAGGGTCCCTCTTCATCTTTGTCAGCAACCTTGGAATCAAGTGAATGGTTGGAAAGGCGTAGGCCAGGATTCCGTACCATGCCATCAAAAATGCATTTCCCCCAAGATCCTGGAGGGAGATGCCCGCTTGCAAAGAACCAGGATTTGTTTTTCTGGGGATTTGCAAAGAGGTCTAGGTTAGGTTTTCCCAGCTGTGAGAATATCCAGTTGGTTGTTTCCTGATTTAGTTTCCATTTGTGGCATGAAGATCTTAGTCTGTTTAGGAGTCCGCTATTTCATTTTGTTTGCCTGGGACATGTTCCGCTCCTAGCTGCACTCCATTTGCGATGGACCATTTCCAGATGTGTTGCGACTCTCTCGAGAGTGGAAGTGATCTCATAACTCCCTGTTTATGTAGTGCATCGTTGTTCGTTCTTATGAGAACCTCAGAATTTTTAATCCAAGGTTGAAAAGCTTCAGGACTAGATGTGACAACTCTTGTGTGGTTTTTGCCATTTTCCACTGACATGTAAATCTTCTAGGGATGCGACCCATCTCTCCAAGGAAGCATCTGTGGTGATAAATTGGTTGGAGATGGTTGGGTGCGGAATGAAAGGCCAACTGCAAGATGTGTCTGTAGTGTCCACCAAGATAGAGCTTGTATCATAGTTGAGTTTACTTTGAAAATGTCATTGAAGGAACCTGTTACTTGTTTCCACTGGAGATCTAACGGTTCTTGAAGGGGTCTCATTCAGAGTCGACAGTACGGAACTAGAGATATGCATGCAGGCATCATTCCCAAGAGAAATTTGTGTAGGCGTACTGAAAGTGACAATTTTTGTGGAAGCACCTTTGCCAGCGACATCAGTTTGACTCGTCTTTCTAGCGTTGGGGAAGCCTTGTTCTTCATCGTTTGAGGGTTGCTCTCAGAAAGGTTGAAGTTGTTGAAAGCTGTGGGTTTGATTTGTTCCAATTCAGAATGAGGCTTATGTTGTTGAACAAATCTACATAGGCCTTGGTCGATTGGTGAATTGCTGATTAGTTGGAGTCCGCTTATATCAGCCAATAGCCTAACTAGGGGAATACATATATATGTTTATTGATTTTTTCCATGTAACATTAAACAAGACATGGGTCATAATAGCAGCTTGCACATCTTCTGGTGCTGAGTAACCTAACGTACTAAAACCCTGAATGTAGTGAATCACAGACCCAATGCAAAAATTGATTCACAGAACAAGGCGAAAAGAAAGAAGATAGAGAGAACCATTTCCCCCAGTGTTACATATGCCATGGAATAAATGCATATATCACATAGCAGAGCCACCAGTGACACATTTTTCAGTCCAACATGTGGGTTGTGAGGACGTGATACAGCATCTTTAAGGAGAACTCGATGAGATAGGTCATTATTCAATTCTGCACTCAATGTCTTTCAGGTTTATCAGATACCACATGTCAAACTGGTCCCCTGTGATTAAATTATGTCCATTGCTGAGGTATTAAAATGTCATATCCTAAAAACTATGTTCAGGGGGGAACGTTCATCGTTTTTTGATTCCACCTTATATCCCAACAGTCCCCTCCCTTAACTGGCACCCCATGTAGTTTCAAGTTCAGGTAATAATTAGCCTCAGCTAGCGTCCACAGCAAGAGTAATCTCAACCACTTCCCCACACTAGGGGCAGATGGTGCTTTCCAAAGCATCGCGTTTTGGCATTTAAACAGAACAAAAGCTAAATCAATAAATTTGTGTTTGTCTGGTGGTGTTCGCATTCACGCTCTGGATTCTGGATTACATCACAATGTTAATTAGGGGAACACAATTGTAGGAAGTTGGCTCTGTATGTGCTATTTCAAAGTAAGGAATAGCATGCACAGAGTCCAAGGGTTCCCCTTAGAGGTAAAATAGTGGTAAAAATAGATAATACTAATGCTCTATTTTGTGGTAGTGTGGTCGAGCAGTAGGCTTATCCAAGGAGTAGTGTTAAGCATTTGTTGTACATACACATAGACAATAAATGAGGTACACACACTCAGAGACAAATCCAGCCAATAGGTTTTGTTATAGAAAAATATATTTTCTTAGTTTATTTTAAGAACCACAGGTTCAAATTCTACATGTAATATCTCATTCGAAAGGTATTGCAGGTAAGTACTTTAGGAACTTCAAATCATCAAAATTGCATGTATACTTTTCAAGTTATTCACAAATAGCTGTTTTAAAAGTGGACACTTAGTGCAATTTTCACAGTTCCTAGGGGAGGTAAGTATTTGTTAGGTTAACCAGGTAAGTAAGACACTCACAGGGCTTAGTTCTTGGTCCAAGGTAGCCCACCGTTGGGGGTTCAGAGCAACCCCAAAGTCACCACACCAGCAGCTCAGGGCCGGTCAGGTGCAGAGTTCAAAGTGGTGCCCAAAACACATAGGCTAGAATGGAGAGAAGGGGGTGCCCCGGTTCCGGTCTGTTTGCAGGTAAGTACCCGCGTCTTCGGAGGGCAGACCAGGGGGGTTTTGTAGGGCACCGGGGGGGGACACAAGCCCACACAGAAATTTCACCCTCAGCAGCGCGGGGGCGGCCGGGTGCAGTGTAGAAACCAGCGTCGGGTTCGCAATGTTAGTCTATGAGAGATCTCGGGATCTCTTCAGCGCTGCAGGCAGGCAAGGGGGGGGTTCCTCGGGGAAACCTCCACTTGGGCAAGGGAGAGGGACTCCTGGGGGTCACTTCTCCCGTGAAAGTCCGGTCCTTCAGGTCCTGGGGGCTGCGGGTGCAGGGTCTCTCCCAGGCGTCGGGACTTTGGGTTCAAAGAGTCGCGGTCAGGGGAAGCCTCGGGATTCCCTCTGCAGGCGGCGCTGTGGGGGCTCAGGGGGGACAGGTCTTGGTACTCACAGTATCAGAGTAGTCCTGGGGTCCCTCCTGAGGTGTCGGATCTCCACCAGCCGAGTCGGGGTCGCCGGGTGCAGTGTTGCAAGTCTCACGCTTCTTGCGGGGAGCTTGCAGGGTTCTTTAAAGCTGCTGGAAACAAAGTTGCAGCTTTTCTTGGAGCAGGTCCGCTGTCCTCGGGAGTTTCTTGTCTTTTCGAAGCAGGGGCAGTCCTCAGAGGATGTCGAGGTCGCTGGTCCCTTTGGAAGGCGTCGCTGGAGCAGGATCTTTGGAAGGCAGGAGACAGGCCGGTGAGTTTCTGGAGCCAAGGCAGTTGTCGTCTTCTGGTCTTCCGCTGCAGGGGTTTTCAGCTAGGCAGTCCTTCTTCTTGTAGTTGCAGGAATCTAATTTTCTAGGGTTCAGGGTAGCCCTTAAATACTAAATTTAAGGGCGTGTTTAGGTCTGGGGGGTTAGTAGCCAATGGCTACTAGCCCTGAGGGCGGGTACACCCTCTTTGTGCCTCCTCCCAAGGGGAGGGGGTCACAATCCTAACCCTATTGGGGGAATCCTCCATCTGCAAGATGGAGGATTTCTAAAAGTTAGAGTCACCTCAGCTCAGGACACCTTAGGGGCTGTCCTGACTGGCCAGTGACTCCTCCTTGTTATTCTCATTATTTTCTCCGGCCTTGCCGCCAAAAGTGGGGCCTGGCCGGAGGGGGCGGGCAACTCCACTAGCTGGAGTGTCCTGCTGGGTTGGCACAAAGGAGGTGAGCCTTTGAGGCTCACCGCCAGGTGTGACAATTCCTGCCTGGGAGAGGTGTTAGCATCTCCACCCAGTGCAGGCTTTGTTACTGGCCTCAGAGTGACAAAGGCACTCTCCCCATGGGGCCAGCAACATGTCTCGGTTTGCGGCAGGCTGCTAAAACTAGTCAGCCTACACAGATAGTCGGTTAAGTTTCAGGGGGCACCTCTAAGGTGCCCTCTGGGGTGTATTTTACAATAAAATGTACACTGGCATCAGTGTGCATTTATTGTGCTGAGAAGTTTGATACCAAACTTCCCAGTTTTCAGTGTAGCCATTATGGTGCTGTGGAGTTCGTGTAAAACAGACTCCCAGACCATATACTCTTATGGCTACCCTGTACTTACAATGTCTAAGGTTTTGCTTAGACACTGTAGGGGCACAGTGCTCATGCACTGGTACCCTCACCTATGGTATAGTGCACCCTGCCTTAGGGCTGTAAGGCCTGCTAGAGGGGTGTCTTACCTATACTGCATAGGCAGTGAGAGGCTGGCATGGCACCCTGAGGGGAGTGCCATGTCGACTTACTCATTTTGTTCTCACCAGCACACACAGGCTTGTAAGCAGTGTGTCTGTGCTGAGTGAGGGGTCTCTAGGGTGGCATAATACATGCTACAGCCCTTAGAGACCTTCCTTGGCATCAGGGCCCTTGGTACTAGAAGTACCAGTTACAAGGGACTTATCTGAATGCCAGGGTGTGCCAATTGTGGATACAATGGTACTTTTTAGGTGAAGGAACACTGGTGCTGGGGCCTGGTTAGCAGGGTCCCAGCACTCTTCTTAGTCAAGTCAGCATCAGTATCAGGCAAAAAGTGGGGGGTAACTGCAACAGGGAGCCATTTCTTTACAACAATGTTTTTGTTTCTGTAGCAAAACGACTACCAGTGCCAGGCATTTTGTGAATATTCTTGGGGCTGATTTCAGACCGAAAGGGAGAACTTTGAATTGGAAGTGGCTCTGTCTACTGTAAACCTCCAGGAATCTTCTGTGAGAAGGATGGATGGGTGTAAGGAAATGCCTCCTTGGCATGGTTGCCCCCTGACTTTTTGCCTTTGCTGATGCTATGTTTACAATTGAAAGTGTGCTGAGGCCTGCTAACCAGGCCCCAGCACCAGTGTTCTTTCCCTAACCTGTACTTTTGTATCCACAATTGGCAGACCCTGGCATCCAGATAAGTCCCTTGTAACTGGTACTTCTAGTACCAAGGGCCCTGATGCCAAGGAAGGTCTCTAAGGGCTGCAGCATGTCTTATGCCACCCTGGAGACCTCTCACTCAGCACAGACACACTGCTTGCCAGCTTGTGTGTGCTAGTGAGAACAAAACGAGTAAGTCGACATGGCACTCCCCTCAGGGTGCCATGCCAGCCTCTCACTGCCTATGCCAGTATAGGTCAGTCACCCCTCTAGCAGGCCTTACAGCCCTAAGGCAGGGTGCACTATACCATAGGTGAGGGTACCAGTGCATGAGCATGGTACCCCTACAGTGTCTAAACAAAACCTTAGACATTGTAAGTGCAGGGTAGCCATAAGAGTATATGGTCTGGGAGTTTGTCAAACACGAACTCCACAGCACCATAATGGCTACACTGAAAACTGGGAAGTTTGGTATCAAACTTCTCAGCACAATAAATGCACACTGATGCCAGTGTACATTTTATTGCAAAATACACCCCAGAGGGCACCTTAGAGGTGCCCCCTGAAACTTAACCGACTGTCTGTGTAGGCTGACTAGTTCCAACAGCCTGCCACACTAGAGACATGTTGCTGGCCCCATGGGGAGAGTGCCTTTGTCACTCTGAGGCCAGTAACAAAGCCTGCACTGGGTGGAGAGGCTAACACCTCCCCCAGGCAGGAGCTGTAACACCTGGCGGTGAGCCTCAAAGGCTCACCCCTTTGTCACAGCACCGCAGGACACTCCAGCTAGTGGAGTTGCCCGCCCCCTCCGGCCCCGGCCCCCACTTTTGGCGGCAAGGCCGGAGAAAATAATGAGAATAACAAGGAGGAGTCACTGGCCAGTCAGGACAGCCCCAAGGTGTCCTGAGCTGAGGTGACTCTAACTTTTAGAAATCCTCCATCTTGCAGATGGAGGATTCCCCCAATAGGGTTAGGATTGTGACCCCCTCCCCTTGGGAGGAGGCACAAAGCGGGTGTACCCACCCTCAGGGCTAGTAGCCATTGGCTACTAACCCCCCAGACCTAAACACGCCCTTAAATTTAGTATTTAAGGGCTACCCTGAACCCTAGAAAATTAGATTCCTGCAACAACAAGAAGGACTGCCTAGCTGAAAACCCCTGCAGAGGAAGACCAGAAGACAACAACTGCCTTGGCTCCAGAAACTCACCGGCCTGTCTCCTGCCTTCCAAAGAACTCTGCTCCAGCGACGCCTTCCAAAGGGACCAGCGACCTCTGAATCCTCTGAGGACTGCCCTGCTTCGACGACGACAAGAAACTCCCGAGGACAGCGGACCTGCTCCAAAAAGACTGCAACTTTATCCAAAGGAGCAGCTTTAAAGACCCTGCAATCTCCCCGCAAGAAGCGTGAGACTTGCAACACTGCACCCGGCGACCCCGACGGTGGAGAACCAACACCTCAGGGAGGACCCCCGGACTACTCTACGACTGTGAGTACCAAAACCTGTCCCCCCTGAGCCCCCACAGCGCCGCCTGCAGAGGGAATCCCGAGGCTTCCCCTGACCGCGACTCTCTGAAACCTAAGTCCCGACGCCTGGAAAAGACCCTGCACCCGCAGCCCCCAGGACCTGAAGGACCGGACTTTCACTGCAGAAGTGACCCCCAGGAGTCCCTCTCCCTTGCCCAAGTGGAGGTTTCCCCGAGGAAGCCCCCCCTTGCCTGCCTGCAGCGCTGAAGAGATCCCTTGATCTCTCATTGACTTCCATTGCGAACCCGACGCTTGTTCTAACACTGCACCCGGCCGCCCCCGCGCCGCTGAGGGTGAAATTTCTGTGGGCTTGTGTCCCCCCCCGGTGCCCTACAAAACCCCCCTGGTCTGCCCTCCGAAGACGCGGGTACTTACCTGCAAGCCGACTGGAACCGGGGCACCCCCTTCTCTCCATTGAAGCCTATGCGTTTTGGGCACCACTTTGAACTCTGCACCTGACCGGCCCTGAGCTGCTGGTGTGGTAACTTTGGGGTTGCTCTGAACCCCCAACGGTGGGCTACCTTGGACCAAGAACTGAACCCTGTAAGTGTCTTACTTACCTGGTAAAACTAACAAAAACTTACCTCCCCCAGGAACTGTGAAAATTGCACTAAGTGTCCACTTTTGAAATAGCTATTTGTGAATAACTTGAAAAGTATACATGCAATTGAAATGATTCAAAGTTCCTTATGTACTTACCTGCAATACCTTTCAAACAAGATATTACATGTTAAATTTGAACCTGTGGTTCTTAAAATAAACTAAGAAGATATTTTTCTATACAAAACCTATTGGCTGGATTTGTCTCTGAGTGTGTGTACCTCATTTATTGTCTGTGTATGTACAACAAATGCTTAACACTACTCCTTGGATAAGCCTACTGCTCGACCACACTACCACAAAATAGAGCATTAGTATTATCTCTTTTTACCACTATTTTACCTCTAAGGGGAACCCTTGGACTCAGTGCATGCTATTCCTTACTTTGAAATAGCACATACAGAGCCAACTTCCTACAATGGGGATGTGAAAATATGCATCCTGCATGTCTAGTGTTGACAAATAATCTCCATGGTTTAGTCGTAGAAGAATATCCTTCAACGTCATCATGCGGAACAACTGCTTTTTTTTTAGATATTTGTTTAAGTCCCCAGATAGGCCGCCATTCCTTTTTCTTCTTGCGAATGAGAAAGAAACAGGAGTAGAACCCCTTTCCTTGCTGCATAAGAGGGGCTCTTTCTATCGCTCCTTTTTAGGGTTGAGCGTGCAAGCGCTCTGGCCCCTGTTGTAATCTCTGTGTGCTTTTAACCACTTCCATCAGTTTGGTTGGTTCATCGGCTTGCCTTTTAAAATTCGCCTGATTTCATTAATAAAAGGCTTGCATACATCATGCCTTTTCCGGTGTTGAGCCCTCCTCGAGCGCACCGTTAAACTACTGAAAACACACAAGGCTCCATGTTTTCCGCATGGCTTCTGGACTACTTTTTCTTTTTATGTCCTACGCAGCGCGATTTCGCTGGGCAGTAGTCGAGCGTTCTGCATGGCATCGACCCTTTTGCATGGATAATTGCACTTTTGCCGGTTACATGGATAATTGCGCTTTTGCCGATACGTTTGACTGCGAGCGAACTTCTGTTTCCTTTTGTGTGTCTCCTTCACGCACACAGTGGCCGTCTGCTCGCTTATGTGAAACTATTTTACTTTTCAGTTTATGTGGCAAGAAATGTCCGGTTAGGAGTTTACAACGCTAATGGCATTAACTCGAGCAAATGCGAGACCCATTGCATTGCAAATGCTTGTTGTAACATGGTGGTGACTTCCAATTTGCGTAAATGAAGGTGTTCGGGGACCGAAATGACTGGTGGGTGCAATGGTGGGGACTGAATGAACTCCAGTGTATGTCCATATTGGACAAGGTTGAGGTTATTTCGTACCATTTTTCTATGAATTGGGATATCCTTTTTCCTATTCTCAATGTTGGGGAGAGATGAGTAGCCGGAGCCTATACTAGGGCATTGGTGAAGAGCAGATTCCTTTCCTTGACGTGCTGATTGCCCTCAAGGCGTGGGTCTGTTATATGCCGCTTGGTAGTGTTTTTTTTGGGGTTATTGTGATCAAAACTGTTGATAGGCAAAGGTGTCAGAAGGATATCTGTATTGTTGGAAGCCTCCCCTACATGAAGGCATCCTCTTCCTCTGTCTCTACGAAAGGGCAGTTTCCTGAACCATAGAGTTCCCAATGACCTGGCCATATCCATATCTGTTTTGATTGATTGAAGTGCCTCCTCTATATGTTTTTCGAAAAGGGAAAATCTAGAATTCTATTTTGTACTTCCGGTCTAAAGGAAGTAGCTTTAAGTCAATCCTGCCAGCAGTCTAAAAGCAGTTGTAGCAATATCCATAGCGCTGTCAATCACTTCTGCAGAAGTGCACTCTCCTTCATGCAGAATCTATTTCGCCTTTGCCTTAGCCTCTCCTGGGAGCCGGTCTATGTATGGAGCGATGTCAGCCCATAACTGTTGATCGTACCTGCCCAAGACAGCCAGAGAATTTGCTGCTCGAACTGTTAATGACAACATTGATAAAAACATCTTCCCAATGTTATTGAGGTGGCTTCCTTCTTTGTCCAGAGGTGCAGAAATTGGGGTGGATGGGTTTTCAGATCTTCTTTGGGCCACCTCTGTGATTACCAAATCAGGTTTTGGCTGACCAATCAGATAAGTCTGGGCATCCTCTGGTGCCTTGTATTTTTTTATCAAGGCGTGAAAAAACTGCTGTCACAGAGGCTGGATTTCTCAAAACGTTCAGGCCTTCTTTCCAGATATAACGTGCAATAGGCATGGATCTTATACTTTTCTGGAAGGACTTCTTAAAATCGCATAAGAAACATTCTGTCTGTTTAGTAGGCATGGGGTGTACAAACCTCTTAATTGCCCTTTTCATCAAGTTGTGGAAACCACTGATTTCCTCAGTTGGTGAGTCCACTGGTGTAGGTGATGGAGAATATGGTGTAGGTATGAGTTATTTATCCCATTCTGTATTAGCTTCTCATAATGCTCCTTCCTCTCTCTCCTCATCTGAGGAGTCTGGGTCATATAGAAGGGGTGGATGACGGCAACGTCGACGCTGAGAAAGAAACGGTGAAAAACAACGTAGTCACCGTGTTTGTCAGCGTCATCAAAGATGCCACAGTATAAGTTCAGGTGGGAAAAAAGCGCACTGATGACAGTGATCAGCAAGAAGTGCAGGGGGAGAGAAGCACACAATGGAAATAGCGGGAAGACTAATGTACTCTCATGGAGTGCTAAACAAAAAACATATTATTGAAAGTTAGTATATAGGGCATAGAAGCCAGCCAATCAAAAGAGATGGTAAAGAGACTATTCGTGGATAGTTGTTCTGCTCTAAAATTGACTTTTTTGGCCCCTCCTGTGTTCCCTGTATGCATTTTTAGGTCAAAGCGTATCACAGACAGTGCAGCTGTCTGGCTGCGAAGACCTAGTGGGGACATGCAAAAAGGTTCCTTAGAAAAACATTCTACCTATTGCTTACCGTTGGGTTTGTGTTTTGTAGCCCACATTTGAGTGCACTCTATACTCGGGCTTTATTTGTTTTCAGTTGTCCAGCATGTCTTTGTCCTTCCTGTGGAGCATAACTTCTTTACCATCTCTCTTACTGACTCCTTGTATTCTTCCACTAATTCTCGCATTTTGGGGACTTTTTTTCCTTTTTCGCAGAGGCACTCCTTGAGACTTAAGTTTTTAGCTTGTTTCTTGTACGGTATTTCACGTACTGTATTTCTGTGAAAAGGTTTCTTATGCATGAATGATTCTACTTTTCTAGCACTATGAGTTCATCAATCAGACATGCCTCTGACCCTTTACATTTTGTTTTTAAATCTTGGCACATTTGTTGTACTTCAAAGGCAGAGGTAGATGCCAGGCTGTGTTTTCTGGCAAATTATTGTTTATTATTTTAAAAGGGACCCTGATGTTTACTTTTCTTTCTCTGATTGCAAAACGAGAGGAGTTTGTAAAGTGAACAATGCACAATCTTGCTGGGTACAGGGAATGTGAAAGGAAAGGCTGTAGGGTATATTTTTTTCCCTAGAACACTACATAATTTAAATACCTGTAAAGGAACTGCACAAACAGTTCAGAATATATTATCAGTTAGGAAAGCACAACTTCGGCACATATTTTTTTAATTCTGAAGTGCGGTGGAAACAAAGATTTTAATAGGAACAAAACAAATCCATACACCTGGTGATGCACAAATGAAACATTCGCTGAAACCTGCACAGTTTTTTCAGTGAAATTGTATGTATGTGCCCGTTTAGAGGGCTTTCATTCGAAAATGTTGTCTTTAAACAACAACGCGCTACCACACATTGCCTTAGTAATATATTTGGGACAGTGTGCTCCAAACTGTACCATCAGCCGCACACTACTCCCTTACCACTCTCTTGCTGTAGACCTTTGCTGCACTTGTTCTTTGTGTAGCACAGATTTTTGCATAATCCCTATGACTTCTCTGAAGTAACATTAATGTTGCACGCCCACTCTAAAAACTGTTCCAGCACCAGTGTCATATGCCAGTTGCGAAATGACATTTGTGCATGAACTGTTGTTGGTGGTACACTTCTTTTTAAAAATCCCGTTTCTACACAGGTCTGGAAGGAAGCAGCGTGAAGTAAGTTCAATAGGCTTTGCTCAGCTATCTCATGGGCATTTCTCACAATTGAATTTAGTGTAAAGTGTTAAAGCACAAGCGCTGAAAAAGACCAGAATGAAGCATATCTACAGATTACTGTACTCGCATTGGTAATTAACATCTCAACGAAACATTCTAACTAACTGATTATAACTGATTTTTACATATGAATACAGTCAGAAAGCTGTGGGTTTTCCGTCTGCATGTATTTTTAAAGTTGGAAAATATAAAAACATTTGACTTCTTTCGAGTGACTTTTCATGCTGGCTTTCATCAATTCCACGCCAACAACTGAGCAGGTAAATAGACTAGGGGGGGTAAAAAACAGAGGATTAGACGGCCTATGTCAGTGCACATTTGTAGTATAATGCTTATATTCACCAGCAGGTGTACCGTTATGTTACATTTGGCTGCTTAATGTACTTAAACACAAGGGAGGAGTTTGTGCCCCCTCGCCACTCTGCCATGGCATTTTGTTACCTGCCTCTGCCGTATTGTTTGCTTACTCGGTACAGTTTGGGCAGTGAAACTTCATTCAGCCGGAAGAACGTGGCACAAAGACCACTTACCCTAGTGTAGAGGTTCAGATAGATGAGTTTATGAACGGCGTTCACGAGGGGAGATTTGACATCCTGGGAATGCTATTCATTTTTTTTAATTGAGGCAACTCTTTTGATGAGAACGTTTCTCATCCCCAGGATTCTTTAACTTCCTTTTTGATATGTGAGCCTAAGCTTGAAACACAAGTGCGGCAGTGCTTCAGTAATTCGCCCGCTACAGCATTGTCTCTTCTAGTCGCTAAGCTTCTAATTTGCATTTTACATTTTTGTGAGTTCAATGAATCCATACACTACTGCTTCCATTCCTATAGTGTGCTTTTAACACTTATTGGCTTATAGGCTGATACTTTGGTGGCTTTGATGACTTTGGGCCGGGTGAATAAAGAAAAAAGGGCCTGTAAAACACTTGAAGATGGCTAATCCTCTTCAACTACCTGGAACACCATGTACCTAATGTCCAGTGGAAGGTATCGCAAAACTGTCTTAATTTAGAAAACAAACTTTGGTGGATAATTTTCCTTTGAAGTATTTATTGAAGGTCACTTAGCAATTACACAGTTTCAGATTGTTCTTTACACATTTTAACAGGTTAACTTGCAAAATACAACCATCTGTTCAGGCGTGAAACCCCCTGAGAGGACCGGCAGTGGTACACCCACAAGGAGGTCTGTGGCGCCTCAGAGGTTCAAGGCCCCGAGTGGTAAGTTGATTGCGGGATTTGCAGGAAATCTGATGAAGCCTGAAGGCCACCAAAAAGAACGGCATCTTTAAAAACCAAAAAACTCCAAATGGTTGCATAAACATGAGCTATGAAGTGCAGATACGCTTTTAGCTTTGTTTTATTGCTATGAGACAGCCTCACTCTTTATGTGGCTTGTCCGTCACAGGCATTTTGAATTAGGAGGAAAAAATTACATTCGCAGCAAACCCAGGAGTTGGTATGGATGTATGTGAATCTGATTACTTGACAAGATGAATGAGACATTCTTAAACGCAAGCATTTTTAAAAGAAGGCTTGATTAAGCAGTTTATTGTGGGACGTGTATTTGCTTGTTTACTGATGCTACTTTATATTAGGAATACATTTTATGTACAAAAATTGTTTCAGTTTTTTGTTATACTCTAGAATTGTCTAATTTGTATTTAGCTGTAATATGTGGTTGGTTAATTTTGTTTGAAATTAAATTGAACTGCTTTTTGCATGATTGGCGATAGTGTAATATCCAGGTATGGCATGTTTGTAATTTTATTGCATTAATATCTAACAGTGCTCTTACAGGAACTTGTCTTATTAACTGGTTTCATTGTAAATATTTTTCCTTTTTAAGTGTCTGACTACCGACCGCTGTGACAGATGTTTACTTTGTGTTTCAAAAGTGGCTACTGTCTTTCTGCTTCACATTTTCATGTGCATGAAATAAAGGCACCCTCCTTTGCCTATTTTATGTTTTTTTTTTTTTTGGGGGTTTTGCTGTAACGTGGCAGTTTTTAGCGAAAACTTGCATTAAATCTGTTTTCTAGAGACATTTAGTATTTCATGGAAAAAATAGAACTTCACATTATTAACATTGATGAGCTCTTGAGAAGCAAATAAATTGCTGTATTGGTTGTAGCGATTTGCTCAGAAATAAAGTGACTCTCTGGTAATCTCTACTTTGCATTTAATTTTTTTGCTAGGTAAAGGAGACAGGCTGACTTTATTGCCCATTTCTTAACCAAGTCATGAACAAGGGAGAAACTTTACATTATCCCTCTTCTCTTTCATTATAGAGCAACACTTGCCCTGCTCTAGATGCATTTGCTTCATAGTATACAGTATGCATTGTACTTTTAGTAGAGCCAGGCATGTGACACTGCAGCAGTTGAGGATGCCATGTTGCATAATTGTCAAATAACATCTCTCCTCTAGGACTTCCACCTGGCACACTGGATAGCACCATCTTTGGGAAAGGTGATCTGCAGTCCACTTTGCTGGAAGGCCATAAAATTGCTCGCCCCGATCTTGATCTCTCTGTTATTAACGGTAGGTATTTTGTGTTCTTACACTTTAACAATTCAAGCTAAAAGTGTGACCAGGAATGTTTTATGAATTTGAAGGCTGGAGTGAGAATGAACAATTACATATTCTTAGCAGATCTATTTAGGATCTGAATGGAATTCTTTTGTTGCCACATCTATTTTTTTGTGGTGTGCTGGTTATGTTACACGAAGGTGTTTGTAGAGCCATTGGTTTCATACATTGAATCTTTCATTACCCCGTAATCTATTTAATATTTTTTCTGCAGTTGACTTTGACAATTATAGGTCTCTCTCTCTCTCTCTCTCTCTCTCTCTCTCTCTCTCTCTCTCTCTCTCTCTCTCTCTCTCTCTCTCTCTCTCTCTCTCTCTCTCTCTCTCTCTCTCTCTCTCTCTCTCTCTCTCTCTCTCTCTCTCTCTCTCTCTCTCTCTCTCTCTCTCTCTCTCTCTCTCTCTCTCTCTCTCTCTCTCTCTCTCTCTCTCTCTCTCCTCTCTCTCTCTCTCTCTCTCTCTCTCTCTCTCTCTCTCTCTCTCTCTCTCTCTCTCTCTCTCTCTCTCTCTCTCTCTCTCTCTCTCTCTCTCTCTCTCTCTCTCTCTCTCTCTCTCTCTCCCGCTGAAGTAAGGAGCACCCTGCAACACCAGCGACACTCTAGATCATGGGCACTCGCAAACATTTTCCCAGGGGCCACAAAGTTTGGTCTGTGGTGCAACCGAGGGCCACATTGATGCTAGCAGCATGCCAATCAAAGGGAGGCGGGGCCTCTGGTTGGGGAGGGTTTGTGGCGTTATGGTGGCGATAGGGGGCAGCAAAGCATATACATCTAGTGACTGAATTGCACAATGTGAAACCAGAAAACCTGGCATTAATCCCAGCTTCCCCACTTTACCAAACTGTGTGATCCTTGGCAATTGTTTTATTTCACGTTCCCTTCTTTTTCTTCATTATTGTATGTAGGAGGACCTCACAATGCATGACTTTGGCGTGTGCGCTGTGCAAACCTTTCTCCTGTGTTTGATTTAATAAACTATAAAGTTGTTCATGTGTAATAGCAAATCAGGCCAATCAAAGAGTGCAGATAACAACTGACTTGCCTCTTAGTTCACTATTGGCATTGTTATCAAGGTGGGGGTAAGAATGAAAGTTTCTGAATCTATGTTTGAAATCTCTTGTTTAAAAAAAAGACTTATCCAGGCACTGATATAATCTTATGTACTTAGATTAAATGGTTCTGTGTGTAAATGAAATACACTTTTTGAATTTTTAAGAACACTTACCATAGTTGTAGACATTTGGTGCAAGATTTCTTAAAGAATGAGTGTTCCTGCAGTTAAAGCAGTGCAGGACAAATTCCTTACTTCCTTTCTATATGCTCAATCATGTTTAAATAAAGTGTCCCCTGTTAAATCAAGTTAACAGCAGCCTAGTGCTACTGCTGCCCTGGGGGCCGCATGTAAAGGTCAAAAGGGCTGCATGCGGTCCCCGGGCCGTATTTTGAGTATTACTGCTCTAGATTGTGCTGTACAGGTGGCAAAATACTTTGTCGCTTTCTAGTTCAGCGTGGATGGCACTGTGTCAATCCTATGCTTAAAAACCTTGCTAGAAAAACAGACATTTGAGGTGAGCAAATCTAGAGTATTGCTGGTGTTGCAGGTTGCTCCTTACTGGAGCTGCTCTCCACCTAAACTTGGGAACTGCCCATAGTTCCCTCTTTTGTTTTGCATAATATGTGTCACTCTAACCCTGAAAGGGTTTTGTTTTGATATATAGTGCACCATTAGAGGCAGGTGACATGGAGGGCAGTATATGTTGATTGTTTTATTTCTTAAATATGAGGGTAACCAACTGGAGGGTTATAATGGACTATGGAATAAAAAAATATCATAATTCTGGAACATTAACATAGTCTTTGAGTGATATTCGATATGCTGCATATCATGGTAGAAAACAAATAATTGACAACTTAACAGCTAACACGCCAGAGGGCAATACTGGAGTCCAGCAGAGTATTCAAACTATAATCTCTAAGGGAGATGCTGGCTGGCGAAGTGCTGGCAGGCCTCCAAGGCTTTGGGAGGATGCACAGCTGCAGGACAAGTCAGGTCTTTGCAATTGTCTGGACAGGAGTGGGCAGAATTTAGCACCAAAGTCCACAGCTCATCTGCAATTCTTGCACTGGTCGGGTATTCTTTGACCTTCGTCTTGTAGTCAGACAAATCTAACTTCCTGTTGTCATGGGGGCCACCTAAATACTAAATTTGGGGGACCCTATTGTAAGATAGTAGCCAATAGGCTACTCACCCGGGGTTTGACCACACCTCTTATATAACCACGTCCTGTGGAGGGAGGACATAATCCTGTCCCAGCATTCCTAATTCCACTAAAAACAAGATGGTCGATTCCTTCTTTCGTGGAGCACCTCAGGTAGCCCACCTAAAGAGAGTGTCTAGCCTGGTGCACCACACCTACTGCATAACTAATTTCCCTTCTGTCCTGGTGCCAAATTGGCCTCATGGCGGTGGGGGGAGGGGTGGTCAGGAGAAGCCAAGGTTGCATATCAAAGGCTGCAGGGTCTTTGAAGTCCCCAGCCTTCGTATGCAGATTTACTAGCCATCCTGCAGGAAGAGGTGATAACACCTTCTCTGGGGCAGGCATTGTTTCTGGGCTCTAAGAGCTCTGGTCTCACTTACAGGGGGTCAAAAACATGTTTGTGGTGGCAGGCTGATTGGTACCAATCAGCCGGCACACTAGAGGACTAGTAAGCTTCAGGGGGCACTTCTAAGGTACCCTCTGGGTTCAATGTCATAATAAATACAAGACTGTAATCAGTCTGGATTTATTAAGATGAGGTTTTTGATACTAAATACCGTAGGTTTCAGTGAAACCATTATGTAGCTGGATAATACATGTTGACTGACCAGTGCCCAGTACATACCTAAGATGGCTTCCCTGTTCACTCGCAATGTCTAATTATTGAACTAGACATCACAGGGGCATATCTGCTCATGCAGATATATTCTCACATCTTTTACAATGGACCCTGCCTTAGGGCTCTAAGGCCTGCTGCAGGGGTGACTTGCGAATAGTTAGATGCAGTGACTGGGGCATGGCATACAATGTGTGTGGCATGTTGTATTTTCACTCATGGCTTGCACCATGACACACAGTCTGCGATGGTAGGCTGTGTACAATTTTTAGAGCGGGGGGGTCCCTTAGGGTAGCACAAAACATGCTGCAGCCCTCAAGGACCCTTTCTAGTACCCAGGCTCTATATACCAGGGGTGCCATTTACTAGGGGTGTACAGCAGTACTAGAGTGGGTGCCAATTGTGCACAATTAGCCCTTATACCTTGTTTTAGGGAAAGAGCACTGGCACTGGGGACCTGTTTAGCAGGAACTCAGTGCACCTCAGTTGAAAAACTTCAGTATCAGAGAGCAAAAAGTGGGGTTTGTCATTTACAAAAGGAGCACTTTCCTACAGCTGGGTAACTTGTAATGACCAGTGCCCAGTACATACCTTAAGATGGCTTCCCTGTTCACTTGCAATATCAAGTAATTGATTTAGACATCAACACATGCATATGCTGTAGGGGTGACATATAGATACATTGTGTGTAGTTACTTTGGCATGGCACACGAGTGTGCCATGTCGTGTTTCACACCTGGTTTGCACCGTCATGTAGTGCAGTGGCACGCAGTGCAATGGCAGTCTGCATGCAATTTGTAGGGTGGCATAATACATGCTACAGCTCTTAGGGACCCTCTTTTGTACCAGGGGTACCATTTACTAGGGGATTAGGGTGCTTAAGGTGTGCCATTTGTAGACCTTTAGATTAATTTACCCTGTTTTATGGAAAGAGCACTGGGGGCCTGATTAGCATGAACCCAGTGTACTTTCAGTAAAAAATCCTCAGTGTGCTGTTGGCAAAAAAGGGCACTTTCCTACAGTAACCTCTTAACATGCCACTGTGGCTCAAAGCGACGCAAATTACAAAATTGCTCATTCTGTTGCTGAACGTCTAGGCAGTACGTAGGTGCTCCAGTGCATTAATGCAATGAAATTTGGAATGTGCTTAGAACAAGTGCTCTTTTATTTCCATGGGGAAATGAATGGAGATCCAGAGGCATTTGCTTCAAAGTGTGGCTCCCTAAAGGATTATTACACAGCAGACTTAAAAGGATATTCTAAATCTGTAAGCGGAGGGTCTTTTTTTTTGTCATTTGCCTTGGTGGTGTTTTGAGTTTCATTCCGTAAGTGATAAAATGTTTGCTATTTACAATGCTTGGTCTCGATTGAGGTACCAGAGCAGCACCGAAATGTGAACACGGCCTTGCCCACTGACCATCTTGAACAGTCTCACAGAATGTCACTTGGTGAAGGAAACGAAGAGTTCTTGGAAAGCAGACTGTGATTTTTGCCAACGTAATCTTTACTTTTTCAGATAAAACATTTCAGAGAAAGACTCCAAAAGCCCTCTTCAAAGCTGACGCTAAACCACCAAAAAAGGAGCCGCCTCCAGTAAGAGTTTACACACTATTTTGGAAATCTGTAACATTTGTCCAAATAATAGTATTGTCTTGATTTTGTTATGTATTGTCATTGCAGAACATTTAGGTGAAGATTTTAAATTATCAACGAAATTGAAGGAAAATAATAACAAGCCAAGGATATGGAAAGCTAACAGACATACAAAAACTTATCAGTTGCATATATAGGACATGCATAGGATTATGAGTATCGCAACACAAAATTTCACTGGGCCGACGCAATTTAGGTAGAGGGTCTTCCAGCAATATCTTATTTATATTGATATATCCAGTCCACCTACCTCATTAGCCCTTGTGATATCCACCATGGAACAGAGCCCCTTTGTACAGCAGTAAAAGGTGTGGGGCATACTTTAACTTTTATTTGTAAAGCGCACATTCACCCTTACGTTTCTAGCTGCTGCAGTAAGAGATGTTTGTTACCAAACTCCATGGTACCCATTTTGTTGGCTCAGAAGGATGAAAAGCTGAGTGCACCCACCAGGATTTGAACTTGTGATCATGAGGTCAAACACAGATTCCTGGAGAGAATGCATTAGTCCACTTAGCCGCTGACCTGGCAGGATGCGGAACTCTCATCTTCTATTTTCGCCAATATTTTACATTTTTTTCCCCCTCATCAACCCCTCGCCAGCATGGGTTTTCGGAACACATTGATCTTTTTATTGTTAGCTTGTCTCAGGGAGGCTAGTGGTCGTCGCCCTCACGTCTCATCTCTAACAGCCCCTACCCTCTTTCGAGGAGAGAAACCTGGAATTCTTGCAGGACACTTCAGCCACACACCTTTTGCACTAAATGTAGATGGAAGTGGTCAGTGGGACATCACTCCTGGATCACTGATCCATATGTGTGAGCTGGCTGGAACATGCTGCACGTCCCTACTGTTGACCCCTGAAGAGGTGCTGCGAAAGCACGCAATAGGAGCTTAGTAGCAGCTATCTTGAAGGCTGACTTTCTCTTCATCAAGAGTGCGGTAATTTATTCAACCTCCTGCGGGTCAGATTGTTGGGCGCCAGAGGAAATGATAGAGGAAAACATTCAAGCTAGAGACTCCGCACCTACTTTCCCATTAAATGCTCCAGACGTCTTGTTGAGCCAAACATGCATTTTTTTAAACTATGAAAATCTTAAGAAACTGAAAGTGGGGAGGAGGGGCACAGAGAGATCTAAAGCTGGAACTTTAGTATTGATGTAAGAGTGTAGAACTTAAAAAATCAATGACTGCTATTTTTATGGCTTTGACCAGGTCCCTGCAGTCCCTGAGGAAGTTCTGGCAATGAATGAGGCACAGACCCAGCTGCTAACCTTACTCCGCCTAGAGGTAAATATAAAGTGACACAGAGGCTAATGGCATTATTGGTTTGAGCTTTGGTGCTGAATCTAGTAGACTGGGGTTTTGGCTTTTATTAACATGAGATTTCAGATGGAAAGGAACCTTCTGTTCTGTTGATTTGCACTCTCACAAACCTGCCTTGCAAACAAGAAAGTAAGTGCTGTGATATTATACATATCCAAACATTACCACTTGCCTGTAAAGTACTGAGGAGATCAACGTTCAAGAATTCTGGTTGGAAAATAAAAGTAAAATATGCCAAAGTCATTCTCGTGTTGTGTTTGGACAGGTAGTCATCTTTGAAAGATTTTTGTTATACGTATGTATGCATGTGCATACATTGGTGGCCCTGTAGGAATGGTTTTGGTCATAAAGTCAAGCAAACACCATTCAAAGAGGACCACCTTGTGTCAGCACTTGTTTGCGCAAATGTGCGTTAAACGGTGACCATCTTGGAATGGTATTTGGAATTTTTGTATCGCTAGTAAAGATTGTATTCCTGCTAGCAGCTTGCATATGCAATACAGCATACGGTAAGTGTTTGCCAGGGACTGGCAGTAAAGTTTGGGCAGGTTCAGCTATATCACAAAAGTAAAGAAAAACCATGTTTTTAAAAAATAAAGTGCACAGCGTTCCACCAGTCCTAGTACTGTAAAAAGGAACTGTTTAATGTCCATTTGCAAAAACAAATTCTTCCACAGTACCACAGGGAACCAATGAATGAAGTGTGGTGACCCACTGCTTCGTGGCGGGCCGAACTAAAATGTAAATTACTATTTAACAGACCAGTGCACGAAGACTGCTTACCAAAAGCCCCGATATGCATGTTTATTTTATATTATAAAAATAGTTTGGCAAGGCAGCCGAAGCTGTCTCAATGCCCAGCCCTAAAAATCACATCCACACCACCCTTCTCTAGACCATACTGTCCCTCAGCACTTTTCAGGGTTTATAACATGTGCCTTGGCACTGTGGACTTTGCAAGATCATTTTGAAAATATGAAATTTCAGTTTCTTCAGTGAATCTTAGAAGTTCAGTTTTATTTTTTAATGAAATGATGGATTCTGAGAGCGGGGGCAGCGGTAGGTTTTAGATTAAGAAGTGGAGTAATTAAGCGTAGTCTGTAATTTGTATATGGATTTGTTGAAGCACAGTTACACCCAGGGTTCTCTTAGTGTTATTGTGGACTAGGGCAGAGTTTGGAGCAGCAAAGTTATAAAAGTGAACTGAATTTGAGTGATGAGCTGGAAGGAGAACTAACCGAAATGTGAAGAAAAAAAGCTGTAAAAAGTCATATTTTGGGAGCTTTCCAAAAGGAGAGATGACTAGTCATGTTTTGGAAATTTCCCTAGGGAACATGTTACATATAGTGGGGGCTTGAATCGAAAAACCCCTCCACCAGGATAGAATTTTCGAAAAACGAAATAGAAGGATGAATTGAGTGAGCTGAATGACGCATTCTTGCTGTTGTGTATTTTGTTAGTCTCCTAGAAAAATTGAGGAGTCTTGATATAGAATGATGGGTTGGTTATGCAAAGCAAATGGTGCATTGCCGAACAAATAATCCACTTTAGATTGCACACAACTGGCCTGGCATGACTGTAGCAGGAAGCTCCACTTAGCAGGCAAAGGGGCCTGATTTACAGTAGTTTGTAGAAGGGCTAGCAACAAAGCTTTCAAGCCTAGATAGCAACTGCAGCAGTAGCCCAGCCTTCAGCCTCTGGGAGCTGCACAGCAAGTATGTCTGGCTAGTAGGTATCAAAGGCAATGTAGGGCAGCAACGTCTCCTGATACTGTACTGATCTCCGTGAATCTAATGACAAATTAGTATTTTTTAGAAGGGTGTAGATGTGTGCCCTCATGTCTCTTACTACCCACCTTTCTACATTGAAAACAGTTTCACTGAACTTCAATACTATCTTCTGAAATGGTGGGGAAAGGCGGGAAACCAATTTACAATTAGCTGATGAGTTGCTGTATGGTAAGAATGTACTGGGCCAGTGTCTACGTTGGGGTACTTGGGATATAGCTTAGAGCTCGGAAATAATAACGAAAATGATAGCAAAGAAAAAGACAGAAAATAAATACAAAACAAACAAGGAAGAACAGAGATGTATCCTCTTGTCCATCACCAGGCTAGTATGTTGGGTGTACTGCTTAAAGAAGAATGAGTCTCTTATCAGATTATTTGAAGGAATCACTATTGCTTAGTTTAGGGTGGTAATGCTTTTGGAAAGTGACAATATTATTCCATAGCTCTTTGTCCTAACGTTTTTGAATATCAGTTGCTCTAGTTTTACGGTTTTGCATTGTCTCACAACCACTAAGTTCCCTGCTAAATGTCTTGTAAGTCCTTTCCACTTCTTCCAAGAAGGGTTTAACTTTGTCACATTGACACATCATGTGAAGTGGGTAGCAGTCAAAGAGAGGGCAGGAAGACATGGGTTATAATTTACATTTAAAAATTTTTGGACCAGTGTCCTTAAGGATCTCACCAGTCCCATGATTTTGGATTGTGCTATGACTGTTGAAATCTTCCCTTGAAACTGGGTCTTTGAGTCAGATTATCCAGTGAAATTGTGGAAACTTTCTTGATTAGCAAAGGGGACACTCCGACATTGAGGCAAGTTATCCTCTGATTTTGTCACGGTGAGGGAGGGCAGCATCAGTTAAAAAGACAAACGTCTGACAAAAATAGGAGCTAGAGAGGGAATCTGTACCAACGGCACACTCCACCCACACCGACCAATTACAGTAAAGCCTTCTATAGAATTAACACTCTATCTCTCATTTAGGGGGCCCTCAATCACCTTGGATTTCTTGTTCGTGGGGATTTTTGTCCTAGTACTCATCTAGAGACAACCCCAATGTGTGTTCTAATTCAACTCGGATCCAGTGCCCAGGGATCATCAAATCAATCCACCTAGGGATTGTGTGAAAAATTATATGGGAAGCACCTCACGTAAGCAATCAACCAGGAACTAATCCGCTGTTTATCACCAATTGGCTTACTTTAACCACATGGGCAACTTTCCTATAGATGACGGGGGAACCAATACCCAGACTGAATCAAAAGAATGTGGCGTGTGTGTGTGTCTGTATGACTCGATCAGGCATGTCACACATCTTGTGACCTCCCTAGAACCTCATAAAGAAAGGAGACATTTTTCCTTATTAAAAGGATTCAAAATGAGTTATATGGCAATTAGAATTCGCCTTTGTTTTCATGCCCACACTTATGAATAAGAACAACTGACCATGTTTAGACCACTTTAATAATTTGGTCTTTCATAGTAAAATGGGGTAAACAAGGTTGGCTAATTATGAGTGTGGGCATGAAAATAAAGACGGGGTTGTTTCTAGATGAGTACTAGGACAAAAATCCCCATGAACAAGAAATCCAAAGTGATTGGTGCCCCCTAAATAAAGGATAGTGTGTTTATACTACAGAGGGCTTTAGTGTAAGTAGAAAAAGACAAACATGCTAGGTATCTGGTAAATTATAGCAATGCTACAATAGAAATTTCCCAAAAGCTTCTTTCCTTGATTGGTTGAATACATAAGTGGAAACGGGAGAAGTGTCTCTCAGCTCTGTAAACGCATGCAATTAAAGAAGAGGGCAGCATGCCGATTGTTGATTTTCTTTAATTTTCAAACCTCCTTTCTTGCTGTTTGAGGTAGCTGGTGATGTAGAGATTGCTCAACCAAATAAATTACTATGCTGGTTGAGGATCACAAGATCGTATTGGATTGATTACCCCACTGATTTAATTCTAGACATGGTGGAGACAGTACCACGAGTAGTTTAAAAAAAAAAAAAAAAAATCACATTAAGCCCCTGCATTATTGCCACTTTGTTGAATAACAAGATCTCAACAGAGGATGTACTGCTCATATGGTATTACTGGATCAAGGTTGGAATGATCTGCTGAATTGTTTGTTGGGGAACGACCTCTTTTCTTTGTTCATCTCCAGAAAATAGGCTTCCCTTTATTTTTTTTGTCTTCAAATGAAAACATTATCCAAGCTACGCCATTTGCATGGTAAACTTGATTGTTGTCAAATTCTATTACTGCTGCATGATAAGTCACATTGTGAGGAATATATGAAGCTATGTAAACAATTCTTGCTCAACTCTCTAAATAAAATGAAAAGACTAAGGGCCTCATTACAAGTGTGGCGGTCGTACCGCTGCACTTTGGGCTGTCAGACTGCCCAATTATGACCTTGGTGGAGGACCTGCCAAAAACATTCAGCCCGATGGTCTGACGGCGGTCTTGATTGGAGTCAGCCAGGGCGGCGCTAAACTTAGCGCCGTCTGGCTGATTACAACCTTGTTCTCCGTCAGCCTTTTGAAGGCGGTTTCCCCACCATGAAAAGGCTGGAGGAGGACGACACAGGGGGCCCTGTCCAGCACTCTGAACCTTTAAGGGAGACTGACCGGGGGAATGTGTATTGCAGTGTTCCTACTGGTCAGGCCGGCAGGAACATTGTTATATGCTCACGGGGGATGCCAACGCCATGGCGGTGACGTCTTCCCCGTGAGTTTGGCGGTCCTGTGGCCAGATCACCAAACTCATAATGACGGTGTTAGTCAAGGACTAGAACCTGCTTATGCATGAGAAGGTTCACATTTGTTTTTATCATTTTCCATTGTTGGGCTGAGAAGCCTTGTAAAAGCAATTTATTTGATTATCTTACAGCAGCACAGTTTGTATTTCATCATCTTATCTACTTATTTATTTTCCCATTATCTCCCCCTCCCAAACCCCCCCCCCCCACCCCAAAGAATCGGGACCGTGTTCCTGCATTGCCACTGCCAGAGCAAAGAGCCTGTTTACATTTTTTTTGTATCATAATTCGTCGGAGTAAGCCTGGGGGAGTTGAAGGGAGGTTGTGAGCAATTACATGAAATATACCAGTGCAGGAGTACTACACTTGAAAGCAAGTAATTTTTTTTGGGTATCATTGTAGATTTACGTGCACTGATGCTAAAGGAGTATTTGGCAGTAGACAAGGCAATGCCTTAATATAAACAGCTTCCAGTATACCTTCTGGCTCATGCGGACATGTGAAGGTGTGGATGTCTCCAAATTGCCAACTTTTAGATCTCTTGCAGTAGAGTATTTGCAAATATGATGCTTGATACTCCATTTACCTTTGAACGTGGAATAGTTCTCCTTAGAATTGCCCTTTTAGCTGATACGGAATTGAGCGCAGTCTGCCATCTATTCAGTGAGGGCATGCTTCCAAAGTGCGTTGTTGCTATTGTGCTCACCAAAGGGCACAAACTACAGATCAGAATAAAAGAAGTCTTCATTTTGGTTAGGAAAATACAAGAGTATCCTCTGGCATGTAATAAATGCAGCATTTTTCTGCTTTAGGTTTCTGGAGAAACACTAGGCGGCAATCAGTCTGCTTCACTAGAAAATCCAAGATAATGTTAGGAGTGAGTTTAGGTTAATCGCTACTATTGTCAGCCTCAGGTCCCAGGAAAGGAATTTTCAATGACATTAAGTAATAGGTTAAGAAAGCTTATTCATTCAAGTCTACCCCTGATAATATAAAAGGTGGTGAGCTTTACATTGATGGTGATCAAGAAGGAAACGAGGACATTTATTTTTCTTGTCAGCTTCATTAACGTGAGAGAGTGCCTGGGGCATCATGTCTGCTTGTGTTGCTGGTCTCTTGGTTAGGACTATCTCTTTTCTGGTCTATGGTGCAGTCAAAAGAATGCTTGTCCCTTTTTCAGACCGTCCAGCTAGATATAAAGAACTGGCATGGTTATCTGGTACTCAGCACCCACTAACCATTGAATGGCTTCTTGATTAGATCAACTTTAATCTGTGACCTCAAATTAGGACTTCGGCGATGCCAGCCCTTAAAACACCAATCTGTAATTCATTTGACAGGCACTAAGATTGACCACATGTAATACTGACCTCAAGCAGTAGTTTGTTGGCTGTTGCTATTATTATATATTACTTTCCTGTTCACACTTTTTGGCTTCACGCAATAAATTTAACCAGTTGCCTATCTTGTCCCAAACCATCTTGTATTGCCTGAATGGAATACCTCTGTTGTTGACTATTGGAATGACATGTTCTCCTGCGTTCTTTGACAGACCGTGCCTGACTACTATGTCTATTATATAATTGCACTTTGGTTGGCTCTGAAGGCACCAAGGATCTGGTTCTGACACCACAATTATTTTTTCTTGCCGCTTATTCAGTGCTCAAGTGGACGCTGAGCATTCTTGGCTCTTTCTAAGGGGCCTATGAATTTGGAAGTGCTCTCCAGTTGTGATGAAGTGCATGATCGCTGACCCTTAAACATGATTCTTATCTTAAGATTTTTTTTCATTATCCTCACCCGCCGCTCCTCCCTTACATTTGGACTCAATCATCTTCTGGAGTCCTCTCACTCATTTGAAGTAAGGAACATTTGGGGCTAATACATCTCACTCTAATTGGAAATGAGCTGTTTATTTGTGTAAGCTCAAACAAAGTTAGGAGTTTGTTTCTGCTCCTCCTTTTCCAGGGGGTTTCTCAAACCAGTAAATGCCTCTCCTGCAAGGGGACAATACACATCCATGTAGAGATAACAGCCAGTGATGTGATGGTTACTAGAAGGATGAAAATGCCAGTGATGACTCTGTCAGTGGAGTGGTCGATGGGGATACTAGGTGGAGAAAGGTCACAGATGATTGAGTAGTTAACATAGTGTTTATAGCTTGTGATACAGAGCAGTGAGGAACAATGAGCAAGGTGCCAACAACAGTTGCGACTAGAGCATAGACCACACTGGAACTGCCATTGTTTGCCAGATTGCAGACAGGCTCTTGGGTCTAGTCTTAAGTGGGAGCCTTCATTGCTCACATGCTTACAAGTTATGTCCCTTTGAGCAATATTTTCGTTTTTTGTAGAGGGAGTTGTACGTTTGTTAAAACAAACAAAAAAAAACACTGTTTTGCCCATGTCTTGGCCTTTCTTGTTGAAAACTAGTCACAAATGTACAATTGTCTGCGTTGTGGGGATGGAGACTACAAATGGATCATTCATGTTGGTGCATTTTTTTGACATGAGAGTCCTCTACATTGCTCTTGAGAAATTGTGGCAACCTGTCTGTGTACTTTATTCCTTGAACGGCCTTGACAACCATGCAGTCTCACTACACTGGAGGTTCTCCATGTCACTTTTGTCAGGATCTTTCCAAAGTATACTCCTTTTTTAAATGAGGATGGCTACTGCCCCCTCAACATCTAAATAGTAACAGATGGTATTAATGGCCTGATTCCAATCCGAGGGCATAGATCTTTACCGTATACCCTCAGGGACTTTCTGCTGGCTGTCCCCTGGTAAAGGGCTATTAATTTCCCAAAACTGGGGGTCATTTGCTTTTCATTATTTTTGGGACATGGATGTAGAATGTATATCATGTGGGTTGGGATGTTTGGTTGTCTGGTGAACTGTGGGATCCATTGGACCATGTGTGTGTTGCACATCATTTTGGTTTCCTTCATGCGATCTCCTGATTCCTGATGTCTACTTTGAACATTTCCGCATTCATGTACACCTCCTGCCTGTTTCCCTACATGAAATCTGTAGTACTTGCTGGGTGAGAAGGTGTTCAGCCTATTCCCTCTATTACTAAGAAGGACTTCTCTGCTGTTCATCTCCTCTATTTGTAGGTCTCACATATGCAGCGCGCACATGCTGTCTTTCGTGACTTGTATTCTGTTTGCCAGCTTAGAGCACTCCCCTCGCTTTTGTAATGTTCGTTTTTGTGTCGTTTGAAAATCTTGCCTCTTTTGTGGTTAGTTGGTCTTGTTTCCTCCTCCTTTGGTTGTTTTGTGTCCTCCCCTGGAGGTTGCCCCTTTTACATGTATTTGTTCTCTTGTGACCATTTATGTTACTTTGGGTGCACTACTTTTTTCTTTTGCCTTGTCTGGCTTTGGTAACAAAACGTGTACAGATGACGGAAGTGATTTTAGGAAAGCGGTCACTATTTATTAAACGGGCTGCTGTGGATGTGTATGCGGACTATCCGGGCGTGGAAGGCTTGTTTGGCTTTGGCAACAAAACATATACAGATGACGGAAGCAGTCTTAAGAAAGCGGTCACTTTTTATTAAACGGCACAGCCGTAAACGTGTATGCGGATGATCTGGGCTTGAAAGGCTTGTTTTGCTTTGGTAACAAAACGTACAGATGATGGAAGCGCTCACTTTTTATTACTTTTTTTGTGGAAGCGCTCCCTTTTTACTAAATGTTTTTATACAAAAGTCAGATGTATTAGCTTTAGCTGTTGGTTTGTGGCATAGGTAAATTAGGCTTTATTTTAATTTTTGTGGGGAGGGGCTTATTTCTTGACTTTTTTTTGGTTTGAGGGTGGCATTCACTAAGCTATCTGTTATTGCAGCGCTCCCGTGGATGTGTATGTGGACAATTTTGTCTTGAAAGGCTTGACTTTTGTTTCTGGACATTGTGTTGCTGCTTCCAATAGTACCTGATTGTTGTAGGTATGTTTTTAACTAACTTTTTATCCCACATCTATCTGTTGATGTGGCGTTGCCATGGATGTGTAAGTGTGTACCGTATTTGCTCTTTAGGAAAAGCTTCCTTGTGCTGCAGGCAACTGGCTTAAGGCTGGCAGAGCTGCAGCACTGTAGGGACCTGGAGGCCCCATGCTTCAAAGTTTTGCGCGTTTGTGAAAGCAGGGCCACTGGAATTGTATGAATGTGCGGCCACGTTATACATTTGCTACATAATCTCTCTTGCATATTCTGCATGTCAGCCCAAAAAAAATTGATTGTAGTAAACGGTTCAAACTGTAGCGCTACAGGGACCCTGCATACGGAGGCATCGGGCTTTAAAGGTCCGCACAATTATGTGTTCCGTATTTCCTCTTTCAGCAAGACTTCATTGTGCTGCAGGTCAGCTGGCTTAAAGCTGGCACAGCTGTGGTGTTTCAGGGGCCTGGAGGCCGCAATCAACTATTAATAGATTGGATCTTTATCAGTCCACAGATGGAGCCCTTTTAAGGTGAATTAATCGGACATCTGTAGGAGGCTGGCTCAGTTTCTCGGGTACACCTATGGTGTGGTGCCCTATACTTAGTCAAGGCAACCCTTAGTAATAGTGAATAGGTGTCCAGATAGCAAAAGCTCTGTAGGGGTAGCTGTGGTGAGCAGCTAAAGCTTATCTAGGAGGAGTGTAAAACACTTGCAATACCACAATAGTGAGTCAGTAACTGTTCACAAGAAAGAATCACACCGGGTGTTGCAAAAATAAAGGTTTCTGTACTACAACACTAAAGTTACTATAACGTTGGTGTATCTCCACCTGGAGATAGCAAGACACAAAAATATAGACTTAGTAATAATGAGGAGAAGCATAAAAATTCATGGGGCCCTACCGTGGGGCTGGGGGGGCATAAACTAAGAAAGTGGTATAAGCATGAAGCTGCCCAACCAAGGTAAGTGTGTTTGGATTCTAGTGGCTGGGGGAGTAGGAAATCTCCAGAGGTAAGCACTAGAAATCCCACAGGCACCCGGATGCAGAGCTGTTATCGAGCCGGTGGTCCCATAGGCTAATACGGGACCGTTGTGGCTGGATGTTTATAGATTCAGGACTCTTCTCAGTGGACCCCGAGGGAACATGTTGGCACAAAGAAGGTTGAAGAGTGTCCCCACCCGTGGATACCCAGAAGACTGGAGTACCTCAATGGAAGCCTCTGTTGTTCAGCTGCTGTTGCGACCTGTGGAACAGGCCAGTGGAACTAGGAGGTGGATTCCGGATTTGGAGAGCCTGAAAAAGAAGGGAGCAGTGTCCAGCCCACTCGGAGATGTCCAGTTAGTGTGGATAGGCAAGGCCCACCGCCTTGGAGGTGAAGTTCTTGCAGTACGGCGAAAGGAGGAGTCCAGCTGCGGAGTCCAGGGGGATGCAGGACATCCTTGGCGTCACCCACGAGGTGTCCCATGTCGGTCCCGGATTGCAGAAGGGGCGGAAGCCACCAGGACTACCAACAAGCCTTGGCAAATGCAGATAGCTGATGCAAGGAAGATTGCAGGTTTTGGAGGACCAGCAAGGTCCTAGTGACTGGACCCCTGGAGGTGAGTCATGGCAGGCATTCAGCAACGAGAAAAGCCAAACGGAGTTGGTGGAGCACCCACGAGAGACTCACTGACAGCAGGCCGGGGGTCGTCGTTTTGAGGTGCCTGCGGATGCAGGGGAGTGACTCCACTCCAAGGGAGATTGCCTGTATCAAAGAGGCAAGAAGGAGAGTCCTTGTGATCCTGGAGGATGCACAGCCACGGATGCTGCAGGAATCCTGTAGTACCTGGAGAAACAGTGTTGCAGTGGAAGCCCGTCCAACTGGATACAGTCATCTTTTCAGTTCCAAAAGAAGACCAGCACTGATTCTGGAGGCCAGGAGCAGATGCTGTCTTGCAGAGTTCATTGTAGAGCCCTGCTCGATAAATTTGAGGACCCACCCCCGGGAGAGCCCTTAAGTAACCCTAAAATGGGTTGGTCACCCTCTGAAGTTACCCACCTACCAGAGGGGGGCAGGGACATCCTCCATCTGGCCTAACCAGTCAGATGCTCCCAGGGCCTTTGCAAATCTTATTTTCAGGATGGCAGAATCAAGTGGCCACCTGGCATAGCTCAGTGCACCTCCCTAGGGAAGGAGCTGGACAGGGGAGTGGCCACTTTGTGTGGTTTTGCGCCAGAGCGGGAACCTGGGGTTCCTGAACTGGTGCAAACCGGATTATGCATGGAGGAAACCAAATGTGCCCTTCAAAACAGTTGGATGGTGCTCAGAGGCCACCCCACTCCAGCCCAGAGATAGCTATTTTAAAGGGAGAGGTGGTAACACCTCTCCCTTACAGGAAATCATTTGTTCTGCCTCCCACTGCTTGAGGTAGGCTCAACAGCAGGAGGGCAGAACAGTGTCTGGGGTCGACAGCAGCGTAGGCTGGTAGCCAGACCCTGTAAGGCTGCAGAGGCAAAACTGGGGGATCCTCTAAGGAAGCCCCAGAGGACATGGGATTATGCAACTAGTACTGGAATCAGTGTAGTTGCATGATTCCAACATGTTTGATACCAAACATGCCTAGGTTCGGAGAAGCCATTATGTAGTTGGACCACTTGTGTTGACCAGTGTCCAATACATAGCTTAAGAAAGCTTCCCTGCACTTGCAAAGCCCAGGGAATGGAGTCTGGGGTTTGCAGGGGTACCCTCACACTTAAGGGCATGGACCCTGCCCTTGGGATGAAGGGCCTACCAGAGAGGCGACTTACAGTGTCCAAGTGCAGTGACCGCAATATTAGGCAAGCCTTCTATCTGAAGTGAAAGGTGCATGCACCATTTTATGCAGGCTGCTGTGGCAGGCCTGTAAAGACAGTTTGCATGAGCTCCCATGGGTGGCACAATACATGATGCAGCACATAGGAGATCCCTGGTGCACCAATGCCCTGGGTACCTAAGTACCATATATTAGGGACTTACAGGGGTGTACCAGTATGGCAATTGTGGGTTTAAAAAAGTTTACCAGTAACCAAATTTAGAGGAGAGAGCACAGTCACTGGGGTACTGATTATCAGGATCCCAGTGTACTACAGTCTAAACATACTGACACCAGGCAAAAGTGGAGATAACTATGTTAGAAAGATGCTACTTTCCTACATCGACCAACTACATTGGAAATTATTTTATGCAATGGATGTATAAAGGAGATTGTTAGACACATAGATATAGTTTAAAAAAAAATAAGTGTAAAAATGTTTACCGTAAATTTGCATTACATAAAAAGGGTTAGTAATATCAAAAACTTAGATTTACATATGAATACAAGCATATAATCATACTTTACTTTTCCTACTAATACACAACAATAACAAAAAAAATACACATGAATTTGCATCCAGAAGGTGAGACTGACTGGATATGCCAATGCTTGTATGTGTTGTAGTAATCTCTGATGGAGTTGGAAACAGATATGGACTGCCTCCCAATGCCAATATGTAAGATGCTTTGACCAGTAGAAACTGGTCTGACTGTGGAGACTGGGCTCAGAACCCTGTGAAATCTGGTTAGCAACAAGCAAAGGATGCTCAACAAGCCTACAGTTATGCTTTGGCTGTGCCTGTCTGCAGAGGAGGCCTGCATGCCTGAATGACAACATGACCAGGAGTAGAAACTCTCAGTTTGCCATTCTCCAACCAGACTGGGCTGAAGCCTGCATAACAGACTTGCTGCTGTGACCTTGGAAAAAGGACCAACTGTCTACCTACCAAGGGGCTAGACTGTGCCTGCTGGGATTAGTGATCTGATCCAAGGAAAAAAACCTGCACAAGGTCCAGCTGACTGTAAGGGCCTTTGTGAGGATAGCTTAGCGGCCTGCCTCCAAGTCAAGAGATTGTCACAGCCTAGCTGGTTCAAGGCTTCAGTGCCTTCAAGTATAGAAGGTGGAACCTGCTTTAACTCAACTAATCCCGGTTGTCTGCCTGTATCCTAGTTCTCTCCTGACCTATTCCAGGGCCGGTGTCTTTAGCCCCAGACAAATAACTAGAAAGTCTTGCTTTACATCCCAACACTAGGTCTGGTTGCGCTGTGTGGCAGTCATCCTGAATCCAGAAGAGTTTCACCAGTCTTTGCAGCACTAGTCCAATTTAATCTTGAGATATTACTTGTGGACTCTGTGGTCAAACTTCCACCTGAAGGGACAAACTTCCAGTGGCTCCTCGAGTCCAAGGGAGATGCTGACTGCTTGGCAGAGTGCTGCAGGGCCTCAGAGGCTTTTGGAAGATGTACAGATGCAGAACAATTTGGGTTGTCGTGATTGTTTTGGACAAGAGCTGGTAGGCAGGCAGGGTTTGTCGCCAAAAGTCCACCAGCAGTCTGCAATTCTTGCTTCTTTGGCTCTTCTTTGTCCTCTTCTTTCTTCAGTCAGTCTAATCTGTTCTGCTGGCGTCAGGGGGTCACCTAAATACTGAATATAGGGGTATTAAGTGTAGTGTAGAGTAGTAGCTGTAGGAAAGTGCCCCTTTGTGACATGGTCACCCCCACTTTTTGCCTGGTATTTGATGCAATTTTGACTGAATGTGCACTGGATTCCTGCTAACCAGGTCCCCAGTGCGCAGATCTCATTCCCTAAAACTGTGCAGTTGTTACCGAATTGGCAATACCTTTGTCCTCCCCCAATAAGTCCCTAGTAAATGGTACCGATGGTAACTAGGGCATGGGTACCAACGCGGGTCTCCAAGATCTGCAGCATGGATTGTGCCACCCTTAGGGATCCCTCCCCTATGACATGCAGTGTGCCATTGCAGGCTGAATGTCTTGGTGCAGCTAAAAGTGAAAACATTGCATAGCATAGCACACAGCCTGTGTGCCGTGTCCCCGTACACTGCATGCAATATATGTAAGTCACCCATACAGCAGTCCTTGCAGCATTAAGGCAGGGTGCATTATATTACATGTGAGGACATATCTGCACAAGCAGATATACTCCTGCTATGTCTGTCAGTTCCTAGACATAGTGAATGAACATGGAAGCCATTTTAAGTATATGTGCTGAATGGTTAATACAAATCCCCAGCTATGTGATGGCTTCACTAAAGATAGGGATGTTTGGTATCAAACATCTGTTATTAATAAACCCTCACTGATGCCAGTGATGGATCTATTAATACATGCACACAGAGGGCACCTTAGAGGTGCCCCCTGAAAAACCTACAATTTACCTGTGCAATAGCTAACTAGTTCTAACTAGTCTGCCCCCACCAGACACCTTCCGCCCCCCCCTCCCCAAAAGGATGAGGGCCTTTGCTCTCAGGAGGATGTGAAAAAAAGCCTGCTCTGGCAGGGGTGTTAGAACCCTCCTCCCAACCGGATGACCTTCAAATCTGCATTTCAAGGTAGGGGGCTTGGTATGCAGATCTGGCTTCATTCAAAGGAGAGATGCCCCCTCTCCCCCCCACCTGCTCCATGGCCCATTTGGCACCTGGACAAGTGGGAAATGTAGTATTCAAAGAGGTGTCTCCACACATCAAGTCAGTCCCACCTCTAAGGTGAGCTGCCTGATATGGACACACCCTTTAGAAATCTGCCATTTTGGGGTTGACAGAATTAGGAACTCCGTGACAGGGTTATGCCCAATTATCAAAGGAAGTGGTCATATAAGGGGTGTAGTGACCCCAGGGGTAAGTAGCCCATTGCCTTCTACCCTACACTCCCACAAATCCCCCCCCTAAATTTAGTTTTTAGGGGAACCCCTGGCATCCGGAAAGAAGATTCCTGCTGACCTATAAAAAAGGACACAAAGAGCTGCAAACCAAAGACTGAGGAAGAAGCACCTGACTTGGCCCCAGCCCGGCCAGACTGCCTGCTGTTCCCACTGATTTGCGACAGTCGACTCGTCCTGCAAGTTGTTGTGCCTCCAAAAGCCTAGGAGGAGTGCCTGCCTTCAACAAAGATCCAGGAACTCCTATGGAGCAGTGGAGTTACTTTCCTGCAAGCACCCCAAAAGACCTGAGAGGACTCCAGACTGTAAGAACCTGACACCTGAAAGCATCACTGCCCTCGTGCCACCAAGTCCAAATTGAATTGGACCAACAGTGCCAGCGTGATTCCCCAGCCCTCCAGAGACAAAACACTCCTTGGACTTGCCCACTGTGGACTTAACGCTGCCTGCATCCTCTGCCCGCAGGCGCCCTCATTCACAAGTGCTCCCGGTGGAGAAAACCTAACACCTCAAGACATCTCTGCACCAGTTTTCTCTGGCCCGTGGAGAAGAGGACCTAAGGTGTTCCCACATTCCCAAGCATCTCAAGATTTTAACCCACCAATTGGTTCACTGGGACTGGACTCCCAGTCCAAACCTGGAGCCTCTTTTCAACTGAACCAATCCCCGTTGACAATCATTCGGCTCCAGAAGCTGTACTGCACCCAGCCACCACAGTGCCGCCCGGTGTGACCTGTTGGTGTGGCACTGACCCTTGCCCAGTTCTTACCTTAAGTCTAGGAAATTGGTCACTTAAGTCACTGTATTGTACCTGAATGCAGTACTTGTTTTTCTCTCTCCATAGGATAACATTACCGCTTCTTGAAATTGCACTGTCAACTTTTGAAACTTAAAGGTATTTTTCTTGCAAAATGAACTTACCTGATCGTATTGATTCTGGGGCCTAAATATATATATATATATATATATATATATATATATATATATATATATATATATAAAGATAATTATTTTTGTAAATTGGTGTGGATCTCCTTATTGAGTCTTGTGCGTCATTTATTGACTGTGTGTGTATTTGCAAATGTCTCACACTCCTCCCTGATAAGCCTAAGGCTTAAACGAGGTCCTTGGGATTGCTAGAGCAAGCCACTGTCCACTAGTAAAGGGACCCCTGGACTCTTTGCACGAAATATCTCATTTTGATCTTTCATATAAAGAGCCAGCTTCCTACACAGATTTATCTTCACATCAGATATAATGCACCGTGCCTTGGGGCTCCAAGGCTTGCTGTAGTGGTGACTTAGATATATTAGATGCAGTGACTTGGGCATGGTACACAATGTTGTGTTTTCACTAAGGGCTTGCAAAATTACATGCAGTCTGTGATAGCAGGCTGTGTGCAATTCTTAGGTGGGTCCCTTAGGATTGCATAATACATGCTGCAGACCTTAGAGAACCCTCTCTAGTACCTAGGCCCTAGGTACCAGGGGGACAATTTGCTAGGGACTTACAGAGGTACTATAGTGTGTGTCAACTGTACACAATTAGACCTTTTACCTCGTTTTAGGGAAAGGGCACTGGGGACTTATTTGGCAAGACCCCAGTGCACCTTCAGTTGAAAAAACCTCTGCACCAGTGGCAAAAAAGTGGGGGTGACCATGTCAATAGGAGCACATTCCAATATCACTAGATACTGAATGTACTAGATGTTATGTATGGTGCAATGCTGAATTTGATTCTCTTAGACCCATCTTCTGGAAAAAGCCTTGGCTGCTTGTTCTCGCTACCATGAGAGTCAAATGCCTAAATGGAGTAACTTGGCTGCCCAGTTAGAGTGCACCAGTATTGTGGCCTTGGGATGTCAAGGGTAACCGAAAGAAAATGAACAGAATATTACTTAATAATCAGTGACTTACCCACAATCCTAAGATAAAGGTGGCACCTTGTATTCCCCCTCTATTTCACCTATGATCCTAAGGGTGCAGGCTGGAGCTTTTGTGGTAGGCAAGTCTTCCTCTCTCAGATTGAGGACAGGGATGGTTCTAGAAGCTTTTCTTGTGTTTTTTCCACCAGTCGTATAGAAATCACTGTTTATCTGTAGAAATGCCAAACATTTTAGAAGTCCACTACATTGGTAAAGGTAAGGTGCCAGTAACTCATGATGCAGAGAATCCTTGATGGGCTTTTCTGTGGGACACCTCCAGTACGAAATAATTCCACTTTCCTCTTTCTTTCCTTTACTCCCTGTCTTCCTGGGCTCAATCAGCAATTTGTATCTGGGTCGGCGGTCCTAGGTAATGAGTCCAGAGAGATCTGGAAGGGCCTAGTATCTCATTAGAATTGGAAATCGGCAGTCTTGAAGCTGGCATGGTAAGTGGACTAACAGGAGAAGGCTGCACCTGTGAAGCCAGAGAAGAAAACAGCTGTCCACCTCGAACAAGCAGTATCACAGCTATATCTGCACAAAACTGAGGATAATCTGCTGTGGATGTAGTCCATCACTGGCTTCAGATATAACATTAACTTACCACTTTTCTAGCATGCGAATCACACTGGTTCATGACCAAATCTGGAATGTTCTCGAAAAATGGCCCAAATTTTATATTGAGCATTCCCACAAATTCTTCTGTGAGATATGGATACCTAGAACCTGATCAGCGCTGTCCTTGAAACAGGATATTCATCATCCTCTTCCAGCACAGATCTCAAGTTCCTGAGGTAGCTTCTACTTGGATACAACCTGCATAATTGGCACCATTGAGAGAATTAACCTTTGTCAGATGAGGATGAGGGTCTCTTTGAGGAGATAGTGATAGATGGGTTTGGGTAGATTCTGTGGCTGCTAGGGATGCTTGTTGAGAGGTGATTGACCTGGTAGCTCTTTTACAGGGCAGTTGACAAGTATGCCTCAACCTAGAGTGGGTGATAAAGCTACCATCAGTATGCAAACTGTTGACAAGGCAGTATGGAACAGATGAGCATTCTGCTAGATAGATGGATGTTTCAGTGATGGGCCTTGAATTAAAACATTTACAATGGGTGCATCTGAAATCTCGAAACCCAGATGGATAGGGAGTAAAGAAAATGTACAGGCCTCTATAAAAGAATCCGTGCTGGAGGACCAGACTTTCATTAGTGCAGCCAACTACAAGGTTTCCCTTTGGTGAACGATGTTCCCCTAGGAGATTGTGGTCAGGTTCTTTAAAACTAACTTCAGGTATCCAAAACAGTGAGTGATCATTTTGATAAATCAAATCTACTAGCTTAGGTTCAGGCCTGTGTCTGCATTTCACTTACATTTTGAGGTTTTCTTTAACCTGTTGCTATTTTAAGATTCAGAAAGATATGTGCCGCCTGGAGGAAAAGGCTGAGAAGAACCTATTGCTGGTGTGTGAAGAGAGAGAGAAGCTACAGAAGAAAGTGCATGAGCAGAAGCATCGGCTTTCACTGTTGAAGAGGGAGCAGCAGCTAGCAGAGGTGCTTGCAAGCCAGGTGAGTTGAATGTACTGACAGGAGGGTGGGTGTAGATGGTTATAGAGAAGAAGGTGGTGTGGGGAAGAGAGCTTACAAGACTGGTTGTGTAAATGCTGTGGCTAAACCGCAAACTGATACTTCCGAAGACATGATCATGTGCCAGATGAGCTGGCCGCTTGAGCAGAAGTGAATGGTTTTGTTATTGATGGCTGGATTCTAGCAGGCAGAGTTGTTTGCAGTCAGTGGGCTGACTAAGGTTTATGCTTAAAAGGCACATTTAAAAGAGGTGTTTAGGAGACAGGTGAGCTTGCAATTTCATAGATTCGGAAGAACCTCTGCAATTAGGTGCAGGCTTCAAACAGCAGTAGGCAGACACCTGAAAATAGAGGTTTGCACCACCAACAGAATTGTAGCTGTCAGTTAGCACTAACCTCTTCCGACCATGCATGGTTAATTCAAGCAACCTCAATCTCTGTGGTCAAGACACTGAAAGTAAACATTCTGCATGACAATATCATGAGACCCTAAATACAAGGCTTCAGGCTTGGTTACAATGTCCTGTAATCCTGCTTTGTGTCCATCTCTCTTACTGCAATGATAGTAGCAGCTAAGTGAATTCAAAATCAAAATCCTTGTTTGAGTAGCATAAAAAGATTACTGTAGGAAGTTGGCTCTGTATGTGCTATTTCAAAGTAAGGAATAGCATGCACAGAGTCCAAGGGTTCCCCTTAGAGGTAAAATAGTGGTAAAAATAGATAATACTAATGCTCTATTTTGTGGTAGTGTGGTCGAGCAGTAGGCTTATCCAAGGAGTAGTGTTAAGCATTTGTTGTACATACACATAGACAATAAATGAGGTACACACACTCAGAGACAAATCCAGCCAATAGGTTTTGTTATAGAAAAATATCTTTTCTTAGTTTATTTTAAGAACCATAGGTTCAAATTTAACATGTAATATCTTGTTTGAAAGGTATTGCAGGTAAGTACATTAGGAACTTTGAATTATTTCAATTGCATGTATACTTTTCAAGTTATTCACAAATAGCTATTTTAAAAGTGGACACTTAGTGCAATTTTCACAGTTCCTGGGGGAGGTAAGTTTTTGTTAGTTTTACCAGGTAAGTAAGACACTTACAGGGTTCAGTTCTTGGTCCAAGGTAGCCCACCGTTGGGGGTTCAGAGCAACCCCAAAGTTACCACACCAGCAGCTCAGGGCCGGTCAGGTGCAGAGTTCAAAGTGGTGCCCAAAACGCATAGGCTTCAATGGAGAGAAGGGGGTGCCCCGGTTCCAGTCTGCCAGCAGGTAAGTACCCGGTAAGTACCCGCGTCTTCGGAGGGCAGACCAGGGGGGTTTTGTAGGGCACCGGGGGGGACACAAGCCCACACAGAAATTTCACCCTCAGCGGCGCGGGGGCGGCCGGGTGCAGTGTTAGAACAAGCGTCGGGTTCGCAATGGAAGTCAATGAGAGATCAAGGGATCTCTTCAGCGCTGCAGGCAGGCAAGGGGGGGCTTCCTCGGGGAAACCTCCACTTGGGCAAGGGAGAGGGACTCCTGGGGGTCACTTCTGCAGTGAAAGTCCGGTCCTTCAGGTCCTGGGGGCTGCGGGTGCAGGGTCTTTTCCAGGCGTCGGGACTTAGGTTTCAGAGAGTCGCGGTCAGGGGAAGCCTCGGGATTCCCTCTGCAGGCGGCGCTGTGGGGGCTCAGGGGGGACAGGTTTTGGTACTCACAGTCGTAGAGTAGTCCGGGGGTCCTCCCTGAGGTGTTGGTTCTCCACCAGCCGAGTCGGGGTCGCCGGGTGCAGTGTTGCAAGTCTCACGCTTCTTGCGGGGAGATTGCAGGGTTCTTTAAAGCTGCTCCTTTGGATAAAGTTGCAGTCTTTTTGGAGCAGGTCCGCTGTCCTTGGGAGTTTCTTGTCGTCGAAGCAGGGCAGTCCTCAGAGGATGCAGAGGTCGCTGGTCCCTTTGGAAGGCGTCGCTGGAGCAGAGTTTTTGGAAGGCAGGAGACAGGCCGGTGAGTTTCTGGAGCCAAGGCAGTTGTTGTCTTCTGGTCTTCCTCTGCAGGGGTTTTCAGCTAGGCAGTCCTTCTTCTTGTTGTTGCAGGAATCTAATTTTCTAGGGTTCAGGGTAGCCCTTAAATACTAAATTTAAGGGCGTGTTTAGGTCCGGGGGGTTAGTAGCCAATGGCTACTAGCCCTGAGGGTGGGTACACCCTCTTTGTGCCTCCTCCCAAGGGGAGGGGGTCACAATCCTAACCCTATTGGGGGAATCCTCCATCTGCAAGATGGAGGATTTCTAAAAGTTAGTCACCTCAGCTCAGGACACCTTAGGGGCTGTCCTGACTGGCCAGTGACTCCTCCTTGTTATTCTCATTATTTTCTCCGGCCTTGCCGCCAAAAGTGGGGGCCGGGGCCGGAGGGGGCGGGCAACTCCACTAGCTGGAGTGTCCTGCGGTGCTGTGACAAAGGGGTGAGCCTTTGAGGCTCACCGCCAGGTGTTACAGCTCCTGCCTGGGGGAGGTGTTAGCATCTCCACCCAGTGCAGGCTTTGTTACTGGCCTCAGAGTGACAAAGGCACTCTCCTCATGGGGCCAGCAACATGTCTCTAGTGTGGCAGGCTGCTTGAACTAGTCAGCCTACACAGACAGTCGGTTAAGTTTCAGGGGGCACCTCTAAGGTGCCCTCTGGGGTGTATTTTGCAATAAAATGTACACTGGCATCAGTGTGCATTTATTGTGCTGAGAAGTTTGATACCAAACTTCCCAGTTTTCAGTGTAGCCATTATGGTGCTGTGGAGTTCGTGTTTGACAAACTCCCAGACCATATACTCTGATGGCTACCCTGCACTTACAATGTCTAAGGTTTTGTTTAGACACTGTAGGGGTACCATGCTCATGCACTGGTACCCTCACCTATGGTATAGTGCACCCTGCCTTAGGGCTGTAAGGCCTGCTAGAGGGGTGGCTGACCTATACTTGCATAGGCAGTGAGAGGCTGGCATGGCACCCTGAGGGGAGTGCCATGTCGACTTACTCGTTTTGTTCTCACTAGCACACACAAGCTGGCAAGCAGTGTGTCTGTGCTGAGTGAGAGGTCTCCAGGGTGGCATAAGACATGCTGCAGCCCTTAGAGACCTTCCTTGGCATCAGGGCCCTTGGTACTAGAAGTACCAGTTACAAGGGACTTATCTGGATGCCAGGGTCTGCCAATTGTGGATACAAAAGTACAGGTTAGGGAAAGAACACTGGTGCTGGGGCCTGGTTAGCAGGCCTCAGCACACTTTCAATTGTAAACATAGCATCAGTAAAGGCAAAAAGTCAGGGGGCAACCATGCCAAGGAGGCATTTCCTTACACAACCCCCCCCCCCCCCCCCCCAAACGAAAGAGGATGAGACTAACCTTTCCCAAGAGAGTCTTCATTTTCTAAGTGGAAGAACCTGGAAAGGCCATCTGCATTGGCATGGGCAGTCCCAGGTCTGTGTTCCACTATAAAGTCCATTCCCTGTAGGGAGATGGACCACCTCAACAGTTTTGGATTTTCACCTTTCATTTGCATCAGCCATTTGAGAGGTCTGTGGTCAGTTTGAACTAGGAAGTGAGTCCCAAAGAGTTATGGTCTCAGCTTCTTCAGGGACCAAACCACAGCAAAGGCCTCCCTCTCAATGGCACTCCAACGCTGCTCCCTGGGGAGTAACCTCCTGCTAATGAAAGCAACAGGCTGGTCAAGGCCATCATCATTTGTTTGGGACAAAACTGCCCCTATCCCATGTTCAGAGGCATCTGTCTGCACAATGAACTGCTTAGAATAATCTGGAGCTTTTAGAACTGGTGCTGAGCACATTGCTTGTTTCAGGGTGTCAAAGGCCTGTTGGCATTCTACAGTCCAGTTCACTTTCTTGGGCATTTTCTTGGAGGTGAGTTCAGTGAGGGCTGTCACAATGGATCCATATCCCTTCACAAACCTCCTGTAATACCCAGTCAAGCCAAGGAATGCCCTGACTTGAGTCTGGGTTTTTGGAGCTACCCAGTCCAGAATAGTCTGGATCTTGGGTTGGAGTGGCTGAACTTGGCCTCCACCTACAAGGTGGCCCAAGTAAACCACAGTTCCCTGCCCTATCTGGCATTTGGATGCCTTGATAGAGAGGCCTGCAGATTGCAGAGCCTTCAAAACCTTCTTCAGGTGGACCAGGTGATCCTGCCAGGTGGAGCTAAAGACAGCAATATCATCAAGATAAGCTGTGCTAAAGGACTCCAAACCAGCAAGGACTTGATTCACCAACCTTTGGAAGGTGGCAGGGGCATTCTTTAAACCAAAGGGCATAACAGTAAACTGATAATGCCCATCAGGTGTGGAGAATGCTGTTTTCTCTTTTGCTCCAGGTGCCATTTTTATTTGCCAGTACCCTGCTGTCAAGTCAAAGGTACTTAAGAATTTGGCAGCACCTAATTTGTCTATGAGCTCATCAGCTCTAGGAATTGGATGGGCGTCTGTCTTGGTGACAGAATTGAGCCCTCTGTAGTCCACACAAAACCTCATCTCTTTCTTTCCATCCTTGGTGTGAGGTTTGGGGACTAAGACCACTGGGCTAGCCCAGGGGCTGTCAGAGCGCTCAATTACTCCCAATTCCAGCATCTTGTGGACTTCCACCTTGATGCTTTCCTTAACATGGTCAGATTGTCTAAAGATTTTGTTCTTGACAGGCATGCTGTCTCCTGTGTCCACATCATGGGTACACAGGTGTGTCTGACCAGGGGTTAGGGAGAAGAGTTCAGGAAACTGTTGTAGGACTCTCCTACAATCAGCTTGCTGTTGGCCAGAGAGGGTGTCTGAGTAGATCACTCCATCTACTGAGCCATCTTTTGGGTCTGATGACAGAAGATCAGGGAGAGGTTCACTCTCTGCCTCCTGATCCTCATCTGTTACCATCAACAGATTTACATCAGCCCTGTCATGGAAGAGCTTAAGGCGGTTCACATGGATCACCCTCTTGGGGCTCCTGCTTGTGCCCAGGTCCACCAGGTAGGTGACCTGACTCTTCCTTTCTAGCACTGGGTAAGGGCTACTCCATTTGTCCTGAAGTGCCCTGGGAGCCACAGGCTCCAGAACCCAGACTTTCTGCCCTGGTTGGAACTCAACCATTGCAGCCTTTTGGTCATACCAAAACTTCTGGAGCTGTTGGCTGGCCTCAAGGTTTTTGCTTGCCTTTTCCATGTACTCTGCCATTCTAGAGCGAAGGCCAAGTACATAGTCCACTATGTCTTGTTTAGGCTCATGAAGAGGTCTCTCCCAGCCTTCTTTAACAAGAGCAAGTGGTCCCCTTACAGGGTGACCAAACAGAAGTTCAAAGGGTGAGAATCCTACTCCCTTCTGTGGCACCTCTCTGTAAGCGAAAAGCAGACATGGCAAGAGGACATCCCATCTCCTTTTGAGCTTTTCTGGGAGCCCCATGATCATGCCTTTTAATGTCTTGTTGAATCTCTCAACTAAGCCATTAGTTTGTGGATGGTATGGTGTAGTGAATTTGTAAGTCATTCCACATGTGTTTTAGGTATGCTGACATGAAGTTGGTACCTCTGTCAGACACCACCTCCTTAGGGAAACCCACTCTGGTAAAGATACCAATGAGGGCCTTGGCTACTGCAGGGGCAGTAGTTGACCTAAGGGGAATAGCTTCAGGATACCTAGTAGCATGATCCACTACTACTAGGATATACATATTTCCTGAGGCTGTGGGAGGTTCTAGTGGACCAACTATGTCCACACCCACTCTTTCAAAGGGGACCCCCACCACTGGAAGTGGAATGAGGGGGGCCTTTGGGTGCCCACCTGTCTTACCACTGGATTGACAGGTGGGGCAGGAGAGGCAAAACTCCTTAACCTTGTGGGACATATTGGACCAGTAGAAGTGGTTGACTAACCTCTCCCACGTCTTGGTTTGTCCCAAATGCCCAGCAAGGGGAATATCATGGGTTAAGGTCAGAATAAACTCTCTGAACGACTGAGGCACTACCACTCTCCTAGTGGCACCAGGTTTGGGGTCTCTGGCCTCAGTGTACAGGAGTCCATCTTCCCAATAGACCCTATGTGTTCCATTTTTCTTGCCCTTGGACTCTTCAGCAGCTTGCTGCCTAAGGCCTTCAAGAGAGGGACAGGTTTCTTGTCCCTTACACAGCTCCTCCCTTGAGGGTCCCCCTGGGCCTAAGAGCTCAACCTGATAAGGTTCAAGCTCCAAAGGCTCAGTTCCCTCAGAGGGCAGAACTTCTTCCTGAGAAGAGAGGTTCTCTTTTTCTGACTGTGTTGCAGTTGGTTTCCCAACTGACTTTCCTTTTCCCTTGGTAGGCTGGGCCTTTCTTCCAGACTCCAGCTCTACTTTTTCACCCTGTGCCTTGCATTGTGCTCTTGTTTTTACACACACCAGTTCAGGGATACCCAGCATGGCTGCATGGGTTTTTAGTTCTACCTCAGCCCATGCTGAGGACTCCAGGTCATTTCCAAGCAGACAGTCTACTGGGATGTTTGAGGAGACCACCACCTGTTTCAGGCCATTGACCCCTCCCCATTCTAAAGTTACCATTGCCATGGGATGTGCTTTAGTCTGATTGTCAGCGTTGGTGACTGTATAGGTTTTTCCAGTCAGGTATTGGCCAGGGGAAACCAGTTTCTCTGTCCCCATGGTGACACTGGCACCTGTATCCCTCAGGCCCTCTACACTTGTCCCATTAATAAAGAGCTGCTGCCTGTATTTTTGCATGTTAGGCGGCCAGGCAGCTAGTGTGGCTAAATCCACCCCACCCTCAGAGACTAGAGTAGCTTCAGTGTGGACCCTGATTTGCTCTGGGCACACTGTTGATCCCACTTGGAGACTAGCCATTCCAGTGTTACCTGGATTGGAGTTTGGAGTGGAACCTTTCTTGGGACAGGCCTTGTCTCCAGTTGGGTGTCCAGGCTGATTACAGCTACGACACCAGGCCTTTTTGGGATCAAAGTTTTTACCCTTGTACCCAGGATTGTTTTGTGAAGAGGCTCTGGGCCCACCCTCCTGTGCAGGTTTTTGGGGGCCTGTAGAAGACTCTTTACTATTTTTATTTTTGGCTGTCTCACCACCTTTCCCCTGGGGAGGTTTTGTGACCCCTTTCTTTTGGTCACCCCCTGTGGAAGTTTTGGACACCCTTGTCTTGACCCAATGGTCCGCCTTCTTTCCCAATTCTTGGGGAGAAATTGGTCCTAGGTCTACCAGATGCTGATGCAGTTTATCATTGAAACAATTACTTAACAGGTGTTCTTTCACAAATAAATTGTACAGCCCATCATAATTACTTACACCACTGCCTTGAATCCAACCATCTAGTGTTTTTACTGAGTAGTCTACAAAGTCAACCCAGGTCTGGCTCGAGGATTTTTGAGCCCCCCCTGAATCTAATCCTATACTCCTCAGTGGAGAATCCAAAGCCCTCAATCAGGGTACCCTTCATGAGGTCATAAGATTCCGCATCTTTTCCAGAGAGTGTGAGGAGTCTATCCCTACACTTTCCTGTGAACATTTCCCAAAGGAGAGCACCCCAGTGAGATCTGTTCACTTTTCTGGTTACACAAGCCCTCTCAAAAGCTGTGAACCATTTGGTGATGTCATCACCATCTTCATATTTAGTTACAATCCCTTTAGGGATTTTCAACATGTCAGGAGAATCTCTGACCCTATTTATGTTGCTGCCACCATTGATGGGTCCTAGGCCCATCTCTTGCCTTTCCCTTTCTACAGGGAGTGCAGAATTATTAGGCAAGTTGTATTTTTGAGGATTAATTTTATTATTGAACAACAACCATGTTCTCAATGAACCCAAAAAACTCATTAATATCAAAGCTGAATATTTTTGGAAGTAGTTTTTAGTTTGTTTTTAGTTTTAGCTATGTTAGGGGGATATCTGTGTGTGCAGGTGACTATTACTGTGCATAATTATTAGGCAACTTAACAAAAAAAAATATATACCCATTTCAATTATTTATTATTACCAGTGAAACCAATATAACATCTCAACATTCACAAATATACATTTCTGACATTCAAAAACAAAACAAAAACAAATCAGTGACCAATATAGCCACCTTTCTTTGCAAGGACACTCAAAAGCCTGCCATCCATGGATTCTGTCAGTGTTTTGATCTGTTCACCATCAACATTGCGTGCAGCAGCAACCACAGCCTCCCAGACACTGTTCAGAGAGGTGTACTGTTTTCCCTCCTTGTAAATCTCACATTTGATGATGGACCACAGGTTCTCAATGGGGTTCAGATCAGGTGAACAAGGAGGCCATGTCATTAGATTTCCTTCTTTTATACCCTTTCTTGCCAGCCACGCTGTGGAGTACTTGGACGCGTGTAATGGAGCATTGTCCTGCATGAAAATCATGTTTTTCTTGAAGGATGCAGACTTCTTCCTGTACCACTGCTTGAAGAAGGTATCTTCCAGGAACTGGCAGTAGGACTGGGAGTTGAGCTTGACTCCATCCTCAACCCGAAAAGGCCCCACAAGCTCATCTTTGATGATACCAGCCCAAACCAGTACTCCACCTCCACCTTGCTGGCGTCTGAGTCGGACTGGAGCTCTCTGCCCTTTACCAATCCAGCCACGGGCCCATCCATCTGGCCCATCAAGACTCACTCTCATTTCATCAGTCCATAAAACCTTAGAAAAATCAGTCTTGAGATATTTCTTGGCCCAGTCTTGACGTTGCAGCTTGTGTGTCTTGTTCAGTGGTGGTCGTCTTTCAGCCTTTCTTACCTTGGCCATGTCTCTGAGTATTGCACACCTTGTGCTTTTGGGCACTCCAGTGATGTTGCAGCTCTGAAATATGGCCAAACTGGTGGCAAGTGGCATCGTGGCAGCTGCACGCTTGACTTTTCTCAGTTCATGGGCAGTTATTTTGCGCCTTGGTTTTTCCACACGCTTCTTGCGACCCTGTTGACTATTTTGAATGAAACGCTTGATTGTTCGATGATCACGCTTCAGAAGCTTTGCAATTTTAAGAGTGCTGCATCCCTCTGCAAGATATCTCACTATTTTTGACTTTTCTGAGCCTGTCAAGTCCTTCTTTTGACCCATTTTGCCAAAGGAAAGGAAGTTGCCTAATAATTATGCACACCTGATATAGGGTGTTGATGTCATTAGACCACACCCCTTCTCATTACAGAGATGCACATCACCTAATATGCTTAATTGGTAGTAGGCTTTCGAGCCTATACAGCTTGGAGTAAGACAACATGGATAAAGAGGATGATGTGGTCAAAATACTCATTTGCCTAATAATTCTGCACTCCCTGTATGGCTAGGATCTGTCTTTCCAAAGCCAATCTTTTGGCCATCCTGGCTAGCTGGATGTCCTCTTCACTGGAGTTATCCTCAGTGATTTCAGAGTTGTTGGCCCCTCCTGTGAGGGGACCAGCATCTCTGACTATTATTTGTGGAGTCAGGGCTTGAGAGGCCCTGTTCTCCCTAAATAGGACTGGTGGGGGGTAATTTTCCTCCAAGTCACTATCTTCATCCTCTGTGTTGCCATCCTTAGAGGGGTTGGCCTTTTCAAACTCTGCCAAAAGCTCCTGGAGCTGTACTTTGGTAGGTTTGGAGCCCATTGCTATTTTCTTTAGTTTACAGAGTGACCCTAGCTCTCTCATCTGTAGATGGAGGTAAGGTGTGGTGTCGAGTTCCACCACATTCACATCTGTGCTAGACATTATGCTTCTAAAAGTTGGAATACTTTTTAAGAGACTAAAACTGGTTCTAGAATCTAATTCAAACTTTTAACAAACTTTTAAACTCTAAAAGAAATGCTAACAGGGACTAACACAAGGCCCTAGCAGGACTTTAAAGAATTTAGAAAACTTTTCAAATTGCAAAAATCAATTTCTAATGACAATTTTGGAATTTGTCGTGTGATCAGGTATTGGCTGAGTAGTCCAGCAAATGCAAAGTCTTGTACCCCACCGCTGATCCACCAATGTAGGAAGTTGGCTCTGTATGTGCTATTTCAAAGTAAGGAATAGCATGCACAGAGTCCAAGGGTTCCCCTTAGAGGTAAAATAGTGGTAAAAATAGATAATACTAATGCTCTATTTTGTGGTAGTGTGGTCGAGCAGTAGGCTTATCCAAGGAGTAGTGTTAAGCATTTGTTGTACATACACATAGACAATAAATGAGGTACACACACTCGGAGACAAATCCAGCCAATAGGTTTTGTTATAGAAAAATATCTTTTCTTAGTTTATTTTAAGAACCATAGGTTCAAATTTAACATGTACTATCTTGTTTGAAAGGTATTGCAGGTAAGTACATTAGGAACTTTGAATTATTTCAATTGCATGTATACTTTTCAAGTTATTCACAAATAGCTATTTTAAAAGTGGACACTTAGTGCAATTTTCACAGTTCCTGGGGGAGGTAAGTTTTTGTTAGTTTTACCAGGTAAGTAAGACACTTACAGGGTTCAGTTCTTGGTCCAAGGTAGCCCACCGTTGGGGGTTCAGAGCAACCCCAAAGTTACCACACCAGCAGCTCAGGGCCGGTCAGGGGCAGAGTTCAAAGTGGTGCCCAAAACGCATAGGCTTCAATGGAGAGAAGGGGGTGCCCCGGTTCCAGTCTGCCAGCAGGTAAGTACCCGCGTCTTCGGAGGGCAGACCAGGGGGGTTTTGTAGGGCACCGGGGGGGGACACAAGCCCACACAGAAATTTCACCCTCAGTGGCGCGGGGGCGGCCGGGTGCAGTGTTAGAACAAGCGTCGGGTTCGCAATGGAAGTCAATGAGAGATCAAGGGATCTCTTCAGCGCTGCAAGCAGGCAAGGGGGGGCTTCCTCGGGGAAACCTCCACTTGGGCAAGGGAGAGGGACTCCTGGGGGTCACTTCTGCAGTGAAAGTCCGGTCCTTCAGGTCCTGGGGGCTGCGGGTGCAGGGTCTTTTCCAGGCGTCGGGACTTAGGTTTCAGAGAGTCGCGTCAGGGGAAGCCTCGGGATTCCCTCTGCAGGCGGCGCTGTGGGGGTTCAGGGGGGACAGGTTTTGGTACTCACAGTCGTAGAGTAGTCCGGGGGTCCTCCCTGAGGTGTTGGTTCTCCACCAGCCGAGTCGGGGTCGCCGGGTGCAGTGTTGCAAGTCTCACGCTTCTTGCGGGGAGATTGCAGGGTTCTTTAAAGCTGCTCCTTTGGATAAAGTTGCAGTCTTTTTGGAGCAGGTCCGCTGTCCTCGGGAGTTTCTTGTCGTCGTCGAAGCAGGCCAGTCCTCAGAGGATGCAGAGGTCGCTGGTCCCTTTGGAAGGCGTCGCTGGAGCAGAGTTCTTTGGAAGGCAGGAGACAGGCCGGTGAGTTTCTGGAGCCAAGGCAGTTGTTGTCTTCTGGTCTTCCTCTGCAGGGGTTTTCAGCTAGGCAGTCCTTCTTGTTGTTGTTGCAGGAATCTAATTTTCTAGGGTTCAGGGTAGCCCTTAAATACTAAATTTAAGGGTGTGTTTAGGTCCGGGGGGTTAGTAGCCAATGGCTACTAGCCCTGAGGGTGGGTACACCCTCTTTGTGCTTCCTCCCAAGGGGAGGGGGTCACAATCCTAACCCTATTGGGGGAATCCTCCATCTGCAAGATGGAGGATTTCTAAAAGTTAGTCACCTCAGCTCAGGACACCTTAGGGGCTGTCCTGACTGGCCAGTGACTCCTCCTTGTTATTCTCATTATTTTCTCCGGCCTTGCCGCCAAAAGTGGGGGCCGGGGCCGGAGGGGGCGGGCAACTCCACTAGCTGGAGTGTCCTGCGGTGCTGTGACAAAGGGGTGAGCCTTTGAGGCTCACCGCCAGGTGTTACAGCTCCTGCCTGGGGGAGGTGTTAGCATCTCCACCCAGTGCAGGCTTTGTTACTGGCCTCAGAGTGACAAAGGCACTCTCCTCATGGGGCCAGCAACATGTCTCTAGTGTGGCAGGCTGCTTGAACTAGTCAGCCTACACAGACAGTCGGTTAAGTTTCAGGGGGCACCTCTAAGGTGCCCTCTGGGGTGTATTTTGCAATAAAATGTACACTGGCATCAGTGTGCATTTATTGTGCTGAGAAGTTTGATACCAAACTTCCCAGTTTTCAGTGTAGCCATTATGGTGCTGTGGAGTTCGTGTTTGACAAACTCCCAGACCATATACTCTGATGGCTACCCTGCACTTACAATGTCTAAGGTTTTGTTTAGACACTGTAGGGGTACCATGCTCATGCACTGGTACCCTCACCTATGGTATAGTGCACCCTGCCTTAGGGCTGTAAGGCCTGCTAGAGGGGTGGCTGACCTATACTTGCATAGGCAGTGAGAGGCTGGCATGGCACCCTGAGGGGAGTGCCATGTCGACTTACTCGTTTTGTTCTCACTAGCACACACAAGCTGGCAAGCAGTGTGTCTGTGCTGAGTGAGAGGTCTCCAGGGTGGCATAAGACATGCTGCAGCCCTTAGAGACCTTCCTTGGCATCAGGGCCCTTGGTACTAGAAGTACCAGTTACAAGGGACTTATCTGGATGCCAGGGTCTGCCAATTGTGGATACAAAAGTACAGGTTAGGGAAAGAACACTGGTGCTGGGGCCTGGTTAGCAGGCCTCAGCACACTTTCAATTGTAAACATAGCATCAGCAAAGGCAAAAAGTCAGGGGGCAACCATGCCAAGGAGGCATTTCCTTACAATTAGATTTCTTTAAAACTTGCAAATGCAGTACTCCTTGTATAACAAACAAGTTGATAGGTTTTCTTTTTGCAGTTTTGCAAATTGCTGTCCAGTTTTTGGAAACCCAAGACTATGTGGCCAAAATACAAGCTCAAACCTATGCATTACGTGAGGATGGTGCATTCCGGGCAACAATTAGTCCTGTGAGACTACAAGATTATTTGCTGTATTACTGTGTTCGGAAACTCCTTTCACCATGATAGGAGTCACATTAGAAATCTGTACTATTCATTTAAAGGCTTTATTACAATTGATGTCCTGATCGAGTGAGGCTAATATTTACATACATAACTATAAAAATAAAGGCAACATGGAGGATGAACACAATTACTAAGCAAAATATTAAAAAGAATTTCAACCTACACATGCTGTGAATACTAAGTGCTGCACATGTTCATAAATAAAATGTACTCTCAGATTCAAGAATGTATGAAATACAGTGGAGATGCATAAATGGACCTGGGTGTTGCATGGAAACACCCACCGCAACGCCCATGGAACGGCTCCTTGATGCAGAGTAAGGCAACGCAGCAGCTTCATATCTATGAGGCCATGCAAAGTCATGCAGAGAGATTGAGAGGCTTGTGCAGCAGAAGCGTCAACAAAAGTGATGCTGTAGTGGCGCACGCCTCTCATAAATAAGCCCCAAAATATTCTGTAAGTGTTTTTTAGGTCTTTCACCATCCGATAGCTACATATAAAATAACAGCCAGCTTAAATGAAAAATAAATAATAAAAAAATTGTTACTCATTGGGAAATGTACTGTAGTACTTTATGAAACCTCTATTAGTTAATGCACTGCAGAGGTATGTGTGTGTAACAAGAGAGCCACAGAATTTAATCTTGGTTGGTGTAAATAGTGGCTTGTGTATTTTTAGTGCTACGAGATCACAGCCCGTGAGAGAAAGCACTATGAATATGTAAGCCATTATTTTATACTTGCATTCCACACAGTATAAGATAGACTGCTACAAAACGTGTAAATAGTTTTACAATAAAATGGTGCTTTCAAAATGTAGCTTTAAGTAACACCAGACAATATCTAATACAATTTATTTAATAGCTGCCACTTCAACACCTCCTCAGAGGTAGTAAGCAATATGTAAATACAATTAAAAGCATGCACTTAACAACCTAGTTGTTAAATGTTTGCACTACCACTCAAAAAGAGCAAATCTTTGTCATCTCAAAGCTTCAAGTGATTTGATCAATTAAAGCCAGAGCCAGCTCCCAGGCATCCTTTACATTTGCATTGTTTACCCTTTACATTTGCAGATTAGTTTGTTGCACACATTTGCATTTCATTCAATGAGCAGGCACCCTGGCATGAAGGCTTCTTTAGCTCTCTGTGCGGCTTCATTTCGCAGCACAGGAGGCTCAATGAATGAAAGTTCAGCTGAAGCATTTGAACGATAGGAATGCCCGCCCCCCCCCCCCCCCCCCCCAAGAACTCCACAGCCTTGTGGGGGTTACCCCCACAGTTTGAAGACCTGTCTTACGAGTTTTCACTTTCGTCACCATTGCTACTTTTGTCTGAATTCTGGGAAGTGTATATTTATCATTTAAGCACACCAAACAATAGTTTTAGGCACATTTTCATTGAATCTAACCCGCTTCAATTTCCTTTCTTCTGCAGTAGTTCATTTGGTCATGTTTTTCAACTAATCGGTGATCACAGAAATTTTGTGGAGATCCAGTGAATTGCTCTACACCTTTTCCTGAGTAATAACCCCAACATTACACATTTATTTGGAATATTGCATTTCTTGGGTTTGGGAACCAGCCCTAAAACGCATTGCTAACCCATGGTTTCAGTGTTTATCACAGTCATTCGTTCCAGTAAATCCTTATAGGTCCACACTACCAAATTTGTGGAGAAACGTAGCATCATAAGAAAAGTAGGGGGAATCTGTCCATGTATATTCTGTGAATCCTTATTGGGCTGAGGTAGATGCGATCTAATATGACATGATTATTTAAATCTAGTGCTACTGGGTTTCCTTTTCAACCATGTCATAGGTCTCTCATTCCCTATCAGAGAGAGGCTGTGGCAAGTCAGCCTCCTTAAGCTAACGTCCAAAGGGAATTTCACTCTGTCTTTCTTAAGGGCTTTATATAACCTGGCTATCTGCTTTTCCCCACCACCAACTTCAATTAACATTTCAAGAGTGTCAAATATAGACGGCAACTGTGGAAATTCATATCTCCCTCACGATTTTCATCAATTTGGCAGATTATAGATTGTCCCAGATGCACCCCAAATACTTCATGCTCCTCCTCAAATGTTATGAACTTATCATCCGGGTACAGGTCCTCCGGTGTGAGACACTTACCTTCTCTTCATTGTGACATGAACATATCATGAGTGATATTGCAGAACATTGTCTTGAGAACAGGAGTTGTTTTAGAATTCTTTGTCTTTTTCCTGGCCGCTGACATGCTATTAACTATCATGGGAACAATTGTTGGTTTGTGTGTCCCACGCATCAAACTGAGTTGTAGTGAGTCGATATTTATAGACACGCTTAGGAGACCTTTCTCCCAGTTCCAGTCTTACTTGTATCATTGTACCGCATGTTAAAGTTGTGTGGCTATATAATACACCTCTAGATCTGGGAGACCCAACCCCACTTCAAGTTCATCCTTTTTCAGTTGTGCTAGCTGCACTCTGCTGCTTTTTCCTATCCACACAGCGAGGTTAATAACCTGTTGAGTTCCTTGAATGTTGATCTGGGTTTAGGACTCAGTGAATTCTGTATGGTGTACAAATATTGCGGAAGGAATATCATACTGGCCAGTGCTTGCCTGCCCTTTACAAACACACAAATGTGAACCGAAGATTTGAGCCACTAGAAAGCCCTGATGAAATTTAAGGTGTATTATCCATCTGCAGTATTCTTAATCTGAAGCTCCAAATTTCAATATATCCAAAGTTATACCCACATCAGATAAGTTGTGTGGCAAGTTTGTGCTTTATTAAAAAAAAAAAAAAAAAAAAAAAAAATGTTAACCTTTTCAGGTTAGGGTTCTGCGTGGTGCAGGTGGCACCCCAGTTTCCCACTTCTGAGGAGCCCTCTGTCTCTATCTGTGTGATGAGTGTAATTGACAACAGCGCTCTAATTCAGTTTGTGGTAATAAAGAACCTAGCACCTTAAAATGCTCCTGGTATTCGATGTAATCGGTAATATTTTCTGTGGACCCCTGCATTGGAATATCACATCAGGCTCCTTCTAGGAGGCACCATGCCTTAGTATGCTTTCTCCAGCAAAAACCTTTTAGTAGTAATGTCTCCTCATGGGTTTTCTGAGAAATAGAGTTCAAAGGTATGGGTGCACAGTGAAGCTTGCTTGAACAACCTTGTTCAATGGCATGTGTGGCTATAGATACACATGCGCTGCATACTCCTGCCATCTAGTGTTGGGTTCAGAGTGTTACAAGTTTTTTTTATTTTTATATTTAAAGCATTTTTGAGTCACTGGATCAGGTGTCTCTTCCTTCTCGGTGATACTGCACATGGGCATCGGCTCCTTTGTTAGATTGTTTCTCTCCGCTGTCGGGTTCGGACATGTGCCTCTTTGCTCCATCTTCCCCTCGCTCCAGTTTAGAAACCTTTCTTTCCATCTTTTACTCCATCAATGGTATTGTTCTCGATTGGGTTTTCTTACATTCTCACTCTGTCAGTCCGAGAAACGATCGCACGCCCTCTGGAGTGCCCTCGCCCATGTGGGTCTACCTCAGCATGTGGCACTGACCAGTATGCTGTGCAGATGGAATGGACGCCCTTTCTATTCTGTCCTCTGTGCCACGCAAAATTTATGGACACCGACCAACATCTGGTGTGTAACCTGTGCCTCACCCCGAATATCAAGAAGCCACCTGCAATGCCTGCATATCCTTCAGATTTAAAAAGACCCCTGGAGACCGAAGAGCTTGTCTACTAGAGATGGCTCAGAAGACCCTGGAAGACACTCCGGCCATCTTTGGGGAGTAACATTCCCAGGAGGAGGCCTTCTCCATCCAGGACTCAGACGTCCAGTCGGATATCGAAAACCACAAGGTGACATCGGCACAACCCATGAGTACTGTGGTCCCCCCTGCCCCCTCTTAGACTGCTAAAAAGTCCCTTACCGAGGCCGCTGGACCACCAAAAATTGCCAGGACCATGACATCATGTTTTTCAGCATCAAACTCAACATCTTCTGTCCAAGATGTCGCTATTTCCATCTGACCTTCGGCACCGACCACTTTGACATAGAGCCGAACAAGCTCAACCTCTGCTTTGGCTCCGACAAAAGGACACAGACCAAGATCCTCAGTGTTGAAAACCAGGGATTCAACGTCTTCAGAGCCGAAAGACTCTTATCAGTCTTCCTCCACACCATCTTGGTTGAACCCATTATGAGACCATAGACGCTCGTCAGCGCAGCCTCAACATCCAGGAAGGTACAGGGCGCATTATTGCTTTCCCCCTGTCACCTTCAAGAGGAAACTATCTTTTCAGGAGGCTCTGGATACTTCACCACCTCCAAAGAAGACTAAGGACAAGACTACCGCCACTATTCATAAGCCTTTTTCTCTTCCTCCTCAAACACGTTCTCCCCCCGCTTTTTCTCCTCCACCCTCTCCTCCTCCTCCTCCACCCTGTAGGAGGCTGCCCTGGCTTGTAGTGGGTACCAAAGGTACTTACACCTTATGCCAGGTCCAGTTATCCCATATTAGTAGAATAGAGGTGTTTCTAGCAGCTTAGGCTGATAGAAAGTAGCTATGGCAAAGCAGCTTAGGCTGAACTAGGAGACATGCAAAGCTCCTACTATACCACTTATATCATATGCACAATATCATAAGAAAACACAATACACATAGTTACTAAAAATAAAGGTACTTTATTTTTATGACAATCTGCCACAAGTATCTCAGTGAGTACCCTCAGTACGAAGGTAAGTAATATACACAAGTTATATGTACACAAATAGGTAAGTAAGAGTCAGAAAAGTAATGCAAACAGTGTAGAATTACAATAGGTTGCAATAGACAAGCGTAGGTCTAGGGGCAACACAAACCATATTCTCCAAAAGTGGAATGTGAATCACAAATGGACCCCAGACCTATGGGAGCTTGTAGAGGGTCGCTGGGACTGTAAGAAAACAGTCAGGGTGTCCAAGATACCCCACCCCAAGACCCTGAAAAGTAGGAGTAAAGTACACCTACTACCCCAAGAGAGCACAATAGTCGTGATAGGGGGATTCTGCAAGAACAACAAACACCAGCAGTGCACTGACAACGGATTTCCGGACCTGAGGACAAGGCAAGGGGACCAAGTCCAATAGTCGCGACAGTGTCGGGGGGGGATTAGGAGCCCAGGAAACCCCGGATGAAGGTGCCTCCGGATGGAAGAAGCTTGGATTTCTGCAAGAACGAAGAGGACTAGGAACTTCTCCTTTGGCAGGAAGATGTCCCACGTCACGATGAAGGTTGCAGAAGTGTTCCCCTGCAGAAATACTGCAAACAAGCCTTGCTAGCTGCAAGGTCGCGGTAGAGGTTTTTAGGTGCTGCTGAGGACCAGGAAGGACCAGGATGTCACCCCTTGGAGGAGACAAAGGGGGCGCTCAGCAACTCCGAGAGCCCTCACAGAAGCAGGCAGCACCCGCAGAAGTACCTGAACAGGCACCGGGAAGATTTGTGAACCGGAGTCCACGCAGAGTTACAAAAGAGGGTCCCACGACGTTGGAGGCCAACTCAGCGGGTTGAGCACTGCAGGACGGAGTTCTGGGGACCCAGGCTAGGCTGTGCACAAAGGAAATCCTGGAAGAGTGCACAGAATCCGGAGCAGCTGCAAATCACGCAGTACACAGGTTTGCAGTTTAGCGTGAGGAGGCAAGGACTTACCTCCACCAAACTTGGGCTGAAGGCCACTGGACTGTGGGATTCAATTGGGTAGAGTTTGTGTTCCAGGGACCACGCTCGTCAGGACGAGAGGGGACCCAGAGGACCAGTGATGCAGTCTTTTGGTGACTGTGTTAGCAGGGGGAAGATTCCGTCGACCTACGGGAGATTTCTTCTGAGCTTCTGGTGCAGGTTGAAGGCAGGCGACCCCCAGAGCATGCACCACCAGGAAACAGTTGAGAAATCAGTCAGGATGAGGCGCTACAATGTTGCTGGTAGTTGTCTTGCTAATGTGTTGCGATTTTGCAGGCGTCCTGGAGCAGTCAGCGGTCGATCCTTTGGTAGAAGTCGAAGAGGGAGATGCAGAGGAACTCTGGTGAGCTCTTGCATTCGTTATCTGAAGAATTCCCCAAAGCAGAGACCCTAAATAGCCAGAAAAGGAGGTTTGGCTACCAAGAAAGGAGGATTGGCTACCAAGAAAGGTAAGAGCCTATCAGAAGGAGTCTCTGACGTCACCTACTGGCACTGGCCACTCAGAGCAGTCCAGTGTGCCCCCAACACCTCTGATTCCAAGATGGCAGAGGTCTGGGACACACTGGAGGAGCTCTCTGGGCACCTCCCCTGGGAGGTACTGGGCAGGGGAGTGGTCATTCCCCTTTCCATTGTCCAGTTTCGCGCCAGAGCAGGTCTGGGGGGATCCCTGAACCGGTGTAGACTGGCTTATGCAGAGATGGGCACCATCTGTGCCCATCAAAGCATTTCCAGGGGCTGGGGGAGGCTACTCCTCCCCAGCCCTTCACACCTATTTCCAAAGGGAGAGGGTGTAACACCCTCTCTCAGAGGAAATCCTTTATTCTGCCTTCCTGGGCCAGGGCTGCATGGACCCCAGGAGGGCAGAATCCTGTCTGAGGGGTTGGCAGCAGCTGCAGTGGAAACCCCGGAAAGGCAGTTTGGCAGTACCCAGGTTCTGTGCTAGAGACCCGGGGGATCATGGAATTATCCCCCCAATACCAGAATGGTATTGGGGTGACAATTCTATGATCTTAGACATGTTACATGGCCATGTTTGGAGTTACCATTGTGATGCTATACATAGGTAGTGACCTATGTATAGTGCACTCGTGTAATGGTGTCCCCGCACTCTCAAAGACTGGGGAAATTGCCCTGAACGATGTGGGGGGCACCTTGGCTAGTGCCAGGGTGCCCACACACTAAGTAACTTGGCACCCAACCTTCACCAGGTGAAGGTTGAATATATAGGTGACTTATAAGTTACTTATGTGTAGTGAAAAATGGCTATGAAATAACGTGGACGTTATTTCACTCAGGCTGCAGTGGCAGGCCTGTGTAAGAATTATCTGAGCTCCCTATGGGTGGCAAAAGAAATGCTGCAGCCCATAGAGATCTCCTGGAACCCCAATACCCTGGGTACCTAAGTACCATATACAAGGGAATTATATGGGTGTACCAGTGTGCCAATGAGAATTGGTAAATTTAGTCACTAGCCTGCAGTGACAAATTTAAAAAGCAGAGAGAGCATAAACACTGAGGTTCTGGTTAGCAGAGCCTCAGTGATACAGTTAGGCACCACACAGGGAACACATACAGGGCATACATTATGAGCACTGGGGTCCTGGCTAGCAGGATCCCAGCGACACATAACAAACACACTGACAACATAGGGTTTTCACTATGAGCACTGGGCCCTGGCTAGCAGGATCCCAGTGAGACAGTCAAAAACACCCTGACATATACTCACAAACAGGCCAAAAGTGGGGGTAACACGGCTAGAAAGAGGCTACCTTCCTACACACCCTCTCCTCTCCTCATTCACCTGCCTCTCCTACTGCAGGGGATCTAATACCACAGTGTTCCTATTTGGGTGGAACAGAGCGGGACCCAGATCCCTGGGACACATATAATCCTGATCCCATGATTTCAACAGATCGGATTTGTACCCCTGGATGACCTTCACTGCCAGAGGATGCCATATCCTACCAGCAGGTAATAGATCGAGCAGCCGCTTACCACAATGTTGAACTGCACAGGTACCCCATTGAGCAAGCCTTTCTTTTTTGATACCCTAAAGTCCACACATGGGGATATCCAGTTCCTTCCCATGCTCCCTGGCATGCTTTGTCATGCAGACAACATTTTGAAGGAACCAGTCCACTCTACAGTAATCACCCCTGGAGTAGACAAAAATACAAAACTGCTCCAGCTGATCCACCTTACATAAGATCACAGGTCCTGCCAGATTCTGTCGTGGCTGCAGTTACACACAAACTGGGCAATAGTCAGCCCACAGGGGACTCTCCTCACCAGACAAGGAGAGCAAAAAGACTGATGCTGCTGGTAAAAGAGTAGCTGCGCAAGCAGGCAGTCATTGGCGCATCGCCAACTCACAGGCTTTAATTGCGAGATATGATCGGGCTCACTGGGATGAGACAGCGGAGCTCCTCCGGTATCTCCCAGATGAGCACTGCAAAAGGAGACAACAAATTGTCACAGAGAGGCAGACAATCAGTAATAACTCCATCAGATGTGCCCTAAATGTTGCGGACACTGCTGCTCACAGTATCAACACCAGCATCCTACTAAGGAGACATGCATGGCTTCGATGCTTAGGTTTTAAACCAGAGGTACAACAAGTGGTACTCAAAATGCCATTCGACAAGGAGCATCTTTTCAGCCCTCAAGTGGACTTCACCCTTGAGAAGCTGAAAAGAGACACGAACTCTGCAAAAGCCATGGGTGTTTTACAGTACCCCTCTCTAAGAGGTACTGTTCGTTGCCCCACATTCAGAGGTGGTCACACAAGCACAGAGGCCTCCACTTCTAAGGCCAGACAGCTTTCCAGTTCATAATCACGAGGCTTCTCCAGAGGAGCCTATAGAGATAATAACACCCAAGGTAGAGGCAAGAGCACCACTATCTGCACTTCTAAATCAACATCTAAACAGTGACTACCTACGTCTTCCTACTCCACACCTTTCAGGGGACCGCTTCGAAATTTCCATAGACAATGGGGCAACATCACTTTGGACCAATGGGTCCTTTCCATTATCCTATATGGTTACTGTCTGGAGGTCATTACCAGTCCTCCAAACATCCCCCCCCCTCACTCTCGGAAGCTCTCTCAAGAACACTTTCTTCTCAAACAAAAGGTACAATCCCTTCTTCTCAAAGGGGCCATTGAGCCAGTTCCACTAAACTACCAAGGAACAGGAGTATACTATTTATATTTCCTCATTCCCCAAAAAGACAGCTCTCTCAGGCCCATTCTGGAACTAAGGCCTACATACTATCAGAACACTTTCACATGGTTACTTTTCAAGATGTTATCCCCCACTTACAACAGAGTGACTTTATGTTAGCCCTGGATCTAAAGGACACCTACTTCCATATCCCTGTCGAACCCTGCACACTGCAAATATCTCAGATTAGTAATTGTAGACAAGCACTACCAATTCAAGGTTCTTCCTTTTGGAATCACTACAGCTTCCAGGGTCTTCACAAAGTGCTTAGCAGCAGTAGCCGCACATCTCGTGTATTCCCCTACCTAGACGACTGGCTCATCAAAGCCAGCACATAATCGCAATGACAACATCTCGCTCAGATGACAGTGGACCTTCTGCACGTGTTAGGTTTCACACCCAACTTTATCAAATCCTACCTTCAACTTCTGAAACATCCCTATCTAGGAGCTATTCTCAATGCGGAATTGGCGATAGCATACCCCGATCCGGCTCATGTTCACAACTTTCAGTCTCTCCCCACTCAGTTTTGAGAGAATTCATCATACATGGTCAGGACTGTGATGTGCCTGTTAGAGATGATGGCCTCCTGCATTGCCATCATTTCCCACGCCATACTCCACATGCATCCTCCTACACCAGTGTCTGTCTCATCAGTGGGTTTGATTACAGGGTCACTGGGAAGCTCTAGTGTTATTGAACTGCCATACTTCTTGTTCTCTGCAATGGTGGAACACCACCAACCTGTTAAAAGGGTGGCCTTTTCTAGACCCAGTGCCTCACACCATTCTGACAACAGACACATCATGCACAGGCTGGGACGCTTACCTTTGAGCCCTGTCTGTACAGGGCCAGTGGGATCCTCATCATCAATCCCTACACATCAGCTTCCTCGAGCTTCAGTCAGTATTTCTAGCCCTGAAAGCATTTCTTCATCACCTCTCTCACAAAGTTATCTTAGTCTGCACATAAAACATGACAGTAATGTACTATCTTCGGAAACAAGGGGTGACATAGTAACTCTAATTGTCACAGCTCTCAGACAATATGGAAATGGGCTCTTCACCATCACATTCACCTGGTGGCAGAGTATCTCTCAGAAATGGACAATGACTTTTCAGACCTGCTCAGCAGGGTGCAGCAACAAGTCCACAAATGGGAACTCCACCCGCAAGTCCTTCAAAAATACTTCCAGAAGTGGGGAACACATCAAATAGATCTTTTCGCCACAGCAGAAAACACAAAATGCCAAGACTTCGCCTCCAGGTACCACACATTGTCTATCCAAGGGAAATGCTATATGGATGAGCTGGTCAGGGATATTTGCATACATTTTTCTGCCTCTCCCTTTCATTCCATTTCCAGTTCAATGGTTCAGGCAGACATCTGTCAACATGATCCTTGTAGCTCCCACATGGGCACCGCAGCCCTGGTTCACACTACTGGACCTCTTGGTAGTCCCCCACAAGAAGTTTCCCAACAGGCTGGACCTTCTCACTGGAAACCAAGGTCAGGTCAGACCCCCAGCCCCCAAATCTCTCAACCTTGTGATGTAGCTTCTGAGGTCATACAGTTTGGTTAATTAGATTTGCCTGCAGAATGTATGGACATTCTCAGAGAAGCTTGTAAACCCACTACAGGAGCATGCTATGCTGCAAAATAGAAACACTTTTTTGCTACTGTCAACCCAAATATATTAATCCCTTTAAAGCTACTGTCAAAGACATTGTCTACTACTTGCTTCATCTACAAAAAGCAAATTTAGCTTACACCTCCATTCACATACATCTCGCAGCTATAGCTGCATATTTACAAAAGAGGCAACCTACATCCCTGTTTAGAATTCCAGTGATCAAAGTATTCATGGAAGGCCTTAAACTGGTCATACCACCAAGAGTGCCTCCTGCACCAGCATGGAACCTCACTATTGTCCTTAGCAGGCTCATGAGCCCTCCTTTGGAGCCACTTCACTCATGTACTCTTAAGTACATCTCATGGAACGTGGCTTTTTTAGTTGCCATCACATCTCTGACGTGATAGAGAGCTCCAGGCCCTAACCTTGGAAGAACCATCCATTCTTCCAAATTCATATGCACAAAGTGGTTCTTCGAACTAATCCGAAGTTGCTCCCTAAAGTGATCTCTCAATTCCACATTAATCAATCCATTGAGTTACCAGTCGTCTTTCCGCAGCCTGACTCAGTTACCAAAAGAGTCCTTCAAACTTTAGACATTAAGCGTGCATTAATGTTGTACATTGCACATTGATAGAACTAAAGAGCTTAGAAAGACTAAACAGCTCTTTGTAGCTTTCTCACTACCTTATAAAGGCAATCCATAAGCAGCATATCTAGGTGGATAGTAAAAAGTATTCAAACTTGTTATGCTAAAGCAAAAAGACAACTTCTTGTCACACCTAGAGAACACTCTACCAGTCTGAAAGGAGCCACTATGGCTATCCTTTGAAATATACCCATAGCTGATATTTGTAAGGTAGCTACATGGTCTACAACACATACATTTACAAAACACTACTGTCTAAATGTACTTGCACTCTAATGTATGCCAAGCAGTACTAAGAACACTTTTCCAGTCAACTACAACTCCCACAGGCTAGCAACCGGTTTCATGGAGGAACTGCTTTACAATCTATGCAGAGCATGTATATCTACAGCCAAACATGCCATTAAACGGAAAATGTTACTTGCCCAGTAAGCATTTGTTCATGGCATGAAGTGCTGTAAATTCACATGAGCCCTCCCACCTACCTGGATGCATGTGGCCGTTTCAGTTACGTTATAATTGTACAGAGTTGTACATATATATTTACATTTGCATGGACATCTCTTTTTTTTATAGTTCGTCTACACTCCTTTTCTCATCTTGGGAAAGCAGTCTAACAAAGGAGTTGATGCCCATGTGTAGTATCACAGTGAAGGAGTTACTCGATCCCATGACTCAAAAATGCTTCTTCAAAGAAAAACAACTTGCAGCATTCTGAACCCAACACTAGATGGCAGGATTATGCAGAGCATGTGAACCTACTGCACTACATGCCACGAGCTGATGATTACTGGGAAAGTAATATTTTCTTTCTCCTCCAAGGCGCTGATTTGCATCATTTTAATTTTGCTATGCGTCCCTTTCACTCTGTAGCAGGTAAGGCTGTACGTCTCATTCACAGCATGATTATTTTAAACCATGCTTTTTAAAGATTTACATGCTGTAGAACTCATTGAAACCATAGGGCTGATGCTAACGAACCACAAATAACTTAACATGATGAAGTGAAATTAGTTTGACTGAAGAGTAAAGTTTCTTCCTTGACTGTTTGGAGGTTTAACTCTATCTGGAAGTTTCTTCGTGGCTATATGTTTTGAGGCTTAGTCCGATCTACAGCTAGCGTGTTCAATCCTCTAGAATACTGTACACCTTCTGCCTCTGCAAAATGATCTATGACTTGCATGTTACATTTGGATATTTTTTTCAGACTGCAGTACTCATGCCGTCCACTGCCAAAGACGACCAGTTTAAAAGCGTGTATAAAACATTTGCCACAGCGCTGGATTCCACAAGACATGAGCTGCCCATCAAAAATATTCATGTTGAAGGAAGCAGTGAGGACTACTTGGGTAACTAAGCTAAACTTTTGAATTTGTTTCGCTACACTATACACTTTCTGAAATATGGATGTAATAGTTTGTTAAAATGTTTCATTCTCTAAACTGTTATGATGTATCCAAATTCTTCAATATATATTTTTAAAATTGTGCCAATAATGTATCGCAAAGGCTCTATAAAAAACTACAGTAAAGTTCCAGATGAGGCAAAGTGTCCATTGCATCAAATGGACAACGGAATTTTTGAAACTCCATTGCAGATTCCTTTTAAATTAGTGAAATAGAGCCCCGAGCACAATAGCAACTAACAAACACTTCATGATTCAGAAGTCCCAACATTATTGAAGGCCATCCAGTAAACACATTACGGAATAATGAGATCTCTAATGTTGACAGTCTGAATATACTCTGCACCATAAAGTAAACTATCAATTGTTTTTCAGTTTAAAAAAAAAAAAACTCAAGGCATTAGAAGCTTAACACACCATTCCCCTTTCATGCTGTTTCCAAGATCTTAAAAATGAGATTGAACAACACAAATTCAAGGAGAGAAAGCCCAACTCCCTTCTGATTGCACTGCAGGCGTGCCGGGTGGTAGTACCATAGCCCACCCCTACATTTTTTTTTAACACAAATTGTATTGCTTTTATGAATCATAGTGCATATATCTTTTTGTTGGAAAAGTAACATATTGATATATCAAATTGTTTGGCTCTTTAAGCCGTACATTTGGTTGCTCATTTATCTTATGTTTAAGTCATCAGTGCAATAATCAACATCATACAAGAAAAAAAAACAATACAGTAATAAACAGTCCCCCCGGACCCCCCGCTTTGCAGTCTGATGGTACTGGTATTCGTATGGATGGTCACAGTGCACTTCAATAAAGCAACCCGGTAGTCACATATGTGACTTTTGGCTCTTGTGAAAGAGCATATATATGGTAAATGATTGTATAACCACTATACTTCTGATGGTATGGCGGGGGGGGGCGAAGGAGGTGGTATGGAAGGAGCTAGCTAGTAGAGCTATTCGGGGATGCACTATGGCGGGGGGAACAGCGTGCATTAAGAGGTCCCATCCTCTGCATCCTCATCCCCTTTACAAAATGGTATCCCATTGCATTGAGATTGGTCTTTTATGTAACCCCCTGTATTCTTTGCAGCGTACTGCTGCGCTTTCGGCTTGGTCCACCTCTACATTTTCCCTTCAATTTTAAACCATAAACATTCCTTCCCACCCTGCTTTCAACTCTAGCTGGTTTCCAATTATCTAAAGTCTCTAGTCTGTTTTAAGGTGCTCTGCACAAAGGAACTGAGCACGGACTCAGGCAGAGGTGCACGTGCTTGAGTCAATTTCTACACGGCTCGCCCCCTAGTGTGCTATCAGTTCCACTTTTGGAATCTTACATTTTGTTTGTACGTGTTGTAGTGAATCTCAATCAAGTTTAAAAAAAAATACATCCCAAATCGACGTTCTGTCAAGTGTCTGACGGAAGATGTAGGCTTTTTAGCCCAATTTTGAAGGTGGTGATTTTGTAAAGCTGCTTGCTTTGGTATAAGCAAACGAAGTTCTGTGTTTTATTTCTTTTATACAGAAAAATTGGAAAAACATTTGACTGTTACCGAATCCCTTCTGGCTGAGTTTATGCCCCCCTGGTCTGAAGAAAATTCCAAGGCATTAACTAAAACAAAAGAACTTGAGGAGGTGGCACTGTGTATTGACACAGATCTTCCAAGGTATACTTGATTCATTCTGTGGGTGGTAGGGTTTTAAGTGCTCTGCTCAAAATGACTGAGGACAACCTAAACAGTAGAAACAAAGTATTTCCCTTATGTTCAGCTTTTCCTTAAAGAATGAGTGAGGATGCAACTCCGAATTGTCCTAAATGTGGTCTGATTGCTCCTTTCCTGTAGCAGCATTTTCTTGTGAAGTGTTTTAATGAAATCAGTTTAGCCTTCAAAACGGATGCAAATTATACAGCATAATGAATCGATAAATATGTCAAATGGAGGATTGCTAGATTAAGTCGGAGATAGCTCAAATAGTAGTGGGCTACCTCCCAGCAGCTGCGGAGAACCATGTGGGTGAGATGCATTTGGGAGAGGACAGGGTGGTGCCGGAGGTGGTGGGACAGGTACAGAAAGGAGCTGGTCACTCCGCCCCTCCCCAGCATGGGCCACGGGATGATATAGGTGCCTATAGTTCGGAATCCACTTCAAGGGGGTGCCAGTGTGTTGGTATCCTGGTCCATTGCGTGGAGCTGTAAATATGAACTTAGTGGTCCCCATATGTCTCTAGGTCGCAATGTCTTCAACCGCATTTCCACATACAGCTCCAGCTGGTCATTAGGCAACACCAATTCTCCCATCCATTTCTTGAATTTGGGAGCCCTGCCCCTACCCCAGCGACACACCACTTGCCTCTTGGTCAGTAATAATGCCAGAGGAATTAATTGTCTGTACAGTGTGTCCAGGCCCCCCACCCACCCCAGGAATACAATGTCTAGATCCATAGGTATAGCACATTCAACCATGTTGGATAAGGCCCCTAGAATTTCTTCTTGGTATTTGAACTCCGCAGCACGACACCACGCCAGATGAAGGAATCGAGCCTCTGGAGCACCAGTTACAGACTTCTCTCACATCAAATCTATGTTAGCTCATCATGGTGTAATATGCTCATTGTAAGAACTTATAATGGATAGTGCGGGGCATGTTGTGAGAAGATAATGTGTTTTTCTGATTGCAGGTGAAACTCCATATCTCGTCTGGGAGTGCTACCCCCCCACCCAAAAAAAAATGCCCTCTGCGGGTTTGGCATTCTGACCTTAATCCTCCAGTGTTATTTATGCCAGCCTCTATGCCTCCTATATCCCAACCTTCGCAACTTATGATATTAAAGTGTTTGAGTGTTTCTTACTTTTCCAAAAGCAGGTTAAGTGCTTTGTCATTCCAAGATGCAAAGCAAAAAAAACAGGTATCTCGCTAGGATGAAACAAGAAGGCACTTTTAGCTTTTATGATTCCTTAAATTTGTTCTCTTGGATTAAATAAAAAATGACCACCTTGGCATAATTCCCATGAAGCTGGAGATGCGATGGCCAAAATCTCACAAGCACATAGAGGGGGTGAAGGGTACGAGTGTGCCTGGTCTCTCTTACTTCTTTGCAGGACAAGGAGCAAGGGGAAGATCATATACATCCCACTAAGAAAATACCTCAGTGGCCTTGGAAGCGAGCAGACTCATGGTTGCTTTGTGAAAGCCATCATATTTGTAAGGCTGTTTCATTTATAAACAGACCTCTCTGTCAGGTCCAGCTATGCTCGGGGGTACTAATTAAGGCTTTCTGCCCAACCCTTGTCCCTAGGTAGAGTTGAAAGCTACATTTCTGAACTGCTTTTCTGCTTTGTGAACTGCCACTGTGTAATATATTCACACACATGCAACAGTAGGATGAATTTGAGTAGCCTAGACAATATAAGCTCATTATCTTCTTTTCTTTGCAGCACTCTGACGGAGATTATTCACCTGGCTTTTAAAGTAAGCAAAGAAAGTACTTTACAGAACCAGCAGAAAATCGAGGATACCCAAGGCGTGGACTCTGTGAAACCGTGGTATTTTGTTGACCAATCGCTGTGTAAATCGAATGACTAGCTGAAGCACTTTGGCGAAGCCCCAAGATTTCTCTTTTTGTATGTGACATACATTGGACTTCTTTCATTTACACAAACGTGTTTTGTGTTTTTTTTTTTTTTTTATTTTGTTTTTTAACCTAAACATTTATCCATGTCCCCGGGTATTAAGATCAATAGGAATGGTGGAAAGTGACAATGAAATGTCTGCAGTCCCACCTCAGCAACATAGAATTGACTTTTATGTAAAAATCGCCACTGTTATGGTGTTTTGTAATTTGAAAACTCTGCAGGCCGTTCCTGAATACGAATGAATCACCTCGGTATGTACAAACCTATGTGAGCATTTGTTTTTGTTGCTCTGTCACAGCAAAACTCCTTGGCCATTCAATGCACTTTGTATTGTTTTGTTTGGAATTTTCTAATTAAACAAGTGTTCTTTGCTCACCTGGTGGATTAGTTGAGTCTCTGTAACACATTCACTAGTGAACATTGCAGGTACAACTGTCCCAGGACATTATCTTATGATGGGCACATCTGAATATCATCAGGTGGTAGACTGAACCTGCAAACTTTCCCCGTAGCACTCCTTCTCTGGCAGGAGGGGCAAGTGTGATGTCACTGGAGCTATGTAGTGCCACATTGAATCAGTTTCTTTTCATCTGTGCCCTTCCACTCCGATCAGGGGTTGCTCTCAATGTTTCGTTTTTTTCATGTTTCTTATTACTTTCATAGTCAAAATTCTAAACTTTTTAGTGTAGTGTGAGCCTTCGTGCTCTTGTAATGGACAAATGTCTATTTCTGAACCCCACGAGGTCTGCCTGTGGAGCCTGGGGCCGAAGCATGAGTCAAAGTCGTGCAACAAATGTGATCTCATGTACTGTAAGGCCATTAAGCAGTTGGAGGCCAAGCTTTTTATGGCTTACTTGCACACCGCACATCTGGCTCGATGCTGACTGCAGTCTACAGCCGCATGGAAGTTCAGCTCCTTGTCATCTTCCAAGGAGAAAAGGCGGAAATATAAGAGGAGGAAGTGAAAGGATGATGACAATACTCCTCACTATCGATTGTGGTCATGAGATATATTACCTCAGTGCAAATCACCTTCCAACTGGTTACCTCCTCTGAGCCTGAGTTCATGGAGATCACTCAGTCTAAGGAGCCCGTTGCAGCCATACCGTCTACTGGGGCTTGGAGAAAAATGAGAAGGGTCTATTTCATACTACTCCCTCGTTACGAAGGAGGGCAGGGGCCTCATGCCTATTCTGGACCTCTACCATTGAATTCCTTTCTGTGGAAGGACATATTCAAAATGCTTACGCTGGCTCAGATCCTCCACACCCAAGAGATTGGATAATATACTTGCACGATATTTATTTTCGTGTACTATTTCTACAGACCCACTGGCATTATCGGATGGATCAAGACCAGTTTCAATTGCTCCTCTTCTGCCTCACCTCTTGGGCCCCTGTCATGTTTCAGGAAAGTGATGGTGCGGGTTGCTGCACATTTTTGGACATCACAAGTACTTGTATTCCTGTACTGCGATGACTGGCTGCTAAAAAATTTAAAAAACGGGTAGTCAGACGATCTCCTGATGTCATTGGGTTTCACCATCGAAGTCCCACCAAAGCCCCTCACATAGCCTTCGCTTCACTGGGGCAATTCTGGACACAATGATGTTCTGGGCCTTTCCTCTGCCACAGAGATTCAGGAAGCAGCACAGAATCTGCAATGGTGGCTGGTGAACACCAGCCTCACCTGTGGCAGTCCACTCTCCCTCCCTCAATCAGAGTTCACGGTGGTGACTGATTCATTGCTGCTGGGTTTGTGACGGGCCATCTGGGAGAAGAAAACAAGTTACTTACCTGTAACTACAGTTATCCAGTGTAAAGAAATGGCTCCCTGTTGCAGTTACCCCCCACTTTTTGCCTGATACTGATGCTGACTTGACTGAGAAGTGTGCTGGGACCCTGCTAACCAGGCCCCAGCACCAGTGTTCTTTCACCTAAAATGTACCATTGTTTCCACAATTGGCACAACCCTGGCACCTAGGTAAGTCCCTTGTAACTGGTACCCCTGGTACCAAGGGCCCTGATGCCAGGGAAGGTCTCTAAGGGCTGCAGCATGTATTATGCCACCCTAGAGACCTCTCACTCAGCACAGACACACTGCTTGCCAGCTTGTGTGTGCTAGTGAGAACAAAACGAGTAAGTCGACATGGCACTCCCCTCAGGGTGCCATGCCAGCCTCTCACTGCCTATGCAAGTATAGGTCAGTCACCCCTCTAGCAGGCCTTACAGCCCTAAGGCAGGGTGCACTATACCATAGGTGAGGGTACCAGTGCATGAGCATGGTACCCCTACAGTGTCTAAACAAAACCTTAGACATTGTAAGTGCAGGGTAGCCATAAGAGTATATGGTCTGGGAGTTTGTCAAACACGAACTCCACAGCACCATAATGGCTACACTGAAAACTGGGAAGTTTGGTATCAAACTTCTCAGCACAATAAATGCACACTGATGCCAGTGTACCTTTTATTGCAAAATACACCCCAGAGGGCACCTTAGAGGTGCCCCCTGAAACTTAACCGACTGTCTGTGTAGGCTGACTAGTTCCAGCAGCCTGCCACACTAGAGACATGTTGCTGGCCCCATGGGGAGAGTGCCTTTGTCACTCTGAGGCCAGTAACAAAGCCTGCCCTGGGTGGAGATGCTAACACCTCCCCCAGGCAGGAGCTGTAACACCTGGCGGTGAGCCTCAAAGGCTCACCCCTTTGTCACAGCCCAGCAGGGCACTCCAGCTTAGTGGAGTTGCCCGCCCCCTCCGGCCACGGCCCCCGCTTTTGGCGGCAAGGCTGGAGGGAACAAAGAAAGCAACAAGGAGGAGTCACTGGCCAGTCAGGACAGCCCCTAAGGTGTCCTGAGCTGAGGTGACTCTAACTTTTAGAAATCCTCCATCTTGCAGATGGAGGATTCCCCCAATAGGGTTAGGATTGTGACCCCCTCCCCTTGGGAGGAGGCACAAAGAGGGTGTATCCACCCTCAGGGCTAGTAGCCATTGGCTACTAACCCCCCAGACCTAAACACGCCCTTAAATTTAGTATTTAAGGGCTACCCTGAACCCTAGAAAATTAGATTCCTGCAACAACAAGAAGGACTGCCTAGCTGAAAACCCCTGCAGAGGAAGACCAGAAGACAACAACTGCCTTGGCTCCAGAAACTCACCGGCCTGTCTCCTGCCTTCCAAAGAACTCTGCTCCAGCGATGCCTTCCAAAGGGACCAGCGACCTCTGAATCCTCTGAGGACTGCCCTGCTTCGACGACGACAAGAAACTCCCGAGGACAGCGGACCTGCTCCAAAAAGACTGCAACTTTATCCAAAGGAGCAGCTTTAAAGAACCCTGCAATCTCCCCGCAAGAAGCGTGAGACTTGCAACACTGCACCCGGCGACCCCGACTCGGCTGGTGGAGAACCAACACCTCAGGGAGGACCCCCGGACTACTCTACGACTGTGAGTACCAAAACCTGTCCCACCTGAGCCCCCACAGCGCCGCCTGCAGAGGGAATCCCGAGGCTTCCCCGGACCGCGACTCTCTGAAACCTAAGTCCCGACGCCTGGAAAAGACCCTGCACCCGCAGCCCCCAGGACCTGAAGGACCGGACTTTCACTGCAGAAGTGACCCCCAGGAGTCCCTCTCCCTTGCCCAAGTGGAGGTTTCCCCGAGGAAGCCCCCCCTTGCCTGCCTGCAGCGCTGAAGAGATCCCTTGATCTCTCATTGACTTCCATTGCGAACCAGACGCTTGTTCTAACACTGCACCCGGCCGCCCCGCGCCGCTGAGGGTGAAATTTCTGTGTGGGCTTGTGTCGCCCCCGGTGCCCTACAAAACCCCCCTGGTCTGCCCTCCGAAGACACGGGTACTTACCTGCAAGCAGACCGGAACCGGGGCACCCCCTTCTCTCCATTGAAGCCTATGCGTTTTGGGCACCACTTTGAACTCTGCCCCTGACCGGCCCTGAGCTGCTGGTGTGGTAACTTTGGGGTTGCTCTGAACCCCCAACGGTGGGCTACCTTGGACCAAGAACTGAACCCTGTAAGTGTCTTACTTACCTGGTAAAACTAACAAAAACTTACCTCCCCCAGGAACTGTGAAAATTGCACTAAGTGTCCACTTTTAAAATAGCTATTTGTGAATAACTTGAAAAGTATACATGCAATTGAAATGATTCAAAGTTCCTAATGTACTTACCTGCAATACCTTTCAAACAAGATATTACATGTTAAATTTGAACCTGTGGTTCTTAAAATAAACTAAGAAAAGATATTTTTCTATAACAAAACCTATTGGCTGGATTTGTCTCTGAGTGTGTGTACCTCATTTATTGTCTGTGTATGTACAACAAATGCTTAACACTACTCCTTGGATAAGCCTACTGCTCGACCACACTACCACAAAATAGAGCATTAGTATTATCTCTTTTTACCACTATTTTACCTCTAAGGGGAACCCTTGGACTCTGTGCATGCTATTCCTTACTTTGAAATAGCACATACAGAGCCAACTTCCTACATTGGTGGATCAGCGGTGGGGTACAAGACTTTGCATTTGCTGGACTACTCAGCCAATACCTGATCACACGACAAATTCCAAAATTGTCATTAGAAATAGATTTTTTGCAATTTGAAAAGTTTTCTAAATTCTTTAAAGTCCTGCTAGGGCCTTGTGTTAGTCCCTGTTAGCATTTCTTTAAGAGTTTAAAAGTTTGTTAAAAGTTTGAATTAGATTCTAGAACTAGTTTTTAGATTCTTAAAAAGTATTCCAACTTTTAGAAGCATAATGTCTAGTACAGATGTGAATGTGGTGGAACTCGACACCACACCTTACCTCCATCTTAAGATGAAGGAGCTAAGGTCACTCTGTAAAATAAAGAAAATAACAATGGGCCCCAGACCTTCCAAACTACAGCTCCAGGAGCTGTTGGCAGAGTTTAAAAAGGCCAACCCCTCTGAGGATGGCAACACAGAGGATGATGATAGTGACTTGGAGGGTGATTCCCCCCCACCAGTCCTACTTAGGGAGAGCAGGGCTTCTCAAGCCCTGACTCCACAAATAATAGTCAGAGATGCTGGTTCCCTCACAGGAGGGACCAACAACTCTGAAATCACTGAGGATAACTCCAGTGAAGAGGACATCCAGTTAGCCAGGATGGCCAAAAGATTGGCTTTGGAAAGACAGATCCTAGCCATAGAAAGGGAAAGACAAGAGATGGGCCTAGGACCCATCAATGATGGCAGCAACATAAATAGGGTCAGAGATTCTCCTGACATGTTGAAAATCCCTAAAGGGATTGTAACTAAATATGAAGATGGTGATGACATCACCAAATGGTTCACAGCTTTTGAGAGGGCTTGTGTAACCAGAAAAGTGAACAAATCTCACTGGGGTGCTCTCCTTTGGGAAATGTTCACAGGAAAGTGTAGGGATAGACTCCTCACACTCTCTGGAAAAGATGCAGAATCTTATGACCTCATGAAGGGTACCCTGATTGAGGGCTTTGGATTCTCCACTGAGGAGTATAGAATTAGATTCAGGGGGGCTCAAAAATCCTCGAGCCAGACCTGGGTTGATTATGTTGACTACTCAGTGAAAACACTGGATGGTTGGGTAACTGGAAATGAAGTGTATGACTATGTTGGGCTTTATAATTTGTTTATGAAAGAACACATTTTAAGTAACTGCTTCAATGAAAAGTTGCATCAGTATCTGGTAGACCTAGGTCCAATTTCTCCCCAAGAATTGGGAAAGAAGGCAGACCACTGGGTCAAGACTAGGGTAACCAAAACTTCCACTGGGGGTGACCAAAAGAAAGGGGTTACAAAGCCTCCCCAGGAGAAAGTGGGTGACACTAGAAACAAAGAAAAAGAGTCCCCTGTAGGCCCCCAAAAACCAGACCAGGTGGGTGGGCCCAGAGACACAACCCAAAACAAAGGTGGGTACCAGGGTAAGAGCTGGGATGCCACTAAGGCATGGTGCCATAACTGTAAACAGACAGGGCACCACACCAAGGACACTTCTTGTCCCAAAAACAAACCCCCTAGCAAAATCCCAGGGGTAACCAGTGTAGCCATTGGAGATGACTCCTCAGATGAGGAGGTCTTCATAGCCTTCAACTGGAAAAAGGGCCCAACAGGTGAGCTGGAGATTCCAGAGGGAAGTAGACACTTCCACCACCTACTGGTGAATGGAATCCCAGCCACTGCCCTGAGAGACACTTGTGCCAGTCACACTATTGTGCATGACAGGCTGGTGTTCTCAAACCAGTACATCCCAGGTGAGACTGCCAGAGTAAGAGTTAGCCCAGACAGGGTCACTTGTAGGCCAGTGGCTTTTGTGCCCATAGAAGTGGGTGGAACTTTAAGCTGGAGAAGGGTGGTAGTCAGTACAGACCTCCCCCTTGATTGTCTCCTTGGAAATGACTACCCAGAGGTTAGTCAGAGCCTAAGAGAAGAACTGGTCCAGGGCCAGTCCTCTCCCAAGGATTCTGGAGTGCCTGCCCCTGCAGTAAATGCAAGTAGGCCCCAGAAGAAAAAGAAAAGGAAACAGAGTAGGAAAGGTGGACAACCTTTAGCCAAGGTTCCAGCAAGCCAAGGAGATTCTGCTCCAGTAGGGGAGAACTCCAAAAGTGGCTCTGATAAAGTCCAACCTGACCCACAAGAAGTCCTGGCTAGTCAGGCAACTGTTAAGCCTGAGTGGGTGGCTCCTCAGCTAACAGAAGAAAGAGTGGAAGAAGGGTGTTTACTACAAGATGTGGTAACCCCCCACTCTAATACAGCAGACAGGCACCCTGAACCCAAAGAAGCCTGTAACTTAGCCCCTTCCCTTGTAGGAAAAGAGCTAAAGGTGTGGTTCTGGGCACTGACAGCTGTCAGTGGCCTCTGCTGGGTGTTAGCCTTTATGGCTGCACTATCCTTGGCATGGTGGTCTGACCCCATGCCAAATAGCAAGTTAGGCCCCCTGACCCTGTTGGTCATGGTGGGGTTACTCCAGCTCTGGGTAACCTCTTTGGGTAAGCAAGGGGTGACCCTGGCTAAGATAAGATTAGCAGAGGTGGATACCTCTAACCCCAAAATAGAAAGAATGGGTGAAGACATAAAAAGCACAGACAAGAGGCAGTTCAGACTAGGTCCTATCACTGTGGAAGTGGGTCAGTTCCCCAGAGGGAATGACCTGAACAGGAGGATGTAAGGCAGAGTAGGCCCTGCAACAAACCAGCCTATTTTCTCTACTCTTCCTCGCCTAACAGACTAGGAAGACTCTCCCAGCTTTGGCTGAGTCTCCTGGCCTGTGGGCTGGGGGGGGCTTGTGTAAAGAAATGGCTCCCTGTTGCAGTTACCCCCCACTTTTTGCCTGATACTGATGCTGACTTGACTGAGAAGTGTGCTGGGACCCTGCTAACCAGGCCCCAGCACCAGTGTTCTTTCACCTAAAATGTACCATTGTTTCCACAATTGGCACAACCCTGGCACCTAGGTAAGTCCCTTGTAACTGGTACCCCTGGTACCAAGGGCCCTGATGCCAGGGAAGGTCTCTAAGGGCTGCAGCATGTATTATGCCACCCTAGAGACCTCTCACTCAGCACAGACACACTGCTTGCCAGCTTGTGTGTGCTAGTGAGAACAAAACGAGTAAGTCGACATGGCACTCCCCTCAGGGTGCCATGCCAGCCTCTCACTGCCTATGCAAGTATAGGTCAGTCACCCCTCTAGCAGGCCTTACAGCCCTAAGGCAGGGTGCACTATACCATAGGTGAGGGTACCAGTGCATGAGCATGGTACCCCTACAGTGTCTAAACAAAACCTTAGACATTGTAAGTGCAGGGTAGCCATAAGAGTATATGGTCTGGGAGTTTGTCAAACACGAACTCCACAGCACCATAATGGCTACACTGAAAACTGGGAAGTTTGGTATCAAACTTCTCAGCACAATAAATGCACACTGATGCCAGTGTACCTTTTATTGCAAAATACACCCCAGAGGGCACCTTAGAGGTGCCCCCTGAAACTTAACCGACTGTCTGTGTAGGCTGACTAGTTCCAGCAGCCTGCCACACTAGAGACATGTTGCTGGCCCCATGGGGAGAGTGCCTTTGTCACTCTGAGGCCAGTAACAAAGCCTGCCCTGGGTGGAGATGCTAACACCTCCCCCAGGCAGGAGCTGTAACACCTGGCGGTGAGCCTCAAAGGCTCACCCCTTTGTCACAGCACCGCAGGACACTCCAGCTAGTGGAGTTGCCCGCCCCCTCCGGCCACGGCCCCCACTTTTGGCGGCAAGGCTGGAGGGAACAAAGAAAGCAACAAGGAGGAGTCACTGGCCAGTCAGGACAGCCCCTAAGGTGTCCTGAGCTGAGGTGACTCTAACTTTTAGAAATCCTCCATCTTGCAGATGGAGGATTCCCCCAATAGGGTTAGGATTGTGACCCCCTCCCCTTGGGAGGAGGCACAAAGAGGGTGTACCCACCCTCAGGGCTAGTAGCCATTGGCTACTAACCCCCCAGACCTAAACACGCCCTTAAATTTAGTATTTAAGGGCTACCCTGAACCCTAGAAAATTAGATTCCTGCAACAACAACAAGAAGGACTGCCTAGCTGAAAACCCCTGCAGAGGAAGACCAGAAGACAACAACTGCCTTGGCTCCAGAAACTCACCGGCCTGTCTCCTGCCTTCCAAAGAACTCTGCTCCAGCGACGCCTTCCAAAGGGACCAGCGACCTCTGAATCCTCTGAGGACTGCCCTGCTTCGACGACGACAAGAAACTCCCGAGGACAGCGGACCTGCTCCAAAAAGACTGCAACTTTATCCAAAGGAGCAGCTTTAAAGAACCCTGCAATCTCCCCGCAAGAAGCGTGAGACTTGCAACACTGCACCCGGCGACCCCGACTCGGCTGGTGGAGAACCAACACCTCAGGGAGGACCCCCGGACTACTCTACGACTGTGAGTACCAAAACCTGTCCCCCCTGAGCCCCCACAGCGCCGCCTGCAGAGGGAATCCCGAGGCTTCCCCGGACCGCGACTCTCTGAAACCTAAGTCCCGACGCCTGGAAAAGACCCTGCACCCGCAGCCCCCAGGACCTGAAGGACCGGACTTTCACTGCAGAAGTGACCCCCAGGAGTCCCTCTCCCTTGCCCAAGTGGAGGTTTCCCCGAGGAAGCCCCCCCTTGCCTGCCTGCAGCGCTGAAGAGATCCCTTGATCTCTCATTGACTTCCATTGCGAACCCGACGCTTGTTCTAACACTGCACCCGGCCGCCCCCGCGCTGCTGAGGGTGAAATTTCTGTGTGGGCTTGTGTCGCCCCCGGTGCCCTACAAAACCCCCCTGGTCTGCCCTCCGAAGACACGGGTACTTACCTGCAAGCAGACCGGAACCGGGGCACCCCCTTCTCTCCATTGAAGCCTATGCGTTTTGGGCACCACTTTGAACTCTGCACCTGACCGGCCCTGAGCTGCTGGTGTGGTAACTTTGGGGTTGCTCTGAACCCCCAACGGTGGGCTACCTTGGACCAAGAACTGAACCCTGTAAGTGTCTTAATTACCTGGTAAAACTAACAAAAACTTACCTCCCCCAGGAACTGTGAAAATTGCACTAAGTGTCCACTTTTAAAATAGCTATTTGTGAATAACTTGAAAAGTATACATGCAATTGAAATGATTCAAAGTTCCTAATGTACTTACCTGCAATACCTTTCAAACAAGATATTACATGTTAGTTAAATGTGAACCTGTGGTTCTTAAAATAAACTAAGAAAAGATATTTTTCTATAACAAAACCTATTGGCTGGATTTGTCTCTGAGTGTGTGTACCTCATTTATTGTCTATGTGTATGTACAACAAATGCTTAACACTACTCCTTGGATAAGCCTACTGCTCGACCACACTACCACAAAATAGAGCATTAGTATTATCTCTTTTTACCACTATTTTACCTCTAAGGGGAACCCTTGGACTCTGTGCATGCTATTCCTTACTTTGAAATAGCACATACAGAGCCAACTTCCTACATCCAGTATTGGTATCTTTCATAAATTCACATGCTTGAATCATCCCCGTCGTCGAAGTGGGAGTCCCACGGTACATAAAATAGCAATAATTAACAAATAAAACCTTTTTGCCATAGGCTATAATGGAAACAGTAATTGCTCATAAAGCCTATCCATGTCCTTTTGTGAAAAGGACCCAAACCTGCCTGCTGACCAATCAGGCACCAGCACCCTCTAGAACACTCTCCAGAGAAGCTCCTTCCCTCAGATTTTCCAGCACGAGAGTGAAAGATTATAACCTGAGAGGAAATGCGAGCGTCTAAGGGGAGGAGGGTGGGTCGCATGTGAATTTATGAAAGATACCAATACTGGATAACTGTAGTTACAGGTAAGTAACTTGTTTTCTTATCCAGTATTGGATCTTCCATAAATTCACATGCTTGAATCTGAATAGCCAGCAGTACTGTTGATAAACATTATACCCGCAGTGGACGGAGGGTACGAGCATGAAAATCCTTTATACCCAATATAAAATAGTTAGCTCATAAATCTTGCATTATGAACTGCAGAGAAATATAGATTACTTCTAAGCACATGTACACATATACTGAACATTTGTGTTATAAATACACACACACATATATATATGCTTATATAGAAGCATATCAGAGTATATATGATGGAAATCACGGTTATTTGCATATCAAACCATTTCTATATAACCAAGGAAAGTTCACACCTTAATGAAAGAGATGGCGTAGAACAGCTTGTCCTACTAGAGAGTCGGTTCTCTGTGATGACTCCAAACAATAGTGCTGCGTAAAGGAGTGCATAGTTTTCCATGTCGCAGCTTGACATATCTTATCCAGGGCAATACCCTGAAACAAAGCAGCCGATGTGGAGACTGCTCTTGTGGAGTGGGCTCTCGGGCACTAGTCAACGGTCCTCCTGCCTTGGTGTGACAGAATTGGATTGTCTAGGAAATCCACCGGGCTATAGTGGCCTTGGTGACTCCTGCTCCCTGTCGTCTAAGAGAATAAGATACCAAGAGTTGATCTGATTTTCTGATTTGTTTGGTACTTTGAAGATAAATTTTGAGGCATCGTTTGATGCCCAAAGAGTGTAGAGTTTTTTTCTGCGATTGTAGTTGGGTTTGGAAAAAAAGTTCGTAGTATCACGGGCTCATTGAGATGGAATGAAGATGGCACCTTGGGAATGTATTTGGGGTTGCTTCTGAGCATAACAGTCATCAGGAAAAACCAAAAAGGGTTCTTTAGTAGTGAACGCCTGTATATCACTGACTTTCCTGGTAGAAGTGAGAGCAAGCAGGGTTGCCACTTTCCATGTGATGTACTTGAGTTCCGCCCTGTGAATGGGTTCGAAAGGAGCTTTCATGAGCTGAGACAGGACTATATTAAGGTGCCACTCTGGCGGAGGTAATCGCACCGGAGGGAAAGTGCAGAAAAGTCCTTTTATAAACTGTTAATGATTCTGGATGAGCCGATTGAGAGCATCTCAGCCGATCGCCTATAAGAGGCTATAGCTGCTAGGTGAATCTTGACTGATGCATGGCAAAGACCAGCCTTGGAGAGAGAGAAGGTAAGAAAGAATTTGTTCAGGGTTAATTTGTAACGGGTGGAAGTTGTTCTGAGAGCACCAAACACAAAATCTCTTCCACTTGAGTTTGTACGTCTTATTTGTGTTCTCTGCTCGTGCCCTAGATAATATCAGTCTACATTCCTGATCGATGTTCATATCATGAAACTCTTTGTACTCCGGAGCCAAGCATGCAATTGCAGCGAAGCTGGGTCGGGATGAAGGATGAGACCCTGATTCTTCATGAGAAGGTTGTGGTTGCAAGGAAGGCGGACTGGATTGGCCACGGACCGGAGTAGGAGCTCCGTGTACCAGTACTGTCTGGGCCATCTGGGGGCTATGAGAATGATCCTGCAGCATTCGGACTTCATTTTCCTGAGGAGCCTGGGAATCAGAGGGATGGGGGAAAAGCGTAGGCAAAGATCCCGGACCATCTCATCAAAAGAGCATTTCCCCACGACCCCAGGAGTGGGTAGTGACTGGCGTAGAACTGGCATTTGGCGTTCAGGTTGGTGGCAAACAAGTCTAGGATCGGCTGACCCCATCGTTGGAAAATGCCGTCGAGTATGTTCTGGTTGAGTTCCCATTTGTGGCAGTTGTCGTCCGTCCTGCTGAGAGAGTCCGCTAGTGCGTTGTTGACCCCTGGCAGGTGCTCCACCCTGAGGCGAACATTGTGCAGTGTGAGCCAGTCCCAAAGAGACTGAGCTTCCCTTGAGACGGATTTTGTTCCTCCCTGCTTGTTGATGTAAAACATACTTGTTCTGTTGTCCGTCCTTACCAACACTGAGGACCCTGCGATGCATGGAAGAAAAGCTTTGAGCGTGAGATGGGTCGCCTTCAGTTGTAGCAGGTTTATGTGCATTCCTTTCTGGAGATTGGACCATCTACCCTGAAAGCGCATGTCTTGCAAATGGCCTCCCCAGCCTTCCAAGGAAGCGTCTGTGGTGATGACAAAGTCTGTTATTGGTGCTAGAAACGTAAGACCTTGGGAGAGGGTCTGAGACCACCACTTCAACGCCTGGCGATTTGTTGGTGTGATAGTTAAGTCGTCGAAGGACCCTTGCGACTGGGTCCATTGGAGTTGTAGTTCTTCTTGCATCGGTCTCATTCTCAGCCTTGCTAGTCGGACTAGGACGATGGCCGAGGAAATCATGCCCAGAAGCGACTTGAACAGTCGTACTGAAACGAACTCTTTTGTGGAGATTCTGACAGCTAATTGGGTTAGCTTCTGCTGGCTTGCTGGAGTGAGATATGCCTTGTTCTGGATAGTGTCTAATTCTGCACCCAGGAAAACTCTTCTGCATGAGGGAAGTGTGACCGACTTCTGTAGATTCACTGTTAGCCCCAAACTGTGGAATAATTTTAAGCAAGCGTTTGTCGCTTTGGAGGCTAGTAGCGTAGACAGAGCTTTTATGAGCCAGTCGTCCAGGTATGGAAACACCTGGAAACCCTTGCTGTGGAGGAAACCTGCGACTGGGGCAAGGCATTTTGTGAAGATTCTTGGAGCGGATCTCAGCCCGAATGGTAGGACTTTGAACTGATAATGGGCACCGGCTACAGTAAAGCAGAGATATTTGCGATGTTTCTGATGTATTGGTATGTGGAAATAGGCATCCTGGAGATCCAAAGTTGTCATAAAATCTCCAGGATTGAGGAGGTGCAGGATATCTGACAGTGTGATCATCCGAAAATATTGCTTCTGAAGGAACTTGTTGAGTTTCCTGAGATCTAGTATCGGACGCCATTCCCCTGACTTCTTCTGTATTAGGAAGAAACAGGAGTAGAATCAAAGACCTCGTTGCTGAACTGGAACTGTCTCTATAGCTCCCTTGGCAAGCATACTGAATACCTCCCGTTGAAGCAGACGAAGATGGAGAGGTCTGCCTGTTCTTGGTGGATGATGCAGTGGTTTTTGTATGAATTCCAGGGTATGACCTCTTGTCACTATATCCAGCACCCATTTGTCTGATGTTAGTTTCTTCCACTCCTGGATGTAGTTGGAAATGCTTGCTCCTATTTGTTGATGGTGTGAACATTGGGGAAGAATAGCCGGTGCCTGAAGAAGATCATTGCTTTCTGGGTTGATCTCTGCTTTGTGAACCCTGTCTTCTCTTTCCTCCCTGTCTGGCGTAGGAAGCCGTAGATGGTTGCCTGTACTGTTGTTGGTAGGAAGGCCTATATTGGGGTTGATGGTACTGCCTGTGAAAGGAACCTCGAAATGAGGTAAAACCTCTTCCTCTAGCACCCCGAAAGGGCTGTTTCCGGTACTGCAGGCTACCTAGGGACATGGCAGTGTCTGTGTCGGTCTTGATGGCTTGGAGCGCGTCATCTACGTGCTTGCTAAAGAGAGATTCGCCATCGTAGGGCATGTCGAGGATACGGGACTGCACTTCCGGCCTGAAAGATTTGGCTTTGAAGCCAACCTTGGCGGCAGCACCAGCTAGCTCGTGAAAACCAGTAGAAGCTATATCAAGAGCGCAGTCGATTATTTCTTTTGACGTATGCTCACCCTCTTGAAGGATCTTCCGTGCCTCTACTTGCTTGCTTTCAGGGATGAGGTCCAAGAAATGTTGCATATCAGACCACATTTGCCGGTCATAACGACCCAGGATTGCCAATGAATTTGCTGCTCTGACAGTATTGCTGACATGAAGGAGAATCTTTTGCCCACATTATCCAATCTCCTTCCTTCTCTGTCTGGAGGAGTAGAGATAGGCGTGGATGGGTTCTTAGAATGCCTTTGAGCAGCTTGTGAAATAACTGAGTCAGGCTTTGGGTGGCCAGTAAGACATGCCGGAGAATCTTGGGTTGCCTTGTATTTCTTGTCCAGTTTTTGCGTGACTGGTGGGACTGTTGCCGGGTTGCGCATAATCTTTGTACCCTCGCTCCATATAAAATCGATAATTGGAATGGACCGTACAGACTTCCTTGATTGCTCCTTAAAATCATGCAGGAAACATTCCGACTGGGAGACAGATGTTGGAAGGTGGAAGCGTGCAGCAGTTCTGTCCATAAGATTGTGGAAACCACCTATATCCTCGGGTGGAGAATCAGAAGGGCGAGGAGGTGGTGGAGAAGGAGTGGGGGCCAAGTAGTCATCCCATTCCTCAGTAGGATGTTGCGGGGTAGAAATCTCTCCTTCTTCCTCTTCTTCCCCTGAAGTGGAACCTTCATCTCTAGGGGGTGCAGCTAACACAGAGTGGGGTGTCATTCTTGGAGTAGCTGGAGGAGGAGGGACATTGGTTGGTGTAGCAGGAGAAACTGGCGTTGGTGGCTGATCTTCTGCTGCTACTGGGAACCTTCTCCTATAATCCTGTAGCATAGATTTTAAATCCTGGATTAAGGAGGAAGGCATCTGTATAGAGTCTTTTGGCTGAGGCTCTCTTTGTTGGTAATAGTGTTCTTGATGTGAGTAGTATGGTTGGTATTGCTCATACTCCTCATCGTCATCTTCCGCTTGATATTTAACGTGGAGCTGTGATGGGCTGTGTGCATCTCCGAATGGACCCTCATAAGATTTCTCCCAGTCAAGAAGATGACTGGGTACTAAAGTTGACACTTTGCTTGTAGACGTGTCCATGGGATGAATGTCTGATCTGGGCAGAGATGTGATCCTGACCATGGCTCGGAGATCCGGAGACCTGGAAGAGGTAGGAGTAGCTTCTGTCTGCCTGACAGGCACCAGTGTAGTCGTAGATGGTGTCCGAGTTGAAGATGCCGTGGACGGTAATGTGGCCAGTGATGTTTTTTCCATCGACCATGGTCTCGTCTATGGTGGTTTCGTCAACGACGGCTTCTTTGACGGTGTCCTCGTTGACGGTGACACAGCCGATGACGCTGTTGTCGTTGATATTATAGTCGACGGGGCTGTCGTCGACTGTGTTATAAGCGACGATGTTGTCGTCGTCGATGATGTCAACGACGCACTCCGTTCTGGAGTCCTCGTGACGGAAGTTTGATTGAGGGGATAGGAGCCCTTACCGTTGATGTCAACGTAGTCATCGCTGACGATGGTGTCATCGACGATGCAGTGGAGACTGTAGCTGTTAGTACCGTCGTCGTCACGGTCGGTGACTGTGCTGTCTTCGTCGATTTGATTTTAATAGTCACCTTTCTAGAGGTAGGAGGCTCTGAGGAAGGAGAAAGACAGTAAGACTCCTTCTTTTGAAGAGGAGAGGATGGCTCAGAGGAAATTGAAGTCTGTAAGCCCTTTCCATGGTGTAATTTCTGCCTCTTTCTGGATTTTTCTGTCCGGTCCAGGGCCTCAGATTTGGACCTTTTTGTGTGGCCTCTCTGACCCACACTCCTCACCTGAAGTACAGTATTTAGCCTGTAACCATGTCAGGAGTCTACCCTCACGGTCTCTGAGGGTTTTTGTGGAGAAAGTACGACATATCTTGCAGTCTTTCACCTGATGTTGTGGGTAGAGACAATACAAGCAGTCTTTATGTGGATCATCCACATGGAGCCTTTTCTTTCCACAAGACTTGCAAGGGCGGAAAAGTCCTTTTCTAGAAGAATCCGACATGTTTTAAATTCTTTGAGAGAAAAAAGGTTCTGAAGAAGTAGAAAACTGAGCAGAGCTCAGTGAGACTCCCTTCACACGACGTGCAGTAGAAAATCTGAGGGAAGGAGCTTCTCTAGAGAGTGTTCTAGAGGGTGCTGGTGCCTGATTGGTCAGCAGGCAGGTTTGGGTCCTTTTCACAAAAGGACATGGATAGGCTATATGAGCAATTACTGTTTCCATTATAGCCTATGGCAAAAAGGTTTTATTTGTCAATTATTGCTATTTTATGTACCGTGGGACTCCCACTTCGACGACGGGGATGATTCAAGCATGTGAATTTATGAAAGATCCAATACTAGATAAGTGACAATTGCAGGACTCTGGTTTCCGGCCTACAACCAGCTTCATATTAACCTTATGGAGCTTCAAGTGATCCATCTGGACCTCAGAGGCTTCCTCCCATTCCTTCAAAAGGTGGCTGTTGCAGCTCCTCATGAAAATGATTACAGCCATCTGGTAATTTAACAAGCTGGGCATAGTGGGATTCTGGATCCTGTGCGAGGAGGTTCTACGCTTCTGGAAGTGGTTGGGCCAAGCAGTTGCCAAGCAACTGGTGGGTTCCCTGAATGCCAGACTGGATTAGCTAAGTAGGTGTTTATGTGGTATATGGCATCTTCAATAGGTATGCCCTGTAAACTCTATTGTCGTGTAAGGCATACATTAGGAAAATCATTCCGGCTGTATTGGAAAGAGGCTCCTGTACACATTCCTGCTTCCCTCTCCTAATTCGGTTTCTGAAGACCTAGACCGACTGTGCCCAGGTCAGTCATCCTTATTGCTCTGGACTGTGTCAGGCAAGTGACATACCCAGAGTTCCTGAGATCTGCCCTCTGGTCAGGCTACCACTTCTTTAGGACTTCCAGGCCTCCACTATTTACACCTCCATGGCTGGATAATAAACTGTAGCGAGTGAATACGTCTTTGCTGACCTAGATGGTTGATGTCATCCTTGCCGCTAGGTGCCCTTCCACAAAGTCCATTATGCTGTGTGATAGGAGACATTTTTGTCTTGTGTTGTGTTCAAAATATCAACCCCTAGCCCAGCATGATCTTGCAGTATGTACTGTGAAGGATTTTCTATTGGGCCTTTCACCCTTTCTGTGTTTATTGGACCAAACGTCCTTTTTTAAGTCACCAGCTGTGATGCGTTGTATTAATGGTCTGACACACAGGTCCCCTTCACCTGCAAAAAAAAAATCTTTGATGCCTCAGTGAAACTGAAGCTGGTGTTCACATTTCTCACGTGCATGCCCTTCGAGCCTCTGCCCAACTGCTCCTTAAGGCTCTCAACATTGAAAATGGCTTTCCTTATTACCATAGTTTCTGCATGCTGCCACATGAGTTAACTGCAGGCGTTGCCGATACAGCAAACCTACACCACATTTGTTCTGCAAAAGTTGGTGTTGATAAGACAGATTGCCTTTCTTCCCTAAGTTGTGACCCTCTTCTATGTTGTTCCAACCAATTCCTCTGTCATTGTAATTTGTTCCTCCTCAAACTAGAGGAAAGACTTCATCACTGTGATCCATAAAGGCACTAAGTTTTTATATTGACCACACGAAAGATGATCTAGCAGATAAGCTTTTCGTCAGGTTTTCATGTGTGCAGAAATGCAAAACAGGGCCCTGTCAAGGTATACATGCTTATTAAATGGTAGTAATGGCTCTGATTAAATGGGCCCTCGTTGTGGAAGAGAAGTCAGAAAGTTTTTTATCTCAATGGTGGAAAACTGCATTCCAAGCTTCTCAGCTGCACTGTGAACCATCACTACAAATAAGGCACTTAGACTGTATATGTGGCAAGCCAAGATCTGTTTCAGGAGATATATCTATCCCACTTATACTTCGTAGGACTACATACAGTGCATGATCAGTATAATGTCAGGGAACAAATCCATCTCCATCATAATCGGTGCCCTGAGGGGCCCTATTAATTTCACACTATGACATTAGACTAGATAGGATCGACAACTGCTCAGGGGCGTAGCTTGATCAGTAAGTTGGGGATGGGGGGGAGGGGAAGCTTCAGATTTCCCAACAATCACACTGGCATATCTTGTTAACATACATTATCTGAGAAGCAGGGCATTAGGGGGGCTAAAGGGGCACTGGAAAGGGAGAGTTGTGCGGATTGTTAATGGAATTGAAAATTAAATATTTTGTAAAATAACCAAAACTTTTTTAAGAACTTCAAAACAGAGAGGAGAGAGAGGAGAGTGTGTGTATGCTTGTGTTTTAGTCTGTGTGCATGTAAAAATCCTAGGGGAAATCCGATAGACACCTCGCCATACCTGACTGAAAGCACGTGTTTCCAACTATTTACTACATAATACATTTATTAGGGGGCTCTAACACCCCAAAGAACCCTCCTGAAGCTATGCCCCTGCTCGGTTCTGATGTCGGCTCCACTTCCTCTACTGGCACCGGTGGAGATGGCGGTGGAAACTGGCATTGACGCTGGCATGGAAGTCTGTACTGGAATTGGTATGAATCCTGTAGCGGGCCCGAGGGGGCTAGCAGCATTCTGGAGATGTCTGCTGCTCCATGGGGCCCATGTGTGTGGCAGACTGAGCTGACATAACACCTATGCCGCTTCTAGTACAGCGAAGGAGCCAACACCACTGGGTGGCAAAGGAGAGCTATGACGAAAGTTTATGGATCAATCTAGTGCCAGGGGATATTCAGAAGGTGAGGAATCTGACCTAGGTATGGTACCCACCAGAAACCTTGTTTCCAAAGATAAGTAACTTTTTCAGCAAACACTAATTGAATACAACTAGGAATTAAGTCCTCTGAGCAGCCGTTTTAAGTCTGGCCTCTTTTAGTAAAATCATGAATTTCCTTGATTGGACCCCTTGTCTTTGTATTACCTCAATGAGAAAATGGTTATTGAATCGGTGGCGAGTTCCAAAGTGTATTTCCATTTAAGATTGAGACGTGTCATGAAGTTATGGGTGAGACCTTATATAAATGCGAATGCAGTTTATGAACATCCACAAAATGTGAAGGAAGGATGACCACAAGTCAGTGACGCTTCTTTGCTAACTGTTTGCAAATAATTAGTACATCTTTATAGCCGAAGAAAGAAGTTCCACCTTATCCTTGTTTTGTGCTATCACCCCAAACATGTGAATGACTTCCTCTCCCCCCCGCCAATAGCCACTTAAATGGTAATATATATATATTTTTTCTTTTATTTAAACACTATAAATAGAACACAATAAAGAAACATTACAGCAGTACATACTCGTGTTTACTTTTTGAGACCGAGACTGTATGCAGGACTTTCAAGCAGTCAGGAAGACTGGGTAAGTGTTATTGGTCCCATACCGGATTCTAGACTCTGCCTGGGGGCTGGGAAGTTTCTGTTGGTGGATAGTTCAGTGTTGCACTGCAGAGACAGGTGGGACCAAGCTGTTGTTTGTGGCATACAAGGCGTGTTCCTTTTTCGTGAAACAAAGTCGGCTGTCTATACGACAGTCAGCAAAATGCACTGCCATGAGACCGGAAAGGCTGTGAAGTATTTGGGAAGGTGTAATTTCAAGTACACAGTGGGCTGGAAAATTGCACAACTTAATACCTGCAAATAAGACTGTCCTCACCACTTCAATGTGACCGCTACTTCTCAGGCTCTATGGGGCAATCATCCATGTGGGATACAGATACTTCTCATCCGGTATATCTGGTTCTATATATTTGGCATAACGAAATAAGCACTTTGGTGCCTTAATCACAAACGTGATTTGCCACCACATTGAATGTTGTATTTTAGAACGTGCTAGTTGGAGAACTTGCTGTTTATCATTCTGGAGTGTATCATCCTGTTGTGCATACTGGGTACACTGTCCGAGTTGTTGATAGAATTCTGCAGTCTATAGCATATGCACAAACCTGTTATTTGCAAAATATTGCACAAGTGCCACACCTCGCAGCTTGGAAAATGGAGTGGATTTCCAAGCTGTGCTATCTGCAGTGCATGCACGAACTAGCAAAACCATAGTGAGTACACGCACAGTGGCCTGTGGAATGACTTCAAAAGATGGGATACCACTCCAAATCCTCGCCTGTGCACAGAACTAGACTCAATAAAGCCTAAGAATTACATGGGTGCTGTAGAGTGTGTGGTCAGGCCTCCTTGTGACTCCGTGTCCTTTGCCTTTGGGTCACTCGTGGGGGCTGAATCAACTTCCGCTGACCTTCCTGCTTGCAGAGGGCCAGCCCTCAAGGGTAGAGTCTCCGGGACCTTGATGGCCCCCAAAACTTTGCAAACTCTCCTGCAGCTCCTGTTCGCATTTGCCAGTGCTTGTTGGTGGCCGGCTGGTCATTGACCCGTCTGCAGTCCGGCAACCGTCGACCGACACCTCGTAGGCGACACCTGCGATTTTCTGCAGCTCCTGGACTCTGCAGCTGGACTTCTTCCAATGAATTGCAGGAACCTCCGCTTCAGGAGGGTGGGCATTGCCACCTGCACCACCGGGGCACCTCCAAGGCTGCTGGACTCTGTCCTCTTCCTTTGCAGGTCCTCCACACCCAGAATCCATCCCTGGGGTCCACTGGCCTGGTCCCCGGGTCGTGACAGCAACTGGATAATCCGAGGCATCCACTGACTTCAGAGAGTCCCTTCTCCCCTCTGTGGTGTAGGTACTCCTGTCTTGTGGGTATCCTGGGGTAGGGGCACTCTCCATCCATCATCCTCTTTTATGTTGGTTTCTTAGGGGTCGATTGGGAAGGGTCGTGAATTTCACAAACTCCAACCACTAAACTCGTTGTTAATCTATGGGACAACTGGGTGGGTATCTATCTTACACCTGGTTACTGGGGACACTTACTGTACTTACCTCTGGTGTTTCTATCTGCCCCCAGCTCCTAGCTAACTAATACACCTACCTTGGTTGGGGGTCAGTATTTCAAATTCCACATTTTTAGTATATGGTTTGGCCCTCCCGTATGGCCATATGTATTCCTATGCTATTTCTGATGGTTATTTTGTGTATATATTGTGTGTATATATCTTCAAAGGGAGATATACCAATGCTAGTTTAGTAGTAGTACTGTAATAAAGTATCCTTTTGTTTTTGCAACACTTGTGTGGTTCTTTCTTGTGAGTGAGTTACTGTCTGACTACTGTGGTATTGCAAGTGCTTTACATTCCTCTTGGATAAGCTTCAGCTGCTCACCCCAGCTACGCCTACAGACCTTTTGCTATCTGGACCCCTATTCGCTATCACTAAGTGTTGGCTGGACAGAGTATATGGTGCCACATCATAGGTGTACACCAAAAACTGAGCCAGCCTCCTACAGCTCTCTTGTCACAATCCGGGTATGTAATCATGAAAACATGTTATGCACAGGAGGGTGTGATTTTCTTAAGACTTTTATCTGATGTTTCCAAGACGTATTGGTATATTGCTGGGGGAGTGCTGTCAACCTGCGTCTCTTACCATCTATATTGCTTTAGTTTCTTGTTTTGCCATGAGGGTGTAAGGGCTCGTTCTAGCATGCTCTGTTTGACAAAGACAAATTACAAGTGTGATTGGGGAATGTGGTGTTGCTGTGAGTACTGTTAGATGTAGGTGGCAAGTGCTGTTGGGTACCACCACATGTTATGATGTATGTAGACTGCATGGGATATATGTTGGTTGCTCTGTCCAATGTGTTCATGCATCACAAGAACTGTTGTATGGTGCATGCTGTGAACTAACTTGCCTCTCTTGGTGTCTGGTCAAGTTCAGGTTGTGAGTAGATGTTTGACTAAGCGTTTCTCACAGCGCCTGTCACTGCGTAATAAAGGTGTGTAGACAACATACATTTCAAATCTTTGGCCTCTTTGTAGAGCATACATAGTGATGGTCACATATGCCAATAATAATTTGGGGAAAGTGTGCAAAGAAAGTACTTGGCTGTCAAAATATGGGCAGTGCCAAAGGACAAGACCATGCAGTGCTTACAGGTGAATGGGTTGTGTATGGGGCTGGTGAAGGTGTAGCGGAGGAGATGTACATCAGAAGGAGAGAGTGAAAAGGCTATCCTGAAGAGGTAAGATGGTGTGTGTGTGTAGACAGAAGATTTCAGAAGTATGCATGGAGCAAAGGATGTGTCTAAAAGTAAGAGACTGAAGAGGAAAGTGGTGTAATGGGGAGAACAGGTTTGATTGAGAAACTGATAACCCTTCCACACATCTTGGTAATGCTTAATTTAGTCCCATATCTTCAGAATTGAAACGTTTTCAATGCAGAGAGTATTTACTTATTTATTTGCATCATTAATTAAAATCTTAGCAAAATAGTAAACTAATTACACGATTATTGCAGCTGGATATTGTAGGAAGCTGGCTCTGTATATACTATATCAAAATGAGATATAGGCCCTCATTACAACCCTGGCAGTAAATGCCACCTACCGCCGTGCTGACGGCCGCCAACATATGGTGAGCGTAGCGGTAATCCGCCACGGTTATTATGACCCACATATAGAATTCCGCCACTATACAGACACCCACACAAGTCTGCCACACCAAAGGTCAGTGATAAACTGGTGATAGCAAAACCCACACCGTTATGCCAACAGGAATACGCCCACAGTATCACGACCCACGAATCACCGCGGCAGTCTTTCAAACGCGGTATACCGTAGGGGGTACACACCGCCATGTTAAAAATACACACACTCAAACAAAACACCACCACATTGGCCAACTCAAAATACACACACCTGACACACATACACACACCACACCCACACACCCAAACCACTATAAAACACCCACCCACAATACCCACACCCCCTTATGTCGAAACAAAAGAGACCAAGCACAGAGAGACAAGCAAGGAGCACCCACTCAGAGGCACAGACCACCATCACCCATACACCATTCACGCACATCACAGCATACACCACAACACATCACCTTACACATCCCCACAGATATCACTCACACTTCATCCATGGCACCCCAAAGACACCCCAGGTTTTCTGAGGAGGAGCTAAGGGTAATGGTGGAGGAAATCATCCAGGTAGAGCCACAGTTTTTCAGATCACAGGTACAGCAGATGTCCATTGCAAGGAAGATGGAGCTATGGCAGAGGATCGTGGACAGGATCAACACTGTGGGACAGCACCCAAGAACCAGGGATGACATTAGGAAGAGGTGGAACGACCTACGGGGGAAGGTGCGTTCCGTGGTATCAATACACCAGATTGCTGTACAGAGGACTGGCGGTGGACCCACGCCTCCTCTCCCACAACTAACAACATTGGAGGAGCAAGCCTTGGAGATCATGCATCCTGAGTCCCTCACAGGAGTAGCAGGAGGGCTGGACTCTGGTAAGTTAAATCTATACTACTATATCCCCCACCTTACCTGCTTGCCATCACAAACTCCTACCCCTACCCTCACCCCCATCACTCCACCAACTCACATATACCCCACTATCACAACCCACCCATCGCAATACCAAGCCCTGCATGCAACACCGGTGCATGGACACCCATCACCACAGCATGCCCAGTAGAGAGACTCACCCAGCCCACAAAATCACCACTCACACAAGGCAAAGCTGGCAGGGAAATCACAATCCGAGATGGAAACACACCCATTCACAAAATGTCCCACGCAGATACATTAACAATGCATTTGCATCCCAACAGGCCCTCTACTCAACGTCACCGGAGAGGAGGTGCCAGCTACATCCAGCCCCCCCCCCCGAAGATGCCCACAGTGACAACAGCAGCTCTGCATGCCTGGATCACGATGACCAACCTGGCCCATCAGGAGCCTCTAGACAGTTGGTTACCCTGCCACAGTCCCAACCCACCACAGAGCTCCCCCCCTCAGGAAACATCAGCACAGCACCCACCCAGCGGGCCCATGCCACTGTCCCCAGAACACATCAATCAGCAGTGTGTCCACCACTACAGGGACCCCAGGCAACCCCACAAACACAGGATGATCAGGGACCTGGGGTCAGTGGCAGTGGGCCCACGGTTCAGGGGACAGAGGCACAGGGCAACAGGGAAGCTGGGAGGACTGCTGCGCGACAGGAGGAGGACTGGCCCAGGGAACCCACTCTCCATGAGACACTCTCCAACATCCTGGGAGCATACCACCATTCCCAGGAGACCGTGGGCCAGAGACTGGCCAAGTTGCAGGAGACCCAGCGGCTGCAGGAGGGACAGTACTTGGGGGATCAGGGATGACCTAACTAAAATCTACACCATCCTGGTCACCATTGCAGGGGTGCTGGCTGACATGGGCAACACTATGAGGGAGGCAGTAGCACAACAAAGGGCGCCTGACACTAGCCAAACCGTGGAACAGCCTTCCACTTCCGCCGGCGCTAGTGGACAGGAGGCCCCGCCACAGGACCAACAGGGCACCAGCACCCCTCCCCCTGCAGAAGGAAAACCACCCCCACAAACGGTCCCTGCGATTCAGGCAGAAGCCAGAGAACATTGCCAAGACCCCGCCAGGAAATAGGACTCTCCTGATTGTCACCCTTCTGTTACCCTGTCCACCTTTTCCCTGCCATTTCTCCCCTTCCCGTGCCCCCTTGGACAATGCACCTGTGATACCAAGAGACTGGACTCTACCATGGACTTTCCTCCACCATCACCGCAGCTCCTTGAACATACCCCTATACTTATTAGCACCTAAATAAACACCCTTGAAACAAATAACAATCTGGAGTCAGTCTAATGATTCACAAATGTAGAAGTACAACATTATCAAAGCATTGCAACGTATATGTACAGTGAAATATACTACAGGATGACCTTTGGTGGGCAGAACTACAGTAGCAGGAGCCAGAATAGGGCACAGTGATTTGAAAATAGAGATTCCAAAGGAAACAGTTGATGACATAGGGAAACAGGCTGCCATGTACAATGTCCAACAGAAAACTGACAGGGGGGGTGGGGGGACATGCTACATGTGTACCATCAATGGCACCAATGATGTTGGGGATATGTCCCAGGGCATAAAAGTCAGCTTTCACTGTGACCAGATCCTCCACCTGGGGGAAAACAATGTAGCTGCTCAGGGCTGACAACACTCTGGTCCACACGTTGAAGAACATTGGCTGAGACATCCCTGGTGCCATGGCCACTGTTGTTTGGAAGGAACCACTTGCCAGGAAATGGAGCACTGACAGGACCTGCACTAGAGGAGGGATTCCTGTGGGCTGGCGGATAGCTGACATCAGGTTTGGCTCCAATTGGGCACACAGTTCTAGGACTGTGGCACAATTAAGTCTGTATGTGATGATAATGTGTCTGTCCTCCATTGTCGCAAGGTCCACCAGGGGTCTGTACACCGGAGGATGCCGCCATCTCATATGCTGCCTCAGAGGTTGAAGCCTCTGGAAGAGAACGGTTAGCAGAGGGTCATAATTCCACATCTTTTGCACTAATGTTGATTTTTATTTTTTTATTTTACAGAAGCAGTATGTGAATTCAAGAGTCAGTTGATGTGCCAATGTCTGCTGTGACGCCGTTAGGTGCCATGCCCTGTGCCCCCCTGAAATGGCACCTGCCTGACCTGTGAGGAGGGACAGGTGGAAATAAGGTAATTGCGCTGGCGTTGTGCGCTGTGGCAGTAGGCGGTCGATGACCGCCGTGCAACTTCGCATTGGTTATTATTGGGCCCTATGGGTTCCAGGAGCCAATGGCGATGTACGCCGGCGGTGACGGTACGCACCGCCGCGGACGTGACCGACATTTTCTAACTATTCACTCATTTGCAACCTGACCTTCAACAGGAGAGGACCTACACTGCAAGTGCTGCTGTGGTCTGTGTCTGGAAGGGACAATGGCTCATGTGTCTGGGAAAAAGGCCTCTGCCTTCACTGCGGAGGACTTGGAGAGAAGCGGTGGATGGGGTCCTACCCCAGTACACTTCACTCTATGGTCCTCCAGACAAACAGGTGAGTACACTGTGAGCATGATGCATGGGCCATAAATGTATGGAGTGCTGTGGATGTAAGCCATATGTTGGGGGGTGCTGAGGCGTCCTGGCAAGAGTGCAGCATGTAAGGTGGTCGGTGTATGTGCATCAGGGCATGGGTGGGAACTGGTGGGCAAGGAGTATGACGGTCCGGAGTGATTTCCATTTCTGCTGTCTTATCCCTCCAGGTCAGCGCCCACCAGAAAAAGGGTATTTGGCGTGCCACCGCCAAGGAGGAGCGGACCCTGGGGGTCCTTCACAGGCGTTGGGGGTTGCCGAGGTGTCCTGGCAAGAGTGCAGCATGTAAGGTGGTCGGTGTATGTGCATCAGGGCATGGGTGGGAACTGGTGGGCAATGAGTATGACGGTCCGGAGTGATTTCCATTTCTGCTGTCTTTTCCCTCCAGGTCAGCGCCCACCAGAAAAAGGGTATTTGGCGTGCCACCGCCAAGGAGGTGCGGACCCTGGGGGTCTTTCACAGGCGGAGTACCCACTGCCGCAAGAGATGGGAGGACCTGCGCCGCTGGTCAAAGAAGACGGCGGAGGCCCAGCTGGGGCTGGCTTCCCAATGTGAAAAGGGTGCCCGTCGCACCATGACCCCCATAATGTTCCGCATCCTGGCGGTGGCCTATCCGGATGGGTGCTTGAGGGCATCACAGCAGCCACAAGGGGGTGAGTACAGATTCAGAGTCATGACTTTGCATGCGTTAAGGTGTTGCCTGGGTTGGGGATGTGGGCTGTGGGTGTCCCTAGGCCAGGGCGAACATGGCAGTGTAGGTTCCTTGTTGGGCAGGCTCTGGAGCACTCCTACCCCAATAGTGTAAGTGGCCATCTTTTACTGGGCAGGGTCCGGTGGGTTTCTGGTGTGCAGATGCTGGCGTTAGGCATTGTACCCCGTGGGCTGGTGACTAGCTGTGTAACTGGTAGTGCATGGCCTAGTGCATAGGGCTGATATGAGGTGTATGCCAACGGTGGTGTTGTTGCTGGCATTGACCAAGTGTATCCTCTGTCTCTTCCCTCCCCTTTTTGTTTTGTCACTCTGTCCTTGTGTGCATTAGCATCATCTGGCGGAGTAGCAGAGGCACCGGCGACGGAGGGAGGTGCATCCCACATGGGCCTGGAGGCCGAATCCACCGAGGGTTAAGGCACCAGTGGGACGGAGGGCGAGGGGAGTACCATGACGGGGACAGGAGGGGAGACCACAGACATTGGTGACTCCTCCGATGGAAGCTCCCTGGCAGTGGCAGACACCTCTGTGCCCACCCCAACAGGTACAGCCGCCCCCCCCCCCCACCAGCACTGCCCTCCCAGCAGCCCCTCAGCGTGTTTCCCGTGCCCGCTCACCAAGGAGGGTGGGCATCTCCTTCGCCTCAGGCCCTGCCCCAATCAGCCCTGCTGCCCTCAGTGAGGAGGCTATTGACCTCCTGAGATCCCTCTCTGTTGGGCAGTGAACCATTCTGAATGCCATCCAGGGTGTCGAGAGGCATTTACAACAAACAAATGCATACCTGGAGGGCATTCACTCTGGCGTGGCAGCCCAACAGAGAGCATTTTGGGCTCTGGCCTCCTCCCTGATGGCAGCCATTGTCCCTGTGTCTAGCCGCCCCATCCAACTTCCTCTACGCAGTCCCAATCCCCTCAACCTCAGCCTATCCCAAGCACACCTTCAGACCAGCATTCACCCAAATCGACACACAAAAGTGGCTCAGGCAAACATAAGCACCACGCCTCATCTCACAGGCACTCGCACCATGCCCATGCGCACACACACACCAACATCCACTGCCTCCACTGTGCCTCCCTCCTCCTTTTCGTCCACCTCCCTCCCAATATCGTCTCCACTCCCACCTGCATGCTATACCATCCACTACCTCCATCACCAGCGCGCACATCACAACACACCCCTCACTGGCAGTCACCACCCCCACAACCATGCACATGACCCCTGTGTCCTCTCCCAGTGTGTCTGTGACCCCTCCTCCCAAAGTACACAAACACAAGCACCCCACAGGCATCCACCACACAACAGCATCCAGTCCATGCACCTTCACCCAAACTCGGCAGACAGGCACCTCCTACAACTACTCCCTCTTCCTCCACTCCCAACCCTCTCCGTCTTCCTGTCCCAGTGTGTCTAAAAAAACTTTTCCTGGCTAACGTTGACCTCTTCCCTACCCACCCCGTGTCCTTCCCCTTGGGCCAGGGTGTCCAGATCCCAGGTCAGCACCTCAGCCACCAAGTCGGCGTCCGCTGTGGTCACTGCAACTCCCAGAGGATCAAAGGGGGGCACCCGTAAGGCCAGGCAGTGTGCCACCAACCCCTGCAAAGGAGCAACCCATTCCACCACCTGCCAAGGTGAAGAAGGGGCCAGCATGCAGCACGACCCACCCAGCAAAGCCTCCTCCAAAACTCAAGCTGCCAGTGCCAACGTCCCAGCAGCATCTGCCAAGGTGAGGAAGGGGCAGAAAAGCCAAGGCAAGGCACTTCAGGCCTGGTGCCCACCATCAGAACCGACAGCCCCGCCACCTGTACCACGGCAAGCACCGCCACAAGCACCACCACCTGCCCCGCCGCTGCCACAACAACTGTCAGCAGCAGCATCCCCAGTGGGCAGCCGACCAAGGCTGCAGGAGACGGCCTGGAGCCTCCCACCACCACTGGAAGCAACCCCACCGGCACTACCACCAGTATGCAGCCTTAGTCGCCGCAGGATGGAGCTGGGCCCTGCCTCCATGGAGTATCATGCTACCTGTTTCCTGCAAATCTCGTGTCTCAGACACCCAGGCAAGGGAATGTGAACTGCCACACCCCCAAGTGCAGCATCACTGGGCACAAAGCCCCCTCCAGAACCAGTGGAGAAATGCATCCACTCCCCCTATCCTTGGCAGGATGAAGCAGACTGGGCACAAAGCCCCCTCCAGAACCAGTGGAGAAATGCATCCACTCCCCCTATCCTTGGCAGGATGAAGCAGACTGGGCACAAAGCCCCCTCCAGAACCAGTGGAGATGCCACCCCCTTGAGAGACTGTGGCTTTGCACTCCCCAGGACTAAGCAGTGGGCAACCCACCCACTTGAGAGACTGTGGCTTTGCACTCCCCAGAACCAAGCAGTGGGCAACCCACCCATTTGAGAGACTTGAGAGACTGTGGCTTTGCACTCCCCAGGACATCGCTGTGGGCATGGAGCCCCCTCGAGGAGCAGTGGCGTAGTACCATCTTCCGGCTGAGGTGCCCTTCCCTTCCACGTCCCCCTGAGGTGCCTGTGTGTTTTCTACCTGATGCCCTTGAATTGTTCTCTCCGTATTGAGGCAGGAGTCAAGTGTGGGCTTTGCCTGTGATTTTTGGCCCAGTGGGCCACGGACATTTACAAAGGACAAAAGGTTAGTGTACGGCCTTCTGTACATATTGTAAATAATTGTATATACTGTTTTTCGATTCGTTAAGTATATCTGCCCATTTCTAATATATCACAGATTTGACTCCATTCCTTTTGTCCTTGCGTTCTTCCAGAGGGTTACGGGGTGTAAATGTAATGTTGCATGTTTTTGTGTGTATGGTGTTGTGGGTGGGGGTGTTGCCTGGGGGTGTCACACTTTTTCCTCTCCCCCCCCCCCCTGTGTTCTAGGTGCAGTACTCACCGTGGTCGTCGCCGCCGCCTCCTGTGATATTCCTTGTGTCTGAGGAGGTAGACCAGCATGGGTAGGACCTGCAGCTCTGGCTCCATGGCGTCCTGGTTCTTTGTTGATTATCGGAAGGTGAGTGGTTTCCCTTCCAAGTCCTATTTCCGTCGTGCTTCTGATGGCATTGGTACTGCCCCGGAAAAGCTGGCGGATTGGCGGGTTGTGATGGGGTGGGTGGTACATTGTCTTCCACCTGTCTGTGGGCAGTGACCACATCGGTGTTTGTTGCTACTGCCGTTGCGGTCGATGTGTTAAAGTGGCTGTTTGTTGGGAGTTTCCGCTGTGGTTGTGATTCCATTTTTTTTTTTTTACCGCCGGCCTCTTGCCGGTAATACCGCTGCTTTAACACCGACCACCAGGGTTGTAATGAGGGCCATAGTGTGCACAGAGTCCAGGGGTTCCCCAAGAGGCTTGACAGAGGCAATAATCCTATTTGTGGTAGTGTGATCGAGCAGTTAGGCTTATCAGAGAGTAGTGTTAAGCATTTGTTGTACACACAGAAGCAATAAATTAGAACACACACTCAATGACTTAACTCCAGGCCAATAGGATTTTATATAGAAAAATATTTGTTTCTTAATTTATTTTAGAACCACACGATTCAAATTGCAGGTAAGTACATTAAATGTAAGGTACTTTGCATAGGTATAGTTAGGACTTTGAACCAAAACAGTAATGTACACAGTTTTTCATAAAATGACAATAAGCTATTTTAAAAGTGGACACAGTGCAAAATTCAACAGTTCTTGGGGGAGGTAAGTACAGTTAGGTGAATGTGGTAAGTAAAACACTTACAAGTTCAGTCTCTGGGGCATAGGTAGGTCAACCCCAAACACCCAGCACCAGCAACACAGGGCCGGTCAGGTGCAGAGGTCAAAAGAGGAGCCCAAATAACATGGGCGCCTATGGAGACAGGGGGTGCTCTGGTTCCGGTCTGCTGGCAGGTAAGTACTGTGTCCTCGGGGAGCAGACCAGGGGGGTTTAGTAGAGCACTGGGGGGGGGAGGAGGGGGGGCAAGTAGGCACACAAAACACAACCTCAGCGGATCAGGGGCGGCCGGGTGCCGTGGGCAAACAGCATTGGGTTTTTAATAGGAATCAATCGAGGGACCTGGGGGTCACTCCGATGTTGCAGGCAGGGCACAGGGGGGCTTCTCAGGCCAGCCACTGAATGGGCCAGGGTGAGGGCCACCTGTTGGTCACTGTTGCACCGGTGGTCGGTTCTTCATCGGTCTGGGGGCTGCTGTGCAGTGCTTCTTCCAGGCATCGAATTTCTTCGTCCTGGGCAGTTGCGGTCAGGGGGGTCGTCGGGATTCCCTCTGCAGGCGTCGTCGTGGGGGTGCAGAAAGGTTAGCTCAGGGTGGACACGCAATCAGAGTCGCCTGAGGATCCTCTCTGGGTCTTTGGTTTCTCTGGACACGGGCCTGGTGCGTTGAGTGCAGAGTGGTGGGGACTCACGCTTCTGGAGTGAGGTGAGAGTCCCTTTAAAGATGGTTTCTTCTTGCTTGGTTGGACAGGTCCGCTGTCCACAGCAGTTTCTTGATCCTTTGTAGTTGCAGGGCAGTCCCCTGAGTCGGCAGAGGTCGCTGGTCCCACAGGATGCGTCCCTGGTCTCTAAAGTTGGAGACAGGCCGGTAGGGCTGGGGCCAAAGCAGTTGTTGTCTTCCTTCTCTGCTGGGCTTTTCAGCTAAGCCGTCCTCCTTTGTAGGTTGTCAGGAATCTGAAGTCCTGGGTTCAGGTTCGCCCCTAAATACTGAATTTAGGGGTGTGTTAGGGTCACAGGGCAGTAGCAAACAGCTACTGTCCTTGAGGGTGGCTCCACCCTCCTTGTGCTCCCTCCCTTTGGGGAGGGGAGCACATCCCTATCCCTATTGGGCTAAATCCTCCCAAACAAGATGGAGAATTTTCCAAGGACGGGGTCACTTCAGCTCTGGTCACCTTAGGGGTGGACCTGGCTGAGGGGGTGACTCCTCCTTGTTTTTCTCATTATCCCTCTGGACTTGCCTCCAAAAGTGGGGGCTCGTCCAGGGGGCGGGCATCTCCACTGGCTGGAGTGCCCTGGAGGCATTGCAACACCAGGTCTGAACCTTTGAGGCTCACCGCCAGGTGTACAGTTCCTGCAGTGGGGAGATGTGAAGCACCTCCACCCAGTGTATGCTTTGTTTCTGGCCCCAGAGAGCACAAAGGCTCTCACCCCAGGGGGGTCAGAAACTTGTCTCTCAGTGGCAGCTGGCACAAACCAGTCAGTACTGCACTAAAGGATTGGGGAAAACACAGGGGCGTCTCTAAGATGCCCTCTGTGTGCATTTTTTAATAACGCCAACACTGGCATCAGTGTGGGTTTATTTTTCTGGTAAGTTTGATACCAAACTTACCAGTGTTCAGTGTAGCCATTATGGAACTGTGGAGTTCGTTTTGACAAACTCCCAATCCATATACTTAATATGGCCACACTGTACTTACAATGTCTAGGAATCCGATTTTGTGTTGGTGATTGACGCTTAGCAAAGCTGAGCGAAGATAACTGAATTAAAAAGGCAGCCCACACTTCCACTGCAGGCAAGTCCTGGAGTGTTGCCCATTGAAACAGAGTTTTTATCTTTTCACACAAACGCGATAATGAGGACTCTAACCAAATCAGACGTTTTAAGTTGATAGATGCAATACTTCCTAGTTCAGGAACAGCAGGCAAGAAATGTGGGGCGTTCCAAGTCCACTTCTATATGTTGATATGAGTGATCGCTGTGGAGAGTAGTTTTAATTTTAGATTTACTCACATGAGATAGCAAGGGAAGAGACACAGCCGTATAGTCTACTATGGTTGCAGCCTTTGTGCTATAGTGGGTATAGGGGGATATCTTTTTGGTCCTACCATTTAGAACCCTCATGCTCAAATGCTCTGATTCCTCTACCAATTGCTTACCCAGTCTCTTCTGTATTGGTGGAAGATGAGGCAGAACTGACCATAAAGCGTTTTCAGTTGCCAATTGCTCTTGGGGTTCAGTAGTGTGGCTCAAGTGGGCGCTGAAATCGCCCGTCACTAAAATGTCTCAAGTTGAGTGAGCGCATCTTATCTCATCTGTTTTATTCAGTAATTTCTCAAAAAGCAGGGCTTTCTGACGATTCTGCAGGTGAGCATAAACATTAAAAAGTACAAGAGGGGTTTGTCGATTATCACTGAAAGTAAGTTTGACGGCCTGCAGATTGTTTTTTGAGAATGCCAGCTGCTCTGTTGTAGCTTGTGGAGCCGTGGAAACATGCATGGCTAGACCTCCACTTGGCCCGCCCGATTTATTTGTTTAATCAGCACGGACGTGGTGTAATGTGTAAGCTCCTAAGTGGACCGGGTCAATTAGCCATGTTTCTTGCAATATAATTATAGTATAATTGCAGCTGTTTACTACTGTGAATCAGTCTGTAATAATGGTTTTTGCTCCAGCGATATTCCAGGACATGATGGTAACTGCCGACCCCCTGATCCATATTTTCCGCATTGTAATTGTTACGTCAGTTGTTCCTTCTTGAGTTTAAGATATGAGCCATCCACCTCCGTTCGCCTTGAGCATCATTCTGTGGTCGTGGGGGTATTGGCATATTGCTTGGAACAGTTGGGGGGGGGGGGGGGTCATGCAAAGTGTTTTTTGGTTGACTCCCCTCCCACCCCCCCCCCCACTGTACTGCCTCTTCTCTGACTCCCTTATATTCGTCCCCAGTGCGTATACGTGGGCCTTTAAATCTGATTGATTTGATTTTTTCATAGAACTTGACAGCAGGGGGAGAGGGTAGGGTGGTCTGGATGGTTCTGACAGCAGTATGCCCCATGCTTCAATATGCATTTTACGTCCATAATTGATCTAACAATTTCCCTTGTTCTCCAAATGGTGGATGTTTGCTCTGGCCTGTACTGATCGCTGCTGGTAAGGAATTTCACCGACATTAGGTTTGTAGATACAATCTTCTAAGTTGATGGCAACTCAGCCAGGAGCCCCAGGATGTTATCCCTGTTCAAGCAGTCTTGTTGACCCGTGATATATATTGTGGAGTTAGAATGCTCTGCCTTAATTCCCAGCCATTATCTAAGTAATGGCTGCGCTGAGGTTGGAGGAGGTAATCCGTGACTCTGTGCGTGAAAGGCGTTGGCTTTCTCGACTGATCGCTCTCCCACTGTTTGCTATTTGGGCCCATCGTAGATGTGTCCACTTTTCTAGGTAAGGAAGTCTTATTCTATACTTCGGTTGTAAAAGTTTGTGTGTTCTGAAATTTAACTTTTGTAGTTATTAGCCTGTGTTCATTACTAATTATTACCACCCTGTAGGGGTGGTTAAAGTTTAAGTTGGTTTCCGAGATAGTTTCCCAACAAGCTATCTTAGTGCTGGACTGTGGATGATTTGGTGAGGTGGATGGTTTGCTAGACTGGGTAATAGGCTGTGTTTGTTCCTCATCACTGTTGTTCCGTGGTTGAGTAGCTAATTGGGTGTAGTGCTTTCCTCTTATCTAGTTTCTAAGCACTAACATAACACAACAGAAATGCACTTCTGAGGTCAAAGAAGACTTTTATTGTTGTTAATTCTTCCCCAACCACAATATTTATGAATGACGAATTAGTAGCTTTCAAGTCCGTGTTAATCAAACAAAATATATCAGTTTGCAATATACACAGCAGGTTATATTTATAAGATATTGAATGCAAAGCAAAACAAATACTTCACCGTGTGGGAACTATTCACAGCTTCATCTTTCTAAGGTCTGCAAGCTGATGACCCCTGTCAGCCGCGAGAAAGAGATTCATCTACCCACACGGGATTGCTGGCAGCTGGCGTCAAGCTCCAGCACGAGGTCCGGCAGATTCGAATCTGACTCTCTGCAGCCTGTTACATTTGTTACAACGGTGTGCCCCCTCCTCTCAGACCTGGGAAACTGAGCAAGCCTTTTGGAGACTGGCCAGGTCTCCAAGACTACTCCTGTTCCCAAGCTCAAGCGAAGAAAAAACAACACCCATGTACTCTCTCTCTTATCATGTCTAGTCTACTGTGAGAAAAACATCTTGGTTCTCTGGTGCAAAAACACAGCTTGGAAAAATACAGCTTGGATTCTCAACTGCAATGTCTAACTCCACGTTAAAGGCAATGGGCAGCTAACCTAAATATCAAATGCAATGTCTAGTGTCATGTCAAAGCCAATAAGCATCTAAGCTGAATACAAAATGCAATGTCTTATATCATGTCAAAGCCCATAGGCAGCTGAGCTGAATACAAAATGCAATGTATAATATCATGTCAAAGCCAATAGGCAGTTAAGCTGAATACAAAATGTAATATATGATATCATGTCAAAGCCAATAGGCAGTTAAGCTGAATACAAAATGCAATATATAATATCATGTCAAAGCCCATAGGCAGAATATCTAATAGCATGTCAAAGTCAATAGGCAGCTAAATTGAATACATCATGTCAAAGTCAATAGGCATGCAATGTCAAAGCCAATAGGCGGCTAGACTGGATACAGCATGTCAAAGCCAATAGGCAGAATACAGAATGTAATGACTAATGCAATGTCAAAGCCCATAGGCGGCTAAACTGAATACAGAAAGTAATGGCTAATGCCATGTCAAAGCCAATAGGCAGAATACAGAATGTAATGACTAATGCAATGTCAAAGCCCATAGGCGGCTAAACTGAACAAAACATACCATGTGCTACTGGTGAACATTGAGCAACTAATATGCGCAGTGGTGAAACACAAAGTCATTGGTCAAAACAAACTCCATCAAATGGCAGTACATTGGGCCGCAGGTTTTTCACTACCTATGTTTGCTAAAAAAAATTCTGATGCCGACATTGTGCACCCTTGGCCTGAGGCCAGGTCCATGAGCTCCTCCTCCCTCATGTTCGGACGGTGTAAATTAATCTGAAGTTGTTCCATCGGCCAGTGCACTTTGTGTTTTCCAGATGGTGGAGAGGCAGCAGATTGTATGTCGTCGGAGATTAACTGAACTGAACCATTGACTGCCACTACCCTTGTAATTTTCACATGATTTGAAACCTGGGGTTTGCTTGAGGACCCAAAAATCCATATTTGTGGCTTTGATTATGCCGAAAATATGGGGTAGAAATTGGCACTTATATCTTTGGTATGTTTTTTTTCCTTGCCTTTCTGGCTCGTTATGTTTGCCTTTTAGATTAATGTTTGGGTATTGGTGCTAAATATTCCTTTGTACAATCTGATTTTGTCAACGCTGCTTTTCCCATCTGTGTAAATTCGTCTGTACAATTTGAGTTTATCGTCCCTGATTTTTCCGTCTGTGTCTCCATTGCAGTGGCATGAACGACATCTGGAGTGCCTAAGGGTGTGGATGGCCTACTTCAGACTTTTGGATCATCATTTCCACAAAAGGTTGTGCCCTGAGTATTTACCCCATTTTTTTTCAGGACAGCTTGAGTGACAAACTTTCATTGACACTGCTCCTAGTATCTTTTGCAGACACACTGAGTGGGATAGTCCTTGTTTAGAGTAACTGGGGGTAGAAAAGTTGCTCTTATTTATTTTTAATTTTTCTAACATTTGTTATAAATTTTATTTTAGATAAATATTTGGTAGTGTACTCAATTTGTCAATGATCCATCCACATTTGCAGGGATCTAGCTGTTGATCTGCATTGGCCTTTGGATCAGATGGCCAGCATATCCAGTTTACAATTAATATCTGCGATGTGAGTGGCCATAACATTCATTAGGTCAATTTGTAAATCTAGTTTGTCCGACTGCATATTGAGGACTGTCGTTGAAGTGTGAAGGGCATTTAGAAGTGAGGCATGTAGCCAAGCAAGATCCCCCAACTCGCAGCTAGTAGATTCAGCTGGAAGGTGGCTTTTAGGGAGGGTTTTGCTGTTTCTATTGTTGGCATCTAGAGGGTGTTGTTGGTGACTTTAGTGTCCAAGTTTCTAAATTCCATTGTGCCTATATCTTGTTGTAGTTTTCTCATGTCACTAGAGACTTCAGTGATTGTGTTGGAAACTTTCTTGTTGCAGTACGGCCAGACTTTGATTAGCCTTCTCCGACAGTGGTGGTGGGCTCAGGTACTGTTCTTTAGTGTTTAAATCAAAAGTTTTCAGACCAATGCCTCGACTAGGACTTTGTCATTTGTTATGGAGAGTGACTGCAACCAAGTGTCTTCCATTTTTACTGTAGATGCATCAAAGCAGATGTCTGACCTCTCTTTAGCCCCCTGAATGGCAGAGCTTGACCGTGGCATGGGAGTCGACTGTGGGTGAGTTCCGGCAAACACAGGGTCATTGAATGCCTCCGTCAAGTTTCCAAAAATGATTGGAGGCGGAGTGTTGCATAGATTAGCTGTCATGACCTGTTGCCGGTCAACTTGAGGAGTTTTTTTTTCTTCCCTGGAGCATTAACCTGAGCCGTGATCAGGATGCTACACACCTGAAATTTCTTATGCGCTATTGAGTTGCTCATGTCCCATGGGTTGTTCTGTTGCTCGTGGACTAAGTTTACGTTGTGTCCTACAGCGGCTTGTTCCTCTGAAGCCTCCTGAAGGGGGGGATTCTGGCACCAAATGCTGGATCGAGGCTGTCTGGAAAGTGAGAGTTCTTGGTGAGTTTTTATTGCCTGATGCTTCCTGCTCCATCTACACTGAACCCAATATTTGCGGGACCGGTGAGGTTGGAAGGCACCCAATGGCATCAGGATATGAAACAAAATAGTAGCAGTTGGATCTTTTAGGAATGCAAATTTATTAATGCTTCCTGGCTTCTTAAGGTAAACCTGAAGAGGAGTAAGAGGCAATACCAGTTGGTCGAGTCTGCTGTTTTGTGCTCCTGGTGCGGAACATTCCCTTTCCTTTGCGCCCTCCTGTGAGGTCTTTGGGTCCTGGTTTTGCCCTCCGTAAGAACCCTGACTCGACCAGATCTCTTGATGACTCGGGGAGCCGGTCTCAGGTCTCAAATTTCTCTGGTAATTCACGGCTTGTGCCTGATAACTTGAGGTTTTTGGAGGCGAAAGACTGGCAGATCTTGAACTCGGGGACAGGAGGTGAGCGGGGTACACAGGTCACTCACAAGCTGCACCTAGACTTAGCTGGGCCGCTTCTGTGTAGACCAGGTGCACTCACTCTGCGGCTGTTACCTAGAACAGCTACGCTCACCTCTGATGGATGGACCAGCCAAAGGATCCCCTGTCACAAGGCCTCCTGCTGGTGTGGCGGGAGATGGAGTGGAACGAGTGGACACCAGCATGGGGAGGAGGAAGTGGGGGACAGGACTGGGCAGCAAAGGGCAGGATGGAGCAGAGAGCAAAGCGTTGGGTGGGGAGGGTGTGCGGCGCAGGGGCGTAGCTCAAGGTGAGTGAAGAGTGGTGCACGGTGGGCAGTGCGAGGGCGACCGATGGCAAAGCAAGCAAGGGTGGATCAGCGAAAGATCAGTGATCAGAGAGAGAGGCTGTTTGGTAGAGAGGCACAGGGGGCAAGGGTTACGGTGTGGAAGTGCGAGATCACCAGGGCACACAGAGCCCTGGAGAGTGCGGCAGATGTTGTGCGGGCACTCCACTACCTGCTCCAAACACGCTCCAGAGCACGCTCCAAGCACGCTCGAGACCATCTAAACCCACCAACCCTGCGCCGGTCCACACAAATGAACCCTCCATTGACCACTGCTGACCTCCACCACCCCGCTCACCTCACCTCACCGCACCACTTTCCCCTCCACACGGTGCCACCAGGTGGAACGCTCAGTCCGGCCAGCCACTGACACCCAACCCCCTCCAACCCCTTGTCACCCTCGTCAGCCTTCCTGATCCTGCGCCCCAATCCCCCACATTTCCCCACTCATTGCGACCGCTGCCACCACTCACTCTGCTCCAGTTTCACGTCCTCCTCATCCTCTTTGTAGAATGGTGATCGGAAAGATGATGCCGTGGGTTGGCTTGGGACGCCGCAATGCGTTGTGGCTCCCAGTGCCACAAAGTTCTTGCTACTTTCCATGCTAGAGTGCAGCTATCTCAAGGCTGTGCCGGGGGCCCCCTCAACGGGTCTCGGACAGATTGCAGATGCGGGCTGTTGCCGCTCCGGCTCCCAGCACCTCGCCTCTCTGTCCTCTCGGGTGCCGCTCCCCGCCGGCTCCCAGCGCCTCACCTCTCCTTTTGGTCCTCGCCTCGGCTCGCCTCAGCTCGCGGACCCTGGCTTCTCCCCTTCGGATGCCGCTGCAGAGTTTGTGTGTCTCTTTCTGGTCTATTTTCTCTTCTGCAATACTTTTGACACCGTGTTTTTGTTCTTCCTCAAAGCGACACTCCGCCTCTGTACCAAATGCTCACCTCCCCGGGGTCTGAAACTTTTTCAATGTAATTACTACTCCCAACAAAATCATTATTTATTTGAAACTTCTAACATTCATTGGCAAAGGCACCAGGCCACACTTGTATTAGGCGAACATCATTTGGGTGATATGTCTGAATGCAATAACACAAAACTCAGAGGCACACCCAAATACTGGTTTGGTGGCACACTGCTTGAAGCACAAGATTTTATGACACACATTTTAAACCATACCCTTGATTACATAGGTCATGCCACTTTGGAAAGATCCCTATTTATGCATCCTTGGCCTTTTTAGAGATCTCGCCCTCTCCCCACACACCTTTTGTCATCCCACTTACAATACTACTTGCATTTAACTTTTTAGTTGTTCTGTTTTCTCCTTTTACGTTGGACATGTCTAATGGAGAACCTTTTGTAGTTTCCCCAGGCCTACACTTGTCAATGCCATTTTCAAGGTTTTAGTTCGTAGTCGGAGAGTATCAAGGTCCATACACAGCATGATGGCCAGCCGTCCACATTTTGCAGGTTTGCCCTGCGGTCTTGGTTCTTGTCCTGCTGCCTGCACTAAGGCATTGAGGGACACCCACAGTCCCATATTTTGGTTCCCCGCCACTCCTAACCCTCCCAAAAGACAAACAGCTCTCACTCGCTCAGTTCTTTATGAGGCACCTATCAGTAGCTAGGAGGGAGAAGCTGCAGCACAGGAGCACGTTCATCTATTGAAATGCAAATCCAGACACTTCTGATAAACAGCACTGAATCCGTTAATGTATCCCATGCTGGGGACCTGTCCTGGAAGCACGTGCTTGATGATTATTTCTTCCATTATGCCTGTTTCAAAGTGCTGACATTTTGTCAAATCAGTGGACAGAGGCACAGATATCAAAACACCAATATCAAACAGTTTAAGTTAGTAAAGCAGGATTAGATCGAAACCTGAGAACTTAATACTTGCTGCTAATCCTATCCAGTTCCCACCATATTTCAGTTTTGTGAATATACCATGAGACTGAGCAGTGGAATACATTCAAACAGTGATTACCCAACAGCACACAATTTGGCTAAAAGGGGGTTCGGATTAAAGTGTCCAACTACTCCCATAGACTGCGGCAGACGTGGCAGTGATTTTGATGGCAAGGCCAAGAAGTTTCCTTTCTCGGGTGAATTTCAGTGTGTTGTAGGCCACGTCCATCTTCGGGATCCACTGGTTATTCCTAGCATATTTAGTTGAAGTGTTAAAGCTTGAGACTAGATGTCAAGTATCCATGGCTAAAAGGTACCCAGTGGAGCAGGTTATGTGGCAGCAGGTGGGTACTGGGCAATATGAGTGGCAGGTGCTGATATTAACCACAGGTGTTTAAAGTTTAATACTATTTAATCCCATTTGGATAACTAGAGTCTTCATTTTCTAAACTTGTTCGAAAATTGCAAAAGCAGCAGACAAGGCATACTCCAGGGGAGGGTAAAGGAATTACAACTCAAATACAGTGTGAATAGTGCTCCCACTCGATAAACTAAACGCAAGGTCCGGCCGAGTTTTATTAAATGGACTGATTTTTTTGTTTTTTGTTTTGGGGGAGGGGTGATGTAGAAAGTAACCGAAAATACACGCCACACGACTCTGTCCCCCTTCTCCCCAACAAACTTCTTCTGCTGCCTGTCTGTACTCGTGCAAGGTGTCCTCCGAAGTGATACTGGGAAGTTGGCCACACTAGTCTACACTGCACTGAATGGACTGGGATCGAAGGAATGTAGAATGAATCCTAGGGTCCATGAAGCCCCTTCTCATTTCATGATCATAAATGGCTTACTGCCCGAGTTTTTCACGGAGTGACCTGCTTTCGCGTGGGTTTGATGCACTTCAGGGCAGGAGTTTTGGCTCGAGATGCGGGAATGAATTAAAATGTGAGACCGCAGTACTTACTTATTGACACTAGGGGGTAGCAGAATCCCATGTGAGCCCTAGATTGCCTTCTACCTCAGTGGAAGTTGGTGATGGTTCCATAAAAAATAATTTCGATCAGGACTCTGTTTTTCTATTGTATTCTATACCTCTCGAAAGATGCCAAAATGTCCTTGAAACTGGAGAAAATATTTCCGGGCCTTGGGCAAGGTATCCGTAGGGGGGCCTTTTCTAAGAAAATAGAGTTAAGAGCTCAAGTTTACAATCGTAGGTTCTGCTTCTGTGTTCGTTGATGGGAGAAGAGGCACTGGAAGAACAACTTTCTTCCCCCTAGTTAATATTGGGTGACCGCTGTTTAAGTGCAAAATTACATTCATTCCTCTACAGTGCTAGTTTAATTTATTTACCTTTGTTTTGTGGTGTTGGTATTTAGTTGCTCTAATGTTCCGTCGAGCGCTGAATTTAAAATCAGATTCCCATTTTGTAGAAACTCGTGCAATGTGAGCAGAGTTGGCAATGCATATTCTAGGTATACAGTGCTCATTTGTTCATCCTTGCCTCAAGACCTCTCCCTACATGGTGTGGAGTCTAAATCTCGAAAATAAGTTGGAAAACCATACGTTAGGAAAAAAAGCAGCAAGGCTAAAAAAAAAAAAAAACGTAAAATCTAGTTTAGGTTAGATTTAGCCAAACAGATATGTCAAAAGTGAAAGTGTGCATTAGGCTCTTGAAGTACAGCTAGAGCGAGGTTCAAGGGTGAAGAGTAAAGACTCGATTTAAGGCTGCAGGTAGGGTGACAAAGTGGCCTGGATTTAAGCTTAGTGAGATGAAGTGAGGGGGGGCGGTTAGGGCAATGGGTTCTGTGACAGGCTCATGTATTGGATTGGATTAAGGACAGTGTTACGACAGAGTATATTATATCAGTGTTATGGGTTTGGTATATACTAGTACGGAGGAAGTGATGTGGTTAGCATCGGGGTTAGGGGTGGGAACTAGGTAAGGCTACACTACCCCAGACAGGCTCACCATCTCTGATGGTTCTCGCAACACCTGCAGCCAGGACACCATCAGACTGCAGACGAAGAAGAAACTGAAAAAACAAGTTGCTGTGAGAGTAAGTGGGCCCATGCACGTCATTTAGGGGTCGCTGGGGGTCCCAGCTGCGACTCCTGGCTTGCCTCTTGCGAGCCCTAACACTACCTTGGCGACCGTGGCTTCAGAAGTGGGGAAAGTCAGTGGCTGGAGTACAGTGGTATCTCATATTTTAAAAAAAAATGCTTTTAAATGTATGTTGTATGCGTGCTTGCAAGTGTGTGTGTTTTAGCACGTGTGTGAGAGTGAAATTTAAAGACAAAAGGACTCGTGATGTGTGTGCAATGTCTCTCTGGCAATTTGGTGAATTGACGTTAATGAGTGGGCCATCTACAGCCAAGCCTAATTTAGCCTAAACCCATAGTGTGTTGGGGGGCTGTAGATACTGCATGTCACCATAGCAGGAGGGAGGGCGATAGCGGGGAAAAAGGGGGCGTAGCATCTCACTGTTTGACAGCTTAGTTTGCAACCCCGTATGTCAATCTGTCCGTCACTGTGCCCTAGCGTGCATAACAATAAAAAAAAACAAGTCACTGAACAAACACAAGATAGCAATAAAGGAAGGCCCTTATGATGTAAAAGGACCCACACCATTTCAAGTAACTATAACTCGTGGTCTAAGGTAACTATAACTCACGCTCTTGCCATGCACTGCTAATTACCCGAGATGTTACATCACTCATGACATCTTCTTTGACATCATTGATAGTATCACTGTAACATTTGCAGTAAAATTATTGATGAGAAAACTGTGCATGGAGAGGGCACAATTTATAGGTACCTTAGGGCATGAGTAATGGTTATTTGAAAGAACTCTAACTATATCAGCTGTATTTCTATGATTTTGTGCGTGTAAAATCTGAACCTAATTATAACGTCCTTGTAACCTTCGTTTTTTTAGTGAATTTTTGTATGTTTTTGAAAGTTCTATTTCCTAAATATAACATCCCTGTCACTTAGATATTTTTTCCCCACTAGAAAAAAAAAACCAATCACTCTCAATCATGGGGGTGTTCACCTCGCCACCCATCCCTCAAACCATGTGGGCCAGAACTGGCTGGATTTCTGTTTTCCAGGTCACTGCTTTATTTTTATATTTGTTTAACAATTCTCAATCTAAAGTGATCTTGACATCAGGGTGTACATAATAAGTATACCAACACCGTCGGGGCCTTTTAGTTATTCATAATGTTACCCACCAGGGTTGTCCTGGTACCTTACAGTGACATTACTCCAAATATTTATATGCCTCTTAATTACCATTTAAATACCTGCTCATTGATATATCCACTGTCTGACCCTGTATCGGTGAATGGCATGCACACTGGTCCCACAGCCTGTCTCGGTCACAATGTATCCTGAAGCTCTTTTTAAGTCATGTGTCTTTACTCTCTTTTTGCTCTCAGACAGTGTCCCGTATGTAAACTAGAGGAAGCCAAAATCTATGGAATCTAAGAAAAAAATGGCTCACATGAAGAAGTAAGGACAGCAGAATAACACAAGGCTGGCTGATTCGCTCTTCTGCTATCGGGGCTGCCATCTACCAAGTACTTCTTACCTCCCCTCCCATATTCAGTGCACCAGCCTGGCTAGATGTTAAGCCACAACCCAATTAGGGATCTTCTACATTTGGTAGCATTCAGGAGCTTGAAAGGGGCTAGGGACGTGACCCACTGCTCACAGTTGTGGCTTCTCTTGGCCTAATAGGTTTAATGTGGGCCTTTTAAAGATTGTGGAGTTTCTGTTCAGGCTGGCAGCCTTGAGTTCTCCTCCAATTCCTTCCTCCCTCAGGGGGTGTATTTATTCAGCAGTCAGTAGTAGTCTTGTCTTCAAAAATGAGTAAAATAAAATGGTGCACGTCTACTGCTCATGTCACCAATTCCCATTCTTGCCTTCCTGATATTGCATGTGGAAAATCTAAGCATACTTCACCCTTCTCAATCTGGTTTCAGGGCTGGACACAGCATTGAATCCGCCCTTCTTGGAGTAACTGGCCATCTTAGACTGCTCCTGGATGGGGGTGGTTCTGCTGTCCTCATTCTTTTGGACCTGAGTGCGGCATTCAATACTGTACCGCATGCCATTCTGATTGAGAGGCTGACATCGGTAGGACTGCCAATCGTGGTTTGGCGTGGCTGACCGCTTTCCTGCATAATCAATTCTTTCAGGTGTTTTCTGCCAACGCAGTGTCTGGTAAGCAGTGTCTAACACCTGGCATCCCTCAAAGATCAGTCTGCTACTATTTAACATTTGTGTTCAGCCACTGTCGAAAATTGTGGAAACGTGTGGCTTGACCATTTTTTTATATGCTGACAATACCCAAATCGTGTTCTCTTTGTCATCTTCTCAGACACAGGACCCCTCTAATCCTAAACTAGGCCTGAAGTCCATTGAAACATGGACTAGGAACAACTCGCTTAAATTAAATGGGGACAAGATGGAGGTGATCTTCAACAAAAATCCCCAACTTTGGGGTCCACAACATTGGCCTTCTTCACTGGGTCCGCTTCCGACCCCCCCTCTCCCAAGGTGAAGAATATGGGCTTCAGCCTGTATGAAAAGTTTTCTATGAGTCCTCAAGTTGTCAAGGTGACGTTGCCCTGCTTTGCGTAATTGAAATAGTTGAGAAAGATTATCTGGATCCTTCCCTTCTCCGCTCAAAAAAATGTGATCCAGGCACTGGTTCTGTCCTGGCTGGCTTATGGAAATGCCCTTTATTTGGGCTTTGACCATATTTCCATTCGGTGTCTTCAGATGGTCCAGAACGCAGCTGCTCAGCTTCTGTTTTGCCTCCTATGGTCCGTTTGTGATTTTATTACAATCATCGCATCAGACAAAGAAAAGGCCCAAACCAGATTTGCACCACCTTCCCCTGCAAGATGTCCAAAAGCAAAGTGTTAAACTATTGCAACTGCAGGAGCTAGGTTTCCAATTACTCAATCAACAATTACTCCATCGGTACCCTCAATCAATGTGGCTACAGCTGGTACGGTAATACCAAGCCACCCTGTCCTCCACAAGTGTTCTTGGGCAGATGGTCTGTCAATAATTTTGAGTGGTGTGGTTTCAATAATATACATATTTTTTAATTTTCATTCATTAGTGTATAGTGCTTTAACTTTTACAACAAAAAAGTAAGTATATATTTTGTGTGTGCCTTTCTACAAATATAATATTTAAAAGCCTTTGTGATGGAATTAAGAAAAATTAAACAAGGTTAACTTTTGCAAACAATAAAAGTTAATTGCATGTATTTGTATGTAGAGCTTTTGTATCGTTTGGTTGTTAAAGATAAAATCATTTTATTGTAATAAATATATTTCATACTTAAATATTTTACATTGATTGTGCCTATGTGACTATTTCATTCAAATGTGTATATATATAATATATAAATGTGTTATAGAAAAGGCATATTTTATATTCATAAAAAATGTTAACATCTAAAATTAAATTCATACTCCCTTTTTTCATTTTATAATTGCTTTTAAAAATAAGTTTCAATATTATTTCACCTTTTTTTTTTTTTTACATCTTACACGTTTTTTTTCACTTCTGACTTATGTTTACCGCCTGATCTGGGTAGGTGGTAAATGTAGGTGCTAATTCCACTTGTTCTCAGAGATACCACTGAATTCATTATAGGTGTCAGTGCTCTCTGGTCAGGCAAGGAACAGCACAGCATATGCTGGGAAAAAAGTAACTGCGGTACATTAAAACTTGACCACTGATGGGTCAGTAAAGTGATGAGTCACTCATTCTCTGGCCTCGTTTGGATACCTGGTTCACACAAATACACAATCACAGGTTTGACTCCCTCACTTTTCTACCTGTCTCTCTTTAAATTAATGACCAGTATATTGGATTTAAAGTGCTTGAGCATTTAAAGAATGTGGACTTAATGGTCAAACACTAGGCCGAGCTCTCTGCACATGCATCTGGAAAGGCACACTTGTGCCTTTTATGTGGCTACGTCAAAAGCTATTTTTGCAAGTTACTGAGTAAATGATGTTTCCGCTAATTATAGCTACATCTGCTGCAGGTGAGGCTTATGTGACTCTGAGCTGCCAAGAATGGAACTTGCAGCCCTGCAGAAGGCTTGTAATGAAAGGTCTGCTGCCTTACATGTCTGCATTGTTCATTAGATAAAGGAGTGATGTTGTTAAGTTATTGGATGTAATCTAAAGACCTGAGTTCTAATACCAGTTTTACCTTCTTGAGCTTCGACTTCTTGACTACAAAGTACTTCAGACTTATGACATGGTTGCAGAGTGCTCCGATTTACACTGAGGTCTAGGTACTCTTTTGAAGTCGGGGCTTAAAAAGGGTGTTTGAAGGATGACCTGTAAGAGAGGTGCTCAGTGAGGTTTGAAGATGGACTCTAAACATGGTGCAGCACTGTCGCATGTATTCAGGAAGTGTGAAGGCATAGTCTGAGAATAGACCGTTTGTGTCATGCGCATACCTAGCAATTTACAGGGTTAATCCTAACACAGTAGTTACAAATACGGGTAGAGACAGATTTTGTGTGCTCTCTGGAGATAGATGGTTTCTCTTAACAATTACATTAGTTGATAGGAAGTTCCATATCTTAGCTGTAGGAGGCTGACCTGGTGTGTGGTGAGTACCTAAGGTATTATCATCTTATACCAGGTCCAGGTATCCCCTATTAGTGAGCTGTAGTCAGCGTCTAGGAAGCCAGGCTCTCAAGAGGTAGCTGTGGATGAGCAGCTAAGGCTTATCTAGGAGACAAGCAAAGCTCATGCAATACCACTTACAGTCACACAGCACTTATACACATGAAAGAACCACACTGTGTTACAAAAATAGTTACTTTATTTTTGTGACACAAATACTATATAGGCAATACTCTACTAGCAGGTGAGTAAACGCACTGTTATATGCACCTTATTTGTCAGGAATGAGCATAGAAAGCAATAGAAAACCGTGCAATTACAATAGGCAATAGTTTGGGGGCCCAAACCATATTAAAAAAAGATGGAGTGCAAATGATGGACCCCCAACAGGGTCAGTGGAATCTGTAGAGGGGAGCTAGAGGACCTAGGAACCCCAAAAGGTAAGAACCAGAATGTCCCCCAGCGACCAGGAGAGATGAGGTAAGTACCTGTTTTTTCCCAAATCCACAGAGAAACTTTGGAAAAGCACTGGGGAAGACCCAAGCAAGACTGCTAAAAACAGAAGATGGATCTAGACAGAAGAGGACCTGCAAATGAAGGGGACCAAGTACAGTTCCAGTTGGAGTGTCCGGTTGGGGGTATAAGCCACTACCCACCTTTCTGGAGATGCAGGACCAGGCCGAAAGTGAAGACCAGGAGTCGGCTATGCAGCACAGGAGCAGAAAAGGAGTTCCAGGAGTGATGCAGTCAATATACCACGTCAGAAGAAGAGTTACAGTCCGTGAGTGGTGTGTAAAAAAAAAAAAAAAAAAAAAAACAAGGCTTGGAAAAGGCAAGAGTCGCAGAAGAGCATTTGGAGAGTTGCCGGGGACCAGGAAGGCCCTTGGGGACTCAACCCAAGGAGGGGAGTCCCAGGCACCCCCCAGCAGTCAGGAGAGCAAGAAGTCATGGATGCAGCCCCCACAGGCAACTCACAGGCAGCAGGCCCAGGAGTCGCAGTGAGGCCCAGTCAGCACCCCTGGAAAGGAGTTGCTGGAGCAGCAGCCCAGAGACCACGCGGTCCAGGAAAGAGTGCTGGAGGTTGGGGCTACACAGAGTTTGAAGATCCCTCAGAGGAAGAGTCAACAAGCCTTGGTAGCTACAAGAGTTGTGGTGCATAGGGGTACCGTCCTGCAAGGAGAGGCAAAGACTCACCACCTCCAAGTTGCATAGCTGGTAGAGGGGGCCGAGTTGGATCACTCGGGACCACCATCTATGTTGTAGGATACACAGAGAGTTGCAGGAAAGAGGATCCACGAGGCCGGTCGTCATTGCAGCTGCTGCCTGAGGATGCAGGGGAGTGACTCCTTCACTCTAAGGTAGATTTCTTCTTGGTTCTTGATGCAGACTGAAGACTTGCTGCCCTCAGAGGATGCACAGCCGGGGAAATGTTGCAGTTGCTGGAAGGAGCCAGAGAATCAATGTTGCAGGGCGAAGTCGTCGCTGGAGCTGCAGTTTCTAGGTTCCTGTGGAGTCCAGTTGCGGTTCCAGTGGCCAGAAGTCGAAGTAAACATTGCAGAGGAGTCCAGCTGGAATCGTGCAGGTCGAATTTGAGGATCCACCCAAGAGGGAGACCCTAAATAGCCCTGGAAGGGGGATTGGTCACCTAGCCAAGCAACCACCTATCAGGAGGGGGCTGTGACGTCACCTGCCTGAGCTGGCCACTCAAATGCTCCTAGAGGCCTCTGCCCATCTTGGAGTCCAGCTGGCAGAATCAAGTGGCCATCTGGAGGAGCTCTGGGCACCACCCCTGGGGTGGTAATGGGCCAGGGGAGTGGTTACTCCCCTTTCTGTTGTCCAGTTTTGTGCCAGAGCAGGCACTGGAGGTCCCTGGATCAGTGCAGACTGGTTTATGCAAGGAGGGAACCAAATGTGTCCTTCAAAGCATACCAGTGGCTTGGGGAGGCTACCCCTCCCAAGCCATGTAACACCTATTTCCAAAGGGAGAGGGTGTTACCCCCCCCCCATAGAAAATCCTTTATTCTGCCTTCCTGGGCTTGAGCTGGTCAAGCAGCAGGACAGAAACCTGTCTGAGGGGTGTCAAAGGCATGGGCTGCCTGGAAAAACCCAGAAAGCTGCAAGGGGCAATGCTGGGAGTCCTCTAAGGAGCCACAGAGAGCATGGAATCATACTTCCAATACTGACAACAGTATAGAGGTATGATTCCGACATGTTTGATACCAAACTTGCCCAGGTTCTAAGTTACCATTATGTAGCTGGACATAGGTAGTGTCCTATGTCAAGTACAGGCGTAAAATGGCATCCCTGCCCTCACAAAGCCCAGGAAAATGGAGCTGGAGTTCATTGGGGCACCTCTGCTGATGCAGGGATACCCTCACACACAGCCCTCTGGACTAGGAAGGCCTGCCATAGGGGTGACTTATAGTGGCCTGGTGTGTTCCTGCACCTTTTCACATTGGCTTCAATGGCAGGCCTACAAACACATTTTACATGGGCTCCTATGGGTGGCACAATACATGCTGCAGCCCATGGAGAACCCCTGATGCCCCAGTTACCTGGGTACCATATATTAGGGACTTATATGGGGCACCAGTATGCCAAATGTGGGGTGTGTGAAGTCCCAGCAACCAAATTTAGAGGGAGAGAGCACGATCACTGGGGTCCTGGTTAGCAGGATCCCACAGAACATAGTCAAAACATACTGACAACAGGCAAAAAGTGAGGAATAACTATGCCAAAAAGAGGGTACTGTCCTACATTAGCTGTTTAATCTGAGTTTTATAGAAGGAACGGATAGGTAAGAGTAGACTCAGTTTGTACCGAAGAAATGTGATTTGACTGTAGGCATGGACTTTTCGCTTAACAAAGTGGGGTTCTGAACCTTAGGTGACATGAAGTGCTAAGTACATTACTTGAGTGGTAACAAGTCTAGCCGCTGACAACCAGTGCAGCTACCAAGAAACAGTAGAGATGTGTAACTTTATTTTGAAGTACAGGAGTTGTCCCGCAGTTGCTGTCTGTAGAAAATGTGGCTTTTTATTTACTTGGTCTAATTCTGAATGGTGGTAGGCAAGTTGGGATAGCACGAGACTGATGGTAGCTTGTATCCCTTGGTGAATCCTAAATAAGAGAATAGTTGGTGTAGATATGTTATGTGGTTTGCTCACGGAGGTGATAATGTGAGTTGGGAGGTTTTTCCATCATTGTTCTACCTTCATGATATCGTTTCAGTTTTTGGGTTGAGTATTACTGGTGTTGTAAGAGTGGAAGGGTGTAGATGGTGATGAGGAAGAAGTGCTTGAGAGATAGCGGCGATGAATAGGTGAGAGATGGGAGGGGGATACTTGGGTGTTATTGTGAGGCAACGATGAGGAATAGTGGACACCTCTTACAACGAATAAACTGACTAAGTTACATTAAAGACACTAGAAACGTTGTAGTTGGTTAGCACACTGCGACAAATATGAAACCTCAAAGGTCCTTGAGAGTGAAACACATTTGCAGAAGTCAAGTGAAACTGACGTGTTATCCAAATCATTATTGGTGATCCATATTGCTTTGGATTTTCTATATGTACACAAGTGGGATCTGTTAACCATTCCAAACTGTGGACTATCGAGAGATTAAACAGCTTTCCAAGACAGCAGTGAGTAGAACTTTATGGAGAATGTTAAAGTACATTCAAGCTCTTGGAAGTAACAGCTTGCCAGACCTAGGTCATAAGTTCTTAACCCACATCGTTATGCAGGCTTCGCCCGCCCCCCGCAGTTCTATAGGCTATGGATAGATGGCTATTTGAGCTTTTTGTATAGATTAAAAGTCCCTCTGCAATAGGAGGCATACATGCACTGCGCACTGACTAGACCATAAATTGAACTGTCGGAGCCACACGTCACTGACAAGCAGATACAACTGGCCCCTGAGATTAAGGTTGATAAGGAATGCCAAGATTCCAGAGGCACCGTGACACCAAACAAGGAGTAGGACTGTGCAATGGAAACTTTGGTAATGTAACATTACACTATAGGAGGACAGATGCTAGCACGGAAACTCCTGTTGGCTAAAAGGGCCAGTAAGCGTCAGTAAGGATGGCGCTTGTGACTCGGGGCCTCCTGGCATCCGCGTGTAAACCTATGGAGGCTTTAATCAGTGACGCACGATAGACGCTTGATGCGAAGGTAAGCCATAAACGCCCCTTAAGCATCCAGTCACCATTTCCCTGATGGCGCTTTCATGTAGTGGTCTCGTTCTCGGTCGTGCGGGGAGCGAGCTGTGGATGCTACGGAGACGCAGACTGCAGTGGAGCCCTCGCCGAAGATTACTGTGTATGGAAGCTTTGGGAAGCTGTAATAACCAGGCCCGGCGCTTTCTGCCTCACATATTTAGCGGTACTTGGAGTCTCGCTCTCTGTAATTATCTGTTCCTTGTAATTTACCTGCTGGATTACGTCCTTGCTTTTCTTCTACAGGGAGGCCACTCTCCTTTGGTCCCGATGACTACAAAACAGCACGAAAGCTCCTTATGTTTCCTGCCCGCAAGGAGGTGGCTTTTGTCCCACGATGTCTGCAAAAAAGATGTCTTTGAATGCTTGTTGGATACCTCTGTTATTTCTCCCAGACGGCGCACCTTTTCGGAAGCTGTTTCGGGGAAATTCGAGTTTTGGAAAAATAACATCCTCGTTTTACTTTCCACATAGAAGCCAGTGTGCTGAGCACTATGGGCAGGGCCACTGGGATTTTGCGATTGTGCGATCATTACGTTTTTCGAAAAAAATTACAGATTTGCCGCATTTCCCACATGATCCACCATCTGCCGCATAATCTGCAGATGTTAACGAAATAATTGTTTTTTAGGTCAAATTGCTCAAAAGTTATTAAAAATATTAAAAGCACAGCGGCACGCGTTGTTGTGCACCGGAAGGCCCTTTGAACGTGTTTACTGGTCACTTTTCTGTTTCCGATTCCTATTTGTGGGTGTTAAACTGGTACTAATGAGGTGCAACCAAGGTCCAGACTGATGTAGAGGTTAGTTCTTTGTTAAGTGTAAAAAATTATAAATAATGAAGTAATACTATCACAAAATGTGCTGCATTCTGCCGAATAATTTGCCTTTCCTTGCCGCATAATTTTGCCCTCCCCTGCCGCATCATTCCAGCGGCCTTCACTACGGGTTGCCTCATGCGAGCGCCGCACAGACGTTCGTGAATGTGGCCTGCCGTGTCTTGTGCCACAATAGCTGCTGAAGAAAGACCTTGTGTGTCCTTCTAATGTCTGCTTAGAGCCGCTGTTTTATCCCTCACGTATTGGACGAGATGTGCTTTGTCCCACTGACCACTGCGAAGACATGTTCTCTCTTAAACTAGGACATTCTGCCCCGGGAAGGGCTATGCTTTGCCCCAGGACACTGTGCGTCCGGGTACAACACAGGCCATTCCCAGGTCCAGGTACAAGGCTTTGGCGGGAACATGATGTAGCTTCCAGCACCCCCACCTCTTTGATGCCTTTGGAAAACATTTCGTGAAAATGCTTTAAACCCATCTCGGAAATGAAAAATATGTACTCTTCTCTGTCCAAGCTGATTTTAATAAAGACTGGAGAAAAAAAATTAGTTTTTTTCTTTGATTTCGGAGGATAGCAGTTCAAAGGAGACACAAACTGACCAGTAAAGGTAGTCTAGCTTGGTTGACTACACAAAGAGAAGCCTGATGTGTAAAGCTAGGATATAATGATCATTGGTGCCGACTAAAGCCAGTGTAAGCCTCTTGTGCTTACACTGTGCTTGTTCCTATGAGCGCCATAAGGAAGCCCTAGGATCCGCTCAAGACCACCCCACACCTGCATGGGAAGCCCGAAGGAGTGCCCAGGGTTGCTCCTGGTTAAGTGTGTCCCTCTGGAGGCCATAGGGGTGTCCTCCTCGGCGCGGGTGGCATGCCATGGGACTGTCCTCGTGACGTCTCAAGGCCCGTCGACAGGGATACTGGGGCTGAGACCGCTCCGGGCTAGGCTATCTGCCACCTTCCCGTCACCCTTCACCAGGGCTGCCAGTGTCAACCAACCAAGTCTGACAAAACCGGTCCCTTGCGGTCAGGAAATGGTAAAGATTCTGCCAATATTTTTGCCAGGATGCCTGCTTCTGCCACACTTCGTAATCGGAGGGTGTGAGGCAGGAGTTAGGTAGGAGGAGTCAGTTGCCTCCTCCCACCAAACTCAAAATCAGAAATCCATTTTGGCAGGTGTGGGAAGCGAGGCATGGAGTTCTGTTGCCACGCTGAACAAGTTAACCACTAGGTCACCTCTCACTCCTGTCGAACGCTATCACAGGTAAAGGCATCAAGGATGACACATGCCCTGAACTTTCCTTCCCTTCTGTTGTCTGTCTTCCCTCAATTACAAAAGAACACTGTGCGTGATTCTGTAGTGCCTATAATGATGGCAGTTCCAGCCACTGCGCAGTCGTCAATGTCATAACAAAGATAGTGCTGGTATCCATGACTGTGAGAAGATAATGCTGGTACCATTGATGGTTCGAAGACTGTGCTGGTACCATTCATGGTGTGAAGACTGTGCTGGTACCATTGAAGACTGTGCTGGTACCATTGAAGACTGTGCTGGTACCCTTGATTGTTTGAAGACAGTGCTCGTACCATTGATGGTCTGAAGGTAACGCTGGTACCCCTAATGGTGTGAAGACAGTGCTGGTACCATTGATGGTGTGAAGACAGTGCTGGTACCATTGATGGTGTGCAGACAGTGCAGGTGCCCTTAATGGTTTGAAGACAGTGCTGGTACCATTAATGGTGTGCAGACAGTGCAGGTGCCCTTAATGGTTTGAAGACAGTGCTGGTACCATTAATGGTGTGAAGACAGTGCTGGTACCCTTGATGGTTTGAAGGCAGTGTTGGTACCCTTGATGGTGTCAAGACAGAACTGGTACTCTTGATGGTTTGAAGACAGTGCTGGTACTCTTGATGGTTTGAAGACAGTGCTGGTACCTTTGATGGTGTGACTGTAACACTGGTATCCCTCTTGGTTTGAAGACAGTGCTGGTACTCTTGGTGGTGTAAAGATAGAGCTGGAATCCTTGATGGGTTGAAGATAGAGCTGATATTCTTGATCGTGCAATGATAGTGTTGGTATCAGTGATGGTGTGAAGATAGTGCTGATATTCCTGATGGTGTGTGTTGTTGGAAAGTGCCCCTTTTTGGCATGGTTACCCTCCGCCCCACGTTTTGCCTGATATTGATGCTGACTTGACTGAGAGTGTGCTGGGATCCTTTTAACCAGGCCCCAACACCGATGTTCTTTCCCTAAACTGTACCATTTCGCCCACAATTGGCACCCCCCCTGGCAAACAGCTAAGTCCCTTGTAAAAGGAACTAGTGGTACCAAGGGTTCTTGACCAGGGAGGGTCCCTAAGGGCTGCAGCATGTATTGTGCCATCCTACGGGACCCCTCACCAAGCATATGCAAATTGCCATCACAGAATGTGTGTGCTGGTTGGGATAAAAAGGTAAAGTCCACATAGCATCCCTCTCAGGGTGCTGTGCCCACCAACCACTGTCTATGACATAGGTAAATCACTCCTCTAGCAGGCCTTACAACCCTAAGGCAGGGTGCACTGTACCACACGTGAGGGCATATCTGCATGAGCAATATGCCCCTACAGTGTCTATGACCATTCTTAGACATTCTAACTGCAGTGTGGTCATATTAAGTACATGGTCTGGAAATTTGTCATTACGAACTCCACAGCTCCATGATGGCCTTCAAGGAAGGCTGGGAAGTTTGGCATCAAACTTCTCAGCACAATAAACCCACACTGATGCCAGTGCAGGCTTTATTGTACAAATGCACTCAGAAGGCATCTTAACAAACCCTTTAATGTAAGGCTGACCAATCTGTGCTAGCCTGCCACTAAAAGACAAGTTTCTGACCCCATGGGGTGAGAGCCTCTGTGCTCTCTGGAGTCAGAAACAAAGCCTGCTCTAGGTGGAGATGCTTCACAACCCCCCACCCACCTTGCAGGAACTGAAACACTTGGCGGTGAGCCTCAAAGGCTTAGGCCTCCTGTTACAGTGCCCCAGGGCACTCCAGCTAGTGTAGATTGCCGTCCCACCTTTGGTGGCAAGTCTGGTAGGAAAATTAGGTAAAACAGGGAGGAGTGACCACTCCAGCTAGGACCACCCCTAAGGAGTCCATAGCTGAAGTGACCACCTCCCTGCAGAATCCTCCATCTTGGTTTGGAGGACAGGGACCAATAGGGCTACAAATGTGCCCCTCCTCCCCAAAGAGAGTGGGCACACGAAGGGTGCAGCCACCCTCGGGGACAGTAGCCATTCGCTACTGTCCTCTGATCGGTGTAACACCCCTAAATCTAGGATTTAAGGACCTAGCTCACCAGATTCCTGACAACCTCAAGACAAGAAGAAAGACTGCTAAGCAGACCTGAGCAGAGAAGACTCCAGATACCAAATGACTTGGCCCCAGCCCTACTGGCCTGTCTGCAGCTTCAGAAGCCCTGCAGGAGCAGAGACCTCTACAAACCCCCAGAGGACTCCCTGCACACCAGAGGACCAAGAACACCTGAGGACAATGGCCCTGTCCACAAGAAACCATCCAAAAGGATTTCATAACTGCCCCGGATCCTGCCCACTCTGCACCCAATGCCCACTGCCCACGTCCAGGTGGCCCACCAGTCTAGAGCAGGTCCCCAGGTGATTCCGGCCTTGTGTCCACCCTGGGTTGACCCCTCCTGGCCAACACGGCAATGCCTGTAGCCTAAATCCAGAGGACCCTCCTGACCTTGAGAGAACCGGACGAAGATACCTCCGCCCAAATGTCCCCCTACACTCGCAGCCCCATGGCCTTGGGGAATCAGACCGTTGGTCCAGCAAAGTTCAGCAGGCAGCCCTCTTCCTTGTCCAGCCTTTGGTTTTCCAGAACCAACTCCCTGGACCCACCCTGCAGCATCTTTGAGAATCCCGGGGTCCCCTATGGGAGCCTGACTCTGTGTTTGCACCATGACCCGGCCACACCTGTGCCGCTGAGGATGTGTGTTTGGTGCTAAACTGTGCCCCCTGTTGCTCACCTAAACCCCCCAGATCTGCCTCCCGAAGTCACAGGTACGTACCTGCCTGCAGATCTGTTTCCTTGTGCCCCCTGTCTCCATAGTTTCCCATTCTAAATCCAGCACCAACTTTGACCTCTTCACCTAGCCAGCCCTGTGTTGCTGGTGGTGCGCTTTTGGGGTCAGCCTAAACTTTGACCTGTGGGCATCCTAAATCCTGAAGGCTGGAATCATAAGTCTTGTACTCACCTGTTTTCTGTGCTAATACCTCCCCCCCAACCCCCAGGACTCTATGGACTCCTATGAAAAATTGCACTGCGCCAACTTTTGAAATAGAAAATTGCTACTTACTTGTAAACTACTTTATCTGCTAAAACCAAACAAATTACATTGGATACATATGCTTGATACCTACTTACAGCTGTGCTTACCTGCAACAAGTTCTTCTGGTTCTAGTAATAAAGTAACAAATTATATTTTTGCTATATACAAACAATTGGCCTGGTGTTAGTCATTTAGTGTGTGCCTCATTTATTGACTGTGTGTGTACAACAAGTGCTTTGCGCTACCCTTGATAAGCCTAACTGCTTGACCACACTACCACAAAAGAGAGCATTAGTATTATCTAATTTAGCCTCTGTAAAGCCTCTGGGGATCTTCTGCACTCTGTGCACACTATACCTTACTTTTGTATAGTATATACACTGAGCCAGCTTTCTACAATTTGTGCTACAAAGATACAGCTATTAACTCCTATGGATTAAGTGTTACCCAAACCTCTCAAAAGTGATATCTTGATTTGCGCATATTGGATTCTTGTTGTTTTGGTCTTATTTTATACAGATAAACATTATCTATTTTTCTAAACTGGTGTGGAGTACTTTTTGAGGTGTTTTCAATGTGGTACTGTATGATATCGCACAAGTACATTAAACATTGCCTTCTAAGTTAAGCCTGCCTGCTTTGTGCCAAGCTACCCAATAGTGAGTACAGGATAATTTAGGTTGCGTTGTGATTTACCATGACTAGGATTGTGGTCCCTACTTGGATGGGGCATACCTCTGCCAGCGCGAGACCCAATTTCTACCACCGTATTTTGGAATTTTTCCAGCTGGAAGAGTTTTGTGCAGAAGTAGCATTTGATTAGCAAATTCTGTAACAGCTATGGTGCCTATAAAGGAAGCCATGCATAGCTCACTACATCTCAGGCACATTTGGTAGAATCTAATAGAATAACACGCATTAACTAAATCCTTTTCCATGCCCTATTGATAAAATTGAGTATTTAGTCTTGCACTAGCTGCAAATTTGAAATGGCTTGCAAGCTGGACAGCCTGCTACTTTTAATAGTGGTTCATAGATTGAGGATCTATTGTTAAATACCTGAGATTTTATTTTAAGTCTCATTTTAATTGCAGTTTTGTTCTTGACGTTTTGAAGGTGAGATTATGTCCTTCTTTCTAGGTGTTTGCAAATGGGAGCAGGTGTGGGTCTGGGGGAAGAATTCCACCACCTTCAGATGGGCCTAGGGAGCAAGGCAGAGCTCTAAGCATTCCCAGATAGTGTCAAGCAGTGCATCCCTGCAGGAGAGCTCTGGTATGGTATCCATAAATCAAGACGGCCACTTCATTAACCCAATCACTGCGTCTCAAGGGTTAAGATGTGCTAGATGTACAGCAGTGGGATCTATGTCCGTACCGCCTAATATGTGGGACTTCAAACGTTAAGGAAGGGCTGTGGAAAAATTCCAGAGATGAAGAAACTGAGGAGGGCTAACCCTCCACTCCACTGCTAGGACATCACCTCGTGCTGCAGTGAACATGGACGAAAGTCCTTTGCATGGCATGGACAAACTCTTTCCACTCCGGTGAACTGCATAATCAGAGGAAGTGCTCCATCGGTTTTCTTTGCCGTTTATCATCGGAGCTAGGCTTTGGTGACCGGAGGACAACCAAAGTCTGAGGGTAGCTGCTATCCTCTGATGCTAGGATTTATGATGACGGGCAACGGCGGCAGACATTACTAGTGAAGGGGTAAAATAAACCCACGTGGGGAGAATGACTACGAGCGCTCCCCAGCTGAAGCTCTGCCACTCTCCAAATTGGAACCCCTTGCTTTCCTACTGTGGAGAGCAGTATCTGTGTGGTGAGTGTTTACATACACATTTCAACCCTTATACGTGCTGCATGGTACAGTGAGTCTGCGTCTTGCAGGCTGTGGTCCTCCTTGTCAAGAGTGGAATGCCAGTCTGTATATGCTCCTGTTTAGGATCCTGATTATGAAACCTTTTGTACCTGGTGGATGGGGGAGGCTGCCTGCCCAATCCTTTGTTAGCTCAGGTCTCCCACTTTTCAACTGAAATCGATCACTCCCCTATGTCCCTATGTTGCTCTGAGTCACTGAGTAATGGTGATCTGTGCCTGGCTCTGTTTGTTTCAGAGTACACAAAATCACCTTAATTGGTTGCACCTGATCTCATTTATGACTTCGTCATTCAGAAACTCAGGACAGCTGGACAGAAATTGAAGGTGCATTTCTCTAGGTCTATTGAAATTGCCTGAAGTATAAAAAGGCAGCCCTCTGGACTGAGCTGGATTTCTGCTTTAGCCACCAAAGGATGCAAATGCATTGTTTGGACTTCAAGGAGACTCTATGCAGAGTAAACTTGTTCCAAGGAGCAGGATCTCTGTTAGGTTGCTTCTGTCCCTCCAGTGTTCTGTGGAGAAAAGGACAACTTAACTCTTTACAGGAGGAACGGAACTGCATGTACTAGGAGAAAGCTGCCCTAATGCCAGGAAGACCTGCACTATGCCCCTTAATTAGAGAATCTTCTTGAAGAACGTATAATCTAACTCAGACCGCCCAGGAGCCATAAAATCCCTGTAGCCCAGTTGGGCATCCTGTAGCCCAGTTGTACATCTTCAATGATGTAGAACTGCAGTTATAGCATTAAGTTGGTGTGCTTCACTGTAACAGACCTTTTCAGGATCCTAACCCTTCAGGGAAGCCACAATTGTCTGTCCCTGGTGCCCAATATTTTTCCATGGAACTTGAGATTGTGACTAAAGCCTTTGTCCAATTATCGAGAGTCAGCTTGAGAACCTATGGCTCAATGGAAAGGAATTGCCTATATAGAGCAATTGTTGCTGCAGCACCAAGGAGTAGATGTCCTCAAAAATGCCCCTATTCAGCATTGTCACTGAAGTCTCAATGGACAAAGTTTTGCTATAATGGCATGGTAGTGTCTGTCTGAATGATTCCCGATCGGTTTTCTGGTGGATGTGCAATGCTCCTGACTAAGACTTGGTGAGAGAAGCCCTGGAAGATGGATCCACAGAACAGAGGGAACAGCCATCCTAAATTGTCCCAAGTGTGATGGCTGGTTCTGAGACTGGGACCAACAGCTAAAACTGACCTGTGGATTACACCTGGGACAGACAGACAGGCAGCTGATTTTCTGGCTTGGCACCTGCACCGGGTCTGCAGTAGCTGGACCCGGTATGGTGGGAGCTGCACAGTAGATGGGGGATGCATTTGACTGGAATCTCAGAGACTGAGGTAGGCTCCCTTGCTTTCATCTTTGCACTCAGGGCATCTACAGCAGAAGCTGTGGTTTGAGGACACCATGCAGGCAAAATCTGCAGCTCAATTTGTGAGAAGCCTGGAAGTATTTAGGATAAAATCTCAATGCAGTGGCTCCTATTGTGACTAACAGGATGATGCCAACCTGTATGACATGGGGACTACTACACATGAGTGGAGGTAGCCTATGGAGTATCCAACAGTCCCACACTACACGAAAAGACTCTCGGAGCCAACTCCTGCTTATCTAGAAACTGGAACAGCAGGAAACTTGGAAGGACCGCATACTTCTTGGGAAGGTGCACCGCAATATTGGGGTTATCTCTCAACAGGGCTTGTCTGGCTGAATGGTCCAATAACCTAGATCACGAGAGTTCAGATGCCTCTTGGTTCTTACACTTTTCAAAATGCCTCCCTTGTTTAGTCAGGGACAGACGGTATGCCTCTGAGGTTAATCCTGTGCCAGGGAACACCTCTTGCTGATTGGGTACAGCTCTCCCTTTCAATTCCTGTCTGATCAGTTGAGAAGATATAGGTAAGCTGTGAGTACAGAAGAATAATCATATAGGATTAGCATATCAGCCTGGGACTGCACCAGGGAAGGGCTGGGTTCAACTCCCCAATACAAGTCAGTAGAGACACTGGAGCAAATTTCAAATTCAGAGCTACGGATCAAACACACAGTTCAATGGGCCTGCAACACTGTGCCCAGAAAGCAATCCTGGCTCAGCCTCTTGATGCAGCGCTGACCTGAGACTCCCACTGCCGGAAAAGGAGCTAAGCTCACCTTGATGATTGAAATGGTGTCATGGGAGCAGAAAGGAGGTCTTTTCCCCCAAGTATCCCCCTGCACCCGCTACTTTGTGTCCTTTTGCTCGATCATGACAAGGTCCGGCTGGAACAAGTGGTCTTTTCCGAGCGAAACCGGTCTCCACACACAAGTACTTACTTTCATTGTCCCAGCGAGGGTGGCATCAACGTGGAAGAGCTCATTGCTACCTTACTGGCAGAACCCACTTCACACATGCTCAGCAGATTCCTATACCTTTAATATTTTTGTGTCTTTTTGTCTACCCACCCCAGAGACGTTTTAAGGCAGTGGTTCCCAAGGTTTTGACTTCTATGCCCCCCACTTTATCATTACTGGAATCCGGGCACCCCATGGAATCATTATTGGAATCCGGGGACCCCCCCACCACACTAAGTCATTACTAAAAGCTGGAGACCTAATCTGTTAATAATATTTAATTTTCTAAGCAGTCACGGACCCCCTGAGGAGGCTTCACTGACCCTCAGGGGTCCCCGGACAACAGGTTGGGAACCACTGTTTTAAGGCATAGGCAAAGTGGCCTCTGGCCCAGAGCCCCAACCTCTGGGGTCCCCTGATATATTCAGCTCTGTTCTCCACAAAGTCCTCCCTTCATGACCGTGAATGAGTTTTGAAATATAGATTGTTTAAAAATAATTTTCCTTGAATTTAATTTTAATATTGGTAATTTGTGGGAGTCTATTACAGACATTTTGCAGAGAAATGTTGTGTTTATGTTTTTCAACACCATGCAACATCCATAAAAAGTTCCTTTTAGATCAAAACAGGACCTCACATGAGAAATGGCAGTGGGTCGCAGAGATTATTTGCAATAATATTAATGAGCTGCTGCTATATTACAATATTGAAAACAGGCATCGTTATCCCTGAATATCAGGTGGAAGCACATTTAGAATTAGGACTAGTGCACTTGTGCAGTGTCACAGACTTGGCCACAGAGGGCAGGAAAAGCTGACATTGGATCATAAATTCAAAGCCGCTCTTAACAGAGGTCCCCAAACTCTGTTTGGCCCTGGCCCCCCAAAATCGTTGATGCCACCCGTTCCCACAACTCCTTCTTCCTTCTGCTTGGTTAGCTAATGCTACAGCACTCTGCCATTAATTGATGCATGCTGAGCCATTGACCGTTTGCATCCTCTGGATCATTGGGAGAAACATTTGCTAATTTAGAGCCACTTACAGGGTCAGAAAAAACGTCTCTTCCTCGGCAGTGACTGACACTCTTGTCTGACAAATCCATAGTCGCGCTATGCAGTAAGTGGCGAGGGCAACAAGACACAGCTTGAATGAAATGTCTGCAGGTGGGAATGTGTTTCCAGCATCAGCGTTTAGCCAACAGGGTGGTGAATATATCCGCCTCCCACCCAACCCCCACCCAAAGAGGCACACAGAGATCAAAGAGACAGCACACACAGTCAAAATAAAGCTGCTTGTAATGTCTGACACTGGCCTTGGAAACGTGTCCTCGGGCCTTCTCTGCCTCCGCCGTTCGGGTCCGATCTGCGTGCTCTGGCAAGTAACCTCTCTTTGAAGGTTTGTCCCATGTGAGGATTTTTTGTGTTCTGCGGACAAATGTCTGAAGGCAGCCACGATAGACACAGCTCCTACTCGAAGCCACTGATAGCGGTGAAGATACTTAAACAAAGTTTCAGATGAACCAAAAACAGAACGGTTACTGTCTAGTTCACCAGGAAGGCTCTCTTGTGTAACTTTTTCTTCAGGACTTCACCAGAAATCTCGTACTTTTGGTGAAAGCAGTGATTCGGAGGGGAAAAAAAAGCTTTAGCACCAGGCCTATCAAGCGGGACTTAAGCTTGACATTGCTTGATGTCACCCACCTTAGAAAAGTCAACTTCCTGAGCATCTACAAATATACTACACCGTAGCTTAGGTCGAGGCTGGAAAAGAGGAGGGCCTGCCCACGGGAAACCCTCAGTATCAGAGGAGTCCACCTTCTCAGCACTTACAAACCTATCACAACGGTAGCTTAGTTCTAGATAGGGGGAAGGGTGCCTTCGGAACACTTCTATTCGTGGTTTAGTTTACTTGCCTCTTCCGAATCAGAGTGTGTCCTGCAGAGCAGGGAAGACAGAGCCCAGGGCACACAGTATTCCTTGAGTCTAGCGTCCATTCTAGATAACCCCCTCCTGCACACAACGCATTCCGAAGCCATGATCTACAGACTGTGTGATCTCCATACAGTCTGCTAACAAACTGCTGTATGTCTGGTTGTAAGGATTAGGGTTCTGCATAGACGACCTAAATGTTCTCGCGAGAAAGACTTTGAATTGACTAGGCAGGGTTAAAGATTATCTTCACCCAAGCAAGGGCTTGAACAATAGATGACCGTTGTTTGAGCTAGAGCACCGGTGAAAAACTGTCCCCTCGTCCCTCTCCCAAGCAGGCTAGAGAAGTAATGGAAATAAAGCTGACAAGCATTGGTATAGTTTATAGAATCAGTAGGTTTTTGGAAAGTTGGCCCACGGCAGACTGCAAACCTCAATACAATAAACTCCCTTTTTGAAAGCCCCACAAAAAGCAATGTTATACAGCCATAGATTTTTTTTTTTATCCATATCACCCTGCCCCTGCGTGCACTCCAACCCCACCAAACACCATATCAGTGGGGGTTGGGTAGATGCCCCTACACAGACACCTCTGTATGACTCTGTAGTACGGCGGGAAGCACATGGGCGTGCATTGCCTGAACCTCACTTTCCGTCAAGGGAATGACTTTGCGCTGGAGTCTGAGGCCTTTTGAGTTACATGCGTGCTTGCCCCTTCACCGGAATAGATTCCACTCTATTGAGACCCCTGGAGCTTTGGCTGGGATGGTGCTCTGCAAACAAAACACGTTTACATCCATTCATTCCTTTTCACAGTTTGTTGTTTTTTTAACCCCTCTACTCTTCATGGAATTAAACGTGGGCACTAGGGGGCGCAAAGACCGAACGTGTGCAGTGCATTTCTCTTCAACAGTACAGATAAAGATCGACTGTTTGATTCAGGGAGTGCAATCGGCTGAGCGTGTCACTGGACCGGGTCTGTATTGGAAAAGTGGTTCCGAGGCAGTCAGTGGCGGTTTGAGCAACAGTTGTGAACATTCTTCAGCCTTTGCTTTGGGCCAACGGTGTGCGAGAACACAGAAAGGCCACGACGTGACGCCCACACGGGTGCGTCAGCTGTAAGTGTTTGTAGATCTCCAGCACCCCCTAAGGCAGACAGCAGCGCCGTTAGGTGCCGTAGCCTAGAGTCCGATCTAGTCCCTGTGGCAACAGAAATGCAGGGGATGTGAAGGTGAGAAGTGTCCTCGCACTGGGCCAACAATGCAAGAGAGTGAACCAAGCAAGGAAACCAACCCCCCCAAAATGTGCACCCCCAGGTTTGCAGGCAGATTATATTCTGCTTGTTTCTGCAATCGTAACTGGTAAGGGGTATTACGGGGTGGTCGATGAAAACGGGGAGAACACCCACACAGCATCCTGCTTACAGAGAGTTCACTAACATCAGCAAAGCCTTTCTAAGACTTTTCTACACTTTTAAACCACGCCTCAATGATCCACGTGTAAGTGAAGCAGCAACTGCTGGAAATAGAATAAATTCATTGGTGCAGAGTGTGAAATAAGGTGTTTTCAACGGGATGGAAAGAAATGACACATCTTTATACAAACCAGAGAGAACCACTTGTTGTCATGTGTGACCCACAGTTAGAAACCCTATGCAACGTTGCCTGGGAATTACAACAATCCATTCGACAGCACGATGAAAAATTGTGAGAGGCCTTTCCAAATATGCCGTCTTGAATTTCAACAACCAGCCAATCTTAAAAACTTACGGTAAGAAGCAAGTTACATGGACATACACTGGAGAAGTGAACAGCGTCTTGCAAAAACAACATGTGCTTAACTTGCCAACTCAATCATATTTAGGATGCAATTAAGATTCCTCACACTGGGAAAGACTACACAATGAATGGGGAATCCCCCTGTGCTTTAAACAGTGTAGTATACTTGATGATGTGCATGAAATGCCCAGGTAGCAATTATTACGTAGGAGATGGCAGCCAAGCGCCACATAAGTGAATGGATGTCCACCAACAGAGCATCGAGAAACCAAATGAGGACAGTGTTGGGCGAACATTTTGGGGACCCAACCACAGCATCCCAGATATAAAGATTGCAGGTAATTTCAAGACCCATTGGGAAACGAAGACTTATGAATATGAATGCAAATATTATATACACAGAGAGGCAGTGTGGACAGGCACTGCAGCTTCACCAGTCACTATCCTGACTGAAAAACCTTCGCTTTCCCTCAAACACACACAGTTGTTAACATCCTGGCCTCACAACTCACACCCTCTTCTGAGACACTCAACTAACATGTGACTGGCCTTGCTCCAGACCTTCCAGCCTACAGAAACACCGGCCTGATACGTAACTGGCTCAGCCCAAGCCCATCCAACTATCCATAGGGACCAAGTTAAACTGCATATGATTGTATCCAAGTTCTACAGCAATCCATACGCACTGACTAGTGGTCTGAGTAAACTTCCATAACTCTTACTCCACTAGTTGCACACGCACTGCCATCATGCACAGCTGACCCCACCACAACAACATCAAGCTTCACTAATCAAAGTCAGGACATATGACTGCCTCCGCCTAGCCCTACTGCCCATTTTCAATCTTCAACCTAACTTGTCACTGATTCTGACTCTGGCATTCTTTCTGGCTCCAGTTAAGTGTGTGACCAACTCTACCCCACATCTTCTGCATCTATAAAGCACTGGCCTACCATTTTATTAACTGTGCCTGAGACCTTCAATGTGACTGGCTCTACAATTGCCCTGTAGCCTGTCTAGAGAGGCTGACTCACTATGTTACTAACCAAATATTTGTACTGCTTTTCTTCCCGGTGCCTATATCTGCTGATTACATACACATATATTACGAGTTTATTTTTGGTCGTTAGCTTGAAAAAGCTGTTTTCTTCGGAGTGCATCTAGTAATGAGCACTGGTTGGAATAAGAATGTTTATGTTTCATTTACCATCCATTTGAACTTTTTAAATAAAACACAGGAAAATGGTGCGGACCAATGGATTCATGCATTTCTGCACCTGCAGCGTTAACAGCATCATTTAGGATTTACTGCATCTGCCACATAAATTGACAAATATTTTGCCATGTCATTTGTAGATTTGACAACAAAATGTTTTTAACTTGAAGAGATGAAAATAATATCGACAGAAACGAATCCCATAATCTGTATTTTCTGCTGCATAATTATATAAATTTACATTTAGTTTGGTCCTCCATGTCACATAACCCTGTAAGTCCTGACTGTGAAAGCTCTGCTGAGTGAATTGAGCTGTCATTAGGACGATGAAACCCTTATTTCACAGCGAACCATGTAATACTGCGTTTTACGCCACTGTGGTGTGTGCAATAAAAACACCCAACAGTAACAAAGTACCAGGTGACTAGCAGTTCGAGAGCCAGGCCTTTCCAACCCTTCCAGTTCAGAGCACAGCCAAACCACAGCTGATCCAGGATTGCCTAAAACAGAACCGTTCATAAACACCTTAAAAATGGTAAATGGACATCACGGCAAGTCAATTGAAGACTAAACGTCTGCCACAGAATGTAGGTTATGCACACCTATGACCAGGGATCCCGACACAGTGGATCAAAATGCCCACTGAGAACTTGGATGTGTAAATAAGATAGATGGAAGAGATCAACTGACTCAAGTCAGTGTGGGCAAGCTCACTGTCCAGCTCACACATATATATATATTACGAAACAATAGTAATGCCGGACTACTACTCAGCACACAGTAATTGATAAAAGTTTATCCGATATTCTGCCTCACATTGTAAATGGACTCAACGTCTGCATATAATGCTATCTGCAAACCCAATAGCCCAGCTGCTGATGGCTGAGCTGTGAAAGGCATTCATTTGACATCTGTTCCACAAACAATAAATCAGCAAACAGTTGGTGGCATCACAAGCATGGCTTTCTGCCAGAGCAGTGCGTCATAAGTGACCTGACATGGCTGAAGAAGACAGAGGAAAAACAAGCATTGGCAATGCCAACAGGCCTGTAACATGCCAACGCATGTTCCTGCAAACAAAAGCATACACAAATGCTGTCTGTGTGTGCTGCATGCACTTATGCTATTCAGCACGTTAAAGCCAGGCCTACTGGTTTTGTCAGTACTCATAGCTATATTTACAGAATGCTTGTCAGAAATAAAGAACTGAATGAGAAACACAGTGTGATGCTTGGGAGTAGTTTTCCGATATAAATTAGTCCAACATGCATTCCAATGGTGCACTTCCCGGAAAGCGGAAAGATGATCCTAACAGACAATACCATGAGGTGCGAGGCTGATACTCCTCTGGCTGGAGCGAAAGCCGTTTGGTGTCTTCCAAAAATTAGAAAGAACAGGTCATACAGTAAGCTATGCTTCCAAGGGGAACGTAAAAGCAGAAAAAAAGCAGACAGGCCCAAAAGTATCGTGTGTTTGCCCATGTAATATATTTACAATGCACGCGAGACACAGGTACTGATTCGCTGAAAAGAGGAAACTGACGAGAACACACCCACGGGCAGTTAAAGGGGCACAGCATGTATGACACTTACATATGTGCTACAAGGGCTAAAGCTAAGCGCAACCGCTATTTCAGCAGTTTCCAGTGGCAGGGATGTAGGTAATCTTGGGCCGAATTTTAATTATGCCGGAGTCATCAGCAATTAGGTGTTACTCTTTTGATGCAAAATTATTGACAATCATGTAATTTGGCACAAAAGTCCTACCGCAGGAGCACAGGAACAAAGTTAGCGTGTACAAGTGGGTGCTGGCTGTTGCTGTTTGTGTTCTGTCGCATTTAAAGCTATTTTCTTAGAACAAAATGCATCCTCTGGTCCATTTTGGACGCGAGGGTGATGCAGCGGTAAAACAATTGTTGAACGTTCCATGTGTTATACTGTGTAATTCAGCGAAATTATGCTACAGCAAATTGCGCAAATTAAGCCCACCGCTGGATATGGGACTGAAAGAGGCCAGGACGCAAGTGTAGAAATACATATCTTATTATGTCAAGACACTACTGAGGTTTCTGCGTGTAGTATAAACACCGACGTGCCAGGGATTAAATCTGCAGTTTTTAGTGCATCTATCTATGGACACACACTAAGGTGCGGCCGGTGAGGCAGGACCGTGATTGGTCCCGGAGAAGTGAACGCTCTGTTGATTCCATTGCAATGCACCGCCCGTGGGCAGCTCGTCTTCTTTCACTCCAGTGTATGTTCATGGTAAAGGTAAGTTCACGCTTCCTACCCCTCTCTCTCTTCACCTCATCAACAGAGCGTCAGTATATTTCAAAACTTTGCAACTATAGACTCACTAAAACATGATTAAGTCATTGCACGAGGACGAGCAAACAGGGCATCCGGGAGTCAAGGATGCCCCAACCTCTGGAGTACCCTTCCAGAATGTCCCTCCTTCTGTGGTGCACAGATGTCCTTGGGCATCTCCAGGGAGGCCTCCTCAGCGAACCGAAAGCAGTGCAGCCTGGCCTACCCTAGTCACCAGACTGTTGGTGGCCTCAGGTGACATCCAGAGCATGCCCAGACCTGGGTCCCCAGCTTCTCCCAATGACGAGCCCCAATCAGGGTGAAGCCGGTTCTGGGTTGCGTGTTCCCATTCAGGGAGGACCTGGTCTGGCAATGTAGGCTGGACTGTTTCTGCTGGAACCGGGTAGAGACTGATTTCCATATAGCTGGGTCCAAACTGAGGTGGCATGGTGTGCAAAAGACGATGGGTTGGACTGCTATCCCAGGTGACCGTCAGTGGTTAGACTTATTGTAAGCATTTATTCCATTACCTTTTGTGTGTTTGATATGCAGAGTTCCATCAAGGTCTGATGTCATGCATGGACTGCTGGCCCTCCCATACACCCTCTGCGGCCTTCCCATACACCGACAACACAAGAAAATTAGCAGTCTGTAGGAAAGTGCCCCTTTGGCATGGTCCCCCCCACACACCTTTTGCCTGATATATGATGCTAACGTGACTGAGTGTGTGCTGAGAGCCTGCTAACCAGACCCCAGCACCTGTGTTCTTTCCCTAAACTGTTCCATTGCTTCCACAGTTGGCACAACCTGGTACACAGCTAAGTCCCTTGTAAAAGGTACCAGTGGTACCAAGGGCCCTGTGGCCAGGAAGGGTCCCTAAGGGCTGCAGCATGTATTGTGCCACCCTAAGGGACCCTTCACCAAACACATGCACACTGCCACTGCAGACTGTGTGTGCTGGTGGGGAGAAAACAGTAAAGTCGACATGGCACCCCTCTCTAGGTGCCATGCCCACAAACCCCTGCCTGTGGCATAGATAAGGCACCCCTCTAGCAGGCCTTACAGCCCTCAGGCAGGGTGCACTATATTACTGGTGAGGGCATAGCTGAATGAGCAATATGCCCCTACAGTGCCTAAGTCCATTATTAGACATCGTAAGTGCAGTGTGGCCATATTCAGTACATGGGCTGGAAGTTTGTCATTACGAACTCCACAGCTCAATAATGGCTTCACTGAAGACTGGGAGGTTTGATATCAAACTTCTCAGCTCAATAAACCCTCACTGATGCCAGTGTTGGATTAATAAACAAAATGCACACAGAGATGCCCCCTGTATTTCACCCAACCCCTTAGTGTAAAGCTGAACGGTGTGTGCCAGCCTGCCATCAACAGACAAGTTTCTGACCCCATGGGGTGAGAGCCTTTGTGCTCTCTGGGGTTAGGAATAAAGCCTGCCCTGGGCTGGGGTGCCTCACACCTACCCCCTGCAGGAACTGCAACCCTAGGCAGTGAGCCTCAAAGGCACCTACCTCATGTTAAACTGCCCCAGGGCACTCCTGCTAGTGGAAGATGTCCGTCCCCCCCGACCAAGACCCACTTTGGCGGCAGGTCCGGTGGGAAAATTAGTAAACTCCAGGAGGTGTGCCCACCCCAGCAAGGAGCAACTCTAGGATGCCCATAAACGAGGTGAACCCCTCCTGGCAAAATCCTATATCTTGCTTTGGTGGACATTTGCTTTGGAATAGGATTAGGAATGTGTCCCCCTCCCCAAAGGGAGTGGGCACAGAAAGGTTGTAGGCATCCTCAGAGACAGTAGCCATTTGCTACTGCCCTCAGACTCTTGTAACACCCCTAAATCTAGTATTTAGCGGTACCCCTGAACCTTGCACTTTAGATTCCTGGTGACCTGACTAGAAGAAGAACTGAAGAACCAGCAGAGAAGACTCCAGACGACAACTGACTTTGCCCCAGCCTTACCGGCCTGTCTGCAGCTTCAAGAATCCTGCACCAAGAACATGACTCGTCCTGCAGGACCAGTGACTTCTACCACCCCCCAGAGAACTGCCTGCCTACCCAAGGACCAAGATCCCCCAAGGACAGTGGCTCTGTCCACAAAGAAACCTCCAAGAAGGACGCCAGAGCCACCACGGATCAGTAAGTCCTGCCCATGGCCTGTGTTCAGGTGGCCCACCAGTGCCGAGAAGTTCTCCAGGCGATTCTGACCTCGAGTCCACCCTGAGTTGACCCCTCCTGACCTACACGACGAGGCCTGCAGCCTAAATCCAGAGGACCTCTCTGACTGAGACTGGCTCCGGTATAGACTTCCCGATGCCTAAAGGTACCCCTTCACCCACAGCCCCCTGGCCTTGGGGAACCCAACTGATGGCCCAGCAGCATACAGTAGTCTCTATACTTACCTGTGCAGCAGTTGGTTTCCTTCAATCAACTCCTTGGACAACACCTAATGCTGTGTTTGCGCCCTGCATCTGGCCGCCCCTGTGCCACTGCGGGTGTGTGTTTGGTGCTGACCTGCACCTCCCAGACTGCACTCTGGCCCCAGGAGGCGGCCATTTCCGTGCCACAGCTGCTCACACTCGTCATCAACGAGCGCTATAAAGCACCTAGGAGCACTCCGTAGCGCCCAGGCCCATCCACACCTGTCAGCGGCCGGAAGAGGCTGGGCTGGGCCACCACTCTGACATCTGGCAAAAGCAGGGTGAGTGCTAACCTCAAATATCCCTATCAAATTGTAGCTGGAGGGGGTTTTCTGACTCACCCTCACAAAGCTGTAACTGTCTAGCGCTTGAGAAGTGCATTGAGTGGAAAACGGCTGCTGGATAATTTTGCAGGATGGGCAGGAAAAGGACTCTGCAGAAGGGTAAAGAATCATAAGGGGGCCACCAAATTCAACTTTAGACTCTCTTCTAGCCCGAGCGGTTGGGGTAGTCTCAAAGGAGATAGATTTGGCAGAAAGACGCCTTTCATTGGAAATGATTGACTGGCAGCGAGCATCAGCCAATTATGAGGTTTATGAGCTTTCTGATAATGAAGACGGTCGGCCTGTGGTACACCAGGTAGAATTGCTTAAATCACCCCTAGCAGCAGCTAGAAATAATGTTGTGGAGGAACCCCCACACTACTTTGTAGTGTACTACTTTGTCTGACTCCCCTCCTGACTCCACTCAAGAGGAGAAAACCTCAGAAGAAACCTGGGAGAAAACCCAAAGTGGCACTTTTTAAAAATCTGAACTGCTCTGGTACCCAGGAAGGTACTCTCGACAGTCAGTGTCAAGTCCCAGGCTTTGAGAATCTCTTGGTAAAATTCAAGGATATGGTTGAGGCATGCCTTTTGCCAGTAAAGGAGAAATTGCAGGCCTTGGAAGCAACAGTTTCCCTGTTGAATTTGGGGGTTGGGGGAGGGGTGGGGGGGGCAGTACAGCACCAAAAATGTGTAGGACTTTGGATCCTGAATGTTATGGCCCCATCCCTGAAAAGGAAACCCCGCTGGACGAAAACCCAGCAATTGTGGAAAGTGTTACCCAGCAGCCCCTGCACCATCCAAATACAGGGATCCTTGTAAAGCATGTAAAGATGGCCTGGGTGAATTTGTGTAGAACTGCAGGGGAATCTAGTTGAAATGGTATTAGAGGGAGAGCCAGGAACCGGACTGGAGAGAATGCAGTGACGATGCAAGAGTGGAAGAAGGGTCAAAATTTGCACTGTTGTAATGGTCTCCCACTCGCCCATTTGGAGTTTCCATCTGACTGTGTCCCCTATGTGGTAATACTTACAAATGTTCCACTGTTAGATCCGGGTGTAAACGAATCCACTAAACAGCTAAAGAGCAAGATAGGATAATGGTTGAGTAAAAACTGTAATTTTAAGTGCAAGGACATTATGGATGTTTTATTTGTTAGTAGGATTGGGTGGGTGGGCACCCTGGAAAAGGAAGGACAAGGGGACTGTATTATAGTGAACTGTAGATACCCAGGTCTAGCCCAACGTCTGCTCTTGTCACAATACACTGATCCCCAGGCAAGTGAAAAGATTGGTATGGCCCATTTAGGCTTCCTTTATTGGCACACAAGGCCCTTAGATGGCTTCCGAGGCATGGGCCTTCCCAAACTGCAGGAGGGTCAGCAACCACTTAGAGTGGATAATAGATTTATTGTACTCTCGGACCTGGAGGAGAATGATTGACGGTATGAGCTGGTGCATCTGTTAACGCAGGAGGTAAAAGATAAGGTAGTTTCATGGCTGTCGCCTATTACAACCCCAGGTTTGGAAGGCTTGGGTAAGGTGTCTTCCCTGACTTGGCTAATCTCTTAGAATGTGGCAGGTTATGGCTCTAAGCTGCAAAATGGGCAATGGGTAAAGTTTATTTCAGGCTATGATTTTATTTTACTTCAGGAAACCTGTCAGAAGGTGCCACGGAATGGGATGGATTCCAAAGGTTTGCCGTTCCGGCAGAACGGATGCCTGGTTGTTGCCCAAAAGGGGTTTTAGTCACCCTGGTTCGCATCTCTAAGATTGCTAGAGTGTATCAGATTAATTGTAGGCATCAGGGCCTCCTCATCATTTGAGTGGTTTTCCCAAATAAGTATAACGTTGTTTTGGTAAATTTCTACAATGCAGTATGGGATTTTGGTTGCCAAATCAGAGTCCTTTTCTTAGCGTTGCAGATACTGTGGGGAAGATTGGAGGCCTGTGGTACGGAATTCCATGCAACTGTATCTGGAAACTTTAATGTAAAGCTAGGGGGGTATTATACTGTTGAGAATCCCTCTAAGTGAGATTATGGTGTCCCTGCACCTGAGGATATACAGAATGCAAGGGGAAGGTCCCTTATTAAGGGGTTACAGAGCCTGGGTTTGCAGAATACTTTTGCCTAGAATCTGCATGTGAAAATCAGGTACCAATTTTTGTGGGGAGAGGGGCTGGGTCGATAATTGACTATACCTTTGTGTCCCCGTCAGTGAGAAATCTGGTCCAGCATGGAGAGGTGAAAAGGCAGCACTTTAGTGATCACAACCCCCTCACGGTCTCCGACATGCCACATGTGCACATCGATGATTGGTGGGCCGGTAGGTTTGAGAATAAAGGATCAGGGCAGGAGAATTGGTTGGAGACCGGTAGTGAAGAGGGGTGGTGAGCCAAAATTTAAATCTGATAACAGGGATTATTTTGGTTGAATCCCCCTCACCTGGCGAAGTGATTGATGCGGCGAATAAAGTAAATGACGCCATCAAGGAATTCATGACCAAAAAATAAGAGACCATTCCTAAGCATCAGGGAGGATGATTTATGTTATGTGGCAAGAAAAACCCTGACGAGGGCATTGAAGGCACAGCCCAGGGATAAGGCCTATGTGAGTAGTGTACAGGCTCAGTATAAATCTGCTCTGAAGGAAAGAAAACAGCATCTCAAGGATCAGGCTTGGGAGGATTTGGAGTGTGCGTCACGCACTAAAAGCTCAAGCCTGTTCTGGTAGATAGTTAACAGGGGTACTTTTAAGACTGAAACATCAGAAAGGCTGGGCTGCAATATTCCTCGACGTGTGGGTGAGTCATTTTTGAAGGGTTTTCCTGGGAGGAACCCAAGGGGAGGAAATGGATGAGCTGGCAGGTCATACTCAAATTTGGCCATTTGATTTACACTTGATGAGATGTTGGCAGCTATGCAGGATAGCTCAAGCCACAAAGCACCAGGCCATGATGCAATCCCAATGGACCTATATAAAAGTGATCCTCAGTTGTGGGCACCTATGATGCTAAAAGTCTTAAATGCTGCAACGAGTGCAGGAATCCCTTCCTCCTGGAAATCTGCGTATATCGTCCCTGTCTTCAAAAAGGGAAACTGGAGTGATCCCAAATCCTAGCGCCCTATCTCACTCTTAGACTCCTCGGTGAAAATATTCCGACAAATTATTTTACGGCGTATTGAGGAATGGATGAGAGAGCATGATGTGCTGAGTAAGGTGCAGTATGGTTTTAGGGAAGGGCTAGGGACTCAGGAGCAATGTTTGAATTTGCTCATGTTGATTGGTAAATACAAGCAGGCGAAGAAGGGTACCCTGTATCTTACGTTTATGGATCTTAGCTGTGCTTTTGACAAAGTAAACTGCAGCACGTTATGGGAACATTTAACCTCGATAGGTTTGGAGCCCCTAATTGTGGAATTGCTCAAATACTTATACACAGAGACAAATGCAACCGTGAGATATGGGACTCATGGGGAATGTACGGAACATTTTAATTTTAAAAGAGGTGTGAGACAGGGGTGTGTTTTGGCCCCCACCCTATTTCTTTTAAACACAAATGGTTTGCACAATTATTTGGTGGAAAGATGTAAGGATGCTCCTATAATAAATGGTAAGAGTTTGCCAGCCCTGATATATGCGGATGATGCAGTGCTTATGGCCCGTGCTATGAGCGGTCTCCACGAGATGTTTAAGGCGTATGGTGATTTTATGTCTGATTTAGACTTAGATATTAACAGCTGTAAGTCCTAATTTATGGTCTGTGGCAAGCCACTGAGAAAAAAGGGTGGTTTGAAGATCAACGACCAAATCATCACCTGTGTGCAGGAATTTCCTTATCTCGGGGTAACTTTTGATGAAAAAGGAACATGGAACCCCTGCAAGGCGATGTGCGCGTTTTAAGGCCACCCTAGGAGCTACTTTTGAGTTTGCCGTAAGAGTGGGAAATAAACCTATTCAGACTCTGTTTGAGGTGTATAGACGTAAATGCCTCGTGGTTCTTATGTATGGGGCACCACTCTGGGGCTTTCGGGTAGCACGGCCCCCCAGACAGAGGAAAATCGCTTCTGCAGAAGGTTTTTGGGCATGGGGCAAAATATCTTTGGGTTTCGCCTACACGAGGAATTGAATTTGGAGTTTGTGGAGGATGAGATTAAGATTGCGCCCCGTATGCTATGGATTTCCATCTGGTCAAATGATTGTGCCTCCCCAAATAGGGAAATGTTGCATGACTGTTTGGCATGTGATCAAGCTCTGGATATCCCCTGGTTGGCATATATAAAAGAGGTCGCCACATCCATTGGTCACCCAGAAATGTTTTATGCCCCACAATGTTTAATACGCACCAATAAATGATGGGCAAAGGAGATTTTTTTTTAATTCTGTGAGCAAAAAGGGAGGCAGAGGTACTAAGGAAACCAATGGTGAGGGATTCCTTAATGCCAAAGGGGCAGGTGGATCCGGAGCTGTATCTTTTGATGGTACAAATGTGTGGGAAAGGTCACTTATTATTCGCTTCCAATTAGGAGTAATTAGAAGTAATTTGTGCTTTCCGCTTGGCCAGTACAATTTGAAATCCACACAAACTTGCCCATGTGATGGGGTGCCCTTACAGTCTTTAATACTTTTTACCATGTTTTGTGATTTTTATGCACCGTTTAGACAAAGATTTTGACTCCCCTTACTGAGAAAAAAGGATTTCGTGCAGTACCGCCCAGCCTATTTGTGGTTGCGTATGATCCCAGATGCGTTGTTGTGTCAGGGGGTGGGGTCCTTCTTAAAAGGAGCTATGAGTTGGCGGAACAGCGTAAATTCTTTTTAATTATTAAATATTTTTATTTTTCGAATTTCGACTATAAATAAAATTGGAAGCTTTTAAGATTTTAAATAAGTGAGCTTTTATTCTTTTTAAATGTTGTGTATTTTATATGTTACGTATTTATGTGATTTATAGTTAATATTATATAACTAAAAAAATAATTGATTGAGCTCACCTTATTGGTAACAATGTAACACAGAAACACAGCAATAAGCATCTTCAAAGATGACTAGTCAACCTGTGCAGGAACCCGAATCGCCATATTTTTTGTTTCTCTTCATCCGTTTGAGCTAGAAACAATTTTTTTGGGTTAAAATCTGCAGATTTTGCAGCAGCTAGTGGATTACGTGGCAAATCCATAACTATGCGAAAACCGCGCTGCAGCAGAATCGCACAAATCCAATGGCCCTGGTTAAAGGTAAGCCGGGCTCTTGCGCTTTCATCTATAATTTTCCCTTCTTTTTTCTTTCTTTTGACCCAGCTCTATGTTCCCCTCATCTCGCCCTGCTATTCAGTCTTTCTATCTCCAGCCTTTCTTTTTCCTCCGAACAAAAATCACAAGTTGCTTTTTTGCAAAGCGCATATGGATTGATCTGCCAAGAAGCACCCACTTTGAACAATCTGGGATTCATATCCGAATTTTTCAGTACAGTCTTGTTAATTGCTCTAGCACATCTCCCTGTAATGCTCACCTCTCCACCAAAGAATACACATTCAAGGTAACAGTTTGGGAATCCTTTCACATGAGGCTTTTGGGTAAGTGTCAAGGACTCCCCAGTTCTTATTTAAGTTCTGTAATTCCAGTGACATTTTAACAATATTTCCCAATAGCTAAAGTAATAACCTTTTACACTCTGGCGCCACAAAGACGTGTTTTGTAGCATACACATGTATTCCTTTAGCAAATGTTTTCCTAATATGAGTATCATTTAAACCATGGGTACTCGCAAACATTTTCCCAGGGGCCAAAAAGTTTGGTCTGTTACGTGCCTGGGGGCCGCATTGATGTCAGGGCAGTGGCGGTCAGGTGGGGTGGCTGAGGGAATTGGTGGCAAGGTAGGTGTAGGAGAAGCAAATGATATACATCTAGTGGCTGAAAAAAACAATGGGAAACCAGAAAACCTGTAATTAATCCCGGCTTACCCACTTTTCCAAATTGTGTGATCCTAGGCAATTGTTTAGTCTCACTTTCCCTCCTTTTTCTGCATTATCACATTTAAGATGACCTCGAAATACATGATTCCTGGTGTCCACTGCACAAAACCTGCTTCTATGTTTGATTTATTACACTATATTTTTGTTCATGTATGATAGGAACCCAGGCCACCCATAAAGTAAAGTGCACATACCAAGTGACTTGCCTCTTTAATTTACTATTGTTGGTGTTCTCAGGGTAAGGAAAAGAATTTATGTTTCCAAATTTATGTTTGAAAACTATCACTTTTAAATGAATGCATCTCAATGCACTGATAAAATAAATTGTACTAAGGCGAAAAGGTTCTGCATGTTAACTAAATACACTTTTTAATTTTGAAGAGACTGTCTTAGTTTTACACTTCTGCTGCAATATGTAAGGCATTTCTAAAGTTAAGTGAAGGAGTCCCTAGTTACTTACTTTCTTTAACACCAAATAAGTTTGAAATAAATGATTGTGTGTCTATTTAATATTTTTATTGTTAATGCGGAGTCGAGCAAACAGCTACCTAGTGCGTCTGTTGCCCAAGGGGCCGCATGTAAAGGCCAGAGGGGCCGCATGAGGCCCGCGGGCTGTACTTTGAGTATCCATGATTTAAACTAAGTAAGTGCTTCTTTGTTAGGTGAACATGTAACAAACTTAATCCGGAGCGCTCTGTTTCCCATGTCCTTGCTCATCAAGACGGATATTTAAATTTCTTGGCATTCTGGGATCTGCAGTCTAGTTTATGAGAACTACCATTACAACAATGCCAAGAATAGGTTAGGACTGTATGAGCTCCTAAAGCAGGGTTCATGGAAACTTAACCTATCTTAATATTTACAGCCTGGCTCTGAGGTGTATTCTTTGTTAATTGATTAGGGTATATGCCTTTTTGTCTAGTGGTTATTGGCTGCCATCTACAACTTCGGGGCTCTAACCTTCTTTGCAGATACCTTTTTGGTACATATCTGCCTTTTGTCAGTGGAATGGAATTCTGAAAAGAAAATCTAACCTATCAATTAACCCAGTTGCGGATGAACCATTCATATTGGTTGTTGAGCTACCTGTTCTTGCATCGTAAAGGCTAACAGCACAGTTTCTGGCAGATCAGGGCACGATTAACAAACTGAAAGGCTGCTATCACTTTGCTAATCCAGAACTGAACTGGTCCATGAACCCCCAACATGAAATATTGGCAGGCCCAATATACGTTTGATAGAAACCATAAGGGCACTATGAACTGGACACAAAACCTGACAAGCACCAGTACTCATTCACTAAAATGATTGAGGGTACGAAAGTGACGTCACGTGAGTTTTGGTCAGATGACGTTACAAGTGCTGTCACAGGAAATGGCACCACAGGCAGGGTCTAGAAACCAGCACATTCAGACGATAATTACTGAAATAACTTCAAAATATCTCCTAGGAACTTAGAACTGTTTCAGTCCAAACCCTAAAACTGTTTCAACACGTCAGTGTCAGTTTCTCAGATGCAATGCCGATATTTTCAGACAAGGTTCTTGACTGGATGTATGATAGTACCAGAAACACAACTGCAATGAACCTTACAGAGGATTCTAACAGCAGGTGGAATATGTCTTCTGACTCGATCACCATTAAACTTGTGTCCTTTTACTCAACCAATGACCTTCTTCAAAGATATAGTAAGCCTAGCTGTAGTAAAGGATCCATACTTCATCATCATCAAACAAGACAGAATCCAAACTCTGGGCCCTCTCAATGTGGACTCATTCAATCACTTCTTGATCAATACGTCATTTCTACCCTAACCAGTTACTAAAGCTCAAAGCAAAATACCGTTTCTGCTTGGCTGTGACTTTGGACTCCTAGACAGGGACTATCTGATCTCCTTGATCTCATCCTCCTTCATCCAACCACTACAACTCCTGCTTTAAAGCCACAGTTCATGATCTCACTCTCTCCGGGAAAACCAGCACCAACACCAAACTGTCCAAATGGTTCTTACGCAGTACATCTCAAAGAAGCTTGTCTGAATGCCCAAGTAAACTTCTCTATGACGAATCCAAGAAACAGTTTGACATTATCCATTCTCAGTCTAATACCTCCTATCCTCTAGTGCGGATGCTTCCAGAAACAACAAATGTTCTTAATTCTTTCTTTGGCAATAGCAACAAAGACAGAAAGATGGCAGAAACCTCTAAAATTCGTTCTCCTGTTTCCCCATTACTTTCTTACACAACGCCGATTTCCCCTAGGAGTTTGTTTTTCCCGTTGCTGAAACATGTTATCTGGGGTCTCAGATATAAAACTTTCATGGTATTTTCACGACCCAAGCCCCCCTTCTATTGTGAAAGACCTTGTTCTAGTTTTTCTTCCCTTAGCGGTTTGCCCATGCCTGTTGCTCTCTTTAGAATGTGGTATCAAACTGCCCTAAAGCTGCACATCAAACATCTCCTTTAAAAAAACACTAACCTCAAAGTTTGGTCGGCCTCAAAATTCGGTCTCCCGTTTTTTTTTTTTTTACCAAGGTCATTGTGAAATGTCTGTGCTCTAAATTATTAACCATATCCAAAAAAACAACTTTTTAGGCATGTTTCAACCTCGTTTCAAAGGAGGCCCCAGTACAGAATTGGTTCAATTTATGGAAATCGATATCCTTTGCACCTTTGATCAAGGTCACTGTGTCTTCCTGGACACTTTCTGTAAACTGGATGGAGGAAACTGACATGAAATGGTTTCATTCTTATCTTTTAGGGTGGTCCCAACTAATGAAAATTATCTTCTTTGAACCCACCCTAATCTCTTGCAGTGTCCCTCAGGATTCGACCTTGTCACACATCCGATTCCATCTTCATATTGATCTACTGGGTGATCTCTTTAAAGTTCTTGGCATTTCCTTACATCAGTATGCTGGTGATGCCGAAGTAACTCTTAAGCTGGACTCTCCTGAATCCATCTCCTGGAGCCAATCTTTTTTTATTGCATACACAAAAACATGCAACAAAAACACCTCTCTGGAAATCCTTCCCTAAAAGCGCTCCCAAAATCTTGAAAACGACCCCTCTTCATTTTAAAGGTACTTCTTCCTTTCAAATGTTTAAATTACTCAGAAGCAATCTGCTACCTACACTGAAGAATCTAGAGTACCTTTCAGTGCCGCTCTATGTGCTCTAACCTCTACCTGGGCCCACTGTTATGACTTCCTTCTCTCTCTTAAAGCTATTTCCTCAATCAGAATGCGTCCACTCTTTGGTTAGGATATAAGAGGCGTCTTTTATAATTCTACAACTACTTTCTATTCACTTTCCCTTCAACCCTGCTAGACTTTCCTAATCAGTGTGTAGTCATAATTTATATCTGTATTACATCAATGTCAATTTGTTATTGTTTCTGTCTAATGCCTAATGTCTAAGGCAGTTGATTTGCCTCAAAAAGTCAGTAATACAATTATCGAAGTTACCTACCCACTCTCCTCAGCATTATGCAACCCTTCTTGCACTTTATTATGCTTATGTTTCTATACTTGTTCGTTTTACCCCTGGTTTTATAGCACTGATACCTCATCCAGTCATTGGCAGTTTGACTTACAGTGCTCTTGTATTTTTATATACCGCAAACTAGGCCTAAGGGTGTTATATCAGTTAAAATAAAAATCAGGAGCTACATGCTTGTAGACAGGAGAGGTCAGTTGATTTGCCCAGAATCACATGATGTTGACCTGAAGCCTGGATTCAAATTTGGTTCCCTGGTTCCAAGGCCGGCAGCTCTAGCCACTAAACCACATCTTTTGCATGCCGCATATTATACTTACATCTAGAGGTGAATAAGCCAACAAATTAACAGGGTGAGCCAAGCCAAGGGTCAGCCTTTCTCTAAGAGTCCGTGCAACAACCCGGCCCCAAAAGAAGAAGGCATATAAATCATGCTACAATGTTCCAATAAAAATATGAACACACTACACAGAATTCAAAAAAGTGCACTTTAACACGCAGAAGGAAGTGTTTCAGCTTAGCACAGCAGATTATTAACAAGCATTGGCAAAGCCAATAGGTCTCATTTATGGGCGAGCTATTGCCTTTGGCAATTGGTGGGGGTGGTGAACAGGAGGGCAGGTGGCGGTGTTAGAAACTAGCGGCCCACATTCTTCGCTGCTGCAGTGCTGAGGGCGTGGAATGGATGGGGCAGAGTGGCTCAGTAAATGTTCTCAGAGCACCTGGGGCCGCTGCTCATCCAAAGCAAACTTGCCTTCAATGCCTGAGGACCCTATCACTACGCACTACAGATTGCACAGGGGATGGAACGCATCACGGCCGTGCCCTTGTAGAATCAGGCACACCCATAAAGATAATGAAAGGCACATGAACTTTTGCCTGACTTTAATGTGGAAGATGTTCATCGCAGGTATTCTTTGTACTATACAGTAACTGAGAGGGATGTGGTGGAACCGCCAGAACTGCCGACTTTGGAGCTGGGGAACCAGGTTCGAGTCTTGGAATGACATGGAAATGGTTTATTGTAGAAAACCTGTTACCTCAAAGTGATTAGGGGAGGCACAGATGCAAAACCCAGAGATGGGTAAAATGGTACACTTATGATCTTAAAGTTAACACTGGTAGTAGTTTTGTAATGTAAACTTAGATTAGTGCGGTAGAGCTATGAACATAAATGGAATGGACGGGACACTGGAGACCTAGAAATGGTACAGTGACACAGAGATGGTAAAGGTTAGCAAGCCTGTGAACCATATATGCTAAAGGATTTTCTGCCTGTAAAAGGCATACGGTCATACACCTGTTTTCTAAAAATTGTACATGGTGCATCTTTACTTCTAAACCGCACACCTAGGAACATGAGCGCCTGAGGGTGACGACCAGATGACTCCACGGCAATGTGGCACAATGTAGCCCTTCCTAGATGTCATTTTACGAAACACTCTTTTTCAGGTTTCTTAGATAAACTGGTTCAATTCAACTGAATTAAGATTATGTCTCCCAGGTTGTACTTGTTTGTTAAATGCTAGCCCAAGGTCAGTTACTTACTGGTGATGAATTTCCAAATTCATAAATATCTAGGTGTTGAAATGAAAAGTGCACGTCTTTCATTGCAAGACAAGGACAAATGACAAAGCAGTTCGATATTACTTGTATTTCTTATATACACACACACACACTCCCCCCAGTGTCCATGTTTTATTTCCAGAGCACCATCACGGACACTGTCAAGTCAGCCAACTCTAGGTGCATGTGGCTATCAATGTCTGTGGTATTTGTTCCCACTGTGGAATGTGGCAGCGTCTTTGATGGGCCTTGACTGCCCAGGGCCTCCATTCAACCTATGACACCTTCAACAAGTTCTGGATGTTTAACCAATGTACCTTTCACGCTTTTAGTTTTGAACACTACTAACAATGTTAAACCCAAATTACAGAATGTAATGTAAAATTAACTGTTAAAGTCAGTGCTGGCTGAAGGTCTCACACATGCTATGAGGACTCTTTGCAGTTAGAAAAGTGGTGGACCCGTAATTCTCAAGACATAGTCGAGGATTAGCTTGTGCTCCTAAGTGGAATTCGTGGCTAGGCATGCTTGCTTCTGTCTAGTGCAATATCCGTGACAGATCTACCACTTCAAAAATCACCCCCCCCCATACACAAACTTTAGGAGGGTGCACAGAATGTACGACCTGGAACGCATTTTCCAATGTGTGAAGTGACTGCATCTTTAGTTGAAAAGAGGTGTGTGACCTCTGTATGACAGACACAACCTGCCGCACTCCTGATGTCGATGCATTAAGTTGGGTAATAGTAACGCATGTTATTCACACTGCCACCAACCAGCAGTGCAGAAGTACCACCAACTCTCTATGTTGACTGTCTCAAACGGCCGCGCACAACTGCACAAACACATATTGTTATTGCAATTCCCTCTCTCTTCTCCAGACATAGAACCTGGAATTTCACATTGCCTGTTCTTTCTTATGAGGTGACTTCATTAAATTCGCAAGTTTCATGACTCTGATTTCTGCCGATCTCACTGTAACAGACAGCAGCTTCGTAGCACTACAATTAAAATCCATTACTGCACCCAACTTAATGTTGCACAGCTTGTGGACATTAGAAGCATGAACGTACGAATCTCTGGGTGTAGAAAGACTGATAGGCATGTTTCACAGAGATGCCTGCAACAGGCACATTATTCTACTAAGCTGTCTTAAATTGAGGACCCTATCACTGCACTACAAACCACGCAAGGGATGGGCCGCGCAAGGGATGGGCCGCGTCATGGTGTTGCCAGACTAGGATCAGGCACAAGTTACTAACATATGGGGAGAGCCCCTCTGCAAGGAGGAGGCACTTCACCCATAAGCATAATGAAAGGCACGTGACCATTTGCCTGACTTCAATATGGAATATGTTCACAAGGCATTCTATGTTCAGTATGAGTAGGGAGAGGATGTGACGTAACAGTCAGAACTGACGACTTTGGGGCTGGGGAACCAAGATCAAGTCTCAGCGTCAGGACATCATCCTGTGATTCTGAGCAAATCAATTAATCTCCCCATGCCTACCAAAAAAAAAAAAATGATTGTGACCTTGTGTAACGTAACTGACACTCTAATGCCTTTGGGTCGAGTTTTCAGTATGTAAAACTGCAAAACAACAACAAGCGGACCTGATTGCATTGGACATGAAGGCACACAAAGGACTAATGTAACAAGGAGGTGGGAGGGAGGAATGCTATATTGAAATGTAAGCAGCTAGGCATCAAAGCTGAACACAGGCATACAGTAGGACAAGTAGGAACCAAAGAAAGAAGATACATTACTTACCTGTAACTGTGGTTCTCCAGTATTGGTATCTTTCATAGATTCACATGCTTGAATCATTCCCCGTCGTCGAAGTGGGAGTCCCACAGGAAATAGAAAGCAGTAGAATAAAATACATTTTTTATTTTTTTCATTGCAGTCAATGGTAAAATACATTTCCTTTCATAGCTTATCAGCCTCATTAGAAAAGACACAAAGGGGGTTATTCTAACTTTGGAGGAGTGTTAATCCGTCCCAAAAGTGACGGTAAAGTGACGGATATACCACCAGCCGTATTACGAGTTCCATAGGATATAATGGACTCGTAATACGGCTGGTGGTAAATCCGTCACTTTTCCGTCACTTTTGGGACGGATTAACACCTCCTCCAAAGTTAGAATAACCCCCAAAGTCAAGCCAGGTGAGACCACCCTCTAGAACCCTCAGCACATAGGCTCAGTCTCTCAGATTTTCCAGCACGAGTGACCTTAAGATAGAGAGAAAAGAGGTGAGCCTCCATGGGGAGGAGGGTGGGTCGCATGTGAATCTATGAAAGATGCCAATACTGGAGAACCACAGTTACAGGTAAGTAACTTATCTTCTTCTCAAGTATTGGGTATCTTTCATAGATTCACATGCTTGAATCAGAATAATCAGCAGTACCAAGAAGATGTTAACATCTATAACTGTGAACAAACATCATTCTATATGTATTTTTATAAATACCTACATAATTAAAAATACACACACATATATATATATATATATATATATATATATATATATATATATATATATATATATATATAGATATATAGATATATAAATACATATCCATCTGGAAATTCATCTGCAAACATTAGTCATTAGTATTCGAGGATGGTGGGTAAAGAAGAATATTGGCTCACCTTATGCAAATAAATTACGCAAAACTGCTTGTCCTACTGCTGCGTCCATCCAGGCAGTAGTGTTGTGTAAAGGTGTGGCTGCGAGTCCCGGTTGCCGCTCTGCAAATCTGGTTTAGAGGCACTCCTGCGAAGGCAGCTACTGAGGTAGATACCGCTCTAGTGGAGTGCACCTTGACGTTGGCTGTTAGCGGTTTTTCCTGCTAGCATGTGACAGAATTGTATGGTGGTAGAGATCCAACGGGCCATGGATTGCTTGCTAACAGCATTCCCTTTAGTGAGTTGACCATAGCTAATGAAGAATTGATCAGATTTACGAAAGCTGCTAGTCCTTTGGAAGTAGAACTTTAGACACCTCTTAAGATCTAGGGAATGCAGCTCCCGTTCTGCTGGAGTTCGAGGGTTTGGAAAGAAAGTCTTTAATATTACTGGCTTGCTCAAATGGAAGTTCGAGGGAACTTTAGGAATAAATTTAGGATTAGTCCTCAGAATGACCTTATCTGATTTAAATTGAAGAACAGGTGGTGAAATTGTGAATGCCTGTATGTCACTAACCCTCTTCACGGAAGTAAGTGCTAGAAGGAGTGCCATCTTCCAAGATATAGATTTCAGGTCAGCCTTGTGAATAGGCTCAAAAGGATGCCTCATCAATTGGGAAAGAACAATATTAGGATGCCAGGAAGAGGGAGGAAGTTGAATTGCAGGAAACATCCTGAATAATCCATTTAGGAATTGCTTTATTATCCTAGATGACCATAAAGGTGGTAAAGCTGCAGTTCGGCGAAACCGAGAGATGGCCACCAGGTGAACCTCGATAGATGAATGGGAGAGACCTGATTTCGCTAATTGCAAAAGATACAGAAGTATCTGCTCTGGAGAAGACTTTAGAGGATGAATACTGAAAGTTTTACACCATATGCAAAATCTTTTCCACGTGAGTTTGTACGTCTTATTCGTAGACTGGGCTCTGGCACAGGCGAGCACCTCTCAACAGTCTGGTGGAATATCTAGGTTGCCAAACTCACAGAATTCAGTAGCCAGGCCGATGATCAAAGAGAAGTCAGGTTGGGATGACCGACCTGCCCTCGAGACATCATTAGCAAGTCTGGTATTGGTCTCAATCGAATGTGAGGTTGTTCAGAGAGGAGCAGCAGCTCCGTGAACCAAAACTGGCGCGGCCATCTAGGAGCTATCAATAGCAGTCGGCAAGGTTTTCTCTTCATCTTTTGAAGGATGAGTCGGAGTGGGGGAAAAGCGTACGCATAAATCCCTGACCATTTGATCAAAAATGCATTCCTCTTCGACCGTTTCTGCGGTTGCCAGCTTGCGAAGTGTTGACATTTTTTGTTCTCTCTTGTCGCAAACAGGTCCAGACTGGGTTTGCCCCAGCGAAGAAAGAGACAATTGAGAGTTGCTTGGTTGAGCTCCCATTCGTGGCAGGTCATCGCTGTTCTGCTTAGTGCATCTGCCAAAGTGTTGGATACTCCTGGAAGGTGTTCCGCTCTGATAGTTATGTGATGGTGTAGAACCCAATGCCACAGCTCCTGCGCCTGAACAGACAGCGTCTGCAATCTGGTACCCCCTTGTTTGTTGAGGTAATGCATGACTGCAGTGTTGTCGGTTCTTATCAAAACCGATGACCCTCTGATCTTGGTGAGGAAGGCCTTGAGCGCCAGGAAAACTGCCTTTAACTCCAACATGTTAATATGGAGTGTTGATTCCTGTAAGGACCACCTCCCTCTCACTGTTAGGTCCTCTAGGTGTGTGCCCCATCCCTATAGAGACATGTCTGTTGTCAGAATATGCACTGGTTTGTCTTTTAGAAAGAGAGACCTTCCGAGATGAGAGGGGTGTTTTTCCAGGCTTGTCTCGCTGGTGTAGTTATTTGGACAATATCATTGAACGATACGCTTATCTGTTTCCACTGAATGTCTAATTGTTGGTGAAGTGTTCTCATGTGAAGGCGACAGTTTGCTATCAACGGAATGCACAAAGAGAGCATCCCCAGAAAAGATTTGTAAGTCAGGACAGAAGTGGACCTTCTTCTGCTGAGACGGCACCCTAGATTTTGAATTTTCTTCCATCTATCCTGAGAAGCAAAAGCTCTTGCTCGCTCTATGTCCAAAACAGCCGCTAGAAAGGTGATGTTGTTTGACAGATCTAGGTGAGACTTTGGGTAATTGACTGTTAGCCCCAACGTTTTGAAGAGAGACAAGCACCTTTCTGTGTCTCTGGTCGCCTTGGATGCCGTTTGTGCCTTTATTAGCCAATCGTCCAAGTACGGAAACATCTGGATTCCCAACTGCCTGAGGTAGGCTGCAACTGGAGCCAGAACCTTGGTGAACACTCGCGGGGCTGATCTGAGGCCGAATGGTAACACTCTGAACTGATGATGGGTATCTGCAACCTTGAACCGTAAGAATTTCCTGTGACTGGGAAGAATAGGGATGTGGAAGTATGCGTCCTGGAGATCCAAGGACGTCATGAAATCTCCTTGGTTGAGTAATCGTAGCACATCTTGGAGGGTGATCATACGAAATGACTGTTTTTTCAGGAATTTGTTCAAAGACCGAAAGTCTAAAATAGATCGCCAGTCTCCTGTCTTTTTCTGTATGAGGAAGAAGTGAAAGTAGAAGCCTGTACCCCTCTGAGATTTCGGTACGAACACTATTGTTCCTTTGCCTATCAAGATAGCGATTTGTGCTAGGAGCTCCTTTAGATGGGCAGGTGGGGGTCCTCCTGGTGGCACTTCTGGAGGAGATTGATGAAACTCCAGTGTGTGCCCCTTGCTGACAGTATCGAGGACCCACCTGTCTGATGTGATTTGGGACCATTGGTGGGAGAATTTGGAATTTCTACCCCCTATCAGAGTGCTGGGATAGGGGTTGGATGCAGGCAACTGATGGAGGTCAGTGCTTTCTGGCCGCGTCCTTACCCCTGTACGAGGACTTTCCCCTTGTGGTGTGTCGGAAGGGTGCAGATGATGGTTGCCGATAAGTGTGTGGCTGCTGTTGACCAGTGGTGGTGCGAAATTGACTTTGGTAGGTTTGATACTGCTGATACTGATGTAGTCAGCCCCTGTAAGAGTAAAGTCCTCTTCCTCTTGCCCCTCGAGAGGACTGCCTTTTAAATTGTAGTGTGCCCAGAGATCTAGCTGTTTCAGTGTCTGCCTTTATGGATTGCAGGGCGTCATCGACATGTTTGCCAAATAACAGCTCTCCATCGTAAGGCATATCTAGGTTTTTCAGTTGAACCTCTGGGCGAAAGGCTGTAGCTCTGAGCCACCCCTGACGTCTCAATACTGCAGCCCGGGCCAACTGGCAGAAACCTGTAGACGAGACATCGATAGCACAGTCTATAATCTCGGCGGAGATCTTCTCACCTTCTTGCAATATTTTACGCGCTTCAGCTCTACTATCTTCAGGAAGGAGGTCGATGAATTGGGATATGTCCGACCACATCTGACGGTCGTATCTTCCTAAGATTGCCAAGGAGTTCGTTGCTCTGACCGTGGTGGCCGCCATAGTTGAAAACTTCTTTCCAATGGAGTCCAATCGCTGCCCTTCTCTATATGGGGGTGCAGAAAGTGGGGAGGATGGATTCCTGGACCTACGCTTGGCTGCCTGAGATATCACAGAGTCCGGTTTAGGGTGACCAATTAAGCAGGCTGGTGAATTGTCTGATGCTTTGTATTTCCTGTCCAGCCTTGGAAACACCACTGGAACCGAAGATGGAGTCTGCATGACCTTAAGGCCCTCCTCCCAGATAAAGTCAACAATCGGTATAGCACAGACCGATTTCCTAGTGTCCTCCTTAAAATCGTAGAGGAAACAATTCGACTGCTTAGACATTATGGGCAGTTGGAACCTCTTCGCTGGTTTCTCCGTGACACTATGGAAATCACCAATGTTCTGTGGTGGAGAATCAACCAGTGGTAGGGTAGAAGGGGATGGGGTCTGTGTTTGATACTCATCCCATTTATTGAGAAGCGATTCTGTGTCCTGTATCTCCCCCTCTTCTTGTTCGTCGTCCGACGAGTGTGGATCGTTATCCTGACCTGAAGATGGGACTGGAATAGGTCCTTGAGATTCTGATAGTTGATTGGGAGGGCTCAAAGACATTGGCAAAGGTTGTACAGGAGTGATTGATCCCGGTGGAGGGAATCTAGAATAATAATCCTGCATCATATGTTGGAGGTTGGCAATCAATGATACTGGCATCTGGATAGTTTGCTCTTGTTGTAACCTTAAGCTCCTGGTTGTCTCTGTTCCTGCAATGAGTGTTATGTATACAGCTGTTGACTCTCTACCTCCTCATCTTCGTCTTGGCATTTTATTCTCAGATCTTAAGGGCTACGTGCGACCGGAAACAGACCATCGTCCGAGTAGTAATCTTCCTTCTCCTCCTCCTCGTCATCAAACAGATGCTGTGGAGGTGCCAGCGATACCTTACTAGGTGAAGTATGAGAGGGTAAACGAGTCTGTTGACTGGACTTCCGTCTTATTGCCAGAATTCTCAAAGGTAAGAAAGAAGATTCTCTGGAATATATAGCTGTGGACGAAAAAAATTGACCCGTCGACGGTACGGCCACCGACGGTGCAGTCGTCGATGGTGTGGTAGTTGATGGCGTGGTCGTCAACGGTGTGGTCATCGACGGTGTGGTCGTCGACGGTGATCTTGTCAACGGTAATCTCGTGGATGGTGTTGTCCTCGACGGTGTGAACGTGGTCGGCGGCAAAGCAGATTTTCGTGTCATCGTCGACACTGCCGTCAGTGGAACTGTCGTCGAAGAGGTTCTATGCAGCTTACCCGTTGACGCTGATGTCGCCGGTGTGCGCGTCGACAATAGAGATTTTAACTTCTTCTCTGTCAATGGTCTCTTTGAAATCTTTATAGACTGAGTAGCTGAAGAGCCATACTTCAGACTCACCGACGTTATAGAAGTTGAAGACAACGTGACGAAGTTATGATCATGGGCGACGATGGAGCTGTAAATGTCGCCGTCGACGTAGGCGATGCGAAGCCTTCCGTTTATGACGTGCTCGTCAACGGTGTCATCGATGATGTCGAGATCTTAGATGTCGAAGGTGGTAGGGAGCTTGATGATCTCTTGAGTTTCTTGGGGGTGGCAGGTGGAGTGGACGGCACAGAGCAAACCTTGCCACTATGCACCCCGCCTTAGACCACCACCATACAAGAAAAAGACTATAGGGGGTACATCCTTCTCCGTTCAAGCAGCCCAACTATGGAATTCATTACCCCCAACTATAAGAGCCACAGATAACTTTCTTGTCTTCAGAAAACTACTCAAGAGTTGGCTCTTTCCTTCATAACCACCATATTCAACCAACTATGGACTACATATACCTATGTTGATAAATACTTTTTTCTGATTATGTGTATATTTCTAGTTATGTATAGTTCTTTAGAAAATATGTATCGCTACTATGTCATAACAATAAAATACACACACACACTCTTTAAACCTGTTTGACTAAGTATATTTACCCATGGTTCTAATTATGTATTGTATGTACATATATGTGGGTGTTTATTCATGTGTGTTTGTATGTGTGTTTGTATGTGTGTGTGTATGTGTGTATGTATATGTATATATGTATGTATGTGTATATGTTGTTTCTGTGCTTGGCATGTTCGTTGGTCATTGCATGGCTCCTGGGTGGGTTGTTATACTAGATATCTATGATTTCCTGCTCTCATCTTATCACACTTATCTACCCAGCATCATATGTCATGTCTCTATCAAACTATCCTCCATTCCCACTCTGCCTCATCCCAAATCCTTTCTACTACTTTAATCTCCTAAATAACTCTGCCTAAGCTCTTCCCTCCGCTTCCACATCTAACTCACCAAACCTCACTCTACTACCGTGACCTCCCACACAACCCTACTAAATTCTCCCTCATTTATCTCACCCTGCTACTATGCTCTCCCTAACCCTTCCACATACTCTTCCCTCCTCCATCCCCCTTAACTCATCCCAAGCCTTTGGGGTGAGTAAATGAAGGATATACTCCCAATTAACACTTCTGGATTTCCTTCCTCCTCCACCCCTCCATTACTCCAGTCAATCTAACTAACAAACTCTCATACCCGCGGCTCAAATGAACTCATAATAATACTAAAACTGTACTCATTATTTCCCGATACTAATCCATCACTAATTCTTGTTGGGTTCCAGAGTAGCGTGCTACACACCGAAAAGCGCTTCAACGCCTTGTCAGGGGTAGTAAGCGCTATATAAATACTATTACAAAACAATACAATTCAATACAATCTTCCCTTGAAGTTGAGGGATATTCATCAGCTCTTTCCTTAAAAGAATGTAGTTTATTGGCTGCCTTACTGGTTTTAGGAGAAAAACTCTCCACAGATCTCTTCCTCTTCTTTGAGGCCACTGAGGTATCACTGTCCTCCTCATCAGAGAGAGACTCTCTGGACTTACGTTTCTGGAGCCAAAGAAGGAGCCGGGCTTCTCTATCTCTGAGAGTCTTACTGGGAAATGTTCTACAAATCTTGCAGTCCTTCACCTTATGTTCTGGGTGAAGACAGTAGATGCAGTCCTTGTGGAGGTCCTCACAGTGAAGCCTTAACTTACCACAGGTGCTGCAATGTCGAAATAAACAGTTCTTTGCTGTAGACATGTTGAAAAAGTACAACTGACAATGAGGGAATAGAATAACTGGAAATATTTTGTGAGGAAAAAGGTAAACTGAGCAGATCTCAGGGAGACTCCCTTACACATGACGTGCAGTAGAAAATCTGAGAGACTGAGCCTCTGTGCTGAGGGTTCTAGAGAGTGGTCTCGCCTGACTGGCTGGACTGTGGGTCTTTTCTAATGAGGCTGATAAGCTATGAAAGTGAATGTATTCTACCATTGACTGCAATGAAAAAATATATATATATATTTTATTCTACTGCTTTCTATATACCGTGGGACTCCCACTTTGACGACGGGGAATGATTCAAGCATGTGACTCTATGAAAGATACCCCAATACTAGAGAAGAAATAGTCCCCCAAAGAACAGATAAACAATCAAAGTTCAAGGATACAGTACTATGTATCTGCTCCGTGGGAAGAATGAAAGAGTAAAAATAGGGACAAAGATGCAGGACTGGTTCCTAGCAAGCAAGGATATTTGAAGGACACTGACACAAACAAATGGAAAGCAGGGGGAAAGCTTTAAGCCCACAAGAGAAGTATACAAAAGTATACAAGAGGTCGAAAGCTCGACCTAAAAATGATAGTTTTTAAACATAAACTTGGAACCATTCCTGCTCCTTGGTCCTAATGAGAATGACATTAGTGAAAAAGAGGCTAGCCAGGTGTCATCTATACTCAATATGTGCACTGTTTTTTTTTTTTTTATAGATGGAGCAATAGTGTAGCCAGTAAATCAAACACAAGATGTTTCCGTACATCGCGCATCCTGAACGCATGTATTTTAAGTGCTGCTGTATTTGTTAAAAGAGAAGAAGGAGGATGTGTGAAATGAAAAATAACTGATTTAAATCACAACGTTTGGTAAAGCAGGTAACACAGGGCTGATCAAGGGTTTTCTGTGTTTCATGTCATGAAATGTAGCCACTAGAGAGGGTGTCTCTTTCTCTCCTTTTTAACATAAATGTTTGTGCTCTGTTTTTTAATACTGGGTGCATGAGGGCAGAGCATGTGTGGCAAGAAGTCACATGAAAGCTTGGCTCCTCTTGGACTCTTGCACTCAGCCAGAGCCAGGCATCTGGCTCGAGCATGGCTGCAGCTTTCAGTCGCTTGCCCATCTTTACATATAATTTTATTGGCCCCAGCCTCCGAATTGTTGACCTATTCCTGCTTCCACGCTGATAGTGCAGCGCACTAAAACCCGTTTCAGGGGGGACAATAAATGAATAAAAAAGTATTAGTATAAAGCACCTTATTGGCTCTAGTCGTGTTTGGCAAGCATGCACTCCTGACTGCTTGCTTTTTGTTAAATTAATAACTTTTCCTGCAAATCCTTCAAAGCTGGCTCTGACTGAAATTGTTAAATCTTGGGAAATCTGATGAGCCCTCTACATCTGTTCCACTGACATCCATCATTTCCAAGATACTTGATGGCAAGATGGACTTAACAAATGCATCTTATTATAAGTATATATTGATATATTAATGAATTAAATTAAGGCAAAAGGTTGGGTCCCCACTGCAGAATGTGAAGAGGCACCTGTGTCTTTCATTTCTCACAGACACTCATTAAACTTGTGTTGAGTGGGCCCACCCTGGAAGGCTATGGGGGCACTGAGCAGTTCCCTGCTGCTGGGCCTGTGTTACACCTGCAGAGTGCCACCCGGCCTCTACCCTACTATGTATCTACTGCACAACCTGAGGGCTGGGCGCAGCCCAAGGGTAAAACTAAATGCTAGGTGATCGCTTGTGGCCACTTGGCGTCACCCTCATGTAGCGTACACGTACTTGTTCATTTTGAAGTGCCATTGCCTGAATGCGGCCTACCCATGTGTCTATTTGCCGACACTACATTGGTGACAAGCCCGGTGTCCAATACATGTCTGAGTGCGGAGGTGAGAGAAACCTCCACGCATCAGGACACTCGGCATGCAACGCAGATCTGCTTCTCCAGAACCCGCGCCCTGCATGGGGTGCCCGACAAGAGGCTGCCCTGTCTGGCTCCCTGGCGCTGTGCCTGCACCTCTCCCCCGGAAGAGACTCTGCTGCCATTCCAGCCAGGTGCCTGTTCACACACTGGGACTGATCAGCCTGCACGTGGCCTGTAGCTCATTTCCCCAGCGGCCCGAGGTGTTGTGCCACTATCCTGCTGATGCAGGAAGCGTGCAGACAGCCGTCACACAGCAACGTTGTGCCTGCAGACAGCAAGCCCCATGTAACAGCTCGGAACAAACATACATGCATGGGAGTCTCTGGACCCTAGTTGTCTGGCTGCTCTGTGTTCTGCAATCGAAAGTGTCCTACTGAGCGCATCCAAATGCCCGACTATCAATGGCGTAGTGTGCTACATGTTGACTCTAGTACCAGGCAGCAAATCAAATACTACAAAAGTGGGATGCTAACACACATTGCACACCACAGACAGTTGCCGGCTCCCTGAGGGGCTGCTATCCTAGGAATGAGGAGCTATCAACAAAGAATATGCAACTGCTGGGGCCCTTTAACCGTGAACTAAAGAAGGGCGATGTCTGCACAGAGGGATAGAAGTGTAGCAGTTGTCTGAAAAGAAAAAAAAGGAAATTTGAAGAGGAGAAGTAAAAGAGAGCTGCTCAATACTGTAGAGAGCAGAAAAGAAGCCACATTGCAAGTGCAACAGATCAGTATGACAGCACTCCCATAAGGAACTGCACTCCCAGCGATACAACATTGTGCACATGCGCCAGTCATGGCGCTGCCACCGTTCAGCCAGCTGCTGGACCCAGCTACAACTGCCCCACGATGGAGCCAGTGGATTGGGTGTCTCCAACATTAATTCTGTGCCACACGTAAAACTGATGGTGCAGTCAAACGATCTGTGATGCTTCATATGGATGGTGCAGAACTGTATGATTTTTTAAAGACATACCCAACACCGGAGACAACAGTGACTTAGATGCCGGGTGGCACAATTGAATCAGCACTTTGATCCACTGTTAAATCCTGCTATGAGAGATTCAAGCTGCAGCAGGCCAACCAGGCCAAAGGAGAATCTGTCCACATATTTTGCATGGTTGTGCGAGTTGGCCAGTGTGTGTTCAGACACTGACAGACAGGACTAAATCAGAGCGCAAGAGTGCAGATCATCTAACATCTGAAACCTCATTCTTCGACAACTTGGCATCACGCTTGACACCATATTGGTCTTGGGGAGATCACTAAAGTTGGCAGATAACAGGACCGAGGATATGGAAATGGCCCTAACTTGAGCCTCAAAAACACCAGCAACATCAAGAGGGGTGAAAATCAAGGAAGAACAGATAGACACCATACAATGAAACCCTGCAAGACCTGTTGGAACAGTGACATGACGCACCACATGCCCAATTTGGTTCAGCACAAAGGAAGCTCTGCTTAAAGTGTGGCCATTAGATTCATTTTGCCAAAGTTTGCAGAAGTACCCATGTGACTCTTGGGTGCAACAAATGAAGGCAGAGAAGTGCAACAAATATCCGCTGAAGCCAACGAGTAGAGACAAACTGACCCAAATGTCCCAGACATGAACCACCCTGATGCCAGCGACGAGGAGGTATTCACAATATCGTACACTGGAAGGGGCAATCAGCACAAAATACCTCTGCCCATATGCTAACTAGGAAATGGTGAAGTTTAGATCCCAGCCCTCATCAACACCCGTGCCCCCGTGAATATGATAGACACCTCTCAGTACGACAAACCCAATCCAAGACTACGGATCATGCTCGCAAAGGCCAAAATCTACACTTGTCATGGCATTGACCCAGTTCCACTGAGGGGCGTAATTGAAGTGGATGTAGAAAATGAAGGCAACAAAATGTGTGTCAAGTTCCATATGATGAAGGGAAATACAGGCACTTTCTTAGTGTCTCATACAGAAGAAGATTTGGGAATAGTCTTATTTGCAAAGTAAATACACCAATCTCATGCTGACAGTATTCTAGCCAACTTCCCAGAATTTTTCAAAGGACTTGGCTGTCTGAAAGGCAGGGTTGTCAAGCTTCATATTGACAAAAGGCCATGCAACACAGGAGGGTGCCACCTCACTTGCGCCCGCTTGTTGAAAAGGAACTGGAAACATTACAGCAACTATGAGTGATTGAAAAAGTAACCGGGCCGGCACCCTGGGTCTCACCTCTTGTGATTGCTCTGAAACCCAAATAGCCAAGGGCCATCAGGCTACGTGTTGATATCAGGCTGCCCAACAAAGCTATTTGGCGTGAGCAGCACATCACCCTGATCATTGATGAGATAGTGAGTGTTTTGAACTGAGCCAAATGGTTCTCCAAGATTGACTTAAACACTGTATTTCACCAGTTACTTCTTGATGAAGCGAGCAGGTATATCACAACATTTTTGACCCATGTAGGACTTTGCCGCTACAAGCGCCTAAGTTTTGGGATATCTTCAGCAACTGAAATATTTAAAGAGGCAATTTGTGAAACACGTCAGGCCTAGTGGGAGTGATTAATGTAAGTAACAACATTATCATTTTCTCGAACATCCTGGAAGAACATCATGCAAGAGTAAGAGCCACTCTCAAGTGCCTAGAAGACAGCAAACTAACATTACACTGACAGAAGTGCTCTTTCTATACCTATGCTGTTGAATTCTTTGGGTACCACTTTTCAAATGATGGCTCAAATGATGGCTTAAGAGTCTACCAGAAGAAGGTGGAGGCTATCAAGCTGGTGGCAGTCCCCCCAATTAAATGGGATGTTTCATTCCTAACCTTGCCACCCTATCTAAACCTCTGCGAGCACTGAGCAAGCATGGCTTCCTGAGGGACTGGAACAACAAGGCTGCCCAAGTGTTCAGGGAATTAAAGAAAGCACTACTCAATAAGACCACTATGGCGTACTTCAATCCCAAGAGACAATCTGAACTTGTTGTGGGTGCTAGTCCTGTAGGATTGGGTGCCATCCTGCTCCAAAAGAACTGAGAAGGGACATGGCTCCCCATCACATACACCAGCAGAGGGCTCTCACTGATGTTGAAACCCAGCATGCTCAAAATGAGAGTGAGACACTGGCGATCCACTAGGCATAATCAACATTTTCACCTCTACCTTTGAGGCCAGAAATTTAAAGTAGTGACTGATCACAAGCCATTGGTGCTTTTATTTGCTGGAACCACCACAAAGGGCTGCTGAAGATCAAAAGGAGGGCTGTGCAACTTCAACCGTACTCCTTCAAAGTAGTGTACTGGCTGGGAGTGAACAACCCTGCTGACTACCTCTTGCAACATCCGCTTGCATCAGAGTCTGCTATACCCAGCAAAGAAGACCAAGGGGTGGAAGGATCTGTGTGTAGATGATTGTTGAGGATGCATGTCCAAAGGCACTGTCTCTGGCGGAAATTCAGGGGGCAACAGAGACTGACTCATGCATATCGAAAGCTAAAAAGGCTCTCCAAAGATGATAGTGGCGCAACTTCTTAGATGGTGTGTGAGTTCTCACTGCAAAGGAACATGTTTTCATGACACAGACCTGGCGAGTTCGTGACGAGCTCAGTGCCAGTGAAGGAGGACTGTTGCTTCGAGATAGACAGATTGTCATCCCTCGGAGTCTCTGGACCCTAGTCGTCGAACTAGCCTACCAGGGCAGTTATGGCATTGCCAAGACCAGGCCCGGTTAACGAACAAGGTATGGTTCCCTGGCATGGGCAAGTGGGTCCAAGAGAAAATGAAGAACTGCCATTCTTTTACCATCACAAGTGGAGAACCACCAGTAGCGCCCATAACCACAGAAGAAGCATGCATACAGCCATGGTCATCCGTCAGCATGGATTTCAGAAGCTTTTCAGACGACAGACTTACTCTCGTCCTTTTGGACAGCAACACAAAGTTTACTGCTGTGGAGCTGGTAAAGTCGACAGCGTTTAAGTATGTTCGACCTACAGTGGAAAAACTATTTGCACTGCTTGGACTACCTGATGAGGTAAGAATTGATAATGAGCTGCCATTCCAAGGGCAAGAATTTCAAGCATACTGCCACAATCTCAACATAAAGCACAGAAGAATAAGCCAGCAGTGGCCTCAACCTAACCGGGAAGTAGAAAGGTTCATGTGGATGCTCCATAGGGCACTCAGAATCTGAGTGGAGATAGGGGCTGATGCTGAGTGTTGCCTGTATTAGTTTTTAAGAGCATCTCGTCAAACACCTTACAGCACAACAGGATGTGCTCCGAGTGATCTACTGATGCAAAGGTGTGCCAGGGACATTCTCACTGCCACTCGAACTTGGAAGCCTGCAGTCATTGAAATACACGCTACCCAAGCGAAACACTGCATCACCAATAAAAAGGCCAGTAAAGATCGCAGAGCTATGGAACCAGCTATCAGCGTGGGTGAAAAAGTTGTCATGAAGGATCGTCACCCAGGGTGGAAGTTTTGCACTACATATGAAAAAGATGTGTGGGAAGTTGTCAAAGCGCGAGGGACCATGATAACTGTCCAAAGAGGAGAATCGGAGACTTTGAGGAATGTCCTGTGGTTTAAAAACATTGTTCAGACCTGACCTGGGCCTGATAAAAGCCATGACTACATAGATCATGCTGCTGCTAGTAAAAGTTCACATCCGAACACCATCCAAATAGCATTGTTGGCGAAATCACCAGTCGCTCCAAGCCAGCTGGTACCAAACCTAGCAGCCCTGCCAAGTTTCCCTGCTCCAAATGTGAAGTGCTGCTCTAGTCCAGGATGTTTATTGGAATTCTGGGACTTGTAGTTTTGTTTAGCCCATTACAAAACATGACTTCAAGTCCCAGAATTCAAGGGAAAAACCTGGACTGGAGCAGCACATCACATATGGACCTGGGAAAGACAGCAACCCACAGGAGGTGACTGTGCGCAGTCAGAGATACGACCTTAAACACAACCCTGCATGCAGTCAGAGGCTTAGGGCCAAATGTAGCAAACTGTTTGCGACTCGCAAACGGCGATTTTTCGCAAACGCATGTTTGCTATGCAGAAATGCATTTTGCGAGTCGGAACCGACTCGCAAAATGCATTTCCGAGTCGCAAATAGGAAGGGGTGTTCCCTCCCTATTTGCGAGTCGCAGTGGTATGCAATTCCAATGGAGTCGCAGTTACCATCCACTTGAAGTGGATGGTAACCCACTCGCAAACGGGAAGGGGTCCCCATGGGACCCGTTCTCCTTTGTGACTGGACCCAAAATTAATTTTTCAGGGCAGGCAGTGGTCCAAGGGACCACTTCCTGCCCTGAAAAAATCCGAAACTAAAGGTTTCGTTTTTTTTTCCTAAGTGCAGCTCGTTTTCCTTTAAGGAAAACGGGCCACACTTGGAAAAAAAAAAACTGCTTTATTTAAAAGCAGTCACGGACATGAAGGTCTGCTGTTCCCAGCAGGCCTCCATCCCCGTGAGTGCCCAGAGTCGCTATGGGGCGCAAAATGCGACCCACCTCATTAATATTAATGAGGTGGGTCTTTGCGACCCCATAGCGACTCGCAGAAGGTGTCTGAGACACCTTTCTGCATATGGTTTTGCGACTCGGAAATTGCGAGTCGCTCGGAGTCGCAATTTCCGAGTCGCAAAACCTAGTTTTGCTACATCTGGCCCTTGGAGACTTTGGGCCATATGTACGAACACTTTTTCCCATTGACACAGAATGGGTAAAAACCTTTGCTACATCTGGCCCTTTGTATGCTGCGCTTCAATGTCGCAATGCCTATTTGGGTGTTGTTTTATTTTTGTTGGTTTTACTTCAATAAAAGTTGGAAAGGATGTAGAGTGCAACTTGACCTCTCCCCGACTGTGTGTCTAATGCACAACCTTAGTGCAGAGCGCGGGACGAGGGTATAAATAAATGCTATGCGATCGCTCGTGGTCACTTGGCGTCACTCTCATGTATCGTACATGTGCTTGTTGTTTATTTTTGGCCCATGTAAAGGTGTGCATCCCTTTGTTCGCCTCACAAACAGTGACATGGGTGCAGTGCGCAGTAAAGCGCCTCGCCCATGCTTGCTCCGTGTTTAAGAATCCTCATTAAATAACGACGTTTCTGCATATGCATTACAGCACACTGGTCCAGAGGCTTCCCTCCACAAGCTGGACCCATGCAAGATAAAACACTTTAAGGAAAGGAACACAACTTTCCGAGCCTACACTCATCTACAAAATCAGACCCTCCCTCCCCCTTTGAAGAGACAGGAAAGGGGCGGGAAAGAGTTGGGTGAGCCGACGCCCCCTCCCCTTCAAAAAAATACACCACCGAAATGAATGAAACAAGGAAGAAGTGCAAATGCTCCTCCCCTCCCCATCCAGGCTGAAGGTCATTCTGGCAACAGTGGTACTAGAGGGGGTGGGGTGGGGGAGAGAGACCCCACGGACCCCTTGCAGCAGAGTCTCCAGTGACCCAGAAGCAGCTCATTACAGCTGCTGGGAGAGCGGGCTGCGGTGTGAGGAAGAGGAGGCGGAGGGGCATAGGAGGCACCAGGCCGGCGGTCACCCCCGGTGCCCAGGAATTCCAGGGCAGAGGGAGCCAAACAAGCTCCAAGGGAGCGAGGGAGGCAGAGGGAGGTGGGCTGGGAGTGACAAGCAGCCCCCGGGCAGAGAGGGTGGGAAGAGGGAAAGAGGAAGTAATGAAGAAGGGCATCTTCCGGTCACTGAAGAGACCCGGGGGGCGCCGGGGAAGGAGAGAGTGAGGCAGTCATGCTTTACACTATAAAGCCAGGCGCAACCCTGCAGGAGAGGCTTTCTGGGAGAGGGGGCACCGCGGTGGCTACCTCGCCGAGCGCTGCGACGCACACTTGAAGCTGAGGTGTGCAGTGCGCACGCCGAGCCCGGTGCAGACCGGCAGCTTTTGTGCCCTCTGCAGACAGGGAAGTTAGGTACCTTGTGCAGAAACTCCGGGGTGCCAGCGAGCTCTGTGTAGAGACCGAGTGACCTGCGGGCACGTGGAGCACAGGTTGCCCTGTATGCCCGGTGCAGGGAGGTAAACTGCCTACCGCGTGCACATTTCTAACCCAAGTTGCCCTGTGCGCATAGACACCCTGGGTGCCCAGTGCCCGTACGTGGTCTGAAGCGCCCTGTTCACAGACAGGTACGGGTTGATGCGCCCAGCGCAGGCAGAGTGCCAGGCTCGGAGCCGCTGTACCGTGAAGCGCCTTGTTCTCGAAGGCAAGTAACCGGGGGGTCCCTACTGCGCACCCAGCCCGGCCCGCTTGGTTCACTGAACCAGCGGTGCCCTCTGCACACACAGCCCTGTCGGTGTGCTTGGTTCGCATGTACACACTGAACCAGCGGTGCCCTCTGCACACACAGCCTCAGGAGCACGGTGGTCCCTGCAGCTCTAGAGCTCCCTAGAACTAGGCTGGGGTCCTGCCTACAACCGTGACCCATCTCTGCTGAGGACTGATCGCTTCCTGTGCGGCCGCCGTGTGCTGAAAGATGCCTCCCAAGCAAGGCCAGTTGTGGACATGTTTCACCCCGTTCATGCTTCTCGGCAGCCTCTGCTCAGCCCAGGACAGACAGTGAGTACATGAGTTTCATAAACTTTGATTTTTGTCATTTGTGTTTATGTAACGTGATGCATTCTGTTTGAAAAATACGAGTCTTTGCATCAGATTGAAATGCGTTCGTCAGGCTGGCTGGGCGACTCGCATCTCCGGGTCACCTCTTAAGCAGGTAGACATCGTAGAAAAGGCAAAGCATTGCACGGGCAGGTCCTCTCTTGGCTGCCAGAGATCTCGAAGGAATGTGTGGCCACTTGAAACCTTGACTGAGGAATGCTGTGGCGCCCGCCCGCCCGCGGCCGGGGGGAGAGGGCTGCACAGACTGTAGTTTACAGGTCACTCTTAGGTACACTTGGCTTGTGTGTAGTTCACGTTTCCGCTTACTTAAGTATTGTATTTCCAGTGACTCTGATGGAAGTCAGAAGGTGGCTGGATCGGAAGCCCAAAGGGCCTTTCGAGTCTCCACTGAAAGAGACGTAGTTTCAGGCAGGGCAGTAAGTTCCGGTGATGCCTCCGTTTTGTCAGAACTCCTTCCAGCGTCATCAAGGCGATACCTGAAATCCGCGCGTTTAATTTGAAATATACAGACCTAGCAATTCTTAAACGACTTGTATTTCAAGGCATCGCGTTTACAGGCTGTGACTCACGGACAGCAGCCATTCGTAAAGTGGCGATCTCCAAAGTGACAGCGCAAAATGATGCCCCCCCACCAAGAATATGAACAAAGCACTCCAGAGAACCTTGTATGACCGACCGTTTTCAGGCAACAAAGTGCCAAGATAACTCTGGCGATTCATTTACCTGCTGCAGAGAGATCGGGGTCTTTTCTAGTAGCAATGTGCCTGCTGCAAAGAAAGTGAACTATGCTGACCACGGAACAGTATTTTGTGTGTATAGCTCATACTGCTTCTGTCAAAGGTATTCTCTTGTTACTGTGCAGTTCATAAATTACAATCCTAATCTAGCACAGTGAGCTATGAACTGCCATCAAAGAGCTGCGAGGAAACTGCTTGGCACAGGTTAGAAAGTTATTTTTTCCCAGCCTCTGATGATCCTAATTTTGCTAAAAAATAAAAAGGGGTCTGTTTGGGTAGAAATACATCGTTATTAGTAAAATCAACCCTGGCCACCACTGTGTTATGTTCTGAATCCTGAGTTTAAGCTTTCCCAGACAAGGCACTCTAAAAAATGCTACCAGAATGGATGACGTGAATCCTACACCTCGTAATCCCTTTTGTCGACATTTTCTATACACTGATTTACATATGTATGATGTATTCCCTCCGTTTGTCTGCATGATGTAAAATGCCCAACACCCTAAGCTGGCAAGAGAGGCGCTATAAAACAAGTGAAATACATGTGAGAGAGGGGCTATGGAGAGATGAGGTGCACTATCAGAGGGTTATGGTGAGGGAATCACTGAAGGACCCTAATAAAGATTGCAGTATACTAGTGCACTGTAAGGTCATCATTTACTTTGCTTTAAAAATAAATACAATTGAATGGATAATAAAACGTGTTGTAGAATGCACTGTTTTTGCCATTTTCCCCCAAACATTCTTGTGTGCGCCCACCAAAGCCCCATTGTAGCAGTCAGGCACGCTTGCTTGGCACCCTGTGAGGACTGGCCTGACAAAATTTGCACCGCTGCTTTGGGGTCCCAATCTGGTCCTGCTCCAGTCTCTCCAACATCTCACAGATATTCATTCGACTTGGACTGAAAGGGGACACCTGAAGAGCCCATGAGCCATGGCGACCCCCTAGATCTCAGTTTCCATAGAAAGCAGAACTCAAGCTACACTTCCCAAAGTTTCTGATCTGCTGCGGGTGAGTGTGTAGGAGGATGTTGGGGACATGAAAATCTGGCCTAGGAGTAGCAGATCATGAAGAGTAGCTTTATCATACCCATCTGTCCTTCATATCTTCAATCTCTGGGTAGGTCCTATAGCAGAGCCCTGAGGAAACAGCATTTGGGCAATGCAGCAAGGGCCCCCAATGAGACCTCTTTGACAAATTGAGAGCAAGCGTTAGCAGTCTACTGTCTGCAAAATGCTTGTGCAGGAAGCAAATAATAGTCATTCCCCACCAGGAAAAGGCCTGGGGCGACTGCAAAGCAAGCCTCGTAGGCTCTGGTAGGATGAACAGAGGCCCGCACCTGAAGGGGGCTGGAGGGGCTGGGGTGGTAAACAATGCCAAGGCTTGAGAATGTAGGTCCCCAGATGGGACAATCGGCAGGAAATGGCACCCCAGCCTGAGCGTGGGGGAGAGGGGAAGGATGGAAAGGCCGCCAAATCTGCAGGAAAGGTGCAAAACCTGCCAGCCAGTGGAGAGGCTTGGGAGGGGGGGGGGGTCAAAATTTACCTCCAGTGCATTGTAGCCTTATTAAGAGGGGTTCAAGCACCCGTGCCCAGTCACTATTTCATTTTTGGGCCGGTGCTGATCTTCAGCAAGACCCACCCATTCTCACCCAACAAAAACGTTGCTGCAGCAACAAGGCGATAAATGAGTCAATTACCTGGAGCTTAAGAAGGTTGAAAGGCACCATCCCATCACAATGGGGTGGCAAACGTGGTACTTGCATTGGGATGCCTCACAGTAGGGTAAGGTTGTTAGAGATGTGGGTGGGGAGAGGGCAGGGGCACAGAACACAGCACTTGCAGCCCAGGCCCGCTGGTCAAGGGACTACACCGAATAAGCAAAGGTAGCGAGATGGGCCTAAAAAGAGAGACCCCCCCCCTCCACCTCAGGGACTCCAGTTGACAGTAATAAACACTATAATGATTTTTGGTGATTAATGACTTTATGACAAGGTATCAATATTCCTGTACGTTTGATTTAGGACTTCATTTATGACAAAAACGTTTAATTTATGGCTTGATGTATGACCTGGCAACAAGCTGGGATTTTTTGATTAATGACACGTGTTATGATGATGATGTAACCTCAAAGAAGAGTCTGTGATTTAGGCTGACAATGAACGATTTATGACGAGCAGGATGATTTATGGCTTCCCCATAACGTCGAAGCGGGGGAGCTATTGTACTACACTGGTGTGAATAAAGCTGTGGCCAAAAACGTCCGAACATGTTCAGTGTGTGGTGTTTCAGTGCAGAATGGGAGTGCTGTGTGTGAAGTTTAGTGCATGGGCACTTGAAGGAAGGAGTCGGCGGCACAACCAAGAAACCTGAGAAGTACTGGAGGGATGCCTATGACAACTGTGGCTTTGTATTCACACTACAAAATAAAGGATGCAAGAACGGAGGTCCCTAGTTCTATACGTGTAGAACAGGTGGGTGCACCTTAAATAAAGGTTATGCCTCATCACCTCACCTGAGGAGCTAAGAAGACGTGAAAAGAAGACCTCTGATTCTGCCAATGCCTTTGGTGAATATGCAGCACTACCCTGAATCAATGGTAGACATGTATGCATGAGGGATGCGCAGGACGTGCAGATCACTAGGGTGTTGTGAAGAAGTATTGGCGATCAAGAAATCTGTTTTCCATCAAAGCTGCTTTAAGTTGCAGAAGGCCATTCATCGGTACGGAGGGTTTATCCGTCAGATATGAAAGCAAATAAGTGAGGTCCAATCTAATGGTTTGTCTTCTCATTGGAGGCCACACATGCAACAGAACCATTGCATGCCCCTGACAGCCTTGTTGAAGGAAGCAACATATTCCCTTGGTTTATTTTTGTATGTCCCAGTGGGCACCAAAAAAAGACTTGCAAGTGTCCACTTAAACACCCGAATCCACAATGTGCTTGGAAAATGACACAAACTCATTCACACAGTTGGAAAGATAATTTCTGCCACTGAGGTGGCCCCCTTTGCACAACCTACCTCCACCACTTGCTCTTCTTTTGTGATTACCTGGTGACCACCAGAACATCTTTGTTGCCGTAGGTGAGGCCTTGCCCTAAGAACTCTGTAATCAAGTGGTCTGTGTAAGGAAATGCCTCCTTGGCATGGTTACCCCCTGACCTTTTGCCTTTGCTGATGCCAAGTTATGATTTCAAAGTGTGCTGGGACCCTGCTAACCAGGCCCCTGCACCAGTGTTCTTTCCCTAAACTGTACCTTTGTCTCCACAATTGGCACAACCCTGGCACCCAGGTAAGTCCCTTGTAACTGGTACCCCTGGTACCAAGGGCCCTGATGCCAGGGAAGGTCTCTAAGGGCTGCAGCATATCTTATGCCACCCTGGGGACCCCTCACTCAGCACATACACACTGCTTGCCAGCTTGTGTGTGCTGGTGGGGAGAAAATGACTAAGTCGACATGGCACTCCCCTCAGAATCCATGCCAACCTCACACTGCCTGTGGCATAGGCAAGTCACCCCTCTAGCAGGCTTTAGAGCCCTAAGGCAGGGTGCACTATACCACAGGTGAGGGCATATGTGCATGAGCACTATGCCCCTACAGTGTCTAAGCAAAACCTTAGACATTGTAAGTGCAGGGTAGCCATAAGAGTATATGGTCTGGGAGTTTCTCAAACACGAACTCCACAGCACCATAATGGCTACACTGAAAACTGGGAAGTTTGGTATCAAACTTCTTAGCACAATAAATGCACACTGATGCCAGTGTGCACTTTATTGTAAAAATACACCCAGAGGGCATCTTAGAGATGCCCCTTGAAAACATACCTGACTTCCAGTGTAGGCTAACTAGTTTTTGCCAGCCTGCCACACACCAGACATGTTGCTAGCCACATGGGGAGAGTGCCTTTGTCACTTTGTGGCCAGGAACAAAGCCTGTACTGGGTGGACGTGCTTCTCACCTCTCCCTGCAGGAACTGTAACACCTGGCGGTGAGCCTCAAAGGCTCACCCCCTTCGTTACAGCGCCACAGGGCATCCCAGCTAGTGGAGATGCCCGTCCCTCCGGGCACTGCCCCCACTTTTGGCGGCAAGGCTGGAGGAGATAATGAGAAAAACAAGGAGGAGTCACCCCCCAGTCAGGACAGCCCCTAAGGTGTCCTGAGCCTAGGTGACTCTTTCTTTTAGAAATCCTCCATCTTGTAGAAGGAGGATTCCCCCATTAGGATTAGGGATGTGCCCACCTCCCCACAGGGAGGAGGCACAAAGAGGGTGTAGCCACCCTCAAGGACAGTAGCCATTGGCTACTGCTCTCCCAGACCTAAACCCACCCCTAAATTCAGTATTTAGGGGCTCCCAGAACCGAGGAAGATAGATTCCTGCAACCTAAAGAAGAAGAAGGACTGCTGACCTGAAGCCCTGCAGTGAAGACGGAGACGACAACTGAAATTTGGCCCCAGGCCCACCGATCTGTCTCCCTACTTCAACGAAAACTGCACCAGCGACGCATCCAACAGGGACCAGCGACCTTTGAAGCCTCAGAGGACTGCCCTGCATCTAAAGGACCAAGAAGCTCCAGAGAACAGTGGCCCTGTTCAAGAAACTGCAACTTTCTGCAACAAAGAAGCAACTTTAAAGACCCCACGTTTCCCGCCGGAAGCGTGAGACTTTCCACTCTGCACCCGATGCCCCCAGCTCGACCTGCGGAAAACTAATACTACAGGGAGGACTCCCCGGTGACTGCGAGCCAGTGAGTAGCCAGAGTTGACCCCACTGAGCCCCCACAGCGACACCTGCAGAGGAAATCCAGAGGCTCCCCCTGACTGCGACTTCCTGTAACAAGAAACCCGACGCCTGGAACCAGCACTGCACCCGCAGCCCCCAGGACCTGAAGGAACCGAACTCTAGTGCAGGAGCGACCCCCAGGCGACCCTCTGCCTAGCCCAGGTGGTGGCTACCCCGAGGAGCCCCCCTGTGCCTGCCTGCATCGTTGAAGAGACCCCCAGTTCTCCCCATTGATTCCTATCTGAAACCCGACGTCTGTTTGCACTCTGCACCCGGCCGCCCCTGTGCCGCTGAGGGTGTACTTTCTGTGCCTGCTTGTGTCCCCCCCGGTACCCTACAAAACCCCACCCGGTCTGCCCTCCGAGGACGCGGGTACTTACCTGCTGGCAGACTGGATCCGGGGCACCCCTATTTCCATTGAAGCCTATGCGTTTTGGGCACCACTTTGACCTCTGCACCTGACCGGCCCTGAGCTGCTGGTGTGGGAACATTGGGGTTGCCTTGAACCCCCAACGGTGGGCTACTTTGGACCCAACTTTGAACCCTGTAGGTGTTTGACTTACCTGTGAACTTAACAATTACTTACCTCCCCCAGGGACTGTTGAATTTTGCACTGTGTCCACTTTTAAAATAGCTTATTGCCTTTGTTGTCAAAACTGTACATGCTATTGTGATTATCCAAAGTTTCTAGAATACTTGAGTGAAGTACCTTTCATTTGAAGTATTACTTGTAAATCTTGAACCTGTGGTTCTTAAAATAAACTAAGAAAATATATTTTTCTATATAAAAACCTATTGGCCTGGAGTAAGTCTTTGAGTATGTGTTCCTCATTTATTGCCTGTGTGTGTACAACAAGTGCTTAACACTACCCTCTGATAAGCCTACTGCTCGACCACACTACCACAAAATAGAGCATTAGAATTATCTCTTTTTCCCACTATCTCACCTCTAAGGGGAACCCTTGGACTCTGTGCACACTATTTCTTACTTTGAAATAGTATATACAGAGCCACCTTCCTACAGTCTAGGTGAGCGTTAGCAGGGTGTGGTCCAAGATCCACTTTGCCAATGGCTAGGAGATATTTCCTCATGAGAAGCAGGTTGGTTTTCTTCTAAAGGATACTGGAAAAAAAAGAGAAGACAAGCTAGGGTCAGTCCATGAGGTTGTTTGTGCTTATGGTGCTTTGCTCCATTTATTTTGAAGGACCCTCAGAATAAGGAAGTCTGAGGAAAGGAGCAGATAAAGGGTCCTAAGCAGTTCAGCATAAGACAGTTCTAAGGTACCCTGAACCTTACCAGAATAGAGGTGAGAAATTCCTGGTTGCCCCTCTACTGTGGCTGACGACAACACTTTCTCAGGCTTCTAAACACTCTCAAAAAGAGTGCCCACATAATGTGGAAAGGGATTTGTAGAGCATGGCCATAGTGTCGCCTTTTGTATCTTGACAGCTTGGACATTACCACAAGAAGCAAAATCTTTAAGACTAGTAAAATCCTCTTCAACTCCAAAAAATTGTGCCAGTGTATATCATATCTGTCCCACAAAGCTTTACTCAAAGGTTCTGAGTGGGTACACATTTGTACTTTGACATATCTACTGTGACAGAGATCTGCAGATATGGTAGGCAGAAGGCTGGGAGCGTGAGCACACTACCTCCAGATTAGGGTCGAAGATGCATAGATCGAGACAGGCTTTCTTTGGCTCATAGCAGCTGATTTCATTGCTTTTTCTGTTCAAGATGAAGGTATTTCATATTCAGTTTGGACTAGGCGCAACTCCTTTTAAAGGCCCATGAAGTCCCATTCTTAGAAGCCTCTGGAACCATCAGGCTGTAACTGTGCTGTACCTTAGGAAGAGATAATGTGTCTCCTAATGGATGAAAGTAGGAGAGTATGGGTTGCCCTTGATAGTCCTATAACCTAACTGGACAATATAGAAAGTAGTTCATTTTGTGTGACGTTAGTTTTGATTCCAGTGCCACACAGGCACATTTCAAATAGTTTCCCAGTAAATGAGGTAGCTCTCAACTGAGATGCAACAGTATTTATTGAAGTAGCAATGTCTATATTAAACAATGAGTGCTGCAAACACACCAGAATAAAACACTGTGACTTTAAACGCATTTCTCTAAACAGATGGCTTTCAGAAACATCTTTTGCATAGTTTCGCCTGTGCTGGTTATTGTAGGGAACACCAACTGTTCTTATTGCAGTTTTTAGCGGGCTCTGGAAACCAATTTAATCTATACATGAAAATATTCAATTGGGGACTGTGATGGAAAATATCAACTCAGCTAGAGATTGGGAGGTGCTAGATCAAGTGTCTTTCCTCCAATACATGTCTCTTGGAAAGCTTGATTAATATGGTAGGTCTGTGTTGTTGTAAAGTGCCCCTTTGGCATGGTTACCCCCCTACTTTTTGCCTGATATCTGATGCTAAGTTTACTGAGTGTGTGCTGGGATCCTGCTAACCAGGCCCCAGCACCTGTGCTCTTTCCCTAATCTGTACCATTGCTTCCACAATTGGCACTCCCCTGGCACACAGCTAAGTCCCCTGTGAAAGGTACCAGTGGTACCAAGGGCCCTGTGTCCAGGGATGGTCCCGACGGGCTACAGCATGTAGTATGCCACCCAAAGGGAGTGCTCACCCAACAGGCACACTGCCATTGTAAATTGTGTGTGTTGGTGGGAGAAAAAGGTAAAGTCGACATGGCACCACTCTCAGGGTGCCAAGCCCACAGACCACTGCCTGTGGTATAGCTAAGTCATCCCTCCAGCAGGCCTTACAGCCCTAAGGCAGGATGCACTATACCACAGCTGAGGGCATAGCTGCAGGAGGAATATATGCCTCTACAGTGCTTAAGTCCATTCTTAGACATTGTAAGTGCAGTGTAGACATACTGAGTATATGGGCTGAAAGTTTGTCATTGCAAACTTCACAGCTCTATGATGGGCTTCAATCTTCTCAGCTCAATAAACCAACCCTGATGCCAGTGTTGGATTTATTGAAAAATGCACACAGAGGGCATCTTAGAGATGCCCCCGCTGTATTTCACCCAACACTCCTGCCACTAACAGACAAGTTTCTGACCCCATAGGGTGAGGGCCTTTGTGCTTTCAGGGGGGAGGGACAAAGCCTGCTCTGGGTGAAGGTGCTTCACACCTTGCCCCTGGAGGAACTTCAACACTAGGTGGTGAGCCTCAAAGGCTCTTGCCTTTTGTTACACTGCCCCACGGCACTCCAGCTAATGGAGATGCCCACCCGCAGACCAAGCCCCACTTTTGGCAGCAGGTCCGGTGGGAAAACTAGTAAACACAAGGAGGAGTGACCACCTCGGCTGGGACTACCCCTAGGGTGCCCAGAGCTGAGGTGATCCCCCTCTTTGCAGAATCCTTCATCTTGTTTTGGAGGAGGATAGCCAATAAGATTAAGAATGTGCCCTCCTCCCCAAGGGGGGGGGGCACAGGAAGGGTGTTGCCACCCTCAGGGCCAGTAGCCATAAGTACTGCCCTCTGACCCTTGTAACACACCTAAATCCAGAATTTAGGGGCACCCCTGAACCTTGCTCTTTAGATTCCTGGCAACCTGAAAAAAAGAAGGACTGAAGAGCCGCACCAGCAGAGAAGACTGGCGACGACAACTGCCTTGGCCTCAGCCCTACCGGCATGTCTGCAGCTTCAAGACTCCTGCTACAAAAAGGCGACACATCCTGCAGGACCAGTTACTCTACAATCCCCCAGAGGCCTGCCTACCAAGGACCAAGATTTCCCAAGGACAGCGACACTGTCCAAAACGAAACCGCCAAGAAAGCTTCCAGAACCACCCTGTATCCACGAGTCCTGCCCACTCTGCACCTGACGCCCATATCCCTGTGGCTCATTGGTCCAGAGAAGGTCCCTAGATGATTCCAAACTCAAGTCCACCCTCGGTTGACCCCTCCTGACCAACACGAAGACACCTGCAGCCTAAATCCAGAGGACCCCCCTGACCGTGACCGACTCCAGTGAAGATTTCCCGACCGCTAAAGGTACCCCAGCTCCTTTAGCCCCCTGGCCTTGGAGGACCCAACCGACAGTCCAGGAACGTCCAGTGGGCTCTCTACTTACCTGTCCAGCTGTTGGTTTTCTTCAGCCAACCCCCTGGAGTAAGCCTGGGGCATCTTTGTGTCCCCTCTGGTTTCTCTATTGAAAAGCATTGGGTGCCAGACGATTTATTTGCACTTGGCTGCCCCCATGCCATGGATTGTGTTTTATTTGGTGCTGGCCTGCGGCTTCATCTGGTGTTGATCTAAACTCCTCCAGGTATGAACCTTGAAGTCACTGGTACTTACCTGCAAGCTCTTTCTAAGTGCCCCCAGTCTTCATAGGATTTCATTGGGCACCAACACCAAATTTTACCTCTGTACCCAGTCGGTGCTGTGTTGCTGGTGGTGCTCCCTTCGTTTCTTCCTAACCTTTACCCTGTGGATACCCTAACCCTCGAAGACTGGGATAGTAAATCAAGTGCTTACCTGCAAATTGTTTTATTACTTTTCCTCCCCTAGGACTGCATTGCTTTTATTGTGAAATTGCACTGTCTACTTTCGAAATTGAAAAGTATTACTTACCTGTAAACTGTTTTATCTGTGAATTCTAAACAAAGTGCATTTGATACTTGAAAAAGATACATTCTTGAAAATGTACTTACCTGCAACAAAGATCCTTTTGGTTTTAGAAATAAAATAACAGTACATTTTTTGATGATAAATAAAACATTGGCCTGGAGTTAGTCATTAAGTGTGTGCCTCATTTCTTGACTGTGTGCATACAACAAATTTAGCACTTCCCTTTGATAAGCCTAACTTATCGACCACACTACCACAAAAGAGAGCATTAGTATTACCTACTTTAGCCTCTGTAAAGCCTCTGGGGATCCACAGGACTATACCTTACTCTGGTATAGTATATACAGAGCCAGCTTTCTAAATGCGTTGGTTTGATCTGCGTATAGTGAAATGTTCCGTTGAAGGCAGTAGGCTTGGCTTATTTATTGTGAAAAGCATGGTAAAGTTGATAGTCATTTAATGGTGGACTGTGGTAAAGCATGTAGAAAGGTATGTTGTTACATGGAACCTCACAGATTACTGTAGCAGGCAAGGATTTTGGTGTTTGTTACTCCAGGTTTTGACAAAAACTGACAGAAGATTTGCATTGTGCGAATCCTTGTTAGGCCTTCTTAAGAGGGATTGTATATTGTTTTACCAACTGTAATTTATTATGATAATTTTTTTGCTGCATGCTTGACCCTTGTGAAAAGTGTTATGGTCAATATAGTAGGTCAATATAGTAAACCTGATTTTGTTATGATGTTATGAAGACAAGTCAATGATAAAAGCTTTAGGCCTGACATGTTCACTGGGAAAAGTTAAGTGTGATGTTGATTGTATGATCCATTTATTATAAAAAGTTACAACAAGGGCAGGAGGGCTAACTTATTTATAATGTACAACAAATGTTAGTCAGTAGCATTTTTAGAATGGGCTGGTGTTTCACAAGGTTATAGGCTACTGACAGCTATTTTGTTACATGGATTGTCACCAATTACTCTAGCAGACAAGGCTTTTTGGTGTTGGTCAGCCCCTCTGACAAACTCTGGGAGTAGATCTGTACTGTGATAATCCTTGCTAGAACACCTTAGGAGGCGATGTATATTGTTTTCATCAACTTCAATGTTGTCCATATTTACGCTTTTATGCTTAGAATTGAGCTGTATGTATTAAAGTCCTTTTGGCATGTGGCCTGACAACGTTAGCTGTCTGCCTGGCTCCAGTAGTCAAAATTCCAGGGAGACTCAATACTTGTACATACACATATATAGGGGCTTTGTGTCACTCCTCTACTGCCATTAGGCTAGTTGAGCAAGTGTCACTTACATTCTGTTTCTGACTATGACAGTATATAGCTTGGTGAAATGGATCACCCCACTTCAGCCAGGGCTCTAATGGTCTGAGTGACCACATTTCTCCTGATCGCATTTGCACATCCACCTGAAACTGAGTTTGCTTTCCTGCCAGAGTTAGCTAGCCAGTCTGTTAGTTTTCCATTTTCCCATTGTAGGGGTCCACTTTCATGTTTTTCTTGCTTGCTAGTGGTCATCTCTGCTTTTTTCTGCCTCCTTTTTCTGTTTCAGAGCAGTGACCAACTACTGTCTTATTCCACTTTGGTTTCTTTATCTCTTGGTGTAATGGACTATTTTTGTCATTTCTCTGGTTTCACTTTGGGTGTTTTAGGCTGGTAGCTGCCTGCATTTTATTGCAGCATTCCATTCCATTCCTCCCACCTACTCCCATGTTGCTGACATTTGTTTTGGCTTTATACCAGTGCTGTCCTCATTTACCTCTGGCTCCTAAAATAAGCTTACTTTACAAAAGAAACACCCAGATGTTTAGCTCACTGCTCATGAAAGCCATGATATGCCCTTTCTGGTAGAATGTAGCTAAACCTAGAAGCAATGATGTGAAACTTGCTTAGCCTCGCATCGCATCTTGAGTCTCTCTCTCCAGGGCCCCTCCCTGCTAGCACTCATGACATGGCACACAGGGCATTGCTTATCTCCTTTATTGGGGCCATAAATCTTCTCGGGATTCTCTGGATGTTGAAATGCAAAGCAAAGAATGCTTGCAAGACTTTTCATTCTGTTAAAATCCTGTTCCAGCCTTATTTTACAATTTCTGTTCAGACGTTTACACAACCCGAGGTAATGCAATCATCCTCTCCTCTCTTCTCAATGGCTTGTTTATTTATTTTTTCTAGAACGCCCAGCAGACAGTGCTGCTGTGCCTCTCGCTTCCTGCTACTTTCATCTGCAGTATGCAGCAGCCTGTGTAGCCATTGCCATCTTAGAATGGTGTTATCCAGAGTGTATCATTGATTAACCATTCCAAGATAGTTCCAATTTGTTTATTATGCAACGGTATGACAAAAGGAGTACGCCTGGATTATATATTGCAAAAAGCATTTATTAAAGCCAATAGGACTACAACAGTAGATTGCTATCACACTATGTTACAGGCTGTAGACAGGTATTTTTTCATGTCAAATCTCACTGATTACTGTAGATTTTGATGATCCCTGTTAGGCCCTTTGAGAGGGGTTGTATATTGTGTTGCTAGCTATCATTTTGTAGATATTTGTAATTTTATCACTGTTTGCATGACGATTGTCAGATTATGGGTACTTCAGTACATCTTTGCTGGTTATGGTGTCATTGTAGGGGTCCATCCATATCAGTTCATTGGAAAAAGCTCTGTTAGATTCTGTAGGTTTGACCTGCTCATTATAAAAAGCTATGTCAAAGCCAATAGGACTGACTTAGGTATTGTAAAAAACTTATGTTAAAGGCTTTTAAGGATGGATTATTAACACTCCGTGCCAAGAGGCAGGTATATTGTTAAATGGAATCTCACAAATACCTTTGTAAGCGAGGATTTCGGTGTTGATTTTCCCCTTTGATAAACCCTAGGGGTAGAAAATTTGCACAATAATAATTCTTTTAGAAACCCTTGGGGAGGGAGGCCTGACCGATGTACCAATGTACTCATAACATATATATAAATATAATAATGCTGTTGGTCTGTACGAGTGTCCTTTACACTCTGCTTCATCAATGAGCACATACATGGTGAGGCAAAGGTTCAGCCCACTTCTGCTATTGGTTCTCTTGCTAAATGAGTGTCAGCATTTGTCTGATCACATGAGTTCATCTGCCTGAAAATGAGTGCGCTTCAGTGCCAAGGCTGGAGAGCCAGTTTTCTAGCTTTATATGTGATCCTTTTAGAGGAAGGTCCCCTCTCCTTTTCTTTTTATCTTCATTTTTTAGAATATACTACAGCTCCCCAAACAGTGCTGATGGTCTGCTTGTATGCTGCTCATTCCATGTACAGTGCACTTCCTCCCATCTGGCCACTGTTTTAAACCAAAGAACCTTATAGAAATGGTATTATCAAAAGTATATTGTTTCACTATTACAACATAGCCAACATTTTGGTTCCAAATGTGGCAATGCTGGAACTTTTAAACAATGTAATACTATATATAACACTATTGCAAGATGGTCACCCACTACTATGTTTAATCTTAATTTGAACGCAAGAATGAGTAAATTGATGGGTGAGTGGATGTCCAAGTGCAAGGATGAGTGACAGAGTGCATGTGTGATGACTCCCCGAACGACTAAACTCAACAATTGCTTTAGAGGCACTTCATATATAAGCCAGACCCATTGGCCCTGCCAATGCTCGTTTGAGCTTTCAGACCAATCCTATTTTAAATCTTCAGACTTCATCTCAGATTATGGATACTAGTTCCTTTTCTGTTGTTTTTCTTTCATTTTCTTTTACTTTTATCCTTTCTATTCATGCCCTCTTGTTAAAAACTAATCATACATTTGTAGGCCTAGAGTAGCCGGCCGAAGGAAGGCAAATGAGTTATAGAAAGGATACACTTTCCATGAAGGGGGCTTCGTAGGAAGGTACAGCGATTATGCACAACAAGTTTGTCAGATGTGTTCAATTTCTAATAGCTATGCTTTCCCAACAGATGCATGAATACTGAAAAGACTAATAAAACGGGTTCCGATTCTAATATTATTGTAATGTAATCATGTGTCAGAATCATAAACATATGCTCTCAAGATACACCAATTACGTTTATGGTACTTACCAGGGTCCATAAATGCTCCCATGGCTGCATAACTAGAGGAGCAGGTGAAACTCTCTAGACCTACCAAAATATTTTGGTGCTCATTAAAAGTTTTTTTGTTTGTTATCCCAATAGGTCCATTAGTAGCAGTTAACAGCCCCATTAGAAACATCAGAAATGCAAGAACACCGCTGAACTCTTCAAATTCACTCTTAGACTTCGGCGCCTAACAGCAATCAAAAGCTCTGTGTGAACGCCAAGGAAGGAAATTAAGAATTACCAGGGTAATCGGTCTTAGAATTAGTGAATCCCCAAGTAATGTTTAATTTCTTAGTGGATCCTTGAAACCCAATTTATTAAGGGCTGGATTTTCATCATCACCAGAGGTACGATACCCTCCGTATTGGTAAATCTGGGTGTGGGAAAATACCAGTCATTTTCCAGGCTGTCCATAACGAAGTCCTTTGTGCAAACAATCCTGCTACTTAAAAGTAAGGCTTTGCTTGGGATATAGCACCTCTAAAGTAACGTTCTTCTGGTCCAGAGTACTCACAACTTCAGAATCTAATGTGACTTTGTCATAGCAGAGAGAAGTGATTAGAACTCAGCTCTCAAGGATCAAATATAATAGGTTGTATGCTGACCAAATCTTTCAATTACTGTAAGGTTTGAATGTTCAAGCACGTGTGTGATTATACTTTTACAGCACACTGTGGTAATTTACCTTTCTCTAGGTGCTACAACAACCTTCTGGAACTCATTATCAGTTCATGGAAGAACTCGCCCGCTCTTCTACCCTTCATAAAACGGTCATAAACTTGCATTTTCGGACTCTTCATGAGGGAGAATGGAACTGTGGAGATGAGCATTAAAGCCTCTATTGGGAATGAATAGTTGCTAGAAATAGAACCTGTCTTCCAAAATAGTTAGCCCCAAAATATTTTTGTTGTCTCAATATTTTGACCACAATGTTATGGCTGAAGATGTGTTTGAGCTGATATTTAGAGTATACACAGACTGAAGCATACCTTATAATTATATGCCAGCTTGCACACAATAACATTTAGTTATTACAATGCTACTGCTGCAAAGATGGTAATAAGGATAAGTTACTTACCTGTAAATCCTAGTTCTCTTCCAGGGGTATCCTCATCAAAGTCATAAACATTGAATATTCCCGCCCTTGTGCGGGGACCCCGGAGCATATATAAAATACACACATATTAACATGTGTAAAAAACAGCAATGCAGGCTATAATGTTAAAAACAGGCTAAAATGCTTTATTTCTATGAAGTTTTTTTTTTTTTTTTTTTTTTTTTTTTATATTATAAAGCTATAATAGAGAATAAATATCTACCCAAGCCCCTCAAACTAGGCTTAGGGAAGTACCGGCAGCAAACTCTAGAGAAAAAGAGAAAAAACTGCATTGAAAAACAATGCAGCATTCTTAGCCAATAGGCTGCATGCAGGTTAACACAGGAGAACCATAAAAACTTTGGCACCGTGCCTTCAAGACCCTGAGCACCTCCAGTATCCCACCATGCCTCAGGGGTGAAGGAAAGGTGACAGTTGGTTCACAGTTAGGTCAGTTCTTTTTACGGTGACAATTTGTATAACTGATTCAAAACACAGTCTGTCCTGCACTTCTAGGAGACGTGCGTCCGGGGAGGAGGGTGGGTTGTTTATGACTTTGATGAGGATACCCCTGGAAGAGAACTAGGATTTACAGGTAAGTAACTTATCCTTCTCTTCCAGGGGATCCTCATCAATAGTCATAAACATTGAATAGATTAGCAAGACCATCCCTAAACCCAGCGGACTGTCCGATAGAAGTGCAGGAATAGATATGTCTTACGCAAATAGATTTCTTAGAGAGGCCTGCTCCACTTGGGCATCCGCTCTTGCATCTGAGTCTAAACAATAATGTCTTGTAAACGTATGGACAGACTTCCATGTAGCAGCTTTACAAATCTCAGATATCGGAACATTGTTAAGGAGAGCAGCAGTAGCCGCTTTACCCCTTGTGGAATGCGCTCTAGGCCGCGCTAGCAATTGTCTATTAGCTAGCTGGTAAGTATTAACAATGCAAGAAACTATCCATCTTGATATTGTTCGCTTAGAAGCTGCCTCTCCTGTCCTTAAATGACCATAGTTTACAAACAAGCAGTTAGAGTGTCTAATCGATTTTGTCTTGTCCAGATAAAATTTCAGCACTCTTTTCAAGTCTAATGAGTGCAATGCTTTCTCTGCCGGAGTCTCCGGATTGGGAAAGAACGTCGGTAAAGTTATGGTCTGATTAATATGGAATTCTGACACCACCTTCGGAAGGAAAGATGGGTGAGTTCGCAGAACCACTCTATTGTCATGAAAAACCGTGTACGGTTCTTTTGCAGACAAGGCCTGGATTTCACTGACCCTCCTCGCTGAAGTAATGGCCACTAGAAAAGCCGTCTTCCACGTAAGGTGTTGTAAAGAGGCCTTATGGATAGGCTCGAAAGGAGGGCCCATAAGTTTTGCCAGGACTATGTTCAGTTCCCATGGAGGAGAAGGCCTCCGAATTGGCGGAAAAACTTTCTTCAAACCTTCTAAGAAATCCTTGACTACAGGTTTTGTAAAGAAGGACTCCTGAGAAGGCGATTTGCGATAGGCAGTAATAGCAGACAAATGTACCTTAATAGATGATACCTGCAGACCGGACTTCGCTAGATGAAGCAAATAGGACAGTATGACATCCTCCTGCGCCCGTATGGGATTATGACCTTTCTGACAGCACCATATGTAGAATCTCTTCCACTTAAAAGCGTAGGAACGCCGCATGGAAGGTCGTTTGGACTCTTTCAAGATGCTCATGCACTCCTGCGAGAGTCCTAGTTGCCCATACTGCAGGAATTCAGGAGCCATGCTGTTAAGCTCAGAGAGGGTAGGTTGGGATGTAGAATCCTGCCCTCCATTCTGCTCAGAAGATCCGGTCTGCACGGCAGCCTCCTGTGAGGTTCTTCCGACAGGTTGAGGAGATCCGTGTACCAGAACTGTCGGGGCCATTGCGGCGCTATAAGAATCATTCTGGTCCTGGATCTGTAAAGTTTGCTGATCACTGCCGGAATGAGGGGAATCGGCGGAAAAGCGTAAAGAAATGTCCCTGACCAGTCGATCAACAGGGCATTCCCTCGAGATCCCGGACGGTAGAACCTGGATGCGAAGTCTGGGCATTTCTTGTTTACTTCATCTGCAAAGAGGTCCAGTTGAGGCCGACCCCATTGCGCGAAGATGTATTCTGCGACTTCGCCGTGCAGGATCCAATCGTGAACGTCCTCCAGGTGTCTGCTTAGAAAGTCTGCTTCCACGTTCTGCTGACCTGGCAGGTGAACTGCTGTAATTGACATTCCTCTGGCCAGGAGCCAATGCCATATCGCTTGGGACACTCGCGATAGGGGTAGGGACTTCGTTCCATCCTGTTTGTTCAAGTAATACATCGTGGTTGTATTGTCCGTCTGTATCAAGAGAGTTTTCCCCTGAATTAGCGGTATGAAGGACTTGAGAGCGAGATGGACCGCTCTGAGTTCTAGCAGATTGATGTGGTACTGCTTTTCCTTGTCTGACCACAGACCCTGTGCTTGAAAAGGACCCAGATGAGCCCCCCATCCCTGAAGAGATGCATCCGTTACTAGGGTGTCGGATGGAAGCACCTGGTGAAACGGAGCACCCACTGACAGGTGAGGTCTGTGCATCCACCATCTCAATGACTGAAGTGCTACCTCCGGTAGCCGCACCGTGTCCTCCCAGCGACCTGTTCTCTGGCTCCAGTTGGTCTCCAATGCCTCTTGGAGGGGTCTCATGTGGAGTCTGGCATTTGGGACAATAAAAATGCACGATGCCATAGAGCCCAGTAGTGATGTCACCTGACGTGCCGTAGGTGCGCTGGCTCTCAACAGGTCCTGGCACTTCTTGTTTATTGAGGATAGTCGTTCCTCCGAAGGATACACTTTTTGTAGTTCTGTGTTTATGATAGCTCCTAGGTAGTGAAGATTCTGCGTTGGAGTCAAGGTTGACTTCTGGTAATTGACCTGAAGACCTAGAGCTTCGCAAACTCCTAGTACAATGTCCCGATGGCTTCTCGTCTGCTCCGGAGAAGAAGCCTTTAGTAGCCAGTCGTCTAGGTATGGATATATGTATATCCTTTGTCTTCGGAGATGTGCCGCCACCACTGCCATACATTTCGAGAAAACTCTTGGGGCAGATTTCAGGCCAAAGGGTAGAACCCTGAACTGGTAATGCTGTAACGCTATTCGGAAGCGCAGGAATTTTCGATGTTTTGGAGCTATTGGGATGTGAAAATACGCATCCTGCAGGTCGATGGAGCACATCCAGTCTCCCTGATGCAGTTGAGGGAAAATCTGGTGAAGCGCTAGCATTCTGAACTTCTGCTTCCTTATGTATTTGTTCAGCAGCCGTAGATCCAGGATTGGCCTGAAAACGCCCTCTCGACCCTTCTTTGCCACTAGAAAGTAACGGGAGTAGACCCCCTGTCCTCTACGTGCAGGTGGAACCCTTTCTATGGCATTCTTTCTTAGGAGGGCGAGAGCCTCCTTGCGTAGCAAGCTGAGATGAGATGGATTGTCTTTGGTTGGTGGCAAGTGTGGTGGAGGCTGTTTGAAAAGAAGAGAATAGCCATGTTCGACAATATTGAGCACCCATTTGTCTCTTGTGATAGAGTGCCACTCGTGAAGATAAGCCGTAATACTTCCCCCCACCGGAGTGGTGTACAGTGTCGAGGGAAGCGAGATTTCATTGCTTGGTGGGTGCTTTCGGAGTGGATTGTTGAGGTCTGCTTGACCCTCGCTCCCTTGTGTTTCTTCGTTGAAAAAGAGGTCGTCCCTGTCGCTTCTGTGACCTTTGCGCCCAATGAGGGGTTTGAACCCTCTGCTGGAAAGGGCGCCTATCATACGGCCTGTACCTCCTCCTGAAATCTTTCTTTCATTCGAGGCCCACCGCCTTCAAGGTATCCACCTCTGTCTTCATGCGGGCCATCTCTTCGTCTGCATGGGCACCGAATAGAGAGTTCCCGGCAAATGGGAGATTCAGGATGCGTTGTTGTGCTTCCTGTTTCAAGCCAGTGAGCCTCAGCCAGGAAGATCTCCTTGCACAGATACCATGTGCGTACCCATGAGCAGCCAAATCCGCCCCATCCGCTGCCGCGCTGATAACCTGGTTGGATACCAGGCATCCTTCTTGTAGTATCTCCTGGAAATCATGTCTGTCTTCTCTGGGCAATTTTTCTGTAAATCTACTGAGGGAATCCCACAGAGAACGATCGTACCTGCCCAGGAGCGCAGACGCACTGGAGACCTTCATTTGTGAAGCCGCCGTCCCGCATATCTTCCTCCCTAGAGAGTCTAGATGCCTGCTCTCTTTATCCGGGGGTACCGTGGATGAAGATGCCACCGAGTGGGTCTTACGGGCGGCAGCTATGATCACCGAGTCCGGTGGCGGATCCTTTCTAAGGAATAAAGGGTCTTGTTCTGGAGCCTTGTATTTCTTAAGAATCCTAGCCGGGGCAGACTTAAGCGATGCTGGGGCCAGAAAAGTGTCCATGGTTGGCTGCAGCAAGCCAGGCACTAGAGGCAGCAACTTTTTCGACGCTGATCTCTGTTGTAGAGTCTCAAAGATGATCGATGAGGAGGTAGATGGTTCTGGAACCTCTATGTTGAGTTTCTGCGCCCCTCTTAGCAACACCTCGTTGAATGTGGTAATATCATCCACCGGTGAGACTCTAGCAGGTGGTGAATCTGTAAGGGTGGGTGAGTAACGCCCGACAGAAGAACCTGATGAAGACCAAGAGGGTGATCTTCTCCTTGACCGCGACCTGGATCTCCGTTGAGAGCGAGATCTGCTGCGAGACGCTGTAGCAGAGCGTCTAGGCCTCGCGGTCGGTTGGCGAGGAGCTGAACGAGCCCGTTCTGCCCTGGCTGTCGGTGATGGCGTTCTTGGCAGGGAGGCAGTAGGTGAATACATTCGCGAATACTGCGAATCTGGGGAGGCCGCTGGTCTGTTGAGGCTCTCCAGCCATCTCGGAGATAGATTGATGGGCGAGACATGCCCAGATGATGCCACTCTTGACCGAGAAGAGTCGCTCGGTATGGAGACCACTGGAGATGGCGCCTTGTCTGGCGTGGGGCGATGTTCTGCTCCCTGTGGGACAGGTAAAACCTGCGTCGACGTCGATGGCTGTTTCGACGTCGAAGGGCGCCCAGCCGGTTGGTCCTGCCTCGACGTTGAGTGTCTTGACGTCGAACGACGCTCCTTGGACCTCGACCTGCTCGCCGTCGTGTGCCTCGACTTGGAGCGATGGGAGGTCGACGGCGGATGTTTCTCGTGCCGTCGTGGTGATCTCGACGTCGTGTGTCCTGACGGCGGGGGGCGCACAGCCTTTGGCGGCGACCGGGCACGCCGGCGATGGCTCGACGTCGATCGGCGGGTTGCCGTCGACGAAGACCTGCCCCTGCTCTGATGTTCCCTCGACGCCGTTCCATTCGAACAAACAGGCACTTTCCTACCTGTCGACGTCGACCGGACCATTCTCTCCTGAGAATGGCCTTCTGGCTGTCTGGGAAGTGAGGAAGACGATGTTCTTTTCCTCTCCTGAAGCCCATGAAGTCGGATCTTCTCTCTGTCTTTCAGAGTCCTCCTAGACATGTTCTTGCAGTACTTACAAGGGTCAGGGCAGTGACTCTGAGGCAGGCACACTATGCACAGAGAGTGGGGATCTGACTGGGCCTTCTTCTTCCCACAAGCAGGGCATTTGACAAAAAGAGAAGGCATTTTTCTGTCAGAAAAAACCTTCCTAGCTCAGACAAAGATATTATTTGTCGAGTGAAAAATGAAAAAACGCTTTTTTAAAGAATTTTTCTGAGAAAAACTCAGAAAAACTGAGAGCTCAATGCTCCAGGATCCTCTCAGAAGAAGCCGGAAAAAAGAACTGACCTAACTGTGAACCAACTGTCACCTTTCCTTCACCCCTGAGGCATGGTGGGATACTGGAGGTGCTCAGGGTCTTAAAGGCACGGTGCCAAAGTTTTTATGGTTCTCCTGTGTTAACCTGCATGCAGCCTATTGGCTAAGAATGCTTCATTGTTTTTCAATGCAGTTTTTTCTCTTTTTCTCTAGAGTTTGCTGCCGCTTACTTCCCTAAGCCTAGTTTGAGGGGCTTGGGTAGATATTTATTCTGTATTATAGCTATATAATATAAAAAAAATAAAAATAAAAAAAAAACTTCATAGAAATAAAGCATTTTAGCCTGTTTTTAACATTATAGCCTGCATTGCTGTTTTTTACACATGTTAATATGTGTGTATTTTATATATGCTCTGGGGTCCCCGCACAAGGGCGGGAATATTCAATGTTTATGACTTTGATGAGGATCCCCTGGAAGAGAATCTGATTTACATAGACCAAATTTGGGGATACAGTAGGAACAATGAGATCTATACAACAGGATTGTAAGGATCTCCATAGCACCATACTAACTTCTTGAAAAGTCAGAAAAATATCAATCTATCATAACTACAAAAAAATCCTGGAACAAGATATCATAGGTCAGGATATGAAAATAAGTTACTTACCTGTAACTGTAGTTCTCCAGTATTGGAATCTTTCATAGATTCACATGCTTGAATCATTCCCCGTCGTCGAGATGGGAGTCCCGGTACAATTTTCACAAGTAATGTCAAGACATATTAACAGAGAAAAAAGGCCTTAGGCCTCTTCAATTTCACAGTCTATCAGAGTCATTTTGTGAAAAGGACCAAACCTGAGCCTCCACCAATCAGGCAACAGCACCCTTCAGAACCTCCTGAGAGAAGCTCCAGCACCTCAGATTTTCCAAGCACAAGTGCGTATAATATGTGAAATAGAGAAAGAAAGAAAGAGGTGAAGTGAGCTTCTCCGGGGAGGCGGGTGTGTCGCATGTGAATCTATGAAAGATTCCAATACTGGAGAACTACAGTTACAGGTAAGTAACTTATTTTCTTACTCCAGTATTGGAACTTTCATAGATTCACATGCTTGAATCAGAGTAGAGAGCAATAACTATGCACATTGTAATATGACAACACCTCTAATAGAAAAAACATTTTGACCCACAAAACCTTATTATCATCCTGCATATAATATGCAACTATATAAGTATACACCCATATATATATATCCATACACATAGATATACATGTACAGATACATGACAAAATACCAAGCGACACAGTAAAAGGAAATTATTATAAGACACTACTGTAACATGACCATTGTCTTCAAAACCGTTTACTTATGTGCTTGTCATAACGTTCTTTTATCTTTGTATACATTTCTGTTTTTCTCTCTCTTTTTTTTTTTTTGAAATATAAACAATGTGCATACCTGTTGTAGGATGGAGGGATGTAGGTGAAATGGCTCACCTTCACCTGAAGAGATTCCTGAGAACCGCTTGGCCTACTGCTACCTCTCCCTGAGATAGAGATTCCAAGCAGTAGTGTCTCGTGAAAGTATGACAGCTCTTCCATGTTGCTGCCCTACAAATGTCTTGTAGTGGCACTCCGGCAAACAGTGCCGCTGACAATGAGACTTTTCTCGTAGAATGAGCATGCACAGATGATTGCAAAGGTTTGCCCGCTTCTTGATGGCAAAAGCGAATGGCTGAGGCGATCCATCTGGAAATACTCTGCTTGGATAGTGGATACCCCTTCCTAGGAGCACTGTACGCTACAAATAACTGATTAGAGCGTCGAAAAGATTTAGTCCTGTCCAAATAAAATTGAACACATCTTTTAACGTCTAAGGAGTGTAATGCCCTCTCCGCAGGAGTAGATGGATGAGGAAAAAAAGACTTGAAGACTAAAGGTTCGTTTATGTGAAAGTCTGACAGAACCTTTGGAATAAAATGCGGGCTAGTGCGCATTAGCAGTCTGTCGTGTTTAAGCTGCAGGAATGGCTCTTGGATGGAAAGCGCTTGCACCTCCCTGACCCACCTAGCTGATGTAAGGGCTACCAATAAGGCAACCTTCCACGACAAGAACTTGAGGGAAGCACGATGGATCGGCTCAAACGCATGCTTCATCAGTTGTGCCAAGACAATATTCAGATTCCACGAAGGAGGTGGTGGCCTGAAAGGAGGGTAAACCCTGAAAAGCCCCTTCAGAAATCTCATAATCAGCCGAGAAGAGAAGAGCGAGGGTGTGTCATCTGAACGTCTGTATGCAGCTATAGCTGCTAAGTGAACTTTAATGGACGAGTGTGCTAGGCCAGATTGAGCTAGCTGTAAGAGATATGGCAAAATTTCCTCTGGTGGTGAGACTAGAGGGTCAATCTGACGCCGATGACACCAGGCACAGAATCTTTTCCATTTACACTGATACGTCTTGTTAGTACTATCCGCTCTGGCTTTTGACAAAATATCCCTGCAGTTCTGCAGGATATTCAAATGCGTGAACTCTCTGTGGTGAGGAGCCAGGCTGATAATCGCATTGACTGCGGATCGGGGTGCCGAACCTGGCCGTTGTTCATTGTTAGTAATTGAGGTAACGGCTCCAGTGGAATATGAGGTTTGATTGACAGAAGGAGAAGTTCCGCAAACCAATGTTGGCGCGGACAGTACGGGGCTATCAGTATCAGAGTGCACGGTTCTGTTTTCATCTTCGTGAGGACCCTTGGGCTCAACGGAATGGGAGGAAAGGCGTAAGCAAAGATGTCTGACCAGACTATCGAAAACGCATTCCCACAAGATCCCTTCTGGTGATGCCAACTTGCGAAGAACCGGCACTTGGCGTTGTCTTTGTTCGCAAACAGGTCTACCGTTGGTGTTCCCCACAGGGAAAAAATATGGTTCAGTACTGTCTGGTCTAGCTCCCACTCATGGCAGTCCAATTTCTGCCTGCTGAGTGCATCTGCTGTCTTGTTGTTTATTCCAGGCAAGTGTACTGCTGATAGTGTGATGCCTTGCTGCGAGGCCCAGTTTCAGATCGCTTGGGCTTCCCTGGAGAGGGTGAGAGATCTTGTGCCTCCTTGTTTGTTGAGATAGTGCATCGTAGTGGTGTTGTCCGTTCTTATCACCACTTGCGATCCCGAGATCCTTGGGAGAAACGCTTGTAAGGCCAGGTGCACTGCCCTGAGTTCTAGCCAATTGATATGCCTTGATGCCAGATGCAGTGGCCATTTGCCACTTATTTGCAGATCCTGTAACACCGCTCCCCAGCCTTCCAATGAGGCATCTGTTGTTATGGTCCACTGGGCTGGTTGCTGTAGAAACGAAAGGCCGATTGACAGATGATGCCTTTGAGACCACCATCTCAGAGTTCTGATCATTATCGGAGTTATTTGTATCTGGTCTTCGAAAGTGCTTGATACTTGGAGCCATTGACGATTTAGTTGCTCTTGTAAGGGGCGCATCTTTAGCCGACACAGAGGGACCAGAGCTATGCATGAAGACATCATGCCCAACAGCGATTTGAACAGACGGACAGTAACCTTTCCTCTTCTCTGTATGGAACTTAATAGAGTCAGTAATCTTTGTTGCCTCTCTAACGTGGGACATGCCATGGTGGATTCTGTGTTCAGCCTTGCTCCTAGAAAGGTAATATTGCGTACTGGTAGAGGGTTGGACTTCTCTCAGTTGATTGTGAATCTGAGATTGGTTAGTAAGGAAATGCACTTTTTTGTTGACTTGTGCGCTCCTGCGTAAGTCTTTGCCTTTATCAACCAATCGTCTAAGTATGGAAAAACCTGGTGCTTTCTCCTTCTGAGAAAGGCTGCGACTGGTGCTAGACATTTGGTAAATATTCTTGGGGCTGATTTCAGTCCGAAAGGAAGGACACGGTATTGATAATGGCTCCCGGCTACGGTGAATCTTAAGTATTTTCTGTGGGCAGGGTGGATGGGTATGTGGAAGTATGCGTCTGTCAGGTCTAGTGATGACATAAAATCTCCCTGATTGATACGCAGAAGGACGTCTTGCCGGCTGATCATTCGGAACGATTGCTTCTTTAGGTATACATTTAGTTCCCTTAAATTGAGGATTGGCCTCCAATCCTTCCACTTTTTCCGAATGATGAAGAACCTGGAATAAAATCCTGTTCCTCGTTGGGCCGGAGGCACCTTCTCTATAGCTCCCTTGAGAAGCATCTTGTCGATCTCTTTTTTGAGTTGTTGAGGGTATCTTGAAGGAGTCCTGCGGGGAGGGTTGGAGGGAGGTATCTGGATAAATTCTAAAGTATGGCCCCGTTTCACTAATTGTATTACCCACTTGTCTGACGTAATGGTTTGCCATAGACTGAGGAATAAAGAGATCCTCCCGCCCAGAGTGACAGGAGGCGGACTGGACGTAGCCGGAGCCTTGAAAACATCAGGTTCTACGAGGCGAATCTTTGGCTGGACGGGTTGAACGTCCACGGCCGGCAGGTCTACTATAGGCTGGTTGTGGCGGCTGCCTTTGCGAGTAGTATGGACGATGCTGCTGTGAAGATGATGGATAGGTGGAATATCTGTGTTGTTGATATCCCCCTCTGTATGAGGGTTGGCCACGCCCTCTTGGACGAAAGGACGATCTTCGATATTGCAGGGTCCCTAATGACCTTGCCGTGTCCGTTTTGATTGATTGTAGGGCTTCATCGACATGTTTTCCAAATAGCGCTTGGCCATCAAAGGGTAAGTCTAGGATTTTATTTTGAACTTCTGGGCGAAACGAGGTGGCTTTAAGCCAGCCCTGTCTTCTTAGTACAGCTGCACCTGCAAGTTGTCTAAAAGCAGTGATCGCTATATCCATTGCACAGTCTATAAGCTCTGCAGACGTGCGTTGATCTTCTTGTACTGTTTTATTTGCCTCCGATCTCGCATCCTCCGGCAGTTGGTTAATAAAAGGTGCAATGTCCGCCCAAAGCTGTCTGTCGAATCTAGCAGAATAGCCAAAGAGTTGGCAGCTCTAACTACTAGGCTAGCCATAGAAGAAAACCTTTTCCCTATGTTATCTAGCCGCCTACCCTCCTTGTCTGGGGGTGCGGAAATCGGGGCAGAAGGATCCTTCGATCTTCTTTGAGCTGCCTGAGCTACTACTGAATCCGGAGGAGGATGTCCCGTTAAGCATGTTGGTGCATCATCAGGAGCTTTGTATTTTTTATCCAGACGTGGCAATACTGCCGTGACTGTAGCTGGATTATTCATGACTTTAAGGCCCTCTTCCCACAGGTAGTTCACCATCGGGATGGAGCGCACAGACTTCTGAAAGGGCTCTTTAAAATCGTACAGGAAACAGTCTGTTTGTTTAGTAGGTAATGGTAAGGCAAAACGCTTGGCTGCCCTCTCTAGAAGATTGTGAAATCCTCCAATGTCTTCTGGTGGGGATTCCACCTTCGAATGAGAAGGAGAAGAAGGAGCAGGGATAATGTACTAGTCCCACTCTGAGTGAGTGTCCATGAGCTCTCCTTCTTCCTGCTCTCTTTCTGAGATGTGGGTGTCCTGAGGAATTGTCATGTCCGGAGTGGCCACAATTGTGAGATGTAAGGACGTTGGTCTCTGATGTGGAGTAGAAACACCAGAAATAGGCGATGGAGGAGGTTGTTCTCCTTGAGGAGGAAACCTTCTGTTGTAATCCACTAACATCGCTCTACGGTCAGTAAGCAGGGAGGAAGGAATAAATGTCCCCTGTTGATATTGCTGTTGCTCTGAGTAAAGCTGGAGATCATAAGCTTCTTCATATTCCTCTTCTTCCTGGTACTTTACATTCAATTTAGATGGACTGTGGGCTGTTCCAAAAGGCCCCTCGTCATCTGAGTCTTCGTCTCCCTCTAAAAGATGTACTGGCACAAGGGAGGACACCTTACTAGGTGATGTGTGGGTTGGCGTTAGCTTTTCTACTCTTTTTAGATGTTTTTCCCTCGTCGCCAGTGTCGTCGACGATGTCATTGACGACGTGTAAATAGACTTCGTCATGGACGGTGCCGTAGACGCTGGACGCACGGTTATTTTAAATAGCAGAAAGTCTTGCCGACGAGTCTACAGTCGACGAAGTCGTCGACGACGGTAGTGCTGACACTGACATCAGCGCCGTCGACGATGACGAGATGTAGACGGTCGTCGACGCTGATGTCGTCGCTGCAGTTCTCGTCGACGGTGGGGTACTTGTTCTCGTCGACGATGTCGCCGGCGGAGCCGTCAACAGTGGAAATCCAGAAGTAGATGTTGTCGTCGGAAAGGCACTCACTGACGGTACCGTCGACGGTGAATCGACGAAGCCTTTTTTCCAGTCACAGAGGATGGCTTCTTGAAAGGCACAGATGGTGGAACAGATGAAGACTTTCTGTGCTTCTCAGAACTGGAAGAATGTTTTTTCCCCTCTTTACTGGAAACCTTCTTTGGGGAAGAAGATGGGCTGTGACCCTTATAAGACCCTGAAGTAGTCTTTTGAGGGCATTTCTTGAGAGTTGTGAGGGAGATCTAGAGCGTGATCTCGCCCTTTTAGATGATCTCTTAGATGTTGATGATTCCTCACTCTCAGAATCAGACACTGGATCCTTCCTATTTTAGTTTCTGCAGCCATATTAATAATCTGCCTTCCCTGTCTTTTAAGGTTTTAGAAGAAAAAGTACGGCAAATCTTAGTCTTTGGCTGAATGATCTGGGTACAGGCAGTAAATGCAGTCCTGGTGAGGGTCTTCAGAATGAAGCCTTTTCTTCCCACAAGTCTTGCAGTCTCTGAAGAGACCCTTCTTCTCCTTGTCAGACATAGTTGAAAAATAGCTGACAAATCCAATTAAATCAGTTTCTCTGAGAGAAAATAGTTGAAAAAGGTGTGAAGACAGAGCAGAGCTTGGAGGAGAATCCCTAGCACGACGTGCGGTAGAAAATCTGAGGTGCTGGAGCTTCTCTCAGGAGGTTCTGAAGGGTGCTGTCGCCTGATTGGTGGAGGCTCAGGTTTGGTCCTTTTCACAAAATGACTCTGATAGACTGTGAAATTGAAGAGGCCTAAGGCCTTTTTTCTCTGTTAATATGTCTTGACATTACTTGTGAAAATTGTACCGGGACTCCCATCTCGACGACGGGGAATGATTCAAGCATGTGAATCTATGAAAGTTCCAATACTGGAGTAAATTTTATTTACAATAATACTGCAGTTTAAAATATAGCTCGTCAGGATATTGTATTTTTTTCAGTGTATCATGATTTTATTGTTTGTTTTTGTGAAAAATATTTGTAATTTAAAAAAAAAATTTTTTATAGTAATGTGTAATGTTTTTGGTGTTGGTAGGGAGATTACAGTGCTAAATTCATATGCTTCCAATGTTGACGACAAGACTTTCTTTGATAGTTTGCGTGATCTGTTGGCAGACCGTGTACATGCTCCTATAATCTGGACGGGAGACTTTAACTGTGTCCTGGGTGGGGAGGAGATTGTTACCCGTCAAATGTGAGAACTAAACTACTGATGGTGAACTTGTTGGAGAGGATCATGCACAATTTGGGGCTGTTGGCATTCGCTACACCCTGGTGGTCAAGAGCATGTTACTCTCGGCCACACAAAACCTACAGCTGGTTGGATTGGTTCTTGGTGGGAGGTCTAGATGTTGCAAAAATGGGTGAGGTGACACATGGTTCAGTTTTTGTCTGGCCATGCCCTGACATTATTGACGCTGTTCTGGGGGGACCAGCAGAGTGTAACAAGAGCATGGCATATGCCCTCTGACCTTCTTAAGGGTGTGGCTTGCAGAGAGGACTTGAGGACTGCTTTAGAGAATTACCTTACTGGGAACTGGGGGACAACGGAAACACAGGCAATTGAGTGGGAGGCCTTAAAGTCTGTTGTTTGTGGGGGGGGAATGTATCGAACGGTGTGTGGAGTCCGTAGACGCCTTACAGCAGGCCTAAAGAAACAAGAGGATCAGCTCGCTGACATCCAGAAAAAGGGAACAGGCGCGGTAGATGTCTGCAAAATGAACCTTGCGGTTCATAGGGAGATCCATTCCCTCTGGGACACATTAGATTAAACTGCATTGAGATCCTACCGTCAGCTACTACACAGGGAGGGGAACAAATCCTGGAAGCTGCAGGCATGGATCCTACAATGGGAGACAGAGCAGTCTCATATTCTCTCTGTGAGGGACAAAGAGGGTAGATTGCACACACAGCGGCGGGAAGTCTTCTTGGTTTTACTGGGTCACTTTCAGCAAGTTTATAAAGTTGGACCAAGGGACGAGGCAGAGAGTATAGCAGGTTTGTGGCTAGAGTGTGCTGCCTCACTTAGCGAGGGAGGCTACTCAGGAGTTGGTGGGAGACCCAACACTGGAGAAAATAGATGCAGAGATTAAGGTGCTTAACAGGTCCAAGGCTTCCAGTAGAGATGGATTCCCCATGAAGTTCTACCAGGCCTTCACTTCTACCCTTAAAGAGAAATTACTGGAGGTATACATGGAGGCAAAACAGACGCCTTCTCCCTTGACAATGTGGGAGGGGACAGTATGCCTGATGCTGAAACCTGGTGGGTACTGTTATGACCCCCTTGGCTTACAGGCCCTTGACTATGCCCAATACAGATCTCAAAGTATTGTGTAAAATACTGGTGACTAGGTTGAGAGGGGTGGTTCTAGCGTTAGTCCACAAGAATCAATGTGGCTTTATGCTGACATGCAGCACTACGCATAACCTCCGTAGGTTGACCCATGTGATACACGAGGTCCTGGAGAGGGAGATGGCTTTGATCTCCCTCTACCTCGAAAAGGCGTATATAATGGCAGTCCTGAGTGGCATGGGGTTTGGCCCTAATTTTTGTGCATCAATACAACTTTTGGGCACTGATCCTTCAATATGTATCAAGATGGGTGGTGAGTTATCGGGGTCCTGGCCAGTGGGCAGGGGCAAGCATCAGTGGTGTCCCCTCTCACCTCTTTTATTCGCCTTAGTGATTGAGCCCTGTAGGAAGGGTACCCTCTTTCTTAGCATGGTTACCCCCATTTTCTGCCTGTTGTCAGTGTGTTTGACTGCGTTCACTTGGATTCTGCTAACCAGGACCCCAGTGACTACGCGCTCTCCCTTCTAACTTGATAACATGGTTATTTACACCCCACATTTGGCATACTGGTGCCCCCAAGTAAGTCCCTAGTATATGGTACCCAGGGCATTGGGGTACCAGGGGATCCCCATGGACTGTAGCTTGTGTTATGCCACCCATAGGGAGCCCATGCAAAGTGTATCTGCAGGCCTGCCATTGCAGTCTGTGTGAAAGGGTGCATGCACCCGTTTTTTTCACTACAGGTCACAGCATCAGTGCACTGTAAGTCACCCCTATGGCAGGCCCCCCTAGCCCAGAGGGCAGGGTGCAGGTACCTGTGTGTGAGGGCACCCCTGCACTAGCAGAGGTGCCCCCACAAATTCCAGTTCCATTTTCCTGGACTTCGTGAGTTAGGGACACCATTTTATGCATGTAGAGGACATACCAATGTCCAGTTACATAATGGTAACTCCGAACCTAGGCATGTTTGGTATCAAACATATTGTAATCATATCCCAATACTGTTGCCAGTACTGGAAGTATGATTCCATGCACTCTGGGGGCTCCTTAGAGGGCCCCCAGCATTGCTCCTACCAGCCTTCTGGGGGTTTCTAGACAGCCCAAGCTGCTGCCACCCCTCAGACAGGTTTCTGCCCTCCTGCTGCTTGAACAGCTTAAGCCCAGGAAGGCAGAACAAAGGATTTCCTCTGGGAGATAGGTAACACCCTCTCCCTTTGGAAATAGGTGTTACTTGGCTTAGGAGGGTTAGCCTCCCCAAGCCACTGGTATGCTTTGAAGGGCACATTTGGTGCCCTCCATGCACAAAACCGTGTACACCGGTTCAGGGACCTCCAGTCCCTGCTCTGGCATGAAACTGGACAATGGAAAGGGGAGTGGCCACTCCCCTGCCCATCACCACTCCAGGGGTGGTGCCCAGACCTCCCTACAGAGGGTCCCTGAGTTCTGCCGTCTTGAATCCAAGGTTGGCAGGGACTTCTGGGAGCATCTCAGTGGCCAGGTCAGGCAGGTGACGTCAGAGCCCCCTCCTGATAGGTGGTCACCTGGATAGGTGACTAGTCCCCCTTTTGGGGCTATTTAGGGTCTCTCTCTTGGGTGGATCCTTAGATTCGGCTTGCAAGATTCCAGCAGGATTCCTCTGCAACCTCTACTTTGACTTCTAGCCGCTGGAGCCGCGACTGGACCCTCCAGGAACTGACAATCTGCATCTACAACGAAGACTCTGCTTGCAACATTTTTTCCACGGGTCCTTCAAGCTTCTGCAACATTTCCCCAGCTGTGCATCCTCTGAGAGAGGCAAGTCTTCAGTTTACACGAGAAGGAAGAAGGAATCTCCCTTGGAGTGAAGGAGTCACTCCCCTGCATCCGCAGGCACCAACTGCAACGACGACCGGCTGCATGGATCTCCTCTCATCCTGAGCTGCGTGGATCCTGCATCATGGGTGGTCGTCTAGATTGGTCCACTCGGTCCTTTCTGCCAGCTGTGCAACTTCGGTGGAGGGAAGCCTTTGCCTTCCCACGCAGGACAGTACCCTGTGCACCATGTCTCTTGCAGCTACCTAGGCTTGTTTGCATCTCCTCCAAGGGATCTTCAGGCTCTGTGTAGCCCCATCCCTCAGCACTCCTTCCTGCAATGCACAGCCCTCTGCGTGCTTTTCTGGCGGATTGGGACCCTTCGCCAGTAGTGCTGCGTGGGCTCCTCTGCAACTCCTGGTACCTTATCCAGTGGATCTCCTGTGAGGGCTGCCTCTTCTCCTTTGGACTCTCTGCCTTGCTGAGAGTCCCCCTAGGACTCCCCCATGTGTTGAGCCCTCCTGGACCTTGCTGATCCTCGCAGCTCCACTTTTGCTTCACCACGACCTCTGCCTTTTTCAGGGCTTGCTGGAGGCTCTTCCACGCCACTGACCAACTGCAATCATCCATCCGGCGTGGGACGTCGACTGCATCCTCCAGGAACTCTTTGCCTGCTCAAGGGCTGCATTCCTGACCGTCTTCGTCCTACAGTTGACCAACTCCTGTATCCACAGCTGGGTGGGTGTAGCTCCTGCTCTCACCTGGACTCTTCTGTGACTTCTGAACTTGGTCCCCTTATTCCACAGGTCTCCCTCTTCAGGAATCTACCCATGGTTTTTTTCAGTTTTTTCTGGGTGTTGCATTTTCTTCCTTTTTGGTGGTTTGGGAAAAATGGTATAGTTTCTTACCTGTAACTCCAGTTCTCTCGTAGGGGTATTTCCATGATAGTCATAAGTGTAGAATAATTCCCCGCCCGCCTGCGGGGACCCCGGAGCACTTTTTCCAATATCACTTCTTAAGTGTCCCTGTTCGTCTTACTCCAGAAAGGCCTGCCAAGACACTTAAGAATGTTCCCATGCAGCCTCTAGGAAGGGCTACAGTGTTCCAGCTTCTTCATTCAGATTGCCCTTGAATTAAAATCATTAAAATGCTTGACAAATAAAAGCCATTTTTCAGACAAACTACTTCCAAAAACGTATTTTATTTCACAAAAACCTCTAAGAAGGATTGCAGAACAGTGTAGCCCAGGTGGTGCCATGCATAGAGACGGCCACTGGAATTAAAATACCAGTGTCACCATTAGCTTGCTTGCTGGGAGTGGTTTCACGCCCTAAAGGTTGCAAAATACCTTATAGACTCGCCCAGCTGGCCCTCTTATTGCTAAAGAGACGAGTAGCTATTGGGTGGATGGGCATGAAGGCTCCTCTGATGGAGCATTGGCTGCGGAACCTAATAGAGTGGGGTGTGGCAGAGGAACATCACATGAGGATCTCTCGCTCTGATGAGACAGCAGCAGATGCAGTATTGATGTGGGACAATTGTTGTCCATGTTCCAGGAGAATAGTTATTTGAGCACTGAACGTAAACCTAATAGAGGGTTGATTGTGTGCGGGGCTGACGTTTCAGTCATTTTCTGAAAACCAAGAGTGTCTGTATTTTCCTTGTAAAATGACACCTGTGTGGCTTGGTACCGTGCATGTCACCCCTTGCTCCCAGATGGTTTGGTGGATTTGTTTGCTTCATGACGTTGTATATAGCCTGTTTGCTTCAGCCTTTAATGTATGTTATACATGTAGGAACATGGATGGCACTATCGGTACACACTGTATGTTTTGTTTTTCTGTTTCTTTATTGTGCAAAATCAATAAAATACAATTATAAAAATGCGACAGTTTTTGTCAATTGTATTGATTTAGTTAATTTGATATTTGAATTGGTATTTCTTTACGTGTTAATACATTTTGGTAGTTCATTACATTGTAATTTTTAACTGTATGATCTATTAGGGTTTAAGTGGGTAGTGTTTATTTAAATTACTTATTAATGTTATTGGTTTATTATTTTAATTTCTATTTATTTACTTGTTTACTAATTATGAAAATTATTTAATATATTGTAATTTCAGTGTGTAGCATTTATTGGGGCTTTAGGAGGGTAGCGTAAAAGTATAATATCTTTAAATTGATAGTAACTGAATAATGTACTATGTTATTTTCTATTTTTAATTAAGAAATGTTAGTAAATATTCCCTTTTTTTTTTTTAAATGTAATTTTTATTATAAGCCATATTACAACATCAGACAAGCCACACTAACACATCATGATAGGCCTGTTTTGCACATGACAGCTGTATTTGAATGCAAACATTAAGATCGGTTTACCCCGCCAATGTCGCAGCATCCCAATCCCACATCAGTCTCACGAATGACCGGCGTGTCAGTAGCATTTCTTTCCCCCACATCCTCTCTAAGCTCCTGCTTGCTCTCATCCCCCTCCCCTCCTCAAGACAATACTGAAGGAATTGTCTAGCAGTTCACAAGGGTATTCGACAATACAACAGTACAGTCACATTAAACATTAGAAATGGCTGATAAAGCTGTTGCAGTCAGATTATAAAGCTGACAATGAAGCAAGTAAGAGTTTAATGGCCACCAAATGTCTCTGGGTCTTGAACTCGGAGGTAACAGTTCAGCATGTCTTTGCAATATATTAAATTACGTATCGATTCTTTAAATTTGGGTGTGCATCCCCTACCCACCCACATGCAACTCTCCTCTTAGCCAGAAATAAACCAAGGGAGGTGTACCTGGGGTATCCCGCCTCCAAGTCTTCAGTGTATCCTAACAACCGTCTGTGGGGTGAGCCTAAGCGGCGTGGGAACCATGAGGGATTGGGTGGTCTCAAACTCTACCCAGAAGCGCAGCACCTGAGGGCATGCCAATGCCAAGTGTAAATAGTCTGTGTGTTCTGCAGTGCGCGCAGTTATCATCTGCTCGTCGGCCGTATTTGCATAGGCTCACCGGTGTATAATATAGTCTGTGTAGGAATTTGTAGTGAATAATGTGTAATCTACTACTAGAGGTGATCGTCCCTGTTTGTTGGACAATATGACCACTGTTTGTCCGTCAGCGGCACCTGTAGTTCCCCATCCCACCCCTCTATAGCCCTAGTTCTCAATGTCAGCTATTCTTGTTGCGCAGCTTGGTATAGTAATGACACTAAGGCCCTCATTACAACACTGGCGGTCTTGGACCGCCAGGGTTGTTGTGGCGGATTTCACCACCAGCAGGCTGGCGGTGAAATCCCTAGTATTTTGCCGCGGTCGCACCGCCGGGACCAGCGGTTTACCGTCACTTCAGTCGCGGCGGTTCCCAGGGGATTACGAGCCCCCCTACCGCCAGCCTTTTCCTGGCTGTTTGAACCACCAGGAAAAGGCTGGCGGTACGGGGAGTCGCAGGGCCTTTGGGGTCCCCTGCACTGCCCATGCCACTGGATTTCAGGGGCCCCCTGACACGGCCCGTGCAGCTTTTCACTGTCTGCTATGCAGACAGTGAAAAGCGCGACAGGTGCAACTGCACCCGTAGCACAGCCGCAACACCGCCGGCTCCATTAGGCGCCGGCTCCTGTGTTGCGGCTGTGATCCCCGCTGGGCCGGCAGGCGGAAACCAGGTTTCCGCCCAGCGGGGATCTCAAAATGACCGCGGCGGGAGTGCGCCTGCATTGGCGGCCGCCCGGCGGTCAGATCAGATCGTAATGAGGGCCAAAATGTCCCGGAATTTCTCAATTACGCAGTAGGTGAAGTGTGTTAACCGTGGGTGGATCCAGAGGAAAATCTGGTGTGATGGCCCTAACGTCCTGTTTAAGGTGAAATAATTGAAAAATATCCAATGACCTCTTCAGCGACATCTTCTCTGTATAGAACACCCCATGTGTGGATGCCAGCTTTCATCCATAGACTTCTACCTGCAGTCTCGCAAGCAACCAGGATGGCAGTCTGGTGATGAAGGGGCATGGCCGGAGAAAATAACAATCGTTTACCCACTTGGCTGGTCAGCTTAGTCCAAGCTGCCTGTGTGTAAGCCACCATGGAGTCTTGGGGTGCTGAACCGCACAGCCCGGGCCTCAGGTAAGCAGAGGGGGGGAGTCGGACCTATGTATCCCTGTTCAGTGGCTAAGTGCGGCATATATGGATGTGTGTCTTCCTAGTATATTGCAAAGTGGGCTTGCGCGCAGATATAATAAAGTTCCAAACCGGGGGCTTTGTAGCCCCCTCGAGCAAACGGCTGGGCAGGAATTTCCCATTTCAACCACGGCTGCTTACCGGCCCAAGTCAATCGAATCCGCTGAGTTTTGAGCATCTTGAAGTAGTGTTGGCTCGGTGGACAGGGTATGTTAATGAATAGATAAAGTACTTTGGGAACTAAAACCATTTTCGTAAGAGATTCAGCCAGTAAACGATAGGGGCAATGAAATCCAGTGTGCAACACTGGACGTGATGCTTTCTAACACAGTGCAATAATTGGCACACATGATTTCAGCCCTGTCCCGGGAGACCTCCACGCCATGCCCAAGTACCAAAGTGTAGAGTCACACCATTGCAGGGGTAGTCCAGGTGGAATTGTTTCGTATTTGCCGTCAGCGGGAAAATATGTGATGGGGGCGTTGCCGGGCAGCTGGCGATGTAGGACGTGGTACCTCAGAGCTCCGGGGAAGCGGCCCACACCCGAACCATCCGCCCGTAGTGTTGCCCTCCACGGGGACTCTGCCCAACATATAAGGGCGGCGAGGTCCCCGGGAGGGTAAAATAAAGCAGAAGCGGGTCTCTGTGAGGCCCATCGAGGCGGCGAATAGCAGGGGTGGGATGCTGTGAGGGACTCCAAAATAGTGGCTGCCACGGCTCGGCGGCAGCGAGGAGTTGACGGAGTGCACCAGAGGGTCCCATCTTGAGAGCTGGGGCCGGAACCAGAGCCAGTGTGCCGCACCGAGAGTCCTGACCCCCGTGAAGGTGAGGGATGGGTGTGGCCTTGGGGGCGGGGGCGCGTGACTGAGGAGATTAAGGGCTCCCATGTGTTGCTGAGCAGGCTCACGGTAACAGAACTGCAGTGCCATTCCCCCATCCCCCCTCTCTTGCCCGCTGAGTGTGGTCGTCGGGGGGCTGCCTGCCCCTCCCCCACGCAGGGACTGCAGAGCCTGGAGGAGCGGCTTAGCTGTGGAGATAGCCGGGGGTCCCGCCGACAGAGGAGACATAGCGGCCCCCACATGCGACCTTGTTGGAAACTGGACCTAGGGCCCCACCGGGAGAGCAGAGTGAAGACAAAATGGTCAAGGGGGCTCGGCCAACTGATGGGCCCCTAAGCTTATTGAGCGCGGGTACCGCCTTTGATGCCTGGCCTGGAGATTACCTGGTGAGCCACCCTACCCACCTAGGGGCGCAGCGTGCCGTAGGTGGAGTGCCTGGATGACGCCGCCAGGCGCGCGCGGACCCACAGTTTGATAAGCAAGGCAAAAACAGAAACGCCTGTGTGGCTCACTTCAACAGGGGATAAAACACACCCAGCAAGTGAAGAGTATTGATCGCGCAGTAGCTGCAGGCTCCTTGGGGTCCCCAGTTAGAGCCACCTGGTAAAAATAGTTGAGTACCCATTTTGCACTCGGGCATTGCTGAACTCCATAACTATGGGGAAGGCTAATAAAAAGCAGAATGTGACGGCGGAGGACTGGATGAGCTTCTTCCAGAGGACTGATATGGAGGTGCTGGGGGCCCATGCTCCTCACTCCCATACTTCAAGATGTGATGCAAGCAATCACAGGATCTCGGGAAGCTGTAGAGCAGAAGATAGACGCTCTGAGAACGGATCTGGGACTTCTCTGAGATGATCATAGACGCCTGGCGGATCGCGTGACCACGACAGAAAGGGAACTATCTGAGACGACTCCAGCGGTAACGGAGGCCAATAACAGACTAACCGATGTGGAGCACCGTTTGACGGCACTAGAAGCCAGAGCTGAAGATGCTGAAAACCGAGCCTGCGGCAATAACATCCGAATAGTGGGACTTCCGTAGAAGATAGAGAAAACTGACCTTGTGGGCTATCTGGAGAAATGGATTGTTCAAGAACTAATCCCAGAAGGTCCCTCCCCATTTTTCGCCTTTGAAAGAGCACATCAGGCGCTGGCCAGAGCTCCCCCTCCGGGGGCACCGCCACGCACAGTCGTGGCAAAACGGCTACACTTTTGAGATCATGACCTTATACTACGACGAGCTCACCAAAACGACAACTTGGCGATTGAAAACTATAAAGTGTTAATATTCCCTGACTTTTCTAAAGCAGTGCAATGAAAACGGGCAGCCTGCAGCATGGTGAAAAAAAAAAAAAAAGCTGCATGACCTAGCGGTGGAATATTCTTTCCAGTTTTCAGCCCTGCTCCGTCCGAGTGACCACCTCAGTAGGTGTTCAGTTCTTCCTCACTCCCCAAGAGGCTTGGTCATGGGTGGAATGCCTCCCTGGACTGGGCCCTGGAAGGGACCTGTGGGCTGGGAAGAGGAGGTGTTGTTCTTGATCCTGGAAAGGGGGGTGGGGCAAGGTGGGGGGGGGGGCGGCGGCAAGGTGTGGCTCCCCCACAGCGGATGAAGTACAGCAAGGAAAACTGAGAGCAGTTGAAAGAAGTGGCCTTCATAAGTACACAGCCACCACCAGGCGCCAACATAAGCTCTGACTCCAACACCTACTCAAGCATTTTGCTCCCCTCTAACAATGGCTTACCAGTGGTGACCCCCCGCCCAGCTGATGATCTGATCTGAACTGAAATATATTTTCTTTGAGAACAGTCCTATGTGGCCGGCTGGGGAGCCGTACAATCAATGGGCGCCCCTTTGTGGGGCAGAGCATGTCTTTTTCTACTGTCTCATATGTGTCCTCATGATAGAGGGCTACAAGATGATTTGCATGAGAAATGTTTGAAGCCGGGTGGGTGCTTTCCTGGAGATAGACTGCTGTCTGGATACCCCCTGTAAAGTTGAATACTGTGATTGAACTGTTTCCTCTACTGTTTGGATGGGGGTGTGGGGACTGTTTCTTCCTGCCCTGGGGAGTGGGAGTTGGATCGTTACCTGCTTAGATTTGTTAGGGTTTGTTAGGATTTACCACTGGTGTGGCATGGGTCGACTACGTATGTTGGGCCGAGGGGTGGGGCTATGTGTAAGCTCCTGCGGCCTGTGGAGGACAGTGTCCACTTCAAATGACTCATCCCCCATGGAGTATAAAAAAAATATACGATAATCTCATGGAATGTCAGGGGCATACATACATTAGCCAAGCAATATAAGTTCTTCACATACCTACAGAGACAGGGAGTGGGCACTGCCTTCCTGCAGGAAATGCACATGTCTGCCAAAGAGGGTAAGGCCTTACAGAAACGATAGCGAGCACAGTTATATTACACTGTGTTCTCGGCTTATGCGCTGGAAGTTCTGATTTGGATCAGGGAGAGCCTAACTTTTTCCCTGGTGCGCGCCAAAGTGGACCCTGAGGGGAGGTATGTCGCAGCGATGGGCAGGCTAGATGGGCAGGATGTCTCCCTGATTAACATTTATAGCCCCAGTATTCACCAAACACTCTTCTTTGAACAATTGATAGCACGGATACCACCCGTATTGATGAGCAGGGTCATTTTGGGGGGGCGATTTTAATTGCGTCCTTGACCCCGAGATGGCTCTCACCCTCCCTTGCTGGACTCACCTGTGCGCAGGATATCAAGGGTGTTACCAGAGTTGCAGGATCACGGGGGCTTCACTCCCTAGAAAGGGACTGCTCCTTTTTCTCAAGCATCCATGAGCTGCATGTCCGCCTAGATTTCTTTCTTTGCTCCCCAGAAATCCACATCAAGGTAACAGGTGCAGAGTACCTCGCTCACACACTATCTGACCGTAATCCAGTGTTGCTTAGGCTATCCTGGGAAAAGCCGCTTGCGCTGATCCAGAGCTGACTGCTCAACCCAGTGATGCTGGAGGATCCCCCTTTCGGGAAAAGACACGACAGCAGATAGTGCATTACTTTGCCGAAAATGAGGGCATGGCCTTAAACTCTCAAACCGAGTGGGAAACATTCAAGGTGGTGATTAGAGGGCATTGTATTTTGGAGAGAGTTGGGGTTTGCGCCACCTTGCTAAGGGACATCAAAGATGCGGTAGCTCAACTGTGCTCTTTAGAATTACATAGACCGGGCCACCCAGACCTTGAACCCGGACTGCAGGAGTTCAGGGCGCGAGCAGCAGAAAACACAGAACGGCTATGCTCATTTAACTATAAGGCTTACATTGCACAACAACATAATGAAGGGGACCGGACGGGGAGGCTATTGGCTTGGCTTGCGAACCCAGCAAGGAGGGGCTCTCCAATAGTACAAATAAACTCCGACACAAGTATCCTGCTGGAAACCCAAGACAAAATAAAGGCCTACTTCTCTGCCTTTTACCACACTTTGTATTGTAGTAGGCCCTTAGCTGACCACAATCAGCGACGTAACTTTCTGCAAGACATCACAGCCCCACCCTTGAGCAGGACCAGGTAGTAACTCTGGGGGAGGACATAACAGTGCCCGAAGTACTAGGGACCATTAAAAGAATGGCCTGAGGTAAAGTTACGGGATCGGATGGCCTACCAATCTAATTTTATAGTACTTACTCAACAGAGTTGGCCCCGAGACTTGTGACTATGTTCAACGGGGCATATGCACTATGTCACCTGCCACCGACTAGTAGAAAAGCAGTAATTATCTAATTGCTCAAACCTGGGAAAGAGGCATCAGACGTAGGAGCATATAGGCCGCTATCCATGTTGAATGTAGATTATAAGATCCTGAGTGGAATCCTAGCCTCCTGTTTTCTCCCCTTTATGCCCAAGCTAATTCCCCCTGATCAATCTGGGTTCAGTCCAAAACGCAGCACGGCGGCTAATATCAGACATCTTATGACTGTGGTGGCAGATACCTCCTATGACCGGACCAGTGCTGCTATACTATCTGTAGATATTGAAAAGGCATTTGATAGCCTTGAATGGGCATACCTCTACGAAGTCATGACATGTATGGGACTTGGACAGAGGTTTGTGGCTTGGACGATGCTCCTATATACTAACTCCAAAGCCAGAGTGAAGAAGGGGCAGACTATATCAGAAGGCTTTGGGGTGGAGCGGGGTATGAGGCAGGGATACCCCTTATCCCCCTTACTATTTGCCATCACCATAGAGCTCCTGGCGGCATTAGCCCAGATTGGAGCTTACTTTTAGGGGCTTCTGGCGGGGGAGACGTACAGCACATCGCATTGTACGCTGATGATCTGTGATTATTTTTACGAGATACGGGACGCGATCTGCAGGGGGCGCAAACCCTGTTGAACCGCTCTGCAGCGGTCTCAGGACTTAGTGAATTGGTCCAAAACAAAATTGTTCCTTATTGAGGAAAATGAGACCCTGGTTAACTTGCCCAGAGATCTGGAGGTGCTGCTTGCCATACCTAGGGGTCACAGTGTACCGATCTGTCCAGGACACATTTGAGGGTAACTACGGGTTAGGCATTCACAACGTGAAGGCATCTATTTCCTTCTGGCAGACACTGCCCATATCAGTGATTGGTAGAATTGCCCTCCTGAAAATGGTTGCACTGTCATGGTTATTGTACCACTTTGTAACACTCCCTTTGTGGGTGCCCCAATCCTATTTTAAAGGACTAACCTCACTTAGTACGGCATTTATATGGGTCGGGGGCGACGGCGAGTGGCATGGGCTGCACTTCGACGTCCGGTTCGGCAGGGAGGTCTAGCGGCTCCTGACTTCGAGTTGTACTACTTGGTAGCGCAGCTGCAATGGATTGCCAGATGCTTGACGCATAGGCAACCGCAGGAGGGGTGTCGTGTAGGCTCTCATTATTCTAATGAGACTACTGGATTTTGAGCTACAGAATCGCCTGCGGTGTGGGAGACTGAGTCTGACCCACTAGAGATAACACCTGTTGCTCCAATCCAGGTTTTGCTCTGGCTAACTAGAAGTGCCTCCTCCCCACCCAAGGGCGGGATTGATTAGGCAGCCGAGCGCATGACATAACTGACTTCTCAGGGAAGCCGTGGTCACTCAGGTCTCATCCGTTTCTCTCGGTTACATTAGTCTCATATGCACAATGACAAACAGAGGCAGTATATGTTTCAGTAATGTTTCAATCAAGCAACTGCATCTTGGATAGCAAAGCATGGGCTGCAATAACCAGGACGATACAGTACAGCATGACAAGATTAAAATTGTGACAAGGAGAGTAAAGCATAGAAATAACGCTAGTATATTGTCACTACTGTCCATAGACTAATTCCTACCTAGGCTATAATAGAGCACAGTGTGTTAAGCTCTAATTCTGCCCTTCAGGTTCCCCCGGGAAGACATCATCCCCCATACCTGAGCAAAGGCCTGAAGTCTGCGCAAGCAGCTGTAGCAAAGCATTCAGCGATCAGCGTATAGTCGTGGTTCTCTGGATGGAATCTCCCTCTAATGTGTAAGGGACAGGGAAGTGGTTTTATAATAAAACAGCTGATGTTCTGAGAAAATGTCCCTACGTAAGGATGTGTGTTTTTCTATGAATGTCAGAGACGAACGAGTTACTTACCTTCGGTAACGACTTTTCTGGTGGATACATTAGCTACCTGTGGATTCCTCACCTCATGAATACTCCCATGGCGCCAGCATTCGACGGAAATCTTCTTACTAGTCTCTGCACGTCGACGAGGACGTCACTGTCGCCCACGCGACGCCGTCTGACGTCATACAGGCAATAAGAGGTCCTCGACGACGTGCGGACGTCAGTACCAATCATTTTTTACGTGCATGAGAACAACCAGGCAATGCAATGAAAGAGCAAGGCAACATCCATTATATTGTAAAAATACACCACATTGTATGAATAACTGTAAATCTTTTTATGTACATATATATGTATATATAAAACTCTCTCTTTTAAAATATATACACACACCAAGTATATACATAAAGATATATACATATATACATATATATACATAAATATATTATATATACATCTATTGCACCCTCAAAGACCAAGAGGAGCGCACTCAAGGATTACTTGGCAAGACCAGAAAGGCAACGGGGAGGCGGGTGGGACCGTGAGGAATCCACAGGTAGCTAATGTATCCACCAGAAAAGTCGTTACCGAAGGTAAATAACTCATTCTTCTGATGGATACAACTACCTGTGGATTCCTCACCTCATGAATAGAGTCCCAAAGCAGTACCACGCCCGGCGGTGGGTGCCTAAATGGTCAAACCAAGAAATCCTGCAGCACTGAACGTGCAAAATGGCCGTCCCTTCTAACCTCAGAATCTAAACAGTAATGTTTTGCAAAAGTGTGAAGGGACGACCAAGTTGCGGCCTTGCAGATGTCGACCACAGGAACACCTCTGGCTAAGGCCGAAGTGGCCGACTTAGCTCTGGTGGAATGAGCTCTAATGCCCTCAGGAGGATCCTTCTTTGCCAAAGAGTAACATATTTTAATGCAAAGAACAACCCACCTGGATAGTGTTCTCTTGTGGACTGCCTTTCCTCTCCTCTTGCCCACGTATCCAATAAACAGCTGATCCTCCAGCCTGAAATCCCTTGTTCTATCGATAAAGAAGCTCAACGCTCTCTTTGGGTCCAGACGGTGCAGTCTTTCTTCCTCTTTGGAAGGATGAGGCGGAGGATAGAACGTGGACAAAGTAATTGCCTGAGCCAAATGGAAGGGTGAAACAACCTTCGGGAGGAAAGCAGCCTTGGTCCTCAACACCACCTTATCCCCATAAAAAGTTGTATAAGGGGGTTTTACTGATAAGGCCTGCAACTCACTCACTCTCCTTGCTGATGTTATAGCTATCAGGAAGACTGTTTTTAAAACCAAATACCTCAAGGGGCAAGAATGCATAGGTTCAAAAGGGGACCCCATAAGGAAAGTCAGGACTAAGGACAAATCCCATTGCGGCATAACGAATGGCTTTGGAGGATATTGATTTAGAAGACCTTTCAAGAATCTGATAACAATAGGGGATTTAAATAAAGATGGTTGGTCTGGAAGACATATGAAGGCTGACAAGGCCGATAAATAACCTTTAATGGTAGCCACTGCACAACCTTTCTGCCAGAGATAGAGCAAAAGACAAAACGTCCGATAGATGAGCATGTAAAGGATCAATCTGCCTCTCTCCACACCACGCAACAAATTTAGACCACCTATTAGCGTAGATAGATTTAGTGGAGTGTCGCCTGGCCGCTAATATAACATCCACTACCTCAGGCGGGAGAGAGAAAGAACTCAGGTTGCCCCGTTCAATCTCCAGGCATGTAGGTGCAGACTCTGGAGGTTGGGGTGTAGAACCTGCCCCTGCGACTGTGAGAGGAGGTCTGCCCTGAAAGGGAGACGGAGCGGCGGGCACATTGAGAGTTGGAGAAGGTCGGAGTACCACACCCTCCTTGGCCAATCCGGAGCTATTAAGATTACTAGAGCCCGGTCTTGGCGAATCTTCCTCAATACTCGAGGAATCAAGGGTATGGGAGGAAACGCGTAAAGCAACTGGCCGCACCAGGTCATTTGAAACGCGTCCCCCAACGCTTCCTGCATCGGATACTGAAGGCTGCAGAACAACGGACAATGCGCGTTCTCTCGAGTGGCGAACAGATCTACCCGAGGAAACCCCCACTTCTGGAAGATTAAACGGACTTGATCTGGATGGAGACGCCACTCGTGGTCTGCCGAGAAGTGGCGACTGAGACTGTCCGCACGCACGTTCAAAACTCCGGCCAGATGGTTTGCTATCAAGCAAATCCGATGGTCCTTTGCCCAGGACCATAGTCGAAGAGCTTCTCTGCAGAGAAGGTACGACCCCACTCCTCCCTGCTTGTTTATGTACCACATCGTGGTAGTATTGTCCGTTAGGACCTGTACCGACTGACCACGAAGGGAAGGGAGGAAGGCCTTGAGAGCCAGACGTACAGCCCGTGACTCTAACAGATTGATGTGAAAAATCTGTTCCTCTGGAGACCAAAGACCTTTGATCTCCAGATCCCCCAGATGAGCTCCCCACCCTAGAGTGGAAGCATCCGTTATGACTGTGGCCACTGGTGGCGACTGCTGGAACGGCTTTCCTTGTGAAAGATTGTTGCTTGCAATCCACCACTTCAAATCCACAGCAGCATCTCTGGAGATCTTGACAGTACCCTCTAGATCCCCTCTGTGTTGAGACCACTGCCTTCGGAGGCACCACTGAAGAGCCCTCATGTGCCAGCGAGCATGCGTGACCAACAGAATGCAGGAGGCAAAAAGACCGAGCAGACGAAGGACCTTGAGGACTGGAACTACCGCTCCATTTCGAAACATTGGAACCAAATCCTGAATATCTTGAATCCGCTGAGGCGGAGGAAAGGCCCGACCCAATGTTGTATCCAGTACTGCCCCTATGAACAGGAGGCGCTGAGAGGGCTCTAGGTGAGATTTGGGCTCGTTCACCGAAAAGCCCAGGTCGAACAACAACTGGGTTGTTGACTGCAGATGACGCAACACAAGCTCCGGGGACTTGGCTTTGATCAACCAATCGTCCAAGTAAGGGAATACTGCTATCCCCTTCCTTCTGAGCTCTGCCGCAACCACCGACATCACCTTCGTGAAGACTCGAGGTGCTGAAGTAAGACCAAACGGAAGGACCGCAAACTGGTAGTGTTGCGATCCCACCACAAACCGGAGATACTTCCTGTGTAACTTGAGTATCGGGATATGAAAGTAAGCATCCTGCAAGTCGACAGACACCATCCAGTCTTCCATGTTCAACGCCAAAAGCACCTGTGCTAGGGTCAGCATCTTGAACTTTTCCTGCTTGAGGAACCAATTCAAGATCCTCAGGTCCAGAATTGGTCTCAAACGACCATCCTTCTTGGGAATCAGGAAATACCTTGAGTAAACTCCTTGACCCCTTTCCTGCTCCGGGACCAACTCCACCGCGCCCTTTAAAAGGAGGACTTCTACCTCCTGTTCTAGCAACAGGAGGTGTTCTTGTGAACAATACGAAGGGCGGGGCGGGATGAGGGGCGGAAACTCCCGAAAGGGAAGGGTGTAGCCTTTTCCCACAACACTGAGAACCCAAGTGTCCGACGTAACAGTCTCCCATTTGGTGAGAAAATGCTGTAATCTTCCCCCTACAGGAGAGGAGTGAGTGGGAAATGGTGGAAGCCTAAGGCTGCTTCCCCTGCTGCACCCCGCCAGAGGATGAGGAAGAGGCAGAGTGCTGCTGAGAGGCTCCCCTGGTGCGGACCCTACCCCTCCCCCTAAAAGATCTATAGGGATGGGAAGAGGCAGGTTGCTGATATCTTCCCCGAAAGGAAGAGGAGGAAGAGCCACGCCCAAATCCACGAAACCTCCTGAAGAATCTGGAAGAGGCCGTGGAAGAAGGAGCTTGGAGTCCCAACGACTTAGCCGTGGCCCTGCTCTCCTTAAAACGTTCCAAGGCCGAATCAGCCTTAGCCCCAAACAGTTTGTCCCCATCAAACGGGAGATCCAACAATGTGGACTGTACATCTGCCGAAAAGCCCGAGTTACGGAGCCAGGCCTGTCTCCTTTCCACCACAGTTGTGCCCATTGCTCTGGCTACCGAGTCGGTGGTATCCAGTCCCGTCTGGATAATTTGGGTCGCAGCAGCCTGGGCATCAGAGACAAGATCCAAAAGACCCTGGGGAAGCTCTGTAAACGAAGAGGAGATGTCATCCATCAGAGCATGAATATACCTCCCCAGGATACAGGTTGCATTGGTGGCTTTTAACGCCAGACTGCAGGACGAAAAAATCTTCTTCGACTGCGCCTCTAGCTTTTTTGAATCTCTGTCCCCAGGCACCGTCGGAAAAGAACCAGGCGCTGACTTGGACGAACAGGAGGCCTGCACTACCAAGCTCTCCGGCGTAGGGTGCCTAGATAGGAAACCAGGATCAGTTGGAGCCGTCCGATACCTCCTGGCCACGGCTCTGTGAACAGCTGGGGAAGATGCCGGCCTCTTCCACACCTCTAAAACCGGATCCAGCAGAGCGTCATTAAAAGGTAACAGAGGCTCCGCCGCGGCTGAGGCCGGATGCAACACCTCTGTCAAAAGGTTTTGTTTCGCCTCCACCACCGGCAAAGGCAGGTCCAAAAAACTAGCTGCCTTCCGTACCACTGTATGAAAGGAAGCAGCTTCCTCAGTATATTCCCCCGGGGACGAAAGGTCCCACTCAGGGGAAGTGTCCAGCCCACTGGCCGACTCCAGTCCACGCAGCCCATCACCCGAGTCCTCTAGCTCTCCTTCCTCTAGGACTCGTTGGTACTCCTGCTCTTCTAGTACCCGGAGAGCACGCCTCCTTGAATGCAGTCGTTGCTCAATCCGCGGAGTCGACAATGCCTCCGCCGAAGTCGGAGATCGGCGCCGATCTTCCGAAGCCACCGACGCCGCATCCGGCGCCACAGGTAACTTCGGCGCCGACTGAAGAGCAGTTGAAACGGATGGACCCACCGGAGTCACAGGCCGAAATCTCAATGTCGACGGGATGGAAATCCCTGGGGCCAATCCCTCCGAAGCCACCGGAGCGGCCACCGGCGCGGACACTGGCGCCGAGCCCACGTTCCCAAACGGGAGAAAGGGCATAAAGGGTGCCGGCCGAAGAGGCGCAGGATCACCCAAAGAAAAGGCCAAAGGCCCAGCCGGAGCACCCCCTGGAGCCATCTGTTGGAAGATGGCATACATCGCATTCAAGAATGCGGAACTATCGGCTCCAGGGGTGGGAAAAGCCGGATACAGGGGTGCCTGTCTCGGAGGCGACCCCGACGCCGGCCTCGGCGTCTGCGCCGGAGAAAACACTTGAGGCTCCAATACCTCAATCACCGACGCCTGTCCAGGCGAAGTTGGAGACGCCGGAGAGGGCAACGGCGTCGAAGGATGCGGCGTCACCGTGGGGCTGACCTCCCATGTCCTTCGGCGTCGATCCGGAGACCTGGAACGAGCCTCCCTTGAATGACGCCGAGATTCTCTACGGCGCCGGGAGTCTCGATGACGCCGATGTCTTGGAGAAGACTTCTTGTGATGCTTCTCCTTTGACTTGGCCATAAACAGCTTCGCCTCACGTTCTTTAAGGGCCTTCGGATTCATGTGCTGACATGAATCACAAGTCGAGACGTCGTGGTCGGAGCTCAAACACCAAAGGCAATCGGAATGAGGATCCGTCACCGACATCTTGCCTCCACACTCACTGGCTTAAATCCAGACTTTCTCTGCGACATTATTTCCACAGAGAAAGAGTACGCAGCAAGATATACACTGTAACCGCAAGAGTAACAGTTGCTCCCTCGAAGATAACCGTTTCGAATGCACGGAAAAAAGGGAACTGACGTCCGCACGTCGTCGAGGACCTCTTATTGCCTGTATGACGTCAGACGGCGTCGCGTGGGCGACAGTGACGTCCTCGTCGACGTGCAGAGACTAGTAAGAAGATTTCCGTCTAATGCTGGCGCCATGGGAGTATTCATGAGGTGAGGAATCCACAGGTAGTTGTATCCATCAGAAAAAACTTTATACCACGTTCACCGGCAACCTATCTGACTGCAGCCTTGGAAGAAGCACAGAGTTAGCAAGAATGTCTTGTTTGAGAACAAAGTGCTGGCTTAGGCAAAAACAGTTAGATAGAGAAAAATAAAACAAGACTAAAAGCAGCTATTATAACAATAATAAATGAAGCTGAATAAAATATATCTAGGTTAAAGTGCACAGCAGCAGGCCTAGTATGTTAAAATAACATGGAGCTATAACTAAAATGGCTACACAACAGGGGCACATAGATGGTTTTACTCTCACATACAGGGCACTGCTTGGTTTGGTCCTGAGAGTTGAGACCCCTGCTGGACCGAGCCTACAGACCATTGCGACCATGTGAAAATGCTGGAGAGCATTCATGAAAAAATTGGATATTCAATGGCCAAATTCTCCAGAACTCCCCCTTTCTCTCTTGCCATTATTGATGGAGGGACAGAATTGGCATGGCCTGGGGACATGGACTGCAACAGGTGTAACTAAATTGGGTGACCTGTTCCGGGATGGGATACTAACCCCCTTCGAGACGTTCAGTGCAGAATTTAATCTTCCGGGAGGTAAATTCCTGAACCACGGGGCAGCACTGACAATCATACGCAGCCACTGGGGAATGGGAGTTGCGAAACGCAAACTCATGCGTGCTGTACTTACGTCAGGCAGCCGGGACGGTGAAGGCAGTCACTTGTCTATACTGACATTTACAAGCTGTGGCCCAACGATACACTACGTAACAAATTGGAGGCAGATTTGGGGACCACCATATCAGAAGTAGAATGGGAGGGAATATTGGACAGGATGTCCAGAACCTTCAGAAATGCGAGGTTTCAGCTCATTAACTTTTATATCCTCCATAGACTGCATATTTGCACCCAAAGGATTAATAGATACTTCCACACACATGGAGGGGCTTGCTACCGCTCTAGAGAGGTGGTGGCGTCCTTCATGCACATGCTGTTGTCATGTCCTGTTCTTAATCAATATTGGACAAAGGTTGTACAACGACTTGCTAATATTATCGATACACCTGTTTCACTCGAATCCGCTCACTGCTTACTGCACTGTTATCCACACAATGTCAAGAACAAAATCACTAGTAGATTTCAAGACATGGGCCTTTTAGCTAAGAGGGAAATCACAGGAAAATGGAAACACCCTATAGGCCCCTCCTTTCTATCCTGGATAAAGGAGCTGAAGAAATGGTCAGAATGTGAAGGGACCTTTCTTCGAAGAGAGGCACTTAAGGGAATACGCACGTTGGATGGTGCACGGACTTGGGAATCACCAGTCCTGGCATTGAAGTACCCCCCATAGGAATTAAATTAAGATGAAAGTCCTATGGGACATAACTGGGAGCCCACAGGGGTAAAAAATAGTGCTCTCACAACAGCTGTGCTGCTCAGCCACATGGGCTTGAAAGACACACCAGACCTACTATTGCGCCCCACCAGCGGAGGGAGGGGGTGGAAAAAAGGGTTAGTTGTTCAGCCCCCAGCAATGGTTAATTCTGCATTCAAAGTAACAGCGTTGCTCATCGATCTAAATGAGACACAAATGTGGTTACACTGCTGATGACCTGTGCTATGCTAGCCGGATACGGATGTCCAATTATTGAATTGGGGATAAGGGGCACTTCGCTGTCAGCTTGCATGATGTTTTGCAAAATCTATTAAAATTTGTTGGAAAAAAAAAAAACGGAAACAAATGTGATTTTACCCAATTACTTTGAATATCAGAGAAGTGACCCAAACGGATACATTTCCACAGTATCGCATTGAGGCTCTCCACGGGGTCTCTGAGATAGTGTTACATCATAGCGATTTAGCTAAATTAGAATGTGCCTGCTAGGTCCTTAAGAATATACGAAGTATCTCTAAAGAGGAGGCCGGAAGAATCTTGTACCTCCAGAATGGTGTTTTCCGAGCGCAACACACAGATTGTAGTAGCCAGAGCATGCCCAGGCCTCTCCCTCTCACTGTATGACCACACATATTTTCCCCTGAATAGGACTTCATGCTCGCCCGCCTCCTGATAGTCGGTCAGTGTAAGAAAGTACCCACATTTTGGCAAGCTTACCTCTACTTTTTGTCTGATGTAATTGTGTTTTGACTATGTTTTTCTGGGATCCTGCTAAACAGGACCCCAGTAACTGTGCTCTCTCCCTCTGGATTTGGTTGTCACTAGCTTTTTACACCCCACAATTGGCATACTGGTCCCCCCATATAAGTCACTAGTATATGGTACCTAGGGCATTGGGGCACCAGGGGTTCCCCAAGGCCTGCAGCATGTATTATGCCACCCATAGGAGCCCATACAAAGTGTGTCTGCAGGCCTGCCATTGCAGCCTGCGTGGAAGGGTGCATGCACCCTTCTCACTACAGCTCACTGCACCGGGTCACTGTAAGTCACTCCCACGGTAGACCCTCCTAGCCCAACGGGCAGGGTTCAAGTACCTGTCTGTGAGGGCACCACAGCATGAGCAGAGGTGCCCCCAGAAACTCCAGCTCCATTTTCCTGGACTTTGTGAGTGCTGGAAGCCACTTTAGCTGTGTACCTGACATAAGTCACTACCTATGTCCAGCTTCATAACAGTAATTCCGAACCTAGGCATGTTTGGTATCAAACATGTCAGAATCATACCCCAATACTGTTTCCAGTATTGGATGTATGATTCCATGCACTCTGGGGGCTCCTTAGAGGACTCCCGGGCTCTGCTCCTACCAATTTGCAGGGTTTTCCCGGGCAGCCCACACTGCTGCCACTCTACAGACTGGTTTCTGCCTTCCTGCTGCTTGAGCAGCTCAAGCCCAGGAAGGCAGAACAAAGGATTTCCTTTTGGGAGAAGGAGGCAACACCCTCTCCATTTGGAAATAGTGTTACATGGCTTGGGAGGGGTAGCCTCCCCAAGCCACTGGTATGCTTTGAAGGACACATTTGGTGCTCTCCTTGCTTAAACTAGTCTGCACCGGTTCAGGGTCCTCAAATTCCTGCTCTGGTGTGAAACTGGACAATGGAAAGGAGAGTAACCACTTTCCTGTCCATCACCACCTCAGGGGTAGTGCCCAGACCTCCTCCAGGTGGCCACTTGGTTCTGCCATCTTCAATGCATGGTGGGCAGAGGCCTCTGGGAGCATTTGGGTGGCTAGGTCGGGCAGGTGATGTCACAGCCCCCTCCTGATAGGTGGTCACCTTGCTAGGTGACCAATCCCCCTTCCAGGGCTATTTCGGATCTCCCTCTTGGGTGGGTCCTCAGATTTGACTTGCAAGATTCCAACAGTACTCCTCTGCAACATTAACTTCGACTTCTGGCCACTGGAACCACAGCTGGATTTCAATTTGCAGGTCCAGTGACGACTTAGCTCTACAATATTGTTTCTCCAGCTCCTTCCAGCAACTGCAACATTTCCCCGGCTGTGCATCCTCTAAGGGCAGTAAGTCTTCACTCTGCGCAAGAAGGAATCTCCCTTGGAGTGAAGGAGTCACTCCTCTACATCCGTATGCACCAACCGCAACGACGACTGGCTGCGTGGGTCCGCTCTACTGCAACTCTGCTTGGATCCTGCAACACAGGTGGTGGTCTTGAGTGGTCCCCTTGGTACCCTCTACTAGCTATCCAACTTTGGAGGTGGTGAGGGTTGCCTCTCCTTGCAGGACGATACCCCTGTGCACCGCAACTCTTGCATCTACCAATGCTTGTTGGCTCTTCTTCTAAGGGATCTTCAGGCTCCGTGTAGCCCCAGCCTCCAGCACTCTTCCCTGCAACGCATGGTCTTCTGCCTGCTGCACCAGCAAAGTGGGACTCTTTTCCAGGTGTGCTGAGTGGGCCTCACCAGAACTCCTGTGCCTGCTGCCAGTGAGTTGCATGTGGGGGCTGCATCCACGAATTCTTGCCTTCCTGACTGCTGGGGGACACCTGGGACTCCACTCCTTGAGTTGAGTCCCATGGGAGCTTCCTGGTCCCCAGCAGCTCTGCAACTCCTCTTCTGCAACTTTTGCCTCTGCCAAGGCTTGCTGGTGGTTTTTCCACACCACTGAAGGGCTGCAACTCTTCTTCCAACGTGGGACATCAACTGCATCACTTCTGGAACACTTCCTCTGCTCCTGTGCTGCACAGCCGCCTCCTGGTCTTCACTGTCAACCTGGTCCTGCATCTCAAGAAGAGTGGGTAGTGGCTCCTGTCCCAACCGGACACTCCAACTGAAACTGGACTTGGTCCTCTTAATTTGCAGATCCTCTACTGTCTGGATCCATCGTCTGTTTCTTGTAGTCTTGCTTGGGTCTTGCACAGTCCTTTTCCAAAGTTTCTCTGTGGGTTTGGGAAAAAGACAGGTACTTACCACTTCTCTCCTGGTCGCTGGGGGGCGCTCTGGGACCTACCTTTTGGGGTCCCTAGTTCCTCCAGCTCTTCTCTATAGAGTCCACTTACCTAGCTGCAGGTCCCTCATTCGCATTCCATTTTTTAAATATATGGTTTGGGATCTTCCTAGGGTCACTATTGTCTATTATTAATGCGCTGTTTTCTATTACTCTCTATGCTTATTCCTGACAACTAAGGTGTATATAATAGTGTGTTTACTCACCTGCTAGTAGAGTATTGCCTATATAGTATTTTAGTAGCTGTGTCACTAAAATGAAGTACCTTTATTTTCGTAACACTGTGTGGCTCTTTCATGTGTGTAAGTGCTGTGTGACTATAAGTGGTATTGCGTGAGCTTTGCATGTCTCCTGGATAAGTTTTGGCTGCACATCCACAGGTACCTGTAGAGAGCCTGGCTTTCTAGGCACTGACTACACCTCACTAATAGGGGATCCCTGGACCTGGTATTGGGTGATAATACCATAGATACTCACCACACACCAGGCAGCTTCCTACAGTCAGAGCCGTCCAAAGTTGTTTTATCGATGCCGGCACTGTGAGATGTCGCCAAAGTAGTCTCCAGGAATTTAATATTGGTTTCCAAGTGGTGAACCATAATCCGTATATCCCGAAGCACTCCGAAGGGAGCGTCAAGGAAAAGTGCTGGGGACAATTGCCAGCCAATGAGAGGGGAGACGGCGACCGGCAGAGTGAATCTTATAACAACGGGAAAATGGTCTGAGTACGTGCAAGCAAAGTGTGAGTCATCCCTTACCCATGTTGCTAGAGCTTGGTAAATTAACCAATAGCCCAGCTTGGACCAGCTAGCATGCACGCTGGAGTAGAAGGTACTGTCCCTGTTGTGTGGATGAAGCCTGTATATATGTCTTTGCAAACTATTGTTTACATATTTTTCATGGCTAGTGCTAAATATTGCGAAAAAAGAGGGGGGTAAGAGAGGAGGATTGGTCGGTCCAGTGTACGTCCTCCCAACACCGTACTAATATGATATGGTACACTGTTCCGAAATTGAAAAGCAAGGAAAGAGAGAAGGAGTCCTGATAATCAGGAGCAATAGTCCTCACACACCGTATTTGGTGTCATGGTCCATCATCGGACAGCTCCTCGTCAGACCGGCGCTGCAATGTCTGACGGGCACCCCCCGAGGGGGGGCTCTTTGCCGGAGATCTTTTTGAATATACTCGATGATGCCGCGGAGCCAAATATGGGTCCGAGAGAGGAGAAAATGTACAGAAAAAGAATAATAAAATTGGCTCAGATCCCTCACTTAATAGTTTATTATTTGCTGTTGGGAAGTGGTCAAGATTAAAAAGAAATCAAGGGAGTGAAACTAGAGGCAATGCTTGAACACTCACACAAGATCAATCAAAATAATTAAGGAGGACGGAGAAGGTCCAACACTCCTTAATATGCGGTCGACATGTTTCGCGTCGTTACTGGTCCAACAGGATCCCGTGACGCTTCTTCAGGACCTAATCAATCATAGATTTTCTCCAAAAGAAAAAAACAAAACAAAATACTTATACTCCTGTTGGCTAACGCTCACAGTCAAGACGTCATCAGTCGCTTATTAGGACTAAACCGGACTGGTTTTCCTTTCCTATCAGTCGCCCTAAGTATGGGAAAACAAGGGGGCTAAAATTAGCTCAGTATATCATCGCTCCACCAATATTCAAGGGCGACGAGTACAGGTTAATGTGGAAAAAGGGGAGTGACAAACTGGTGCAGCACTCAGTGATCAAGTGGTTGTAGGCACACCATGCTGGTAACATATAAAATGGCTTACCATCTCAATTAGAGAATAGGCTCCATGGGATATCGCTGGCCCATCGCCCGGTACACAGTAAATCTGGTGGTAAGAGAACATATGCCAAAAAAAGGGGGGCATCATATTGTAGTTATACAGTCATCATAAAAGTCCGAGGCACAAATGGCTGGGGATGAGCCGACCATATTGCGGGAATGGGGGGCTGACAGTAAAAGTGAAATTCAAAAATTATATTTATATATGTCTCACTTCACATCTAATACACATACATCGTAGAAGCAACAAGAGAGAAAAAGTCATAAATTCTGCGGGAATGTTAATGAATATCCTTAATATTACGTATAAGGTAGGGCATGCAGCAAATTTAATTGGGTGGAGAAATACTTCATTATGAAACACAACATGAGTAGTGCCAAAGGTCAAAGGTAGAGTGGCACATGATGGGGATAAAGATAGAGGGGTATCGTGACCCAGAAGTAATCAAACCCTATGTAACACACCGTAATCAGTAAAGGAAGAAAATAAAGAATTGGGCTGCAGGAGTACAATCAGTTAAACCACGGACGTATTATCAAGTGCCGAACACGGGGTCCCCCCGACCTAAATGCATTGCTGCGTTCGAAAAAGATGCCGAGGTAAAGTTTCTGCAAAGAAAATGGGGAGATGGGCACTTACTTGCGAGGTTACCGGTTTATGCTGCAGCACCTACCCGTGGGTCGCGTTCCCGAACATATGTGAAAACGGAGGGCGGCCGGTATAAATAGTACGCGCGCAAAGCGCGTGTCCATCAATTAGATGATCACTTGCCAAGTAACTACCTCGTCAGTCGCGAGCCTCTAAGGAAATCGAAAAGGGACTAAAAAACGGGACGCGATGGGAGCACTTTATGTGCGGCGGCCATCTTAAAATGGTATATGGATTACAAAGACACAAGAAATAGCTTAGTTCCAACTGTCAGGAAATTCCAAAGTCCTGTAGTAGACAAGATTAGTTTTACTAATCTCATTTGTCCAGAAAGGCTAGGTCTAATCCCTTATAGTAGGAGTAAAAAAAGGGAAGTAAAGGATGGGATGACCAACAAACAGAACCTTCTAAAAATGGTTGTAAGAAGGGCAAAAAAAAATATTATAATGAATAAAAAATTGTCTTGTCTACTACAGGACTTTGGAATTTCCTGACAGTTGGAACTAAGCTATTTCTTGTTTCTTTGTAATCCATATACCATTTTAAGATGGCCGCCGCACATAGAGTGCTCCCATCGCGTCCCGTTTTTTAGTCCCTTTTCGATTTCCTTAGGGGCTCGCGACTGACGAGGTAGTTACTTGGCAAGTGATCATCTAATTGATGGACACGCGCTTTGCGCGCGTACTATTTATACCGGCCGCCCTCCGTTTCCACATATGTTCGGGAACGCGACCCACGGGTAGGTGCTGCAGCATAAACCGGTAACCTCGCAAGTAAGTGCCCATCTCCCCATTTTCTTTGCAGAAACTTTACCTCGGCATCTTTTTCGAACGCTGCAATGCATTTAGGTCGGGGGGACCCCGTGTTCTGCACTTGATAATACGTCCGTGGTTTAACTGATTGTACTCCTGCAGCCCAATTCTTTATTTTCTTCCTTTACTGATTACGGTGTGTTACATAGGGTTTGATTACTTCTGGGTCACGATACCCCTCTATCTTTATCCCCATCATGTGCCACTCTACCTTTGACCTTTGGCACTACTCATGTTGTGTTTCATAATGAAGTATTTCTCCACCCAATGAAATTTGCTGCATGCCCTACCTTATACGTAATATTAAGGATATTCATTAACATTCCCGCAGAATTTATGACTTTTTCTCTCTTGTTGCTTCTACAATGTATGTGTATAAGATGTGAAGTGAGACATATATAAATATAATTTTTGAATTTCACTTTTACTGTCAGCCCCCCATTCCCGCAATATGGTCGGCTCATCCCCAGCCATTTGTGCCTCGGACTTTTATGATGACTGTATAACTACAATATGATGCCCCCCTTTTTTTGGCATATGTTCTCTTACCACCAGATTTACTGTGTACCGGGCGATGGGCCAGCGATATCCCATGGAGCCTATTCTCTAATTGAGATGGTAAGCCATTTTATATGTTACCAGCATGGTGTGCCTACAACCACTTGATCACTGAGTGCTGCACCAGTTTGTCACTCCCCTTTTTCCACATTAACCTGTACTCGTCGCCCTTGAATATTGGTGGAGCGATGATATACTGAGCTAATTTTAGCCCCCTTGTTTTCCCATACTTAGGGCGACTGATAGGAAAGGAAAACCAGTCCGGTTTAGTCCTAATAAGCGACTGATGACGTCTTGACTGTGAGCGTTAGCCAACAGGAGTATAAGTATTTTGTTTTGGTTTTTTCTTTTGGAGAAAATCTATGATTGATTAGGTCCTGAAGAAGCATCACGGGATCCTTTTGGACCAGTAACGACGCGAAACATGTCGACCGCATATTAAGGAGTGTTGGACCTTCTCCGTCCTCCTTAATTATTTTGATTGATCTTGTGTGAGTGTTCAAGCATTGCCTCTAGTTTCACTCCCTTGATTTCTTTTTAATCTTGACCACTTCCCAACAGCAAATAATAAACTATTAAGTGAGGGATCTGAGCCAATTTTATTATTCTTTTTCTGTACATTTTCTCCTCTCTCGGACCCATATTTGGCTCCGCGGCATCATCGAGTATATTCAAAAAGATCTCCGGCAAAGAGCCCCCCCTCGGGGGGTGCCCGTCAGACATTGCAGCGCCGGTCTGACGAGGAGCTGTCCGATGATGAAGCATGACACCAAATACGGTGTGTGAGGACTATTGCTCCTGATTATCAGGACTCCTTCTAGTGCTAAATATTGGCCATTTGGTGGGTAGTGTTATTTTCAAATGTGTATTCGTTATTTATATTTAAAAAAAATAATGTTTCCTTCTTTTTTAATTTTCAAATATTTTGGTTTGTAGGAATTAGCAGGTAGTCTTTTTATTTAAAAAAAAGTTAAACTATAATTAAATAAAAGTGATTCTACGAGAAGGATGTGACAGTAAGGTGTACTCTACAACAAGCCAATTGCAACAGGGCCTGCAGCACCAATAGGAGAGACTAGCAGGTATGACAAATCAAGAAGAAAAGGGCTCATACACTACAAGAGAAACACTAGAAGCGAGGCTTGGAGGAGGAGGAATCTGGGATGCACTTGACAAATGTATACTTTGAGATTACAGCTAGAAACTACATAAGAAAGGAGACCGGTCAGGAAGGTTTCTGGTCAGGCTCCTTAAAAGAGACAAGCCTACTCCTTCTATAATGGCTCTAAAGGGGCAGGATGGTTCAGTGGAGGTGACCCAGAGGGCAATTAGCAAAACACTGGGACAGAATCTGGCAGAATTATATAAAAAGCCAGCCATAAATAGAGATCCTCTTATTAAGAATTTACTAGATAATATAGACATACAAAGCCTTTTTGCAGAACATATAGCCACCCTACAGAATGGCATACAGAATGAAGAACTAATGGCGTCTATAAAGTGGATGCCTTAAGGTAAAACGAATGGAGGAGATGGATTACCTCAGGAATTTTATCAAACATATATGGAACTGTTCCCTGAGCAACTGCTGAAGGTTGATAGCAAAGCTATAGGAGGCTGGGCAAACGACCTCACTCCCTCAGAAAAGTGATTATTTTATGTTAAAATCGCACCATAAAGAAGCTAGTGGTACACCTGTCATACATCTTCCACAAATAATCTATATCACACAACTGGTATAGCAGGGATCTTATCCCGTAGTATTCCCAGGAAAAACGAAAGGAAAAACACCCTATCACAGGAAATTGTCTACAACAAAGCTTAAAGATTTTGGTTGGAAAGGCCTCACCCACTCTTGTGTGACATACTTCATCATTGGCCAGTCTGACCAACCGTGTTGAGGAAATACTAACACAGTGGTCTTAACCTCCATGGGTAGGGAGATCAGAGAAGAAATAAGTTACTTACTTGTAACTGTAGTTCTCCAGTATTGGAAGCTTTCATAGATTCACATGCTTGAATACTTCCCCCGTCTTTGAGATGGGAGTCCCTGGTGCAATGTATAACATATTTCTAAATGTATACCTATATTACATCCATTAGGCCTTAGTTTAGCAACCTATCACAGTCATTTTGTAAAATAGACCCAAACTTAAAACTGAACCAATCACATTGCCCCACCCCATAGAACCTCCTATGAGGAACTGCCTTCCCTCAGATTTTTTGAGCATACGTGCTGCAATAATAAAGAACACTGAGGAGAGAGAAGGTGAGCTCATCATGGGAGGCGGGTGGGCCCCATGTGAATCTAAGAAATCTTTCAATACTGGAGAACTACAGTTACAGGTAAGTAACTTATTTCTTACTCCAGTATTGGAACTTTCATAGAGTCACATGCTTGAATAAGAATAACAAGCAGTGACAAGCACATTTTCTGATTTCATAAGAACACACTCTACCATGTAAAAGTTAGCATCTGCATTTAGATAACTGCATGGAAGGGAAATAACGATATTTAAACACACCAATAGATAAATCTATATGCATACATTATATCTCACTATTAAACAGAAAATGAGGTATTAAATAGCAGAAGCGTATGGCGGGAAAAGAGAAACAGCTCACCTTCATCTGAACAAATGCCTAAGGACTGCTTGACCAACCGCTGCATCTAGGAGCGTCTCAGCATCCAAACAATAATGCTTTGTAAAAGCATGTGTCGTTCTCCACGTTGCCGCTTGGTAGATGTCGGGTAGGGACACGCCCCAGAACAGTGCACAAGACATGGAAACTGCCCTAGTTGAGTGTGCACGCACTCTGGCATCCAAAGGTCGACCAGCCTTTTGATGGTAAAAGACTATTGTGTTCGAGATCCATTTGGATGACCTCTTCTGGGTTCACTGAAGGCTATGAAGAGTTGGTTCGATTTCCTGATTTACTTTGTTCTTTGTAAGAAGAATTTGAGACATCTTTTCAAATCGAGAGAATGGAGCGATCTTTCTGCTCCAGTTTGAGGTTGTGGAAAGAAAGTCTTCAGCACCACTGGCTCATTTATATGAAAGTCTGATGGAACCTTACGAATAAACTTAGGATTGGTACGCATGATAACTCTATCCCCAGTAAATTGCAAAAAAGGCTCTTGGATGGTAAACGCTTGTATTTTGCTGACTCTGCAAGCAGATGTTAAAGCTAAGAGGAGCGCCATCTTCCATGTGAGGTATTTGAGGTCTGCTCTAAGGATGGGTTCAAATGGTGCCTTCATCAGCTGGCCCAAGACTGTATTTAGTTGCCAAGCTGCAGGCGGGGCTTTAACTGGAGGAAAATACTGAAACTAACCTTTCAGAAACTACTTTGAGTCTGTGAGACCAGAGGGATGGCTCTTTAGATATTCGTATGTATTTAGAAATGGCTGCCAAGTGAACCTTGATGGACGCATGGACAAGACCTGAGCATGCTAGATGAAGTAGGTAAGGTAAGATGTGCTCTGGATTGGAAGAAAGAGGGTGAATGCTCTTGGAAACACACCACAAGCAGAAGCTCTTCCATTTTAATTGGTATGTCTTACCTGTGCTATCCGCACGCGCTTTAGCCAGAATGGTCTTGCAGTCGTTAGGAATATCTAAGTGTCCAAACTCATTGAATTCAGGAGCCATGCAAATAAATTGAGGGACTTGGGATCCGGGTGTCTCACCTGGCCCTGATTGATGGTTAATAGCTCCGGAATCGGTTTTATCCTGATGGGTGGACACTATGACAGCAAAAGCTGCTCCGTGTACCACGGTTGACGTAGCCAGGCTGGAGCAATTAGGAGTATTTGACAGGGCTCCAATTTGATTTTGCTGATCACTCGTGGAAGCAGAGGTATCGGCGCGAAAAGTGTAAGCATAAATCCCTGGCCATGCTATTGAAAAGGCAGTTCCCCACGACCCTAGTTGGTGATGCCAGCTTGCATAAAATCTGCATTTTGCTTTTTTGGACGTCGCAAACAGTTCCAGATTTGTCTTTCCCCATTTGAGGAATATTGCACCCAGTGTCTTCTGATTCAATTCCCATTCGCGGTCTGCTCAGCGAATCTGCAGTGGTGTTGTGTACTCCTGGGAGGTGCTCTGCCTTTATGTGCTGAATACACCAGGCCCAAATGGTCTGCGCTTCTTTGGATAGCAGATGTGACTGAGTCCTCCATTGCTTGTTGATGTGGTGCATGGTGGTCGTATTGTCCATTTGGATAAACACTGAAGAGCCTTGGATTCTGGGAAGAAAGGCCTGCAATACCAGGTACATTGCTCTGAGCTTGAGGAGGTTGATGTGAAGAGTAGCGTGAGAAGGGGGCCACTTGCCACTCACTTGGAGGTCTTGCAGACATGAACCCCATCCCTCCATCGAAGAGTCCGTTGTTATAGTTAGCAGAGGGACCTGGGTTAAGAATCCTAAGCCTCTGGAAATGTTCCCAGGTGTTATCCACCAATTGAGGGAAGCTAACATCCGTGTTGTTATCTGTATGGTGTCCTCGAAGGAGCCTTGTGTCTGCTTCCATTGCTTGTCGAGCTCCTCCTGAAGTGGACGCATACGAAGGTGACAATGGGGAATAAGACTAAAACACGAGGACATCATCCCCAGTAATGACTTAAAGCGTCAAACTGAAAGAGACTTTCTTTGCTGAATTGTTCCTGCAAGCTTAATGAGCTTGAGTTGTCTGTCCACAGCTGGATAAGCTTTTGTTTGGATTGTATCCAGTATGGCGCTCAGGAAAACTATTCTCGTGATTGGCTGAAGCTGGGACTTTTCTCGATTGAGAGTGAAGCCTAATTGTCTGAAAAGCCATAAGGTCGCCTTGAGAGAATGGCATAGTGACTGGATATCGAAGGCCTTCACTAACCAGTCGTCCAGGTATGGAAATATTTGATGCTTCTGGCGCTGCAACAGTGCCGTAGATATGCTGCAACAGGGGCTAGACACTTCGTAAAAATTTGGGGAGCGGACTTGAGCCCGAAAGGTAGCACCTTGAATTGAAAGTGCCGGCAGACTTCCATAAATCTTAGGAACTTCCAATGTTTCGGGTGAGTAGGTATGTGGAAGTAGGCATCCTGCAGGTCTAAGGAAGCCATGTAATCTTCTCTATTGAGAAGCTGCAAGACGTCCTTCAATGTCACCATGCGGAAGGACTGCTTCTTCAGATACTTGTTCAACTCCCTTAGATCCAGGATGGGTCTCCATTGATGAGATTTTTTTCTGATTAGGAAGAAGTGAGAATAGAAACCCTTTTGCGAATGGGGTACCATTTCTATTGCTCCTTTGGACAATATTACCTCCGTTTCCATGGGGAGAAGGTGGAGATGTGCTGACGTACCTTGGGGGGGGGGAGGTGTCCACGGGGGCATACATGTAAATTCTAGCAGATGACCGTAATTTATTATGTCTAGGACCCACTTGTCGTTCATTATCTGACACCAACGCTGAAGGTGGTGCCTTAGGAAGGAAGGAGAGGCAGCCTGCCATTGGAGCTTGTCATTGCCTGCAGGAGGAATCTTTGGCTTGCCTCCCTGACTTTCCTCTGTGAGGAGGCCTGCAATATGCTGCTGCCGGTGGCTGTCTTTGGTGATATTGGGGTTTGGAGGGTTGGAAGTAAGAGGAATAAGCTGGGTACCTGTATGGCTGGTAACCTCCACGAAAGGAAGACTGCCCTCTACCTCTGACACCTCAAAAGGGTGTTCGCTTATATTGCAGGGAGCCCAATGATCTGGCAGTACCTGTGTCTGCCTTGATTGCTTGGAGGGCGTCGCCGACATGTTTGCCAAAAAGGTCTTCTCCATCTTAAGGAAGGTCCAGAATCTTAGTTTGGACTTCAGGCCGAAAGTTGGTGGCCTTAAGCCATCCTTGGCGCCTTAATACTGCTGATCTGGCCAGAAGGCAAAAACCCATAGCGGCAATGTCTAACACACAATCTATTACTTCTGAAGATGTGTGCTGTCCCTCTAGTAGAACCTTCTTCGCTTCAGCCTTGCTAGAGACTGGAAGGTCACCTAACGAGGGAGCAATGTCCAACCATAGCTGCCTATCGTACCTTCCAAGGAGCGCCAAGGAGTTTGCTGCATGCCCCACAGTGGCAAACATGTAGGAGAACCTTTTCCCAATATTATCAAGACGTCTACCATCTTTATCCGGAGGCGCAGTTAGAGGTTCCGAAGGATTCCTCGAACGCCGCTGTGCCGATTGGGAAATCACTGAATCCGGTTTTGGATGCTCTGTAAGGCAGGCAGGAGCATCATCTGTTGCTTTGTACTTTTTATCCAGCTTCGGCAAGACCGCTGGCACCGTAGCAGGGTTACGCATTATTTTCAAACCCTGATTCCACACATGATCTATAATAGGGATAGCCCTGACAGCCTTCCTATGAGGCTCCTTAAAGTCATACAAGAAACAATCTTCCTGTGTCGTTGGCATTTGCATTTGAAAACGTGCAGCCACTTTCTCCAATAAATTATGGAAAGTACCATTATATCCTCTGGAGGGGATTCAACAGAAGCTGTCTCTGGGGAGGCAGGCATTGGCAATACATAATCATCCCACTCATCCTGTTCTGAAAGTACTTCCCCCATCTTCAGTGTCATCATCTGACAAAGCATAGCCTTGCGGATCCTGTGGAACTTGTGGAGTAACACTTGCGGAGCAGTGGGAGGAACTTGCAGGAGCATTGGAGTACTTGGTGCCGTAACCACTGGCTTGGGAACTACTGCAAGCTGTGGACGGAAGCGTTCTTTATAATATGCTAGCATGGCTTGCAGGTCAGAAACCAGACCAGAGGGTAACCATACCATTCCCTGCTGCTGTTGATGAGGGATTGGATCATAGTAGTGCTGGTCATAATACGAGTCATTATCAGAATTTTCCTGGCATTTTACATGCAACTGTGACGGGCTCCTAGCCACACCATATTCTCTGTCCTCATCATTACCATCCGAAAAGCGTGATGGTAAAAGTCTTGACACCTTACTTGGTGATGTTACGGACGGCGTCAAATGAGTTTTGGATATCCTTTTGAGAGAAGTATGCTCCGACGACTGGTAAAGATGTAATGAAGATGGTCTTTGTCTTTTTGTAGGTATCATCTTGACTGGCGTTGATGAGAAAGTAGCCACTGGAAGCGTCATTGACGGGAGCATTGACAACTAAATCACCGTCTACGCGGGAGAGTCGTCGATGGAGCCATCGTCGAAAGCACAGTCGACGAGGACTTTGTTGACGGAGGCATCGTCGACGAGTAGAGTCCTGGTGACGAGATGGGTTGTTCCGTCGATGAGGATGAAAGCGTCATCGACAAAGATCCTGAAGCCGCCACCCTCGACATTGAAATACTGACCATAGATGTCACTAATGATACAGTTGTCGACGATCGTGCCACAAACGTTGCAGATCCTGGCTTCTTGAATTTATGTTTGATCTTCAGAGGCGGCGTACATGGCCAAGAAACAGCCTTTTTGAAGGACTTTTTGAGGGAATCTGACCCTTTCTGGATGCTGGTTTGCTTCTTCTCTTCAGGGCTGTGGATTTTTGAAGAGCCCTCAGATGACTTCTGTGAAATCGTTTTAGGTAGTTCCTGAATATCTGAGCCCTCATGTTTCCTTTTTGACTGGTGTTTTAGAAACCGGGATAAAGGAAGAGGCACTGTCCTCGTCAGAGGCTGAGAGGCCAGCCTTACCTTTCTGAAGCCACAAAAGCAGACAACCCTCTCTGTCTTTCAAAGTCTCTGTAGAAAACTTTCTACATATTTTGCAATCCTTGGTCTTATGACTTGGGTATAAGCAGTAAATGAAATCCTCATGTGGCTCATCCACATATAATCTTTTCTTCAGACAGGAGGCACAGGATCTAAAAAGGCCCTTTCTTGGTGTCTCTGACATGGAAGCCAGTTTGAAGCACCAAAGAAGAAAAACTTCTAATTCTAGGGAATAAGCTTCAGAGGGGAAACAATTTTGAGCAGAGCTCAAAGGAGACTGCTCAGCACGACGTGCGGTGGAAAATCTGAGGGAAGGTAGTTCCTCACAGGAGGTTCTGTGGGGTGGGGCAATGCGAGCGGTTCAGTTTTAAGTTTGGGTCTATTTTACTAAATGACTGTGACAGGTTGCTAAACTAAGGCCTAATGCATGTAATGCAGGTATACATTTAGACATATGTTCTACATTTCACCGGGGACTCCCATCTCGACGACAGGGAAGTATTCAAGCATGTGAATCTATGAAAGTTCCAATACTGGAGTAATGAATGTTCTGGTTATACAAGGGATCCAGCTCATTAATAAAGCAACCTCAGTGTAAACCCAGGAATTTCCGTTATTAATGGGTACACCTGGTTGGATTATATCAAAACAGATGATACAGAGATATTATGCCAGCATGTTTCAGCCTCACAATAGACCTCTCAGAGGAGGGCCCCACACTCTAAGCAAGCAAAAAGGTAAGGCCCCAAATGATGTGGGTATTGAAATGTTGTACCAGTAAGAAATGTAAGACTGATCAGTGCTACATATTTGTGATTGCAAGTTTGGCCCATGTGTTATCATTGAACTTTCCGGTGACAAGGTGCTAAGGCTGAGCTATGGTTCTCTTATCTTCTAGTTTTTCTTTTGTTATATGCTAATATTTGTATGTAGACTACACATGATGTGGAAGCTGAAGAGATCTTCACACCCTGTAACTGATTTAAATTTCCTTAATAACTGCGGAGTTCTTGTTGAATATGTTAAATGAAAAATAAAGATATTTAAGAAATTCTAATGAACAGAATATTTACATCACAGCAGATGTAATATTTTTATATTTGTGTTTTATATTGGTTGTGTCAGAGTAGCTATTTCTTTTAATGATTTCTTTTTTTATTTTATGTCTAATTCTGGTATGCATGTCATTTTTTTTTTTTTTTTTTTTTTTTTACATTTGTATTATATTTATGATCTTTCAAATTATTTATATTTATTAAATAATGTTTACAATTTCTATATTTTATTTGTGTTTTAATCCCCAAAATATGAACTTTCCTCAGTGTTAGTCTATTAAGTCTGACCCCCTTCTCAAATTAATATACTTTCCCCACTGTTTGTTAGATTGTAGATAGAATAGTAAATTTGACAGCATCATCCCTCAAAGTATGCACTTTCCCAAATGTTTTATATATTTAACTCACAAATGTATACCTGACCTTACCAACTGTTGCCCATTTACCCAATGACTGTTAGACTGAAGTTAGTATATTAAGGCTGACCTCCCATGTATTCACGTTGCCGGACATATGTTAGACTAGACTAAGAATATTAAATCTTCCCCCCTCACAGATATGTACTATCTCTTTTATTTGTTGGCCTGGAGTTAGAATAGTAAATTTGGTAATCCAATGTATGCACTTTTCCAAATGTTTATTAGATTGTAGGTAAAATATTAAATTGTAACCCCCAAATGTGTGCATTTTTACTAAAGTATGTAGGGTCTTAGTAGGAATAGTGTTTTTGAATGTTTTTTTATTTTTTGTAAAGATTATTCTTTTTTTTTTTACAAATCATATATGTAACACATATCCAACCACTGTCTCCAATTGTTCTTATATTTATGAAGACAGCCCCTAGATTTATGAATTGGTCTTTTGGATTTTGTGCACCAGTCGATCTTGTGGGTCAGGTTTGAAATAGGTTTTGTAGTTGGCTATCAGACTTCTGAACAGTGTCTACTAAGTTAATATACATTTGCATAGTTAGTCCTTCACAGAATCCCTGCTACTACTACAACTGCCCTCTATCCTTGAGGAATGTTTTTTCCTGCTTCACCTTATTTAGTAGTAGCATAAGGAAATCACAGATTTCACATACTCATTCAACCCCACGTCCTCATGAAAGAGAAAGCCAAGGCAGACTTTGGGGAAAGGGGACATAGGGACTCATCACAACTGGATGTGGTGAAGGGGTCCACAAGCTGACCTGGCCAAAACTCAGCACCTGTCATGATGACATTGAACTTAAGGAAACTGCTACCCATCCAAACCTGGATGGCAAAAAAGCATGCTTGGAGAGATTCCTGAACCTCTAATATAAACCTGCCAAAGGGAAAGATGTACTAATATTGGCTAGGTGATGCATAGGTATATTAAAAAGAATGAAAGTGGAGAAGAAACTCTGGGGATCACCACAGTAGGGAAAGAGATAGGGAGAGGGCCTGGCTCCTCCTACTAAGAAAATCACACCCAAGAAGCCACATACATCAGACAGTTAATTCAGAGGAAATGGTCCTACATATCAAAGGCGGCGGGCAGGCTGACAAGGAACAAATCTATGTGGGAGACCATTCATATCTTGAGGGGGCGTTTTACTGGGAAGTTGACAATTTCATCTTTCAAACATTAAACCACAATCTCCTTAACTAATTAGAAATTTGCACCATGGAGGGCATTATGGCTCAAATCATTTTTTATAGAGTTTTCAAGAGTGCATGTGACCCAAAGGTGCCCGAGCTCTGTACAAGGTAATCAAATGGTTAACATACAGTAGTACAACACAGTAGGGTTGGCAGTAGTATGATCAACTTCTGAAAGTGTGGTACTGATTAGGGTGTAAATTTGCAGAATGTCACCAAGACAACCCATATTTAAGAGAGGTGAACAACAGATCCACCTTATATTCTGTAATGGCAGGTAAAAATACTAGTGACACGTCCATGCCAACGCCCTCCAGAGTAGTCACTGGTGATGTGGACTAGCTTGACTGCTCTATAATGTGGTCATTAAATCAACAATATTGTTTGAGCAAAATACATGGCCAGCCTGTCGAATAATTATTGTGATGGAGGATGGTGTTGATGTTGCCTCATGGGTTAGTGTTTCCAATCACCATAAAGAAATCTCTAGTCAAGTCTGGGAGTCTGGGAGATTTTCTTATTAAAGAAAGTGGTTTTGGCCCGAAAAAAGCAGACTTGAGATAGGCCAACCAAGCTTCTGCAGAATACTGGAGGCATCACTTGGTGCTAGGCCTGCTGGACCACCAGCCGTTCCATCTTTACAATGCAAATAAATCAATTGCTGGGATTTAAAGATTGCTATTTTTCTTTATAATGGACCAGCCTTCATTGAAATCTGCATGAGACCATTTGACAAGGACAATGGCTTGACTTCGGGCCACTGGGGAAGCCAACAGGCCTGGGGCTTTCTCAACTGCCAATTTATCCCTGACCAAATATAGCCTGACTTACCAAGGGGACTGCTTGTCTTCAGTCTCTTTAAAATCCTGGCTGCTAAACCCAATAAGAAAATTGTTATTTAATTACCTGTGCTTTGCAAATGTCAGCAAGTGGACAAGATACTTTCAATGACTCAGCGGACTTAGTATCTTCAGCTTCTGCCTCTAAGACTGTTTTTTTAAATTGGTTTCCTGCCATTTCACCATCAACAATCAGGGCCCTACGAAATGTACATGAGCCATATACATCACCAACAGTGGGACCATGAATAGTCTCAATTCTTGTAAATCTGTTACATAGCAACTATCTTCCAGCTCATCCACTATCTTCTGGTTCAGCCATTCTTAGAAGCCAGACTATATATAAACAAGAACTCTGAAGTTAGTGCAATGCAACACCACAACCCATTACAACTCCCCCCTCCCCCTAAGCTTCCCAAAGTGACCACTTCACTTTAAGACTGCTGTACTGAGATGAAGTGGCAGACCATATAGCTTAAAGGTGTAATGTAACAATTTTCTGGGAAAGCGGAATGGGGAAATTGCACACTTATGGTGAGCTGGCAGAGAGGCTGATGATGATGACCAACTTCCAAATGGTGTGGACGTATTCTACAGACGTACTGTTTCCTTTAGTGATGTGGGGTTAAAAATGCAAATGTTTTCCCTATGTTAGATTTGCTTACACCCAGGCTTGGTGCGAGATGTTTACTGGTTTAGGGAAAATTATAATTTGTTGCCCCTGGCACGTGGAAAATAGTTGTGGCTTACACGGTCTTGTGCCTTATGATATTACCACACACTATCTATATCCTCATAGACTTGTAATTTGCAGTATCCCATCTTTTAGTTTCTTTGCATGATTGGCTATTGTAATTTCACAACAAACTGTGTTTTCATAACTTTTACTTCATGTTAATTATGTGTTAAACATGAATTATGACCATAACTCTTATTGAGAGACCTGTCAGCCATAGGGTGGTCTTCCTCCAAACATTTCACCTTTTCCCAACCTGTTTTGCTGAATTTGTTTTTGTTAGCCTTAGGACCCAGAGCACTTTACCACTGCTAATCAGTGCTAAAGTGCTTGTGATCACTCTCTAAAACATGATAAAAATTGGCTTACACCTGATTGGCACATTTAATTTACTCATATCTCTTTAGTAAAGTGGTGTACTATATACCTAGGGCCGGTAAATGAAATGCTACTAGTGGTCCTGTAGCACTTATTGAACCACCCACTTCAGTGGCCCTTTAAAATATGTCTCAAACCTGCCATTGCAGTCTGTGTGTAGTTTTAAACTGCCAATTTGCCCTGGCAAAATAAATCCCTTTTTAGGCCTAAATCTCCCCGTTTTAAATAAATATAAGCCACCCCTAAGGTATGCCCTTAACAGCCTATAGGGCAGTGAGCATTGTATTTAGAATTTGGGCGTGTACTGTTAAGTTTTACATGTTGTGGTAGTGAAAATCTCTCAAATTTGTTTTTCACTACTGTTCGGCCGACCACTCCTGTGAGATTACATTGGGTAACCTTACTACAATTAATAACTGGAAACCTTTGTTTGGGAACAGAGGTGAAATGCCATGTTTGGTGTCTAAGGAATTGTAATTTAAAATCCTCTCATCTTAAAGTCAGATTTTAAGTGACAATTCAGAACATTTTAGTTTTAGAAAGCTGGCGTATTTTTTTGCCCTAGCAATTTGGTGCCTGTAGCCTGTGTCCTGGATCACATGGTTAGGTGTAGCTGGCCTTTGTGTATTAGTCACAGACAGCCACACAATAGAGGGATTCTAGAGTGACTCCGAGGGCTAGTTGGCTTGCCTCCTAATCAGAACCTCAGAGACAGAAAAGACTCAAACCATCGTGTACCCCTATCAGGACCCAGCCTAAGTGAGTCTTGACTCTCCAAGGTGCATTGTTGGTCAGCCTGACTTCACTTTAGCTCCTGCTATGTTCTTCTCTGGAGCAGCAAATCGTATTCAGTGGCTCCTCATGGAGTGCTTGTCAGCTATAACCTACAGCATCATTCCGCTGGAGAGCTCTGACTTCAATAAAAGAGACTATGGGCCTTATTATGAGTTTGGCGGTTCCACTGCGGGACTGCCAAACTTGCAGGGAGGACGCCACCCCCTTGGCGATGCGTCCCTCCAGAGTATATTACCAGCGTACAAATTGAGGAATTGAATATATATATGAATATTAGGATCACTGTAAATAATTGTATTTAATTGTCCTCATTCCTTGTATGCTACTTTTGAAGATCCAAGGGTCCAAGAAGAAGTGAGTTAGAGCTGACACATGTTTAACTCGGATTCACTGGTCTCACCTGAGCATTAGCAAGGTTATCCAGGTTTTTTTATAAACCAAATTGTACTCCTTTTATAAGAGTATTAGGTAAAGAAAAATGTGCAATCACAGTACAAGCTCGTCCATAAAATGTACAAATTTCAGAGCGCTTTAGCTTGCCATCAAACTATACTATTACCACCATTTCCTCCTGGTCTTATAATGTTTATGGTGGAGAGCCCCTAACTTTATAAATCCACTCTTCTTTTCTCACAGTTATCAACTGCTTTTTGCCATTCGACCACTAGAGGAACGCCAGAGGATTTAAAAAAATTGTCAGTGTCCCTTTTAGCGCTCTTAGTAACAATCACAACCTTGGTGTGCTCACTTTTGCAACACCCCACTTCCTCCAAGTTGCCTAGTAAGGCAAGCAGGGGAGAGAAATCTATGTGTCTGTCAATAACCTTGGGGAGAGGGATAAGCAGTTTTGACCAGTATTGTGCTATAATGGGACATTATCAAGCCACATGAAAGAAACTGCTTTCAGTAGCACTGCAGTGGGACCACAAAGGTGTGGAGATTCTTCTAGCCCTCCGGAGCTTCCTGGAGGTAAAATAAGTGACCTGCAAGTAATGCAACTATATTAGTCACAAGAGCTAAGGAATAACCAGCTCTCTTCGTCTATTTTAGCATCTGTCCAAACACTTTCATCTAAAGGGCCCACCCTCCCAGCATTCTTTAAGTGTATAAGAAAGTAGGGGCATTATGTTTAAAGGTTTATATATGCATGAGCTCCACCCTTTCCCCAGTCTGCCTCTGATTTTACCCTCTAGTGGGCTATACTCACGTTGTGGAGGCGGGGGTTGAACCAAGGAACCTTTTTCAAAAATGCATTTACACAATTTTCCTTATTACCCAACATTATATTCCAGTTACAGTGCATTAAGTCCGATATCCACAGCTTAAATGTTGGCGCCCTTCCGCACCCCTACTGATTTGTAACCTGCTGTTTAGCCAATATCCATGTAAGGGCGGTAACTTCCTTTCTGCATACAGAATTATCGTCACTCACCAGTGGTGTGGTCTGAATTGGTATCTCTGTCATGTTTATAGTGCCAAATGCCACGTGCTCTCAGAATTCCAAGACTTTTGAGCAAGTCCATGCTAGGTGTAATACACCTGCTGTAGGAAACTGGCACTTTTGCAGTAACCCCCCCACCCACTTTTTGCCTGATAATGATGCTGATTGCACTGAGAGTGTGCTGGGATCCTGCTAACCAGGACACAGCACCAGTGTTCTTTCTCTCAAAATGTACCATTGTTTCTACAATTGGCACACTCTGGCACACAGATAAGTCCCTTGTAAAATGTACCGGTGGTACCAGGGGCCCTGTGGCAAGGGAGGGTCCCTAAGGGCTGCAGCATATGTTGTGCCACCCTAAGGGACCCTTCACTAAACACATGCACACTGCCATTGCAGATTCTGTTTGTTGGTGTGGAAAAAAAGGCAAAGCCGATATGACAACCCCCTCAGGGTGCCATGTCCACAAAACACTGCCTGTGGCATGGGTAAGTCACCCCTCTAGTAGGCCTTACAAGATTAAGGATGGGTGTGCTATACCACAGCTGAGGGCATAGCTGCATGAGCAATATGCCCCTCCAGTGTTTAAGTCCATTCTCAGACATTGTAAGTGCAGTGTGGCGATATTAAGTATATAGTCTGGGAGTTTTACATTTTGACCTCCACAGCTCCATAATGGCTTCACTGAAAACTAGGAAGTTTGGTATCAAACTTCTCAGCACAATAAACCCACACTGATGCCAGTGTTGGATTTTTTCTAAAAAGGCACCCAGAAGGCATCTTAGAGACGCCCCCTGTATTTTAGCCAATCCTATAGTGTAAGACTGACTGGTCTGTGCCAGCCTGCGACTAGCAGACAAGTTTCTGACCCCATGGGGTGAGGGCCTCTGTGTTCTGAGGCATGAAACAAAGCCTGCTCTGGGTGGAGGTGCTTCACACCTCCCCCTGCAGGAACTGCGACACCTGGCGGTGAGCCTCAAAAGCTCAGGCCTTCTATTACAGTGCCCCAGGGCACTCCAGCTAGTGGAGATGCCTTCCCCCGGACAAAGCCCCACTTTTAGTAGCAAGTTTGGTGGGAAACTTAAAAAAAAAAAACCAAGGAGGCGTGACCACTTTAGCCAGGACCATCCCTAAAGTTTCCATAGCTGAGGTGACCCCTTCCTGCAGAATCCTCCATCTTGGTTTGGAGGACAGGAACCAATAGGATTAGGATTGTGCCCCCCTCCCTAAAGGGAGTGGGCACAAAGAGGGTGTATCCACCCTCAGGGACAGAAGCCATTGGCTAATGCCCTCTGACCCCTAAAACGCCTCTAAATCTAGGATTTAAGGGCCTCCCTGAACCCAGCTCACCAGATTCCTGGCGACCTGACAAGAAGGAGGACTTAGCTGAACCTCCAACAGAGAAGAAGGAAGACAACTGATTTGGCCCCATCCCTACCGGCCTGTCTCCTGCTTCAAAGAACCTGCAAAAGAACAGCGACGCATCCAGCAGGACCGGCGACCTCTGCCAAGCTCCAGAGGACTGCCCTGCACCCAAAAGAACCAAGAACTCCCGGGGACAGTGGCCCTGTCCTAGAAGAAACCAACGACTAAGGACTACCACCTACCTCTGAATGAGTGAGTCCCGAGGACCCCCTGACCTTGAAGCTCCGGACGAAGATTTCCGACGCCTAAAGACACACTGCACCCGCAGCCCCCAGACCTTGGAGATTCCGACCTCTGGTGCAGCAACATTCAGCAGGCGACCCTCCTCCCTGCCTAGCCTGTGGGCTGCCCGAGACGACCCCCTGGACCGCGCCTGCAGCCTCTGAGTGACCCCCGGGGTCCCCTCATAGACCAGCATTAGCAGCCTAACATCCTGTTTGCACCCTGCAACCGGACACCCCTGTGCTGCTGAGGGTGTGTGTTTGGTGCCCACTTGTGTCCGCCCCCCTCCCCCCAGTGCTTCTTCAATCCCCTATGGTCTGCCCTCTGAGCCACGGGTACTTACCTGCAGGCAGGCCTGATTCCAAGTACCCCCTGTCTCCATTGGGGCCCACATTAAGTTTGCCCAACTTTGACCTCTCCACCTAGCCGGCCCAGTGTTGCTAGTGGTGGGTGTTTGGGGTTAACTTGAACCCCGACCGGTGTACTTCCTAAAACCCGGAGACTGAAACTGTAAGTCGACTACTTACCTGCAATTCGAACTAATTTTTCTTCCCTTCAGGAACTGTTTCCGAAAATTGTACTAAGTGCCCATGTTTGGAACAGATTATTGCCAATATTTCAAAAACTGTTATCGATTTCAAACAAAGTACTGTTGATACATGTGTGAAATACAAATCTATTGAAGTAATTACCTGCAACTTGAATCTTGTGGTTCTAAAAATAAATTAAGAAAATATATTTTTTGCTATATAAAAACCATTGGTCTGGAGTTAAGTCATTGAGTGTGTGCTTCTCCTATTGTCTGTGTGTGTACAACAAATGCTTTCTAGTACCCTCCGATAAGCCTAACTGCTCGACCACACTAACACAAGAGAGCATTAGTATTATCTACTTCAGCCTCGGTTAAGCCTCTGGGTAATCCCTTGGACTTTGTGCACACTATATCTTATTTTGATTTAGTATATACAGAGCCAGCTTCTAACACCTGCCCAGTCTGCTTGATATCTTTCAGGGTGAGAATGAGGGTGTAATATATTTTGAGGTGGTTCTGAAATGTGTGAGCCTACTATTAGGTGGAAGTCCCCATGTGTGGGGCAGCAGTATTCACACTTTTCAGCCAGGAGCAGTGTCTAATGGCCTGATTTACAGTTTGGCAGACGGGTTACTCCTCACAAATATGTTAACTTGTGTAAAGTTCTCATGCATAGCACTGCTGTATGAGGGTTGGGTCAGCGATATCTTTTTTCTGCTGCTAGTTGGACAGGTAGCGTTAGGGGTGGAACCAGAAGTATTCGAATTGCACTTGCCCACATAAATATTAGAGTTCCCTATAGGGTGTAGCAAACCCTCGCAGTCGTGGGTTAACTTCGATGTCTCCCAGGCAACCCTGGGTTGCTTACCCGCCCATGTTAGTTTAATTAACAGTGTTAATGTCTGCAAAAAAGATGTTGGAGGGATTTGTATATTAATAAAATAGTAAAGGAATTTAGGATGTACTACCGTTTTTGGTAAAACCAACGTGGTCTGCCATTTTGAGGTATTTTTGGCCACCCAGTAGTCTGAGCCTCTCGTTTACTCAGGTATTCTGTAGTTGAATCTGTTAATCCCCTACGTGTCCCAGTTTATCTAAATACTCAGGTATTTTATTGGGCCCTCGCACCACTCCAGTGGAAAATCCAGTCAAGCATTTTAGCGCTGTGAGCGAGGGGGAAATAACCGACTCCCTCGAGCCCCCTAGACAAGTTTGCCATAGTTCCAAACCTAGTGAATTCTTTGAGGATAGGATTCCGCCTCATGTTAGATTTATTTTATTTGCCTTATCCTCGGAAGTATTTGTCACATTGAAGCTACTTTATAATTCACGTACCTCAACAAAATGAACAGGAGCTTAGGTGGTAAAGATGGGTGAGCATGATGATTTATTAGGTCACTTACCAGGATATATGTTTCATTACTAAAATAAGACACTAATAACACTGAAGGTGGTCTATGGTGGGAAGTTTGAATCTAACCAGGAAAGAGTTGAGCTAGCCAGATCGATCAGGTTAACACTCGAAAGCTTGTTTGAACATTTTTGTTTTTAGGACTTTTCTGAGGCAAAGGTCATTTGACTGTATTTTCAGGGATGGATCTAAACCGTTTTAGAGCCTTGCATCCTGCTTACAAACAGAATCTACTTGTGTGCTTTTCGAGTCTAGCTGTTGCTTGATTTAGTATTCAACACTGGTGCATAGTGAGGAGTCGGGTGCATTTAGCATTCTGGGACTTTTCTACTGAATGCCCATGTTCTCAAGTGGAGGCATTTTTATGTAACCTTGTTTTTCTATGCTGAGGCACAGTCTTGCTTCCTGGTTTTAGATACCCTCGCTTTGACGGTTGGACCGCCGCAACTGTGGCAGTCCGACCACCATATCACAACCCTGACGGGCAGACCTGCTGGGGGACCGCTGTCTCTGCCGGAAATGTGGTTCCCGACGGTCCGACAGCGGTCTGAGTTGTACTCATCCAGGATGGCGCTGAGTTCAGCACTGCCGGGCTGATTACAACTCAGCATTCCGCCAGCCTTCTCATGACGGGATCCCCACAATGAGAAGGCTGGCAGAAAGCCAGTGCCTGGGGCACCAGGGGGGGCCCATGCCCAGCACTGGCACCCCAGTGCTGGCCATGGGCCCATTCTTATAAATGTGAGTTATGGAAAATATTTTTCTGACTCCTTTATTTAATCCCTTGACTGCTAGGCCTTATCCCCGAGCAGTTCTTAACCTGCGGACACCCATAACATCATAATTGGAATCCGGGGATCTGTTGTACTAATCTGTGTTCCCACATGTCTCCTGATAAAAATGTTATCTCATGTGTGTAGGTGGACCTGGTGCCTACAACACTAAACGCCCCAAAACTCGACCTAGAAAATCATATTTCACCAAGCAGAATCCACTTTTCTTTTTACAATGTGATCAGCTGTAGATTTTGAGCCCTATCTCAAACATCATCCAAGGAAACCTACCAAACACCCACGTATCTGTAAACTAGACACAGAGGAAGTCCAGGATGGCATGATTTGTGCGGCTCTCAGAGAAAGCCTTGCAAACCTCAAATGCTGCTAAAAACGCACACTTTCCTTACATTTCTACAATGGAAACTTCAGGAATCTCAGAGGAGCCACAAATTTCCAACCACCGAAAACTTCCCCAAGTCTTCTGTTAAAAATGGTACCTCACTTGAGTGTCTGAGCCTTGTGTCAGAGACAGGAAAGGGCCCAAAACACAACATGGACACTTTAAATGTTTCCAATGAAAAACAAGCTTTTAGTTTTCAATTGGGTATCTGTGGATTTTGGGCCCAAGGTGAGCCGGTACCCAGGGAAACATACCAACCCCATACATTTTTTCAAACTAAACACCTGAGGGAGTCCAGGGTGACATGACACAGATTCAGAAGACCTTGCAAATCAAATCTCAAACAGGGGCTAAAAACATATTTTCTTCACATTTCTGTGAGGGAAACTTATGGAATCTGCTGAGAGCCACAAACGCCCCCCCACCAAACGTTTTCCAAGTCTCCTGGTATAAATGGCACCTCACTTGTGTGGCTGGACCTAGTATCAGAAACAGGGAAGGGTAAAAAATGCAACATGGCTACATCAACTTTTTCCACTGGAAAAACAACCTTTTTTACAATTCGGTTAGCTGTGGATTTTGGACCCTAGCTCAGCCTGACAATCCAGGGTGGGTGTAGCTTGCATGGATCTCATGAGCTTTTCTTTTTTTTTTTTTAAACCAAGATGCGCTTGCAAACCTCAAACTGTGGCTAAAAAGGCACATGTCCCTCCCATTTCTGTGTGGGAAAGTTATGGAGTTGCAGTTCCACAAATTTCCTACCGCCAGCAGGTTGTTATCGGGAGACATGTGAGAACATGTGGCTGCCTGAAGAGCAACTACCCTTTAAGGATCAGTGGCTCATCAATGGTTATATTTTTACCAGAGTACAACAACAGGATACATTTTGAACAGCCTGTTATGGTCTGGATGGTTGCAGGGTAATGCAGCAGAATTATTATTGAAATGCAGCATACGCTGCATTAGCAAAAAACAATTCCTTGTCATGACCGACGCGAAGCTTGGTGTTACCCGATCTGTGCGAGCAGATCAGTCCTACTGATTTGTGCACTATACTCATTTTGAGTGCAAGGCCAAAAAAATTCTTCAACTCTCCAAGTGAAGTGGGAGCCCTAGAATGAGGCCTAAAAGTGTGCCTTCGTGCTGCTTCAGAAATTGCCACACAAATTTGTTTGGTGCATAATTTCATCAAGGAAGTCAACATCCAAAAAGAGATGGATCTAGTCAATAGGTACAAAAAATTGCTGCATCAACTTTGTACCCAGTGTGTGCAGTGAACTGGGCATTTTGGGGCTGGACTATGTTCGGCGGGGGGGGAGGCTGCCAAGAGAGCACTTGGTCTGTACTTGCTGCTGCTTGTGCCTCTTCTTTGGGCTGGTCCACACAGCTACTGCCTCTCAGCTGCATAGATTGTGATGGCAAAGGGATATCAGGACTGCCGTGACCATGTTCCTCAGAATCACTAGACGATGAGTCATCGGATGGGACTTGATTGTTGAGGGGGCTGCTTGGCCTTTGCCAGTGTAAAAATAATTTCCTAAAAGCAAAAAAGTAACTATGATCTCAAGAAAAACACACTTACATAGTCGCCCCTGCAACTGAAGACTCCAACCTTGTGCACAGACTTGCTCCTAATGAAAACTCAGAATGCCAACACTCATAATTAATTACGTTTACCAAATGCAGAAGTGGCCAGACCCATTGCCGCATGCTACAATAGGTGGAAGAATAATGTGAATAGTACAACAGACCAATAGACTAAAAGGGCTGTCTTCAAACCCCTATCATTAAAATAGCTACAAATATTAAAGTTAAAATGTTAAATCAAAAGGTCATGGCTAATGCCAGATCTAAAAAGTAGAACACATTTCTACATTGGGGCAGTTTTTCATTTGGAAAAACACACTTGGAAAGAGGTGCTGTATAGGTGGAAAGGCACATTGTATAAGTGTTTGGCATGGTATGGAAAGCTGCATGAATGCATTTGTGCTTCCTGCAATGTTTGAGGGAAACATACAGCACACACATGCCCATAACAGACTCAAGTCCCCTCTACATGATTTCTTTTAGTGTGAGTTTTATCCTGATTAGTGCAAGAGGAGGGTTTGTGAGTGCACTGCCAAGGGGAAATACCATATTAAAAAATGAAATGGCCCAAAGGGGGTGTTGGTCTGCATGTCATGACGACCAGCCCTATAATAACTCATTTTTTTGTTTTTAAAAAAAAATATTTTTGGGGCCCAAAAAGGGTGAAGCCTTATGTCAGGAGGGCCTACTTTCTAACAATCTGTATTTTCCTTTATTTTGTAGTTCCCCCTGGTGGCAAGATCACCCCCTCCAGAGGAAAAAACACTTTCCCAGTAGAAATATGCGCCTCAGGTGGTTCAGCCCGTCTACCAGATGGACCTAACTCCTAAACACAACAAATCCCTGCTGGACTAGTGGGTTTCTTGCTTGTGGAAGGAGGTTCAACTGTTATCAACAGGCATAAAACTGTTTCAGAGAGCCACTGTTGGAAAGGGGAGACCCTCCCCTTTCTACTGATGTCTCTCTAAAACATGGGTAAGCAATTTTTGGCAAACAATCCCCACCGGACATGGTGGACAGAACTCATCTGCTTCTGTCCTCTGTGGCTGGTGGGGATTTGTGATGTCAGAATGCCACGTGGCGCACTGATGTCACATAAGAGTGGGAGGGGCACAAGGGATGAAGCTTAAGAAATTACGCTTCGCACCTCACACACATTGGAGGGTCCCTTTTAATCCTTTCTCAGCGTAGTCCGTTGTCCAATGTTCACACTGAAGGTATTAGTATTGGACCTTTGCTTTGCTGATTGGCAAGTTCCAGAGTTACACTGTACCATTTTTGTATTATCCACATACAAGGGCCATTCCCAGATGCAACAGAAGCACTAAAATAAGTTTAGTAATTTCTAATGGTTAGTTTTATATGACATAGGAACATTTCCAGGCCGCCTAGAACTGTGCAACACCTCAATGAATTCAACAGGGCACCAATGAACTGCATTTTCTGTTAAGTAATTACAAGGGCTTTCTAGTGGTTGAAAGAGAAGCCAGGACAGAGGCAAGTGTCAGAAAGAAGATGAAGACGTTAAGAGACTTCTTATGTAGGCTGCGCTCTGACAAGCCAGTTTAGGGACTGGCTAACATATATTACTGCAGATGTGAAGTCGCTACTGATGGGGGTGCTTTCAGAACTGGGTGGAGCTCAAAGTGAGAAGACAGCCATGATGATAATGTTGAACCTCAAGCAGACCTTTGGTCCTGTTGATGCTCCTTGCTAATGCTAAAGAGGAAGTATGCCACTTGGAAGGGCCAGTGATGGTGTACAAACCTACCTTTGTATTGGTTCAGAGTATGAGAAAGACCCACAACAAGGAAGGAATTCACAAAGAGAAAAATGTTTTAACTGTACTGATGTACAATGGATCTGATACGCATGGATTTCTTGGAAAAAAATGAAGGATCTTTGGTAAAACTCTGGATCTCTATTATTTGTGTACCAATTATTTGGCACAAAGCAAAATTGTTCTCTAAAACTCCTGCAAAAACTTGAGCAATGGCCTCTGAACTTCTTATGGAGATGTTGGTGACAGTAGACTAAAAAATGTATTAGTTTCCTGAATGATCTTAGACCAATAATGGTGCACCATTGGTGGTGCATGCTCTTTGATTAAAATAGGAGAGAGCTGCAGCCATTGAAAGAAGTTAGTCTGCCTTCTAAATTAAACCTTAGAAAAAGGTTATTTTTGCTGATGCAGATTTGTGTTTGGTTTGAAACCCACGTTTCCTATTGAAAGAAGATTGCTTTCCTTTTTAAAATGTGCTAGGTCTTGACAGCTTTAAAAGCTTATAAAGGCTGAGAAGTACTCTGTCAGGAAGGGACAAACAAATGATATTTAAAGTCTTACCTGTCACCATTCCGGTTTTGAATTTTTCCAAATCTTTGTGGACAGATGGTGTTAATATAGCTTTTCATCATCTACCAACTGAGTGAATGAAAGGGAACGTTGTCTAACTAAAATGCACCCCATTACGTAAAATGCATTTTTTCTAATTATTATGACTTCAAACCCATTACTTTCATAATTAACATTACCTCAACTACCATTACTTCAACAAACCCTTAATTCCACCATGGCATCTGCAATTATGCATATTCTTCAGGGAAGTAAAGAAGCAGTTTTAAAGCTAAGCTAGACGTACAACAAATTAAAGTAAAACCAGTGAATATTCTAAATTATGTATTAAAGTATACAATAATAAAACATGTCACTAGTAAGGGTTTTTGGGGTTATAGTGCATTTTAAAATATAATATTTACATACTAATCAATTATAGAAAAACACGTGTGCCTAATACTTACATTAATTTAAGGATAGAGGTTCTCCCATTTTTCTAAACAGTATTATTATTATTATTATTATTATTATTATAATAAAATATTTAATATTATTAGGTTCGCGTTTAGTGAACTAGTAATTTTATTATAAATTTAACATTTAGGTTTGGGGTTCTTATTTTTTACTCCACTTAATAGTAATATACGTAAATACTGAACGGTGATTAAGGTTAGGGATGAAGTTTGGATAGGGTTTAGTGTTCATTTAGGATTTGGGTGAAGGTCAGTGAAATAATGATGGGATCGAAGTAAATTTGAATCTAATGGTAGGGGTCGGGGATGGTGATCGAAGTCATAATAGGTCAAACTGATGCAGTTGAATTAATGGTATTGTAATATGAGGATAGCATGGCAGCTTCCTTACTGCTTGAATGTTAGAAGCAATGAATTCTTCAACTTCATGAAAAGGGAGAAACTGCATGCAGAAGTTTCCATTTTTATTAAGGAACCATAACATACATGTAGTGCCATTAGTCTGAGGGAAGAATTTGGACCAAATTTCTTTACCTGGCTTTTCCATTCATTTGTTTCTTGTATACAACAGAATAAGGTTGAGGGCCAGATCGTACCCTTCCTGTCGGCGGCTGCAAAAAGTGCTGACTGATGCTGGAAGGCTTTCCATGAAAAGAAAGCGGTCCTCTCTAGTTAATTTGATAGTTTGTATCCAAAGCTTTTGAGGTTGTATTCTCAGCATTATGTCTATACTAGATCAAACCGAACTTGTTCTGTAAAGGAGAGTGCCAAATCTTAAAGACTTTTAGAGAGAGCCAAGTAAATAAGCTGGGTAAAGATAGCAACAGGTGAAATTTCAGGAAGTGTGATGTTCATAATTAGGAAGCAAATCAAATTGAAAAACTGCTATCTCTCAATACATTCAGAAATATCCACTAATAAGAGTATGAGGAAGTTGATTTCAATGCAGCATGTGGGATGTGTTATTCATATCCTATTCAAACGCCAGAGGATCCAGCAAAATAAGTTTATCTAAAACACTGGCGATGGGCATGGGTGTTATAATAGGTATGGGATCATCTGCTGAAGTTACAAAGGCACGTTCTGCATTCACATTATTATGGTAAACATTCAGACTTGCATGTGTAAGAACTTAATCATTAGGTAGGAACACCAGAGGATGTTGGCCAAAGTCAACCTGTTGGAGAGCCCATATCATGATGCAGTAAGTGTCATGAAGGACTGGCCAAGTCCTTTACAAGTGATGCAAACAACTGGTTGGGAATGATGGGAAAAAATCTCAAGTTTGGTTTCATAACAAGCGATGATATTGAATAAAAAAAATACTGATATTTTGGCTTTAAACTTTGTACCAAGTTGTTCTCACTATTCCTTGCTGCATGCTTTTTCTGGGAATTGTGCACTAAAGAAGGGTTGTCCAAAACAGAGTTTAGTAACGTGTTCAAGTGCCAATGCTTTGAGATCGTCCTCCTGATCTCCTGAGATTCGGCATTAAAGGTTGTAATTAATCTTACCTTATCCTCACCTTTCAAAGAACTGGATCTCTTTATGAAGAGATCCTTTCTAGAAACATTTCTTGCTTTGTTCCTGGCCGTCATGAGGACCTGAGGAGAATGTCCTCTGACACGGATTCTATGTATCATTAAGGTCTCTTCCTTCTCATATGTAGCCTCATCACTCCGGTTGCGCCTAGCACAAAGTCATCATCCGATTAATTTAAAGTGGAGCATCCCTTATGGCGAATTATTGAGGGCTAAGCGCAACTGTATCCTACAATGCCGAATCTCAGGAGATCAGGAGGATGATTTTGAAGCACTGGCATGTGGTCAAGGCAGATGGGGTGACTGGAAACAAGGTCTCTCCTTCTCCCTTGCTCACTTATTGGAAAGCCAGATCAGTGAGAGACTTCCTAGTACATAGTGATATGAAGAAGGTTTCGAAGCAAGCCAGTTGACTGTCTGAATAGAAAGGTTTTTTGAAATGTGGCAAATGTAAAGCTTGCAAGAATAGTTCCAACGTTAAGATGTACACAATGCTGAATGGACAAGAAAAAAATAATAATAAGATCACTTGCAATAGTGATTTTTGTGTATATGTCTTTGAATGTCCTTGTGGTTTACGTTATATTAGGAGTACCATCTTTCCAGTAAAGAAACAGATTTTGGAGCATTTGAGAGCGATCAAAAACTGTGATTATAATTATCCAGTAGCTAGACAATGGGAAAAAGAACATGCCAAGAATTCGGACACTCTTACTTTCTTTGGCATTGACAGGGGTGAGGTTCCAGTGAGAGGATGTGACAGGGATAGGAAACTCTGGATTTTGGAGAATGTATGATGTACAAAGAAAGTATATAGGAGAAATGTATTAATAGAAAAGTATTTTATTACACTAGTTTTAACACATGAGTACTTTTAGGAGTATGAATCTTCTTAAATATTATGGATACAACTAGAGACTGATGAATTGTTAAATTTTCTTTTTTTAATTTATTATTTTTTCTTTCTTTTTCTCTTGTGAAAGGACTGTAGTCTTTTTACTAGGTCTAATGTTTGCTGTACCTTTTTAAGGTAGTTAGTGCACTTTATTTTCATTGGCTGTGAGGAAGCTCTCAGGGAGATTGAAACGCATTGCCATTAAACTTTTCTATCACTAACTGCAAGCCTGTGGAGTGCGTTTTTCGAAGTACTGGAGTCAGTGGCACCTGTATTTCATATATATAATATATATATATATATATATATATATATATATATATTATACATTATCTACTGGTGGTCACCATTAGGTACAGTAGGTAGTTATAGATAGGACTTAGATTTCATTTAAAATGCGTTTTTTGACTTGCCTATATATTTGGCGGCGTTTAATGATTCTTCACGAAATTCGAAATTTTTCAAAAAAGTGAGCCCAAGGGTCTTACTCTGCATGGAAAGTTTCGGGATGATCCGTCAAGCAGGGGCTAAAAAAAGGGGGGTAAAAAAAGTGTGTAGCCCATGTTAATTCCCATAGGGATTTTAAACATGACTACATCCCAATTGGCTGGATGGAATTGCACCACATTTGGCAGAAAGGTAACTTTTGGTCCAGAAGAAGCCTTTTTGTTATTTGGTGGTCCATTCAGTAGATTTTGAAATACTAAAAGAAAACTAAATTTGTATATCTAGAGGCACAATTTTTGCGTGAATCCTCCTGATCTCGTGCAGAGATCTGATTGCTTAACAACACTTCAACCAGGAAGTGTTGGTAGCCACTTTCAGACTCCGCTTCAGCTGAGTCTCAAAAGAAAAAAGTGAAAAAAAAGAAAAGGGGGCTGGGTATGTTTACCTTAAGCTCCTAGCAGTGGTACAGGGGTCTCCCTGGGACCCTGCCAGGGCTAAAATGGCCCTCTCCCCCCAAAAGAAATTTCTGAAGGCCCGGCCCCAGGGACTGGGGTCCGCAGGGCTGAATTCTGCCAGGGGAAGTGGGGGTTCACGCAGACCTGCGGCCAACTCCTGCTGCACATTGCCAAAGGGTGGGGTTGAGAGGTTAGGGGTTGGCAGTAGGGCTTGGCCACAGGCCAGGCCCTGCAGCAAACTGCCACTGCGCATGACCTTCGGGTTGGGTGGTAAGGAGGAATGACCGTAGAGACTGACCGCAGGCAAGGCCCTGCGGCCAATGCCACTGCGCACAGCCTTTGGCGGTGAGTGGCAAAAGAGTGGTTATCAGGGTTGGCTGCAGGGCCTGGCCGCAAGCCAGGCCTTGTGGCCAACCGCTGCCACGCAGAGGAGTGGTTGGATTAAGGTATAGTAATGAAAATAATTTTTTGTTTAAAAAAAAACCCATAGAAATTCACTGAAAAAAACTAGTTACAGAGACGTTCTAGTTAGGTTCACATTTTAAGCGTAAAAAAACATAAACATTCACCTGTAGGAGTTATCTCAAGTAACTATCATTCGTGCCCTAAGGTTACTATAACTCCCGCTCTTGCCATGAACTGCTAATTACCCCACAAATTACACACTCATGACATCTTTGATAATATCAATGCAATATTTGCAGTAAACGTTTTGACGAAAAAACTGTGCATGGCGGGGGGCGCGAGTTATAGTTATCTTAGGGCACAAGATATAGTTACTTCAGATAACTAACTATAACAGGTACATTTCTGTGGTTTTTTACTTTAGAATGTTCCTGAAACCTAAGGTTTTTTGAAGTGTGTGTGTGTGTGTGTGTGTGTGCGCGTGTGTGTGTGTATATGTATATATATATATATATGCATGTATCTTTTTAACTCACATAACGGAGAGGCAGACAGGGAAAAGATGTACATTTTAAAAACATTTCTAGAGTTTATATGCAGTTCAAAATATACATTCCTTTTGAAACCTCTCTCTTGAAACATTCCTTAAGGCAAATTGAATAAGACAGTATTTTTGTAAGATGTTACATACGGGGAATATGTCCTCTACAGAACACCACATTAGATGTGTTTGTACTGTTACTTTACGCTGTGAATCTTTAAAGAAGCTTGGAAAATATTTTTATGAGAATCTGAGAACAATTGACTTTCCTTAAGAATGCCAAACATTATCTAAACTGCTGGGGCCTTGTTTTAATGTTTTACCTCTATATACAGTGATATGTCTACATAATATTATGATGGCAGTTTCTGACCAAACTGTCTTTGTTTTTTACTAGGGGTTACTTAATAGCAGCACCATCTGTGTTCCGATCAGGGGTGGAAGAAATTATTAGCGTGACCATCTTCAACCCCATGAAGGAGACCAAAGTACAACTCCAGCTCGTGGTCAAAGGAGAGGTGGTGGCCCATGGCCATCAGACAATTCTTGGTAAGCCTTGGTGAAGTATGAACTCATATAATTGTTAAATGTGTACTCATATAATGTATTCTCACCTCTCTGTTAGCCCAAGTCCTTCATCCGTAAGTCCTGTGTCGTTGCTGAGAGTTGTGAAACTCTTTGGCAATATAACTGTACAGAGTGAAATATTTGTTACCTTATTCTATGGCATTATGTAGTGAAGGCAACATTTATATGTGTGAATACCAAGGCAAAATCCTAAGAGAAATTACAAACAGAGCCTTACTCGCCTGTAATTTTATTTTACCAGTATCTGTGTCTTCCTCATAGTTACAACTGAGTTATAGCTCCAGTTACAATGTGTGGAGGATAGCCCCATCCAGAGGCAATTGTTGCTCATAAACTATTTGTAATAAGAAGATGAATGATTACTTAGATGTCTTAGAATTTATGTTGTGGAAGGTATTATTATTATTGTGGTTGCACAGTATCTCTTCACTTATTCGGAATGAGTATAACACATTTTTCTCTCTTTTTTTATTTCCCCTTTCTTTGCTCGCTAATTCTCTATTTGTGCTCATCTGTTTTTGACTTCCATACTTGACTTTTGGTCTTTGTGCTCCCCCAATTTCTTTTACTAATTACTACCTCTTGTTCCATCTTCTATCTATTCCCCTTCTGTTGCCTTGTTATCCATCTGCCCATCTTTTCTCTCCCCCTTCTTTTTATCACTTTGTATTTTAGACAAAGGTTCAATCAAGCTTAAGGTAAGTCCTAAGTGGTGTGCTTTTTATTTTATTTTATTTATTCAGTTTTAAATTAACATACAACAAAGAAGCCCTTGGGGCAATGCAATATTAGCACATACATAGCCCCACAGTGTGCAACAACCTAGGCCACTCCAACAGTTCTCAGGAGGAAAGGTATCAGGAGGAAATATCCACCTCTCAATTCAAATACATCAGAATCCAACCGTAGTACCAGAATATTAGTCCATAGGGGCGCAAGTCCAGCCGCTAACAGTAAATGCTCACGTCCGAAGGGTTAAGAACAGATCTGCAACTAGCAGAGTCATGAAAAGAAAGCAGGCAGGAGGTGTAGGCAGCACAGCACTCTATCACCACAATCAGCAACATCGCACAGGATCTGCAACACAAAGCTAATTCCCAGATGCATGACCAGTCGGAATGAGCACCCATTTCTTAGTAAGTGGTCTCCAAAAAGGAGTGCAGAGGCGCCCAAATGTCTCGAGGCCGAGAGCCCTCAGGTACCAGCTCCCAATAAGTCATCAGTTGTTCGTGACAGAACGCGGCGTCACGCAGCCATTCAGAAACACGAGGAGGTCTTCCCCGTCCCCAACATATTGCAACTCTATGCTTGGCCAACAGTAGCAACATGCCCACAAGTCTCCACATAGCTACCGGCACTCCATCCACCCATCCAAGCAACACCAACACCGGAGAGGGGGCCATCGTCAAACCAGTTATCACTTCAATTGCATGCATTACTTCCAGCCAAAAGTTGCGTACTTCCCCACAGTGCCACGCCAAATGGAGAAAATCAGCATCCAGGGCGTGACATCATTCACAGTTAGCATCCGCATGCAGCCCCATAGCATAAAAACCTCAAGGAGTATGATATAGGCGGTGCAAAAATTTGAAATGAATGAGTCGCAGCCTATAGTTCGGCGACAGCTCCCTCATATGCGCACAACACTTCCCTAAGTGGTGTGCTTTTTCACAATGATACTAAGCTGCATACTGCCTTTATCTCATAATGCCATTTTTGTTATCAGTTACAAATAGTGATCTTTTAAATTCTTTCTTGTTAGATACTTCGACACCCTGATCCTCCTTCAAATATCTAATTTTACCAAATCTATCACACAGAGCCTTCCAAATTCTACCCACAACCACCTCGAAGAGAGCACTTCACGTACTCACAACCACATCTAGAGATTTCTGGCTGGCATTCCCCCAATCATGCTTTGAGAATTGTGGTCTCCTCTATTCCAAAACCTCTGTAACATTTAAACTGTAGTAAGAAGCCTGCAGTCACAAAGTGTTTGATTATCTAAGTGACGTGTCCGTGCTCTATACATGAGATAGCATTATACATCACTGAATATTTTCTCCAAAATTATTGTTACATCTTTACTGTGGCATGGCAACATATAAGACATGCATTACTGCCCTGAAAGTAAGTAGATTTTCCATGACCACATGACACAAAAAAATCTTTATTTGAAGGTTTGAAAAAACTGCTTTCGTGTTTCACGCTCAACAGCCTCATCTCACTTTTTTTGCTCAGGTTTTTCTTTCAGAAAGAGAAAAGAGCTAACATCCCCTTACATCGTGTGTGCACCTCCCCAGAATCTAGCCCACCCACTCACCATCAGTATATAAATGCACTATATAATTGTAAGGTTGAAGCATTGCGGTTGTGCCCTCCCTGTAAGGTCGTATGCATTTCTGCCTCCTTATCACACATCTCCTTTTACTGTTTCCCATTATTCCAGCGACTGCAGCGCCCTCATTCGAATTGCACACAGGGCTCCAGCCTCGGTGCTTTCAGATAATCAATCACCATTTCTTCATAAAGTGTTTTTAATCACCTTGAGAGGCAGTTTTCCGAGTGCTGGCCACAGCTAATAGAAAATCTGTGTAATGGGTAGAGGTCATGCCCCAAAAAGGCTAATCAACACAGTAGCTGCATGTATTTGTGACATGTATTCGTGACTTACGAGCGCTCTGTTTGTGACATGCACCTGTTCTGTGCCTTCTTGAATTACACCTAGTAATAGCAGACCTGGATCTTCCAGGATTTGTTATCCCAGATGTGATGTAGTGATTAAGTATTTACTTCTAAAAGAAAAATCTTTAACTGGTAACAACACCAGGTGAACAGCATCATGCCAACTTACATACTTCATCTCCAGCAGGTAAAGTGTGATTCCAGGTATATGCTGCACAACATTTCAGGAGTCATGCACTACTAGTAAAGGAACCCTATAAGCTGTTTCCCTAGAGGCTATGTCTCAAGTATTCGGGGGTCTTGCATACTCTCTACCATCCTTTATCAGGAACTTCTCTGCCAAGTACATCCTGCCACTATTTCAGGTATCTCCCTGTAGGTTTATGCCTTCCCCAAGGACTTTATTTAATTCCTCTACCTGACCTCTGGACCCAAAGTGAGTCCTAAAAAGTGTTTCTGATGCTCAAATCAGTTGTAGCAGCCTGTTTCTCAGTGGGGTGTAAGACCCAAAGCCTAAGAGGAAGGTGTTGTAATCTATCGGTCTTCATTAAGACCAAAGTTTTTTGTACTGGGCGAAGGAATTGACTTGGCCATTAAGACAAAAGATCAACAAAGGTTGGACAATCACCCTACTGCCACCTCTCTAAGTTCTCCTGTAGAAGTTCAGGATTATCATGCATGAGACCGTTCAGGTAAGGAAAGGACTTGAGCTTACCTCTCCTACAGACTGCAACCCAAACCTCTATATAAGCAAGGCAATTTATACATTTTGTAGTCTTAGATGTTTCCCTAGCTAAGCTGGGTTTCACAGGGATCTTCTGCAACTCATTTTAACACAGACATGTCACCAGTTATTAATAACATTGCTAAAAACTGCTGAGGATATGCTAGCACACATGTGCCAGGTTAGGACGGGTGGGGCTGGAGGGGTCTGAAGAAGAAATGGTTTGTGCACCATAAGAGCACTTGTGTATTTGGTCAGCCGTGTTGGGCCGGCCGAACACACATGCATACTTTGCATTTCTCCTCTCGGCTGTATTGCACAGCCGGGAGAAAGTGCACAGGCCTTCAGTCCCTCGGTGAGCTCCGAAGCAGGCCGCTCACACCAATCACGACGCGGCTGGGGGAGTCTGGGGCTTGTGTGCTTCCCGACGAGGACAGAGGAGACAAACCCGCCAGAGGAGACAAACCCGCCTCCCGATGGACAAGGCAAGTGTTTTTTTCTTTTTTTAATTATTTATTTTTATTATCCCCACCCACCACCCCCGTTCAGTGGCAGCTGTCACTGTGTGCCATCTTTCCAGGTTGGACCTGTTGGGTCTGGTGCGGTCTGGGGCCATCGCCACTGTCCCTTTTCTGTCCCTTCCTAAGCACTTCCCCAGACAATCCCGAGTAAACACCAAACGTGATTGTCCATTAAAGTTTTTTACTTTGGACAAGACTCCTTATAATACTCCCTGAAGGTTTTACAGTGCCTTCATTGTATTTCTCTCTGTTTTTCCAGGCTAAACTCCATATAATGCACTGTGTTAGTTTAACAGTACCCAGAGGGTTGCTCATTTTCACTCCTGTGGCGGCCCCTTATAGTGCTCATTGGTGGATTAACAGTACCTCAAATGGGTCGCTCCTATGTCAGACCTAGGTAGATTCTATATAAAAATGTTTGGTTGCTTAACATTTCCTCCAGTGGATAGCCCCTCTGTAGTTCCTGGGTAAACTCCATATAATATCCTTGATGTTTTAATAGCACCTCCATTGGGTTTCTACAGCTGCTCCCCGTCACTTCTATGTAGACTCTGTATAATGTTCCTTGGTGTTCTACCAGTGTCTCCAATGGTTTGGCTACTCCAATGCCTCTGAGCCAGCTCCATATAACAAACCAACCTACTCTTGCACATCAGCTGCCATGGGTTCCACATATGATACTGCCCCTGCTAAAAGATGGTACACACCTGCATACGCAACTGTGCCTATTATATTATATGTGTTTAAATAAACACACCACTGCAGAAAAACACTCTTATTTTCAAGGACTGCTTGGGATACATGCAGTATGGTTTCTGCGGATTTCTGCTTGCAAGTCTCAGCAAAGAATTTTAGCTCCTGTATTATACAGGTCCTGGGGCCTCATATCCTAATACTCCCCCAAAAATGTTAATTGTGAATAATATCTATAATACCAATTCACAATTTGCAATTTCGTATTTAGAATTTACTAAAACGCATTTTGTAGAAGTGTTTACAATTTGTGCACAACTTGTATCAAATTCCTTCGTATTTTGTTGACCAACCTATGTATTTATTAGTTGGTTCACAAAATACCAAATAGTAGTAGGTCGCAGTTCAACCTACCTCATTTACATGCATATGATGGCCTGCTGGGGTCAGCAGACCAACACGTCTCTCTTTGCTTTTAAAGAAAGCAAACATTTTAAAAACAAAATTCAACCATTTTTCCTAGAATGAAAACAGGATGTGTTTAAAAAAAATGAAAGGTCTTACAAACATTCGTTTAGGAAAAGGCAGTGGTCCCTGGGACAACTGCCTGCTCCTAAAAAAAGTTTTTGTCCACATTCACAAATAGAAAAGGATGCCTTGGGGGACCGGAGCCATTTCCTAATGGATTGCCACCTTTTATAAGGAGATGGTAAAATATTAATGTTGTGCAACCAGTAACATTTGCAAAACATTAATACATAACTTAAGGAATAGCTATTTGGAAGGGATGCCCTTTCATGCCCTGATTCAGTATTTACTTGCAAACCCAAACTGCGAATCAACAATGTGTTACCAAATGCCATTTTGTGGTTGCAAAGGCTCGGATTTAACGTTTGCGACAGTAAAACTGCTTTGTAAATGGGCTCCTCATGTAGCACAGCCATAGCACATAAATCTTTAATAAGTTTGAAGAGTGATGCTAGGCACTTACGAGGAGAGTGTGCTCTTGAAGTTTGGCACTAGTGTATCTTGTCCGCATATACCACCTTTTCCTAAGTCAATCTTTAGTTTTAGAGTTTTGTTGTGTGCTTTCCCAAAGGTTCCCGCAGGACTCCGAGGCCAAGCCCATTTGAAAGCCTGGGGTAACCAGCACCTGACCGACGATGGGTACATCTTCTATAACTACACCACAGTCACGATTGACAGCAAGAGATCCTCAGTGTTCATCCAGACTGATAAGCCAGTGTATAAACCCAAGCAGAAAGGTAATGTAGTAGCTTTTCCTGCCTCTTCCGTGTTATGCAGCAGAGTAAGAGTTGAGCATTGTTGTAGTATACCAAAGGCTCGGTACAGTGCACCTAGACACTTAAAACATGACCTCTTCAGTCTTCCTATACCATAAAATATGGATTTTAATATTTTGGTTACTTTCTGAAGCTTAAGAAAAAAACTACTTACCTTTTAACTACAGTTTTCAAGTGCTGATGTCTTTCACCTTTCGCATGCTTGACTCTTTCTGACTTCAAGCGGAAAGTCCACAGAAAGCTCAAAATAGCAGTGTAATGTTAAATATAGTCTAAGAAGTCTTTAAACATTGTCACGTCAGATGATAACACACCTAAAAAAAAAAAAGAAACAAACTTTAACCAATATGTGAGAGTTTAGTGTAAAGCACAAATGTGATCTATTGGATTAAGTCGGTGAGCCTTTAACAGGGAGAAGGGGCAGCTGCATGTGAATCTACCAATGCTGGCCAACTGTGTTTACAGATAAGTTACTTTTTTCTTCTACAACATTGGATCTTTCATAGATTTGCATGTTTGAATCAGAATAACAACCACTTTAATATCCTTATATACAAAGATGTTAATATGCAAACAGTGGCTGGTGGGTAAATAGGAGGGTCTCCTAATGAAGAGAGATGACAAATGAGTGCATTCCCCACCCGTCCATACCTCTGCACTGTTAATGGTTCTGTCTTTGACGGTACAGTTGATGACAGAGCTGATGTAAATGGAATAGTCGTTGACATGATGATCATCATCATGTCGATGACAATTCCATTTGCAATATGATCATCAACAAGGCTGTTGTCAACAGGGTTGTCAAAGACATTGGAGTCGCTGTCAACGACATTACTGTTGTTTTCCTCTCCCGTGTTCACTGAGCCAAATGCTGATTTATGAATCTAAGGTGTTTCAGCCGTTATTTGCTTCATTGATGGTATTGTCAAATGTGCTGTAATCGGTTCTATCATCAATGCTTGAGGCAAAGGCATAGGTTACTCAACATAGACATGCCTGTGGCTAGCTTTAGAGGAAGATGTTTGGTTACATTCCCCACATCAGTGGATGGTTTAAGATCTCTAGCAGACCTGCTGGTAGCATTGCTCTGCATTTTGTGAGGGGAGTGTTTAGAAGTTGACAGTGCCTCACATCAAGAGGGCATGCTCTGAATGTTCCATTTTGAAATGTTTTTAGGTGTGTGAGGCAAGCCTTCTGATCTGTCCGTATTTAGAGCCATAGCAACAGCCTACCCTCTCTGTCTTTGAGAGTTCTGCTTGAAACTTTGTGACATATCCTGCAATCCTCTGCATTGTGGGAAGCATAAAACAACAGTTGCACTCTTTATGGGGTTCTACAGAATTGAAGTCTTAGTTTCCCACAGGATCCACAAGGCCTAAACAGGCCTGATTCATTTTTTTTTTTTTTTAAGTCAGACATGGTCAATCCACACTTTTGAAGCAACCAAATGTTGGCTGACTGTTGCCCTTGCCTAATGAAATAGAGTCAGAATGCTAGACTTACTGGAAGCAACTGCGCAGAGCTGAGAGGGGCACTCTCCACATAAGAAGTGGGTGGTAAAAACCTGAAGTGTGGTGATCCCTGAAGGGTATGCTGCAGGCTTAACTCTCACCGCATCGGTTGATGTTTTGGGGTTTCCTTTAACTTCTTAGCTTCTGGGGCTCCCCATCCCCCATGCTGAGCCCATTTTTGGCTATTTGGGGTAGTTCACGCTTAGACCTTCATAACTTTTTGCCCACATAAGCTATCCATGCCAAATTGGCATCTTTTTTTCCAATATCCTAGGGATTCTAAAGGTCCCCAGAGTTTGTGGGTGCCCCTGGAGGAGACCAAGAAATTAGCCCAAATACAGCTAAAAGTTTGTTTTCTTTTCAGAAAAACTGGAAAAAGGGCTGCAGAAGAAAGCCTGTGTTTTTCCATGAAAATGGCATCAACAAAGGGTTTGCGGTGCTAAAATCACCGTCTTCCCAGCTTTCAGGAACAGGCAGACTTGAATCAGAAAACCACATTTTTCAACCCAATTTTGGCACTTTTCTGGGACATACCCCATTTTTTCTATTTTTTGTGCTTTCAGCCTCCTTCCAGTTAGTGACAGAAATGAGTGTGTAACCAATGCTGGATCCCGGACAGCTAAACATTTCTGAAAAGTAGACACAATCCTGAATTCAGCAAGGGGTCATTTGTGTAGATTTGTCAAGGGTTTCCTACAGAAAGTAACTGCTAAAATAAAAAATATATTGAAATTGAGGGGAAAAAAGAGCCATTTCCGGCCACGTTTTCTTCTATAACTTTTTCCAGCTATGGCAGATTTTTGAAAGCAATATACTGTTACATCTGCTGGACTCTTCTGGTTGCAGGGATATGTAGGGCTTATAGGTTCATCAAGAACCCTAGATACCCAGAGCCAATAAATGAGCTGCACCTTGCAATGGGTTTTAATTGTATACCAGGTATACAGCAATTCATTTGGTGAAATATAAAGAGTGAAAAATAGGTATCAAGGAAATCTTTGTATTTCCAAAATGGGCACAGGATAAGGTGTTGAGAAGCAGTGGTTATTTACACATCTCTGAAGTTGGGGGTCCCCATACTAGCATGTGAATTGCAGGGCATTTCTCAAATAGAGTTCTTTCTCACACACTGTCTTACATTTGGAAGGAAAAAATTTAGAAAAAGACAAGGGGTAATAACGCTTGTTCATCTATTCTGTGTTCCCCCAACTCTCCCAATAAAATCGGTACCTCGCTTGTGTGGGTATGCCTAATGCCTACAATAGGAAATGCAACATGGACACATCATATTTTTACATTGAAATCTGATGGGTTTTTTGAGAAAGTGACTAGCTGTGGATTTTGGCCTCTAGCTCAGCCGGCACCTAGGGAAACCTATCAAACCTGTGCATTTTTTAAAACTAGACACCTAGAGGAATCCATGATGGGGTGACTTGTGGGGCTCTCACCAGGTTCTGTCACTCAGAATCCTTTGCAAACCTCAACATTTGGCTACAAAAACACTTTTCCCTCACAGTTCGGTGCTGCAAAGTTCTAGAATCTGAGAGGAGCCACAAACTTCCTTCCACCCAGCATTCCCCCAAGTTTCCTGATAAAAATGGTACCTCACTTGTGTGGGTAGGCCTAGTGCCCGCAACAGGAAATGCCCCAAAACTCAACGTGGACACATCACACTTTCCGATAGAAAACTGACCTTTTTTTTGCAAAGTGCTTAGCTGTGGATTTTTGTCCTCTAGCTCAGCCGGCACCTCAGGAAACGTAGCAAACCTGTACATTTTTTAAAACTAAACACCTAGAGGAACCCAGAATGGGGAGACTTGTGGGTCTCTCACCAGGTACTGATACCCAGAATCCTTTGCAAACCTCAAAATTTGGCAAAAAAAACCTTTTCCCCCATATTTCGGTAATAGAAAGTTCTGGAATCTGAGAGGAGCAACACATTTTCTTCCACCCAGCATTCCCCCAAGTCTCGCTATAAAAATGGTACCTCACTTGTGTGGGTAGGCCTAGTGCCTGCGACAGGAAATGCCCCAAAACACAACATGGACACATTACTTTTTCCCAAAGAAAACTGACCTGTCTTTTGCAAAGTGTCTAGCTGTGGATTCTGTCCTCTAGTTCAGCCAGCACCTAGGAAAACCTAGCAAACCTGGACATTTCTGAAAACTAGCCACCTAGGGGGAACCCAGGATGGGGTAACTTGTGGCGCTCTCACCAGGTTCTGTTACTCAGAATCCTTTGCAAACCTCAAAATTTGGCAAACCAAAATGCCTTTTCCTCACATTTCGGTGATAGAAAGTTCTGGAATCTGAGAGGAGCCACAAGTTTCCTTCAACCCAGCACTCCCCCAAGCCTCCTGATAAAATTGTGTGGGTAGGCCTAGTGACCGTGTTAGGAATAGATCACACAACGGTCAATGTTAGTCCTTACATGAGGGCAACTGTGGACCCTGGGGTGATTCATTCCCGAAGCAGGCACTAGGTACCGGCACTCAAGTGGGGAAGAGTTTTCATCAGGACAGGCGGGGAAACACTGGGTGGTAGGAAGTTTGTGGATCCCAGCATATTCCTGTAGTTTGTGTGACAGAAATGGAAGAAAAAATAGAGTTTTTATTCAACATTTCAGCTTTGCAGGGTATTCTGGGTAAGAAAACTTTGGGGAATCCACACAAGCCACTCCTCTGACTCCCCCGGGTGTCTAGTTTCCAGAAATGTCTGGGTTTGGTAGGTTTCCCTGTATGGCCGTCGAGCCCAAGTCCGAAAACGCAGGTGCCTGCTTTACAAAACCAGGTTGTTTTTTGATAGATAATTTTGATGTCTCCACAATACGATTTGGGTGGTGGAATTTGGGGCTGAACTAAATTGGGGAGCTACCAAGAGAGCACGCTCTCTGTGCTTGCCGCCACATGCACCTTCTCTCTGGGTTGGGCTAACCCGCAATAGTCCCGCTGCACAGACTGTGCTTGCGGAGCAAGACTGTCCTTATCACCTCCCTCAGAATCACTGGAAGAAGAGTTATCGGATGGGACTCCTCCGACTGAAAAATCACTCCCAGAGTCTGCGCCATTGTCCTGTCTCTCAGATGCTGTCTCAGAATCTGCGGTCAGTCTCTGATTCTATGTCAGAGCTGTCCTCTATGACCAGAGTTAGGGCTTGAGCAGCAGTCATCCAACAAGACCCCATCTCTGCTACTGGCTAAACTGTCACTCTAAAACACTAGCCTACGAAGACAGTCACAAAATTGCTGGTGGGTGTGCGTGATGCGTGCAACAATAAAGGTTGCCTTACCTTTGCTTCTTCCCTCAACCATCACCTTCTCTCAAGACACTCAAAAAATCAAAATAGATACACTATTACATTACCTTGTAACAGAACAATCGTCACAGTCTTTAGCGCCTCTAGCGCCCAGTCCAACAATCATCATTGGTGCTCCCACTCCCATGACCACCTCTTTGGATTCCCTCACTACCACCCAGATTCCATCTCTCCATAGCCCCCCTTGCACATACATTTCATTTGTATTATAGCACAGGTGATGGCTGGCTTTACTAATCCACTCAGCTATTCACATATAATACAGTTTTGATCTTTGCAGTATGCATATAAACCTTCTGTGATACTTTATGGCATCAAAACTGCCACTAGACAAACTTCAGATCCTCTTCTAGCAGAAACACAATCACAAGACTTACTTGACTTATTTATTGCTGCCTAAAAGCTACAGTTGAAACGCATCAGTTGAAGTATGTGCATTGCTTTGAAGACGCAAGCTGCAAGAGAACTGGTGGCGAATGAATATATATATATATATATATATATATATATATATATATATATATATATATATATGTGTGTAAAGAGATCACTTTTGATCGCAGCCCCCAGGAAAACCGCACACACATTGACAAAAGTGATCTCTCTCTCTCGCTCTCTCAATATATATTTATTATTTTTTTAATTATTTTTTTAAATAGCTGTATGGTTTCCCTGAGGGGGCCATAGTGCCCCCCAGGGAAACCTTACAGCTATTAAAAAAAAAATTGCCCCCACAGTGGGTCAGCCCTGCTCACAGGAAACCCCTGTCAATTTCATTTTTTTTTAAATTATTATTTATTTAAAAAAAATATTTTTTAACCCCTGGCGAGGGTGTGATCATGAAGTGATACGCCTGGAGTCTAGTAGGGTTTCCTGGCCCTAGATCGCAGCTGCAATCCAGGGACAGGAAACCGTTTCAGAAAAACCTTGTTTGAAAGGGGAGAATCTCCCCTTTCAAACTAGGCCTTCTCGGATGGTGGGGAGGCCCGTTTTCCTTACCGGCTGCTTCCTGCTCCGATGGGGAAAACAACTGTGACGTCCGCGCCGAGGCGTGCTGACGCCACAAAGGGGCAGGTAGGGGGACGGGGGAGATGTGGAAGCTCTTCCGTGTCTCCAAATGGGGGGGTAAATAAAAAAATAATCCTCCTGTGAACCCCTCTCTGGTGTCGCCCACAGGTCGTGACCCCCCAATGGCCGACGTCGGCAGTCATGGTGTTAATTAAATGAGTATGAAAGAAAACAAGTTACTTACCTGTAACTACAGTTATCCAGTATTGGTATCTTTCATAAATTCACATGCTTGAATCATCCCCGTCGTCAAAGTGGGAGTCCCACGGTACATAAAATAGCAATAATTAACAAATAAAACTTTTTGCCATAGGCTATAATGGAAACAGTAATCGCTCATATAGCCTATCCATGTCCTTTTGTGAAAAGGACCCAAACCTGCCTGCTGACCAATCAGGCACCAGCACCCTCTAGAACACTCTCCAGAGAAGCTCCTTCCCTCAGATTTTCCAGCACAAGATTGAAAGATTATAACCTGAGAGGAAATGCGAGCGGCAAAGGGGAGGAGGGTGGGTCGCATGTGAATTTATGAAAGATGCCAATACTGGATAACTGTAGTTACAGGTAAGTAACTTGTTTTCTTATCCAGTATTGGATCTTTCATAAATTCACATGCTTTAATCTGAATAGTCCGCAGTACTGTTGATAAACATTAAACTCGCAGTGGATGGAGGGTGCGAGCATGAAAATCCTTTATACCCAATATAAAATAGTTAGCTCATAAATCTTGCATTATGAACTCCAGAGAAATATAGGGCCAGATATATGAATATCCAATTTTGCGACTTGCAAATTGCGTAACTGGTAACTGCGAGTTGGTTTGCGACCGCATTCGCGGTCACAGAGCAACTCTGAATTGCGATGTGGTCGCAAATAGGAAGGGAACACCCCTTCCTATTTGTGAGTCGCATTCCCAAATTGCGAGTCGGTACCGACTCGCAATTTGGGAATGAGCATCGCGTTCGGCCGTTTGCATGCCGCAAACTGCGTTTTTCGCAGTTTGCGACATGCAAACGGCTTCCGTACATCTTGCCCTCAGATACTTCTAAGTACATATACATATATACTGAACATTCGTGTTATAAATACATATATATATATATATACAACTAAATACACACTTAAATAGAAGCATATCAAAGTATATATGATGGAAATCACGGTTACTTGCATATCAAACCATTTCTATATAACCAAGGAAAGGTCTCACCTTAACCCGTTAAATGCGGGCGTCGGCCACTGGCCGACGCCCACACACCCTCCCTGGTGCGGGTCACGACCAGTGGCCGACACCAGGAAGGGCATTAATAAATCCTCGGGTGCGTCGCACCCGAGGATTTATTTTTTATTTTTTTCCCCCCCCCGGGAGACACGGAAGCTACCGTGTCTCCCCCCGCCCCCCACCCGCCCCTTTGTGACGTCAGCGCACCGCGAGGCGCGCTGACGTTGCAAAGGTGTTTTCCCCATGAAAGCAGGAAGCAGCCTTGCGGCCGCTTCCTGCTTTCATGGGGAAAACGTCCTTTTTCACGTTCGGGAAGGCCTCGTAAGAAAGGGGAGAGTCTCCCCTTTCTTACGAGGCCTTCCTGAAAGTGTTTCCTGGCCCCCAATCGCAGCACAGCTGCGATCGGGGGCCAGGAAACACTTTCAGGTTTCCTGGCTCCCCCGATCGCAGCACAGCTGCGATCGGGGGGGTCAGGAAACATTTTGAAAAGGCCTCGTAAGAAAGGGGAGAGTCTCCCCTTTCTTATGAGGCCTTCTGAAACGGTTTCCTGGCCCCCGATCGCAGCACAGCTGCGATCGGGGGCCAGGAAACCCCACTAGACACCAGGGATTTCACTTTTGGGGGGCAGCCCCCCCCCGGAAAACGGGCCGCCCCCCCCCCGGATAATTTTCCTAAAAAAATAAAAAGGTAGGTGCCCCCTGGGGAGGGGGGGCCGCGCGATCGCGCCCCCCCCCCCCCCCCCAGGGGATTTAAAAAAAAAAAAAAAAAAAAAAATGAAATGAAATGACAGGGGGTCGCCCGTGGGCAGGGTGACCCCCTGTGGGGGCAATTTTTTTTTTAGATGTTGTAGGGTTTCCCTGGGGGCCATTTTGGCCCCCAAGGAAACCATACAACAACTAAAAAAATATATATGTATATATCTATGTATATATATCTATGTAGATAGATATATCTAGGTACATGGATATATCTATAGATATATCTATGTAGATATATATTTATATATATATATATAGGTAGATCTGTATCAAAGAGATTTATAAAGCGCGCTACTCACCTGTGAGGGTCTCAAGGCGCTGGGGGGGGACGGGGGGGAGGGAAAGGGGCTAGGAGGTTCACTGTTCAAAAAGCCAGGTTTTGAGGCCCTTCCTGAAAAGAAGTAGGTTTTGGGTCTTGCGAATGTGGGTTGTGAGTGCGTTCCATGTTTTGGGTGCAATGTAGGAGAAGGATCTGCCCCGGTGGTGGTGTGTTTGATGCGGGGGTCAGAGGCGAGAGAGAGGTCAGCTGAACGGACGTTTCGTGTGGGGGTGTGGAAGGTGACTCTCGTTGAGGTAGGCAGGGCCTGTGTTGTGGAGTGATTTGTGTGTGAGGATGAGGATCTTGAAGGTGATCCTTTTGTCAATGGGGAGCCAGTGGAGGGATTTGAGGTGTGGAGAGATGTGTTCGTGTCGGTGGAGGTCGAGGATGAGTCGTGCTGCTGAGTTCTGGATGCGTGTAGTTTGCACTTGAGTTTTAGAGTGGTGCCGGCGTAGAGGGCGTTTCTGTAATCAAGCCTGCTGCTGATGAGTGCGTGAGTGACAGTTTTTCTGGTCTCTGTGGGGATCCATTTGAATGTTTTTCAGTATACGGAGTTTGTTGAAGCATGAGGAGGTAAGAGCGTTGATTTGTTGGGTCATAGAGAGGGAGGAGTCTAGGATGATGCTGAGGTTGCGTGCGTAGTTGGCGGGGGTGGGTGCAGGGCCTAGCGTGGTGGGCCACCATGGGGGGTCCCAGGTTTTTTTGGTGAGGGCCAAAGAGGATTATTTCGGTTTTGCTTGAGTTGAGTTTCAGGTGGTTGGCTGTCATATATACATCACTTTTGTCAATATGTGTGTGGTTTCCCTGGGGGGAAAAGGGTCCGACTTGTCTAGTGGCAGTTTTAGTGCCATAAAGAAGCGCAGAAGGTTTATATGCCTACTGCAAAGAGCACATCTGTATTTTATGTAAATAGCTGAGTACATTAGTAAAGTCTATGGAGAGATGAAGGGCACTTTTGCTGGGTGGTAATGAGGGAATCCGAGGAGGAGGGAGTGGGAGCACCAATAATGATTGTTGGACTGGGCGCAGGAGGTGCTAAAGACTGTGACGAATGGTATGTGACAAGGTGTTTTTTGAGTGTCTTGAAAGTACGTGCTGATTGAGGGAAGAAGCGCAGGTAAGGTGGCCTCTACTGTTGCACGTATCTCACACACACCATCGATTTTGTGACTGTCTACGTAGGCTAGTGTTTTAGAGCAACAGTTTAGCCAATAGCAGAGATGGCATCTTGATGGATGACTGCTGCCTGCACTCGGGTTATAGAGGACCGCTCTGACATAGGATCAGAGACTGAGACATCAGATACTGAGGCAGCATCTGAGGGATAGGACAATGGCGCAGACTCTGGGAGTGATTTTTCAGTCAGAGGAGTCCCATTCGAAAACTCCTCTTCCAGTACATTATGAGGGAGGTGATGAGGACAGTCCTGCTGTCCCTTCGCAAGCTGTTCGTGCAACTGGGTAATAGTGGGTTAGGCCAACCCAGAGAGCAGGTGAATGCGGCGGCAAGCAGAGAGAGAGTGCTCTCTTGGGAGCTCACCAATTTAGTTCAGCCCCAAATTCCACCACCCAAATCATATTGTGGAGACATCAAAATTGTCTATGGCAAAACAAACTGGTTTTGTAAGGCAGGCACCTGTGTTTTTGGTCCTGGATTCGGCGGCCATATAGAGAAACACACTAAACCCAAACATTTCTGGAAACTAGACATTCGGGGGAGTCCACAGAGGTGTGACTTGTGTGGATTCCCCAAAGTTTTCTTACCCAGAATACCCTGCAAAGCTGAAATGTTGAGAAAAAACTCTATTTTTCTCGCATTTCTGTCACACAAACTACAGGAATATGCTGGGATCCACAACATTCCTACCACCCAGTGACTCCTCACCTGTCCTGATAAAAACACTACCCCACTTGAGTGCCTACACCTTGTGCCTGTGTCAGGAATGGATCACCCCAGGGTCAACAGCTGCCTCACGTAAGGACCAACATTGACCGTTGTGTGATCTATTCCTATCGCAGGCACCAGGCCTAACCACACAAGTGAGGTATCATATTTATCGGGAGACTTGGGGGAACGCTGGGTGGAAGGAAATTTGTGGCTCCCCTCAGATTCCAGAACTTTCTGTCACCGAAATGTGTGGAAAACGTGGTATTTTAGCCACATTTTGAGGTTTGCAAAGGATTCTGGGTAACAGAACCTGGTCCGAGCCCCACAAGTCACCTCATCTTGGATTCCCCTGGGTTTCTAGTTTACAAAAATGTGCTGGTTTGCTAGGTTTCCCCAGGTGCCGGCTGAGCTAGAGGCCAAAATCCACAGGTAGGCACTGTTTTCTATGAAAAAATGTGATGTGTCCACGTTCTGTTTTGGGGCATTTCCTGTCGCGGGCGCTAGGCCTACCCACACAAGTGAGGTATCATTTTTATCGGGAGACTTAGGGGAACGCCGGGTGGAAGGAAATTTGTGGCTCCTCTCAGATTCCAGAACTTTCTGTCACCGAAATCTGAGGAAAACTTGTTTTTTTAGCCACTTTTTGAGGTTTGCAAAGGATTGTGGGTAACAGAACCTGGTCCGAGCCCCGCGAGTCACCCCTCCTTGTATTGCCCTAGGTCTCTAGTTTTCAGAAATGCACAGGTTTGGTAGGTTTCCCTAGGTGCCGGCTGAGCTAGAGGCCAAAATCTACAGGTAGGCACTTCTCAAAAAACACCTCTGTTTTCTTCCAAAAATTTTGATGTGTCCACGTTGCGCTTTGGGGCGTTTCCTGTCGCGGGCGCTAGGCCTACCCACACAAGTGAGGTATCATTTTTATCGGGAGACTTGGGGGAACGCCGGGTGGAAGGAAATTTGTGGCTCCTCTCAGATTCCAGAACTTTCTGTCACCGAAATCTGAGGAAAACTTGTTTTTTTAGCCACTTTTTGAGGTATGCAAAGGATTCTGGGTAACAGAACCTGGTCCGAGCCCCGCGAGTCACCCCTCCTTGTATTGCCCTAGGTCTCTAGTTTTCAGAAATGCACAGGTTTGGTAGGTTTCCCTAGGTGCCGGCTGAGCTAGAGGCCAAAATCTACAGGTAGGCACTTCTCAAAAAACACCTCTGTTTTCTTCCAAAAATTTTGATGTGTCCACGTTGCGCTTTGGGGCGTTTCCTGTCGCGGGCGCTAGGCCTACCCACACAAGTGAGGTATCATTTTTATCGGGAGACTTGGGGGAACGCCGGGTGGAAGGAAATTTGTGGCTCCTCTCAGATTCCAGAACTTTCTGTCACCGAAATCTGAGGAAAACTTGTTTTTTTAGCCACTTTTTGAGGTTTGCAAAGGATTCTGGGTAACAGAACCTGGTCCGAGCCCCGCGAGTCACCCCTCCTTGTATTGCCCTAGGTCTCTAGTTTTCAGAAATGCACAGGTTTGGTAGGTTTCCCTAGGTGCCGGCTGAGCTAGAGGCCAAAATCTACAGGTAGGCACTTCTCAAAAAACACCTCTGTTTTCTTCCAAAAAATTTTATGTGTCCACGTTGCGCTTTGGGGCGTTTCCTGTCGCGGGCGCTAGGCCTACCCACACAAGTGAGGTATCATTTTTATCGGGAGACTTGGGGGAACGCCGGGTGGAAGGAAATTTGTGGCTCCTCTCAGATTCCAGAACTTTCTGTCACCGAAATCTGAGGAAAACTTGTTTTTTTAGCCACTTTTTGAGGTTTGCAAAGGATTCTGGGTAACAGAACCTGGTCCGAGCCCCGCGAGTCACCCCTCCTTGTATTGCCCTAGGTCTCTAGTTTTCAGAAATGCACAGGTTTGGTAGGTTTCCCTAGGTGCCGGCTGAGCTAGAGGCCAAAATCTACAGGTAGGCACTTCTCAAAAAACACCTCTGTTTTCTTCCAAAAATTTTGATGTGTCCACGTTGCGCTTTGGGGCGTTTCCTGTCGCGGGCGCTAGGCCTACCCACACAAGTGAGGTATCATTTTTATCGGGAGACTTGGGGGAACGCCGGGTGGAAGGAAATTTGTGGCTCCTCTCAGATTCCAGAACTTTCTGTCACCGAAATCTGAGGAAAACTTGTTTTTTTAGCCACTTTTTGAGGTTTGCAAAGGATTCTGGGTAACAGAACCTGGTCCGAGCCCCGCGAGTCACCCCTCCTTGGATTGCCCTAGGTCTCTAGTTTTCAGAAATGCACAGGTTTGGTAGGCTTCCCTAGGTGCCGGCTGAGCTAGAGGCCAAAATCTACAGGTAGGCACTTCTCAAAAAACACCTCTGTTTTCTTCCAAAAATTTTGATGTGTCCACGTTGCGCTTTGGGGCGTTTCCTGTCGCGGGCGCTAGGCCTACCCACACAAGTGAGGTATCATTTTTATCGGGAGACTTGGGGGAACGCCGGGTGGAAGGAAATTTGTGGCTCCTCTCAGATTCCAGAACTTTCTGTCACCGAAATCTGAGGAAAACTTGTTTTTTTAGCCACTTTTTGAGGTTTGCAAAGGATTCTGGGTAACAGAACCTGGTCCGAGCCCCGCAAGTCACCCCTCCTTGGATTCCCCTAGGTCTCTAGTTTTCAGAAATGCACAGGTTTGGTAGGTTTCCCTATGTGCCGGCTGAGCTAGAGGCCAAAATCTACAGGTAGGCACTTTGGAAAAAACAGCTGTGTTTTCTATAAAAAAAATAGGATGTGTCCATGTTGTGTTTTGGGGCATTTCCTGTCGCGGGCACTAGGCCTACCCACACAAGTGAGGTATCATTTTTATCGGGAGACTTGGGGGAACACAGAATAGCAAAACAAGTGTTATTGCCCCTTATCTTTCTCTACATTTTTTCCTTCCAAATATAAGAGAGTGTGTAAAAAAGACGTCTATTTGAGAAATGCCCTGCAATTCACATGCTAGTATGGGCACCTCGGAATTCAGCGATGTGCAAATAACCACTGCTCCTCAAAACCTTATCTTGATCCCATTTTGGAAATGCAAAGGTTTTCTTGATACCTCTTTTTCACTCTTCATATTTCAGCAAATGAATTGCTGTATACCCAGTATAGAATGAAAACCAACTGCAGGGTGCAGCTTATTTATTGGCTCTGGGTACCTAGGGTTCTTGATGAACCTACAAGCCCTTTATATCCCTGCAACCAGAAGAGTCCAGCAGACAAAACGGTATATTGCTTTCAGAAATCTGACATCGCAGGAAAAAGTTACAGAGTAAAACATGAAGAAAAATGGCTGTTGTTTTCAGCTCAATTTCAATATTTTTTTATTTCAGCTGTTATTTTCTGTAGGAAAACCTTGTAGGATCTACACAAATGACCCCTTGCTGAATTCAGAATTTTGTCTAGTTTTCAGAAATGTTTAGCATTCCGGGATCCAGCATTGGTTTCACACCCATTCCTGTCACTAACTGGAAGGAGGCTGAAAGCACCAAATATAGTAGAAATGGGGTATGTCCCAGTAAAATGCCAAATTTGTGTTGAAAAATTCGGTTTTCTGATTCAAGTCTGCCCGTTCCTGAAAGGTGGGAAGATAGTGATTTCAGCACCAGAAACCCTTGGTTGATGGCATTTTCAGGGAAAAAACCACAAGCCTTCTTCGGCAGCCCTTTTTTCCCATTTTTTTGGAAAAAACAAAATGTTCACTGTATTTTGGCTATTTTCTTGGTCTCCTCCAGGGGAAACCACCAACTCTGGGTACCATTAGAATCCCTAGGATGTTGGAAAAAAAGGACGCAAATTTGGCGTGGTTAGCTTATGTGGACAAAAAGTTATGAAGCCCTAAGTGCGAACTACCCCAAATAGCCAAAAAAGGGCTCAGCACTGGGGGGGAAAAGGCCCAGCAGCTAAGAGGTTAATGAAAGAGATGGCGTAGAACAGCTTGTCCTACTAGAGAGTCGGTTCTCTGCGATGACTCCAAACAATAGTGCTGCGTAAAGGAGTGCCTAGTTTTCCATGTCGCAGCTTGACATATCGTATTCAGGGCAATACCCTGAAACAGAGCAGTCGATGTGGAGACTGCTCTCGTGGAGTGGGCTCTCGGGCGCCTAGTCAATGGTCTTCCTGCCTTGGTGTGACAGAATTGGATTGTCGAGGAAATCCACCGGGCTATAGTGGCCTTGGTGACTCCTGCTCCCTGTCGTACAAGAGAATAAGATACCAAGAGTTGATCTGATTTTCTGATTTGTTTGGTACTTTGAAGATAAAATTTGAGGCATCGTTTGATGTCCAAAGAATGAAGAGTTTTTTCTGCGATTGTAGTTGGGTTTGGAAAAAAGGTTCGTAGTATCACGGGCTCATTGAGATGGAATGAAGATGGCACCTTGGGAATGTATTTGGGGTTGGTTCTGAGCATAACAAAGTCATCAGAAAAAAACAAAGTGTTCTTTAGTAGTGAACGCCTGTATATCACTGACTCTCCTGGTAGAAGTGAGAGCAAGCAGGGTTGCCACTTTCCATGTGATGTACTTGAGTTCCGCCCTGTGAATGGGTTCGAAAGGAGCTTTCATGAGCTGAGACAGGACTATATTAAGGTGCCACTCTGGCGGAGGTAGCCGCACCGGAGGGAAAGTGCGGAAAAGTTCTTTCATAAACTGCTTAATGATTCTGGATGAGCCGATTAAGGGCATCTCAGCCGATCGCCTATAGGAGGCTATAGCTGCTAGGTGAATCTTGACTGATGCATATCAAAGACCAGCCTTGGAGAGTGAGAGAAGGTAAGAATGAATTTGTTCAGGGTTAATTTGTAACGGGTGGAAGTTGTTCTGAGAGCACCAAACAAAAAATCTCTTCCACTTGAGTTTGTACGTCTTATTTGTGTTCTCTGCTCGTGCCCTAGATAATATCAGTCTACATTCCTGATCGATGTTCATATCGTGAAACTCTCTGTACTCAGGAGCCAAGCATGCAATTGCAGCCAAGCTGGGTCGGGATGAAGGATGAGACCCCGATTCTTCGTGAGAAGGTTGTGGTTGCAAGGGCGGCGGTTTGGATTGGCCACGGACCGGAGTAGGAGCTCCGTGTACCAGTACTGTCTGGGCCATCTGGGGGCTATGAGAATGATCCTGCAGCATTCGGACTTAATTTTCCTGAGGAGCCTGGGAATCAGAGGGATGGGGGGAAAAGCGTAGGCAAAGATCCCGGACCATCTCCTCAAAAGAGCATTTCCCCACGACCCCAGGAGTGGGTATCGACTGGCGTAGAACTGGCATTTGGCGTTCAGGTTGGTGGCGAACAAGTCTAGGATCGGCTGACCCCATAGTTGGAAGATGCCGTCGAGTATGTTCTGGTTGAGTTCCCACTCATGTCAGTTGTCGTCTGTCCTGCTGAGAGAGTCCGCTAGGGCGTTGTTGACCCCCTGGCAGGTGCTCCACCCTGAGGCGAACATTGTGCAGTGTGAGCCAGTCCCAAAGAGACTGAGCTTCCCTTGAGAGGGAGAGGGATCTTGTTCCTCCCTGCTTGTTGATGTAAAACATACTTGTTGTGTTGTCCGTCCTGACCAACACTGAGGACCTTGCGATGCGTGGAAGAAAAACTTTGAGCGTGAGATGGATCGCCTTCAGTTCTAGCAGGTTTATGTGCATTCCTTTCTGGAGATTGGACCATCTGCCCTGAATGCGCATGTCTTGCAAATGGCGTCCCCAGCCTTCCAAGGAAGCGTCTGTGGTGATGACAAAGTCTGTTATTGGTGCTAGAAACGTAAGACCTTGGGAGATGTGGTTGGTCTGAGACCACCACTTCAACGCCTGCCGAATTCTTGGTGTGATAGTTATTAAGTCGTCGAAGCACCCTTGCGACTGGGTCCATTGGAGTTGTAGTTCTTCTTGCAACGGTCTCATTCTCAGCCTTGCTAGTCAAACTAGGACGATGGCCGAGGAAATCATGCCCAGAAGCGACTTGAACAGTCGTACTGAAACAAACTCTTTTGTGCAGATTCTGACAGCTAAGTGGGTTACCTTCTGCTGCCTTGCTGGAGTGAGATATGCTTTGTTCTGGATAGTGTCTAACTCTGCACCCAGGAAAACTCTTCTGCATGAGGGAAGTATGACCGACTTCTGTAGATTCACTGTTAGCCCCAAACTGTGGAATAATTTTAAGCAAGCGTTTGTCGCTTTGGAGGCTAGTACGGTAGACAGAGCTTTTATGAGCCAGTCATCCAGGTATGGAAACACCTGGAAACCCTTGCTGCGGAGGAAACCTGCGACTGGGGCAAGGCATTTCGTGAAGATTCTTGGAGCTGATCTCAGCCCGAATGGTAGGACTTTGAACTGATAATGGGCACCGGTTACAGTAAAACTGAGAAATGTGCGATGTTTCTGATGTATTGGTATGTGGAAATAGGCATCCTGAAGATCCAAAGTTGTCATAAAATCTCCAGGATTGAGGAGGTGCAGGATATCTGACAGTGTGATCATCCAAAAAGATTGCTTCCGAAGGAACTTGTTGAGTTTCCTGAGATCCAGTATCGGACGCCGTTCCCCTGACTTCTTTATTAGGAAGAAACGGGAGTAGAATCCGAGACCTCGTTGCTGAACTGGAACTGCCTCTATAGCTCCCTTGGCAAGCATACTGAATACCTCCTGTTGAAGCAGATGAAGATGGAGAGGTCTGCCTGTTCTTGGTGGATGATGCAGTGGTTTTTGTATGAATTCCAGGGTATGACCTCTTGTCACTATATCCAGCACCCATTTGTCTGATGTTATTTTCTTCCACTCCTGGATGTAGTTGGAAATGTTCGCTCCTATTTGTTGATGGTGTGAACGTTGGGGAAGCATAGCCGGTGCCTGGAGAAGATCATTGCTTTCTGGGTTGATTTCTGCTTTGTGAACCCTGTCTTCTCTTTCTTCCCGGTCTGGCGTAGGAAGCCGTAGATGGTTGCCTGTACTGTTGTTGGTTGGAAGGCCTATATTGGGTTGCTGGTACTGCCTGTGAAAGGAACCTCGAAATGAGGTAAAACCTCTTCCTCTAGCACCCCGAAAGGGCTGTTTCCGCTACTGCAGGGTACCTAGGGACTTGGCAGTGTCTGTGTTGGTCTTGATGGCTTGGAGCGTGTCATCTACATGCTTGCCAAAGAGAGATTCGCCATCGCAGGGGCATGTCGAGGATACGGGACTGCACTTCCGGCCTGAAAGATGTGGCTTTGAGCCAACCTTGGCGGCATAAGACAGCGGCACCAGCTAGCTGACGAAAGCCAGTAGAAGCTATATCAAGAGCGCAGTCGATTATTTCTTCCGACGTACGCTCACCTTCTTGGAGGATCTTCCGTGCCTCTGCTTGCTTGCTTTCAGGGATGAGGTCCAAGAAAGGTTGCATATCAGACCACATTTGCCGGTCATAATGATCCAGGATTGCCAATGAATTTGCTGGTCTGACAGTGAGTGCTGACATGGAGGAAAATCTTTTGCCCACATTATCCAATCTCCTTCCTTCTCTGTCTGGAGGAGTAGAGATAGGCGTCAATGGGTTCCTAGAACGCCTTTGAGCAGCTTGTGAAATAACCGAGTCAGGCTTTGGGTGGCCAGTAAGACATGCCGGAGAATCTTGGGTTGCCTTGTATTTCTTGTCCAGTTTTTGCGGGACTGGTGGGACTGTTGCCGGGTTGCGCATAATCTTTGTACCCTCGCTCCATATAATATCGATAATCGGAATGGACCGTACAGACTTCCTTGACTGCTCCTTAAAATCATGTAGGAAACATTCCGACTGGGAGACAGATGTTGGAAGGTGGAAGCGTGCAGCAGCTCTGTCCATAAGATTGTGGAAACCACCTATATCCTCGGGTGGAGAATCAGAAGGACGAGGAGGTGATGGAGAAGGAGTGGGAGCCAAGTAGTCATCCCATTCCTCGGTAGGATGTTGCGGGATAGAAATCTCTCCTTCTTCCTCTTCTTCCCCTGAAGTGGAACCTTCATCTCTAGGGGGTGCAGCTAACACAGAGTGGGGTGTCATTCTTGGAGTAGCTGGAGGAGGAGGGACATTGGTTGGTGTAGCAGGAGAAACTGGCGGTGGTGGCTGATCTTCTGCTGCCACTGGGAACCTTCTCCTATAATCCTGTAGCATAGATTGTAAATCCTGGATTAAGGAGGAAGGCATCTGTATAGAGTCTCTTGGCTGAGGCTCTCTTGGTTGGTAATAGTGTTCTTGATGTGGGTAGTATGGTTGGTATTGGTCATACTCATCATCGTCATCTTCTTCTTGATATTTAACGTGGAGCTGTGATGGGCTGTGTGCATCTCCGAATGGACCCTCATCATATTCCTCCCAGTCAAGTAGATGACTGGGTACTAAAGTTGACACTTTGCTTGGAGACGTGTCTATGGGATAAATGTCTGATCTGGGCAGAGATGTGATCCTGACCATGGCTCGGAGATCCGGAGACCTGGAAGAGGTAGGAGTAGCCTCTATCTGCCTGACAGGCACCAGTGAAGTCGTAGATGGTGTCAGAGTTGAAGATGCCGTGGATGGTACTGTGGCCAGAGATGATTTTTCCATCGACGGTGGTGTCGTCGACGGTGGTGTCGTCGACGGTGGTGTAGTCGACGGTGGTTTTGTCGACGACGGCTTCTTCGGTGTCCTCGTCGACGGTGAGACAGCTGATGACGCTGTTGTCATTGATATTATAGTCGACGGGGCTGTCGTCAACGGTGTTACAAGCGACGATGTTGTCGTCGTCGATGATGTCAACGACGCACTCCGTTCTGGAGTCCTCGTAGACTGAGGTTTGATTGAGGGAATAGGAGCCCCTACCGTTGATGTCAAAGTAGTCGTCGCTGATGATGGTCTGGTCGACGATGTAGTGGAGACAGTAGCTGTTAGTACCGTCGTCGTCGTCACGGTCGTCGATGGTGGTGTCGTCGTCGATTTGATTTTAATAGTCACCTTTCTAGAGGTAGAAGGCTCTGAGGAAGGAGAAAGACGGTAGGACTCCTTCTTTTGAAGAGGAGAGGATGGCTCAGAGGAAATTGAAGTCTGTAAGCCCTTTCCATTATGTAATTTCTGCCTCTTTCTAGATTTTTCTGTCTGGCCCAGGTCTTCAGAGTTTGACCTTTTGTGTGGCCTCTCTGACCCACTCTCCTCACCTGAAGTACAGGATTTCGCCTGTAACCATGTCAGGAGTCTACCCTCACGGTCTCTGAGGGTTTTTGTGGAGAAAGTACAACATATCTTGCAGTCTTTCACCTGATGTTGTGGGTAGAGACAATACAAGCAGTCTTTATGTGGATCATCCACATGGAGCCTTTTCTTTCCACAGGTCTTGCAAGGGCGGAAAAGGCCTTTTCTAGAAGAATCCGACATATTTTAAATTCTTTGAGAGAAAAAAGCTTCTGAATAAGTAGAAAACTGAGCAGAGCTCAGGGAGACTCCCTTCACACGACTTGCGGTAGAAAATCTGAGGGAAGGAGCTTCTCTGGAGTGTTCTAGAGGGTGCTGGTGCCTGATTGGTCAGCAGCCAGGTTTGGGTCCTTTTCACAAAAGTACGTGGATAGGCTATATGAGCGATTACTGTTTCCATTATAGCCTATGGCAAAAAGTTGTATTTGTTAATTATTGCTATTTTATGTACCGTGGGACTCCCACTTCGACAATGGGGATGATTCATGCATGTGAATTTATGAAAGATCCAACACTGGATAACTAAAATTACAATGTCTAAAGCCTAAGGCTATGTTAAACATTACATTGCGTTTAGTTCAAGCAAGTGAATCTTTGAAAGAAATGGTAACTTGTACTGTGAATTTTATTTAATATTGTTTCAACACTGCACTCCTTAGTCCATTCACCATACTAGGGTCTACAAGTACAGCATTATATTAGACCTAGATCTAGGGTACTCTTTCAGTGTCTGTTTATCTAAAACTGACCACAAAAAGGGAGAGTGCACCTGGCTAAGCAGAGCCTTTGGTGGCAGGATAACGCCAAAGTAAGCCAGGGCTTGTGATTCTCACCACTGTCAATGTTCTGCATTTGTGTATTCCATATCTGTCATGTCTTAATACTTTCTAATCTTACTCCCTTGACTGTCCAGATACAACCTGGGTGAAAGGCACACAATCCAAATATAAGCATTAAACTACTTAGCCTGCATCTCCCGTCTACTGATTAATGACTTTGGCCCTTTTAAATATGTTCACAGACTCTAAGATCAGGCAAATAGATCATAATGATTTTATACAATTGTACTTATATTTCTTTGAAGAGTTTTGTGGTCTCAAAACACAGCCATTTTATAAAAAGATATCTCAGTAACAAGTCTTTCAGCTTATGTTATGTTGTCTTTTTTGCAGTGCTGATAAATATATTCATGGTCACACCTGATCTTCGGCCCATTAATGAGAAGGTAAATGCTTTGTCAAATAACATACCCTTGAGTTGTTTTCTTTACTAATATTACATATGTATCTAGAGAGATTGAATTGCTCTGCCTGATAGTCACTTCAAAATCTATTACTGTTTTTATATAGTGGAAATTAGTGCCCTTTACATCACCTCGTTGTCTGCATACTATTCACATTAAATAGACCCACCAATGTGTGCCCCTGTCAGCATGCAATAGTTTACTTTTGAATTGCTCACATCAGCATGAAAAATAATTTGGATCTTTTAGACAGTCGAGTGTAAAAGGAATAAAAAGTCCCTCATGGAAAGCGCACCGTGTCACATGGTGTAAAATCAAGTGTAGCACGCCTTCCTGACTGCATGTGTCTCCCTACATTAAACATGATGTAAACAGTGCATTGTTTTCAGTTTATCTTTGTGAATCTGCCTTCTAAGGCACATAACACTTATTGTGCTTGAAGGAAAAAAAGATAACCAGGTAAGCCAACCTAATGACTTTGTCACTCTTTGGGTTCTTAAATTATTTAGCCTGTCGTACACAGCAACTATTATTAAGTTAAAAAGGTATTTAATATTCTTATTCTCAAAGAAAGAGAGAGCAAGTATGGTATTTGATGTATTTCACAAACAGTGTTTTTGACTAATGCGCATTTCCAAATGGATTTTTGTTAGGATTTTTCTGAGCATGATACTTGGCATGATTTATAGTTCCTCTTTTACTTTTTTGCTTTAATTGTTGGTTTATTCAGTCAGTAAATTCAATGAATAAAGAAATATTGTTTCCTACAAGCAGACAGGATTGCAAAGAAGTCAGATTTTATGATAGGCTGGCACCTCTGGAGGGATGGTAGAGCTAAAGGAATGTTAACACTATTGATTTATACTTAGCAGAGGAGATTTGCAAGTTGAAATTATACCCTGTATAGGGTTAGCTGAAAGGATGTTGTGGTTTCTCCACCAAAATCAGAGTATCTGTCTTTGGAAAATTCACCGCTGTCCATTAATGATGATCAAAATTCAGCCATGCTATGTGTGCACTGTCCAAAATATTCCTCAGACAGGCACCCAGTCTGTTCCTTTTTGATTAAAAGTAGAACAGAAAAATTCCAGAGGAAGGAATTTCTAAAGCAACTATATAGTTCATTATGTCAATTTCCTTGTTTTATCAATCCGTAATGATACATACAAACATTTAAAAAAAACTCCATGACCAATATGTTTCATGACTAAAAAAGAAAATGAACATTCATTAATTGCAAAGTTTGTAAACCATGAGAGATATCTTGTAATAGTACTTTTTATTCACAAGTTAAAAATATACTCCACACTAGCCCATTATTGATAGAGGCTAACAATACTATATCATCACACAAGTCATATAAAAACATGGTGTTTTTAAACCATACATCAATGTTAATTTATTACAGGAAACTCATGTTAAACTTTCAAATTGATCAAATACAAAAGTGTAAAATGATTTAAAATTGAATCTAGAGCTTTGCAGTTTCAAGTATTGTTTCCAGTAGCATGTTAGTTGCATTTTATTACATTCTGATATCCTTAGAAATAATAATAAATATATTTAATGTATCCCTTCCACCACTGATAAGAATACGTCACTATGTTTCAGATCTGATTTTTAACAATCTTTCTTTCCTAAAATTCTAATCTCTCAGGCTACACTGAATTTTAACTACCAGGGATGTGCTAATTACAGAGAGGTAGTACTGAAAGACTGCATTCGATCAAAGATGGTGACATCTGTTATCCTAACAGAAATAGGAGCTATATTATACAGGCATGAGTAGGCATTTCATTTTCTTGTCTATTTTATTAAACCTGGTAAAGACATTTTGAGACTTAAGAAACTAAATTGAGAAGATGTCTCTTTCACTTTAGTAGAGATTGAAGATATTGTTTGCAGATAGTAGTGTTACTTTCTCCTGTGTAGTAAATATGGTAAAAAAATTATGAAGTTTCGAAAAAAGAAACATTATGTTTATACTGTAGCCACATATAACAATGGTTGTTGGTTACCAAATTAAGGGTCTGATTTAGACCTTAGCAGAGGAAATACTCTGTCATAAACGTGACGGATATCCTGTCCGCCTTATTACGATTTCCATAGGGTATTGTGGGATCATAATAAGGCAGACGGCATATCCATCACATTTGTGACAGAGTATTTCTCTCCACCAAGATCTAAATCAGGCCCTGAGGCATCTGTTGCATGATATTTATTTTAATGAATACGCAATTTAAATAATGACTTTCTTCAGGCCAACTGTGCTGCAGATTAACTTTGTTTAATCTCCTTAAAAATATTTATATTTCTACCTCACTAACAATTGTTTAATTTTAAAGGATCACATTTATAACAGTATTTTATATTTAGGTTACAAGTAAGAGTACAGTCATAATAATTATTTTGATGTTTGAATTGGAAGTCTACACTAGGAGCCTAGTTTAGGTCACTTTATTTTTATTATAATTGATTTTAAATATTGAAACGGTTGGCAGTCTACTATTTGTGCCTACCTATTACTCAATTTTAACCAAGGTAGTAACAACAATCCTATTTGACTGATTATGAATACAGATATAAATTTTGGTTAGCACGCCGTATCATGTTATAAATTATGCTTCAGTATGTTTATCTTTTAGAGTATACTACACAATTATGGAATTGATCAATTTTAACTAATTAACATAATTTTCCCAAAAAAGATCAACATTGATATATGGTTTAAATTAACAAAATGTATATAGTTTATGTGATGATATGGTGTTGTTAACCTATATCAGTAATGTGATAGTACATGATATTTTATTCTATTTATTTTGACTAATGCATCAAAAAGGGCAGATATTTCTTATAGTTTGTTAATTTTGGAAGTAATTGATGGTAAAAAATTTTTTAGCTCTTAAGAACTAACCTTTAATCAAAAAAACACATTTGCTATACAGATATTTATTATACATGTTTGGATATATATCTCTGTGGATTAATAAAACAAGAATATTGACCATAACAGACGAGATATTTGTTTTTAAAAGGGCATTGTTCTCTGACACTGAAAAAAGGAAGGAACAAATTGAGTGACTTCCTGAGGAATATTTTTCAGAAGTTTAAGGGGACCCAATAGAGGGTATCCGTGCATGTGATGTCCACCACTGAAAGCACAGGTAAATAATAACCCGTAGTAATCCCTCTCTTCTATGACGGCACTGGTAACGTATGCCTAAAGTACACTATCATTGTTCACACAGTAGTCTCAATAAAAAAGCCATTTTGGGTATATCCGTTCATAAAATGTTAGAGACACTATACTTAAGTTTCCTGAAGACATTTCCTTGTTTCATACAGCTAACTCCTCCAGTTACAATAATTGATTAGATACCCTAGGTTGGGTAGTTATTCGTTGTTGTGCCAGGTGGGTCATCAGTGGACCTTTGGAGGTGCCCAGGGCAGAGCAAGAAGTGTTGCAGGTATCAGCATGGCCTCCTCCTAGAGCATACTGAATAGAATGCTTTTTTTTGGATCTGCCATTACCATCTCCTCAGTCGGGCATATAGGGGGTCGTTACGAGTCTGCCACATTTTGACCACCGTGTTGTGCTCCGGTAGGTACACCAGCACTAGTCGTCCTGGCGGTCCCAATTCGCCAGGGCAGTTCTGCAAGCTGTGCTGCCCTTTGTATTACGACTCTTTTCTCTGCCAGCTATTTCATGGCAGCTTCACTGTCATGAAAAGGCTGGCGGAGAACAGGTGCAGGGGGCACCAGGTGGGACTGTGCACTGCCCATGCATTTGGCATGGCCAGTGCAGGGGCCCCACTGGCCAGCACCATCACAATATGCTTTGCAAACAGTGAACACTGCAAAGGTGCTGGTGCATCCTGCGCACTACAGCATTGCCGCCAGCTCTATTACGAGCAGGAGACAATGCTGTAGGCCGTTTCCCACTGGGCCAGCGGGCGGAAACTGAGGTTCCCACCCACTGACCCGGCAGGAAACTCGTAATGGGTCCAGTGGGAAGGTTGCCACAATGGCGGCAAAATACCAGTCGGGATTTCGGCAGATGGCCTTTTCTGTCCACCGAAATCATGAGGCCCATAGGGGGTCATGGTCGGAACGCCACTAAAGTGGCAGTCCGGCTGCGACATTATGACTGTGGCAGAGCCGCCACGGTCAAACCACTGACACCGCCAGGCTGCTGCATGGAGTGCACATGCACTTGGCATGGGCAGTGCAGGGGCCCCCATGCAGAGCCCCATCGCGCATTCCACTGCCTGAATTATGGGCAGTGGAATGCGCGACAGGTGCTGCTGCACCGTCACATTGCCACCGGCTCCATTATAAGCCGGCTGCAATGTTAAGGCCTTGTTCCCCGCTGGGCCAGCGGGCGGAAACTCTGTTTCCGCCTGCCGGCCCAGCATGGAAGCCATAAGAGGGCTGGCGAGGTTCAGGCCGCACAGGTGGCCTGATGGCGGGATGGCATTGGCAGGCGGCCTCCACGGCCTGCCAATGTCATAATGAGGGCCATAGTCTTTTATAGCCTGGCTGCTTTATTGCACACCTCTCCTTGTTTCCCTTGAGACCGGTTTTGTTTCTGCTTTTTCAGGATGGAAGCAGTTAGAAAACTCAAGAACAGCTTTTCTCCTTTTATTTCAATGCTCTTTTAACTTTTCTTACTTTTCGTAACTGAGCAGGTAAAGAAGAGAACAGACAAACGTTTGTTTTGGATTATTGGATACAAAGATTAATGTTGCTTTGTTTGTTTTGTCTTTCCTTACAGGTTGAAGCTTACATTGTGGTGAGTCAAAATAAAATTTGGTTGAAAATTATGTTTGTGATTTAGTTGTGAATTCTATTCTCAGAAGAAATTCATAATAGCCAAGTTATAACTAATGCATGCACATGTATATTTATGTATGTATAAGCTATTTCTATAGTGAAAATCTAGCAGGCAATGGAGTGCTGTACGTGGTCAAAAACAAGCATAAAGTCAACAAGTAAAAGGAGATGGAGCTGGTTTGAGGACCGTTAATGCATTGTGATGCAGTGTTCTTTAAGGAGGTGAGCCTTTAAGTCTTTTCTAAATTTGAACAGCACTGGGACAGTCCTGATGGATACATGGATGTTATTCCAGATTCTGGGTGCATAGATGGAAAAGTCCTGCTGGAAAGTCTTTTATTTGTTACACTTCTAAGGCTGAAATCTGGTGGTGTCCGGGCAGTGTGTGTGCCAAGATCCACCTGAGACGGTGAGCTTGTCTGCAAAATAACCGGGAGTGCAGTTTGTGATAGCTTTGTAAATGATGCAGCTGGTTTTTAAGGTAGTATGGGCCGGCAAGGGAAGTCAGTGGAATTCCACTAGGATGGGAATGATGTGATCATATTTCTTCAGACCCTGGATGAGGTTTGCAGCAGCATTTAGGATGCCCCTAATGGGCACCAGTTTGGTGTCTGGGAGACCATGAAATAGGGCATTACCAGCATCAAGATGCAAGCTAATGAGGGCTTGAACAGCAGTTCTGAAGTCGCTTTCTGAAAGAAATGGTTTGACGTTCTTTTACAAGAGAGAGCGGGTACCAGGCTGTCTTTTTTTTTATTTTTTAGCAATGTGTTCCATGAGGGTGAGGTTGGTGTCTAGAATGAATCCACGTAACTTAACATTCAGTGATAGTTGGGGTTTAAAGCCATCAAGGTTTAGGTCACTGAACCAAGTTTCTTCTGTATCTTGTTTATTGTTCTTGGAAAATAACATGAATTCTGTCGACATTGGATTGAGCTTCAAGTTGGTGCTGGACATCCAGGTCTAGATGATGTTCAAGCAGTTATTGAGAAATTGGATGACCAAATCAAATGAGACTTTTGTAGACTTGTGCATCATTGGCATGTTAGTTAATCTTGATGTTATCTCGGAGTAAAGCACCAAGAGGCTCATGTATAGGTACAAGATCAGATAATACAGTATAGAGCCGGGAATGGGGGATGTTTTCCTCGGGTACTAGGGGTGTTCTGTGACCTAGATGTGCCCATGTGAACAAACTGGTGTTGGCTTGAAAGGTAGGAAGGAAACTAGTGAAGGGCATTGCCTATGGGTCCCATTTGAGACCACAGGGTGGTTATCAGGATGGGATGGTTTACTGTGTCTAAGGCAGTTGAGAGGTCCAGCAATATCAGGAGGCAGGGGCCATCTTCCATCTGTGGTGAACAGTGGACTGTTTACAATGTGTAAGTTAGCGATTCCCATGCTGCAGCTCGATCTGAAGCCAGACTGGTAGTTGTGCAGGAAATGGTTAGCATTGATTGGTTACCTGTGGGTTGTTTTCGCTCTAACCCAAGTGATACAAATATTGATGTACTCCTTTATGCCCTAATCCATCTTTTCCAACTAAGTATGTTGTTTAAGGAGCTCTTTGGTCTTTCTATGTCCTGCATGCCCTGCTACTGGTATGTCAAGGCACTTGTATAAAAGACGTTGTTGAAAGTTGTTTTCAGGTATACAAACAAGTCGAACGCCATGGCAAACCAAAATGTTTTTTCCTGTCTAAAATGTATTTCCTCCTCCATTCTTGTTGGTCGAGAGCAGTATGTTTTTCTTTGAGCAATGTGAGGAATGTGCTTGTCTTATGGCGACTGAAGAGCTAAGATGGTGGGTGGCTCCTAAACTGTTGTTTACTCTTCTATGGGTCAGGACAAGGCATATGCCTTGTAACGACTTCCAGGTCAGTAGGTGGTGTTTATATTGGAACTAAAAAAAGAAAAGGGACAGATGGGAATGTTGAAGAATGGAGCATTTCATTGCTTTGAGATAAGTCAGGCTCTTATGGTCTGTCCAAAATATCATAAGGGATATTCTGCACCCACTAGATAATGTTGCAAGTATTAGAAAGCTTAACTTATGGCCAGCAACACTGTATCATAAATAGTGAACTTCCTCTCATTTAAAGTATAGGAGTAAAAACCTACAGGATGCAGGGCTAAGGTGGTTGTATGACATTGTGAAAGAATAGCCCTAATAGTATAATATGAGATGTCAGTTTCTACAGTGAAAGGAAAGACGTGTCTGGATGTCTTAATATTGGAGCAGTGGTGAAATTTAATTTAATTCTGTTTTCCTCTTCTGAATCAAATGCAAAGGGAAATCATTTCTTGGTTAATTGAGTAAGGAGAAGTCATTGGTTGAGAAATCTTGAATTAACTGTTGATAGAGGTTAGCCAAACCAAGGAATCACTGTAGTTCAAGGAACTGGCCATTATTTTTAGCTGTACTCTTAATTTGAAGTTTCTGGTCATTGAGATGGAAGCCTTGAAATGTAACAGCAGTGACCTCAAATAAGCACTGCTCTGAATTAGTATGCATGGAAAGGTCTCTTAGACTCTGCAACACTTGACTCTGAGATGCGATTGGTGTTTTTCTTTTGTCCTGCAGAAGATTAAGGTATCATTCAAATATATCACCTCCAAAGAGTTTAGCAGATCTCTGAAGAGGTTGTTGATAAAATGCTGAAAGGTATTCAGGGAATTGAAGAGACCAAATGGCATTATTAGATAAGCACAGTGGCAAAAACTGCTGCAAATACTGACATTATTGAGATTTGCCAGCAGGATGGCTCTGAGATACAGATGGCAGATAAAATACTACCCAAATATGCCAACTAATGCTAGAATGTGTATAATTCTCATCTTAATGTAGTGCAGGGAGACATAGTAGCTTTCCTACACACTACCACAATTGCATGACTGGAGCTAGTACATTGCCTCTTCCTTGACATACTAATGTCTGGAGATTACATAATCGAGGTAATTAGAAGCTTGCCCTCTGGCAAGGTCTTGGAGCAGACAGCTTTTCAGCCAAGTTCTTAAAATAATACACATACCTTCAGACTCTCCAACTCCTAGCAATGTGTGAGTAGGCCAGGGACTTGGGATGCCTTCCCCATCCCACCAGGAAACCACAATCATCACCTTATTAAAACCTGGCAAGCACTCAAATAAATGTGATAACTACTCTCCCCTATCGTTAGTCTAGACAATGATATTCTACCCAAATTCTTGGCAAATCATATCCTCCCTCTTCTGCCCGAGCTGATCAAGTAGTGTATGGTATATAGGATTCATAGACGCACTAAGATCAAATGACAATTGAATGTTATGGCTGCCTTAACTCAGTGCTGTTGTAATTGTCATAAAGCAAAAACTCAAATAAATGCATAATTTAAAGGCAAAATGACCATGGCGGGGGGACTGGGACAAGTCTTAATGAAGTGTTTTTTGGGTGAAGAACCATGAAGGGTTTGCAGCGCGCTGCTCATTCCAGCTGAAGCTACAGCCACCCAAAAGGCAACTTTCATAGTCACATGGTGGATGTTAAACTTGCAGTTAGGTTTGAAGCGTTGTCCCAATAAAGAGCTAGTTTGATTTACAAATGACCAATAGAAGAGCAGTGAAGAATACACATTTAGATAAAAGAGGTATAAAACAAAGTAAGGCGTGTCCATGTGAAAGTGATTGACAGCCACTCTCGTTCTAAAAGGTGTAAGTCTGAACTACTAATACATGGACTGCTGGCATTAAAGTGTCCCTTACCAGCAGCCAGTGCTGAAATGCCTCTAGGACTCTTGATATTGTACCTCCTTGTTTGTGATACATGGTGGTGCTGTTGATATCGATATGAAAGACAATGATGTTGGATTTCGCTTTGAAATAAGAATACTTGCACACTAAATGAACATAATTTCAGGCATGTTGAAATGGTGTTGATATTCTATGGATAAGCATTTCCTCTGTGTCAGCAGGTTGTCCATGTATGTTCCTCATTCCTCTAGTGATGAGTCTCTTTATCCCCATCTGACTGTGAAGTAGTTTCTGAAATAGAACTCCTTTTAACATGTTTTTCTTTTAACAACCTAACATCCTCATGAGAAAGATTTGATGGTGGTACTGTCCAAGTTAATCCTAATATGTCCATTCCTAGTATTCTAGTTTCACACATCTTACAGTCATATGTATAAACTGCCCTTAGTTTGGAGGATATTCCACCATGATGCAGAAATACAGATCTTGAACAAGATCTATTTTCGATTTTAAGCCTTGTTAAACCTTCAGCTAAGAGCTGTCTTTGAAGACTCAGTCCTCAAGGTAAGAGTAAATGAAAATCCCTTTGTGACTAAGAAAGGCTGCTTTTTCTGATGTGTACATTGAGAAAGATTGAAGGGCGGACTTCAAGCCACAAGTAAGGGCTCTGTACTGGGAGTGACTATTGCCAATTCTGACTATTAGGAAATGTTACTTTGTTACTTTCTGCAGATAGTATTAAATACCATGCATCCTACTAGTCTAAAACACACATCCAGTGTCTCGATGTACACGAGGAAATATCTTAATAAGCACTTTCATTTGGAACATCTCTCTTCTGACCTCTTTGTTAACTGTTGTCAGGTCCAGAATCAGACAAAACTCTTCTTATCGGTCTTTCTTCTTCACCAGGAATGATGGTGACATACGCTCATATTCCTGTGGTATTTAAGAACAGGCTCAACCACATATTGTTTTATTAGGATGCTCTTTTTATAAGGCAGCCAATCTACCCCTGGGAGAATTTGGGGGTGTGGTAAGACTAAATTTGATTATGTATCCATTCTCCATGAGGTGGCACTTTTCTTTCTACAGATGCAAGTGTGGTGGTCAGCTCTGAATCTAGATGGCTTCTGCATAAAGCAGAATGGTTTCTGGTGTTTTTGCTGTTGGTGCTACAGTTGTCTTTACTAGTAAGGCTTATGCACCTGCTGGTGCTGGCTTTTATGGTACACATGTATTCGGGGAATATCCCTTCCCTTTTCCAGGCCCAAGGACTTAACAGATCTGGCATTTCTGTCCGTCTTCTGACTCTCAACATCCTGATGCAATCCTAAGTGTGCAGATCCAGAGGAGTGTAGGATTCACAGGTGGCCCTGTGGTGTTCAAAAGGACAGTTGCAACTAGGAGGCCCATCTTATTAGTAGGCCAGTAGAAAGATCAGCGGAATCCTATAGTGCAAGTATAATATTGTCCAAAGTGTCAGTGCTTCATTCATAATCTCATGGAAGTTATTTTTTCTAGAACTATAGTCCATGAACTGACCAATGGAATCTCAAAGAACGTGATCTTATTGGACTAAGATTATGTTGAATAGTGCACGTTTGACAATGGTTTTGGAGCTTTTGATCCATTTCTCTGGTGGTATGATAGTGATGGATCCTAGGGTGCTGAACCTCTTTTTGTCAATGTCTCTACTATAGAGCTGGATTTTCTCTTTAAAATATGAGATATGCATTAGCAGTCATGATTTCTTTTCTTGTCTCCTATAAACATGTTGAAGTGAAATAGGTCAGACAAAGGTAATCATTAAGGGGCCCAGAAGGCCAGGAACCAGAAGAACCTTTGGTTTTGATTGCTGCTATTCTTGGATTGTTTAGAAACTAACATGTATTTGAGCATTAGTAATAATGATAACTACATTTAGGGCCTCACTACGGGTTTGGCGGTCCGTGCACTGCCATGGCGGCAGCGACGGTCCGACCTCCATCACCTTGGCGGTCTGACCACTGTACTACAAGTAATGCAGACCAATGGAGCAAAGACCGGCGCAGTCCCACCAGGCAGCACAGACTACTGCAGCACAAACAGGCCGTCAAAGACCGTGTTTCCGCCAGACACATTATGAGGTTGCACACCGCCAATGTGACTGTGGCGGTTCAACCACCATATCCCAGCAGGCGGGAACAGAGAGTATAAAGGGAACAACTCACCTGCAGTTAGCTTTACACGTCATGTGCCGCCAAGGAGGCCATCACACACATCCTGCTGCTGCTCATCAGAGGTGCTCACAATCCACACTGCCGTGGACGCAACCTACTGTAAGTACACACACCTATTTGTGTCATTAAGCTCAACAACATCTCTTCATGTCGTCATCCACAAGATATGGGGGGTCACGCTATGGGCACCAAGTACACTTGTCATTTTGTACACAGTCTGAATCATTCACAAAGATGGGCACATTTACAGCCACAAAATGCCCCCTTTGGGCAGGTTACTCATACTGCACTGCAACACTACACAAAAACAAATGTCTGCACATCTTAGGCACAGGGACAGTAAAGTGTACACAACACTGTCACACAACAGCAACAACACAGCAACATCACATCTACCAATACAATTGACACCCTCTCATTCCTCAAATGCCATTGACTGTCGTCAGATTCAACACAAATGTATGGATGTGTCATGGAACACAAATACCATTCCCATTAAACAACCCTGCAATGGACCCACACATCACCCACATTGCAACATAATGGAAGGACAATGGGCTCCACAATAGACTGAGGGACAAATATACAAAGCTCACTATGCAAACAATACCTGCACAATAGGGATGGGGGCTTCAGGAGTACTTGGGGAAGGATGCTGGACTGGGACACATTACACTTTGCACACGCCCCTAAAACAACATTTGCACAGGAATAGACCCTACATGAATCTCTGGGACAAACAATACTAGAGCCAAGTGACATGCCTATCTGCAGAATGTTGAAGTGCAAGGCAAGAAAGCACATACATTTCTGCTGCATTGGATATGGAAGGGATGCGTTGGGATGTGAGTCGGGCCTCTTGGGTTTGGGACGGGGTGGAGGAAACAGGGGAAAGGGTACGTTCATAAAGGAAACTTTCCTTTGGCATACAGGGATGGTTATCAGAAGGGGTTGGGGATTTGGAGGTTGAGGGAGTGATTGTCTGGTGTGTCGGTGTTGATGTCTTGGGTGTGTGCATGTGTCAGGTATGCTTATGTTTGGGTGGTGTCTGTTGCGTGTGTGAGTGTGGGCGTTTGCGTGTCTGAGGGCTGGGAGGTGGAGGCGCTGGGTGATGTGGGAGTGGTGGATGTGTGTGTGTCTGTTGTGATGGTGTCAGCAAGTATGTTTGTAGAGGTGGATGTTTGTGTGTCTGTTGGGGAGTGTCTGTGGCAGTGGTGGGTGTGTCACTGCCTGTTGTGGTGGTGCCTGTGGTTATGCTAGATGTGGTGTGTGGGCTGGTGGGGGTGTCTGGGGAAGTGGTGGCTGATATGCGTGTGGATGTATGTTGAGTGCTTGTATGTCTTGTGTTTGTGTGCTGCTTGTGTGTGTTGAAGTGGGTGCGTGCAGATGTGTCTGTGTACTTGGGATAGGTAGGGGAATGGGGGTGTAGCAGAGCAGATGCGACTCCGCGACAGACTGATCCCCGGGGATGTGCAAAACAGTCCCCCGGGGGCTCTTTCCTGCACCTGGAAGTACTGTCATCTGACGACGACCAGGTTGTCAGATTTAACTCGCCGGAACTCTTGGATCTGGCACGCCCGCCACCGATGAGGGAAAGACTGACAGACGCCGAACCAGGGAGAAGAAGACGGAACAGAAGGAAAAGGAGCAGAGACGCCGACACCTGGACCAAGTCTTCGAGAAGAGCTACCTGAGTACAACTCCTCACGCCACAGTGCCAGCCACGTCCCTGGAGGGACGTGGCTTTGGCAGGTATGTGCCTGCATTCTGAACCCCGCGGGTATTATTGGTGAAAGGGGCTTTATAGCTCCTTATTTCATTTGGCATTTCTTTTAGTCACTGGGGATTTCAATTATTTCTTTTTTGGATTTCTCTTCCTTCCTTCTGATACCACCCACAGATAAGAAAAGAAATAAGAGTGCTAATACCGGGTTAAAATCAAGAACCCTAAAGACTATTGTATCTTCACTCTCAAGAAGCTCGTTTTTCTTTCCCCAATTAAGAGCATAGATAATAATCTTTTTTTTGTGTGTTTGTTTATTGCACTGGAAGGTCGTCACTTTTTTTTTCTTCTTTTCCTTCTTTTTGTGAAAGTCCCACGCCCCTACCCTCAAAATAAAAAGGTCTGAAAACAAGACCCTTACCTATTTTTTTTCCTTTTCTCTTCCCCGGGAATGTCACCAACACCACACTTCTCTGTAAACCGGGCCATACCTGAGAAATAAAGAAAGAAAAAGAGTAGTTTAGAAGACAAGCCAGAAGAATAAAGAAAGATCTGGGAAGAACAGAAATAAAAAGACCTATAAGAAAATATACTTAATAAAACATCAAAATCAAACCTTTGCGTCTGAGAGCGTCATCTATACTTACTGTGAAAGAACCCACCACAGGGGGATTTGAATTAGGAACAGGGAGGTTGGGGGGTCGAATGTGCGGGGTGACTGGCTGCCGTCAATCAGGTGGCCAGAGCTTGAAAAGATCTCTGTAGGCCAAACATGGCACTATGAATGCCTTCCAGGAAAGCATTGGTCTGCTGAAGTTGGGTGGCCAATCCCTGCATGGCATTCACAATGGCAGTCTGACACACAGAGATAATCCTCAGGAGGTTAAAAGCCTCCTCACTCAGAGCAACAGGGATAACTCAGGCTGGGGGAGAGGTGCCTGTGGCAAAGGAGCCACCCGCCCTCTTGGGTGAGGCAGGCACAGCTAATTGGGTGGGGAGCAACAGGGAGGGTGGCGATAGAACTGGGTGTGGTGGACAAGGATGGTACAGGGGTATAGCCCAGATGGGTCCACCACCACGGAATGGCCACTGGAGGTAGAATCCGATGATGTAGTTCTGGTCCCTCTGGGTTGTGGTGTCTTGACCGGAGGTACGGTGGCCAGATGCTTCCGCACGTGCCTGAGCCCTGTCTCCTTTGCTTGCCTGGGCTGATGCTGCAAATACAAAGAGAAATAGGGTCACCACATGCCCCTGATCATACATGATGTCAAGCAGGCCCCAGCAACAAACTCCACCTAAGTGGCCCCTACATGTACCGTACCATATGCATGCATGCCACATCAACTGTCAACTGTTGCCCACAGGAAAATCACGATCTCAGACAATTAGAATTGCATAGCTGAAGTTATGCAATTACAGTAACCATTGAACAAGTAGACCACATCCCCTCCAATGCTTTTCCTCATGGAGCATACCTCAGTTACCTGTTGTCATACAATAATAGGCCAACTGCATTCCCACAGATCCCACACAAGGTCTTGCAGACATTTATTTGTCACATACACAATAATACAACAATAAGAAATGATGCTCGCAGAACATGCCATGTTGCTGCCAAGAGTACAGTAGCCTGGAGAAGGTGACGTGGAAATACTCATGTTACACTGGAAACATATCCACAATGCACACTTCACCAAGGGAAATGTTGCTCAGATATGCCACACATTTGGCATGGAAATGCACTGTAGACATCGTGTGCAAATTGTCAGCGAGATATGTCCCTAAAATCTACAACACAATGAATCAGCAAGCCCCACAGAAATCACCACTACGGTCTAGCACCCCTTACAATTTTCATAATCTGATTGCATCAGTAGAAACCATTAGTCCTTTGTATGTTTGAGAGACAGAGATTTGCAAGGGCCTGTAGAAGGCCCTCAACATGTTGCCCAATGGGAAGTTACATCACTGTTTCCATGTTGGTCCTGTAAACCCAGTGTATGTGGATGAAGGATTATACCCAACCACATGTGATTTCAATATAACTGCAAGTAATTCCACGATGCATGCCAACAGTCGGGTAAACACCTTACTCAATATACATTTGCAGTGCACTTTAATAAATTATGTCACATCAATACATGGAAATGCACATTGGGGCTACAAATCTAGTCATGTGTCTTGTCCTTCATTGCTACTGCAGTTGTACATGCCAAATAACATGCAAAGATGGCTTAGGGTGTAAGTGAGCCAAGAATCAACGGTGACATATTCCTGTCTGTGGCACTACATGAAATGTACTCCCATTGCAAATGTCCTATTACATATACAGGTTGCCATGCACATATATGTGAGGGAATACAGGAATCATCCCATGAACACAGGTAGACCATGCATGAAACAGCAGCGTACACATTTTGTCAAAAGATAAAAGGGCACATGCCCACATGTAGGCACAAGGAATGCTGGCAACAGTGATGACACACAAATCATATCCATGGACATTCCCCACTTACGAAGGGAAAGTATTGATCTGTAGCTGCACACAAAGAACAATGCATGCTTGATCACATGTATGATGGCCATCTTCACATTACAGACAGTAGTGAAGCACCCGTCACACGCTGAAGACAAGTAGCCTCTGGGTTGCAGATGCCAATATACTCATTTAACGAGACACATGGCTGAGGACAGTGATCCATTTGGCCTGTAACACTGAGGAGTAGTGGTCTTTTGCATAGAATGTACACTCACTACAACAACAAACAGTACTTGATTGATCAATGTACATGCAAATATATTGTCCCTGGAGAGCAAATTGTTTGTGGACTGTATGCAGTTGTGTCTTAGGTCCCTGGGCCAAAAGACAAGGCACATAAAAATGCACCACATTACATATCTACACAAACAGTTACTCATCTTCTATGTCACACATGGCACATCTCTAATCGTCACGGGGAGATGTTGGAACCTAACAAATTAACATGCAATGTAACAGGCAGGAATATGCCCACTTGTGGCTGCTGTGCTTCCCTCAAACGCCCATCAAGGTCTGGGTACGCCACCACCAGGATGCATGACCTTCGGGGGATCATGGTCCGACAGACGCCACGCCCATGTTGGGAGGTCAGCCCCAGCAAGACCTCAGCGATCTTCTGTGCCCAGCATCTCAGGTCCTTCCACTTCCTGCAACAGTGGGCGCTCTGCCGGCTGTGGACTTCCAGGTTCCGTACCTTCCGGGCGATGGCTCTCCATATCTTCTTCTTCTGATGGGCATTGACCTGCATGGATGCAAAAGACAAATCATGAGATTACAATCCCAAGTTTTAGCACAAATGGTAGATACACACAAACATCAAAAACACCAAGCTAGAACTTTTTAATGAGTTAACACAATGCAAGTGTAAAGCACGCAAGCCCATAAGTACAGGGCCCTATATATCCATCTGCAGACTAACCCACCATTCTGCTCAGGGCCTACAATGACGAAGCAGGCCTACTGACATCAGGTAGCCTATGCTCCAGCAACAAGTACTTTGATGTGAGCCACAATGAAACACTACACACAAGGGTAAACTCCTGAGGCCTGACTGGACCAACACATTCACACTGTGGGATTGGCTCACTGCATACAGTTCCTACAGGCAACTGCCATAGTACAGACTTCACCCTTACACTTGAGTGGCAATGAAGGGGCTGGCATGGTGGGTACAGAAAGTGTATTCCTTGTGCATGTGTGGACATGTGGCCTACCAAATGCAAACTCCTGCCACTTCGGGGGGGGGGGCTCTGTGGCATGTTCCTGTACCACAGAGCCCTCCTTTGGACATATTTGTCTGTCCTACAGAGATGGCATCCAACATACAAAGGTATGCATTGTAGAATTCTGCTATTTAACCAAGCTACTGAATCACATATCATGGCCACCCAGGAATCCACACACTGTCAGTACTGTGGGACTGTCATATGTGCAATAAGCCTGTACAGGACAAATCTGACTTCTGTGAAGGTGACAACAGTGTTGACAATGATGCTAAATGCACATATGGACTTGGTTCATGGATTTACCTCAGTACACAATCCTAATCTAGTCAATGGACTGAGGCATTCAGGCCAAGTTTTGCCACTAGGGCCTCATATTGGCCACATGTCAGGATCTGCTGGTGTACAGGGAGTAGGCACAGGGCCACAGTTGCATAGCAACAGTGACTCTCCCACAGCCTGGCCTATGTCCCATGCTGGGAGAAACAACTGACAGGCCCTGTCTATGCAGTCTTAGCCTACAGAACCCACATGTCACTCAACTCAATTTCCATCACTTCCATGCATGACAGTACATCATGTGGCCATCAGCAACTTGGCATGCTTGTGGCTGGCAACCTGAAGGGCAGAGTGAATCAGGATATGCCTTCCAGACTACAGTGTGCAAGGCCAGATGTAGGTTCAAAGATCTGTGGTACTATACACATTGCTTACAAGATCTTCAAATGACTCAGACAAGATGCATACACAGCTCATGCAGTCATCCACATCATGTTGTCTAACATTTACAACCATCGTAAGGAAAAAGATGTAATTGGATGGCAGTAAAGTCTCCTTAGCTAGTTATGTGCATCCAACACAAGGAGGATCTAGGACCCCGGAAAACTCACTCAACACAATGTGACTGAACTTACATATAGTACTGGCCACTAATACCTGCACCATGTACATCCCATTGATGCCACACAGATTGCAATAACAGGCACACAAGAAGTCTAACTGGAACAAAGGGACACATTGTAGCCTGGGAGAAGGGAAAGGATAGTGTTGAATAGTATCAATTGTGCCTATGAGATTCTTACCTGCTCCTCTAGTGAGCCATAGAACTGTCCATACAGGAGCAGGACCTCATCAACAAGCCTCTCCAACTCATCTGGTGAGAAGGCAGGGGCCCTATCACCTGCTCGACATGGCATGATTGCTCCCAGAGGCGGCACACAGCAGTGTCAGGAGTCAAGTGAGTGAATGTGCACAACATGGCGGTCATGTCTGCCACGTACGCTGTCGTCACCGCGGCAGACACAGCCATTAGGCTGCAACTGCTACAGGCAACGCTGTCAGCCTATGGCTGTGTCTGCTGTGGTTGGATCCGTCCTGACGACTTTTGCCCCAGGTGGTGGGCGGTTCCTAATATCTAGTGGAGTAGGACAGACATCCGCCATTGTGGCAGCCTGAAATGCTGTATTAGGCTTTATAAACTGTGTCACACCTACGATATATGTCTTGTTGCATCACAAAAATCCTTATTCTGTCTTGTCATGTAGGTCCTTCTACTCAACCACCAATGTAGGTTGATGCAGGGCACAGATGGCATTTAACGGCGGTGCACGGGCCACCACCATCGACGGTCATTTTGGCGGTCGGAATTTACAGTCACATTTCAAGCGGCAACTGTATAGCACATCTTTGAGTTTCATTCAAATCCATGTTGTGGACACGTGTTGAAAACAATGGCGATCACATGTGACCTTTGTGTAGTTGCCAGCTCTGATGTGTACTGGGTGTTGTGTATCCAGTCAGAAATCCTTTGCCACATAATATCATTGGCATGCATCATGTATGTTGCTGTGGACACATTGACTAATGTTGTAAATCATGTTTTGTCACACATAGGTATCCCTGGGAGAGGGATGATTGGACAAACTCCTGTCTACCATCCACTGCCAGACCTCCAGACCATGGAAGAATGCCACGGCCTACAGCTGTACCGTCTGAATAGCAAACAATAGTGGCCTTATGCTGTCAGTTGGAGCCAGATCTGATGCCAGCTATTAGTTATCCAACCAGCATACCACCCATTGTACAAGTAATGTTAGTATAGCACTGCCTAGGAACCGTGTCCTTCCAACATACAGTGGCCCTATCTGCTGGTATGTCCCAACCTATGTTCTGGCGGCTGTTGAAGGATTTTCTCTCAGCAGTGCTGAAACACATTAACAGCTCTATCAGGTTTTCCCAAAATGAGGATTTAGCCAATGTGAAGGCTGACTTTTATCGTTTTGCCCGCCTCCCATATGTGGTGGGGGCCATTGATGGCACACAAGTTGACTTGGTGCCACCGCAGGACACTGAACAAGTCTATTGCAACAGAAAGAACTTCCATTCCATCAACCTGCAAGTTGTCTGTTTGGCAGATCTCTACATTTCACATCTGTGCCAGTTATCAGGGTTCGGCCCATGATTCCTTCATAATGCGGAATATCATACCCCAGCTGATGTCACAACTACACATAGAGAGGGCCTGGCTGTTTGGTAAGTCACATCTGTCTTGATTGTGTGTGTGTGTGCGTGCAATGTCAGGTGCTACAATCCTGGAGTGAGTGACTCTTTGTTGCACTTATGTCCCATTCTTTAACAGGAGTCTCCACATTTCCAAACTGTCCTTGGTTGTTGACGCCGCTGAGGAATCCAACTATGCCAGGGAAAGTCCTCTTCACTGAGGCCCATGGAAGGACACGTCAGCTAGTGGATAGGGCTTTTGGGCTCCTGAGGACCAGATTTTGCTGTCTCGATTGGACTTGTTGAGCCCTCCTCGACTCATCCAGGGAAGTGTGTTAGATCACTGTGGCATGCTGCATGCTCCATAACATCGCACTGCAGAGGAATATCCCGTACATCCCAGAGGAGGGGGAGCCTGAAGTGCCACCGGGTGAGATTCCCAATCTGCCAAGTGAGGATGGCAATGGTGAAGAGGAAGGAGCTGACTTGTGGGGAGAGCTCAACAACACCTACTTTTCATGAGTGTAAGTATGCCATGTGATGTAATGACTGTGACTGTACAATGAACTGTAGTTGTAAGAATGCGTGGATTTGAGTGTTTTGGAAACTGCTATGGAGCTGATTCTATGCAATATTCAGCCAAAGGCTACTTGATAAGATAGCTTTTGACACATACCCACCTTAATGATGTTGCTTTGCTTGTGTCAGTTTCCTTGTAATGTACTTTGTTTTCCAGTTGCTTGCCATGCGACTTGTCATAGGTATGGTTTCAAGCGTATACTCCTTGTTTTGTTCTTTGTACAGGTACCTTCGCCACGGCATCTTCATGTGGGCATTTCAGAGTTGTGACATTGGCAGGTATCTGATGCTGTTCTGACATACAAAGTGGGCATGGACTGTTCCAGGTAATGTAGGTCACAGAGTTTGGATGTATGAGACCTGTACCAAGACATTTTGCAGTGTTCGGGTGCAGGTACAGAGTACATATTGCACTTGTTTTGTGTCTTGTGGTGGGCCTGATGCATTGTGTGTCATCATGTGGTCTAAAAATATGTAGTCCTCTCTTTTCACCAAGTCATTTTTCCTTCACATTAGCTAAATACTCTTTTTGTATGAACTGCATATAGCTGTAGATGCGTTTCACATTGCAGCCCACAGTGCATGTGCCACAACACTGAAATATTTTTGTGTCATACCACCAGAACAGAAGGTGCATGAGCATTGGATTATGATGTCCCTGTGATCAGGGACTGTTGTACTGCCATCTGTCTGTATCTTGGTTAATATGATATTGTTTTATTTTGGTATGGTATGTGATAAGGCTCAAGCTGCTGACATCAACCACCTTAATGTTTGCCTACTCTACAGGACAATGTCTGACAAATCCCTTCATTCCGTGGTCTGGGGGTCTGTACCTTGAAATATGTACACTGACTCAGTATGAGTCACACATTCTGGTTTCTAAAGTCCAGACATATTGACAGCCTATGTGCTGTTCTCCGGAATAAAATGTTTGGTTTGACCAGACACATGCACTAATGTGTTGTGTTTAATGGTTGTAATCCTGAGCTGGACACTGTGTAACTGTAACACATCCCTGCTTGCACAAGTAGCTTGTGTCTTAATCGCATGGCTCATAAGGTCTTAAATCTCTACATAGCTAAATGTAAAATTTAAACAAGTAGACAATGATTTTGTGATGGGTGAATTTATTACAATGCTAATACAGAAAATACTTTTTGGACAGAAAAAAACAAAAGATGTAAAATGAAGGAGTGAGTCATGGTGAATTAAATCATTGGAGTAGCAGCCACACCATTGGGGGTCCAGAGTACTTCTCCCATTGGCACTGGTAGGTGGTTGAGGATCAGTCAACAGAGTGAATGTGTGACACATAAAGGAGGTCCTTTAGGAAGAGGTCACTTGCTGGCAGTGGTGGGTGTCTTGCCGTCTGCACCTCCTGGATTCTTTGCTGAACGTCCCCACTTGTGTGGGGGGAGGCTAGATCTGCTGCTACAGAGTCAGGGGTGTCTGGGGCTGGTTCTTCCTCTGGCAGGGCCTCCCTTCCAGTGGCTGGCACCAATGTTGATGTGTCTGGTGTTGATGAGCCAAAGGAAGGGGTAGACTGTTGTTGAAAAGCCCTACTTAGGGTGCTGTGAATGTCCCTCAGCACCCTGTTAGGGAGGCCATGCAGTCATTGTGGCCTCCATCTGTTCCTGCATGTCTCTGTGCATGTCCCTCTGTAGCTGCTTGATTTACCGGAGTTCAGTCAGCACCTGGATCATCACGCCTTGGGACTCTTGATATACCCCCAAGACATGGCTGATGGTGTCCTGGTTGACAGCAGACCCAGTGGCCTCAATCCGCTGTCTCACTGCATCCCTCCCATGCACCCTACCCCCACAGGCTTATGCCCTTGCCACAGGGTGCCCTCTCCAACTTGTTCCTAGACCCTCATTGTCAGAAGTGTTGCACTGCAACTCACGATCCAGGACTGGGGGGCACAAGATGGTAGACACTGTGTTAGGGACACAGCTTGGGGGCCAAATGGTTGCCTATGATGTTGAGGCAACCTGGCTTGGAGGTGTTGATATGGGCACAGTAAGACTCCCTGGTAGGTTGCCCAGATGGGCCATAACTGCCCCCCACGTCCTGGAGTGTCTTCTTCACTGAGGGTTTCATCCAGGGGGGTAGTGGCTGTTATGTGGCCTCTGTGTGCCCAGTGGCAGCTCAACCTGTTCATGTAAAACGTACAATATTACTGGTTGTATTGTGACATCTACCTCCAGTGGTTTGGTGTTACAGTAAGCAGAGACCTTGTACAAAGTTAAGTTGCAGATAATTGAATTGTGGCAAGTAAGCATGGTATTGGGTGTACTGACATGACGTGTGAAACGTGGCAATTCATTTTGACAGAAGCATCTACTGAAATGTGCAGATCATTTGCACTTGGGAAAATAGCCTGAACATTACATCCTGCCACCAGTGCAGGCAAAACAGTGGCTAGGCAAGCTATGGCTTTGCCCATTAGGAGGCCTAGTTGAGTGTGATGCAGGCAAACTCAGGACTTGGTTTAAGTGACTAGAGTCATCATGTGCCTAGTGAAGTGTGAATGTGTCTGCTGCCAATACCAATCTGGTGATGCATTTGAGGCCTTATGAATACTTGTTATACACACTGGTTAAGGTGTCATTCCTGTTATTCAATATTTCATCTTGGGTTAGAAAGTCAAGATGGAGCTATGTTCACAGATACGTCTGTGAGTTGTGCATGATCTGTGCTTGATCACTCCCAGGTAAGAGTTGACAAACATGGGTATTTGGACAAGTAACCACTGTGCTGGTGGTTGGAGTTAGAGTTACAGGGCCTACTAGGCTTTGCAGTCATGTCACTCCCTCTACTTCCCAATGCTTAGCAAATGGTATCCTTTCAGGTGTGTAGACTTCAATTGAAGGTTGCCAAACATGGGTCTTTAGTCAAGTGAATACTGTTGTGGTGTTTGGAGTCAGAGAAACAGTGCCTCCTTTGGGTTGCAGTCATGTTATCCCCTCTACTTCACATAATTGACCAATCGTATCCTCCCAGGTCAGTAAACTTCAATTGGGAGTTGCCAAACAGGGGTCTTTAGACAAGTGGTCTTGTGTTTGGAGTTAGAGACACAAGGCCTCCTGAGAGTTGCAGTCATGTTACTCTCTGTACTGCACGCAGTATCCTCCCAGGTAAGTACACTTCAACAGAGAGGATGAGAAACAGGGTGTCTGTGGACAAGTGACCACTGGGCTGGTGGTTGTAATTATAGATATAGGGCCTGCTGGTCTAAGCAATCATGTCACTCTCTCTACTACACACACTATATAAATGCTCCCAGGTGAGTATACTTTATTTGTGGGTTACCAAACAATGGTATTTGGACAAGAGAACACTGGGCTGGTGAGAGGAGTAACACTAACAGAGCCTCCTGGCCTCAGAAGCCTTGTCACTCCCTGTACTCCCCACACTTGGCAAATGGTATCCTCCTATTTGAGTAAACTTCATTTGTGAGTTACCAAACAGGAGTATTCAGACAAGTGAATACTGGTCTGGTGTTTGGAGTTTGAGTTCGAGAAACAGTGCCTCCTGGGAGTTGCAGTCAGGTCACTCTCTCTAGTACACACACTATACAAATGTTATCCTCCCATGTGAGTACACTTCAATTGAGAGTTAACAAACAGAGGTATTTGGGCAAGTGTACACTGTCTGGTAGTTGGATTTACAGACACCTGGCCTTAGCAGTCAGCTCAATCCCTCTACTTCCACACTTGACAAACGGTATCCTCCCAGGTGAGTAAACTTAAATTGAGATTTACCAAACAGGGTTACAAGTGAAGACTGGTCTGGTGTTTGACGTAATAGAAACCGTGCCTCCTGGGAGTTGCAGTCAGGTAATTTACTGTACTGCAGACACTATACAGAAGTTGGGTATTACATTTCTGTAAGCAGACTGCATTTAGGTTTGGGCATACATTTACCTTTTGAGACATACCAGGAGTCCTGTTATTATTGTATATTGAAAGACTTGCAGGCCCCATTTGGACATATGGCGTGTGATTGACCTTGGTAGCTGTTCTGTTGGGTCCAACAATACAGATTGACAGTGTTAACACTCGAATACTCTGGGTTTTGAATGTTGGTGGAGTACATGAACAAGACAGTGCAAATGGTGAGCTGTTAGCATGCATCAAATGGCATTTTAGTGACATTTTTTGTGTTGTCACTTAACCAGACTCCACTCCTCCAGGTATTCCTGTCAAGCCCTCAGGGTGCAGGAAGGCCAAAACCTTCTCCTCCTAGGGAAAGAGGTGTAATGGGGCACTGGGAGGGCCACCACCAGTCTTCTTGGCCTGCAGCTGGTGCCTGGAGACCAGGGATCGGACCTCCTTTGTGAGCAGGGTGGTGACTATAGCATTCACTCTGTCGGCTATCCTGTCCCACATTTTGATTTTCTTACTAAGAGAAGCATGCTGGACGTGTGCTCCAAACAATTGTGGCTGTACGCATCTTCTGAAAAACAGGAATTTTTAGAACATGTGCCTAATCTATGAAGTGTGTGGGAATAAGTTGTTCTGACTTGTGTTGTGCGTTGGTAATGCAAAGGATTGTGGTCTGTGGAGGGGTGAGTTTTATAGTGTTCTTTGATGGTGTGTCCACTGTGGCAATGTCTGTCAGCTGTGTTGTTTTCAAATTAATCCAATGTGCAGTTGCCCATTACTTTGCTGACCCAACATGGTTCGGACCGCCATTGACTGTCATTAATGGTCTGCCACGGCGACTACGTGCTTGTAATATGCTCGGTGGTTGGCCGGGGTGCTGTCGGCGCTGGAGTTCGGAGCACCTATATCTAGGCCGCCGCGCCACTGGCAGTCTGACATTTTTGCTTGGCTTGGTTGTCCTGCCTGTGTAACTCGTCATAGGGCGGGCTGAGAGACTGCCGGCATGGCGGTCTTTTCAGGACCGCCAACATGGCGTTCTGGCGGCCTGACAGCCAAACTCGTAATGAGGCCCTTAGTTTCCTTACAGCTCGCTTGGAGCCTTCATAAAAGCCCAAGAAATAATCACCATGTGAAATACATGATAAAATAGTCTCTGGAGTTTGAGGAGGCACAGCTGTCAAGGACTACTTATCAACAGTGTGGCCAATATTATTATTTTAGCATGTTCATGTGAACAGAATCTTTTTAACTGTTCTTAGACATATTCTCCTACTTCCCTATAACTTTTCTCTTTGTTTGATATTTCCTTGAAGCAGTCCTCATCTTTAGTCTTATTAAACAATGACACTGACAACCAATGAGTCAACAGTGCAATTAGAGAAGCAAATCACAGCTCTGCACAACAAACGAGACCAAACTGAAAATGACTCCAGGGTTCTAACTTGAGAATTACAGGAGCTCCAGAGAGAAGAGAGGACAATGTGGGCCTCATTTCCTATGCTGAATCATTAATTCCCATTTGTGTGCTTCCAGAATATCTGCAAAATTTAACACTAATGCATGCTCATTGAGTCCCCACCCAAACTGGAGCCTCTTGCAGTTCAAATCTGTATGTTTAAGTTTGGTAATCTGCAGTTCGTGATTGTTTGAACAATGTGTTATTAAGTTTAAAAAAAGACTTGAAATGGACTAATTAGTAATTTTAAAATATTTTTTGGGGGGTTCTACAGGGGTTTTGGATGTACAGTGTTCATTTTTTAATGTGTTACAAGTGTAAAATCTAATTATTTTTTTGTTGCAAAATTATGTTGAATGTCATGTGTTGCTGTAGATACACATGTTTTGCATAAATCCGCCATCTAGTGTTGGGTCTGGAATGTTGCAAGTTGTGTTTTTTCAAAGAAGCATTTCGAGTCAGGGGATTGAGTGACTCCTCCTCTTGGTGGTTTTGGCATGGGCATCAGGTCCTTAGATAGATTGTTTTCTCTCCGCTGTCGAGTTCGAACGTGTGTTCCACTCGCTCTGGTTTTTCTCAACTCGGTCCACTCAGAACTGTTCTTTTCCGTCATTCTATCAGCTACGGTATTGTATTTCGATTGAGTTTTGGGTCGTCCTTGCCCATCTCGGGCCTACCCCATCACGAGGCGCCGGACTATGCAGGACTAATAGAACATAGTCCATTTCAGTTTAGCCCTCAATGCCTCTCTATATTTCCCCACACTGACCAACATCTGGTGTGTAATCTGAGTAGGTCCCCTAACCACAAAGAACAGAATTGTGATGCCTACCTTTCCTTTCGATCGAAAAAGACGCTCCGTGCCTGAAGAACTCGTCGTTTGGAAATGGCGGCCAGGACTCAAGATGACATGCGTGATATCTTCAGGGAAGAACACGCGCAAGAGGAGCCAGACCAAGAGGAGGCCTTCTCCATTGAGGACTCGGAGTCAGATGTACAATCCAATATTGAGAGTCAACCGGTGAAGTTGGCGCAACATGTGAGTAGAATAACCCCTACTCCCCAAGCAAAGACTTTAAGAAAGCCCCACAAAGAGGTCATGGGACAGCCACTGCCTTTGGGCCATGGTCCGATCTGAAAATCTTCTTTGGATGCCCCTCCTCTGGGCCCGGCACCAAAGACAGCCAAGACCAAGGTGCCTTCGGCATCGACCTCCGGCTCGAATGATTCACATATAGCTTCGGGGTTGAATCAAACCAAGCGCTCAGCACCGACAAAGAAAGCTTTCACATCTGCTTCAGAGCTGACCCCTTCGCACTGACTGAAGACTTCGGTGCTGAAAATTTTGGAACACAAGGCTGTGTCTCATAAGTACTCCAGTCACTTTTCTGACACTCCACCAGTAGAGCCAATTTTAGAGGTCATGGATGCTCGTCTGTGCCAGCTCCACATTGAACAAGCATTTACAATGCAACGGGTCTCGCGTTTGCTCATGTTAGAGCTGATCGTGTTGTAAACTCCTAACACGACTTTTCACCTATCGGTCAAAAGTGCATTTGTGTACACAACCCGAAAAAGTGAAATTAACTATGTAAAGCGCTCGACTTCTGCCAAGCGAGATCGCGCTTGTAAATTAGAGAAAAAGAAGTCCACGAGCCCGATGGAAAACAGCGAGCCTCGCATGTTTTCTGTACTTGGTCGCTGAGCTCGGGGAGGGCTAGCCACCGGAAAAGGCATGACGTATGCTTGCCTTCGACTAATGAAAGCAAGCAGATTTTATTAGGTAAGCCCACGAACCAATAAAAAACACTGACGTGAAGTTGACAGGGCTCAGAGCCCTTTTCTAAATATAAAAGCGTCTCGCTGCGATACGCATGCGTGAGCGCATGCAACGCAGGCTCGACCCTAAAAAGGAACAGGGAGAATTATTGCTTCCCCCTCCCACCCCTGTTCCATTAAAAAGGGAGTTGACATTTGAAGCGGCCTTGGACATTTCTCCACCCCCAAAATAGGCCTCCAAGGATCAGGCTTCAGTTCGTCCTCAGACTTCTCATCCACATACCCCTCCACCTCCTCATTCCCCTACAAAACTTCATATACCAGAGTTTTCTCCCCAAGGTTTACCCTCACCTCAAGAGGACGACTTAGGTGACGCACCGCATGCTCTAGATCCCTGGGATTCATATGATCCAGATCCTATATTACCAAACGATCCAGATCTATACCCTGCACGACCATCACCACCTGAAGATTCTACATCTAACAGCTGGTAATAGCAAGGGCAGCATTTCACAATGTCCAATTACACACTGACCCTGTTGAGCAGGATTTCCTCTTCAATACATTTGCAGCACACACAGAGTCAGTTCCTACCCATGCTACCCGGCATGCTTCGTCATGCTGATGACATTTTTATAGAACCTGTAAGATCCCGAGTTATCACCCCTAGGGTTAATTTAAAAAAAAAAAAAACTAGCACCTAAAGAGGATCTGTTTATACAGGCTGAAATCCCTCCCGATTCAGATGTGGTCAGCACTGCATGCAAATGTGCTAATAGTCCGTTTACAGGAAATTCACCCTCTCCTGACAAAGAAAGCAAGACAATAGAAGCAGCAGGAAAGAGGGAAGCAGCACAAGCAGCAGATCATTGGCGTATCGCCAATTCACAAGCACTACTAGCGCGCCATGATGGGGCCCACTGACGTGAAATGCAGGATCGCTTTCACTTCCTCCCAGAGAAACACTGCAAGAGAGAGCAAGAAATTGTGTCAGAGGGTCAAGCTGTTAACAACAATTCCATTTGTTGCGCAATAGATGCTGCAGATACATCAGCATGTAGTATCAACACAAGCATCATCATATGCAGGCATGTTTGGCTTTAGGTGTTCAGGATTCAAGCCGGAAGTACAGCAGGCAGTACTTAGCATGTCATTTGATAGAGAATACCTATTCGGACAACAAGTGAATACCACACTTGAAAAACTTAAAAATGACACAAACAACTAAAGAAACGTGAACACTACTAAGCGCTACACAATGTGGTAATTCTTGTTGGCCACCATTCAGGGGAGGCTTCAAATCATTGTCTACAGAGCCTTCCACCTCTCAAACCAAACAAGCCTCCCACTTTTATAACAGAGGTTCCTTTAGGGGATCATACACAGGCACTAATAACAAAGGCAGAGGTAAGGCATCCACCTCCCAAGGATCGGCCTCCACTGCCCGTCTGTGACTACCTACAGCTTCCACCACATCACACCGCTCCAGTAGGGGGAAGACTGAAAAACGTTTATCCACAATGATCCGATATCACCACTGACCAGTGGGTCCTCTCAATTATCCAGCATGGTTATTGTCTGGAGCTCACTTCCAATCCACCAAGAATTCCTCCTCGCACTCACAAATTCTCACAAGAACACCTTACTCCACTCAAAGAAGAGGTTCAATCCCTCCTTCTCAAATGGGCTATACAAGCAGTCCCCTTTTCACATCAAAGATCAGAAGTATACTCCCTATACTTCCTTATACCAAAGAAGAATGAATCACTCAGGCCAATATTACATCTCAGACCGTTAAATCTCTACATTCTTTCAGAGCATGTCCATATGGCCACTCTCCAAGATGTCATTCCACTTTTACAACAAGGCGACTTGACGACAGTTTCAGATCTAAAAGGCACCTACTTTCATATTCCCATTCACTCATCACACCTAAAATATCTCAGATCCATAATTGCTGGATAGCATTACCAGTTCAAGGTTTTACCTTTCGGGGTCACAACTCCTCCCAGGGTCTTCACAAAGTGTCTAGCAGTAGTTGCCGCATATCTCAGATGTCAACGCTTTCAAGTCTTCCCTTGATTGGCTCATCAAAACCAGTACATTACAACTCTGTCAGCTTCACACTCAGCTAAAAATGGATCTCCTTCACAGTCTGGAATTCACCATCAACTTTCTAAAAACTCTTCTCCACCCTTTGCAGATACAACCTTATCTGGGAGCAGTGCTCAATGCACAGTTAGGGTTAGCATATCCAAGTCCAGCTCAGATTCAAACTTTTCAAACTTTAATTTCCCAGTTGAACGAGTTACTTACCTTCGGTAACGACTTTTCTGGTGGATACATTAGCTACCTGTGGATTCCTCACCTAATGAATACTCCCATGGCGCCAGCATTCGACGGAAATCTTCTTCCTAGTCTCTGCACGTCGACGAAGACGTCACTCTAGCCCACGCGACGCCGTCTGACGTCATACAGGCAATAAGAGGTCCTCGACGACGTGCCGACGTCAGTACCAACATTTTTTACGTGCATGAGAACAACAACCCAATGCAATGAAAGAGCAAGGCAACATCCCATAACCTTGTAAAATACACAATATTGCAATGAATAGCTGTAAATTTAATATAACTCTCTCTTTTTTTTTTTTTTAAACGAACAAATATATGCAACTCATGTATATACACAAAGATATATACATATACATATAGACAGATAAATATACACAAGTATCCATATATACAACATCTATTGCAACCTTGAAGACCAAGAGGAGCGCACTCAAGGATTACTTGGTAAGACCAGAAAGGCAACGGGGAGGCAGGTGGGACCGTGAGGAATCCACAGGTAGCTAATGTATCCACCAGAAAAGTCGTTACCGAAGGTAAGTAACTCGTTCTTCTGATGGATACAACTACCTGTGGATTCCTCACCTAATGAATAGAGTCCCAAAGCAGTACCACGCCCGGTGGCGGGTGCCTAAATGGTCAAACCAAGAAATCCTGCAGCACTGACCGTGCAAAATGGCCGTCCCTTCTGACCTCAGAGTCCAAACAGTAATGTTTCGCAAAAGTGTGAAGGGACGACCAAGTTGCGGCCTTGCAGATGTCGACCACAGGAACACCTCTGGCCAAGGCCGAAGTGGCCGACTTAGCTCTGGTGGAATGAGCTCTAATGCCCTCAGGAGGATCCTTCTTTGCCAAAGAGTAACAGATTTTAATGCAAAGAACAACCCACCTGGAGAGTGTTCTCTTGTGGACTGCCTTTCCTCTCCTCTTGCCCACGTACCCGATGAACAGCTGATCCTCCAGCCTGAAATCCTTTGTTCTATCAATAAAGAAGCTCAACGCCCTCTTTGGGTCCAGACGGTGCAGTCTTTCTTCCTCTTTAGAAGGATGAGGCGGAGGATAGAACGTGGACAAAGTAATTGTCTGAGCCAAATGGAACGGTGAAACAACCTTCGGGAGGAAAGCAGCCTTGGTCCTCAACACCACCTTATCCCCATAAAAAGTTGTATAAGGGGGCTTTACCGATAAGGCCTGCAACTCACTCACTCTCCTTGCAGATGTTATAGCTACCAGGAAAACAGTTTTTATAACCAAATACCTTAAGGGGCAAGAATGCATAGGCTCAAAAGGGGACCCCATAAGGAAAGTCAGGACCAAGGACAAATCCCATTGCGGCATAACGAATGGTTTTGGAGGATATTTATTTAGAAGACCTTTCAAGAATCTGATAACAATAGGGGATTTAAATAACGATGGTTGGTCTGGAAGACAAATGAAGGCCGACAAGGCCGACAAATAACCCTTAATGGTAGCCACTGCACAACCTTTCTGCCCTAGAGACAGAGCAAAAGACAAAACGTCCGATAGATGAGCATGTAAGGGATCAATCTGCCTCTCTCCACACCACGCAACAAATTTAGACCACCTATTAGCGTAGATAGATTTAGAGGAGTGTCACCTGGCCGCTAATATAACATCCACTACATCAGGCGGGAGAGAGAAGGAACTCAGGTTGCCCCGTTCAATCTCCAGGCATGTAGGTGTAGACTCTGGAGGTTGGGGTGTAAAACCTGCCCCTGCGACTGCGAGAGGAGGTCTGCCCTGAAAGGGAGACGGAGCGGAGGGCACATTGAGAGTTGGAGAAGGTCGGAGTACCACACCCTCCTTGGCCAATCCGGAGCTATTAAGATGACTAGCGCCCGGTCTTGGCGAATCTTCCTCAATACTCGAGGAATCAAGGGTATGGGAGGAAACGCGTAAAGCAACTGGCCGCACCAGGTTATTTGAAACGCGTCCCCCAACGCTCCCTGCATCGGATACTGGAGGCTGCAGAATAACGGACAATGCACGTTCTCCAGAGTGGCAAACAGATCTACCCGAGGAAACCCCCACCTTTGGAAGATCAAACGGGTTTGATCTGGATGGAGACGCCACTCGTGGTCTGCCGAGAATTGGCGACTGAGACCGTCCGCACGTACATTCAAGACCCCGGCCAGATGATTTGCTACCAAGCAAATCTGATGGTCCTTTGCCCAGGACCATAGTCGAAGAGCTTCTCTGCAGAGAAGGTACGACCCTACTCCTCCCTGTTTGTTTATGTACCACATCGTGGTAGTATTGTCCGTCAGGACCTGTACCGACTGACCACGAAGGGAAGGGAGGAAGGCCTTGAGAGCCAGACGTACAGCCCGTAACTCTAACAGATTGATATGAAACATCTGTTCCTCTGGAGACCAAAGGCCTTTGATCTCCAGATCCCCCAGATGAGCTCCCCACCCTAGAGTGGAAGCATCCGTTATGACCGTGGCCACTGGTGGCGACTGCGCGAACTGCTTTCCTTGTGAAAGATTGTTGCTCGCAATCCACCACTTCAAGTCCACAGCAGCATCTCTGGAGATCTTGACAGTACCCTCTAGATCCCCTCTGTGTTGAGACCACTGCCTTCGGAGGCACCACTGAAGAGCCCTCATGTGCCAGCGAGCATGCGTGACCAACAGAATGCAGGAGGCAAACAGACCGAGCAGACGAAGGACCTTGAGGACTGGAACTACCGCTCCACTCCGAAACATTGGAACCAATTCCTGAATATCTTGAATCCGCTGAGGCGGAGGAAAGGCTCGACTCAATGTTGTATCCAGTACTGCCCCTATGAACAGGAGGCGCTGAGAGGGCTCCAGGTGAGATTTGGGCTCGTTCACCGAAAAGCCCAGGTCGAACAACAACTGAGTCGTTGACTGCAGATGATTCAACACAAGCTCCGGAGACTTGGCTTTGATCAACCAGTCGTCCAAGTAAGGGAATACTGCTATCCCCTTCCTTCTGAGCTCTGCCGCAACCACCGACATCACCTTCGTGAAGACTCGAGGTGCTGAAGTAAGACCAAACGGAAGGACCGCAAACTGATAGTGCTGCGATCCTACCACAAACCGGAGATACTTCCTGTGTGACTTGAGTATCGGGATATGAAAGTAAGCATCCTGCAAGTCGACAGACACCATCCAATCTTCCTTGTTCAACGCCAAAAGCACCTGAGCTAGGGTCAGCATCTTGAACTTTTCCTATTTGAGGAACCAATTCAAGATCCTCAGATCCAGGATTGGTCTCAACCGACCATCCTTCTTGGGAATCAGGAAATACCTTGAGTAACAACCTCGACCCCTTTCCTGCTCTGGGACCAACTCCACCGCGCCCTTTGAAAGGAGGACTTGTACCTCCTGTTCTAGCAACAAGAGGTGTTCTTCTGAACAATAAAATGGGCGAGGCGGGATGGGGGGCGGGAACTCCCGAAAGGGAAGGGTGTAGCCTTTTCCCACAATACTGAGAACCCAAGTGTCCGTTGTAATAGTCTTCCACTTGCGGAGAAAATGCCGTAATCTTCCCCCTACAGGAGAGGAGTGAGTGGGAAATGGTGGAAGCCTAAGGCTGCTTTCCCTGCTGCACCCCTCCAGAGGACGAGGAAGAGGCAGAGTGCTGCTGAGAGGCTCCTCTGGTGCGGGCCCTACCTCTCCCTCTAAAAGATCTATAGGGATGGGAAGAGGCAGGTTGCTGGAATCTCCCCCGAAAGGAAGAGGAGGAAGAGCCACGCCCAAATCCACGAAACCTCCTGAAAAATCTGGAAGAGGCAGAGGAAGAAGGAGCTTGGAGCCCTAATGATTTGGCTGTGGCCCTGCTCTCCTTAAATCACTCCAAGGCCGAATCTGCCTTGGCCCCAAACAGTTTGTCCCCATCAAACAGGAGGTCCAATAGGGTTGACTGCACATCCGCAGAAAACCCCGAATTACGGAGCCAGGCCTGTCTCCTTGCCACCACAGCCGTGCCCATTGCCCTAGCCACCGAGTCGGTCGTGTCCAGCCCAGACTGAATAATCTGGGTCGCGGCAGCCTGGGCATCCGAAACAACATCCAAAAGACCCTGGGGAAGCTCTGTAAATGATGACGAAATGTCATCCATAAGAGCATGGATGTATCTCCCCAGAATGCAAGTTGCGTTGGTGGCCTTCAACGCCAGACTGCAGGATGAAAAATGTTTCTTGGACTGCGCATCCAGCTTTTTCGAGTCCCTGTCTCCAGGCACCGTCGGGAAAGATCCAGGCGCTGATTTTGATGAACAGGAGGCTTGCACCACCAAGCTCTCCGGTGTAGGGTGTCTAGAAAGAAAGCCAGGGTCAGATGGCGCAGCTCGATACCTCCTGGCCACAGCCCTATGAACCGCTGAGGAAGATACTGGCCTCTTCCACACCTCTAGCACCGGATCAAGCAAAGCCTCATTAAACGGCAAGAGAGGCTCCGCTGCAGCAGAGGCCGGATGTAGCACCTCCGTTAGAAGATTCTGCTTCGCCTCTGCCACCGGCAAAGGCAGGTCCAGAAAGTTAGCTGCCTTCCGTACTACAGCATGAAAGGAAGCCGCCTCCTCCGTATATTCCCCTGGAGACGAAAGATCCCACTCAGGGGAAGTGTCCAACCCACTGGCTGTATCCAGACCATGCAGTCCATCACCAGAGTCCTCCAGTTCTCCTTCCTCCAGGACTCGTTGGTACTCCTGCTCTTCCAATAGACGAAGAGCCCGTCTCCTCGAATGTAGCCTCTGCTCGATACGCGGAGTCGACATGGCCTCCGCCGAAGTCGAAGATCGGTGCCGATCCCCAGAAGCAACCAACGACGCGTCCGGCGCCACAGGCAACTTCGACGCCGATGAAAGAGCAGGACGAAGAGAACTTGTAGCAGATGGACCCACCGGAGTCACAGGCCGAAATCCCGACGTCGACGGGATGGAAATCTCCGGGGCCAATCCCTCTGAAGCCACCGGAGCGGCCACCGGCGCCGAGCCCACGTTCCCAAAAGGGAGAAAGGGCATAAAGGGTGCCGGCCGTAGAGGCGCAGGATCACCCAATGAAAAGGCCAAAGGACCAGCCGGAGCACCCCCTGGAGCCATCTGTTGGAAGATGGTATACATCGCATTTAGGAATGCGGTACTATCGGCTCCTGGGGTGGGAAAAGTCGGATACTGGGGTGCCTGTATCGAAGGCGACCCCGACGCCGGCCTCGACGTCTGCGACGCCGGAGACAACACAAGAGGCTGCATCACCTCAATCACCGACGCCTGCCCAGGTGAAGTCGGTGACGCCGGAGAGGGCAACGGCGTCGACGGATGCGGCGTGACCGTGGGGCTGACCTCCCAAGTCCTCCGGCGCCGATCCGAAGGCGACCTGGAACAAGTCTCCTTGCTTGAATGGCGCCGTGAATCTTTACGGCGCCGGGAGTCTCGATGACTCCGATGCCTTGGCGAAGAAGACTTCTTGTGATGCTTTTCTTTCTTCGACTTCACCATAAACAACTTAGCCTCACGTTCCTTGAGGGCCTTCGGATTCATGTGCTGGCATGAATCGCAAGTTGAGAGCTCAAACACCAAAGGCAGTCGGAGTGAGGATCTGTAACTGACATCTTGCCCCCACACTCTCGACAAGGCTTGAAACCCGACTTTCTCTGCGACATTATTACTGCAGAGAAGGACTACGCAGCAAAAAATACACTGTAACCACAAAAGTAACAGTTGCTCCCTCGAAGATAACCGTTACGAATGCACGGAAAAAAGGGAACTGACGTCGGCACGTCGTCGAGGACCTCTTATTGCCTGTATGACGTCAGACGGCGTCGCGTGGGCTAGAGTGACGTCCTCGTCGACGTGCAGAGACCAGGAAGAAGATTTCCGTCGAATGCTGGCGCCATGGGAGTATTCATTAGGTGAGGAATCCACAGGTAGTTGTATCCATCAGAAACAGCAAGATTACACTTAAATAGTAAAAATTGTGATGTGACTATTAGGAAAGATTGTGTCTTGCATTGCCATCGTACCTCCTGCCAGGCTGCACATGCTTACCCTACAGCAGTATCTGTCTCGTCAGTGGTCTCAGTCACAGGGTCATCTGGAAAATCTAGTGCTGTTGGACCCCGAGACTCGCTGCTCTCTGCAATGGTGGAATTCCACCATCCTGTCCAAGGGGTGGCCCTTTTTAGACCCTATGCCACAGATCATTCTGACTAAGATGCATTACAGACAGCTTGGGGAGCTCAACTCCACAACCTCACAATACAATGGGATCCCAGTCATCAGTCTTTACATAATAGTTACCTGGAGCTTCAAGCAGTCTTTCTAGCACTGAAGGCTTTTCTTCCACGACTCTTACACAAAGTGGTTGAAGTCTGTACAGACAACATGACAGCTATGTATTATCTGCAAACAGGTTCATCTCAGCTGTCACATCCAGCTCAAACAATATGGAAATGGGCAATTCACCACCACATTCACTTAGTGGCAGAGGATCTCCCAGGCACGCACACAACCAATTTGCAGTCCTGCTCAGGAGGATGCAGCAACAAATCCACAGGTGGGAACTATACCCACAAGTCCTTCAACAGTACTTCCTAAAGTGGGGAATACACCAAATAGACCTCTTCACCACCACAGAAAATACAAAATGGCAAAACTTTGCGTCCAGATACCCACACCCTCAGTCCTAGGGCAATGCTCTATGTATAAATTGGTCAGGGATATTTGCTTATGCTTTTCTGCCTCTCCCACTCATCCCATCTCGAATTCATAAATTGAGGCAAACCTCTATCACCCATATCCTTGTACCTCCCACATGGGCACGTCAACCTTGGTTCACAACACCTTTGGTGTTATCACTAATTCCACGAGAAGCTCCCCAACAGGACGGGCCTTCTCACTCAGAGTCAAGGACAGATAAGGCATCCAGACCCCTAATCTCTCAAACTTGTGATATGGCTCCTGAAGTCATAGAGTTGTGTTAATTAAAACTAATGCCAGAATGTATGGACAGTCCGAGAGAAGCATGTAAACCTACAACCAGGCAGTGTTATGCTGCAAAACCGAAACATTTTGTATGCTACTGTCAACCTAAACACATTGGCCCACTCAAAGCTTCCGTTCAAAACATTGTTTGATATTTGCTACATTTGCAGAAAGCAAAAATATCATATTCATCTGGTCATCTCCATTTAGCAGCTATAGCTGCATATCTCCAAAACAGACACCTCTCTATTTAGAATACCAGTTATTAAGGCTTTCATGGAAGGCCTTAAAAGAGTTATTTGACCCAGGGTACTTTAGCACCATCCTGGAATCTTAACGTTATTCTTAAAAGGCTCATGGGTCCACCTTTCGAGTCAGTGTACTCATGCCAATTACAGTTCCTTTGATGGAAAGTGACTTTCTTACTGGCTATCACTTCCCTAAGACATGTAAGTGAGCTCCAGGCTTTAACTTTAGAGGAACCATTTTTCCAAATACACAGGGATCAAGTAGTTCTTCGAACAAACCTTAAATCCCTTCCAAATTTAGTCCCACAATTCCATATCAACCAGTCTATTAAATTTCTAGTCTTCTTTCCACAACCAGACTCCATAGCGGAAAGAGCTCTTCACACACTAGATGTTAAAAGGGCTCTCATGTATTATATTGTCTGAATCAAAGAGTTTAGGAAATCTAAACCACTTTTTGTAGTATTTTCAATACCTCATAAGGGATAATCAAATGTATTCAAACTTGCTATGCTAAAGCCAAACAACATTTACCTATTACCCCCAAGGCACACTCCACTAGAAAGAAGGGTGCTTCTATGGCTTTTCTAGGTATTATCCCAATAGCTGATATATGTAAAGCTGCTAGATGGCCTACACCACATACATTTACTAAAAACTATTGTGTAGATGTATTAGCACGCCAACAAGCCAATATTGGCCAGGCAGTGCTTAGAACACTTTTTCAGTCAACTGCAACTCCTACAGGCTAGCTACCAATAATATGGAGGGACTGCTTTACAGTCTATGGAAAGCATGTGTATCTACAGCCAAGCATTATATTGAAAGGAAACTATTACTTACTCAGTAGACTTCTATTTGTGGCATGTAGCTCTGTTGATCCACATGTGCCCTCCCTCCTCCCCGAAAGCCTCTAGCCGTTGCAGTTACAGTAATATATACATATTGTACATATGTAAATACATTGCACGGACGTCCCTTTCTCTTTACTGTCTATCCACTCCTTTCCTCATCCCCCTGTGGGAAAGCAATCTAACAAATCTAAAATGCACAATACCACAAAGAGGAGGAGTCACTCAACCCTGTGACTCAAACATTTTCTCCAAAGAAAAACTACTTGTAACACTGAGGATCCAACACTATATGGCGGACTTATGCAAAGAATCTGCAGCACTACATGCCATAAACAGACGTCTACTGTGTAAGTAATGTAGGAGGCTGGCTCAGTTTATGGTGTACACCTATAGTGTGGCACCTTATACTGAGTCCAGGCAACCCTTAGTTATAGTGAATAGGTGTCCAGATAGCAAAAGCTCTCTAGGGGTAGTTGAGGCGAGCAGCTGAAGCTTATCCAGGAGAAATGTAAAGCACTTGCAATACCACAGTAGTCAGACAGTAACTTGCTCGCAAGAAAGAACCACACAAGTGTTGCAAAAATAAAGGATTCTTTATTACAGCACAACTACTGGACTAACATTGGTATATCTACCTTTGGAGATATCTACACACAAAATACACACAAGATAACCAGCAGAAATAGCATCAAATATACATGGTCCTATGGGGGGAACAGACCATCCACTAAGTAAGTGGAATGCAAAATAGTGAACCCAACCAAGGTAAGTGTGGTAGTTAGGGGATGAGGATAGATGAAAATACCAGAGGTAAGTACGGTAAGTGTCTCCAGCAACCAGGTGCAAATTAGTTACCCACCTGGTCACCCCATATGATAACACAGGGAGCAGTGGTTGGAGTTCCTGTGATTCAGGACCCTTCCCAGTGGTCCTTGAGGAAACCAACACACAAGGGGAAGGTTGGAGAGTGTCCCCACCTGAGAATACCCAGAAGACAGGAGTACCTACACCAGGGGACCCGGATGGAGAGAGAAGGGATTCCATCTGAAGACAGTGAATGCCTCGGATTGTCCAGCTGCTGTCACGACCTGTAGACCAGGCCTGTGGAACACAGGGACGGATTCCAGACGTGGAGGACCTGAAAAGGAAGGGACAGGGTCCAGCACCCTAGGAGGTGCCCAGGTGATGGAGGTGGCAATGCCACTCTCCTGGAGGTGAAGTCTCTTCAAGTCGGTGGAGGAAGAAGTCCAGCTACGGTGTCCAGGAGCTGCAGAACGTCCCAGAAGTAGCCTACCAGCTGTTTCTCGCCAGTCCCTGAATTGCAGGAGGGTCAGTGACCAGCCAGGTCACTAACAACCACTGGCAAATGCTGGCAGGAGCTGAAGAGATATTTGCAGAGTTTTGGAGACCAGCAAGGTCCAGGAGACGCTACCCTTGAGGGGGAGTCAGGGCTGGCCCACAGGAAGGCCAGCAGAAATTACTGGAGCTACCACGAGTGACCCATAAGCAGTGGACACAGAGTCACAAGGAGGCCTCAGCAGCAAAACAAAACAGAAGTCCCACGTTGCAGGAGTTGCAGGACAGGGGCTGATCCTCAAGGTGCAGAGTGCTGCAGGGCGGGGCTTCTTGGCGCCTGAAGATCTCCTGGAGTTAGTCAACAAGCCTTGGCAAGTGCAACAATCGCGGTGCACATGGGTTCCAGTCCAGTGACAGGAGTAGAGGCCCACAGTCTCCCAAGTTGGTAAGAAGACAAGCAGAACCCAGAGTAAGCCACAGACTCACCAACTGTGAAGCAGATCCTTTTGATGTCTGTGGAACAGCAGACTCCAACAGCCAGTGACAATGTCTTGAGGTGCCTGCAGATGCAGGAGAGGAACTCCTTCACTCCAAGTGAGATTTCTTCATGGTTCCAGGTGCAAACAAAGTCCTTATGAACTTGAAAGATGCACAGCCTTGGATGTTGCAGAATTCTTGCAGGATCCAGAGAAACAATGTTGCAATGGAAGCCTTCTCGCGAAGCAGACATGTTTTGGTTCCAAAGCAGACCAGCAGCAGTTCAAAAGGTCAAGAGCAGAAGATGTCTTCCAAAAAGTTCCTTGGAGAGTCTTGCTCAATGAATCTGAGGACCCAGCCACGGAGAGCCCTTAAGTAACCCTAAAAGGGGGTTGGTCACTCTCTGGGGTGATCCACCTATCAGAGGGGGTCAGGCACATCATTCACCTGGCCTAACCAGTCAGATGCTCCCAGGCTTCTCCGCACATCTTATTTCCAAGATGACAGAATCAAGTGGCCACCTGGCAGAGCTCTGTACACCTCCCTAGAGGAGGGGATGGACCAGGGGGTGGAGGGGTGGGGGGGTCCTTTCCCCTGTCCTTTGTGCAGTTTTCTGCCAGAGAGGGAACCAGGGGTTCCTGAACTGATGCAAACCAGATTATGCAAGGAGGGCACCAAATGAGCCCTTCAAAGCAGTCTGATGGCGCTTGGAGGCCACCCCACTCCACCTAATACACAGAGGGAGGTGGTCACACCTCTCCCTTGCAGGAAATCCTTTGTTCTGCCTCTCCAGCCTGAGCCCGGCTCACCAGAAAGAGGGCAGAACAGGGTCGGGGACCAACAACCGTGTGGGCTGGCAGCTAGACCCCGTAAGGTAGCACAGGCAGAACTGGGGGATCCTCTAAGGAACCCCCAGAGTACAAGGTATAATGCAACTAACACTGGAATTGGTGTAGTTGCATGATTCCAACATGTTTGATACCAAACATGCCTAGGTTCGGAGAAGCCATTATCTAGTTGTACCAATCACGTTGACTAGTGTCCACTACATACCTTAAGGTGGCTTCCCCACACGTACAAAGTCCAGGAAATGGGGCCTGGGGTCTGCAGGCACCCCCGCCGATGCAGGGGTACCCTCACACTTAGGGATATACACCCTGCTCTTGGGCTGAAGGGCCTACCAGAGGGGGACTTAGAGTGTCTAAGTGCAGTGACCAGGATATAAGGCAAGCATTACATCTTTGGTGAAAGGGTGCATGCACCATTTCAGTTAGGCTGCAATGGCAGACCTGCAGACACAGTTTACATGGCCCTCCATGGGTGGCATAATACATGCTACAGCCTATGGGAGACCACTGGTGCACCAATGCCCTTGGTGTAGGAAGCTTGCCTGGTGTGTGGTGAATACCTGTGGTATTATCACCTTATACCAGGTCCAGGTATCCCCCTATTAATGAAGTGTAGGCAGTATCTAAAAAACAGGCTCTCTAGAGGTAGCTGTGGATGAGCAGCCAAGGCTTAACTAGGAGACATGCAAAGCTCATGCCATACCACTGTAGTCACACAGCACTCACACGCGTGAAAGAACCACACAGTGTTACAAAAATAAAGGTACTTTATTTTAGTGCCACAAGTACAAAAATACTAGATAGGCTATTCTCCAGTTGGAGATAAGTAAACACACTGTATATGTACAGTAACGACCGGGAAATAGGCATAAAAAGTCATAGAAAACAGTGAAAAGCAATAGGCAATACTGAAGGCCTAAGGAGAGACCAAATCATATACTAAGAAACTGGAATGCGAAGGTCGGGACCCCACCCAAGGAAGTGGAATTGGTAGTGGGGAGCTGGAGTTACTAGGGAGTACCTCCCAGCGACCAGGAAGAAAGAGGTAAGTTATTGGTTCTACCCAAACCCACCCACAGGACTTCAGAGAAGGATATTGCAAGACACAGACAAGACTGCAAGCAACAAGAGGTGGATCCTGAAAGAGGAAGACCTGGAAAAGACAGGGACCAAGTCCAGTTCCAGGGTCCAGTGGTGGCAGCAGAAGGCACTACCCATCTGTCTGCGGATAAAGGAGTTGTTTGACGAGGAGACAAAGACGTACATCAATGCAGTCCTGGAGCAGATGAAGAGTTCCTGAATGATGCAGTTGACATCCCACGCCGGATGAAGGATTGAAGTCAGTCTGTGGTGTGGAAAAACCACCAACAAGCCTTGGCAAAGGCAAATGTCACGGTTGGAGGAAAAGTGGAGATGCCGGGGACAACCAAGGTCCAAGGGGAACTCAACTCTCGGGGAGGAGGGGGCGGGAAGTCCCATGTGACTCTCAGCAGTGCAGAGTCCAAAGAAGAGGAGGCAGCCCCCACAGAAGACCCACAGGCAAGGAGCCCAGGAGTTGCAGAGAGGCCCACACAGCACCCCTGCAGGGGAGGTCCCACGTCGCAGGAGAAGCACGCTGAGGACTGTGCGTCACAGGGAAGAGTGCTGGGGGCTGGGGCTACACGGAGCCTGAAGATCCCTTGGAGGAGATGCAAACTAGCCTTGGTAGCTTCAAGGGATGTGGTGCATGGAGGTACTGTCCTGCGTGGGAATGCAAGGGCGTACCTCCACCAAAGCTGGACAGCTGGTAGAGAGGACCACTCCAGATCACCACCTGTGATGCGGATCCACGCAGCTCAAGATGAGAGTACATCCACTCAGCCGGTCGTTGTTGCTGTTGGTGCCTGTGGATGCAGGGGAGTGACTCCTTCACTCCAAGGGAGATTCCTTCTTGCTTCTTCTGCAGGCTGAAGACTTGCTGCCTTCGGAGGATGCACAGCCAGGGAAATGTTGCAGTTGCTGGAAGGAGCCGCAGAAACAATGGTGCAGGGCAAAGTTGTCACTGTTGCTGCAGATTGAAGGTTCCTATGGAGTCCAGCTGCGGTTCCAGTGACCAGAAATCGAAGTAACAGTGCAGAGGGGTCCTGCTGGAGTCTTGCCTGTCGAGTCTGAGGACCTACCCAAGAGGGAGACCCTAAATTGCCCTTGAAGGGGGGGACTGGTCACCTGGCCAGGTGACCACCTATCATGAGAGGGCTATGACATCACTTGCCTGACCTGATGCTCCCAGAAGCCTCTGCCCACCTTGGATTCAAGATGGCAGAAACGAGGAGCTCTGGGTACCACCCCTGGGGTGGTGGTGGACAGGGGAGTGGTCACTCCCCTTTGCATTGTCCAGTTTCGCGCCAGAGCAGGGACTGGACATCCCTGAACTGGTGCAGACTGGTTTATGCAAGGAGGGCACCAAATGTGCCCTTCAAAGTATACCAGTGGATGGTGGAGAATACCCCTCCCAAGCCATGTAACAACTATTTCCAAAGGGTGAGGGTGTTGCTTCCCTCTCCCAAAGGAAATCCTTTGTCCTGCCTTCCTGTGCTTGAGCTGTTCAAGCAGCAGGAGGGCAGAAACCGGTCTGAGGGGTGGCAGCAGCTTAGGCTGCCTGGAAAACCCCAGAAGCTGGTAGGAGCAATGCTGGGGTGTCCTCTAAGGAGCCCCAAGAGTGCATGGAATCATACTTCCAATACTGGCAACAGTTTGGGGGTATGATTCCAACATGTTTGACAACAAACCTGTCTAGGTTTTCGAAGTTAACATTATGTGGCTGTACATAGGTAGTGACCTATGTCCAGTACACGAGTACAATGGTGTCCCTGCACTCACGAAATCCAGGAAAATGGAACTGGAATTCGTAGGGGCACCTCTGCTAGTGCAGGGGTGCCCTCACGCACAGGTACTTGCACCCTGCCCTCTGGGCTAGGCGGGGCTGCCATAGGGGTGACTTACAGTGACCTGGTGCAGTGACCTGGAGTGAAGAAACTGGTGCATGCACCCTTTCATGCAGGCTGCAATGGCAGGCCTGCAGATACCCTTTGCACGGGCTCCCCATGGGTGGCATAATACATGCTGCAGCCAATGGGGGACGCCTGGTGCCCCAATGACCTGGGTACCTTGGTACCATATACTAGAGACTTCCAAGGAGGCACCAGTATGCCAAATGTGGGGGTGTTTGTGGTCCAAGCAACCAAGTTTAAAAGGAGAGAGCAAGGTCACTGGGGTTCTGGTTATCAGGATCCCAGTGAACGCAGTCAAAACATACTGACAGGCAAAAAGTGGGTGAAACCATGCCAGAAAGAGGGTACTTGCCTACATTTCTTTCCACCCTCGGGATGAGGCTTGGGGACTAAGATCACAGGGCTAGCCCAAGGGCTGTCAGAGGGTTCAATAACTCCTAAATCCAGCATCTTGTTGACTTCAACTTTGATGCTCTCCTGAACTTGGTCAGACTGCCGATAGATCTTGGATTTCACAGGAAAGCTGTCTCCAGTGTCCACATCATAGGTACACCAGTGTCTGTCCAGGGGTTAAGGAGAAGAACTCTGCATTCTGCTGCAGGACTTGCCTGCAGTCAGCCTGCTGTTGGGTAGTAAGGGTGTCTCAGTAGACAACTCCATCAACTGACCAATCTTTAGGACTGTAAGAGAGGAGATCAGGGAGAGGTTCACTCTCTGCTTCCTGATCCTCATCAGTAACAATCAGCATGAGTATGTCAGCCCTATAACAGAAAACTTGAGGCGATTCACATGGATCACCCTTTTCGATGTCCTCTAATCTACAGGTCTACCAAGTAGGTGACCTCACTTTTCTTTTCAAGGATAGAGTAAGGGTCACTCCACCTGTCCTGAAGTGCCCTTGGAGCCATAGGTTCCAGAACCCGCACCTTCTACCCTGGTTTGAACGCTACCAGTGCATCCTGTTGTCATTCCACTGCTTCTGGAACTGTTGGATGGCCTCAAGGTTTTTGGATGCTTTCTCCATGTACTCTGCCATCCCAGAACGTACGTCTAGTACATAGTCTACCACATCTTGCCTAGGTTCATGGAGAGGTCTCTCCCAGCCTTCCTTTACAAGAGCAAGTGATCCCCTAACAGAATGGCCAAACAGAAGCTCAAAAGGGGAAAACCCAACTACTTTTGAGGCTCCTCTCTAGGCGAAAAGCAGGCATGGCAAAAGGACATTCCATCTCCTTTTGAGCTTTTCAGGGAGTCCCATGATCATACGTTTTAATGTCTTGTTGAATCTTTCAACAAGTCCATTGGTTTGTGGGTGATAAGGGGTTGTGCACTTGTTGGTCATCCTACACTCATTCCACGTGCTTTAGGTAAGCTGACACGAAGTTGGCACCTCTGTCAGAAACCACATCCTTAGACTACTACCCTGGTAAAAATACCAATGAGGGCCTTTGCTACTGCAGGGGCTGTAGTAGGCCGAAGGCGAATTGCTTCAGGAAACCTGGTAGCATGATCCACTACTACCAGTATATATTGGTTTACTGAGGCTGTGGGTAGTTCAAGTGGACCCACTATGTCCACACCAACCCTTTCAAAGGGAACCCCGACCACTGGTAGTAGAATTAAGGGGGCCTTAGCGTGGCCACCTGCCTTATCACTGGCTTGGCAGGTGACACAGGAGCTGCAAAACTCCTTCACCTTTTGAGACATGTTGGGCCAGTTAGAAATGGCTGACTAGCCTAATCCAAGTTTTGGTCTTGCCCAGATGTCCAGCTCGGGGATGTCATGGGCTAGTGTGAGGCACTACCACTTGCCTGGTGGCACCAGGTTTGGGGTCTCTGGACTCAGTGTACCAGAGTCCCTTCTCCCAATAGACCCTGCGGGAGCCACTGACATCTCCCTTTTCCTGCGCAGCAGTTTCCTGTCCCAGGCCATTAACAGTAGGACAGACCCTCTGTCCTTGGCACATCTGGTCCCTAGATGTTTCCCCTGGGCCCAAGAGCTCAAACCGGTAAGGCTCGAGTTTCATGGGCTCAGTTCCCTCTGGGGTTGGTAAGACTTCTTCATGAGGAGTTTTGAGCTTTTTGCTGTTCTGAAGCTAGTCCTCCAGTGTTAGTGCCCGTCCTCTTTGAAATTTGGGCCATTATTCCAGGCTCCAACACTTTTTTCACCCTGTGCTCGGCTCTACATCCTGGTTTTCACACACACCACCTCAGGGATTCCCAGTAGGCTGCATGGGTTTTTAGTTCTACCTCAGCCCATGCTGAGGACTCCAGATCATTCCTTTGCAGACCTTCAACTGGGATTGCAGAAGAGACCACTACCTGTTTCAGGCCAGTAACCCCTCCCCATTCGAAGGACACCATAGCCATGGGGTGGACCTTATGTACATTGTCAGCATTGGTAACTGGATATGTTTATCCAGCCAAGTACTTTCCTGGGGGAACCCGTTTTTCTTTCTCCATGGTGACACTGGCACCCATATCCCTCAGGGCTTCTACTCTAGTCCCATTAATCAAGGGATGTTGTCTGTATTTGTTCATGTTATGGGGACAGGCAGCAAGAGTGGCAACATCTACCCCACCTTCAGAGACTAGAATACCTTTGGTGTAAACCCTGATTTGCTCTGGACACACTGAAGATCCCACCTGGAGACTGGCTATACCAGTGCTAGCTGGTGCAGTACTAGTGGTATTCTTTGTGGAACAGGCCAGGTCTCCAGTTTGGAGTCCATTCTGCTTACAGTTGAAACACCAGGCCTGTTTTTGGGATCAACGTTTTTACCCTTGTACCCATGAGTGGATGGTGAAGAGGTTTGGGACCCACACTCCTGAGCAGGTTTTTGGGTGCCTTTAGAAGATTCTTTATTTTTATCCTTAGGTGTCTCACCACCCTTGGGGAGGCTTAGTAACCCCTTTCTTTTGGTCACCCCCATTGGAAGTTTTGGTCACGCTAGTCTTGACCCAGTGATCTGCCTTCTTTCCCAATTCTTGGGGAGAAATTGGACCTAGGTCTACCAGATATTGATGCAACTTTTCATTAAAGCAGTTACTTAAGATGTGTTTTTTCATAAACAAGTTATAGAAACCATCATAGTCATGCACTTCACTTCCAGTTAGCCAACCATCTAGTGTTTTCACTGAGCAGTCTATAAAGTCAACCCAGAACTGGTTTGAGGTTTTGTGAGCCCCCCATGAACCTAATTCTATACTCTTCAGTGGTGAGTCCAAAGCCCTCAATCAGGGTAACCTTCTTGAGGTCATAGGACTCCGCATCTGCTCCAGTGAGTGTGAGGAGTCTATCCCTACACTTATCAGTGAACAGTTCCCTAAGGACTTTTCATATTCCTCATTTCACAAGCCCTTTTAAAGGCTGTGAACCATTTGTTGATGCCATCACTACCGGCATACTTGGGGACAATCCCTTTGGGGATTTTAGGGTCACAAGATTGCTCTCTGTCCCTAGTTACTAAGTTCCTGCCACCAATAATGGGGGCTAAGTCAATTTCTGCTGTCTCCTTTTCTATAGCTAGGAGTCTATCCCCCCCAAAGCTATTCTTTTGGCCAATCTTGCTAAAAGGCTGTCCTCTTAGGACCCAGTAGAACCTGAGGTCTAGGTGCTCTAGGTACTACCCTTAGAGACAGGAGTACAGAGGCCCTGTCCTCCCCAGTTAGGTTAGGAGGGAGGAAGTCATCCTCCTGATCCCTAACTTCTTCCCCATCTGAGGGGAGATCATCCTCCTCTGCAGAGTGTTCCTTTGTGTAGTCTGCCAAGAACTCCTCGAGCTGGACCTTGGCAGGGTTGAAACCAGTTTGAATCCTTTTGAGACTGCAGAGAGACCTTAGCTCTCTCATCTTGAGAGGGAGGTAGGGGGTCAGGTCGAGCTCCACAACCATGTCCTCTGAGCTGCTTACTATGATATTAAGGTTGGGGATTTCTAAGACTAAGACTACATCTAGTTACTTTATCCCGGTCCCAGTCTTCGGGGGTTAAGGTGTCCATAGGGAAAAGTTGAGGAAGACACCAAGGGTGCACCACCACCAACACGGGACAGGCTGGGTGCAAAGGTCAAAATTAGTGTCAGGAGCCCAATGGAATCCTATGGAGACTGGGGCACTCGTAAGTGAATGGGTTGCAAGTAAATACCTGCGGTCTCAGGGATTGCCCTGGGGGGTTTAGGTCAGCACTGGGAGGGCAAAGGTAAGCACCAAATACACAACCTCAGTCGTACAGGGGCGGCCGGGTGCAAACACAGAGTCAGGGGGCCCAATGCTTTTCTATGGATAACTCCAGGTTCACAAAGGGGCGGCAGGCTTGGTCCAGGTGGTTGGCTGAAGAAGACAGTGGCTGGACAGGTCAGCTGAGGCTCCTCTGGATGTTGATGGACCGTCGGCTGGGCTCTCCAAGGCCAGGGCGCTGTGAGTGCAGGGCTACCTTTAGGTCTTGGATATCTTCATTGGAGCCAGTCGCGGTCAGGGGGGACCTCTGGATTCAGACTGCAGGTGTTGTCGTGGTGACTAGGAGGGGTCAACTCTGGGTGGACTCGAATTTGGAATCGCCTGGAGACACTTTCTAGTCAGGTGGGCCACCTGCACTCTGGCTGTGGCAGTCGGTGCAGAATGGTTAGGGCTCGCGGATCCAGAGGGTTCTGGAGTCCTGGTTGTAGGTTTGTTTGTGGACCGGGCCACTGTCCTCTGGAGATTTGGGTCTTCAAGGAAGGCAGGCAGTCCTCTGAAGTTGGTAGAGGTCGCTAGTCCTGCAGAACGAGTCATCTTCTTGTAGCAGGAGTCTTGAAGTTGCAGGCAGGCCGATAGGGCTGGGACCAAGCAAGTTGTTGCCTGGTGTGGTTCTGCTTTTCAGTCCTTCTTTCTCTTTAGGTCGTCAGAAATCTGAAGAGCAAAGTTCAGGGGTGCCCCTAAATATTAGATTTAGGGGTGTTACATGGGTTAGAGGGCTGTAGTCAATGGTTACTGACCCTGAGAGTATCTACACCGTTACTGTGCCCACTCCCTTTGGGATTAGCTTCGTTTGGGGGGTGGCGGTGGTGGACATCTCCACTAGCTGGAGTGTCCTGAGGCAGTATAACAAAAGGCAGCAGGAGCCTCTGAGGTTCGCCTCTGACGTAAGGGCCTTGGGAGGTTTGGCTCTGTGTCCTCCCACCCTATTTAGTGTGAGTGAACACATTGCCAGGTTTGACTGACTGTCACAAGCAGGTAAAACCCAGTAGTAAAGGGCAGTGAAAATTGCAAAGGACCCTCGCTCCATGGGAGAAAATTCTTAGGGAGAGGGGGGGGGGGTTGTTGCTTTATTTTCAAAAACATAGGGGGTCATTCTGACCTTGGCGGTCCATGACCGCCATGGCGGAGTGCGGCGGAAGCACCGCCAACAGGCTGGCGGTGCTTCCTGGGCGATTCTGACCGCGGCGGTAAAGCTGCGGTCGGAAAAGGGGAGCCGGCGGTTTCCCGCCGGTTTCCCGCTGGCCCAGGGAACCCGCCATGGTGGCGCTGCTTGCAGCACCGCCATGGGGATTCCGACCCCCTTCCCGCCAGCCTGTTTCTGGCGGTGTCCACTGCCAGAACCAGGATGGCGGGAACGGGTGCCGTGGGGCCCCTGGGGGCCCCTGCACTGCCCATGCCACTGGCATGGGCAGTGCAGGGGCCCCCTAACAGGGCCCCACAGAGATTTTCACTGTCTGCTTAGCAGACAGTGAAAATCGCGACGGGTGCCACTGCACCCGTCGCACCCCTTCAACTCCGCCGGCTCCATTCCGAGCCGGCTTCATTGTTGAAGGGGCTGTTCCACTGGGCCGGCTGGCGGTCTTCTGGCGGTCGCCCGCCGGCCCCGCGGGAAAGCCGGAATGGCCGCTGCGGTCTTTTGACCGCGGAGCGGTCTTTCGGCGGGAACCGCTTGGCGGGCGGTGACCGCCGACCGCCGCGGTCAGAATGACCGCCATAATCTTGCTTTGGGATTTTCTTTTGGAAAAAAAAAAAGTTGAAAGTTTGATGTATGGCTCCGTCATGTTGACGGAGCCGTCTATCAAACTTTCAAAGCATTTACAGGAACATCTGATAGCGGTTTCTGTAAATGCTGGGCTGGTGGTCATCTCTAAATCTGGTGGAGGAACACCCTCGCCATGGTGGGAATAAAGTACTCTACCATGGCAACAGTACTTACTTCATCGCTAATGTGAAAATCAAAGAATGGTAAATATGATACCTATCCCCCAGATATATGCTAATTTATCAAAGGTTAAATTGTATTTAATTTTTTTTATACTTTTAAAATGTTGAAAATATTTGTAAGCATATTTAGTTTTACTTATTTTATTTAAAAGAATAAGTTCTATTTTTTTGTAAATTATTTTCTATAATGTAAAAAAAAATCTAAACTATTTTTCAAATAATTTTATTTTAAAACATATATTCAATACACAACTACAAGATAAATTTAAAATAAAATATTTCTAAGAAGCTACAATTTAAAAAAAAATTGTTATTTTTATATATACACACTATTTCCAAATTACATTAACAATATTTTGTAAACTATGGTTTGGTTTTCAATATTTTTGTTAATTTTAATGTTAATTTCAAAAGGCTTTATTGTTGTAACCTATACTTTTGTTTGAGATGATTTTTTTAATTTAGATACTTTTGTATTACGAGATCTTGGATCCAAAATTTTGGTGTTTTAGTTATACAAATAGCGCTATTTGATAACCTATACTTTACCATCAACATTATGTTGTAGGTCAATATTATTGATGTCAACATTCATTTGTACAATTCAATAGAGATTATTAGCATTGTAGATAGTGTATCAAATTTATTTGACAACCAACAGATTCACTGGTGACAAAACCCACAAATTCAAGAACTGAATCCATAATACATTGGAAATGTATGATGGCTGTTCTTATGAAGGCAAGATATGAAACTAAGAGGGGCATTTGTCTGTAAGCTAACAAGACGCTGGTCTTCTCACCACCCTGCTTCCTATCCTTTAGGGTTCACTTTCATACTGTTTTGGCTAACTCAGTTACAAATAGCCAGAAAGAAGGGGGTAAATATTCTGAGTTTTGTTGGATATGATGATAAATTTATCATTAACCGCTAAGGTTAGTGGGCATAATTATAAGTGAATTCATGCTAAAGGAGACAATCAAATTGCTGAGAGCAAATGTAAGTACTGCAATCAATTAAGGTAGACAGAGAAAAAACAAGTGAAATCCCATGTGGGTGAAATGGATGCATGGTACCAACTCAAACTTCCTGTTAGAAAGGAATTAAGCCCCTTTTATTTAAATGTCTGAGGTCAAGATTGTATAACCTGTGCAGGAGGACAGTATTGTTAGTGTCAAGGATTGCTCGTAGACTGAGCAGTGTTCTGACTCAATTATGTTATTTTTCAAATATTGTATAGTTCATTTTAACAGTTACCTGCCTCTGCCCTTATCCTCACAGAAACCAGCTTTGGCAGAACCAAATAGCCAATTCTGATTAATATATGGTTGCTGTGAAGGCACTGCCTCATGCTCTGAAGGTCTGGAGGGTAAAGTAAGTTTGATGATGTCCTAAGGGGCATGGGCACTGTAGGAAAGTGCCACTGTTTGCATGGTTACCCCTCACTTTTTGCCTAGTGTTGATGCCAACTTTGATTGAAAGTGTGCTGGAACCCTGCTAACCAGGCCCCAGCACTAGTGTTCTTTCCCTGAAACGGTACCTTTGTTTCCACAATTGGCACAGCCCTGGCACACAGTTAAGTCCCTTGTAAAAGGTACCCATGGTACCAAGGGCCCTGTGGCCAGGGAAGATCTCTAAGGGCTTTAGCATGTATTATGCCACCCTAGGGGACCCCTCACTCAGCACATGCACACTACCTTGCAGCTTGTGTGTTCTGGTGGGGAGAAAAAAGACAAACGTCTACATGGCACCCATCTCAGGGTGCCATGCCCACAAACCACTGCCTGTGGCATAGGTAAGTCACCTCTCTAGTAGGCCTTACAGCCCTAATTAGGGTGCACTATACCACGGGTGAGGGCATAGCTGCATGAGCAATATGCCCCTACAGTGTCTAAGTCCATTCTTAGACATTGTAAGTGCAGTGTAGCCATATTAAGTATATGGTCTGTGAGTTTGTCATTTCGAACTCCACAGCACCATAATGGCTTCACTGAATACTGGGAAGTTTGGTATCAAACGTCTCAGCACAATAAACCCACACTGATGCCAGTGTGGGATTTATTGAAAACTGCACACAGAGGGCATCTTAGAGATGCCCCCTGTATGTTAGCCCAACTGCTAGTGTAGGACTGACCGGTCTGTGCCAGCTTGCCACTTTCAGACAGGTTTCTGACTACATGGGGTTCCTTTGTGCACTCTGTGGTCAGAAAAAAAGCCTGTCCTGGGTGGAGGTGCTTCACACCTCCCCCTGCAGGAACTGTAACACTTGGTGGTAAGTGTCAAAGGCTCAAGCCCTGGGTTACAGTGCCCCAGGGCACTCCAGTTAGTGGAGATGCCTGCCCCCTGGACAAAGCCCCACTTTTGGCGGCAAGTCCAGCGGCAAAATTAGGGATAACAGGGAGGAGTGACCACCCCAGCCAGGACCACCCCTAAGGTGTCCAGAGCTGAGGTGGCCCCCTCCCTGCAGAATCCTCCATCTTGATTTGGAGGACAGGGACCGATAGGGATAAGAATGTGCCCCCCTCCTCAAAGGGATTGGGTACACTTAGGGTGTAGCCACCCTCAGGGACAGTAACCATTGACAACTGCCCTCTGACCCCTAGCATGCCCCTAAATCTAGGATTTAAGGGCCTCCCTGAACCCAGCTCACCAAATTCCTGGCGACCTACAAAAAGAAGGATTGCTAAGCTGAATCCCCAGCAGAGAAGAAGGAAGACGACAACTGCATTGGCCCCAGCCCTACTGGCCTGTCTCCTGCTTCAGAAAACCTGCAAAAAGACCAGCGACGCATCCAGCGGGCCCATCAACCCCTGCCCGGCACCCAAAAGGACCAAGAAATCCTGAGGACAGCTGCTCTGTCTGAAGAAACCTACAACTAAGGACTCACTCCATATGCGTCAGTCTGGACCCCTGGGCACTCAACACCCACGGGCCGTGTCCAGATGGTCCATCAAGCAAGAGAGAGTCCCCAGGCGATTGTGAGCAAGAGCCCAGGCTGGGTTGACCCCTCTATGATGATGCCTGCAGAGGGAATCCCGAGGACCCCCTGACTGCAAGCTCCAAACGAAGATAACCAACACCTGAAGAGCCACTGCATCCACTGTCCCCAGGCCTTGGAGAAACCGAGCCCTGGTGCAGCATCTACCAGCAGGTGGCCCTCCTCCCTGTCCAGCCTGTGGTTTGCCCGAGAGCCCCCCCCCCCCCGGACCCCACCTGAAGCCTCAGAGTGATCCCTGGGGTCCCCTCATAGAGTTGCATTGAAGACCCGATGCCCTTTTGCCACCCTGCACCCGACCGCCCTAGTGCCGCTGAGGGTGCGTGTTTGGTGCCTACTTGGAGCCCCTCCAGTGCTCTCTTGAACCCCCCGGTCTGCCCTCTGAAACCACGGGTACTTACCTGCCAGCAGACCAATTTCTGAGTTCCTCCTGTCTCCATAGGAGCCCAAGTTAATTTGGTGCCTCTCTGACCTCTGCACCCAACCGGGCCCGTGTTGCTGGTGGTTGGTGTTTGGGGTTAACTTGAACCCCCAACGACGGACTACCTAAACCCTGGAGTAAGAACTGTAAGTTGTAAATTACCTGCAAAGCTGTACTATTTTCTCTTCCCCCAGGAACTGTTGAATAATGCAGTGTCCATTTTTAAAATAGCTTTTTGCCATTTTAAGAAAAACTGTATACATTGTTGATTCTATTCATAGTCCTGATCATATATATGCAAAGTACCTTTTATTTATGTACTTACCTGCAAACCGAATCTTGTGGTTCTAGAAATAAATTAACAAAACATATTTTTCTATATAAAATCCTATTGGTCTGGAGTTAAGTCATTGAGTTTGTGTTTCTTGTATTGCTGGTGTATGTACAACAAATGCTTAACACTACCCTTTGATAAGCCTAACTGCTCGACCACACTACCACAAATAGAGCATAAGTATTATTTATTTCAGCCTCTGTCAAGCCTCTGGGGAACCCCTGGACTCTGTGCACACAGTATCTCATTTTGATATAGTATATACAGAGCCAGATTCCTACAGGCACTATTAAAGAATATGCTTGTCATATCATGGCAGAGATTTGGCAGTCATGTCTTATGAGAAAACCTGGTGGAAATGATATCCTTTGAACCACTTGTAATATTAAATACTGTTGCCAAACTGATTTCCAGGACCCTCATGGCTCCAGGATGATCCAGTGGAGTGATCTGAAGCCCTTCTGCTGTGGTGAGTGTTAATGCTTTTTACTTGGCTATTTGACTCGTTACCTTGGTATGCTGGAGGAACTATCAATTTAAGCAAACATTGACAAAGGCAGTAGGTCTTGTCTGTTAGACCTATTAGCTTTGCCAATCTTCTTTAGCCATGCTGTATAGGATAGCGACTGCTGTACAGCATGGCTATTAAACAAACATTGGAATGATCACGCTGTATATATGCTTTTACCATACATGCATGAACCTAAAAAATGACTGGGTGTTTTTTTTTCCTTTTATTTATCAATCCGAGATGGAAAAAGGACCTCAAAAAGATGTTTTAAAACATAACGCAAAGTGGCTAAAAAAGTTTTGGGGGAAAATTAAAAATGATGACGTAGTTGAGGTTTGGGAGAGATTTACTTTTTCCAGAAAATGTATAATGTTTGAAGCAAGAATTAAAATATTTTCTGTCTTCCAGGCATAGTGAATATGAGTTTTCCCTTGTCTGATCAGCCTGTCTTTGGAGAATGGTTTATATTTGCTGAAGCGCAGGGTCAGACCTACAACAAATCTTTTGAGGTACAGAAATATGGTAAGTAACATTGGGGTCAAGAAGCGGGGTTATAAAAAGAAGCAATCAAACCACAGTAGACACAACATCTATAATTCTATCACAAATGTTTATCTATACTTTTGGTAAAATAGGACTTTAAGGCATACAACTCACATAGGGCATGGAGAGCACTGATCAGCCAGCCTTGGACAATTATTGACCTTGCTGCTAAAACTGGCAACAAGAGTTTCATCAACATATATTCTTTAGATTCTGCTAGAAAGGACAAAGATTGGAAAAGCTTGTTATCTGCCATATATATTTTTTTCTCCTAGCCAGCTAAATCTAATTGTTACTGAATGTTTTTAAGGAAAAAAGAAATTGAGCCCAAAATATTTTGCACACCTACCAAACTGTTTTAGTTTTTAGTCACTTCCCTTGGACCATTGCTCACAGGCCCAAGGCAAATTTGACACTGCAAGGGTGTAGTGGGTCCTAATGTAAGCAAGGAAGGATAGTAACACAGCTATCATTTGGGTTTGGTTGACTCCTTATACTGCTGGGTCCCAGAGCTACTGCACCTGCAGCACCAACAATGCCCATAGGCTGTCTCTTGTGCACAATCCACTGTAACATAACTCCTATGCCTTTGTGTAGGAAAGTACCATCTTGACTGGCATGTTACCCCCATATTTCACTGTATATATGTTGTTTTAGTCTGTGTCACTGGGACCATGCCAGCCAGGGCCCTAGTGCTCATACGTGTGCCCTGTATGTGTTCCTTGTGTCATGACTAACTGTCTCACTGAGGCTCTGCTAACCAGAACCTCAGTGGTTATGCTCTCTCTGCTTTACAAATTGTCACTAACAGGCTAGTGACCAATTTCACCAATTCACATTGGCATACTGGAGCACCCATATAATTCCCTAGTATATGGTACTGAGGTACCCAGGGTATTGGGGTTCCTGGAGATCCCTATGGGCTGCAGCATTTCTTTTGCCACCCATAGGGAGATCTGACAATTCTTACACAGGCCTGCCAGTGCAGCCTGAGTGAAATAACGTCCACTTTATTTCACAGCCATTTACCACTGCACTTAAGTAACTTATAAGTCACCTATATGTCTAACCTTCACCTGGTGAAGGTTGGGTGCAAAGTTACTTAGTGTGTGGGCACCCTGGCACTAGCCAAGGTGCCCCCACATTGTTCAGGGCAAATTCCCCGGACTTTGTGAGTGCGGGGACACCATTACACGCGTGCACTATACATAGGTCACTACCTATGTATAGCGTCACAATGGTAACTCCGAACATGGCCATGTAACATGTCTAAGATCATGGAATTGTCACCCCAATGCCATTCTGGCATTGGGGAGACAATTCCATGATCCCCCGGGTCTCTAGCACAGAACCCGGGTACTGCCAAACTGCCTTTCCGGGGTCTCCACTGCAGCTGCTGCTGCTGCCAACCCCTCAGACAGGTTTCTGCCCTCCTGGGGTCCAGACAGCCCTGGCCCAGGAAGACAGAACAAAGGATTTCCTCTGAGAGAGGGTGTGACACCCCCTCCCTTTGGAAATAGGTGTGATGGCTGGGGAGGAGTAGTCTCCCCCAGCCTCTGGAAATGCTTTGATGGGCACAGATGCTGCCCATCTTTGCATAAGCCAGTCTACACCGGTTTAGGGATCCCCCAGCCCTGCTCTGGCACGAAACTGGACAAAGGAAAGGGAGTGACCACTCCCCTGACCTGCACGAGCTCCTCCAGTGTGCCCCAGACCTCTGCCATCTTGGAAACAGAGGTGTTGCTGGCACACTGGACTGCTCTGAGTGGCCAGTGCCAGCAGGTGACGTCCGAGACTCCTTCTGATAGGCTCTTACCTCTCTTAGTAGCCAATCCTCCTTCCTAGGTAGCCAAACCTCCTTTTCTGGCTATTTAGGGTCTCTGCTTTGGGGAATTCTTCAGATACCGAATGCAAGAGCTCACCAGAGTTCCTCTGCATTTCCCTCTTCACCTTCTGCCAAAGGATCGACCGCTGACTGCTCAGGATGCCTGCAAAACCGCAACAAAGTAGCAAAGACGACTACTACAACCTTGTATCGCTTCATCCTGCCGCCTTTCTCGACTGTTTCCTGGTGGTGCATGCTCTGGGGGTAGCCTGCCTCCTTTCTGCACCAGGAGCTCTGAAGAAATCTCCTGTGGGTCAACTGAATCTCCCCCCTGCAACCGCAGGCAACAAAAGACTGCATCACCGGTCCTCTGGGTCCCCTCTCAGCACGACGAGCGTGGTCCCTGGAACTCAGCAACTCTGTCCAAGTGACTCCCACAGTCCAGTGACTCTTCAGTCCAAGTTTGGTGGAGGTAAGTCCTTGCCTCCCCACGCTAGACTGCATTGCTGGGTACCGCATGATTTACAGCTGCTCCGGCTCCTGTGCACTCTTCCAGGATTTCCTTCGTGCACAGCCAAGCCTGGGTCCCCGACACTCTAACCTGCAGTGCACAACCTTCTGAGTTGTCCTCCGGCATCGTGGGACTCCCTTTTGTGACTTCGTGTGGACTCCGGTTCACTCCTCTTCTAAGTGCCTGTTCCGGTACGTCTGCGGGTGCTGCCTGCTTCTGTGAGGGCTCCCTGACTTGCTGGGCGCCCCCTCTGTCTCCTCATCCAAGTGGTGACATCCTGGTCCCTCCTGGGCCACAGCAGCATCAAAAAACCGTAACCGCGACCCTTGCAGCTAGCAAGGCTTGTTTGCAGTCGTTCTGCGTGGGAACACCTCTGCAAGCTTCTTCACGACGTGGGACATCCATCCTCCAAAGGGGAAGTTCCTAGTCCTCTTCGTTCTTGCAAAACACCAAGCTTCTTCCATCCAGTGGCAGCTTCCTTGCACCCTCAGCTGGCATTTCCTGGGCTCCTGCCCACTCTCTACACTGTCGCGACTCTTGGACTTGGTCCCCTTGTCTTACAGGTACTCAGGTCTGGAAATCCATTGTTGTTGCATTGCTGGTGTTGGTTTTCCTTGCAGAATCCCCTTATCACGACTTCTGCGCTCTCTGGGCGTTGTAGGTGCTCTTTACACCTACCTTACAGGGTCTTGGGGTGGGCTATTTTTCTAACCCTCACTGTTTTCTTATAGTCCCAGCGACCCTCTACAAGCTCACATAGGTTTGGGGTCCATTCGTGGTTCGCATTCCACTTTTGGAGTATATGGTTTGTGTTGCCCCTATACCTATGTGCTCTTATTGCAGTCTATTGTAACTTTACACTGCTTGCATTACTTCCTTTTGCTATTACTGCATAATTTTGGTACATATATCTTGTGTATATTTGTCATCCTCATACTGAGGGTACTCACTGAGATACTTTTGGCATATTGTCATAAAAATAAAGTACCTTTATTTTTAGTATATCTGTGTATTGTGTTTTTTAATTATATTTTGCAGATGACACCAGTGGTATAGTAGGAGCTTTACATGTCTCCTAGTTCAGCCTAAGCTGCTTTGCCATAGCTACCTTCTATCAGCCTTAGCTGCTAGAAACACCTCTTCTACACTAATAAGGGATAACTGGACCTGGCACAATGTGTAAGTACCTCTGGTACCCACTACAAGCCAGGCCAGCCTCCTACACTTAGGTCCAAAGCAGGCTGCCTGCCTCTTTTGTGTTAAATGAAGAAAAGACCCACAACTCATCCAGATGATGCTTGGGCACTGTAGAGAAACATGGTATTGCTACTAAGGAACATCTGCATGTAAACAGAGGTCAAAGTCGATGGGATATATGCAAACGACTGTGCCTTAGCTTTTTAAATTTTACAAAAACAGTACCCATACTTTTTGTTAAAAACATCCATCCCTGAATGATTAATGTGGACATTGATGCGCCTCTGGCTGAAAGAGAAGGGGTGGGTTAACAGAACTCTTTATCTGTGAAGTCTATGAAGGGACAGAGAGCTACCTAAAGAGACTGACATTCTCACCAGGGTGCCTGCTGCCTGAATGAAATGTGATTGTGTGCAGTTGGCTAATCACCAATTGTAAAGGCTTCTTGGGTGCCAGTATGTGTTTTCATTGGCTGAGTTGCTTGAAGCTTCATTATGACAAAGATTTATTCTCTTTGAGAGGTAATTTAAGGGTGTTATTATCTGAGTTTTGTAATTATACCTTTTAATGGACACTTACAAAAATGTTGGTTCTAGGTACAGTCTGATTAGATATTACTCAATATATACTTTCAAAGCACTTGTTTTATGCTAAACACAAAATCATTTTGCTGCACCCTTCCTTATACAGTGTGTAATACAATGTTAAAATAATGACAAATTCACAGAGCTTCCTGTCACAGGCTGGAACCCAATAGCATATCAATACACAAGTCACTATTCCCCACTGCACCAACCAGGATTCAAATCTGTGACTCTCTGGTCACACACACAAACATCTTCAGTAATTATATTAATCAGCTGAGGTTTCATAACGTAAAAGAGTGCATTTCCCACTGGTTAGTTTAACTTGCATTTAATTTTCATCTAAGGTGTGTGTATTATTTTATATGCAGCTACCTGAAAGTGAACAAATAACAAAATAATTACAGAATATTTTGTTCCTTTTAATCATGTCTTTGACCCTGTCTCCAAACTAACTGACCACTTTGTCAGTCAGGATCTCAATTTTCTATACTGTTTTAATGCATATTAACCACTGCATTTTATTGAACACAGTTTGGGAATGTGCCCAGTATGTAATAAATGCTTCCAAGCCATCTCTGTTTACATGTACTTTTCTGAGACATTTGTGCCTCCCTCGGAATGCAGCCATGGACCCCCTTTGGGAAGTGCCCCATAGCCTGAAGACCTGTGCTTTAGGCTGAGGCATCACCTAAATGCTGGATTTTGCTGAAACCTGAGTATGCCCTATTTCTGTGCTCCTAAGTAGGTGTTTCATTAGCGAATACACAAAAGGGCTTGGACTCTGGTGAAATCAACCCGGTTTCTTAAATGGTTCTTTATGACTATTCAGAATCTAGAGATGTCCGCTATCCCATCAGACATCTCTTACATTGGCAGGAATTGCCACCACGGTGGCTTCTGCCAATGCATTGTAAGTGTGCTGTGCAGCTCTGTCAACATGACGGTACAATTTGTTACATTTTTTAATCTGTTTTTTTTTAATGTTCAAAAACAAAATTGCCAAGCAGGACACTGTTTTTGATCATTTAATGAAGAATTATTACCCCAGCTCAAGGGAAGTTGTCTCCCCCTGATATGGGTGCCATTTTGCAGTTTTTACTGCTCCTCTTCACCAGGTTTTACCTACTAGTGACAGACAATGAACACTAGGAATTGGGCAGCAAACTTTATATCGGGAAAGTGGTCAAATGGTCTAACCTTTGACGGCCCTTCATTGGCCGGCGGAGCAGTCTCAGTCGCTGGCATACTGAAGGTCTGCCTGACTCTAAATGAGTTTGGCAGAGAGAGTACTCCTTTCCCGTTGTGACAGAGTATGCTCACCACCAAGCTCTAAATCCAGGCCTAAACTTAATAAAACCTGCGCACTGTGTAGAGTTCATAACAAAACCTCCCACAACATTCCCAAAAACTAAACATATACCAAAAAGGAACAAGAGGGGGTACTGGAAAGAGAGATGCAAGAACTATTAGAAAAGGAAGTAATCAAAATTGTACTCCAAAAGGGACAAAAACACAAAGGTGTATTCAGTGTATGTTCTGGCTCTAAAGACCTAACCCATCAGCTGATACTGGACCTAAAGTTTTGTCAACTGGTTTGTCAAGATACAAAGGTTCCAGACGACAACTTTGCAGGAGGTGATCCCTCTGTTGTATGAAAAGGACTATCTGGCAACTGTAGACTTAAAAGATGCATACTTTAACTTCCCCATTTATCCCCCACAAATGAACTACTTCAGGTTTGTGTTTAAAGGGCTGCAATATCAGTTCAAAGTGTTACCCTTTGCCATAAAGTCTGACTAAGGGTGTTTACCAAAACATTGGCCGTGGTGGCAGCACATTTCAGAAAATGGTCTATTTATGTGTATCCCTACTTAAATGACTCTGGTAAGAGACGGCATATTCAAGCAATGCGAGAACGGCCTGTTAAAGTCTGTTCATCTTCTCCACCAATTTCGTATTTTCAATAATTTGGAAACAATCATCCCTTCTCCAGGGAGAGGAAAACCTTCCTGGGGCAGAGCTAGATACTCTAAAAGTAAAAGCATACACAAATATGAGGAGAGTACAGGCATTGCAAGGTAAAACTCACGGTTAGTACTGATCTTAATCTCTGATCGTAAGAACAGGGATAAAACTAGTGGGTATGATGGCCTTGTGCATCCAATTGATCCCAAACATAAGGTTCCACATGAAACTTGTTCAAGAATGGTTTAACAGTCAGAGATCATGAGGAAAAGGAAAACTTGCAGAGAGAGAAGGTCTGCAAAGAGATAAAATAGTGGACCACAGAAAACATGATGAAAGGACAACCTTTCCATTTACCTCAACCACAGACCATCATAATAGATCCATTACAGGTGGAATTGGAGGCACACATGAGACAGCTGAAAGTAAGACGGCTGCAGTCCAGACAGGAGACTAACAAGCATATCAGTTACCTAGAGTTAAAGATCATTTTCCTTGCAATAAAAGCTTTTTAGGGTCAGACCCAAGGGAAAAGAGTCCAAATTCTTAAAATAAGAAGGGAGAGGGGTTTCCTTTTCATTGTCCTGACTACCTCAGTCCATCTGCAAGTGGTCAATAGCAAAACACATACAGCTAATGATACACCAGCTAATGATACACCACGTGTCAGGAGTGGAAAACACTCAGGCAGGTAAGCTCAGCTCGGTTATGGGTTATTGTTTCCCATGAGAGGTAACTAGAACAAGAGCTGGTAGACCAAATGTTTCAACAATGGGATACCACTGGTTGACCTGTTGACAACAGCAAAAACAAAATGTCAGTCCTTCACATCCAGGAGTAACCATCTACTGTCACTGGGGAATGCACTGTTGAAAAGCTGGTATGGGAGGTTTGCCTATGCTGTTCTTCCTTTAACCCTTATCTCTCTAGTTATACAGAAGTTCAAGGCATCCAACATGAGGTCTCATCCTAGTGCCCCAAGATGGCTACATCAACCACGGTACTCTTACGTAGTACAGAGAGCTCAGAGAAATTTTGTCAGGATTCCAATATAGAAGGATACACCAACAACACAGGGGAAGACATATTCCACCGGAATCCATGCTGTAAAAAAAGTTTTTAAATTATTAGGGTGGCACGTAGATCTTCTACTGGGAACTGGTATGCTTTAAAGTGGAAGAGGTATCTTATATGGTGTGAAAATGAAAATCTACTTACGCAGCTACCTAAGGAGACAGTAAAGATATCTCACACACCTGGTGGACTGCAAACTAGAATATGCATCATTAAGAATGCACATGTCAAGTATTGCAGCATAAATCAGAGGTTCAGACACAAGAGTGATCTTTACTATTCCTTTAGTCAAATGATTTATGAAAGGTGGCAAGAGGCTCTTCCTTCTGTACTATTCCACCACCACAGGGGAATCTAAAACTGGTCCTGGCAAGGCTTACAAAGCCATCCTTTGAGCCCATGCACAAAGCTTCACTTAATTTGTAACACTAAAAACAGCATCCCTGGTAGCAAACATATTTCTCAGGAGAGTAAACGAATTACAGTCACTCACTATGCAGGAACCTTTCATATCTATTTACAAAGAAAAGGGCATTATGAGATCAAATTCAACATTCCTACTAAAGGTGGGCTCACCTTTTCACATCAACCAAACTAATATAATACCAGTTTTATTACAAAACCCAGCAAAATCTGCTGAAAGGGCACTTCACACAGTAGCTCTAAGGAGAGCAATAATGTATTATAACAAGAAACAAAACCTGTCAGAAGGGCTGCACAGTTTTTCAAAGCTCACTCTACACAAGCGCTCAGCACAGCAGTAAGAAAGAACACAAGGTGGACCATGCAAATGACTGAGCACTGCTATGCCTTAGCCAATAAGAAGTTATAGACTAATCACTGCATATTCTACTACAAAGAAAGGAGCAACACTCACTTTCATAGCCAACCTGTCTTTACAGGATATATCCAAAGCGGCCACATGGTCACTGGAACACACCTTCACAAACCATTATTGTGTTGATATTAACAATCGCAAAATAATAGTGCTAGGGCAGTCAATTCTCAAACACCTATTCTCATAAGCCCACTTTTTAACCCCAAAACCACAGATGGAATGATACCGCTACTTAGTAAATCCATAGCATGTTAATCTAAGGGACACTTCACGCTGCAGAAGAAAGCAGCTACTTAGCGGTAGTGATGGTATAGCAGCTTGAAGATCATGTACATACACATGCAACCCTTGACCCTCGTGCCTTCCACAGTGCCGGAATTCTGTTTAAAAAAAAACAACAATCTAATATGGTGGCCACATACTGGGATATTGTGGGCTTATGGTTGACATAATCTCCAGACTCCGCCTACGTTGAACCCACCAAACATAGAAAAAAGTTTTTATACAATAACACTTCTAGACCCAACTAGTAGATGAAGTAATTATGAACACTGTGTGGGACTTGAAGATGTTCAAGATTCAAAATGACAATTACTGGTTTCTCTTTTTTTTCTCTATCACATGGTTGGGCATACTTTTCACTAGAGACTGGTACTGTTTTGAAACTAGCAACACAGAGGGAAAGACTGGGCCAAATAATTGTGCCATGCTATTAGTTTCTAGGAAGAAGGGATTCAGGCAGGGTTCATGATGTAAGGCATGGTCCTGGAATATGGAAGACATGTTCTCTTGATTGTTCTGGGAGAGAAGCACTAGAAATCAAAATGTTTCTGTGCAGAACCCTAATGTGCACATTCTTAACTAAATGCAGATTAAAACTAACAGATTCATAAAATCTGAATGCTGATATATCTGCAGTGAAAGGCTAACTTATCACACTTAGGTGGATGTTGTGTGTATATGTATTTCAAAAGTTATTATTTATCACATGAGGTTTTTAATGTGCTGACCTATTGCTTTCGAGTCACTTTCTAGTAGCATCAGAAAAAAGCTTGTATGGATGCAGCTGGAAAAGGTGTAGACCTGTGGGACGAGGTAGAGTTTTACTATCGGAGGGCATAGCCAAAATTAGTTCACTGGTCTTGCCTGAAAAAATGGCATTTGATATATGCTGCCAAGCAAGTGATCAATATTATGTCCTCAATACTTTGTTGTTATTGATTAAATATAATAATGTGTATATTAATGTGTAATAATGCGTAGATTAATGTGTGCACAAGGACCGCAATTTTATTAATTCTTCTGTTCTGTATTAAGGATGTTGACAGCCAAATAAAATATACCACAAATAAAGAGGACCCCTGCCTTTTCCTAAACCTTTCAGTTGGCCTCAAACACCGTCAATTAAATTATCTTCAGTCACACCCTAAAGTCTCAAATGTGATTCACTAGGAACGTGCCTCATTGCTTTACCTCTATCTATTTAGCTGCCATTGTCCACATTGACACCTCAAGCTCACGGAAAATTCTGATCACTTTCGGAGTTCCCCAGGGCACCATCCTGTTTTCCATCATAATGACTAGCTGGGCCCTTAGGACTCTACTTACAGATAACAACATAAAAATTCACCAATCTGCTGATGACACACAACTATATTTAACAGTTATATTTTGCAGATTTGTAGTGTCCCCTCTGCTCCAGACATCCAATGCCTCAAACACTGCTTGTGCTATACACTCATATCCATCACAGGTATTCTAATAATACAATTTAACAAGTATATATCTTATCTCTGTCTCTTTATTGTAGTTTTACCCAAGTTTGAATTAATGATTAACCCTCCTCCATTCATCCGTGATATCAACACCTGTGAAAAGGCTACAGTACATGCAAGGTAAAGTAGTATGATGCAGTTAAATGTTTTTAAATGTGATTGTCAGCTGTTTTCTGCTAAATAACCAGACATGTCACAGTTGTCATGTCAGGGCAGTCCGACTGAGAAAAGCCTCTACCGTCTGATTCGGAAAACATAACACTCCTCTAAGAAGTGCAGATATTGTCCCAATTAAAATAGGAGATTCTTGCTACGAACTGCATCTAAATCCCTGTAAAAAATCTACCGATGCTGCTCAGAAGTATTAGTTCTGGTTCATTCTGAGTACAGCAGCTATTCTGGGAAGTGCTCATGCTGTCAGGTACATGTATGGTAGCTCTGCCAAGAAGTGTTTGTAGTGCCCGATCAAGGCAGTAGCAGTAATGAGTCGTGGCTGCTGCCTCTCATCCAGTGTTATGCCTTGCTCAGGAATATTCTAACTGTCCCATTACAAATGTAGCATCCTCTTAAGAAGAAGGGGCTTCTTCAAGTTCCTACCAATGTGTGCTACACGTTCTCAGTGGGTAACCTGGATTTCAGACACGTTAGTTCAATCACATGCCCTCACTGTTCAGTCACATTAAACTACCATTATTAAATATACATATTTGTAAAAACTGTCTTCCAACACTTATCAACTCAACCCAACTTTTGACTGGTTAAAAAAACTCTACTAGATATACCAATGCCTGTTGAGGAATGCCTCTGCACACCCAAAGACATGCATTGGGTCAAATCAGACTAGTTTTTAATGGGAATGTGTGGCTCCTGTAAAAAGCATGTTGAACATTGAATTTTAAGTGATTAGTCCAGCACGTAGGAGGGGTGGGGGTGGTTTCGCATGGGTACCAAATGTTTGTTCCGGATGGGGCCCTTTGTTGACAGTCTTCATTTTTAATCCGCTCCAGATATACATTTGGGAAGCCAGTGAGAGGAACTCTGACAATCAACATGACAGTGAATGGCGTGGGATATTACAGGCATGAAGTTGGTCATCCGGTCCTGAAAACAATGGAGGTCGGTGCAGTCTTTTAAAGAGTTGATTTAAGTAGTGTAAGTCGGAAGCGGACAATTCAGATTTTGCTGGTATAGACGAAAATATTTAGATTACGGTGAAAGACCATTTGCCTCTCATGATTAGTAGGCCAGAGACCAAGAACCTCTTTAAGAGTTTGGCAGAATAAGAGCACACCGGTTATCAGCAGTGCCCCTGCCTTTCTTAACAAACAGTTTTCCAACTCTATGTAGAGTTGGAGGAAGTGATGTATTTACAACAAGGAGCCTCTGCTGACTTCACCAGTGTAAATCTCCAAGCTGGCTGCTGGTCTGCCAAACGGCTGCCAGGATACAGTGACAGTCATCCTGCACCACTGAGAGTGGGGTCACAATCAGTACCTTTTCTGACCGTGTCTGCCATGCTTTGCATGGTGAGCACAGGCAAGTGAAGTGTAGAAATGCCCCCACATGCTGAGGAAAAATTCCCTGCACATCTGGCCATTTGTTGTTTGTTTTTTTAAATTGGGAAACAAACTTCTGATTTTTACCCAAAACAAACATTCGCCAAATGGACCCTTTATACAAGGAGCCTGCTTGGCAAACTTTCAGTGTTATGAAGGGAGCTGCAGTAGAGGTGGCTCTCCTCACAGCATAGAGTTCCCCTAGCTTATGACCTCCCTGAACAGCTTATGACCCGTCTAAATGCTTTCCCCCACCCAAACGTCTGATTTAAAATTTGGTGTCTTTGAAAAATCCGCCCGATTTGTGGAGGAAATACCAAATCTAGAGGAGTAGTCACCATGTAAATTTCTCCACCACACTATACTTTTGTAGAGGAAGCTCAGCCACTGAACTCTGTGCATTTAGTATTTCTTCCTGAAACTGGAGGATTTAGGTTTGATAGCCCATTTCTGGAGCAACTACTGCTGGATGATGGAAAAAGTGATTCCATATGATGCATAGATTTGAAATCTGAAGAGTTTAAAACTATGCAGCCTGCTTGTTGTTTGGCTTGGAGCAACACAACCACAGCGCACTGTCCAAGAAACCTCCACAGGAACTTGACATGAAAGAAAGCACAACCTTTAAAAACCTCTCCCTACAACTCTTGAAATCTTTCATCCATGCTCAGCGACCTGTAGCTTCGGGTGTAGCAACAGATGTCTTTTGATTACATACCCAGCAAGATCCAATAGAACCTTTCAAGATAGAGGTCTTTTGGAATTCCCTACTACATCTGAAATTTTGAAATTACTTCAAGTTCAGAAAATCCTTAAATAACGATGCATTCTTTCTAGCACTCGAGTGACCATATCCTCTTAAAGATAGACCCCTTTTGTCCTTGAAGTCATGTATGATGAGGAACCTAAGACCAGCATGTGTTCTTCACCCTCAGCTTTTATGACTCAGGGCCACATTTAGGATTTGGCATAATTGAGGGGATGCCGTAAAGCAACTGTCCACCTGCATTGCCAAACCCTTAGTTTCCCGGCCCCGTTTAGAGGTGGGGAAACAACTGCGTTATCACTGGGGAACCTCAGTACGATCTACTGACAGCAACCCCGGCTGTTCATCAGTTGCAAGATTACTAGATAGTGATGGATGCCCCATCCTACTGAGTGCAGGACGGCCATAACTGATCTTCAATGCCTGTGTCCAGCTTGCAAACTCCATGTGCATTTGAGTTATATGTTTTTATCTTTACAGAAAACAAACTTCCTCCTTAGAAGTTTATTTTCTCTAAAACAAAACAAAAAATAGTTTGCTGAGTGGGTGATTGAAACACGGCTCCCACCTGTCAAACCTGCATTGCTGTGAAGGGATCCTCCACTGCCTTGTATGTATGTATATGGTATTACATTAGTCCGAATGTAGACAAAAGGCAGCGGAGCTTAGTACATGGTCAAAGTAAAGAGTACCCTGCAGGCAGGCGGGGATCTCCAAATAGGGCGGAGAGTGCCCTGTCAGTATCTAAATGACCACCTCCTCTTTAAAATAGTCACTTTTCAGATCATATTCAATGGCAGTATATCCTAGGCACATTGCCAAACCTCTAACACAATGATCTTCTACATACTAATCTTAGTATGTACAGTCTTCTCAAAGCCCTCTAAGGCCACTGCTGGGTGGTTAATAGCACTTTATAAAAATCCTCGAAACAAATACAAATGGTCCAAATTAGAGTTTGGCGGAGTAGGTACTCAGTCACAATGGATGGCGATTGAGTACCCTCTCCGAACTCTCAGTCCGCCTGCCCGATCTGGGGCTGGGCGTACCAACAGTATGTCAAATATGGATCCTACTCCAGCTCTGTTGTTGACATACTCCTTCGATGGCTTGGCAGGGTAAGGACCATCGGAGTTAAGTCATCCAACCGTCCATTTTAGAATGGGTGGTTGGGTGGCTTTTTTTGCTGTCCATCACCGCCAGGTTTTGCCAGGTGAAGCCTGGTGTTCAGGTACAGTAAAAATAACATAATTACCCTCGTACCATGGGAGAAAACTCACATGGTGTGGGGGTCATTAGTTTAACATTTTTCAGAAGCAAACTAACACTTTAGGAGTTTGCTTTTGAAAAATGTAAAACTTACAAAAGTTTGGTGTAAGCGTCCGTCACCAAAGGCTGAAGCACACCAAACTTTTCAACGGCTTTGTATGAACCACCTTGGTGGCAGTTCATGCAAATTCTTAGTTTACCTCAGAGTTGGTGGAGAACTCTCAATTGGGGAGGCGAATAAAAATATTGTGCCAGACGTAACGTCCTCCGTCTCCTTCACTACCTTTACTCTGTTTGTCATATTGTAAACCGTGCACAAGGTGTGCATCATTTCTGTTTAAGTTTTTCCCTGTGGGCTTTCGGCCTCACTACCTTTATTTGCACCTCATACCAAATTCTGATGCCCATGAATATCACCCACCTCTAGTCGTCTTCTCTTATGTGTATCCTTTGTATGACCTCTTTGCAGATATATGGCTCTGCAGTGTTTGAAATCTGTTTGAGGGACATGATCCCTGTGGATGTTCCAGAGCACTTTCGGGGTGCTGTTAACATATGGGCGACTGTGATAAGCATGGATGGCAGCAAGCAAACCACATTCGATGATTCCACGCCCGTCCAGAAACAGCTCATCGATATCAAGTACACCAAGGACACCAGGAAGCAGTTCAAGCCAGGCCTGCCATACAAAGGAAAGGTAAAATGATGCTCAGGTCTTGCTCTTTCAATGGTCTTATTTTTCACTGGTCTTTTTATGTACATTTTTCAAGAAGTTGTAAAAGTGGCTGAGCAACATCTCTGGAACCACGTCAGAACATTTAGTCGAGTTCCATCAGCAGAAACGATGGCTTTAATTCTAAGCGCTGGTTATTGTTGTGGGGGTACCAGTGGTGTGGGGGCGGTGGAGGACAACCAAATTCCTGATTTCAGGTGGTACTCCTGCATCAAAAACCACAAATTGAGAGTTTTTGCCCCTGAAATTTAAAATACTCACTCAGACCTCGGCATGCTGTCTCCTTTTCCGGGTGAGGAGAGTCGGGCGGTCAGAGTTGGGTAGTTCAGGGGAGCTCCGTTTGCTCCCCTCCTCTTGTTCTCTCAGAGGTAAAGGACGAGTGAGAACGAGGGGGGGGGACCAAAGCCCTGGGCTCTGCTGTTGACTCTGTGCTTTCTTTCTTCGGGGTGGAAAAACAGTTTACACTCAGCCCAGTCTATGCTAGTGCCCGCGACTGTCTGTCCTAGGGGAGGCAGGAGGTCCTGGGAAGGTCTGAGTCTGGGTGGAGTGTAGTAGGATACCCCATGCAGGTGTTGGGTTGGTTGCAGGCCAAGTCTGCCCGAGGCCACAGCCTCTGGGCGTGGCTCCGCATGTGGCTGGGTACATACTAGCGTTCAGTCTTGCTGCCTGTAGGAAGAGAGTTCAGAGCTTTACTGTGGTATGGTTGCATGCTACCTCTTAGTACTGCAGGGGTAGGGTGGAATCCAAACTATGTTCATTCCTGCCGTCCCTGACACAGCAGCTGTGTTATCCCATGAGTTATCTACACCTGATGGAACAAGGCCTTATAGGATCCAGGTCCAGAAATGTTATTTTCCGGGTTTGTGGACCTTGTAAGTTTGTACCTCGAAGCATCAGGCCATTCATACTAGGGAGTTGTGAGATTCTGCCTTGGAGCTACCACTCTGGGTGGAAATGCACCACTCTTAATTAGGCCATTTGTGGGTAATCAACAGAGAGGACAATGTTGTCTGGCTCATTAATGCAGTGGAAGTGTTTTATTTACTTAAGTCCTTCTTATAGAGTAAGATCTTTGACTTGGAAGACCATCAAAACTTTTAACAAAAGGGCATCCACTTAACTTAAATACCAGCACATCTATTTCATATACAATGCTTTGATTTCTCCAGTAAGTACCATGTGATATTTTTTTGTGGTTCACCTTTGAAGAGTTCATGACTGATTCTTTGTTCACTTCTCTATTTTGAAATGGCTAGGTTGAAGTCTTGTACCCAGATGGCAGTCCTGCCGATGGTGCAACCATAAGAGTCAAAGCCGAGCTGACATCAAAAGACAATGTTTACACCACTGAGCTGGTGTCCAGAAATGGCATGGTGGATTTTGAAATCCCATCCATTCCCACTGCTGCACAGTATGTCTGGCTGGAGGTATGTTATAAAAGAAGTCTAACGACAATGTGTCACTTGTGCTCTGTGTAAATCCGCAGTATTTATGTTTTTTGACATTTGTGCAAAGAGTTCCTCTGTTCATCAATTTTGTTGTCTTTGAGACTATAAGATATAGCTTAGGCCCTCATTATGAGTGGCCCTGACACGGATGTGATAATTATTCCATTTGCTCAAATTAGATGTCGTAGAGATCGTAATTTAGCAGCTGCAATAATTATTGCATATTGAGAGTTTTCCGCTGTGAAATGGGGTATAACGTGGATTTTGATCACTGCCCCCAAATCCTCCTGTCCTGGTATTGGTCTCGTCTGTCAGATCTGAACTGGCATAAGCTTATCAAGTGAAAGTTTCAGGGAGTGAATTTAGCCACAAAACTCTGGTATGTGCAGTAGCAGACGCTCATACTGAAATGTTAAGGGCCACTCTTAATGGAGACCTAGCTCTTTGTAATATAGCGCTGGCTGCATTGCTTGGTGGTATATTCTGAAATTTAGCATTCTTTCTTTTGTAATTCATTTATAAACAAAGATTTTCATTTCATATTACCTTACTTCAACTGAACTGACTAACGAAAGACCGACTGATCACAATTTCACAGAAGGAAAATGTCATCGGTCATATGCAGAAAAGAAGCATCTCCTTATGTAGGTGCTTGTCTGAGCTAAGAAAACTTCAATACATAACATTTGAATTTGTGTACTTGGAAATATGGATGTTCTGATTCATAGTGACACAAATGTCTTATCTGGGGAAATGTTAATATTTTCATATATAGAGAAATGCAAATATGACATATATGGTGTACTCATTGGATCTGTCCCACGTGAAAAAGGACAATGCCACATGTGGTTTATGAGCTTGCTCCATTTTTCCAGGGTTTGTTTTTTATTACAACTGAAAAGGAAGGGTGCTATTGGCTTTTGTGTCTTATGAATATAGATAAGTGCTATAAATTGTCCAACAGTTGAAAATATATTTCAATCAGATGGAAGAAATCAAATCTTGGACTGCGATGGGGACATCATTTAGATGGAACCTGAGGGGCGATCTGGCAGGAGAGCAAAGGCCATGGCCTGCAGCATACTGGTGGTGAACGTCCCTATTTAAAAGTCCCCACTGGCCTGGCGGGGATCGCTGTGTTTTGAAGGAAGTCACCACTTTGTTAGTTCCCTCACAGCACCGAAGGTTTGCTCAGCATTTACCATATCTAAAGAGCCTGCTCAGCAAAATGTTTCTGCTTAGAAGAAACAAACTCCTAAAAAAGAGTTAGTTTCACTAAACAGAAAATAAGCAAGGAGAACTCTCCCTACGATTGGGGGGCATTCTGCTTGTTTTCAGTCTGTGTCTGCTATGCCTCGCATGTCAATCACGGGTAATTAACCTGCAGGAAAAATCAATGGTAGCCCCGCACTTATTAAAAGTGGATGACTGTCACTATGGTTCAGCAGTCATTTTGAATATGGACCACATGGTGATAAGTTTTTGTCAGCTGAGGCTCTCCTGACTATAATGCAACACGTATCCCAAGTCTACATTAGGAATGTGGAACCGCAGGTTACACGGGGTGGGACAGCTGGCGTTGCTAAGCATTCCTCCTGTTCCACCGACCCTAATGAGGACCTTTCTATATTTTAATGATATGGTTAATATTTATACATTCTTGATGTCTCCCACTTCACACCCTTGGTGAGGACCTCATTCCTTTTGTTTTACGGTGTAACATCAAGGCTGTGTTGTTCTGATCAACACAGCTTCCTCTGCTAGCCTCAGGAGCGGTGACTGCATGCTTAGTCTGAAACGCCCCTACTTACAGGATGATTATGCAAAGGTTCTTCTCCATCTCTGACCAGAGGTCTGTTGCACGTGGGTCCCTCATCTTTACATTGATCGATCTGCTCTCATTATTATCCTATCTATTGAATACTGGCATAGGAGGCCTGTGTTGAGGTTTGATGGGAACCTCCACCAAAAGGCCTGCTTGCACCTTCTGGTAACTTCTACCATGTTAAGCAAAACACAAACGCTGTGGGATAGCGTAACTGGATGGACGGAATGCAGAATCAATCAAACATTCACCCCCAGTCACAGATCTGTGTTTAATCCATCCATTATTTTGCTCACCATGCCACCCCAGTTTGAACCCAGCCATATGCAAATCAGTCTTGACCCTGTTCCTCATGGGAACAGTCCAGCCCGAATTGCCAGGCCAGGTTCTCCCTGGACCGGAAACAAGCATCCTGGGACCGGTTTCGGGGTTTCACCCCTCTTCAGCCAGGCTAGCTTGAATCCAGTGGCACAGTGAGCCCGGGACCCACGTCTGGGCATACCCGGCGCACTTAGGGCGGCAAAAGCAAAGCAAAACACAAACGCTGTGGGATAGCGTAACTGGATGGACGGAATGCAGAATCAATCAAACATTCACCCCCAGTCACAGATCTGGGTTTAATCCATCCATTATTTTGCTCACCATGCCACCCCAGTTTGAACCCAGCCATATGCAAATCAGTCTTGACCCTGTTCCTCATGGGAACAGTCCAGCCCGAATTGCCAGGCCAGGTTCTCCCTGGACCGGAAACAAGCATCCTGGGACCGGTTTCAGGGTTTCACCCCTCTTCAGCCAGGCTAGCTTGAATCCAGTGGCACAGTGAGCCCGGGACCCACGTCTGGGCATACCCGGCGCACTTAGGGCGGCAAAAGCAAAGCAAAACACAAACGCTGTGGGATAGCGTAACTGGATGGACGGAATGCAGAATCAATCAAACATTCACCCCCAGTCACAGATCTGGGTTTAATCCATCCATTATTTTGCTCACCATGCCACCCCAGTTTGAACCCAGCCATATGCAAATCAGTCTTGACCCTGTTCCTCATGGGAACAGTCCAGCCCGAATTGCCAGGCCAGGTTCTCCCTGGACCAGAAATAAGCATCCTGGGACCGGTTTCGGGGTTTCACCCCTCTTCAGCCAGGCTAGCTTGAATCCAGTGGCACAGTGAGCCCGAGACCCACGTCTGGGCATACCCGGCGCACTTAGGGCGGCAAAAGCAAAGCAAAACACAAACGCTGTGGGATAGCGTAACTGGATGGACGGAATGCAGAATCAATCAAACATTCTCCCCCAGTCACAGATCTGGGTTTAATCCATCCATTATTTTGCTCACCATGCCACCCCAGTTTGAACCCAGCCATATGCAAATCAGTCTTGACCCTGTTCCTCATGGGAACAGTCCAGCCCGAATTGCCAGGCCAGGTTCTCCCTGGACCGGAAACAAGCATCCTGGGACCGGTTTCGGGGTTTCACCCCTCTTCAGCCAGGCTAGCTTGAATCCAGTGGCACAGTGAGCCCGGGACCCACGTCTGGGCATACCCGGCGCACTTAGGGCGGCAAAAGCAAAGCAAAACACAAACGCTGTGGGATAGCGTAACTGGATGGACGGAATGCAGAATCAATCAAACATTCACCCCCAGTCACAGATCTGGGTTTAATCCATCCATTATTTTGCTCACCATGCCACCCCAGTTTGAACCCAGCCATATGCAAATCAGTCTTGACCCTGTTCCTCATGGGAACAGTCCAGCCCGAATTGCCAGGCCAGGTTCTCCCTGGACCGGAAACAAGCATCCTGGGACCGGTTTCGGGGTTTCACCCCTCTTCAGCCAGGCTAGCTTGAATCCTGTGGCACAGTGAGCCCGGGACCCACGTCTGGGCATACCCGGCGCACTTAGGGCGGCAAAAGCAAAGCAAAACACAAACGCTGTGGGATAGCGTAACTGGATGGACGGAATGCAGAATCAATCAAACATTCACCCCCAGTCACAGATCTGGGTTTAATCCATCCATTATTTTGCTCACCATGCCACCCCAGTTTGAACCCAGCCATATGCAAATCAGTCTTGACCCTGTTCCTCATGGGAACAGTCCAGCCCGAATTGCCAGGCCAGGTTCTCCCTGGACCGGAAACAAGCATCCTGGGACCGGTTTCGGGGTTTCACCCCTCTTCAGCCAGGCTAGCTTGAATCCAGTGGCACAGTGAGCCCGGGACCCACGTCTGGGCATACCCGGCGCACTTAGGGCGGCAAAAGCAAAGCAAAACACAAACGCTGTGGGATAGCGTAACTGGATGGACGGAATGCAGAATCAATCAAACATTCACCCCCAGTCACAGATCTGTGTTTAATCCATCCATTATTTTGCTCACCATGCCACCCCAGTTTGAACCCAGCCATATGCAAATCAGTCTTGACCCTGTTCCTCATGGGAACAGTCCAGCCCGAATTGCCAGGCCAGGTTCTCCCTGGACCGGAAACAAGCATCCTGGGACCGGTTTCGGGGTTTCACCCCTCTTCAGCCAGGCTAGCTTGAATCCAGTGGCACAGTGAGCCCGGGACCCACGTCTGGGCATACCCGGCGCACTTAGGGCGGCAAAAGCAAAGCAAAACACAAACGCTGTGGGATAGCGTAACTGGATGGACGGAATGCAGAATCAATCAAACATTCACCCCCAGTCACAGATCTGGGTTTAATCCATCCATTATTTTGCTCACCATGCCACCCCAGTTTGAACCCAGCCATATGCAAATCAGTCTTGACCCTGTTCCTCATGGGAACAGTCCAGCCCGAATTGCCAGGCCAGGTTCTCCCTGGACCGGAAACAAGCATCCTGGGACCGGTTTCGGGGTTTCACCCCTCTTCAGCCAGGCTAGCTTGAATCCAGTGGCACAGTGAGCCCGGGACCCACGTCTGGGCATACCCGGCGCACTTAGGGCGGCAAAAGCAAAGCAAAACACAAACGCTGTGGGATAGCGTAACTGGATGGACGGAATGCAGAATCAATCAAACATTCACCCCCAGTCACAGATCTGGGTTTAATCCATCCATTATTTTGCTCACCATGCCACCCCAGTTTGAACCCAGCCATATGCAAATCAGTCTTGACCCTGTTCCTCATGGGAACAGTCCAGCCCGAATTGCCAGGCCAGGTTCTCCCTGGACCGGAAACAAGCATCCTGGGACCGGTTTCGGGGTTTCACCCCTCTTCAGCCAGGCTAGCTTGAATCCAGTGGCACAGTGAGCCCGGGACCCACGTCTGGGCATACCCAGCGCACTTAGGGCGGCAAAAGCAAAGCAAAACACAAACGCTGTGGGATAGCGTAACTGGATGGACGGAATGCAGAATCAATCAAACATTCACCCCCAGTCACAGATCTGGGTTTAATCCATCCATTATTTTGCTCACCATGCCACCCCAGTTTGAACCCAGCCATATGCAAATCAGTCTTGACCCTGTTCCTCATGGGAACAGTCCAGCCCGAATTGCCAGGCCAGGTTCTCCCTGGACCGGAAACAAGCATCCTGGGACCGGTTTCGGGGTTTCACCCCTCTTCAGCCAGGCTAGCTTGAATCCAGTGGCACAGTGAGCCCGGGACCCACGTCTGGGCATACCCGGCGCACTTAGGGCGGCAAAAGCAAAGCAAAACACAAACGCTGTGGGATAGCGTAACTGGATGGACGGAATGCAGAATCAATCAAACATTCACCCCCAGTCACAGATCTGGGTTTAATCCATCCATTATTTTGCTCACCATGCCACCCCAGTTTGAACCCAGCCATATGCAAATCAGTCTTGACCCTGTTCCTCATGGGAACAGTCCAGCCCGAATTGCCAGGCCAGGTTCTCCCTGGACCGGAAACAAGCATCCTGGGACCGGTTTCGGGGTTTCACCCCTCTTCAGCCAGGCTAGCTTGAATCCAGTGGCACAGTGAGCCCGGGACCCACGTCTGGGCATACCCGGCGCACTTAGGGCGGCAAAAGCAAAGCAAAACACAAACGCTGTGGGATACAGCGTAACTGGATGGACGGAATGCAGAATCAATCAAACATTCACCCCCAGTCACAGATCTGGGTTTAATCCATCCATTATTTTGCTCACCATGCCACCCCAGTTTGAACCCAGCCATATGCAAATCAGTCTTGACCCTGTTCCTCATGGGAACAGTCCAGCCCGAATTGCCAGGCCAGGTTCTCCCTGGACCGGAAACAAGCATCCTGGGACCGGTTTCGGGGTTTCACCCCTCTTCAGCCAGGCTAGCTTGAATCCAGTGGCACAGTGAGCCCGGGACCCACGTCTGGGCATACCCGGCGCACTTAGGGCGGCAAAAGCAAAGCAAAACACAAACGCTGTGGGATAGCGTAACTGGATGGACGGAATGCAGAATCAATCAAACATTCACCCCCAGTCACAGATCTGGGTTTAATCCATCCATTATTTTGCTCACCATGCCACCCCAGTTTGAACCCAGCCATATGCAAATCAGTCTTGACCCTGTTCCTCATGGGAACAGTCCAGCCCGAATTGCCAGGCCAGGTTCTCCCTGGACCGGAAACAAGCATCCTGGGACCGGTTTCGGGGTTTCACCCCTCTTCAGCCAGGCTAGCTTGAATCCAGTGGCACAGTGAGCCCGGGACCCACGTCTGGGCATACCCGGGGCAAAAGCAAAGCAAAACACAAACGCTGTGGGATAGCGTAACTGGATGGACGGAATGCAGAATCAATCAAACATTCACCCCCAGTCACAGATCTGGGTTTAATCCATCCATTATTTTGCTCACCATGCCACCCCAGTTTGAACCCAGCCATATGCAAATCAGTCTTGACCCTGTTCCTCATGGGAACAGTCCAGCCCGAATTGCCAGGCCAGGTTCTCCCTGGACCGGAAACAAGCATCCTGGGACCGGTTTCGGGGTTTCACCCCTCTTCAGCCAGGCTAGCTTGAATCCAGTGGCACAGTGAGCCCGGGACCCACGTCTGGGCATACCCGGCGCACTTAGGGCGGCAAAAGCAAAGCAAAACACAAACGCTGTGGGATAGCGTAACTGGATGGACGGAATGCAGAATCAATCAAACATTCACCCCCAGTCACAGATCTGTGTTTAATCCATCCATTATTTTGCTCACCATGCCACCCCAGTTTGAACCCAGCCAAATGCAAATCAGTCTTGACCCTGTTCCTCATGGGAACAGTCCAGCCCGAATTGCCAGGCCAGGTTCTCCCTGGACCGGAAACAAGCATCCTGGGACCGGTTTCGGGGTTTCACCCCTCTTCAGCCAGGCTAGCTTGAATCCAGTGGCACAGTGAGCCCGGGACCCACGTCTGGGCATACCCGGCGCACTTAGGGCGGCAAAAGCAAAGCAAAACACAAACGCTGTGGGATAGCGTAACTGGATGGACGGAATGCAGAATCAATCAAACATTCACCCCCAGTCACAGATCTGGGTTTAATCCATCCATTATTTTGCTCACCATGCCACCCCAGTTTGAACCCAGCCATATGCAAATCAGTCTTGACCCTGTTCCTCATGGGAACAGTCCAGCCCGAATTGCCAGGCCAGGTTCTCCCTGGACCGGAAACAAGCATCCTGGGACCGGTTTCGGGGTTTCACCCCTCTTCAGCCAGGCTAGCTTGAATCCAGTGGCACAGTGAGCCCGGGACCCACGTCTGGGCATACCCGGCGCACTTGCGTAACTGGATGGACGGAATGCAGAATCAATCAAACATTCACCCCCAGTCACAGATCTGTGTTTAATCCATCCATTATTTTGCTCACCATGCCACCCCAGTTTGAACCCAGCCATATGCAAATCAGTCTTGACCCTGTTCCTCATGGGAACAGTCCAGCCCGAATTGCCAGGCCAGGTTCTCCCTGGACCGGAAACAAGCATCCTGGGACCGGTTTCGGGGTTTCACCCCTCTTCAGCCAGGCTAGCTTGAATCCAGTGGCACAGTGAGCCCGGGACCCACGTCTGGGCATACCCGGCGCACTTAGGGCGGCAAAAGCAAAGCAAAACACAAACGCTGTGGGATAGCGTAACTGGATGGACGGAATGCAGAATCAATCAAACATTCACCCCCAGTCACAGATCTGGGTTTAATCCATCCATTATTTTGCTCACCATGCCACCCCAGTTTGAACCCAGCCATATGCAAATCAGTCTTGACCCTGTTCCTCATGGGAACAGTCCAGCCCGAATTGCCAGGCCAGGTTCTCCCTGGACCGGAAACAAGCATCCTGGGACCGGTTTCGGGGTTTCACCCCTCTTCAGCCAGGCTAGCTTGAATCCAGTGGCACAGTGAGCCCGGGACCCACGTCTGGGCATACCCGGCGCACTTAGGGCGGCAAAAGCAAAGCAAAACACAAACGCTGTGGGATAGCGTAACTGGATGGACGGAATGCAGAATCAATCAAACATTCACCCCCAGTCACAGATCTGGGTTTAATCCATCCATTATTTTGCTCACCATGCCACCCCAGTTTGAACCCAGCCATATGCAAATCAGTCTTGACCCTGTTCCTCATGGGAACAGTCCAGCCCGAATTGCCAGGCCAGGTTCTCCCTGGACCAGAAACAAGCATCCTGGGACCGGTTTCGGGGTTTCACCCCTCTTCAGCCAGGCTAGCTTGAATCCAGTGGCACAGTGAGCCCGGGACCCACGTCTGGGCATACCCGGCGCACTTAGGGCGGCAAAAGCAAAGCAAAACACAAACTCTGGATGAAGCCTATGTAACAGGAGTTGAATTAAGAACGGAAGCGAGTACGTGACTCATGGAACAACATGGTAGAAGTGAAAATGTGAAATGTCTTCTGGCATGAGTAAGGATGCCCTGTCGACTTGTCACCATCTTTAGGTAAGAAGTAGTCCTTCTACTTTTCATTTTGCTGCCGTCCATCATCATATCCTTCTTCCAGAAAACCATCTTCCTCCTCTCAATCTAACATCTGATTTGAGTCCGATGTCTCCTGACTCCACTTGTTCCTAAGTGTTGCTGGGACAGGATGCAAAAGTGGAGCTGTGTTGGGCACCTGGTGGAGGCATTTATGGTTGCGGTGAATGGTGGAGGAGGCAGCAGAGATGACAATACGCGAGACAGAGATGGTGACATGGTTAGCCCAAGTGGCATGGCCAGTGGTAGATGAAGGTGAGGTTGCTGAGGAAGCAGTCTATAAAACATGTCCATCATATGCTGTAGAGTAAACATGAATGCCACTGTCACTTGCATCACAGGAGGTTTTTTACAGTAATGCCTTGGGCCATAAGGTCGGTCATATCCCCTTGGATGTCTTCCACCTGCACAGTCTGAGATCCATAAGACTCATACTTCTGTTGATATTTCTCTTCCCCATGGGCCTCGTCATACCCAGAAACATAGCGCACATCCAGTTGTGAAGGGTTACATGCCATGTCAGACGCTTGCTCTTGATCATTGACCTCAGCCTTCAACTCTGAGTCCAGAATATGCACAGGGAGGTGTGTGGGTACCCTCAACAGTGAGTGCATAAAAGCCAAAGCTAGAAAAAGCATTTCTATCATTGGCAATGTAAACAAAGTGTGTGTCGCCAATAAGGTTGTCATCAAGGTAGTTGCCTTCTTTGAGATGGTAGTTGTGGTCATTGCCGTCGACACCGGTAGAACTGGAATTGTTGTTGTAGAGGCCCTCATTGATAGGATCATGATTGATGGCGAGGCAAGGAACCTCTGACGTTGTCAACAAGTACTGTGTTGTCGACTGTGGCATCGTTGGTGGGATGGTTGCGATGGTGGTATTGCCCTGAACAATAACTTGGCCCAAACAACTGACTGTAAATTAGCAATGCCTAATTTTTGCACATTTTTGTGCACACTATTCTTTGAAATTTTCTGATGCCTCTTCTGTGGAAGACTTTGTCTTTTCCTTAAAGCAGGTGTCAATGGATGATTATGATGTGAATTCCAGCTGAAGAAGCTCCATGTGCTTCTTTTTTTGAGCTGTCTTCCCAGAAGTGCTTATGGGGTCACGTTTCAAAGAATCTACACACAGTACAGGCATCCTGTAGGAAGTTGGCTCTGTATGTACTATTTAAAAGTAAGAAATAGTGTGCACAGAGTCCAAGGGTTCCCCTTAGAGGTAAGATAGTGGCAAAATTAGATAATTCTAATGCTCTATTTTGTGGTAGTGTGGTCGAGCAGTAGGCTTATCAGAGGGTAGTGTTAAGCATTTGTTGTACACACACAGGCAATAAATGAGGAACACATACTCAAAGACTTACTCCAGGCCAATAGGTTTTTATATAGAAAAATATATTTTCTTAGCTTATTTTAAGAACCACAGGTTCAAGATTTGCAGTAAAAACTTTAAATGCAAGGTACTTCACTTAGATACGTTAGGAGCTTTGAATAAAAGCAATATCATATACCGTGTAAGGAAATGCCTCCTTGGCATGGTTACCCCCTGACTTTTTGCCTTTGCTGATGCTATGTTTTGAATTGAAAGTGTGCTGAGGCCTGCTAACCAGGCCCCAGCACCAGTGTTCTTTCCCTAACCTGTACTTTTGATTCCACAATTGGCACACCCTGGCATCCAGGTAAGTCCCTTGTAACTGGTACCCCTGGTACCAAGGGCCCTGATGCCAGGGAAGGTCTCTTAGGGCTGCAGCATATCTTATGCCACCCTGGGGACCCCTCACTCAGCACAGACACACTGCTTGTCAGCTTGTGTGTGCTGGTGAGAACAAAAACGAGTAAGTCGACATGGCACTCCCCTCAGGGTGCCATGCCAACCTCACACTGCCTATGCAGTATAGATAAGTCACCCCTCTAGTAGGCCTTACAGCCCTAAGGCAGGGTGCACTATACCATAGGTGAGGGCACCAGTACATGAGTACTGTGCCCCTACAGTGTCTAAGCCAAACCTTAGACATTGTAAGTGCAGGGTAGCCATAAGAGTATATGGTCTGGGAGTCTGTCAAACAAGGACTCCACAGCACCATAATGGCTACACTGAAAACTGGGAAGTTTGGTATCAAACTTCTCAGCACAATAAATGCACACTGATGCCAGTGTACATTTTATTGTGAAATACACCCCAGAGGGCACCTTAGAGGTGCCCCCTGAAACCTTAACCGACTATCTGTGTAGGCTGACTGGTTCCAGCAGCCTGCCACGACCGAGACATGTTGCTGGCCCCATGGGGAGAGTGCCTTTGTCACTCTGAGGCCAGTAACAAAGCCTGCACTGGGTGGAGATGCTAACACCTCCCCCAGGCAGGAGCTGTCACACCTGGCGGTGAGCCTCAAAGGCTCACCCCTTTGTGCCAGCACCGCAGGACACTCCAGCTAGTGGAGTTGCCCGCCCCCTCCGGCCACGGCCCCCACTTTTGGCGGCAAGGCCGGAGAAAATAATGAGAAAAACAAGGAGGAGTCACTGGCCAGTCAGGACAGCCCCTATGGTGTCCTGAGCTGAGGTGACTCTAACTTTTAGAAATCCTCCATCTTGTAGAAGGAGGATTCCCCCAATAGGGATAGGAATGTGACCCCCCTTCCCTTGGGAGGAGGCACAAAGAGGGTGTACCCACCCTCAGGGCTAGTAGCCATTGGCTACTAACCCCCCAGACCTAAACACGCCCTTAAATTTAGTATTTAAGGGCTCCCCGAACCTAAGAATTTAGATTCCTGAAACTACAAGAAGAAGAAGACTGCTGAGCTGAAAAACCCCTGCAGAGGAAGAACAGAAGACACCAACTGCTTTGGCCCCAGTCCTACCGGCCTGTCTCCTGCCTTCCAAAGAACCCTGCTCCAGCGACGCTTTCCAAGGGACCAGCGACCTCTGAATCCACTGAGGACTGCCCTGCTTCAAGAAAGACAAGAAACTCCTGAGGACAGCGGCACTGCTCCAAAAGAACTGCAACTTTGTTTCAAGGAGCAGACTTAAAGACCCCTGCAACTCCCCGCAAGAAGCGTGAGACTTGCAACACTGCACCCGGCGACCCCGACTCGACTGGTGGAGAACCAACACCTCAGGGAGGACCCTCCGGCGACTCCGAGTCCGTGAGTAACCAAAGTTGTCCCCCCTGAGCCCCCACAGCGACGCCTGCAGAGGGAATCTCGAGGCTCCCCCTGACCGCGACTGCCTGAACTCCATTTCCCGACGGCTGGAAAAGACCCTGCACCCGCAGCCCCCAGCACCTAAAGGAACGGAACTCCTGTGCAGGAGTGACCCCCAGGAAGCCCTCTCCCTTGCCCAGGTGGTGGCTACCCCGAGGAGCCCCCCCCTTGCCTGCCTGCAACACTGAAGAGATCCCTTGATCTCTCATTGATTTCCATTGAAAACCCGACGCTTGTTTCTACACTGCACCCGGCCGCCCCAGTGCCGCTGAGGGTGTACTTTTTGTGTGGACTTGTGTGTCCCCCGGTGCCCTACAAAACCCCCCTGGTCTGCCCTCTGAAGACGCGGGTACTTACCTTCTGGCAGACCGGAACCGGGGCACCCCCTTCTCTCCATTGAAGCCTATGCGTTTTGGGCACCTCTTTTTCCTCTGCACCTGACCGGCCCTGAGCTGCTGGTGTGGTAACTTTGGGGTTGCTCTGAACCCCCAACGGTGGGCTACCTTGGACCCAAACCTGAGACTTGTAAGTGATTTACTTACCTGACAAAACTAACAAAAACTTACCTCCCCAGGAACTTTGAAAATTGCACTGTGTCCACTTTTAAAACAGCTTATTGTGTTTTATGTAAAAAGTATACATGCTAATGTAATGATTCAAAGTTCCTAAAGTACTTACCTGCAATACCTTTCAAATGAGATATTACATGTAGAATTTGAACCTGTGGTTCTTAAAATAAACTAAGAAAATATATTTTTCTATAACAAAACCTATTGGCCTGGATTTGTCTCTGAGTGTGTGTTCCTCATTTATTGCCTGTGTGTATGTACAACAAATGCTTAACACTACTCCTTTGATAAGCCTACTGCTCGACCACACTACCACAAAATAGAGCATTAGTATTATCTCTTTTTGCCACTATCTTACCTCTAAGGGGAACCCTTGGACTCTGTGCATACTATTCCTTACTTTGAAATAGTGCATACAGAGCCAACTTCCTACATACCGTCTTTGTAAAAATGAAAATAAGCTATTTTCAAAGTGGACACAGTGCAAAAATCAACAGTTCCTGGGGGAGGTAAGTAAAGGTTAGATTAGGAGGTAAGTAAAACACTTACAAGTCTCAGTTCTGGGGCATAGGCAGCCCACCGTTGGGGGTTCAAGGCAACCCCAAAGTTACCACACCAGCAGCTCAGGGACGGTCAGGTGCAGAGGTCAAACAGGTGCCCAAAACACATAGGCGCCTATGGAGAACATGGGTGCTCCGGTTCTAGTCTGCCAGCAGGTAAATACCTGCGTCCTCGGGGGGCAGACCAGGGGGGTTTTGTAGAGCACTGAGGGGGACACAAGTATGCACACAAAACACATCCTCAGCGGCAAAGGGCGGCCGGGTGCGGTGTGCAAAGCAGGCGTTGAGTTTTGTATAGATTTCAACGGAGGGACCCGGGGTTGCAGACAGGCACAAAGGGTGCTTCTCGGGACAGCCACCACCTGGGCAAGGCAGAGGGTTGCCTGGGGGGTCGCTCCTGCACTGAGGTTTGGTTCCTTGAGGTCCTCGGGGCTGCGGGTGCAGTGCTGGTTCCAGGCGTCGGGTCACTTGTTACAGGCAGTCGTGGTCGGGGGAGCCTCTGGATTCTCTCTGCAGGCGTGGCTGTGGGAGCTCATGGGGGTCGTCTCTGGTTACTCACGGGCTTACAGTCGCCGGTGAGTCCTCCCTGAGGTGTTGGTTCTCTGAATCTCGAGTCGGGGGCGTCGTGTGCAGAGTGAGAAGTCTGACGCTTCCGGTGGGAAACGTTCAGTCCTTGGAAGTTGCTTCTTTGTTGCAAAGGAGTAGCTGGTTTTGAGCAGGGCCGCTGCTCACTGGAGTTTCTTGGTCCTGTAGTCCAGGGCAGTCCTCTGAGGCTTCAGAGGTCACTGGTCCCTGTCGGATGCGTAGCTGGTTGCAGGTTTTTGAAGTTGGAGACAGGCCAGTAGGGCTGGGGCCAAAGCAGTTGTTGTCTTCCTCCTTCTCTGCAGGCGTGTAGGTCAGCAGTCCTTCTTGTTTCTTCAGGTTGCAGGAATCTCCTTTCCTGGGATATGGGGTGCCCCTAAATACTGAATTTAGGGGTGTATTTAGGTCTGGGAGGGCAGTAGCCAATGGCTACTGTCCTGGAGGGTGGCTACACCCTCTTTGTGCCTCCTCCCTGTGGGGAGGGGGGCACATTCCTAATCCTATTGGGGGAATCCTTCAAAATTAAGATGGGGGATTTCTAAAGGCAGGGATCACCTCAGCTCAGGACACGTTAGGGGCTATCTTGACTGGTGGGTGACTCCTCCTTGTTTTTCTCATTATCTCCTCCAGCCTTGCTGGCAAAAGTGGGGGCAATAGCCAGAGGGGCGGGCATCTCCACTAGCTGGAATGCCCTGGTGCACTGTAACAAAAGGGGTGAGCCTTTGAAGCTCACCACCAGGTGTTACAGTTCCTGCAGGGGGAAGTGTGAAGCACCTCCACCCAGTACAGGCTTTGTTCCTGGCCACAGAGTGACAAAGGCACTCTCCCCATGCGGCCAGCAACATGTCTGGTGTGTGGCAGGCTGGTAGAAACTGGTCAGCCTACACTAGAAGTTGGATTGGTATTCAGGGGGCATCTCTAAGATGCCGTCTGGGTGTATGTTACAATAAATTGCCCACTGGCATCAGTGTGCATTTATTGTGCTGAGAAGTTTGATACCAAACTTCCCAGTTTTCAGTGTAGCCATTATGGAACTATGGAGTTCGTGTTTGACAAACTCCCAGACCATATACTCTTATGGCTACCCTGCACTTACAATGTCTAAGGTTTTGCTCAGACACTGTAGGGGCATAGTGCTCATTCACATATGCCCTCACCTGTGGTATAGTGCACCCTGCCTTAGGGCTGTAAGGCCTGCTAGAGGGGTGACTTACCTATGCCACAGGCAGTGTGAGGTTGGCATGGCACTCTGTGGGGAGTGCCATGTCGACTTAGTCTTTTTCTCCTCACCAGCACACACAAGCTGTGAGGCAGTATGGGTGTGCTGAGTGAAGGGTCCCCAGGGTGGCATAAGACATGCTGCAGTCCTTAGAGACTTTCCCTGGTATCAGGGCCCTTGGTACCTGGGGTACCAGTTACAAGGGACTTACCTGAGTGCCAGGGTTGTGCCAATTGTGGAGACATAGGGACAGTTTAGGGAAAGAACACTGGTGCTGGGGCCTGGTTAGCAGGGTCCCAGCACACTTTCAATCAAAACTTAGCATCAGGAAAGGAAAAAAGTTAGGGGGTAACAATGCCAAGGAGGCATTTCCTTACACAGGTAACCATGCAAAGGAGGCATTTCCTTACGCATCCCCTTTGGAAGAGGAAATTTTCTTTTTTACCTAGTAGATACAGAGCCAACCTCCTTTCTCTTTCCTTTAGCATTGTGGAAGAAAAGGTTTTGCAGATGTATCAGCTAGACACTTTATGGCTGGGATAGAGACAATAACTGCACTTATCATATGGCTTATAAGTGTAGATTTTTCCTTATCAGAAATCTCAAAAGGACCATTGTAACACTGTGTTCAATGGCATGTGAGGCTGTAGGTCCACTTGCTCTGCATACTCCTGCCATCTAGTGTTAGGTCTGGAGTGCTGCAAGTTGTTTTTCTTCGAAGAAATCTTTCAAGTCACGGGATCAAGTGATTCCTCATCTCGGTGATATTGCAAAGAGCATTGACTCCTTTATTAAATTGTTTGGATGTGTGTGCCTACACTCTGTCTATTGATACTCGTCGAGTCTTTTTTTCCCAACCTAGTCCCATTTCAGTAGTATTGTTATCGCTCTTGCTTTTCTTTTCTTAGCGCTCACGTTGTTTAGTCCGTTACGGTTCTGACCGACCGCTCTTTGGGGTGCCCGCCTCGGGCCTACCTTCCACATGGCACCGACAGGAATAATTCCCAGATGGAACGGACTCCATTCCACTTCTGTCCACCGTGCCACGCCAAGTTCACACACACCGACCAACACCTCATGTGCAACCTTTGCCTCTCTCTGGACCATTGCGAGACCGACTGTGATGCCAATCAGTCATTTTGCTCCATGAAGACGCTTCGGGACCGAAGAACTCATTGCCTGGAAATGGCACAGATAACATTAGACTCTACCCCGGACATCTCGGGTGAGGAGCACGCTCAGGAGGAATATGCACAGGAGAGGGAGGCCTTCTCCATACAGGACAGCTCCAATTTGGATGTCAAATCCGATTTTGAAAGCCACAAGATCACCTCTGCCCAGCACATGAGTACTGTGGTCCCTCCTGCCCTGCCAAAGACTTACAAAAAGATTTTCCACCCAATTCTTGAGGTTGCCGGTCCACCACTGCCATCAGGCAATGGTCAGTACCGAAAAACTGACTCAGATGCTCCGCCCTCCGGCTCGGCATAGAAAACAGTCACTAAGACCGAAGCTGTGTCCTTGGCTTCGACATCCATTTCTCCAGTTCAAGAGGTTGTTTCGGTTTTGATCCGAATCTCAGGATTGTACTTCATTAGCCTCCACTTCAGCACTGACCGAAATGCACCGACCGAAGTCTTCAGCACTGAAAACCTTGGACCCCAAAATCTTTGGAACCAAGAGACTTGGGCCAGTCTTCCGCCAGCCCATCTCAGGTCAAACTGATACTGGAGAAAATGGATGCGCACCAGGGCAGACTCCAGATACAAGAGGGCACAGATCGGATTTTTGCCCCTCCTTCCTTCCCTGTATTCCCTAAACTTAAATTGTGTTTCTAAGAAGCTTTGGATGTCCCCGTCCCTCCTAAGAGAAGAACCAAGGACAAGTGAACTAGCACTACACGGAAGCCTTCTCCCACTCCTCCTCCTCCTCCACCTCCTCCAACTCCAGCTTCACCACCACCTCCCTCCCCTACACACTCTCCTCCATCCAAAGGGATGGAAAACTTAGGAGTTCTCCACATTCCATTACTGGGGGCTCAGGAAGTCATCAGGGTGACACCGACGCTAGGCCTGTAATCCTGATCCTGTTCCCACAAATTACACTTTCCACTACCTAGCACCCCCGCCACTTGAGGACACTGCCTCTTATCAGCAGGTAGTTGCTCGAGCAGCTGTGTTACACAACGTGCAGTTAGATAAAGATCCTATAGAACAGGATTTCTTGTTTGATACCCTTACCACCACTCACAAAGAGACACACTATCTTCCCATGCCCCCTGGCATGCTTCAGCATGCAGAGAATATCTTTAGGGAGCCTGTCCATTCCAGAGTTATCACGCCACAGGTGGACAAAAAGTATTAGGTGGCTTCCTCTGATCCGCTCTACATTAGAGCACATGTTCCACCTGAATCCACTGTGGCAACTACAGCTCGTAAACAAGCAAACAGTGAGGCCACTGGGGACTTTCCTCCCCCAGACAAGGAAAGTAAGAAAATAGATGCTGCATGCAAAAGAGTGGCGGCGCAAGTCGCAAACAACTGACGTATAATATTGGAGACCTAGGCACTCAATAATGTATAACAATATAGTATTAAATGAAACTCTAACAGACAAAGTAAAGTAATTCAATGATTAGTGGAGGTGCTGCTGAGTAAACAGGAGATCCTGAGTTCATATCTCAGCAGCAACTCCACTAATCATTGAATTACTTTACTTTGTCTGTTAGAGTTTCATTTAATACTATATTGTTATACATTATTGAGTGCCTAGGTCTCCAATATTTAGCTTGTTTATCTGTGTTTTTCACAGTTTAAGGGGGTGGGGGAGATTCCTCTGAGGCCGGGAGCACCAACGTTTGTAACATTCTGATCTTTGTTTACTTTAGTTTGGTACTGTTGTGAGCGCTTTTTTCCCCTTTCATTTCTCCCCGTTAGCATTAGTCAACTGACGTATAGCCAACTCTCAATCCCTGTTATTTCGCTACAACTGGGCTCATTGGGACAAAATGGAGGAGCTTCTTCAATACTTACCTGATGACCATCGTAGGAGGGGACAACAGATTGTTGTGGAGGGTCAAACCATCTCCAACAATTCCATTGATTGCGCCCTAGATGCCGCTGACACAGCAGCTCACGGCATAAATACCAGTGTCATTCTTAGACGTCATGCATGTCTGCGTTGCTCAGGGTTTAAACCTGAAGTACAGCAGCAGTTCTCAACCTGCCATTTGACAAGGAGCACCTGTTTGGGGAACAGGTAGACAACAACTTAGGGTTTAGAGGCTTATACAAGTCCTCCACCTCAGGGGCATCTACCTCACACTCCAGACAACTTCAGTCCATCTACACCAGAGGTTTCTACAGAAGCTCTTACAGATGTACCAAGAATAAAGGAAGGGGAAAGAGCACTGCCACATGCGGATCCTTTTCCACTGCCAAGCAGTGACTACCTCCATTTTCCCCCCGATCATCCACTACTTGTCGTGGGAAGACTCCAACATTTCTATCCAACCTACGGCACCATTACCACATACCAGTGGGTCCTCTCCATTATCCAACATGGTTATTGTCTGGAGCTCATCACCACTCCTCCCAGTATTCGCTCTTGCACTCTCAGGCAGTCGCTGGCACACTAAACCCTCCTCAAACAGGATGTCAAAGCCCTTCTTCTCAAGGGGGCCATTGAGCCTGTTCCGCCAGAACATCAAGGGAGAGGAGTATACTCCCTTTACTACCTGATTTCCCAAAAAGGGCGTCTCTCTCAGACCCATATTAGACCTCCGGCATCTGAACAAATACATCCTTTCAGAACACTTCCACATGGTCACCCTTCAGGATGTCATCCCACTTTTACAGCATGGACACTTTATGACAGCTCTAGACCTAAAGAGCCCTACTTTCACATTCCCATTCGCCCTGCACATCGCAAATACTTACAATTTGTTATTGCAGACAAATATTATCAGTTCAGGGTCCTTCCCTTTGGAGTCACCATCGCTCCCAGGATAGTCACAAAATATTTAGCAGTAGTTGTAGTACACCTGACACGGCAATACGTTCAGGTGTTCCTCTACCTGGATGACTTGCTCATCAAAGCCAGCACATTACGCCAGTGTCAACAACACACTCAGTTGACAGTGGATCTCCTTCACAGTCTGGGTTTCACTCTCAGCATTCCAAAACCTCACCTACAGCTCTTGCAGGTACAACCTTACCTAGGGGCAATTTTGAATGCACAGTTAGGATTAGCGTATCCAATCTAATTTGCATCCAGAGTTTTCAGACACTTCTCCCTTAGTTTCAGGGAAACCAGTCTCACACAGTATGGACCATTATGCGTCTGTTGGGGATGACTGCTTCTTGTATCTCCATAGTTCCACATGCCATACTCTACATGCGTCCCCTATAGCAGTGTCTGTCTCATCAATGGTCTCAGTCACAGGGTCACCTGGAAGATCTAATGTTGGTAGATCGCCAGACTCGCTGTTCTCTGTAATGGTGGAACACCAACAACCTCTTGAAAGGGCGGCCTTTTGTGGACCATGTGCCTCAAGTCACATTGACCACAGACAGATCACTCATGGGCTGGGATGCTTACTTCCAAGATCTGACAGTACAGGGCCTCTGGGGTGCCAAGCTCCAGTGCCTACAAATTAACTACCCGGAGCTACAAGCAGACGTGGGTCCTGTGCTCACTGTGCCACTAGATTCAACCTAGCCTGGCTGATGACGGGTGATACCCTGAAACCAGTCCCAGGATGCTTGTTTCCGGTCAAGGGAGGACCTGGCCTGGCATTTAGGGCTGAACACTTCTCATGGGGGACAGGGTCAAGACTGATTTGCATATAGCTGGGTCCAAACTGTGGTGGCATGGTGAGCAAAGGAACAATGGATTAAACCCAGATCTGTGACTGGGGGTGAGTGTTTGAAAAGTTTCAGCACCCCGTCCATCATCCTTTTGTGTTGTTAAAGTTGCCCTAAGTAGGAAGGGTATGTCCAGACGTGGGTCCAGTGCTCACTGTGCCATTAGATTCATGCTAGCCTGGCTGATGAAGGATGATACCCTGAAACCGGTCCCAGGATGCTTGTTTCCAGTCTAGGGAGGATCTGGCCTGGCAGTTCGGCTGGACTGTTCCCACAGGGAACAGGGTAAAGACTGATTTGCATATGCCTGGGTCCACACTGGGGTGACATGGTGAGCAAAACAACAATGGTTTACACCCAGATTTGTGGCTGGGGGTGAGTGTTTGAAGTTTCAGCACTCCATCCATCATCCTTTTGTGATGCTAAAGCAGTATTCCTAGCACTGAAAGCCTTCCTACCTCGCCTATCTCACAAGGTTGTCTTAGGTGGCATGGACAACATGACAGCCATGTATTACTTACAGAAACAGGGGAGGGCACTGTATTTTTAGCTCTCATAACTCTCTCAGGCCATATGGAAGTGGGCTCTTTACCACATTTACCTGGTGGTGAAGTATCTCCCTGGGACAGACAACAATTTTGCAGACCTGCTCAGCAGGATTCAGCAACAAATCCACAAATTGGAACTCCACCAACAAGCCCTCCAGGCATACTTCTGAAAGTGGGGCGCAACTCGCATAGACCTGTTCACTACAACAGAAAACTCAAAATGCCCATGCTTCACCTCCAGGTATCCACACCCTCATCCAAGGGCAATGCTCTATGGATGAGTTGGACAGGAATATCTGCTTATGCTTTTCCAATTCTCTCTCTCTTTTTCTGGTTTGGAAGATCAAGCAAACATCTCTCACCATGATCCTTGTGGCTCCCACTTGAGAACGCCAGCCCTGGTTCACTGCGCTACTGAATCTCTCAGCGGTCCCACACAAGAGGCTCCCCAACAGGCCAGACCTTCTCACCCAGAATCAAGGACAGATCAGACATCCATACCCCAAGTCACTCAACCTTGCAATATGGCTCCTGAGGCCATAGAGGTTGGCTACTTGGGCTTGCTTCCAGAGTGTAGGAACATTCTTAAGGAAGCCAGCAAACCCACTACTAGAGCATGTTATGCTGCAAAATGGAAACGTTTTGTTTGCCACTGCCAACCTAAACTCATTGACCCTATCAAAACCACTGTTAAAGACATTGTTTTTCTATCTGCTTCACTTGCAGAAAACAAAACTTAGCCTACACTTTTATTAGGTTACATCTAGCAACTATAGCCGCCTATCTACAGAACAGACAACATATTTCCCTGTTCAGAATTCCAGTTATTAAGGCTTTTACGGAAGGTCTTAAATTTGTCATTCCACCTAAGGTACCCCCTGCCCCATTGTGGAACCTCAACATTGTGCTCACCAGACAGATGGGTCCACCCTTCGAACCACTCAATTCATGTCCACTAAAATTACTCTCATGGAAAGTGGCTCTCTTAGTCCAACACTTCACTCAGGTGCGTTAGTGAGCTCCAAGTGCTAACTTTGAAAGAAAGTTTCTTCTGAATTCATAGGGATAAAGTAGTTCTGCGTAGTAATCCCAAATTCCTCTCTAAAGTGGTTTCACACTAAGAAGTCCATTGAACTACCAGTATTCTTCCCGCAACCAGGCTCTGTTGCAGAAAGAGCCCTTCACCGCCCTAAATGCCGAAAGACCACTTGTGTTCTACATTGAAAGAACCAGAGTGTAGGAAAACAAAGCAACTCTTTCTAGCTTTTTCACCACCTCATAAAGGGTAACTGTAAGGAAATGCCTCCTTGGCATGGTTACCCCCTGACTTTTTGCCTTTGCTGATGCCAAGTTATGATTTGAAAGTGTGCTGAGGCCTGCTAACCAGGCCCCAGCACCAGTGTTCTTTCCCTAACCTGTACCTTTGTCTCCACAATTGGCACTCCCTGGCATCCAGGTAAGTCCCTTGTAACTGGTACCCCTGGTACCAAGGGCCCTGATGCCAGGGAAGGTCTCTAAGGGCTGCAGCATGTCTTATGCCACCCTGGGGACCCCTCACTCAGCACAGACACACTGCTTGCCAGCTTGTGTGTGCTGGTGGGGAGAAAATGACTAAATCGACATGGCACTCCCCTCAGGGTGCCATGCCAACCTCACACTGCCCATGGCATAGATAAGTCACCCCTCTAGCAGGCCTTACAGCCCTAAGGCAGGGTGCACTATACCATAGGTGAGGGCATAGGTGCATGAGCATTATGCCCCTACAGTGTCTAAGCAAAACCTTAGACATTGTAAGTGCAGGGTTGCCATAAGAGTTTATGGTCTGGGAGTCTGTCATACACAAACTCCACAGCATCATAATGGCTACACTGAAAACTGGGAAGTTTGGTATCAAACTTCTCAGCACAATAAATGCACACTGATGCCAGTGTACATTTTATTTTGGAATTCACACCAGAGGGCATCTTAGAGATGCCCCCTGAAAACATACCCGACTTCCAGTGTGGGCTGACTAGTTTTGCCAGCCTTCCACACACCAGACATGTTGCTGGCCACATGGGGAGAGTGCCTTTGTCACTTTGTGGCTAGTAACAAAACCTGTACTGGGTGGAGGTGCTTCTCACCTCCCCCTGCAGGAACTGTAACACCTTACGGTGAGCCTCAAAGGCTCACCCCCTTTGTTACAGCGCCACAGGGCATCCCAGCTAGTGGAGATGCCTGCCCCCTCCGGCCACGGCCCCACTTTTGGCAGCAAGGCCGGAGGAGATAATGAGAAAAACAAGGAGGAGTCACTGGCCAGTCAGGACAACCCCTAAGGTGTCCTGAGCTCAGGTGACTGACTTTTAGAAATCCTCCATCTTGCAGATGGAGGATTCCCCCAATAGGATTAGGGATGTGCCCCCCTCCACTCAGGGAGGAGGCACAAAGAGGGTGTAGCCACCATCAGGGCTAGTAGCCATTGGCTACTGACCCCCCAGACCTAAACACACCCCTAAATTGAGTATTTAGGGCCCCCCAGAACCTAGGAAGACAGATTCCTGCAACCTGAAGACGAAGAAGGAATGCTGACCTGAAGCCCTGCAGAGAAGACAGAGACACCAACCCTACCGGCCTGTAACAGCGAAGCGTCCCCCAGGGTCCAGCGACCTCTGAAGCCTCAGAGGACTAACCTGCATCTAAAAGGAAAAAGAACTCCTGAGGACAACGCCCCTGTTCCACAAAGACTGAACCTTGCAACAAAGAAACAACTTTTAAAGGACTCCACGTTTCCCGCCGGAAGTGTGAGACTTTCCACTCTGCACCCGACGCCCCCGGTTCGACCTGCGAAGAACCAACACTACAGGGAGGACTCCCCGGCGTCTGCGAGCCCGTGAGTAGCCAGAGTTGACCCCTCTGAGCCCCCACAGCGACGCCTGCAGAGGGAATCCAGAGGCTCTCCCTGACCGCGACTGCCTGCTTCAAAGAACCCGACGCCTGGTAAAGACACTGCGCCTGCAGCCCCCAGGACCTAAAGGATCCGACCTCCAGTGCAGAAGCGACCCCCAGGTGGCACTCTCCCTTGCTCAGGTGGTGGCTACCCCGAGGAGCCCACCCCTTGCCTGCCTGCTTCGCTGAAGAGACCCCTGGGTCTCGCATTGAAACCAATTGCAAACCCGACGCCTGTTGCACTCTGCACCCGGCCGCCCCTGTGCCGCTGAGGGTGTACTTTCTGTGCTGACTTGTGTCCCCCCCGGTGCCCTACAAAATCCTCCTGGTCTGCCTTCCGAAGTCGAGGGTACTTACCTGCTGGCAGACTGGAACCGGGGCACCCCTTCTCTATTGAAGCCTATGCGTTTTGGGCACCACTTTGACCTCTGCACATGACCGGCCCTGAGCTGCTGGTGTGGTAACTTTAGGGTTGCCCTGAACCCCCAACGGTGGGCTACCTTGGACCCAACTTTGAAACCTGTAGGTGTTTTACTTACCTGCAAAACTAACCAATACTTACTTCCCCCAGGAACTGTTGAAAATTGCTCTGTCTAGTTTTAAAATAGCTCATTGCCATTTTTGCCAAAACTGTACATGATATTGCGTTGATTCAAAGTTCCTAAGATACCTGGGTGAAATACCTTTAATTTGAAGTATTACTTGTAAATCTTGAACCTGTGGTTCTTAAAATAAACTAAGAAAATATATTTTTCTATATAAAAACCTATTGGCCTGGAATTGTCTTTGAGTGTGTGTGTTCCTCATTTATTGCCTGTGTGTGTACAACAAATGCTTAACACTACCCTCTGATAAGCCTACTGCTCGACCACAAAATAGAGCATTAGAATTATCTCTTTTTGCCACTATCTTACCTCTAAGGGGAACCCTTGGACTCTGTGCATGCTATTTCTTACTTTGAAATAGTACATACAGAGCCAACTTCCTACAGTAACCCAATATCCAAATCAGGCAGAGAATTGTTATGCTAAGGCTAAGAGGCCTTTGCCTGTTACCACTAGAGCATATTAGGAAAAAGGGTGCTACTATGGCCTTTCTTGGTAACATTCCTTTAGATGACATTTGTAAGGCAGCTACATAGTCCACACCACACACTTTCACAAAACACTACTGTGTGGATGTGTTAGCACGCCAACAGGCTAATGTAGGTCAGGTTCCACTACTTACACTATTCCAGTCCATTTGCATAATATATGTGGGTTAACCATGCCCGAAGATTGCAGCAGAAGCTGCTTTAGCTCTGGTGTATTTTGCATTGATATCTGACTGAAGAAAAGTCCACTATAAAGAGCTACAATCTGAGATACAGGAGGTAATCCATTTGGCATTGATGGCTTTTAAGTCAGCCTTACCTACATTACACCCATTTCATAGAAAGGAAGCTATTCAGAGGAACACTGTTCTCTAGTCCTCTACAGATAAACTGAAGCATGCATTCGGCATTGTTGCCTAACATTTCTCATCCAAGGAAGCTTCATGTTGCGAGAAGCTCTGTGATGCAAGTGGAATTGTCATATCACTTACAAAACAAATGACAGATGAGTCTGCAGTACCACCGTATCTCGATGGAACAGTGTTGGGTGTTCTGAAACATCAGAGCCTAAAGTTTTGAAATGCGCCACGAAGAAGAAACTGCAAACTGGAATGTAATTATCCATAAAGCAGTAACCGACAACAACAGCCTAATGCTCATAATTTCCAGTGGATTCTCAACCCTGTTTTTAACTTTAACATAGATCCTTAATTTAAATAAAGTAAGATAATTAGGATTCTATAGTTAATTTTTATTCACCCCGCACTAATTTTCCCATTTAGTTGTGGGTGTCTCAACACATCTGGGTTGCATTCTTACAACCCCACCTGGCGAGAAAAAGATCTCTGGCAAAGATTCCCTAGAGGGGCCGTTGGGCATTGCAGCGCTGGCCCAACGAGGAGCATGGCCCGATGATGAAGCATGCCACCCTTGGACGGGTAAAGGCCTGTGCTCTAATGAGCTCACGCTCCTATTGACTTAGTTGGATCCGGGCAAGTAATACATTTCCTAGGCCCATCATTAGAATGGTATACTCTATTTATATTGATATATCTCGGGAGAATGTATGCTGGACCAGAATCTCTTAGCACTCATTCCATATCCTCTGCTATTTCCAGGAAGTAAAAACACCCAGGGATACCTATACCACAATGCACAGCTTTTCCACAGGAGGTTTTATAGCCACACCCCTTCCAAGATCCACTGCTTGGAATGTGAGATAGTGTGCTGGATCAGTTTTACTCTTCGCACTTTCCCTCATTCCGAGCTGTAAGCCTCAGAATTGGTACTGTTTTTTACTATACAAACTCCTGAAAGTAAAGCTTGGAGGAACTTGCATGCTCAAAAACTGTGGGTGAGTCAACATTACTGCACTATTCAGATTGAGAAATCAGACAAAAACACTGTTTGGAGCCAACTTTCAATTTTGTCATAAAGAGGCGCTAAAAGTGAAATTACTGAAGTTAAGCTGAACACAACTGTACATTAACTGTATGTGAATCTTCACAGTGCAAAGGTGTTAAATTTGCATTGCAAGTGATTTGTAATAGTCTTCCCTGGCTTAGGTGTTTCCATAAGGAAAATAGTCTTTTTTACTGCCTGGTCATTTTATTCAGATATAGTTTATCAATGCATTTTCTTTCCAAAATTTAAAAATGGCGTGTTTTAAAAGCGAGTTTAGCAATCAGCAGATGTAGGAATGGTATTGTTTCCCTAGAGCACTCCAATCCATAACATTCTTCTTGTGAACCCTTTTCAGACCAAGGTGACAGCAATCGATGGAAAGGCAGTTGGAGACCAATATCTACCGAACTATTTGTCCATCAGCAGCTGGTATTCACCAAGCAAGTGCCATGTGCAGCTGCAAACACCAGAGAAACCTTTGGTGGTAAGAGCTGCACCTGACAGCGTTATTCTGAATAAAGTATAACCTTGCAAACATATTTGTTGCTGTTTATCTATAGTATTGTAAACGAGAATATGAAATGTATGTATATAATAAATGAATCATTACATAACTTTAGAATGACAATTACAATACTTAACCCTACTAAGGGTAATGTATATCCTCGCCATAAAGGCCTTGCAGCTGATTGTTTTGACCAGGATGTGTTGTACAAGATTTGTTTTTCAGTGGCAATGATGCATGTGGGCAACAGAGGGGATTTGGGTGGGTAGCTACAAGCTCAGAGAGACACATGGAAGGGGAGGTATTTGCACGAAGGCACACGAGCAGCTGAGACATATGGGCAGGAAAAACTCAGGGGGTCATTCCGACCCCGGCGGGCACCGCCCGCCGGGCGGAGACCGCCAGAAGACCGCACTGCGGTCAAATGACCGCGGCGGTCATTCTGACTTTCCCGCTGGGCGGGCGGGCGACCGCCAAAAGGCCGCCCGCCCGCCCGCCCAGCGGGAAAGCCCCAGCAACGATGAAGCCGGCTCCGAATGGAGCCGGCAGAGTTGCTGGTGTGCGACGGGTGCAGTGGCACCCGTCGCGATTTTCAGTGTCTGCTAGGCAGACACTGAAAATCATTATGGGGCCCTGTTAGGGGGCCCCTGCACTGCCCATGCCTGTGGCATGCGCAGTGCAGGGGCCCCCAGGGGCCCCACGACACCCGTTCCCGCCATCCTGTTCCTGGCGGTTTTTACCGCCAGGACCAGGATGGCGGGAAGGGGGTCGGAATCCCCATGGCGGTGCTGCGAGCAGCGCCGCCATGGAGGATTCTTTGGGGCAGGGGTAAACCGGCGGGAAACCGCCGGTTGCCCTTTTCTGACCGCGGCTTTACCACCGCGGTCAGAATTGCCCATGAAGCACCGCCAGCCTGTTGGCGGTGCTTCCGCGGCACTCTGCCCTGGCGGTTTTCAACCGCCAGGGTCAGAATGACCGCCTCAGTCTAGAGCACGAGATGATACATGAAGGCCGATGAAACATCTAATATGGGAAGAGGAAGGCTTATTAAATGGAAACAAATCTGAGGCTGTGGTGCCACAAAGAACTAATGACAATTCTCCAGGCTGACACAGAAACTCAGAGAACCATTCAGGTGAAGCAATATAATGTATGAAAGACCTAATCATACACGTTACAGAAATACAACAAATAGACAATATGCTTCATAGCCAGTTGAACCACAGAGTTTCTTTGCCCATTAGTGCTCCTTGCACTGTGATCAACCCGTCCCTGTGTGGTGTTGAAGGCACATGAAGGACCTCTGACAGACGAGAGTCTATCGGGCAGGTTCCACTAACCCATGAGTACTCGCAAACATTTTCCCAGGGGCCAAAAAGTTTGGTTTGTGATGTGCCTGGGGGCCGCACTGATGCCAGTGCAGTGGCGGTTGCCTGGGGTGCCTGGGGGCATTGGTGGCAAGGTAGGTGTGGGAGAAGTAAAAGACATATATATATATATATCTATATATATCTATATATAGATATATATATATATATCTTGTGGCTGAAATGAACAATGGGAAACCAGAAAACCTGGAATTAATCCCGGCTTCCCCACTTTTCCGAATTGTGTGATTCTAGGCAATTGTTTAGCTTCACTTTCCCTCCTTTTTCTGCATTATCGCATATAAGACCTCGAAATATATGATTTCATGGTGTGTGCTGCACAAAACCTGCTTCTATGTTTGATTTAATAAACTATAATGTTGTTCATGTATGATAGGCACCCAGGCCACCCATAAAGTGCACATAACAAGTGACATCCCTCTTTAAATTTACTATTGGTGGTGTTCTCAGGGTAAGGGGAAGAATTAATGTTTGAAAACTATCACTTTTACATGAATACATCTCAATGTACTGATATAACAAATTGTACTAGGGTGAAAAGGTTCTGTATGTTAACTAAATACACTTTTTTAATTTTGAAGTGACTGACATAGTTTTACACTTATGCTGCAAGATGTCTTTAAAAATGAAGGTGTTTCTAAAGTTAAGTGCAGGAGTCCCCAGTCACTTCCTTTCTTTAACACCAATTAAGTTTAAATAAATGAGTGTGTGTCTATTTAATATTTTTATTGTAAGTGCTGAGTCGAACAAACAGCTGTCCAGTGCTCCTCTTGCCCAGGGGACCGCATGTTATGGTGAGAGGGGCCGCATGAGGCCCGCGGGCCGTACTTTGAGTATCCATGCACTAACCCATTGGTTTCAGTCCTTTTCTTATTAACAACATAATACCGGGACATCAAAAGACTGAGAGATATGGAATTCGCATTCACAAAAGATCTAGATATATGATTACACATGTACACTGAAACCATGGCTGTGAATTTTGAGTGACAGAGAGCCAGGGAGATTTGTGAACAAAAATCTCAAAGACTAGGATTGGGGCCAGGGAAACACACGGTCCGGGAACCATAGAGAAGAGGGCCATAGAGACTGATTCCAGGTCATAAAAAACTAGAAATCAGAACAACCAGAGCAAGGGTCCGGGAAACTTAATCAGGGGGACTGCAAATTATTAAAAAATCTATTTTCTTAAACAGATTAATAAAGTATACATAAATAAAGGAGCAAAGTGTAAAATTGGAGGTTAAAAGTTAAGTTAGTATACTGAGATTGGTTTGTGAAAGTGGTGTAAGTGCATCAAACAAGATACAGCATGGATGATGAGCCACAAATGAATTTAGAAAAATTCCAACCTTCCCATTAATTTTTTTTTTTTTTTTTTTTATGTAATAAATTATTTCATCATTTGTGTATTTGTTTGATGAATGCTTGTTTTTGTAGTTTTGTGTATTGTTTTCTCATTCATATAGTTGAAAATGTTTAGGCAGGATACCCGGCTTCTAGAAAAGACTCAGTTGGGGTCCCTGGATTCCAGGAATTATTCAGTGGGGGTCCCTGGGTTCCAGTATTGTTTAAGTGGGGGTCCACAGAAAAGATTAAGAACCACTGGTCTAGAGAAAAATACTGACCAGAGTGTTGGTATGATTGAGTGCAAATCATACACAAGCTAACAGACCAGGCAGACAGAGCAATCTTGGCACTTCAGAAACCAGACCTCCAAGACTAAATACGATCAATTTACTAACACTGAATCACAAGCAGATTGTAACACAATGAAGAAAGTGATATGTAAGGTCCGTAGAGCCTGTGAACATATGTGGGCCCAACAGAGACTCAAAAAATGACACACAGTTTCTCCGTAGTTACTGGGGGTTGAGAAGAGGGCTGCCCTATCATCTCAGCTAGAGAACAGGTTCAACCTGGAATATTGAAGGCATAAATAACACCTGCATAGTTTAGGTGGAAGGTTGTAAGAGCAACACCCACTGTCCACAGACCTCAGCCCACCCAACAAATCACTTGTGTATACTCAAACATGGCCATAATTTTCAAAGTAACCTTTTGTTGTGATAGTAATCACAAAGTTAGAAGTTAGAAAGGCATAACTTCCTAAAATGCCCTCACTCACAATATGGTCTTAACGTTTAATAAAAGCATCCAACTTCATAAACTGACAGCACTGAAACATACATCAAAACAAAGCCTCTACCTTTGTAACACATGGCTTTTCCTCTCAGAGAAAGATTGTTATTTCGATACATGAAGATTACCTTAAAATTCCTTCAAAAGTCCTAATATGGTCAGAAAAACTTTTAATGTCATAACTATTTAACATGACCTTCAATCAACAGGAAGTCTCTAACATCGAATTCAACGTATTTTTTGCCAGTACCTCTTTATTGAATCTTTCTACCATCATGCATTTCCAGGTTACCATGTAAATGTTAACTTCTGTATGTTGTTAACAACATGCTTAAATGTTGACTTATTCCCTAGCATTTTGCGACCACTTAGAAGTTCTTATATTCCCCTTTCCCTAACATGAACTAACAATAAGGAAGCATTTTTACAAAACTACACAAATCAGTCCATGACATCTTGCTAGACTGCCATTTCGAAAAAAGGCAGCGTGTGATGGTGATAACATATCATGTAGCCAGTGATTCCACCCAAGGACTAGAGTGGCAGTAGGGATATTTCAAAACAAAGCACAACTAAAAGGTGTTACCAATGTGCTGCAAGCTATCTCAATTTGTAATATAAGAAGCGGAGTATCGTAACACAGGGCTGAAAATGGGCACTGTTCCTATTTTATTACGCCACGTAAGTCGAATCAGGACTTGCTTTACAGTCTGGATTCTAACCAAACTATTTTGCTGCTCCATACACATCTCTTGCAAACAATGAATGGACCCAAGTATCCCTTGCAGTGGCCTCTCATCTGACTTGGCTTCTATTTTCTCGGTAGTTGTAGTAGGCTGGCCCTCTATGTACTGTGCAAAGTTATGCACACTGTGCAGGGGGTCCAGGCAACCACACGCTGGTTTACAGGCGTAAAAACTAGATCACCTAATGCTCTCATTTTTTAGGTAGCTTGGTCGTGCTGTGAATTTATGAAAGTTTCCAATAATGGAGAACTACAGTTACAGGTAAGTAACTTATTTCTTATTACAGTATTGGAACTTTCATAGATTCACATGCTTGAATCAGAATAGCAGGCAGTAAGTAGCACATTTTCTGCAGTTAGGTATATAAACACTATCCCGATACAATAAAATGGACATTCTAAGAGTCCTGATTAGCTATATAAATATGATAATAAAAGAACTGCAAAATTATAGAAAATGTGCATATAGGCAGTAAGAAGTGGATGGTGGGTGTAGGAAGTTGGCTCTGTATGCACTATTTCAAAGTAAGGAATAGTATGCACAGAGTCCAAGGGTTCCCCTTAGAGGTAAGATAGTGGCAAAAAGAGATAATTCTAATAATCTTTTTTGTGGTAGTGTGGTCGAGCAGTAGGCTTATCAGAGGAGTAGTGTTAAGCATTTGTTGTACACACACAGGCAATAAATGAGGAACACACACTCAGAGACAATTCCAGGCCAATAGGTTTTTGTATAGAAAAATATATTTTCTTAGTTTATTTTAAGAACCACAGGTTCAAGATTTACAAGTAATACTTCAATTGAAAGGTATTTCATGTAGGAACTTTAGGAACTTTGAATTAGCAAAATAACATATACAGTTTTCACATAAATGACATATAGCTATTTTAAAACTAGAGACAGTGCAATTTTCAACAGTTCCTGGGGGAGGAAAGTGTTTGTTAGTTTTTGCAGGTAAGTAAACCACCTACGGGGTTCAAGTTTGGGTCCAAGGTAGCCCACCGTTGGGGGTTCAGAGCAACCCCAAAGTTACCACACCAGCAGCTCAGGGCCGGTCAGGTGCAGAGGTCAAAGTGGTGCCCAAAACACATAGGCTTTAATGGAGAAGGGGGTGCCCCGGTTCCAGTCTGCCAGCAGGTAAGTACCCGCGTCTTCGGAGGGCAGACCAGGGGGGTTTTGTAGGGCACCGCAGGGGACACAAGTCAGCACAGAAAGTACACCCTCAGCGGCACGGGGGCGGCCGGGTGCAGTGTGCAAACAAGCGTCGGGTTCGCAATAGAAATCAATGGGAGACCAAGGGGTCTCTTCAACGATGCAGGCAAGGGGGGGGGCTCCTCGGGGTAGCCACCACCTGGGCAAGGGAGAGGGCCACCTGGGGGTCGCTCCTGCACTGGAGGTCGGATCCTTCAGGTCCTGGGGGCTGCGGGTTCATAGTCTTTACCAGGCGTCGGGTCTTTGTAGCAGGCAGTCGCAGTCTGGGGGAGCCTCGGGATTCCCTCTGCAGGCGTCGCTGTGGGGGGTCAGGGGGGTCAACTCTGGCTGCTCACGGTCTCGTAGTCGCCGGGGAGTCCTCCCTGTGGTGCTTGTTCTCCACAAGTCGAGCCGGGGGCGTCGGGTGCAGAGTGCAAAGTCTCACGCTTCCGGCGGGAAACGTGTGTTGTTTCAAAGTTGCTTCTTTGTTGCAAAGTTGCAGTCTTTGGGGAACAGAGCCACTGTCCTCGGGAGTTCTTGGTCCTTCTAGATGCATGGTAGTCCTCTGAGGCTTCAGAGGTTACTGGACCCTGGGAACGCGTCGCTGGAGCAGTGTCTTTAGAAGTGGGGAGACAGGCCGGTAGAGCTGGGGCCAAAGCAGTTGGTGTCTCCGTCTTCTCTGCAGGTTTTTCAGTTCAGCAGTCCTCTTCTTCTTAGGTTGCAGGAATCTGAGTTCCTAGGTTCTGGGGAGCCCCTAAATACTGAATTTAGGGGGGTGTTTAGGTCTGGGGGGTTAGTAGCCAATGGCTACTAGCCCTGCGGGTGGCTACACCCTCTTTGTGCCTCCTCCCTGAGGGGAGGGGGGCACATTCCTATCCCTATTGGGGGAATCCTCCATCTGCAAGATGGAGGATTTCTAAAAGTTAGTCATCTCAGCTCAGGACACCTTAGGGGCTGTCCTGACTGGCCAGTGACTCCTCCTTGTTGTTCTCATTATCTCCTCCGCCCTTGCCGCCAAAAGTGGGGCCGTGGCCGGAGGGGGCGGGCAACTCCACTAGCTGGAGTGCCCTGGGGTGCTGTAACAAAGGGGGTGAGCCTTTGAGGCTCACCGCCAGGTGTTACAGTTCCTGCAGGGGGAGGTGAGAAGCACCTCCACCCAGTACAGGCTTTGTTACTAGCCACAGAGTGACAAAGGCACTCTCCCCATGTGGCCAGCAACATGTCTGGTGTGTGGCAGGCTGCTAAAACTAGTCAGTCTACACGGATAGTCGGTTAAGGTTTCAGGGAGCACCTCTAAGGTGCCCTCTGGGGTGTATGTTATAATAAAATGTACACTGGCATCAGAATGCATTTAATGTGCTGAGAAGTTTGATACCAAACTTCACAGTTTTCAGTGTAGCCATTATGGTGCTGTGGAGTTTGTGTATGACAGACTCCCAGACCATATACTCTTATGGCTACCCTGCACTTACAATGTCTAAGGTTTTGCTTAGACACTGTAGGGGCATAGTGCTCATGCACTTATGCCCTCACCTATGGTATAGTGCACCCTGCCTTAGGGCTGTAAGGCCTGCTAGAGGGGTGACTTACCTATACCTATAGGCAGTGTGAGGTGGGTATGGCACCCTGAGGGGAGTGCCATGTCGACTTAGTCGTTTTATCCCCACTAGCACACACAGGCTGGCAAGCAGTGTGTCTGGGCTGAGTGAGGGGTCCCCAGGGTGGCATAAGACATGCTGCAGCCCTTAGAGACCTTCCCTGGCATCAGGGCCCTTGGTACCAGGGGTACCAGTTACAAGGGACTTACCTGAATGCCAAGGTGTGCCAACTGTGGAAACAAAGGTACAGGTTAGGGAAAGAACACTGGTGCTGGGACCTGATTAGCAGGCCTCAGCACACTTTCAAATCATAACTTGGCATCAGCAAAGGCAAAAAGTCAGGGGGTAACCATGCCAAGGAGGCATTTCCTTACACAGTAATACCTAAATGGCTCACCTTCATTGGAACAGATGCCTGAGTACTGCTTGACCAACCGCTGCATCACTGATGGTTGCAGTGTGCAATCAGTAGTGTCTTGTGAAAGTATGTGCCTTTTTCCACGTTTCAGCTCAACAGATGTCTGGTAATGACACTCCTGAAAATAACGCACAGGACATGGAAATGGCCCTAGTTGAATGTGCACGTACTTTAGAGTCTAATGGAAGACAAGGCTTAGTATGGCAATGAGTGATTGCACTTGTAATCCAGCGAGATCTAGTCTGTTTAGTCACTGGGAACCCTTTTCTAGGGTTACTGTGAGCTATGAAAAGTTGGTTTGATTTCCGAAAAGGTTTTGTTCTTTCTAGATAAAACTTGAGATATCTCTTCAATTCCAGGAAGTGAAGAGACCTTTCTGCTGCAGTTTGCGGATTAGGGAAGAAAGTTTTCAATACCAGAAGTTCGTTGAGATGAAAGTCCGAGGGGACCTTGGGTATAAATTTAGGGTTGGTGCATAAGATGACTCTGTCTTGTCTAAATTGTAGAAAGGGTTCCTGTATTGTGAACGCTTGTATTTCACTAACCCTATGCACAGATGTAAGCGCGAAAAGGAGTGCCACCTTCCATGTAAGGTATTTGACGTCCGCCCTATAAATGGGTTCAAACAGCACTTTCATAAGCTGGCTAAGAACTGTGTTTGATTGCCATGCTGGAGTTGGGGCTCTGACTGGTGGATAGGTTCTAAAAAGACCTTTTAAGAATTGCTTTACAAGCTATCCGTGCGGGCCCTGGTTAGTATTTATTTGCAGTCATTAGGGATGTTTGAATGGCCGAACTCCATGAACTCATGAGCCATGCAGACAAGTACAGAGATTTGGGATTCGGATGTCTCACTTGGCCGTGGTTCATGGTTAGCAGCGATGGAATTGGCTCCATCTTCATGGGTGAACATATGGACAGTAGTAGGAGTTCCATGTACCAGTGTTGTTCTCGCCACGCAGGGGCTATTAGGAGTATTTGGCAGGTTTCTGACTTGATCTTGCTTATTACCCTTGGGAGGAGAGGAACTGGAGGAAAAGTGGAAGCATACATTCCTGACCAAGCAATCGAAAATGTATCCCCCCACGACCCCTCCTGGTGATGCCAGCTTGCGTAAAACCGGCATTTGGTGTTCTGGGAGTTCTGTTTGCCCCACTGCCTGAATATTTCGTTCTGCATGTGCTGATCCAATTCCCATTCGTGGGTAGATGTTGTTAGCCTGCTTAGAGAATCTGCAATGGCATTCTGATGGCCTGGGACATGTTATGCTTTTATGTGTACCGAATGTTGAATGCAACAATTCCGAATGGCCTGTGCCTCCTGTGATAGAAGCTGGGAGCGTGATCCCCCCTGCTTGTTGATATAGTGCATTGTTGTGGTACTGTCCGTCCTGACAAGCACTGATGCTCCACCAATTCTTGGAAGAAAGGCCTGCAACGCTAGGAATACTGCTTGCAGCTTTAGAGGGTTGATATGGAGAGCTTGGTAAGAGATGGGCCATTTGCTGCTTACTTGAAGATCCTGCAGATATGCACCCCATCCATCCATTGATGGATCTGTTGTTATTGTTAATGGGGGAGTTTGTGGCAAGAACTGCAGCCCTTCTGAGACATTTGTACGGATTGTCCACCAATTGAGGGATGTTGCCATCAAAGGAGTTACCTCAATGATGTCGTCGAAAGATCCCTGCGCTTGAATCCACTGTTTGTGCAGCTTCTGTTGTACTGGGCGCATATGAAGTCAACAGTGTTGGATCAGATTGATACAAGATGACATCATTCCTATTAATGGCTGCCCTTTCAAACAAGTTATGAAAACTCCCTATATCCTCTGGGGGGGATTTCACTGTGGACTGAACAGGAGATGCAGGTGTAGGGATAATATATTTGTCCCATTCGTCCTGATGGCTTCGGATCTCACCCTCTTCCCCTTCATCATCTGAAGAAGTTGCTACCTGAGAAGGTATCGCTTGAGGGGAAGTTCTTGGATGAGGCAGAGGACTGACTTGAGGTTGTTGTGGCTTGTAGGCGTTACTGTAGGCTGATGCTGTTTTACTGATGTGGGTAATGGCGGGAAGTGATCTCTGTAATCCGCTAACATAGTCTGCAGATCAGACACTAACACAGAGGGGAGACATACCAGTTCATGTTGTGGCTGAGAAGGTTGGGAATAATATTGTTGGTCTTAATAGGAGTCATTGTCTGAATATTCCTCACATTTGACATGCCACTGGGAAGGGCTTCTAGCTATGCCATATAACCTATCTTCATCCGAACTGCATCATCCAAAAAGTGGGATGGTAGTAGACGTGAAAATTTACTAGGCGACGTGATAGATGGCGTTAATGTATGTCTTTTATGTCTCTTTAGGAATGTCTGCATAGTTGACGAGAAAAGAGGCAGTGATGATGGTCTCTGTTTTTTTGCAGGTACATTGATGCTCGTCGATGATAGGTGAGCAGTTGACAGCGGTGGTGTTGTTAATACTGTCGTAGACGGATGGGCTGTCGACGGGAGCGTCATCGACGGGTGCATCGTCGAAGGGCTCATAGTTGATGGTATCTTTGTCGATGGTAGTAGCGTTGTCAGTGGCATCACCACAAGGTATCCGTCGTCAGTAGCGTCGACGAGGTGTCGGTCGATGGCAGCATCGATAATGAAATGGTTGTCGACAAGGTGCATGTCATTGATGGAGACTGCAGCAGTTATGTTATGGGGCACACCGTTGATGAAGATGTCAATATCGTCGACGATGATTCTACAGACGCTGACGTCGATACTGAAATGGTGATGACAGTAGCCATTGTCGTCGCCTGGCTGTCGTCGGTGATGTTGTCACCGACCTCATCGTCGATGGCGCAGACAACGGTCTTTTAACTTGTACTTGATCTGCAGAGGCGGTGTTAGGGGCTCAGAACAAAATTCCTTTTTAGGTTTTGACAAGGAATCTGTTTTCATTTTTACTAACTTGGCAGATGCTTCTTGGAAGGGCTGTGAGATTTTGAGGAGCCCTCAGATGATTTTTTGAGTGCCTTTTTTGGAGGTTCAATTAGTATTATCCTCCTTATGCCTCTTGACAGGCGTTTTACTGACTGGCATAGAAGAGGAGGCACTATCATCATCAGAAACCGGGTTGGCTCTGGTTTTTAACTTCTGTAGCCACAGAAGCAGACGACCCTCTCTATCTTTTTAAGTTTTTTGTAGAAAATTTCCGACATACCTTGCAGTCTCTGGTCTTATGGTTCGGGTAGAGACAGTAGATGCAGTTTTCGTGTGGGTCATCAATATGAAGCCTCTTCTTCATACAGGTAGCACAAGGTCTAAATAGCCCCTTTTTAGGTCTCTGTGACATACTGGTCAGTTTGAAGCACCTACTTTAATTGAAGTAAAAGAGTAGTTATTCAAAAGCACCTCAGAACAGGATTTCTGAGAAAAAACTGAGCAAAGCTCAGAGGAGACTCCCTAGCACGACGCGCGGTGGAAAATCTGAGAGAAGGCAGCTCCTCACAGGAGGGTTCTAGAGGGTGGTGTAACCTGATTGGTGGATTCTGGAGTTTGGATCTTTTTTACAAAATGACTGTGATATGTTACTAAGCTAAAGCCCTAAAGCATGTAATGTATATCTACATTGGAGCATGGCTTTTGTATAACACCGAGGCTCCCATCTCGGTGAAGGATTCAAGCATGTGAATCTATGAAAGTAAGTCCCTAGTATATGGTACCCAGGGCATTGGGGCACAAGGGGTCCCCTACGGGCTGCAGCATGTATAATGCAACCCATGGAGAGCCCATGCAAAGTGTTTCGATAGGCCTGCCATTGCAGCCTGCGTGAAAAAGTGCATGCACCCTTTTCACTAGATATCACTGTAAGTCACCCCTATGGTAGGCCCTCCTAGCCCAGAGGACAGGTGCAGGTACCTGTGTGTGAGGGCACCCCTGCATGAGCAGAGGTGCCCTAGTGAACTCCAGCTCCATTTTCATGGACTTTGTGAGTGCGGGGGCGCCATTTTACACATGTACTGGACATAGGTCACTACCTATGTCCAGCTACATAATGGTTACTCCGAACCTAGGGAAGTTTGGTGTCAAACATGTAGGAATCATACACCAATACTGTTGCCAGAATTGAAAGTATGATTCTATGCACTCTGGGAGCTCCTTACAGGACCCCCAGCACTACTACTACCAGCTTTCTGGGGTTTTCCGGGCAGCCCAAGCTGCTGCCACCCTTCAGATGGGATTCTGCCCTCCTGCTGCTTGAACAGCTCAAGCCCAAGATGGCAGAACAAAGGATTTCTTTTGGGAGAGGGAGGCAACACCCTCTCCCTTTGAAAATAGGTGTTACATGGTGTAAGGAAATGCCTCCTTGGCATGGTTACCCCCTGACTTTTTGCCTTTGCTGATGCCAAGTTATGATTTGAAAGTGTGCTGAGGCCTGCTAACCAGGCCCCAGCACCAGTGTTCTTTCCCTAACCTGTACCTTTGTTTCCAAAAGTGGCACACCCTGGCATCCCGGTAAGTCCCTTGTAACTGGTACCCCTGGTACCAAGGGCCCTGATGCCAGGGAAGGTCTCTAAGGGCTGCAGCATGTCTTATGCCACCCTGGGGACCCCTCACTCAGCACAGACACGCTGCTTGCCAGCTTGTGTGTGCTAGTGGGGATAAAATGACTAAGTCGACATGGCACTCCCCTCAGGGTGCCATGCCAACCTCACACTGCCTATAGGTATAGATAAGTCACCCCTCTAGCAGGCCTTACAGCCCTAAGGCAGGGTGCACTATACCATAGGTGAGGGCATAAGTGCATGAGCACTATGCCCCTACAGTGTCTAAGCAAAACCTTAGACATTGTAAGTGCAGGGTAGCCATAGGAGTATATGGTCTGGGAGTCTGTCATGCACAAACTCCACAGCACCATAATGGCTACACTGAAAACTGTGAAGTTTGGTATCAAACTTCTCAGCACAATAAATGCACACTGATGCCAGTGTACATTTTATTGTAACATACACCCCAGAAGGCACCTTAGAGGTGCCCCCTGAAACCTTAACCGACTACCCGCGTAGGCTGACTGGTTTTAGCAGAGCCTGCCACACACCAGACATGTTGCTGGCCACATGGGGAGAGTGCCTTTGTCACTCTGTGGCTAGTAACAAAGCCTGTACTGGGTGGAGGTGCTTCACACCTCCCCCTGCAGGAACTGTAACACCTGGCGGTGAGCCTCAAAGGCTCACCCCCTTTGTTACAGCACCCCAGGGCACTCCAGCTAGTGGAGTTGCCTGCCCCCTCCGGCCACGGCCCCACTTTTGGCAGCAAGGGCGGAGGAGATAATGAGAACAACAAGGAGGAGTCACTGGCCAGTCAGGACAGCCCCTAAGGTGTCCTGAACTGAGGTGACTCTGACTTTTAGAAATCCTCCATCTTGCAGATGGAGGATTCCCCCAATAGGGATAGGAATGTGCCCCCCTCCCCTCAGGGAGGAGGCACAAAGAGGGTGTAGCCACCCTCAGGGCTAGTAGCCATTGGCTACTAACCCCCCAGACCTAAACACACCCCTAAATTGAGTATTTAGGGGCTCCCCAGAACCTAGGAACTCAGATTCCTGCAACCTAAGAAGAAGAGGACTGCTGACCTGAAAACCTGCAGAGAAGACGGAGACACCAACTGATTTTGCCCCAGCTCTACCGGCCTGTCTCCCCCCCTTCTAAGGACACTGCTCCAGCGACGCGTTCCCAGGGCCCAGCAACCTCTGAAGCCTCAGAGGACTACCCTGCATCTAGAAGGACCAAGAACTCCTGAGGACAGCGGCTCTGTTCACCAAAGACTGCAACTTTGCAACAAAGAAGCAACTTTGAAACAACACACGTTTCCCGCCGGAAGCGTGAGATTTTGCACTCTGCACCCGACGCCCCCGGCTCGACTTGTGGAGAACAAACACCATAAGGAGGACTCCCCGGCGACTACGAGACCGTGAGTAGCCAGAGTTGACCCCCCTGAGCCCTCACAGCGACACCTGCAGAGGGAATCCCGAGGCTCCCCCTGACCGCGACTGCCTGCTTCAAAGACCCGACACCTGGTAAAGACTCTGCACCCGCAGCCCCCAGGACCTGAAGGATCCGACCTCCAGTGCAGGAACGACCCCCAGGTGGCCCTCTCCCTTGCCCAGGTGGTGGCTACCCCGAGGAGCCCCCACCTTGCGTGCCTGCATCGCTGAAGAGACCCCTTGGTCTCCCATTGATTTCTATTACAAACCCGACGCTTGTTTGCACACTGCACCCGGCCGCCCCCGTGCCGCTGAGGGTGTACTTTCTGTGTGGACTTGTGTCCCCCCCGGCGCCCTACAAAACCCCCCTGGTCTGCCCTCCGAAGACGCGGGTACTTACCTGTTGGCAGACTGGAACCAGGGCACCCCCTTCTCCATTGAAGCCTATGTGTTTTGGGCACCACTTTGACCTCTGCACCTGACCGGCCCTGAGCTGCTGGTGTGGTAACTTTGGGGTTGCTCTGAACCCCCAACGGTGGGCTACCTTGGACCCAAACTTGAACCCCGTAGGTGGTTTACTTACCTGCAAAAACTAACAAACACTTACCTTCCCCAGGAACTGTTGAAAATTGCACTGTCTCTAGTTTTAAAATAGCTATATGTAATTTATGTGAAAACTGTATATGCTATTTTGCTAATTCTAAATTCCTAAAGTTCCTACCTGAAATACCTTTCATTTGAAGTATTACTTGTAAATGTTGAACCTGTGGTTCTTAAAATAAACTAAGAAAATATATTTTTCTATACAAAAACCTATTGGCCTGGAATTGTCTTTGAGTGTGTGTTCCTCATTTATTGCCTGTGTGTGTACAACAAATGTTTAACACTACTCCTCTGATAAGCCTACTGCTTTGACCACACTACCACAAAATAGAGCATTAGAATTATCTCTTTTTGCCACTATCTTACCTCTAAGGGGAACCCTTGGACTCTGTGCATACTATTCCTTACTTTGAAATAGTGCATACAGAGCCAACTTCCTACACATGGCTTGGGAGGGGTAGCCTCCATAAGCCACTGGTATGCTTTGAAGGGCTCATTTGGTACCCTCCTTGCATAAACCAGTATGCACCAGGTCAGGAACCTCCAGTCCATGCTCTGGCGCGAAACTGAACAATGGAAAGGGGAGTGACTACTCCCCTGTCCATCACCACCCCAGGGGTGGTGCCCAGAGCTCCTCCAGAAGGCTCCTTGATTCTGCCATCTTAAAACCAAGGTGGGCAGAGGCCTCTGGCAACATCTGAGTGGCCAGGTCAGGCAGGTGACGCCAGGGTCCCCTCCTGATAGGTAGTCACCTGGCTAGGTGGTCACCTGACTCGGTCACCAATCCCCATTCGAGGGCTATTTAGGGTCTCCCTCTTGGGTGGGTCCTAAGATTCGACAGGCAAAGCTCCAGATGGACTCCTCTGTACAGCTTACTTCGACTTCTGTCCACTGGAAGTGCAACTGGACTCCACCGGAAACCACAATCTGCAGCTACATCAACGACTCAGCTCTGTAACGTTGCTTCTCTGGCTCCTTCCAGCAACTGCAACATTTCTCCGGCTGTACATCCTCAGAGGGAGACAAGTCTTCAGTCTGCATAAGAAGCAGGAAGGAATCACCCTTGGAGTTAAGGAGTCACTTCCCTGCATCCTCAGGCACCAACTACGACGACTGGCTGCGTAGATCTCCTCTCATCCTGAGCTGCGTGGATCCTGCATCATGTGTGGCGGTCTGGATTGATTCTCTTGGTCCTCTCTACCAGCTATCCAACTTTGGTGAAGCTAAGCCCTTGCCTTCCCATGCAGGACAGTACCCCATGCACCGCATCTCTTGCAGCTACCAGGGCTTTTTGGCATCTTCTCCAAGGGATCTTCAGGCTCCGTGTAGCCCCAGCACTCTTCCCTGTGACGCATAGCCCTCTGCATGCTTCTCCTGCGACGTGGGAACTTTTTTCAGGTGTGCTGCGTGGGCCTCTCAGTGACTCTTGGGCTCCTTGCCTGTGGGCTTCAGTGGGGGCTGCCTCTTCTTATTTGGACTCTCTGCACTGCTGAGGGTCGCCTGGGACTCCCCCCTGTTGGGTTGAGTCCCCCTTAGACCTTGCTGGTCCCCGGGAAGCTCCACTTTTCCTTCAACAGCTGCATTTGCCTTTGCCAAGGCTTGTTGGTGGTTTTTCCACACCACAGACTGACTGCAATCCTCCATCCAGCGTGGGACGTTGACTGCATCACCAAGGAACTCTTCATCTGCTCCAGTGCTGCATTGCTGACTGTCTTTGTTTCCCCAATGACCAACTCCTGCATCCACAGACTGGTGGGTAGTGGCTCCTGCCACCACCGGACACTCCAACTGGAATTGGACTTGGTCCCCTTCTTTTCCAGGTCTTCCTCTTCCAGGATCCACCTTTGGTTTCTTGCAGTCCTGTCTGGATCTTGCAATATCCTTCTCTGAAGTCCTGTGGGTTGGTTTGGGTAGAACCTCTTTCCTGCAGGTCGGTGGGGGAGGTGGGGGGGTACTCCAGCACTTACCTTTGGGGTTTCCTGGTACCGCCGGCTCCCCTCTACCAATTCCACTTCCTTGGGTGGGGACCCAACCTTCGCATTCCACTTTCTTAGTATATGGTTTGGTCTCCCCCAGGGCTTCAGTATTGCCTATTGCTTTTCACTGTTTTATATTACTTTCTTTGCCTATTTCCTGATTGTTACTGTACATATATATATATAGTGTGTTTACTTACCTCTTACTGGAGAATTGCCTATCTAGTATTTTAGTATTTGTGTCAATAAAATAAAGTACCTGTATTTTTGTAACACCTTGTGGTTCTTTCATGTGTGTAAGTGCTGTGTGACTACAGTGGTATTGCATGAGCTTTGCATGTCTCCTAGATAAGCCTTGGCTGCTCATCCACAGCTACCTCTAGAGAGCCTGGCTTCTGGACACTGCTTACACTTCACTAATAAGGGGATACCTTGGCCTGGTATAAGGCGGTAATACCATAGGTACTCACCACACACCAGGCCAGCTTCCTAAACTCTGGTATCTCTTTTGTAAATAAGGGTGTCATCAGCAAACAGGGATACTATATGCCAGCTGCCACCCACACCCAGCCACCCACTCAGGTCCTTTGGCTCCTAGTAAGACCTAAGGGTCCTTAACATATTCTTAAATCCTTCAAAGAAGGCTTTAATCTTTATAACACACCCATGCGGCTTGAAGAAACCCTCTGCCTTCATAACAAGACTAACATTTTAGAAAGTGAGACTACTTTTTAGTGTGCTCATATCAGCCAAAGAAACCATCAAACTTCAAAACAAAACATGCTCATAAAATTCAAAGATGGATATTAGCTTTATAACATGGTCAGACATGAAACCCCTTATATCATAACAGGCAGATCATCGTTAGAGACTGGCTGCAACTTCAAAACATGCCCATAGCTTTCAGAGAACTAGTCTGATGTAAGAAGATGCCCATAACATTCAGAGATGCCATCATATACCCACAGCTTTTAGAACATGGCTCTAACATAATAATTGTCCCATAACATTCAGAGAAGCCATGTAAGTTCATGACAGGCAAATAATTTTAAAGGAATCTGTCTAACTAAAATATGATGCCTAGAATATTCAGCGAAGCCCTATGGCAGTGGTTTTCAACCTTCTGATGTTTGTGGACCCCAATGTTATCATTATTGAAAACCAGGGACCCCCACTGAATTGTTATTGAAATCCAGGGAACCCCCCAAACACTGAGTCATTTCTGGAAGCTGGAGACCCTGGTCTAAATAGTGTTGATGATTTAAACTGCAAAACACCACACAAGAAATATAGAACAAGCATTCCATTCAACACACACATAAAAGATAATTTAATTTTAATAGGTAGGTTGGAGCTTTTCTAAATTCAATTGAAGTCACACATCGTTCATGCTATATTCTGTTTGATTCACCTGCACTACTCCCACAAATCAATCTGAGAATAGTAATTTCATTTGTAGCTTTCAATTTCAAATTCCTTGGCATTTACTGTACGTCTGTTAATATTATTTAATTTTCTAAACAGGCAAGGAACCCCTGAGGAGGCTTCGTGGACCCAAAGAGGTCCCCGGAACAAAGGTTGAGAACCATTGCCTTATGCCTTCCCTGTATCCCATAACTTAAACAGGAACATGACTTTGCAACTATTTCAAGATCTTAGGAGAATCCTGTTGACTGAGTACCTTCTCTGGTATTTGGCAACCATGAGATGGGCTGCAGTATGAGGTGGGCCAAGCATCCTGCAGAGGCCTAAATTCAGCTGACATAATATAAATAAGAAGCATGGAACTATATGCACTAGTGATGGACATGTGTAAATGCCTATGTTAATAAAGTATTCAAATTCTCCTCATTCCTGAAGGTTGGTGAAGAGGCCGGCATTGCATTGAAGTCCACCTGTCCCTGTGATTTCACCCTGCACTTCGAAGTGGCATCAAGGGGAAACATTGTCCAATCTGGATGGCAACCAGGCAACATCACCCAGCAGCGGAGCAAGAGGGCCACTGTTACTTTCGACAAGAACATTCACATCACTCATAGTCCTGGAACAGGTGATGAGAGCTGACTGTAAATTATTCTGAATTTCAAGTACTGTAAAAGGGATTCCCCCACTATACCTGACATAAATGTGAGGGACTGCTTGTAACGCCAAAAGGGGATTTGATCAATCAGTCCATGGAACTAGCAAAAAAACTTGTAGTATAATACTGTTGCATGGACCGTGGTGGTATTAATGTATTCTCATTTGTATAATTTAATAGACCCTTTGTGAGGTAAACATATTTCATAGATGTGTGGTGATTCATGAACATTACATAAACTGTGGCCCTTGCAGAAAAAAATACAATGTCATCACCGGTGTAGGAGCTGCCTGCATATTGTAGTGATGCCTAGTCTGGGGACTTTTAAATCAGTGATTCACCCCAAAAGGTTTGTCCTCTCATTTGCTCATCTGCTTATTGCTAGCACATGACACCGTTGTGGAAAATGTGTACTGGCAAAAACAAGGCAGACAATGTCAGTCTCCTTACAGAGCCAAGTGCACAGACTAGAGCAGTGGTTCCCAACCTGTGGTCCGGGGACCCCTGGGGATCTGCGAAGCCTTCTCAGGGGGTCCACGACTGCTCAGAAAATTAAAAAATATTAACAAATATTGTCAAATTAGGTCCCATGCTTCCAGTAATGACTCAGTGGGGGTCCCCGGATTCCAATGATGATTCAGTGGGGGTCCCTGGGTTCCATTAATAATAAAGTGGGGGTCCACAGAAGTCAAAAGGTTGGGAACCACTGGACTAGAGCAAGGCAGTGTAAACATGTACATAAATTAGCCAGCCTCTGCACAGAGTGAAAGAGTGTGCATATGCCCATTGAGGGAAAAGCCTAGGGTACCTCATGAGGATGGATGCATCCAGGAGCGTCATCCCAGCTGCACACCATAAAGAAGCAGCAGGTGAAGCTGCAGCTCTGTCATGGACAGGTGTAGAGAGTACAACAGGAGCACTTCTTCAGACATAGGTGTTAAGGGACTATGTCAGAAATGCATTGTTCTGAAAAGCTATGCAGCGGGTTTATAGGAATCCACTCTGAGGGTGGATGGGGGGGCTCCTAGTGCCGCCAGTAATGCTGAATTTTAGGTTTCTGTCTTGAGTGCAGCCAAGGAGTTTTTGCATTTCAGTCAAGAGTGCCCTTATCAAATGCAAGTGGGGGTTAAATGAAATCATAGTCCCACCAATATCAGAGTAAGAGAAAGATTTAAGCTGAGTAGGTTCCAATGTTTCCAAAGTTTAAATACTCTTACTGAATTGGCATTTTTTCAGTAAAGTATCTCTTGCCTTCGCAAGGTCAGTTTCTTAAAATAAATGGGCCACTGAAGTTCTTGTAAGAAGCTCTGAGGCTTATCTGAGCGTCACTATCTGTAGCCTCGGTCGTAAGAATCTACAGAATACCTGTCAGCGGCAACAGCAAAGTCTACCACTGATACCCACTGTTTAGCAATCGGGTGTGTTTTTCGATGGTGCTGCTGAGGGTTTTTGCCAGATTTATCACAACTGGAAGAAGATACATTCTGCCTCCCCTTAAATAGGTCTTTTTGTTGCCTTCAAAAGCAGCAACATCGCCTTTTTTTGTAAGATGAAGAGGGGCTACTTGCACTGCCTCTTTGCAAGTGGGAGGCATAGCAAAATATTAAGGACATATCGTCCATAACATAAGAGCTACATTCTTTGCACAGTCTAAATCATGCGCAAAACGTCGACCATTGAGTTAAATGACTGACTCAGACATGAAATGTGGTCATGTTTTGGGTAGCTGATACCACATCTAATTACCGGTGGTCTGAACAAGACTGTCTACATCTGAGACTTCTTTTAATGTACCGTATAACTAGCGCTTAAAATGTAAATGATCGAGTGCAGGTGCCCAAAACTCTGCTCAGAAGCCCCCTGGCCAGCGCAATAATATGTCCGTGCGTCGAATACCAAAGCTGTGTAGCCAATTCATCTCAGGCCTCCTCATACACTACCCGACACTTCCTCCCCCTTTATTTCACACTTGCATTTTTCTGCTTTCTTTTTTTGTGACGGTTTTAATTTCTCTCTCTTCCTCCATCTTGCCACTTTGAGTTTTCTCCCTCTTGGTCTGGATACATGTCTGATGCGAAAAAATAAGTGCCCCGACCGGCAACCACTGGCTCAAATTAAGCTCTTTGTATAAGGAAAACATTGCTAAATATATTACTTTTGACTGCATAAGGTGATCTTACTCTAAATAGTGCTTTCATCAAGTGACACACTATATTTTACAATGTTTTTCATTAGCAATAATTTTCAGATTACCAGAATTCTGCGATGTTGTAATGTATGTCTATTTTGCAATTTTTCCTTCCAGCGTCTACCAAATCTCCGGCAGGGGAAGTTGAAATATGCATGACATTTTTGCGTTTCCAGGTGACATACAATATGGCTCCACTAAGTCGGCTGCTAGTCTACTACATAAAAGACAATGGAGAAGGGGTCGCAGACAGTGTGCAACTACAAGTTAAACCTTCATTTGAAAACCAGGTACTAATGCGTGAGGCATCCTCTGCCATCTATTCTTTGGTCACAGAGTGTAATTTCCAGTGTTACGTTAACTGGAAGTTCCTCAGTTTAGAGATGCTAACTGTGTATTAAATTACCAACTTTATTCTATGCTGTTTTTATATAGCACAGTGTCTGCCACAGTTTTCAGTGGCACCTTAGCACTGTTTAGGGGTATAGAACTGTTGGTGTAGATCAAACCTTCAGCCAGTAAGGTCCTGTGATGGACTAGATCTCATGGATCTCAGCCTCAATCCTGGATTGAGTGTTTATACTCCTAATTGAATTTAATTCGGACATTAGTCCCAATTGTTAAATTATGTTTTATGTTCTGTTATGCTCAGGAGAATGTATTGAGTGTAACAGCCACAATACTAGTAGATTTTAGAGATGCAAAACAGACACAACCAAACACACATACGTATATGCCTAAGCTTGAATATATTTTTAGGATATAGTGGAAAGTGTAATAGCCATTGTTGAGCTTCGGGTGCAAGGGCAGTGCATTTCACAGCAGTCCAGCTTGCCTTAAAGGGCTTGACTAATCAAGTAATTACTTCTACTTTTGGGAATTCACAACTGACCCATTGAGGCAGAGCACAGAGTTTGGTGAGTTAAGAGGATAAATCCACTGGTGATGAAGAAAAGACCCTGATGATGTATTTCTCATTACACCACAGAAATGTCACCTTTTATTACACTGGCCACCAATGAAGAGTGCAAAGTGCAGGTGCCTCAAGATCTCCATCCACCTCTATCCATGCAGGGCTTGTGCGGCAGCATTCTGTGGGAAGGATGCCATGGTAGAAACTGTTTAACATAATTAATTTACCAGATGACTAAGGCCATCACTGTGACGGTTGCGCTCTACAAATTCTCCTGAGCACAATATAACATAAAACATGACATAACTTAACCATTGGGACTAATGCCAGAATTACACTGTAGGTACAAACACTCAGTCCAGGATTGCGGCTGAGTGATGAGACCTAGTCTAAGAATTCAGTCCCTGTAAGGGAAGTAGCCATGGGTATCTCTAGGAGCACTACATGGAACCAGGAATTGATGGTGTTCCAGTTGGCATTTTCAAAGATAATATCCCATTATGGGCCTCCCTTCTAGTAATTAGAGCTGCTATGGTAGGCCCTCTTCAAGGGTCGTTGAGCAAAGTAATCCTGATACCGATCTTCAAGAGAGGGGACAGAGACCAGCCTAACTGCCATTGTCCTGTCTCATTAACAGATTCTAGTGCAAACATCCTGGGGTGAGCTATTTTGTCCTACCTGGGAGCTTGGGCGGATGAAAATAACATTATTTCAGAAGTTCAGTTTGGCTTCTGGCCAGGAAGTGGCACCGTAGAACAGTGCCTGAATTTGTATCTTTTGGCCATAAAGTATGTACTTCCAAAAGAGGGGGCACTCCATCTAGCATTGGTGGACTTAAGCGCTTTTGACCTTGGGAATCAAAGTAAAGCGTGGATGATAATGGATCAAATGGGGGTAATAGAAAAAATTGTTATAATGCTAAAACGTTTGCATTTTGATACTTCGGTTCCAGTCCGACATGCTGAAACACGAGAATTAACCTCCCCTATTAAAACATGCAGAGGGATACGACAAGGCTGCATCATGGCAACTTTTCTTTTTCTTCTATATATAAACAATGTTAACAAATTTCTGATAAAGAAGGGTAAAGATGTGCCTACAATTTTAATGTACGCTGATGACACGGTACACATTTCAAGAACTGCTAACAGTCTCCAAATATTACTCAACTCGTTTTCATCCTTTATGGAGAACCTGGATCTAAAGGTCAATTTTACAAAATCTTTTATGACATGTGGCCCTCCAAGGACAAAACTTAAACATCATAAGCTGGTGGTGTTAAGATAAGCAGAACTGGGTCCTTTATCTGCGAAGTTCTTTTAAATCAACATGGAATCCTTTGCTAATTTTGAGAAACCAACAATTACTCAAACCTAATGAGACTATGTTTTCTAGTTGCAATAAAATATGCCAGAAGACAGTCAATGAGTTTCTTCATATTTATAATAGCAAGAGAATTCCAGTTGGGTCATATGGGATTTGGGGCTCCTAGAAGTACAGCATCTATTACCTGCTATGAAGAAGTTGGCTTACCCTACTTAGAAGACACTATTGGTCTTGCCCCTCTGATTTTATGGATTAACTGCTGTGCTAAGCAGGAAGCAGGTCTTGCAAGGGAATGTATTAGGGAATGTTTGTTACTTGACAATTTATACTGCATACCTTGGCTTGTTTATATATGGAGAAAATGTTTCTAGGCTAGGAGTTCCTCAACTGTTTAACAACCCCGAGGATATAGTGTGATGTGTGAAGCTAAAACCCGGCTGTGTTATCAATAATTTCATATGGAGCAAAGTAGAGCCTGTGCAGCCACTATGTCCAGTATTATCAGGTACTTTGTTATTTGCAAGCACTCAGGGATGGAACCTTACCTGTTGTTTATAATGAGTCCTATAGATCGTTTTTTTTTAACTCGTATGAGGCTAAGCACAGTGCACTTTATTGTTGCATTTCCACTGCAAGGCGCTTTCTTTCGCCCATTACTGTTTTGTCCTTGTGATGATATTGTGAGTCAAAGTTCATGCTATTTCATGCTCTTCAGCACATTACATTCAGTCCCACGTTCTTGAGACCGTTTCTCCTACGGGGGTATATCAGAACCTTTAAGTCGGCCATGTCTTTCTTACAGAGATTACAAACACCGAATGTATGTTATGAGGTACTAAATTTTATTAGAAGTGCAATTACCTAGAGGAAACGGACGGAATCAAATTTACCACCCGTAAAAATGGTTACTTTATTACTGTATATTTTATTTATTAATGAGGGTTATTTTTGTACGGTATTTTAGAATTTATTAAACCGATGTTTAAAATGGTTACTCACACGTGACACTGTTCTACAGAGCGTGACAATGTGTTCTTTCTGTGTGACAGGTAGTACTTTCTCTTTCATCCAATGAATCCCGCCCAGGTGACCTTGTTGACATCGACGTGAGAGCTGCCAAGGGAAGCTGTGTCTGTGTTGCCACAGTAGATAAGAGTGTCTACCTCCTCAGAAATGGTTTCCAGCTTACCCCTGAAAAGGTGAGGCCTGGCCCAGAGCCGCAGAGAGTAAGAAATATCATGAGTTGATACTGCCCGCTTCAACTACTTCTCGGTGCCTTCACCAACTTCCCTGTGCATCATGACAGTACAGTTGCTCCACCGTGATGACTTAAATGCATGCACGCATCACCATGCATATGAGTCGTGACATGATAGCAGTTTTGTTTTCTTTTTTATTTACTGTCTTGGAAAGGTAAATTTAAAACAAATGTCAAAACTCTGCCCAAGTGCATTTAAAAAAGGAGATAATGGAAGCACAATGCAGATGCGGAGCCCTCCAAAAGGGAAAAATACATTTAAAAATCAGGACGTAGGGTTTAAGGATGAAGTGAGTGGGCATTAAGGAAACAAGCAGCTGGAGCACGTGGGGCAGCGGAGGATGCTGGAAGGTATGTTCACATTCAAAGAAACAAAAAATACTGAGCGGGCGGAGCGAAGCATGAAGAGGAATGAATAAGCGTTAGTGGTGGGAGCAACAGCAAGAGCCCTAGGCAGCTGGGATGTGAGGGGGAAGCGGCACACAGGGAGGAGAGAGCAGAAGCTCCAAGGGAGTGCTTAAAGCAAAATAAGGATAAGTTACTTACCTGTAAATCCTAGTTCTCTTCCAGGGGTATCCTCATCAAAGTCATAAACATTGAATATTCCCGCCCTTGTGCGGGGACCCCGGAGCATATATAAAATACACACATATAAAGTATGAAATATGCACTAAAAATATATATAGCATTTTTAGTAGACACATATATACATGTGTAAAACAGCAATGCAGGCTATAATCATAAACAGGCTAAAATGCTTTATTTCTATGGAGTTTTTTTTTTTTTTAATTCTTTTCAAAATTACAATAAGAGAAAAAATGTCTACCAAAGCCCCACAACTGGGCCTAGGGAAATAAGCAGTAGTAATCATCAGAGAAAAAAGAGAAAAAACTACATTGAAAAACAATGGAGCATTCTTAGCCAATAGGCTGCATGCAGGTTAACACAGGAGAACCATAAAAACTTTGGCACTGTGCCTTTAAGACCCTGAGCACCTCCAGTATCCCACCATGCCTCAGGGGTGAAGGAGAGGTGACAGTTGGTTCACAGTTAGGTCAGTACTTTTTTACGGTGACAAGCTGTGTAGCCGATTCGAAAGATAGTCTGTCCTGCACTTCTAGGAGACGTGCGTCCGGGGAGGAGGGTGGGTTGTTTATGACTTTGATGAGGATACCCCTGGAAGAGAACTAGGATTTACAGGTAAGTAACTTATCCTTCTCTTCCAGGGAATCCTCATCAATAGTCATAAACATTGAATAGATTAGCAAGCCCATCCCTTGACTCTGCGGACTGTCCAATAGAAGTGCAGGAATAGATATGCATCATGCAAACAAATTTCTCAGAGATGCTTGCCCAACTTGGGCGTCTGCTCTTGCATCTGAGTCCAAACAGTAATGTCTAGTAAATGTATGTACAGACTTCCATGTAGCAGCCTTACAAATTTCAGAGATTGGAACATTATTAAGGAGGGCAGCAGTAGCCGCCTTTCCTCTTGTGGAATGCGCTTTAGGTCTAGCAAGTAGTTGTTTGTTAGCCAACTGGTATGCATTAACAATACAAGAAACTATCCATTTTGATACTTCGGTTCCAGTCCGACATGCTGAAACACGAGAATTAACCTCCCCTATTAAAACATGCAGAGGGATACGACAAGGCTGCATCATGGCAACTTTTCTTTTTCTTCTATATATAAACAATGTTAACAAATTTCTGATAAAGAAGGGTAAAGATGTGCCTACAATTTTAATGTACGCTGATGACACGGTACACATTTCAAGAACTGCTAACAGTCTCCAAATATTACTCAACTCGTTTTCATCCTTTATGGAGAACCTGGATCTAAAGGTCAATTTTACAAAATCTTTTATGACATGTGGCCCTCCAAGGACAAAACTTAAACATCATAAGCTGGTGGTGTTAAGATAAGCAGAACTGGGTCCTTTATCTGCGAAGTTCTTTTAAATCAACATGGAATCCTTTGCTAATTTTGAGAAACCAACAATTACTCAAACCTAATGAGACTATGTTTTCTAGTTGCAATAAAATATGCCAGAAGACAGTCAATGAGTTTCTTCATATTTATAATAGCAAGATAATTCCAGTTGGGTCATATGGGATTTGGGGCTCCTAGAAGTACAGCATCTATTACCTGCTATGAAGAAGTTGGCTTACCCTACTTAGAAGACACTATTGGTCTTGCCCCTCTGATTTTATGGATTAACTGCTGTGCTAAGCAGGAAGCAGGTCTTGCAAGGGAATGTATTAGGGAATGTTTGTTACTTGACAATTTATACTGCATACCTTGGCTTGTTTATATATGGAGAAAATGTTTCTAGGCTAGGAGTTCCTCAACTGTTTAACAACCCCGAGGATATAGTGTGATGTGTGAAGCTAAAACCCGGCTGTGTTATCAATAATTTCATATGGAGCAAAGTAGAGCCTGTGCAGCCACTATGTCCAGTATTATCAGGTACTTTGTTATTTGCAAGCACTCAGGGATGGAACCTTACCTGTTGTTTATAATGAGTCCTATAGAAATATCCCTGACCAGTCGATCAACAGGGCATTCCCTCGAGATCCCGGACGGTAGAACCTGGACGCGAAGTCTGGGCATTTCCTGTTTACCTCGTCTGCGAAGAGATCCAATTGAGGCCGACCCCATTGAGCGAAGATGTCTTCGACGACTTTGTCGTTCAGGACCCAATCGTGGGCGTCCTCAAGGTGTCTGCTCAGGAAATCTGCTTCCACGTTTTGTTGACCTGGTAGGTGAACCGCTGTAAGCGACATTCCTCTCGCCAGGAGCCAATGCCAGATTGTTTGGGACTCCCGAGATAGGGGTAGGGATCTCGTTCAAATAATACATTGTGGTTGTATTGTCCGTTTGTATTAGGAGAGATTTCCCCTGAATCGATGGAGCAAAAGACTTGAGAGCCAGATGGACCGCTCTGAGCTCCAGCAGATTGATGTGGTACTTCCTTTCGTTGTCGGACCACAGGCCCTGAGCTTGAAAAGGACCTAGATGAGCCCCCCATCCCTGAAGAGACGCATTCGTTACCAGAGTGTCGGATGGAATTACCTGGTGAAACGGAGCTCCTACTGACAGGTGAGGTCTGTGCATCCACCATTGTAATGACTGACGTGCTGCTATCGGCAGCCGCACTCTGTCCTCCCAGCGACCTGTCCTTTGGTTCCAGTTGTTTTCCAACGCCTCTTGGAGGGGCCTCATATGTAACCTGGCATTTGGGACAATGAAAATGCATGATGCCATGGAGCCCAGTAGAGATGTCACCTGACGGGCCGTAGATGCGTCAGATTTTAACAGGTCTTGACACTTTTTCTTTATTGATAATAGTTGTTCCTCCGAAGGATACACTCTTTGGAGCTCTGTGTCTAGTATTGCTCCCAGGTAGTGGAGGTTCTGTGTTGGAATCAAGGTGGAATTTTGGTAGTTGACTTGAAGACCTAGAGACTCGAAAACCTTGAGCACAATGTTCCGATGGGTTCTCACCTGCTCCGGAGAGAAGGCTTTCAGTAGCCAGTCGTCTAGGTATGGGTAAATGAAGATTTTTTGTTTTCGTAGATGTGCCGCTACCACTGCCACGCATTTCGAGAAAACGCGGGGGCAGATTTCAGGCCGAATGGTAGCACCGTGAACTGATAGTGCTGTGAGGCTATCTGGAAGCGCAGGAATTTCCGATGTTTGTGAACTATCGGGATGTAAAAGTATGCATCCTGCAGGTCGATGGAGCACATCCAGTCTCCCCGATGTAGCTGAGGGAAAATCTGGTGAAGAGCCAGCATCCTGAACTTTTGCTTTTTTATGTACTTGTCCAGTAGCCGCAAGTCCAGAATTGGTCTGAAAACGCCCTCTCGGCCTTTTTTCGCTACCAGAAAATAACGGGAGTAAACCCCCTTCCCTCTGTGCACGAGTGGAACTTTTTCTATTGCCTTCTTTCGTAAAAGGGCGAGAGCCTCTTTGCGCAATAGGCTGACGTGAGACGGATTGCATTTGGCTGGTGGCAAGTGCGACGGAGGTTGGCGGAAAAGAAGAGAGTAGCCATTCTCGACAATGTTGAGCACCCATTTGTCTTTTGTGATCGCACGCCGCTCGTGAATAAAGTCTGTGATACTTCCCCCCACCGGAGTTGTGCACAGTGTTAAGGGAAGCAAGTCCTCATTGTTTGGCCAGCGCTTTGGGTGTGGACTGTTGTGGTCTACTTGACCCTCGTGGCCTTACGAGACTGAAAAAGCGGGCGTCCTTGCCTCTGCTGTGGCCTCTGGGACCAGTGAGGGGTTTGAACCCTCTGCTGGAAAGGGCGCCTGTCATAAGGCCTATACCTTCGCCTGAAGTCCTTCTTCCTCTCCAGACCTACTGCCCTCATGGTGTCCACTTCCGTCTTCATGCGCGCCATTCTTCGTCCGTATGGGTACCAAACAGCGAGTTCCTGTTGAACAGAAGATTTAGGATACGCTGTTGTGCTTCCTGTTTTAATCCAGTCAGTCTCAACCAGGAAGACCTTCTTGCACAAATCCCATGTGCGTATCCATGTGCAGCTAAGTCTGCCCCATCTGCCGCTGCGTTGATGACCTGGTTGGAGACCAGACATCCCTCTTGAAGGATCTCTTGGAAGTCCTGCCTGTCCTCTCTAGGTAATTTTTCTGTGAACCTGTTCAGAGAGTCCCACAGTGAACGGTCATATCTGCCTAGGAGTGCAGACGCGCTGGAGACCTTCATCATAGATGCCGCAGTGCCGCACATTTTTCTCCCCAGAGAGTCTAGATGTCTGCTCTCTTTGTCCGGTGGAACCGTGGAGGATGATGCTACTGAGTGAGTTTTTCGGGCTGGGGCCAATATGACTGAGTCCGGCGGCGGATCCGTTCTGAGAAATAAAGGATCTTGTTCAGGCGCTTTATATTTTTTCAAAATCCTAGCAGGAGCCGATTTGAGGGTGGCTGGCGCTAAAAAGGTGTCCATGGTTGGCTGCAACAGACCAGGCACTAGTGGCAGTAGCTTTTTCGAAACCGCTCTATGCTGTAGAGTCTCAAAAATGACAGATGAAGAGGTTGATGGTTCTGGAACCTCTATGTTTAGCTTCTGTGCTCCCCTGACAAGCACCTCATTAAAAGTAGTGATGTCGTCCACCGTTGAAACCCTAGCTGGTGGAGAATCTGTTAAGGTGGGGGAGTATCGTCTGACGGATGACCCTGACGATGACCAAGAGGGCGACCTTCTATGTCTTGATCGTGACCTAGATCGTCGTTGGGAACGTGACCTGCTGCGAGATGCTGTAGCAGAGCGCCCAGGCCTCGTGGTCGGCTGGCGAGAAACAGAACGAGCCCGTCCTGTCTGCGCTGTCGGTGATGGTGTTCTCGGGAGAGAGGCAGTAGGAGAGTACATCCTTGAATACTGCGAGTCCGGGGAGGCCGTTGGTCTATTAAGGCTCTCCAACCATCTTGGTGACAAATTGATGGGTGAGACATTCCCCGACGATGCCGCTCTCGACCGAGATGAACCACTTCTTATGGAGACCACTGGAGATGGAGTGGTCTTATCTGCTGGCGGAAGCCGATGCTCTGCTCCCTGCAAGACTGATAAAACCTGCGTCGACAGCCGTAATGATGTCGAAGGGAGCGCCGCCGGTTGTTCCTGTCTCGACGTTGAGTGTCTCGACGTTGAGTGTCTTGATGTCGGACGGCGATCTCTGGACCGCGACCTGCTCACCGTCGTGTGCCTCGACGTCGGGCGGTGGGCAGCCGACGACGGATGTCCTCGCTCTTGCCGCTGGGGCGATTTCGACGTCACCTTTCTTGACGTCGAGGGGTGCGAGGCCTTCGGCGGCGAATGGGCACGCCAGTGATGGCTCGAAGTCGATCGACGGGTTGCCGTCGACGGAGATATGCCCCTGCGGTGGCCATGTTCTCTCGACGCCGTACCCTTCGACGTCGGTCGGGTCGCCGTCGACGGCGATTTATGACGGTGAGATGGTGGCAGCGACAACGTCGACGGGGAACAAACAGGTATCTTCCTACCTGCTGACGTCGATCTAGCCTCCTGAGAGTGGCTTGTTGGCTGCCTGGGAAGCGAAGAGGATGATGTTTTCTGCCTCTCGTGAAGCCCATGAAGCCTGATCTTTTCCCTGTCCTTCAAAGTCCTCTTTGACATGTTCTTGCTGTGTTTGCAAGTGTCAGGGCAGTGACTCTGAGGCAAGCACACAATGCAGAGAGTGTGTGGATCTGACTGGGCCTTCTTCTTCCCACAGGAAGGGCATTTCACAAAAAGTGAAGGCATTTTTCAGTCAGGAAAAAACTTCCAGACTCAGACAATGATGTTAGATGTCGAGAAAAGTAGGAAAAAACGCTGTTCTAAAGTATTTTTTTGAGAAAAAACTCAGAAAAACTGAGAGCTCAATGCTCCAGGATCCTCTCAGAAGAAGCCGGAAAAAAGAACTGACCTAACTGTGAACCAACTGTCACCTCTCCTTCACCCCTGAGGCATGGTGGGATACTGGAGGTGCTCAGGGTCTTAAAGGCACGGTGCCAAAGTTTTTATGGTTCTCCTGTGTTAACCTGCATGCAGCCTATTGGCTAAGAATGCTCCATTGTTTTTCAATGTAGTTTATTCTCTTTTTTCTCTGATGATTACTACTGCTTATTTCCCTAGGCCCAGTTGTGGGGCTTTGGTAGATATTTTTTCTCTTATTGTAATGCTGAAAAGAACTACAAAAAAAACAACAACAAAAAAACTCCATAGAAATAAAGCATTTTTGCCTGTTTATGATTATAGCCTGCATTGCTGTTTTACACATATATATATGAGTTTAGTATGAAAATTTGTCTACTAAAAATGCTATATATATTTTTTGTGCATATTTCATACTTTATATGTGTGTATTTTATATGTGCTCCGGGGTCCCCGCACAAGGGCGGGAATATTCAATGTTTATGACTATTGATGAGGATCCCCTGGAAGAGAACTATGTAATTCCCTGATGTGGCGCTGGTGAAGGTTACAAATCAAACAATCCAAAGGATGAACCTATGCTCCTGAGAAAAGACAAACGCAGGAAGAAAACATAATTCCATCAAATAAGATGCAAGCAAATGAGATTGACAAGAAAACCGACCAATGGCGTGCCGTGCAAAGTCCACTCAAAGTATTGGATCTTATCCACGATAGGCCTTGGACAACAGGCAAAGGGAAGTTTTTGGGAGCGAATCACACCCCTGGAGAATGTGTTCTTGTAATGACATGCTGTACACACTCCTGTCATCTACTGTTGGGTTTATGGACTGTTCAGTTTCTTCTTAGAGGTACTGCAAAACCGATGCTCAACGAGGTTCCCATGAGCCATCCCAGAGGTTCTTCTTTTAATTATATGTAACTATTAATAACCACATTCAATCCTCTCTCTAAATGCTCTTAATTTTGACATCTAAGGGAAATGAGCACAAATGCAGATAAAATAAATACTAGGTTCTGATCCCGTGTTTATCGGAATGATGGTTCTATTGATCACACATGATAAATAACAATATCCTGGTGTGCCCTGCGATAAATAGAACCTATTTTGAGTTTTTAGGGAATAACATGTCGATGCTGGTGCTCCCCACACTAAACTCTACATGGCACAGTCAGTACTGTACCTTTTTCCCGTTGAGTTCCATCAGGTTAGACCTGCAGATATTAATTGAAGAGTGGGATACTTAACACACCAGGTAATTACCAACTGCGGTAAATACGACCCAACTCAGAATTCCGATCCCTGCACAATCAGAGCTATACACTGGGGTTGAAAATTACAACTAACTAGTACTTGTGACAAAACGGGAGATAGTGGAATACATCTTTAACGCGTGTAGTTATGATGGCATACATGATTCAAATGATACAAGCATGTTCTTTAGGTGTTATGGGCACAGTGTCGTAGTTTGCGAGCACTCTAAATGCCAGAAATGACTAAATGATGCCAAAAGTCAAATAAATGCTGCTGATTTGCATTATAAAGTTTGGCGGGGATGGACTGCTGATCCATATTGGCAGGGCTCCCACCCCCACCAAACACGTTGTTCTCCCACCCAATTTAGAGGTGAAGCAACTGCCTGTTTTGTGCATTTTTGGTACCTCTGACTGCTCTGTTAGTGTACAACCATTAGCGGTGGCCCATCTGCTGGAGAGCTGCCGTCTAGTGTATCAGAACGTGAGAAGTATTTAGGGCAGACCTCCTTACCTAAGTTTTCACTGCTTGGGGGCAGACCTGGACAGAGAAAATCGACAATTGTCTCCACTTGTGAGAACGGTCAGGGACATCGTTTTACTGTTTTTCAGAAGCAAATTCTCACTTTCAGGGTCTGTTTCAAAACAAAAAAAAATACTGACTGCCAAGACAGAGGTCTTCTGTAGGGCGACAGAGGAAAACAGCCCAACAGGGATTATATGATCTCCTAAATTACGACTTTATTTCCATTGGCTGATGTTTAAGTTAGGAGATAATTTCAGACTATGTTTCAGGTGGGAGAAATATTCAGATTTATCTGAAGTCCCGAACTACTTCAGAAATACTTATGAACATCAGAAACATAACAGGTGAATGCTTCCTCATTTGCCAGTGTAACACAATAGTTAATTTCCATTTTGTTTTTCACTACCTAAAGTTTTTTTTTTGCTGGAGAGAAATCCTTGAGCTTAACCCATGCTTAGCTTAGGTGTGCAAAATGTTTCAAGAATTGGGCCCTTCAAACCAATGGGATTAACTGTTCTACACGCCCAGTAGACGTTATGATAACAAATGCCAACAGACCAAAGCTACCATCATGTTATCTAAGATTTTATTATACACCATCGAACTGTGCTGTGCTAATTAAAGTTGTATTTCTGGGGTGCTTAGTTGTGGGAGAGACATTTAAAATTATCATTAGCAAATATCTGAATAAATAAATATTTGCAGTTTTAAAGTCAATTGTGCGATAGATATTAACAATTTCATCAGGAGCAATTGGAGAAAATGTTTCCCCTGGAAGCCTTAGTGGGTTTTGTGAGAAACCTGCGGCTTCGTCAAGATGATTTTCAGCCATGGCAGTATGGGCCAAGAAGAGGGCTAGCTCTGCAGCAGAGGTCATACAACATCAGACTGGATCATAGACCTAGCACACTGCAATGACATGGCAGATATTTATGTTCCGATGTTTCCATGCACATCACACACCATAGACGTATGGGCACTGTAGGAATCTGGCCTGGTGTGTGGTGGGTACCTACGGTACTTACACCTTATACCAGGTCCAGGTATCCCCTATTAGTGTAGTGTATGCAGTGTCTAGAAGCCAAGTTCTCTAGAGGTAGCTGTGGATGAGAAGCCAAGGCTTATCCAGGAGACCTGCAAACCTCATGCAATACTGCTGTCGTCATGCAGCACTCACACACATGAAAGAAAACACTCAGTGTTACAAAAATAAAGATACTTTATTTTAGTGACACAATACCAAAAAGTACTAGAAAGGCAACCCTCCAATAGGAGGTAACACACCAAATCTATACACTAGTTACCAGACATAGGAATAGAAAGTGATAGAAACAGTGCAAATGCAGTTAGACTATAGTGACCCTAGGGGGAGCCCAAACCATGTACTAAAAATGGAATGCGAACACACACCTAGGTAAAAGGAATGTGTAGAGGTAAGCTGGGGGTACTAGGAAACCCCAAAGGTAAGTACTAAGGTCCCCCCTAGTGACCAGAAGAAAAGGAGTAAGTTAGTGGATCTTCCCCAAACAACCCAAAAGGAGGAAAATGAAGAAAATGCAACACCCAGACAAGACTGCAAGAAACCAGCAGTGGATTCCTGAAGAGGAAGACCTGTGGAAGAAGGGGACCAAGTCCAGAAGTCACAGAAGAGTCCAGGAGGAGTAGGGGCAGCACTGCATCCCTGGAGTCAGTGAAGAGTTCCTGAGGGATGCAGACAAATTCCCAGCCCGGAAGAAGAATTGCAGTTGGGTGTTGGTGCAGGAATTCCACCAACAAGCCTTGGCAGAGGCAAATGTCACAGTTGGCAAAAAGTGGAGCTGCCAGAGACCAGCCAGGCCCAGGAGGAGGAGTCAGAGGGAACCCTCAGCGACACAGAGAGCCCATGGAAGCAAAGGCATCATCCACAGGAGTCCCACACGATGGGGACACAGGAGTCGCAGAAGAGCCCACGGAGTATGACTGGAGAAGGGTCCCACGCCGCAGGAGAATCACGCAGAGGGCTGAGCGTCGCAGGAAGAAGTGCTGGGGGCTGGAGCTACAGGCAGCCTGAAGATCCCTTAGAAGAGATGCAAATAAGCCTTGGCAGCTGCAAGAGATGCGGTGTACAGGAGTACTGTCCTGCGTAGGAAGGCAAGGGCTTACCTCCACCAAAGTTGGACAGCTGGCAGAGAGGATCAAGATGACTACTCCGGACCACGACCTGTGATGCAGGATCCACGCAGCTCAGGATGAGAGGAGATCCACGCAGCCGGTCGTCATTGCAGTAGGTGCCTGCGGATGCAGGGGAGTGACTCTTTTACTCCAAGGGAGATTCCTTCTTCCTTTTCGTGCAGACTGAAGACTTGTCGCCCTAAGAGGAGGCACAGTCAAGGAAATGTTGCAGAAGCTGGAAGGAGCCATGGAAACAATGTTGCAAGATGAGTCTTCTTTGTAGATGCAGATTGCCGGTTCCTGGAGGGGCCAGTCGCAGTTCCAGTAGCTAGAAGTCGAAGTAAGGTTGCGAAGCAGTCCTGCTGGAATCTTGCAAGCCAAATCTGAGGACCCACCCAAGAGAGAGACCCTAAATAGCCCTGAAAGGGGGACTGGTCACCTAGCCAGGTGAGCACATATCAGGAGAGAGCTCTGATGTTACCTGCCTGGCCTAGCCACTCAGATGCTCCCAGACGTCCCTGCGAACCTTGGATTCAAGGTGGCAGAACCCAGGGACCCTCTGGAGGAACTCTGGGCTCCACCCCTTGGGTGGTGATGGACAGGGGAGTGGTCATTCCCCTTTCCATTGTCCAATTACGTGTCAGAGCAGGGACTGGAGGTCCCTGAACTGGTGTAGACTGGTTTATGCACAAAGGACACCAAATGTGCCCTTCAAAGCATACCAGTGGCTTGGGGAGGCTACCCCTTCCAAAACATGTAACACCTATTTCCAAAGGGATAAGATGTTACCCCCCTCTTCCAAAGGAAACCCTTTGTTCTGCCTTCCTGAGCTTGAGCTGTTCAAGCAGCAGGAGGGTAGAAACCTGTCCGAGGGTTGCTGCCGCTTGGGCTGCCCGGAAAAACCCAGAAGGCTGGTGGGAGTAATGCTGGGGGTCCTCTAAGGAGCCCCCAGAGTGTATGGAATCATACTTCCAATACTGGCAGTAGTATGTATTGGGGTATGATTCTGACATGTTTGATACCAAACATGCCCAGGTTCGGAGTTACCACTATATAGCTGGACATAGGTAGTGACCTGTGTCCAGTACACACATAAAATGGCTTCCCTGCACTTACTAAGTCCAGGCAAAAAGTAGGGGTAACCATGCTAAAAAGTGGCTACTTTCCTACAGGGACCTGTGGGGGGACTTGCTCAATAAAGATAATATGACCACTATAGGCGGGGTGGGGAAAGTAAATGGTAAAAGGGACGATAACTGGCAACAATATGAAAAGGTATTTAGGATGGGAATCTTTGATAAAGATAGAGAATGAACATGAATACAAGGAGTTTATTGTTCAGAAGTAACCAAAGGGATAAGTAAAGACTGCAGACTTGGGATAGAGAGTATACTATGTGCATCTAAATGTGTTTGCCATTCATTAAGAACCAATAATATAAACACTGCCTATCATCTGTAGTTTTCCTTATTAAAAATAGTGTATTATTGCCATGGAATTGCCTATTCGGGCTTCTGTGAATACTGCTTTGTTGTCTTTTTTTTATTGCAGAATACATTGTAAAATTATACATAGTGCTAACTGCTACTAATACTATGGGCTTCTGTAGGGCTTGGTTTTAATAGGGTAAAAGATTCTCAAAATAATTCACTATTTTGCCTCCCCTTATCCCGAATAAAAACATACAACAATCAGGACATGAAGATACTTTAATATGAGTATTACAAAGGCTCCAGAAGGCTCCTATCCTTTGTACATATGGCTTACTAGCGAGCTTGAATGTCACAAAAAATTGCAATGTGAACCCTTACTCACCAGCCTAGGTGGAATGCTACATCATATGGTTGGCTCATTCCCTCAAAATTATTGCAATGATGAATGGGCTCCCTAGAAGCAGGAGATACCTTCTTGTATGTATCGGATCCCAATGAAAATGTGTAAGGTGTCCTGTAAGTGTACCAGCTCATTTAACTCCTGGGAGGCTAAAGGTATGAATAGAGTGCCAAAGGTAATTATTGTTCCTGTACCCCTTGGTGACCATGTTTCAGTTGCTAAATAGCCCCTTCTCGGCTCCCTGTCCTTCTTGGGGACCTTGATTTATATTATATTTGTATAGTCACTCATATGTATCGCCTACTGTGCTCACTTTCACAAAACGATCCTGCATTGCATGCTTTAATTCACGCATATTTGTTTGTTGAATTAATAGTCCGGATAGTCCCAAGATGTTAGAAAGTATAGCCCCATGGAGGGTGCAATATTGGGCACCATTAAAGTAACACAATTGTCAAGACCTTCTTTGAACCTATTGTTGGTGCGCCTTATCTGTGCTAGACCTCTTCTTTAGATGGAAACAGCCCTTCATTCCTAAACTAATTTTCTCAGCAGGTCAACAACAGCATGTTGAGGACATCCGATTTGTTTTGAAGGAACAGATTTTCTATGGTACACTTCTGTTATGGACAAACTCTACAACGGAATGCTATACCCTTTATTTACCATTTCATACCACATTCGTACTGGAAATATCCAGAGACAAATATTGGTTTAAAAAATGGAATACTTAATCTGATAGAGACTTCTAGCAGCAGATTCCTTACCTATGAATTCTCCAAAGAAGTCATACTGGATCTGCAACATGTTTCAGGAGAGGAACCACTGTGTGCTGGTAGCTGGCGTCGATCAGCTTTGCATCTGTCGTCAGCGTCATCCGCACCAGAAATGACATTGCGTTTCCTATATAGGTGCCACCCAGACGCGCCAACGTCAGTTCTTTTCTTTCTGTGTCAGCCAGCACTGATCCAAGAGAAGAGCTAGCCCTCAGTTGGTTTTTAACTGGCATTTTTTGCCTTTTTGTCAAACTATTTTGTGGTATTACCTCTTGTCAAGATATTGTCAAGATGTCCCGTAAGGCAGCTTTTAGGACCTCTGAAGCCTGTCAACAGCCGATGTTGGTCATGAATCCGCACCTTTTCTGCTTGTGGTATTTAAAGTGCGACCATGACCTGAAGTCATGCGCAGAGTGCCGGGCCATGCATCTGAAGGCTTTGAAGGAACGAACCCTTAAGCTGATGGCGGCCCGGCACGCAGCTCCGTGCAGGTTGAGGTCCCGGTCGAGAGGAAGGTCCTGGGACCGGTTGCGGAATCTGAAGTCTTCCCCTTGCCCCCATTCCAAGTCCTTGGGACGATCGGGTAAGTCAAGGCACAAAAAGAAGAGCAAGAAGTCAAAGCAGTCTTTGACTCTCCTCGTCCATTGGCCAAAGCGACTTAGGAGCATCGTTATTCTAGCCCTCATTCTCGAGAGCCTGGACCCAGAGCAACACCTGCCAATTAACAGAATTTTATGAGGCCATGCCCAAATAACAGAATTTTATGAGGTCATGCGGTCATAGTTTTTGGGTATTCTGAACCTGTCGGCATGCCTCTGGGCCCTGTGCGATGGAGGGGTGCCCCACCAGGTTCTGCACCGCCTGCTTCAACGTGATGAGCACCGTGGAATCCAGTCCTATATCTGGAGAGGCACCAGTTGAAACACCTTGTCATTTTCCGGCGCCGGTGACGATGCTGACGCTCCTGGCACTGGCGGCACCAGTCATCTCGACTCCTACATGACTCTGACAGGAGCTTTGCCTCTTAGAATAGATCCTGAGCCCTATTCTGTTTAGGCTGGGCCTCGGGGAAGACTGGGAGGGGTCGCTGGACTTTTTTAGAATAACATCCTTATGAGGAAAAAATAGACTGGTGTGAGGATTTGAGTGAAGCTGGTGGATTGGACAATTCTCCAGATACTGGTATGCTTTCTCCCTCGACAGTGGCTATGGAGGAATGAACCTCTTATGCAATGATGGTGAGGAGGGTGGCAGAGATCCTGGACCCTCAGCTACCTTCAGTGGCCGTCAAGACTAATCTCTTGACAGAAGTGCTGCAACCCGGGAGGTTCTACATCCAAACCCCTGCTCCTGTTCAGTGATGAACTCACAGATGTCCTTTTGAGTATTTGGTCCAAACCCAGCACCTGGGGCTCCTGTGAATAGGACGATTGTCTGCTGCCATCGTCCCGCTCCTGGGTACCCAACCATCTTCAAGCAACACCCCACCCCTGAGAGCTTGGTGGTCAGGCCTCAGCTTCCCACTGCACATTCCCTACCGCCCCCCCAGATAGGGAATCAAAGAGGTTGGACTCATTTGGGAAGCCTGGCATTGCGGTCCATAAACACCACAAGCCTTTTGGGCTATCATTCCCACACTCTGAGGGGCACAGTTGCGCAAGTGCTTCCACAGGTGGAGGCATGGTCTGTACTCTCTCAGGCTTTTGCCGATAGGAGAGATGCAGCAAAGTCCACAATTGGTTGTGGCCCGGACACAACGAACTTGCTAGGCAGAGCGGTTTTGAAAGACAGTGGCCGTGAGATGCCATGCCTGTCTGACGTCTGACTTTTCGGGGGATGTCCAAGCATCCCTTATGGATTTACCCTTTGATGGCACCCATAGTCTCGGACAAAAGGCAGATTCGGTGCTCAAGGGCTTAAAGGATTCTCGGGCTACGTCCAGGTCCTTGGGCCTCATGGCGGCACCTTGTCACCCACAATCTGCCTTTTGCTCTTTTTGTGGCTATGGAAGGGGCTTCCAACTGCACTTGTTCCCGTCCAGCCACTGTGCCCAGCATGCTGCCCTGCCTCTGCATGGATGAGGCACGGTACCCACTGACCTTGTGGATTAGGTGGCCGGCGGTCTGGGCAGTCCGCAATCCCCCATATGCAGCAGCCTCTAAATTCTTCTATTCTGCTTTTTTACCACCATGAGTTCCTAGTTGGTGGCATGCTTTGCCATCACCTGCAGTCTATTACATTGGACAAGTGGGTTTTGCAGATTGACCGAAGGGGCTACTTCCACCTCTTTGAGACTACCCCTCTCTTCACCATCTCACGAACGGATGACAGAGGATCGTCTGTCCCTTCTCCTCGAGGAAGTTGCGGCTCTCTTGGCCAAGAGAGCCATAGAAAAGGTTCTGGTGCCAGAAATAGGCTGTGGTTTCTATTTTCTGGTTCCCAAAAAGAACAAGGGCCTATTTTTGATTGCTGAACCCTCAAACCCAAGAAGGAGAAATTCAAAATGCTCATGTTGGCTCAAGTCTTGTGTGCCTTGGACCCAGGAGACTGGATGGTAGCACTTCACTTGCAGGACACACATTGCCACATTCCTGTCTGGCTTGCCCACAGACGTTACCTGCTATTTACTGTATGCCACAAGAAATTTCAGTTCACTGTGCTTCCCTTTGGCCTTACCAGCTCCCCTCGGGTGTTCACCAAGGTGATGGCGGTGGTTGCTGCTCATCTGCGGAGATTAGGGTTTCCAGTCAACCCCAATCTTGACGACTGGCTGTCAAAGGCAGGTTCTCCCCAGGTTGCTGTCTCCCACCTCCAGGCTACAGCGGATCTCTTGCATTCACAGGGAATCATTATAAATGTGCCTGAAGTCACACCTATCTCCCTCTCAGGCACTCCCCTTCATCTGAGCTGTTCTAGACATGGTGCAGTTACAGGGTTATCCTCCTGAGCAGCGAGTCCAGTATATTCAGGCTATGATACTGATGTTTCAGTCACTATCCTGTATTTCGGTGAGACTGACTCTGAGGCTATTGGGAATTATGGCAGGTGGCATATGCAGGCTCTGCAGTGGGCCCTCAAGTTCCAGTGGGCGCAGCATCAGGGGAATCTCTCTGACGTGTCCAGATCTCCGAGAAAACTGAGAAAGATCTGCAGTGGTGGTTAACGAACCGCGACTGGGTAGGGACAGATCCCTCTCCCTTCCCCAACCAGATCTGACAGTAGTAACAAATGCGTCACTCATGGGATGAGGGGGTCATCTGAGAGAGGTGGAGATCATAGGAATATGGTCTCCAGTGGAAGCGGGACTCCACATCAACATGCTGGTGCCCCAGAGCGATCCGACTGGCATTACGTTTTTCTACCCTCCATCAAGGGAAGGCTAGTGCAGGTGTTCACAAATAACACCACCACCATGTGGTACTGCAACAAACAGGGCGGGTGGTGTCGTGGACCCTTTGTGAAGAGGCTTTACGCCTATGGACATGGCTGGAACAGCAGGGCATATGCTTGGTGGCTCAACACGTGGCAGGCTCTCTCAATGCCAGAGCAGACAAACTCAGATGAAAATGCTTCACAGGATCACGAATGACGTCTCCACTCTGAGGTGGTGCAAAGTCTCTTACAGCAGTGAAGAGAGTCTTGGTTAGATCTTTTCGCCTCTGCCGAGAACATGCAATGTCTACATTTTTCCGCACTGGAGTTTCCAAGGTGGCTTTCGCTCAGTGATGACTTGCATCTCGAGTGGAGCTCAGGCCTCCTATAGGTCTTCATGCCCATACCATTCCAGTCCTAGTATCCCGAGCTGCTGAGCATGGCCATTGATCCACTGATCAGACTGCCCCTTCGGAAAGATGGAATGGTTTCTTGCCTGTAACTTCAGTTCTCTCGTAGGGGTATTTCCATGATAGTCATAAGCACTGAATAGTTCCGCGCGCCTGCGGGGACCCCGGAGCACTGTTGTGTAGTATATTCTTAAGTGCAATCATCAGCTCCTTGACAAAAAAGGTCTGTGAAAAACACTTAAGAATAACAATGTGCAGCCTATGTGAACAGCTACACAGGCCAAATTGTTAGAAGAAAAAACAGTTGTAGTGTAAATTCACGTTTAAACCTCTATTTATTCTATAAATACATAAATAAATACATTCTCATATTTTATTTACACCTCTCATGAGAATAAAACAATGTAGGGCAGTGTAGCCCATAGGCTGCCATTATACAGAATGAAAATAGAGCTGTGCCTTTAAGAAAGTAAAGTCTTCCTGTTTCCCATCATGCACAGCAAAAGGCAGTTGCCTCAGTTCTTTTTTGGAGGCTATTAACCTGACATGAAGAAAACAAAACATTTGTTGGAGTACCAACCTCAATAATATTCATGTTCTAAGTCAACTCCACCGGGGAGGAGGGAGGTTTGCTTATGACTATCATGGCAATACCCCTACGAGAGAACTGGAGTTACAGGTAAGAAACCATTCCTTCTCTCGTAGGGGATTTCCATGTATAGTCATAAGCACTGAATAGAGTAGCAAGCCCATCCCCATAACCGCGGTGGAGTAGATATAAGAATACTGAGAAAACATGAATCATGCAAACAAATTCTTGAGCAAAGCCTGTCCAACCTGAGCATCTGCCCTAGCGTCTGTATCAAGGCAGTAATGCTTAGTAAAGGTATGGACCGACCTCCAAGTGGCAGCCTTGCATATTTCTGCCAAAGGGACATTTCTCATCAAGGCTACAGTAGCTGCTTTCCCTCTGGTAGAGTGGGCTTTTGGCCTACCACCAAGGGATTTGTTTGCTAACTGATAACATAACATTATACATGAAACAATCCACCTGGATAAAGATTGTTTAGATGTGCCCAAACCTGTTCTGATTGAGCCATAGTTAATAAAAAGCTGTTGTGATTTTCGTAAGCTTTTTGTCCTGTCCAAGTAAAATTTCAAGACTCTCTTTACATCCAGAGAGTGCAGAGTTCTCTCAGCAGGAGTAGCTGGATTCTGAAAGAAAGTCGGTAATGAAATTGTTTGGTTCACATGGAAGTCGGAGACTACCTTAGGTAAAAATTTTGGATGAGTTCTCATTACCACTTTTGCAGAATGAAAAACCGTGTAGGGTTCCTGAGCGCAAAGGGCCTGGATTTCGCTGACCCTACGCGCTGAAGTGATTGCCACCAGAAAAGCAGCTTTCCATGTGAGATGTTGCAGCGATGCCTTATGTATCGGCTCGAATGGCGGCAGCATCAGACGTGATAAGACAACGTTCAGTTCCCATGGAGGAGAAGGCTTTCTAATGGGAGGAAAAACCTTCTTTAAACCTTCTAGGAAATCCTTAATAATCGGAATCCGAAAAAAGGAAGTTTGTGAAGGACTCTTCCTGTATGCCGTGACAGCCGCCAAGTGAACTTTTATTGACGACAGTTGTAAGCCCGATTTTGCCAAACTTAACAAGTATGGCAGGATAGATTGTTCTCCACAGGAAACCGGGTCAATGTTGTTGTGTAAACACCAAATGCAGAATCTCTTCCACTTGCTTGCATAGGCTGATCGTGTGGAAGGGCGCTTTGCTTCCTTCAGAATTTCCATACAGTCCTGAGGTAGGTTCAAGTGTCCATATTGCACTAGCTCAGGAGCCATGCTGCCAAACTCAACGATGAGGGGTTGGGATGAGGTATCTGCCCTCTGAACTTCGTGAGCAGGTCCGGACGATATGGTAGCCTGATGTGTGGTTTGAGTGACCGGTGAAGAAGGTCTGGGAACCACCACTGGCGTGGCCACTCCGGAGCAATTAGGATCATTTTGGTCTGAGCATTGGACAGCTTCTGGAGGACCGCCGGAATCAGGGGAAGTGGTGGAAAGGCGTAAAGAAATGCTCCTGACCAGCTTATCCATAGGGCATTCCCCAATGTCCCTGGATGGTAATATCTGGAGGCGAAGTTTTGGCATTTTTTGTTGTCTGGGGTTGCGAAAAGGTCTGTAGAGGGGGTACCCCAGAGTGCGAAAATGGAATGAACGACGTCGTCGTGTAGTACCCATTTGTGGTTCTCGTCCATTACCCGACTGAGGGCATCCGCTTGAACATTCTGGATGCCGGGCAGGTGAGTTGCCACTAGGGACAGGTTCCTGGCTAGAAGCCAATGCCAGATTGTCTGAGCCTCTCTGGATAAAATTCTGGACCTGGTGCCTCCTTGTTTGTTCACGTAGTACATAGTGGCCACGTTGTCTGTCTGGAGAAGGAGAGTTTCCGTTCTCAGAGAGGGAAGGAAGGCTTTGAGCGCAAGGTGGACTGCGCGAAGTTCCAGCAGGTTGATGTGATAGAGACTCTCTCTCTGTGACCACTCTCCTTGGACTCGAAGATGTTCCATGTGCGCCCCCCATCCGAGCAGTGACGCATCTGTTACGATGGTTTGAGATGGAGGCCGTTGCTGGAACGGAATCCCCACCAAGAGATTGCTGGGTAAACACCACCACTTGAGGGATTGTAGGGTGTGAGGAGAAAGAAGGACTTTGTTCTCCCAATCGTCCCTCAGTTGACACCACTGATCCTCCAGATTTTCCTGCAATGGTCTCATATGGAGGCGAGCATTGGGAACCAGATGGATACAAGACGCCATCGAGCCCAGTAGAGAAGCTATTATTCTTGCAGTGGCTTGAGGTCTTTCCTGCAGTTGTTTGCACTTTTGGAGAATCGATAACCGTCGTTCCTCCGAAGGAAACACCTTTCCTAGCCTGGTATCTACAATGGCCCCTAAGTAATGCAACCTCTGAACAGGTGTTGCTGTAGATTTCAGGAGATTGACTTGAAGACCAAGTTTTTGCAGCAGTTGTAGAGTCCATTCGAAATGCTGTTGTGCCTCGAGACAACTGGAGGCCTTTATGAGCCAATCATCTAGATAGGGGTAGACGAATATTCGCTGTTTCCTCAAGTGGGCGGCTACTACCGCCATGCATTTGGAAAAAGTTCTCGGCGCTGATTTTAGGCCGAAAGGTAGAACTGCAAATTGGTAATGGCGTTTTCCGACGGTGAACCTTAGGAATTTTCGATGTTTCTTGGTTATTGGGATATGAAAGTAAGCGTCGCAAAGATCTATTGCACAGAGCCAGTCGCCCTGACGTAGATGTGGGTAAATTTGGTGTAAGGCTAACATCCTGAATTTTTCTTTGCAAATCCATTTGTTTGCTGTCCTCAGATCTAAAATGGGACGAAACTCTTGTTTGTCTTTTTTCGGTACAAGGAAATATCTCGAATAAATCCCCTTCCCTTGCTGGCTGATGGGAACGGGTTCTATGGCTCTTTTTTGCAATAGAATATTGACCTCTAACTGAAGAGCTTCGAGATGGCGGTTGGCTGTTTTGGGTGGAACAGATGGTGGAGAACTGGTGAATCTGAGAGCGTAACCATGTCTCACAATATTCAATACCCAGGCGTCTGTTGTGATGCGTAGCCACTCGTCCAGATGATTTGAGATACTTCCCCCTACCGGAGTGGATAACGGAGGAGGGGGAAGCAAAGATTCAGGGCTTAGACGTGGGAGCCTGTCGAGTTGCCTGAGTTTGAGGTGTTGAACGACCCCTTGTCGACCTTCGCTGAGTGGAGAAACCCCTTTGATGCTGCTGTTGTTGCTGCTGCTGGGGGCGCGAAGACATCCAGTGTGGCGACTGATACCGGTGTGTGAAAAGTCGTCGTTGATATGGCCGGAAAACCTTTCTTTGTTCTTTCGGTCTTTCCATGCCTACCGCTTTCAGGGTATCTAGTTCAGCCTTCATTCTAGCCATCTCGTCATCGGCATGAGAACCGAACAAGGTGGAGCCCGAGAAAGGCAAGTTTTGTATTTGCTGCTGCGCTTCAGGTTTGAGTGATGTAAGTCTCAACCATGCATGCCTTCTGATCGCTATCCCGTGTGCATAATTGTGCGCGGATAGCACCGAAGAGTCAGCTGCAGCACTTAGAAAGAAACCATGTTACAAACCATGGCTCCCTCACCCACGACCTCCAGGAAATCCTCCCTTTTATCCTTAGGAAGATGTTCCGCAAACTGCATTAAAGAGTCCCAGAGGGCACGGTCGTATCGCCCTAATAACGCAGTAGCGCTGGCTGCCTTCATCGTGACGGCTGCAGTAGAACATACTTTTCGTGCTGCAGCATCTATCTTTCTGCTCTCTTTATCTGGAGGCGAAGAAGAAGACGGTGAGGTTGAATGCAGTTTCTTTGCCGCTACTATGACCACCGAATCAGGTACTGGGTCCGACCTCAAGAATAGAGGATCTTGTTCTGGTGGACGATATTTTTTAATAAGTCTGGAAGGAGCAGACTTTGTTGCGGCCGGTGCAAGGAAAATATCCATTGCTGGTTCGAGGAGACCTGGAACCAGTGGAAGCAAAGGTCTGGAAGATGTCCTGTGATGCAAGGTCTCGAAGATCACTGACGTCGATGGGGCAGGTACCGCCAGAGGGATGTTCAGCTTGGTCGCCCCTCGTACTAAGACCTCCTGGAACGTATTCACATCATCTATGGGGACACTCTCGGGGACGGTGAGTCCGATAGGGTTGGAGAGTAGTCCCGTGTAGACGAAGAAGAACGCCTGTGATGTGAATGCTGAGATCTCTGTGATTCATGACGGTACCGAGAGGAAGAAGAGCGTCTAGAGGAATGTCCAGAACGTCTTACAGACCGCGTTGGAGTCCTCAAAACAGACACTGAAGGAGGAGCCGGAAGAGGTGCCGTAGGTGTTACCGGCGTCTGTGGCAATGGTGATTGTCGAGGAGAGAGTTGTGGAGACGCTGGAAGGAGGATGTGTGAGGCCGAGGATTCTGAGGTTGTATAAACCCTTCTAGGTCTTTTTGATTGTCTCGACGTCGACACACTCCTCGACGTCGAAGTACGGTGACGGCGAGTGCCCTTCGACGTCGATTCTTCTCGCCGTTGAGAATCTCTCGACGACGACCCTCGACGTCGCCGTGATGACGGTGAACGTCTACGACGTCGAGCACCCCTCGACGTTGATCGCTCTCGCCGTGTCGACGGCGAGCCGGATTCAGATCTCCTCGACGTGGAACGTCCTCGCCGTGTCGACGGCGACCCAGATCTCGACGGCGAAAGTCCACGCCGTCTCGATGGCGAAATCGTCGTCGACGGCGAGCGATGTCTCTTTCTCGCCGGCGAACCACTCCTCGACGGCGAGCATGTTGGCGCTGTTCCTTGCCTCGACGTCGACGCCCTCGACGTCGTCGGAGACCTGTGCCGTTTTTGAGCCGGTCTGGTCGGAGTTATAGAGGAAACAGTGTGAGCCCTGGTAGAAGACTGACCTTCTCCTCGCTCTGTGGTAGAATGACCACTTTTCCTCCTGTCCTCTTTCGCCTGGAGTCGGATCTTCTCCCTGTCACGAAGGGTCCTTCTGGAGAAGGTTTTGCAGATGTCACACGACTCCGGTTTGTGGCTGGAAGGAAGGCAAATTATGCAGACCCGATGTGGATCTGTTTTGGCCTTTTTTCTGCCACAAGAAGGGCATTTGTCAAACAGTGAAGGCATTTCTGAAGTAGAAAAACCTCAAAATTCTGTCAGAATCTAACAGAAAAAAATAGAAAATGATCACTCAATGTTAAAAACGTCGAGTGAAATTGAAATTCAAAAGATTTTAAATGAATTTCTGTCACAAAAGGATTTTGTGAGGTAGAGCTCAATGCTTCAGGGTCCTGTCAGAAAGGAGCCGGAAAAAAGAACTGAGGCAACTGCCTTTTGCTGTGCATGATGGGAAACAGGAAGACTTTACTTTCTTAAAGGCACAGCTCTATTTTCATTCTGTATAATGGCAGCCTATGGGCTACACTGCCCTACATTGTTTTATTCTCATGAGAGGTGTAAATAAAATATGAGAATGTATTTATTTATGTATTTATAGAATAAATAGAGGTTTAAACGTGAATTTACACTACAACTGTTTTTTCTTCTAACAATTTGGCCTGTGTAGCTGTTCACACAGGCTGCACATTGTTATTCTTAAGTGTTTTTCACAGACCTTTTTTGTCAAGGAGCTGATGATTGCACTTAAGAATATACTACACAACAGTGCTCCGGGGTCCCCGCAGGCGCGCGGAACTATTCAGTGCTTATGACTATACATGGAAATCCCCTACGAGAGAACTTCTATCGCAACAGCAGGGGAGGGTTCTTCACCCGAACCTGTCTTCTCTCCACTTTCTTGCATGGAGATTGAGAGGTAGCAGTTGACAGCTTTTGACCTTCCTCTCAAAGTCTGTAACGTCATCTTGGCAGCCAGGCTTCCCTCCACCAAAACAATATACGCCTGTCATTTGAAGAAATCTGTGGCATGGTGCACAGACACCTCTGTTGATCCCCTTTCTGCCCCTCTCTCTGTCTCTGAGATTTTACTTTTCATTATTTTGCTTGCCCAGTAGAGCTCTGCCTTGGCCACTCTTAAGGGCTATTTATCTGCTGTTTCTGCTTTCTTGAGGTTGACTATTTAACTATCCTTGTTTAAGTCTCCTATTGTACATAGATCTTCCTCTTCCATTCCCTCAACCTCCATTCGTTATGCCCTAGGGGGATCTTAATTTGGTTCTGACTTTTTTATTTGTGCTTCTTTCGAGCCCCTCTGCAATTGTCCCCTCAGACTTCTCATATTGAAAACAGCCCCTTTTGTGGCAATTAATCTGCTTGCATAGTGAGTGACTTGTAGGCCTTATCATCTAAGCCACCCCACCTCTCTGCATGTTGTGACAAAGTGGTACTTTATACAAGGGCCTCTTTTCATCCAAATGTGGTCACACCTTTTCATGTAGGCCAGTCAATCACCTTGCCTACTTTTTATGCACCCCCCCATATTCTTCTAAGGAAGAGGAGAGACTCAACTGCCTGGACCCAAAAAGAGCTTTGGCATTCTACCTTGATCGTACCCTTGAGTTATGGGTGGATGACCAATTCTTCGTGGGGTATGTGGGTGCAAAGAAGGGTCGGGTAGTGCAGAAGTGAACTATCTCTTGGGTAGTGCTATGCATTAAAAACTGCTACACACTGGCCAAAAATCAACCTCGAGAAGGCTTCCACGCTCATTTCACCAAAGCTAAAGCTGCAAATGTAGGAGAGTACCTTCTTTTCGGCATGGTTACCCCCACTTTTTGCCTGCTATCAGTGTGTTTTTGACTGTGTTCACTGGGATCCTGCTAACCAGGCCCCCAGTGACTGTGCTCTCTCCCACTACATTTGATTGTTCCGGACTCTGTGCACCCCACAATTGACATACTAGTGCCCCCATGTAAGTCCCTAGTATATAGTACCTAGGTACCCAGGACATTGGGGCACCAGGGGTTCCCCATGGGCTGCAGCATGTATTATGCCACCCATGGGAGCCCACGCAAAATGGTTCTGCAGGCCTGCCATTGCAGCCTGTGTGAAAAGGTTCATGCACACTTTCACTACAGGTCACTGCACCAGGTCACTGTAAGTCACCCCTACGGCAGGCCCTCCTAGCAAAGAAGGCAGGGTGCAAGTACCTGTGTCGGAGGGCACCCTTTCATGAGCAGAGGTGCCCCTATGAAGTCCAGCTCCATGTTCCTGGAATTCGTGTGTGCAGGGAAGCCATTTTAGCCTTGCATTGGACACAGGTCACTACCTATGTCCAGCTACTCAATGATAACTCCGAACCTGTGCATGTGTAGTATCAAACATGTCAGAATCATACCCCAACACTGTTTCCAGCATTGGTTGTATGATCCCATGTATTCTGGGGGCTCCTTAGAGGACCCCCAGCTTTGTTTCTACCAGTTTGTAGGGTTTTCCCTGGCAGCCTGCGCTGCTGCCATCCTACAGACAAGTTTCTGCCCTCCTGCTGCTTGAACAGTTCAAGCCCAGGAAGGCAGAGCAGAACAAAGGATTTCCTTTGGGAGAAGGAGGCAACACACTCTCCCTTGGGAAAGAGGTATTACATTGCTTGGGAGGGATAAGGGGTAACCTCCCCAAGCCACTGGTATGCTTTGAAGGGCACATTGGTGCCCTCCTTACATAAACCGGTTTGCACTAGTCCAGGGACCACCGGTCCCTGCTCTGGCATGAAACTGGACAATGGAAAGGGGAGTTACCTCTCCCCTGTCCATCACCAACCCAGGGGTGGTGCCCAGATCTCCTCCAGTTGTCCACTTGACTCTGCTATCTTGAATCCAGGTTGGCAGAGGCCCCTGGGAGCATCTGAGTCGTCAAGTCAGGCATGTGACATCACAGCTCCCACCTGATAGGTGGTCACCCTGCTAGGTGACCATTTCCCCTTTTAGGGCTATTTAGGGTCCCCCTATTGGGTGGGTCCTCAAATTTGACGTGCAAGATTCCAGTAGGACTGCTCTGCAATGTTTACTTCGACTTCTGGCCACTGGAACCGCAAGTGGACTTCACAGGAACCTACAATCTGCAGCTCCAGCAACAACTTCGCTCTGCAACATTATTTCTCCAGCTCTTTCCAGCAACTGCAACATTTCCCCGGCTGTGCATCGTCTGAGGGCGGCAAGATTTCAAGTCTGCACTACAAGCAAGAAGGAATCTGCCTTGAACTAAAGGAGTCACTCCCTTGCATTCGCAGGCACCAGCCACATCGACGATCTGCCGCATGGATCCTCGCTCCTGCAACACTTCGTGGATCCTGCAACACAGGTCATGGTCTAGTGTGGTCCGCTCTGTCCCCTCTACCCTCTGTCCAACTTGGGAGGTGGTGAATCTTTGCTTCTTCTTGCAGGACGGTACCCCTGTGCACCGTGATCTTGCAGCTACCAAGGCTTGTTGGCTCTTTGTCCAAGGGATCTTCAGGCTCAGTGCAGCCGCCCTCTCCAGCACTCCTCCCTGCAAAGCGCAGTCTCCTGTCTGCTGCTCCAGCGGCGTGGGACTCCTCTCCAGGTGTGCTGAGTGGGCCTCACTGCTGCTCCTATGCCTGCTGTCTGTGAGTCGACTGTGGGGGCTGCATCTTCGACTTCTGTCTCTCCTAACTCCTGAGGGTGGCATGGGACTTCCCTCCTTGGGTTGAGTCCCCTCCGACCTTCCTGGTCCCTAGCAGCTCTGCAACTCTTGCCTTTGCCAAAGCTTGTTTGTGGTTGCATAGCTGACTCCTGATCTTTGCAGTCTACCTGATCCTGCATCTCCAGACGGGAGGGTAGTGGCTCCTGCCACAACTGGACACTCTTACTGTAACTGGACTTGGTCCCCTTCATTTGCAGGTCCTCTTCTTTTTCTTCCAGTCTTCTTTTGGTCTTGCACAGTCATTTTACAAAGTTTACCTGTGGGTTTGGGGGAAAAAAACAGGTACTTACCTCTTCTTTCCTGGTCACTGGGGGCACTCTGGTACTTAACTTTTGGGGTTCCTTCGGCTCCCCTCAACAGATTCCACTTCCTTGGGTGGGGGTCTGCCATTCGCATTCCATTTACTTGGTATTATTTTCTGTTATTTCACTGTCTTCTATTGCTTTCCATGCCCATTCCTGATTACTAATGTGTATATAATAGTGTGTTTACTCACCTGCTAGTAGAGTATTGCCTATACAGTATTTTAGCATTTGTGTTACCATAATAAAGTACCTTTATTTTTGTAACACTGTGTGGTTCTTTCATGTGTGTAAGTGCTGTGTGACATTGGTGGTATTGCATAAGGTTTGCATGTGTCCTAGATAAGTCTTGGCTGCTTAGCCACAGCTACCTCTAGAGAGCCCTGGCTTCCTAGACACTGTCTACACCTCACTAATAGGGGATACCTGGACCTGGATTAAGGTGATAACACCATAGGTATTACCACACGCCAGGCCCGCTTACTACAGTGACCACTGCGTTGGCATGTGGAGTTCTGGTCCTGGATATCTGCCAGGCAGCAGCATGGGCCCTCTGCACATGTTCATTAAAACTACTGGCTGGACACTTCGGTCTGTAGGGATGGGTTTCCAGGGCCTCTTCCAGAGATGGTATTGCCTGGGTATCTATTGACAGGTAAGAAATCTGCAGCTAGAAGTCTCAATCAGATGGACAAGTTACTTACCTTTGGTAGTGTCTTATCTGGTGTAGACTATATCTAGCTACAGATTCCTTACCATCCCACCCATCCTCAAAGCTCTGCGAATGGATTTCTAGGGGCAGGGTCTTCCCTTAAAGGGCCCTAGTTTTGACACACCAGTGGTCAGTTTTCTTCATAGCTCCGTACTTCTGGTGCGGAAAGTCATGCATTGAAACTGACCTTGGCATGCCTGGGTGGCGCCTGTGTAGGAACCGCAACGTTATTGCCAGTGTTGACACCTCAGCTGCCGAACATGGAGCCAATTGATGCCACCTACGGGAGAGCAGGGGTACTGCTCACGAAAAATCTTCCGGGTCCTGTCTGACACTTGGGGAGAATTCACAGGTAAGGAATTTGCAGCTAGATATATTCTCTACCAGATGAGGCATTACAGAGGGTAAGTAACTTGTCCTTTTTGTCCAGGAGCAAGCATTGGTAGGGCTGTAAAAAAAAAAAATCATGTTTAATAATTAAAACAGGTAAGGGGATGTCAAGCCTATGTAACCATTTTTCCAATGTAGTGATCTGTACCATTTTACAATGTGTTTTTCAGATTTTCAAAGATCTGTTAACTTATGATGTTTCTGATGCCTTTGGGACACCTAAAGAAGATGGCCATTTTTGGTGGCCTGGGCTCTCATCTCGCCGTCGCAGACGCTCCTCGGTGTTTCCTTGGCACTGGGATATAACCAAGGATGCCCGCTTTGCATTTACGGTAAGAAAAAAATAATTAAACCTTCTCCTGATTAGCCGTCTTAACCTTCTTTGTCTTACATTGCAGTGTATGTTGATTCTCCAATAAAAAAGTCAAGCTTTTGAAACTATGTACAAACATTGCTCATCCCTGAAGAAATCTGGTCGGAAAGGGCTTTGTTTGATATATTTTTTTAAATAGAAAGCATTTTGCTTTCAGTCAGTAAGGTTGAAATTATACAGCTACTCCAGAAATGCATTCTACACAAGGTGCTGATGGCTGTTTGTGACAGATATTGTCTAAGCACTGTTTTGGATGTCTCCTAGATAAGTCTTGGCTGCTCATCCACAACTACCTTTAGAGAGCCTGGTTTCTAGACACTGCCTACACTTACCTGGACCTAGACCTGGTGTAAGTACCATAGGTACCCACCACACACCAGGCCAGCTTCCTACAATGTACCTCCCTAAGGCCCCACTTTACCACTCTTCAAACTTTTCCTATTGTGTAGTAAGTATTCCCCATTTTACTTTCATCCCTGATCCCTCACACATTTACAACTAATTAGAAAGAATGCATGTGTAGAGATTTTTCCTATAGAAAACATAGGAGAGGTGGTAGTGGGGATTTCTACCTGTAGGTTAGTGAAATGCAGCATGTAGTAAGTACTACCACTGTAGTACTACTTTATGTAGTACAAATGCAGTTTGTGAATCACGCCTTCTGTGTTTTCCTGTTAATTCTTTGTAACATCCATTTCTGTTTTTGTTTGAACTATGAGGGTATCGCCAATACTACAAATATCCTGGAGCTCTCCCATGCATGTGCCATTTTTTGCTTTAAACACGGCCTACTGGGTTGTGAAGCATGGAGTGGGGAAAAGGAGGTCTATGACATTAGTAAATATTTTAAGCTTAGATGCAATGGTTTTTCTAGCAGCTGCATTGTGATGGTTGTCAGAAAAGAGAATTAACTTTACGTTTTCATTTCAATCTGAAATAAAAAAGTCATTTGGTAACATTCTTTCTGAGGAAAAATTGTTCCAATATATTCATCCGATGAACCTTCTACCAGATGGCAGAATGGATCTGGATTTTATTCTAGAAATAGCTTATCACTGTGGTCATATTGCATTGTATAATGGCGGGAATGTAGCCAGAAGATCCCAGAAGTGAAGTTGAGTCCATGTAAGGCATCACTATTTCTGTGATCGTGAAGAAAGTTACAAAGGAGGAAGCTAATTAAAAAGGAAGACAAAGCATAATAACAATCTAGAGACAATATCACATCCATCAAAACATGGTACAGAAGGTACATAACGCTGTTTTAATGGATACACACTCTAAGAGCTTTCTTATATGACACACTCACAAAGCAACTTTGGGAAGAATGATGAGTAGTGATACCTCACAATTGAACCACAAAACCTTAAAGGAAATTGAGACACAGTCTGTCCTGCTAATCAAGGGGTAGTACTGAGCAAAAGAATGCAATGAGTATATAATTTCTGTCTGACTAACGGACTGAACTGGAACACCCTCTACGTGGAGCTATGTTTGTTGCCTTCCCTTCCACGGTCTTCACCAGTACCCAATATGGGGTTTTCTAGTCAACTCATAGCAATGTATAATGCACAATGAAATACCCCAGCAGATGGTTGGTTCCTTAAGAGATTTGCTAGGAAAGAGTCCCTCGAAGACAATTAATAAGTTGTTACCACACTGAATTCTGCAGACCTTTTTATGTATTGGGAGATTGTCCTCCTAGGGTCCAATTTATGCAATCTATTCTCCTCCCTTGCCAGATTAAGTAAAAGGGACGGCAGACATATGACTTGCACCAGCTAGAATTCTGATAAAACTTTACGCTAAAAGGAGGTACACTGTACTTGGAAACTACAGTTATTTAGAAAGAAGCTGAAAGAGATACACTTCACCACAAAATCATAAAACCAGTTTTTCTGTTGGTAACAAATCTAGGTTTAGGTTATATAAAGGTTTAAGCCTTGTATCGGTTCTGGTACTCAGCCATGGCTTAAAAGATGCTTCATCCAGGAATCGCGTTATCCTTAAATCATGTGTCGCAATACTTGCAAATGATGTAATGTTCATATAAATTACACTTTCATTCTGATGCAATATATGTAGTCAATTGCTATCATTTGCAATAATTTCCTTGTGTTACTTCTTCTGTTTTGGCGATTCTTTGAACATGGATGATAATAAAATCAACAAGATATGCCAATAACTCTTGGGAATTTTGAAAATGTCACCCAATAGTTAAGTTTCTTTTTTCAAATGTACAGTCTGAGTCAATTTGTTAGCATGTGTTTCTTTGGACCTTGGTATTTGTATCGATGTCCTGTTTGCCCCCAAAGAAAATGTTATTAATTTTGTATTTCTTTTGCTTCGTTTTTGTTTACTTTAATTAATGCTATATAAATTGGAGAAGGACGTTGAGGAGGTAGGCATGCAAGTATTGGCTGTCTTAACCACTCCAAGATGGAAGAGGTTTACTGTGTGATGACTAGGGTTCATACCTATCTAAGACCTCATCTGGGTTCCCCTTCTGAGTCAGGGGTGGAAGAGCAGTATAAAAGGCACCACTTCCACACAGACTTTGCCTGGCAAATATACATGTTGTTTGGCTTCTGTTTCACCTTTGTTTTATTCTTGCCGTCCCTCAGTAGTCTTGTTTAGGCAGAAATTAGCTATGGTTGCTACTTACCTCTCACTATTTCTCACTCCTTTCCATCCATTCTGGAATCACTGTCTGCCAAATTTATCCACATCAGGGCTCGAAAAATCCACTCGCATTGGCGAGTCTTATTTGATCAGGTCGAGCTATTTTTAATACTTACTCATCCCTTCTGGTGAGTTGACACTGAACAGGTGTTCTGTTCAGTTGAAAAGTGGAGGGACAATAACAGATGCCTTTAAATCTTGTTCTTATGTCACATTTGCTATGTGTTCACAGACAGAGGTCAAAACTCAGTTTTTCTTACAATTAATTTTTCCATCTGCATGCAGAGTTCCAGGACTTTGTAAGGTGAACTGTGTGACCTGCTGCTTAGAATGTCAAATGAAAGGATATAGAGCGTCAGGTGTTTCCTAACACACAACATTTAAATGACTAAGTCAACTGTGCAACCATTTCAAAATATAATTCAGTAGTTGTGAAGAACGAGTTACTTACCTTCGGTAACGACTTTTCTGGTGGATACATTAGCTACCTGTGGATTCCTCACCTCATGAATACTCCCATGGCGCCAGCATTCGACGGAAATCTTCTTACTAGTCTCTGCACGTCGACGAGGACGTCACTGTCTCGCACGCGACGCCGTCTGACGTCATACAGGCAATAAGAGGTCCTCGACGACGTGCGGACGTCAGTACCAATCATTTTTTACGTGCATGAGAACAACCAGGCAATGCAATGAAAGAACAAAGCAACATCCATTATATTGTAAAAATACACCACATTGTATGAATAACTGTAAATCTTTTTATGTACATATATATATATATATATATATATATAAAACTCTCTCTTTTAAAATATATACACACACCAAGTATATACATAAAGATATATACACATATACCTACATATATATAAATATATTATATATATACATCTATTGCACCCTCAAAGACCAAGAGGAGCGCACTCAAGGATTACCTGGCAAGACCATAAAGGCAACGGGGAGGCGGGTGGGACCGTGAGGAATCCACAGGTAGCTAATGTATCCACCAGAAAAGTCGTTACCGAAGGTAAGTAACTCGTTCTTCTGATGGATACAACTACCTGTGGATTCCTCACCTCATGAATAGAGTCCCAAAGCAGTACCACGCCCGGCGGTGGGTGCCTAAATGGTCAAACCAAGAAATCCTGCAGCACTGACCGTGCAAAATGGCCGTCCCTTCTAACCTCAGAATCTAAACAGTAATGTTTTGCAAAAGTGTGAAGGGACGACCAAGTTGCGGCCTTGCAGATGTCGACCACAGGAACACCTCTGGCTAAGGCCGAAGTGGCCGACTTAGCTCTGGTGGAATGAGCTCTAATGCCCTCAGGAGGATCCTTCTTTGCCAAAGAGTAACATATTTTAATGCAAAGAACAACCCACCTGGATAGTGTTCTCTTGTGGACTGCCTTTCCTCTCCTCTTGCCCACGTATCCAATAAACAGCTGATCCTCCAGCCTGAAATCCTTTGTTCTATCGATAAAGAAGCTCAACGCTCTCTTTGGGTCCAGACGGTGCAGTCTTTCTTCCTCTTTGGAAGGATGAGGCGGAGGATAGAACGTGGACAAAGTAATTGCCTGAGCCAAATGGAAGGGTGAAACAACCTTCGGGAGGAAAGCAGCCTTGGTCCTCAACACCACCTTATCCCCATAAAAAGTTGTATAAGGGGGTTTTACTGATAAGGCCTGCAACTCACTCACTCTCCTTGCTGATGTTATAGCTATCAGGAAGACTGTTTTTAAAACCAAATACCTCAAGGGGCAAGAATGCATAGGTTCAAAAGGGGACCCCATAAGGAAAGTCAGGACTAAGGACAAATCCCATTGCGGCATAACGAATGGCTTTGGAGGATATTGATTTAGAAGACCTTTCAAGAATCTGATAACAATAGGGGATTTAAATAAAGATGGTTGGTCTGGAAGACATATGAAGGCTGACAAGGCCGATAAATAACCTTTAATGGTAGCCACTGCACAACCTTTTTGCGCCAGAGATAGAGCAAAAGACAAAACGTCCGATAGATGAGCATGCAAAGGATCAATCTGCCTCTCTCCACACCACGCAACAAATTTAGACCACCTATTAGCGTAGATAGATTTAGTGGAGTGTCGCCTGGCCGCTAATATAACATCCACTACCTCAGGCGGGAGAGAGAAGGAACTCAGGTTGCCCCGTTCAATCTCCAGGCATGTAGGTGCACACTCTGGAGGTTGGGGTGTAGAACCTGCCCCTGCGACTGTGAGAGGAGGTCTGCCCTGAAAGGGAGACGGAGCGGCGGGCACGTTGAGAGTTGGAGAAGGTCGGAGTACCACACCCTCCTTGGCCAATCCGGAGCTATTAAGATTACTAGAGCCCGGTCTTGGCGAATCTTCCTCAATACTCGAGGAATCAAGGGTATGGGAGGAAACGCGTAAAGCAACTGGCCGCACCAGGTCATTTGAAACGCGTCCCCCAACGCTTCCTGCATCGGATACTGAAGGCTGCAGAACAACGGACAATGCGCGTTCTCTCGAGTGGCGAACAGATCTACCCGAGGAAACCCCCACTTCTGGAAGATTAAACGGACTTGATCTGGATGGAGACGCCACTCGTGGTCTGCCAAGAAGTGGCGACTGAGACTGTCCGCACGCACGTTCAAGACTCCGGCCAGATGGTTTGCTATCAAGCAAATCCGATGGTCCTTTGCCCAGGACCATAGTCGAAGAGCTTCTCTGCAGAGAAGGTACGACCCCACTCCTCCCTGCTTGTTTATGTACCACATCGAGGTAGTATTGTCCGTTAGGACCTGTACCGACTGACCACGAAGGGAAGGGAGGAAGGCCTTGAGAGCCAGACGTACAGCCCGTAACTCTAACAGATTGATGTGAAAAATCTGTTCCTCTGGAGACCAAAGACCTTTGATCTCCAGATCCCCCAGATGAGCTCCCCACCCTAGAGTGGAAGCATCCGTTATGACTGTGGCCACTGGTGGCGACTGCTGGAACGGCTTTCCTTGTGAAAGATTGTTGCTTGCAATCCACCACTTCAAATCCACAGCAGCATCTCTGGAGATCTTGACAGTACCCTCTAGATCCCCTCTGTGTTGAGACCACTGCCTTCGGAGGCACCACTGAAGAGCCCTCATGTGCCAGCGAGCATGCGTGACCAACAGAATGCAGGAGGCAAAAAGACCGAGCAGACGAAGGACCTTGAGGACTGGAACTACCGCTCCATTTCGAAACATTGGAACCAAATCCTGAATATCTTGAATCCGCTGAGGCGGAGGAAAGGCCCGACCCAATGTTGTATCCAGTACTGCCCCTATGAACAGGAGGCGCTGAGAGGGCTCTAGGTGAGATTTGGGCTCGTTCACCGAAAAGCCCAGGTCGAACAACAACTGGGTTGTTGACTGCAGATGACGCAACACAAGCTCCGGGGACTTGGCTTTGATCAACCAATCGTCCAAGTAAGGGAATACTGCTATCCCCTTCCTTCTGAGCTCTGCCGCAACCACCGACATCACCTTCGTGAAGACTCGAGGTGCTGAAGTAAGACCAAACGGAAGGACCGCAAACTGGTAGTGTTGCGATCCCACCACAAACCGGAGATACTTCCTGTGTGACTTGAGTATCGGGATATGAAAGTAAGCATCCTGCAAGTCGACAGACACCATCCAGTCTTCCATGTTCAACGCCAAAAGCACCTGTGCTAGGGTCAGCATCTTGAACTTTTCCTGCTTGAGGAACCAATTCAAGATCCTCAGGTCCAGAATTGGTCTCAAACGACCATCCTTCTTGGGAATCAGGAAATACCTTGAGTAAACTCCTTGACCCCTTTCCTGCTCCGGGACCAACTCCACCGCGCCCTTTAAAAGGAGGACTTCTACCTCCTGTTCTAGCAACAGGAGGTGTTCTTGTGAACAATACGAAGGGCGGGGCGGGATGAGGGGCGGAAACTCCCGAAAGGGAAGGGTGTAGCCTTTTCCCACAACACTGAGAACCCAAGTGTCCGACGTAACAGTCTCCCATTTGGTGAGAAAATGCTGTAATCTTCCCCCTACAGGAGAGGAGTGAGTGGGAAATGGTGGAAGCCTAAGGCTGCTTCCCCTGCTGCACCCCGCCAGAGGATGAGGAAGAGGCAGAGTGCTGCTGAGAGGCTCCCCTGGTGCGGACCCTACCCCTCCCCCTAAAAGATCTATAGGGATGGGAAGAGGCAGGTTGCTGATATCTTCCCCGAAAGGAAGAGGAGGAAGAGCCACGCCCAAATCCACGAAACCTCCTGAAGAATCTGGAAGAGGCCGTGGAAGAAGGAGCTTGGAGTCCCAACGACTTAGCCGTGGCCCTGCTCTCCTTAAAACGTTCCAAGGCCGAATCAGCCTTAGCCCCAAACAGTTTGTCCCCATCAAACGGGAGATCCAACAATGTGGACTGTACATCTGCCGAAAAGCCCGAGTTACGGAGCCAGGCCTGTCTCCTTTCCACCACAGTTGTGCCCATTGCTCTGGCTACCGAGTCGGTGGTATCCAGTCCCGTCTGGATAATTTGGGTCGCAGCAGCCTGGGCATCAGAGACAAGATCCAAAAGACCCTGGGGAAGCTCTGTAAACGAAGAGGAGATGTCATCCATCAGAGCATGAATATACCTCCCCAGGATACAGGTCGCATTAGTGGCTTTTAACGCCAGACTGCAGGACGAAAAAATCTTCTTCGACTGCGCCTCTAGCTTTTTTGAGTCTCTGTCCCCAGGCACCGTCGGGAAAGAACCAGGCGCTGACTTGGACGAACAGGAGGCCTGCACTACCAAGCTCTCCGGCGTAGGGTGCCTAGATAGGAAACCAGGATCAGTTGGAGCCGTCCGATACCTCCTGGCCACGGCTCTGTGAACTGCTGGGGAAGATGCCGGCCTCTTCCACACCTCTAAAACCGGATCCAGCAGAGCGTCATTAAAAGGTAACAGAGGCTCCGCCGCGGCTGAGGCCGGATGCAACACCTCCGTCAAAAGGTTTTGTTTCGCCTCCACCACCGGCAAAGGCAGGTCCAAAAAACTAGCTGCCTTCCGTACCACTGTATGAAAGGAAGCAGCTTCCTCAGTATATTCCCCCGGGGACGAAAGGTCCCACTCAGGGGAAGTGTCCAGCCCACTGGCCGACTCCAGTCCACGCAGCCCATCACCCGAGTCCTCTAGCTCTCCTTCCTCTAGGGCTCGTTGGTACTCCTGCTCTTCTAGTACCCGGAGAGCACGCCTCCTTGAATGCAGTCGTTGCTCAATCCGCGGAGTCGACAATGCCTCCGCCGAAGTCGGAGATCGGCGCCGATCTTCCGAAGCCACCGACGCCGCATCCGGCGCCACGGGTAACTTCGGCGCCGACTGAAGAGCAGCTGAAACAGATGGAACCACCGGAGTCACAGGCCGAAATCTCGACGTCGACGGGATGGAAATCCCTGGGGCCAATCCCTCCGAAGACACCGGAGCGGCCACCGGCGCCGACACTGGCGCCGAGCCCACGTTCCCAAACGGGAGAAAGGGCATAAAGGGTGCCGGCCGAAGAGGCGCAGGATCACCCAAAGAAAAGGCCAAAGGCCCAGCCGGAGCACCCCCTGGAGCCATCTGTTGGAAGATGGCATACATCGCATTCAAGAATGCGGAACTATCGGCTCCAGGGGTGGGAAAAGCCGGATACTGGGGTGCCTGTCTCGGAGGCGACCCCGACGCCGGCCTCGGCGTCTGCGCCGGAGAAAACACTTGAGGCTCCAATACCTCAATCACTGACGCCTGTCCAGGCGAAGTTGGTGACGCCGGAGAGGGCAACGGCGTCGAAGGATGCGGCGTCACCGTGGGGCTGACCTCCCATGTCTTTCGGCGCCGATCCGGAGACCTGGAACGAGCCTCCCTTGAATGACGCCGAGATTCTCTACGGCGCCGGGAGTCTTGATGACGCCGATGTCTTGGAGAAGACTTCTTGTGATGCTTCTCCTTTGACTTGGCCATAAACAGCTTCGCCTCACGTTCTTTAAGGGCTTTCGGATTCATGTGCTGACATGAATCACAAGTCGAGACGTCGTGGTCGGAGCTCAAACACCAAAGGCAATCGGAATGAGGATCCGTCACCGACATCTTGCCTCCGCACTCACGACAAGGCTTAAATCCAGACTTTCTCTGCGACATTATTTCCACAGAGAAAGAGTACGCAGCAAGATATACACTGTAACCGCAAGAGTAACAGTTGCTCCCTCGAAGATAACCGTTTCGAATGCACGGAAAAAAGGGAACTGACGTCCGCACGTCGTCGAGGACCTCTTATTGCCTGTATGACGTCAGACGGCGTCGCGTGCGAGACAGTGACGTCCTCGTCGACGTGCAGAGACTAGTAAGAAGATTTCCGTCGAATGCTGGCGCCATGGGAGTATTCATGAGGTGAGGAATCCACAGGTAGTTGTATCCATCAGAAAGCCCTTTTTTATATTTCTGTGTGATGAGAAAATATTTTAATAGGATGAAACCAAATTAGAATACTTTACATGTTGATGTGCTAAGTATATTTTTTCTGAAACCCAATTTTCACAGATTGTTAACACACTATGGTGGTCATTACAACCCTGGCGGTCGGTGTTAAAGCGGCGGTAAAACTGCAAACAGGCCGGCGGAAAAAAAAATGGAATCATGACCGTGGCGGAAACCGCCAACAAAGACAGCCACTTTAACACTCCGACCACCACGGCGGTACAAATAAACAGCTTGGCGGTCACCGCCAACAGACAGGCGGAGGACAATGTACCTCCCACAGTATCACAACCTACCAATCCGACACCTTTTCCGGGGCGGATTCACCGCAAACAAAAACACGGTGGAAACAGGACTCCGAAGGGAAAATGCTCACCTCTACACACCCCACGAGGAATCGGGACGCCATGGAACCCGAGCTCCAGATCCTGCCAGACCTTATCTTCTTGGTCCTCTACCAGGAGCACGAACGCTGGCAGCGAAGGCCACGGTGGGTACTGCACCTATGACACAGGGGAGGGGGAGGGAAAAAACAGGGACACACACACACGCAATACCCCCACGCTCACCCACTACAACACACACACTAATACAGCATGATACATTACAGTTACACCCCCAAGCCCCCTGGAAGAATGCAAAGACCAAAGAAAGTGAGTGTAACCATTGTAATATATTAAAATCCAGTGCGCAAAAACAAATATATATATATATATATATATATATATATGTGTATCTTCGGAGGTGGCGTCACAGACACACTGGGAGAGGACACAGGGGATGTGTGAATGGCAGTGGGGGGTGACTGCATGTGAGCGGGGTGTGGTGGTGGGTGTGCTGGTGATGGCAGTAGTGGCTGTAGATGTAGTGCATGCAGATGTGAGTGTAGACGAAACTGGGAGGGAGGAGGGAGACGAGGAGGAGGGGGACACAGTGGAGGCAGTGGATGTTGGTGTGTCTGCATGTGTGTGATGCTTGCGTGAGTGCCTGTGGGATGTGTGGTGCTTATGTTTGCCTGAGCTTCCCTGGTGTGTTGACGTGTGTGCATGCTGGTCTGAAGGTGTGCTTGGGATAGGCTGAGGTAGAGGGGATTGGGTCTGGGTGGAAGAAGTTGGAGGGGGAGGCTAGAGACAGGGACAATGGCTGCCATCAGTGCTGAGACCAGAGTCTGAAAAGCTCACTGAAGGGCCGCCTGACGAGAATGAATGCCCTCTAGGAATGCATTTGTTTGTTGCAACTGCCTTTCTACACCCTGGATGGCATTCAAAATGGTAGACTGCCCAACAGTGAGGGACCTGAGGAGGTCAATGGCCTCCTCACTGAGGGCATCAGGGCTGACTGGGGCAGAGGCTGAGGTGCCTGGGGCGAAGGTGATGCCCACCTTCCTGGGTGAGCGGGCACGGGGCAAAGGCTGAGGGGCTGCTGGGAGGGCGGTGCTGGTGGGGGGGGGGGGGTTGGCAGCTGTACCTGTAGATGCGGGGGGCACAGATGTTGCCGCCACCACAAGGGAGCTCCCATCAGATGATGAGTCCGTGTCACTGGTGTCAGCTCTTGTCCCCGCTGTGGAGCTCCCCTCGCCCTCCGTCCCACTGGTGAACTCCGAGTCCGTAGTGTCACCATCCAGGGCCATGTGGGATGCAGCTCCCTCCTGCTCCGGTGCCACTGCTCCTCCGCCTGATGATGCTAATGCACACAAGAACAGGGAGACCACAAAAAGGGGGGGGACGACAGAAGAAAGACATGTTGAGTGCATGCATTACTGCTACCGTTGGCGGACACGACAGACACACAAGCCCCCTTGGGCTCCACTGTTCAATCCCTGGGACATGGCCTACAAGGCTATGGACGACATCTGCACAAATGGATGACACAGGAGCCTGACTAGGTGTACTTGGCACTGTACACAGGTGGGGTGGGGTGCCACAGGGTCTGCCAGAACAAGGGGACCTAACTAGCACACTCGCCCTGGTCTAGGGAAACCCACAGCCCACCTCCCCCCACCCAGACACCTCCACTGCGCGCAAAATCAGCAGAAAGAGTGTACTCACCTCCTTGTGGCTGCTGTGATGCCCTCAAGCGCCCATCCAACTCCGGGTACGCCACCGCCAGGATCCTGAACATCAGGGGGGTCATGGTGCGACGGGCACCCCTCCCACGTTGGGAGGCCATCCCCAGCTGGGCCTCCGCCGTCTTCTTGCTCCAGCGGCGAATGTCCTCCCATCTCTTACGGCAGTGGGTGCTCTGTCTGTGGTAGACCCCCAGGGTCTGGACGTCCTTGGCGATGGTACGCCAAATATCTTTTTTCTGGTGGGCACTGACCTACATGAATTGCACAGGGGGAAAAGAAAAGTTATTACCAAATGCACTGTCACAGTCATTGGCCCCCTCCCTACCCTTGCCATGTGGCACATGCACTCACCGTTGTTTCATGCACGCCTCAAACTCCCCCCCCTCCCCCCCCAATCTTTCATCCACCCCACTCCACACAGGCATAGCCCATACAGCATGCTCCCAGTGTACTTACCTGTTTGTCTGGAGGACCGTAGAGTAGCGTGTACTGGGGGAGGACCCCATCCACGAGTTTCTCCAACTCCTCCGATGTGAAGGCAGGGGCCCTTTCCCCAGACGCACGAGCCATTGTCTCTTCCAGACCGAGGTCACAACAGCACTTGCAGTGTAGGTCCTCTCCTGTCGAAGATCAGGTATAGAGTGATTGAACAGATAGAAAATGGCGGTCACGTCCGCGGCGGTGCGTACCGTCACCGCCGGCGTACATCGTCATTGGCTCCTGGGACCCATAGGGTCCAATGTTAACCAATGCAGCATTGCGCCGCGGTCTTCGACCGCCTACCGCGACGGTGTACAACGCCAGCGCAGTTACCTCACATCCCATTGTCCCACTTTACAGGTCAGGCAGCCGCCATTTCAGGGGCCTACATGGCTTAATTTTTAACTGCGTCACACATACCTAGGCCTTGCCTTAACACTCATACAGACCATATTTCGGATTATGATTCGTGTTCTGCGTAAGCTGTGTGTACGTACCTCTGAGTTGGTTGACTCTGTGCTCGCTGTTGTCCTTCATAGGCACCGTCCGCTGGGACATGTGAGGAGATGGCGGCATCCTCCGGTGTACAGATTGCTGGTGGACCTGTCGACAATGGAGGAAAGACATGTGATCATCACATACAGGCTTGACCGTGCCACAATCCTGGAACTGTGTGCCCAGCTGGAGCCAGACCTGATGTCAGCTATCCGCCATCCCACAGGAATCCCCCCTCAAGTGCAGGTGCTGTCAGTACTCCATTTCCTTGCAAGTGGGTCATTTCAAACAACAGTGGTGTAGGAAGTTGGCTCTGTATGCACTATTTCAAAGTAAGGAATAGTATGCACAGAGTCCAAGGGTTCCCCTTAGAGGTAAGATAGTGGCAAAAAGAGATAATACTAATGCTCTATTTTGTGGTAGTGTGGTCGAGCAGTAGGCTTATCAAAGGAGTAGTGTTAAGCATTTGTTGTACATACACACAGGCAATAAATGTGGAACACTCACTCAGAGACAAATCCAGCCAATAGGTTTTGTTATAGAAAAATCTTTTCTTAGTTTATTTTAAGAACCACAGGTTCAATTTCTACATGTAATATCTCATTTGAAAGGTATTGCAGGTAAGCACTTTAGGAACTTTGAATCATTACATTAGCATGTATACGTTTTACATAAAACACAATAAGCTGTTTTAAAAGTGGACACAGTGCAATTTTCACAGTTCCTGGGGGAGGTAAGTTTTTGTTAGTTTTGTCAGGTAAGTAAATCACTTACAAGTCTCAGGTTTGGGTCCAAGGTAGCCCACCGTTGGGGGTTCAGAGCAACCCCAAAGTTACCACACCAGCAGCTCAGGGCCAGTCAGGTGCAGAGGTCAAAGAGGTGCCCAAAACGCATAGGCTTCAATGGAGAGAAGGGGGTGCCCCGGTTCCGGTCTGCCAGCAGGTAAGTACCCGCGTCTTCGGAGGGCAGACAAGGGGGGTTTTGCAGGGCACCGGGGGGGACACAAGTCCACACAGAAAGTACACCCTCAGCAGCGCGGGGGCGGCCGGGTGCAGTGTGCAAACAAGCGTCGGGTTCTCTGTAGATTTCAATGAGAGATCAAGGGATCTCTTCAGCGGTGCAGGCAGGCAAGGGGGGGCTCCTCGGGGTAGCCACCACCTGGGCAAGGGAGATGGCCTCCTGGGCGCCACTCCTGCACCGGAGTTCTGTTCCTTTAGGTGCTGGGGGCTGCGGGTGCAGGGTCTTTTCCATCCGTCGGGAAATGGAGTTCAGGCAGTCGCGGTCAGGGGGAGCCTCGGGATTCCCTCTGCAGGCGTCTCTGTGGGGGCTCAGGGGGGACAACTTTGGTTACTCACGGTCTCGGAGTCGCCGGAGGGTCCTCCCTGAGGTGTTGGTTCTCCACCAGTCGAGTCGGGGTCGCCGGGTGCAGTGTTGCAAGTCTCACGCTTCTTGCGTGGAGTTGCAGGGGTCTTTAAATCTGCTCCTTGAAACAAAGTTGCAGTTCTTTTGGAGCAGTGCCACTGTCCTCGGGAGTTTCTTGTCTTTCTTGAAGCAGGGCAGTCCTCAGAGGATTCAGAGGTCGCTGGTCCCTTGGAAAGCGTCGCTGGAGCAGGGTTCTTTGGAAGGCAGGAGACAGGCCGGTAGGACTGGGGCCAAAGCAGTTGGTGTCTTCTGTTCTTCCTCTGCAGGGGTTTTTCAGCTCGGCAGTCTTCTTCTTCTTGTAGTTTCAGGAATCTAAATTCTTAGGTGCAGGGAAGCCCTTAAATACTAAATTTAAGGGCGTGTTTAGGTCTGGGGGATTAGTAGCCAATGGCTACTAGTCCTGAGGGTGGGTACACCCTCTTTGTGCCTCCTCCCAAGGGCAGGGGGTCACATCCCTAATCCTATTGGGGAATCCTCCATCTGCAAGATGGAGGATTTCTAAAAGTTAGAGTCACTTCAGCTCAGGACACCTTAGGGGCTGTCCTGACTGGCCAGTGACTCCTCCTTGTTATTCTCATTATTTTCTCCGGCCTTGCCGCCAAAAGTGGGGGCCGTGGCCGGAGGGGGCGGGCAACTCCACTAGCTGGAGTGTCCTGCGGTGCTGGAACAAAGGGGTGAGCCTTTGAGGCTCACCGCCAGGTGTTACAGCTCCTGCCTGGGGGAGGTGTTAGCATCTCCACCCAGTGCAGGCTTTGTTACTGGCCTCAGAGTGACAAAGGCACTCTCCCCATGGGGCCAGCAACATGTCTCGGTTGTGGCAGGCTGCTGGAACTAGTCAGGCTACACAGATAGTCGGTTAAGGTTTCAGGGGGCACCTCTAAGGTGCCCTCTGGGGTGTATTTCACAATAAAATGTACACTGGCATCAGTGTGCATTTATTGTGCTGAGAAGTGTGATACCAAACTTCCCAAGTTTCAGTGTAGCCATTATGGTGCTGTGGAGTCCGTGTTTGACAGTGTCCCTGACCATATACTCTTATGGCTACCCTGCACTTACAATGTCTAAGGTTTGGCTTAGACACTGTAGGGGCACAGTGCTCATGCACTGGTGCCCTCACCTATGGTATAGTGCACCCTGCCTTAGGGCTGTAAGGCCTACTAGAGGGGTGACTTATCTATACTGCATAGGCAGTGTGAGGTTGGCATGGCACCCTGAGGGGAGTGCCATGTTGACTTACTCGTTTTGTTCTCACCAGCACACACAAGCTGGCAAGCAGTGTGTCTGTGCTGAGTGAGGGGTCCCCAGGGTGGCATAAGATATGCTGCAGCCCTTAGAGACCTTCCCTGGCATCAGGGCCCTTGGTACCAGGGGTACCAGTTACAAGGGACTTACCTGGATGCCAGGGTGTGCCAATTGTGGAATCAAAAGTACAGGTTAGGGAAAGAACACTGGTGCTGGGGCCTGGTTAGCAGGCCTCAGCACACTTTCAATTCAAAACATAGCATCAGCAAAGGCAAAAAGTCAAGGGGTAACCATGCCAAGGAGGCATTTCCTTACACAACCCCCCCCCCCCAAACGAAAGAGGATGAGACTAACCTTTCCCAAGAGAGTCTTCATTTTCTAAGTGGAAGAACCTGGAAAGGCCATCTGCATTGGCATGGGCAGTCCCAGGTCTGTGTTCCACTATAAAGTCCATTCCCTGTAGGGAGATGGACCACCTCAACAGTTTTGGATTTTCACCTTTCATTTGCATCAGCCATCTGAGAGGTCTGTGGTCAGTCTGAACTAGGAAGTGAGTACCAAAGAGGTATGGTCTCAGCTTCTTCAGGGACCAAACCACAGCAAAGGCCTCCCTCTCAATGGCACTCCAACGCTGCTCCCTGGGGAGTAACCTCCTGCTAATGAAAGCAACAGGCTGGTCAAGGCCATCATCACTTGTTTGGGACAAAACTGCCCCTATCCCATGTTCAGAGGCATCTGTCTGCACAATGAACTGCTTGGAGTAATCTGGAGCTTTTAGAACTGGTGCTGTGCACATAGCTTGTTTTAGGGTGTCAAAGGCCTGTTGGCATTCTACAGTCCAGTTTACTTTCTTGGGTATTTTCTTGGAGGTGAGTTCTGTGAGGGCTGTCACGATGGATCCATATCCCTTCACAAACCTCCTATAGTACCCAGTCAAGCCAAGGAATGCCCTGACTTGAGTCTGGGTTTTTGGAGCTGCCCAGTCCAGAATAGTCTGGATCTTAGGCTGGAGTGGCTGAACTTGGCCTCCACCTACAAGGTGTCCCAAGTAAACCACAGTTCCCTGCCCTATCTGGCATTTGGATGCCTTGATAGAGAGGCCTGCAGATTGCAAAGCCTTCAAAACCTTCTTCAGGTGGACCAGGTGATCCTGCCAGTTGGAGCTAAAGACAGCAATATCGTCAAGATAAGCTGCACTGAAGGACTCCAAGCCAGCAAGGACTTGATTCACCAACCTTTGGAAGGTGGCAGGGGCATTCTTTAAACCAAAGGGCATAACAGTGAACTGATAATGCCCATCAGGTGTGGAGAATGCTGTCTTTTCTTTTGCTCCAGGGGCCATTTTGATTTGCCAGTACCCTGCTGTTAAGTCAAAGGTACCTAAGAATTTGGCAGCCCCTAATTTATCAATCAGCTCATCAGCTCTAGGAATGGGATGGGCATCTGTCTTGGTGACAGAGTTAAGTCCTCTGTAGTCCACACAAAACCTCATCTCTCTCTTTCCATCTTTGGTGCGAGGTTTGGGGACTAAGACCACTGGGCTAGCCCAGGGGCTGTCAGAGTACTCAATTACTCCCAATTCCAGCATCTTGTGGACTTCCACCTTGATGCTCTCCTTAACTTGATCAGACTGTCTGAATATTTTGTTTTTGACAGGCATGCTGTCTCCTGTGTCAACATCATGGGTACACAGGGGTGTCTGACCAGGGGTTATGGAAAAGAGCTCAGCAAACTGTTGCAGGACCTTCCTACAGTCAGCTTGCTGTTGGCCAGAGAGGGTGTCTGAATAGATCACTCCATTTACTGAGCCATCATTAGGGTTCGATGACAGAAGATCAGGGAGAGGCTCACTCTCAGCTTCCTGATCCTTATCTGTTACCATTAACAGATTTACATCAGCCCTGTCATGGAAGAGCTTAAGGCGGTTCACATGGATCACCCTCTTGGGGCTCCTGCTTGTGCCCAGGTCTACCAGATAGGTGACCTGACTCTTCCTCTCTAGCACTGGGTAAGGGCCACTCCATTTGTCCTGAAGTGCCCTGGGAGCCACAGGCTCCAAAACCCAGACTTTCTGCCCTGGTTGAAATTCAACCAGTGCAGCCTTTTGGTCATACCAACACTTCTGGAGCTGTTGGCTGGCCTCAAGGTTTTTGCTTGCCTTTTCCATGTACTCTGCCATCCTTGAGCGAAGGCCAAGTACATAGTCCACTATGTCTTGTTTAGTCTCATGAAGAGGTCTCTCCCAGCCTTCTTTCACAAGAGCTAGTGGTCCCCTTACAGGGTGGCCAAACAGAAGTTCAAAGGGTGAGAACCCTACTCCCTTCTGAGGCACCTCTCTGTAAGCGAAAAGCAGACATGGCAAGAGGACATCCCATCTCCTTTTGAGTTTTTCTGGGAGCCCCATGATCATGCCCTTTAATGTCTTGTTGAATCTTTCAACAAGGCCATTAGTTTGTGGATGATAGGGTGTAGTGAATTTATAAGTCACTCCACACTCATTCCACATGTGTTTTAGGTATGCTGACATGAAGTTGGTACCTCTGTCAGACACCACCTCCTTAGGGAAGCCCACTCTGGTAAAGATACCAATGAGGGCCTTGGCTACTGCAGGGGCAGTAGTCGACCTAAGGGGAATAGCTTCAGGATACCTAGTAGCATGATCCACTACTACTAGGATGTACATATTTCCTGAGGCTGTGGGAGGTTCCAGTGGACCCACTATGTCCACACCCACTCTTTCAAAGGGGACCTCCACCACTGGAAGTGGAATGAGGGGGGCCTTTGGATGTCCACCTGTCTTACCACTGGCTTGACAGGTGGGACAGGAGGTGCACAACTCCTTAACCTTCTGGGACATGTTGGGCCAGTAGAAGTGGTTGACTAACCTCTCCCACGTCTTGGTTTGTCCCAAATGCCCAGCAAGGGGAATATCATGGGCTAAGGTCAGAATAAACTCTCTGAACCCCTGAGGCACTACCACTCTCCTAGTGGCACCAGGTTTGTGATCTCTTGCCTCAGTGTACAGGAGTCCATCTTCCCAATAGACCCTATGTGTTCCATTTTTCTTGCCTTTGGACTCTTCAGCAGCTTGCTGCCTAAGGCCTTCAAGAGAGGGACAGGTTTCTTGTCCCTTACACAACTCTTCCCTTGAGGGTCCCCCTGGGCCCAAGAGCTCAACCTGATAAGGTTCCAGCTACATAGGCTCAGTTCCCTCAGAGGGCAGAACTTCTTCCTGAGAAGAGAGGCTCTCTTTTTCTTGTTGTGTTGCAGCTGGTTGCCCAGCTGACTTTCCTTTTCTCTTGGTAGGCTGGGCCTTTCTTCCAGACTCCAGCTCTACTTTTTCACCCTGTGCCTTGCACTGTGCCCTTGTCTTGACACACACCAGTTCAGGGATACCCAGCATGGCTGCATGGGTTTTCAGTTCTACCTCAGCCCACGCTGAGGACTCCAGGTCATTTCCAAGCAAACAGTCTACTGGGATATTTGAGGAGACCACCACCTGTTTCAGGCCATTGACCCCTCCCCACTCTAAAGTTACCATTGCCATGGGACGTACTTTAGTTTGATTGTCAGCATTGGTGACTGGATAAGTTTGTCCAGTCAGGTATTGGCCAGGGGAAACCAGTTTCTCTGTCACCATAGTGACACTGGCACCTGTATCCCTCAGGCCCTCTACACTTGTCCCATTAATTAAGAGCTGCTGCCTGTATTTTTGCATGTTAGGGGGCCAGGCAGCCAGTGTGGCTAAATCCACCCCACCCTCAGAGACTAATGTAGCTTCAGTGTGACACCTGATTTGCTCTGGGCACACTGTTGATCCCACTTGGAGACTGGCCATTCCAGTTTTAGCTGGAGTGGAGTTAGAAGTGGTATCTTTCTTGGGACAGGCCTTGTCTCCAGTTTGGTGTCCAGACTGACTACAGCTACGACACCAGGCCTTTTTGGGATCAAAGTTTTTACCCTTGTACCCAGGATTGTTTTGTGAAGAGGCTCTGGGCCCACCCTCCTGTGCAGGTTTTTGGGGGCCTGTAGAAGACTCTTTACTATTTTTGTTTTTGGCTGTCTCACCACCTTTCCCCTGTGGAGGTTTTGTGACCCCTTTCTTTTGGTCACCCCCTGTGGAAGTTTTGGACACCCTAGTCTTGACCCAATGGTCCGCCTTCTTTCCCAATTCTTGGGGAGAAATTGGTCCTAGGTCCACCAGATGCTGATGCAGTTTATCATTGAAACAATTACTTAATAGGTGTTCTTTCACAAATAAATTGTACAGCCCATCATAATTACTTACACCACTGCCTTGAATCCAACCATCTAGTGTTTTTACTGAGTAGTCTACAAAGTCAACCCAGGTCTGGCTCGAGGATTTTTGAGCCCCCCTGAATCTAATCCTATACTCCTCAGTGGAGAATCCAAAGCCCTCAATCAGGGTACCCTTCATGAGGTCATAAGATTCTGCATCTTTTCCGGAGAGTGTGAGGAGTCTATCCCTACACTTTCCTGTGAACATTTCCCAAAGGAGAGCACCCCAGTGAGATTTGTTCACTTTTCTGGTTACACAAGCCCTCTCAAAAGCTGTGAACCATTTGGTGATGTCATCACCATCTTCATATTTAGTTACAATCCCTTTAGGGATTTTCAACATGTCAGGAGAATCTCTGACCCTATTTATGTTGCTGCCACCATTGATGGGTCCTAGGCCCATCTCTTGTCTTTCCCTTTCTATGGCTATGATCTGTCTTTCCAAAGCCAATCATTTGGCCATCCTGGCTAACTGGATGTCCTCTTCACTGGAGTTATCCTCAGTGATTTCAGAGAGGTTGGTCCCTCCTGTGAGGGAACCAGCATCTCTGACTATGATTTGTGGAGTCAGGGCTTGAGAGGCCCTGTCGTCCCTAGATAGGACTGGTAGGGGGGAATCACCCTCCAAGTCACTATCATCATCCTCTGTGTTGCCATCCTCAGAGGGGTTGGCTCTTTCAAACTCTGCCAAAAGCTCCTGGAGCTGTAGTTTGGAAGGTCTGGGGCCCATTACTATTTTCTTTAGTTTACAGAGTGACCTTAGCTCCCTCATCTTAAGATGGAGGTAAGGTGTGGTGTCGAGTTCCACCACATTCATCTCTGCACTAGACATTTTGCTTCTAAAAGTTGGAATACTTTTTAAGAATCTAAAACTAGTTCTAGGTTCTAATTCAAACTTTTCACAAACTTTTTAAACACTAAAAGAAATGCTAAACAGGGACTAACACAAGGCCCTAGCAGGACTTTTAAGAATTGAGGAAAATTTCAAATTGCAAAAACAATTTCTAATGACAATTTTTGGAATTTGTCGTGTGATCAGGTATTGGCTGAGTAGTCCAGCAAATGCAAAGTCTTGTATCCCACCCTGCCACCAATGTAGGAAGTTGGCTCTGTATGCACTATTTCAAAGTAAGGAATAGTATGCACAGAGTCCAAGGGTTCCCCTTAGAGGTAAGATAGTGGCAAAAAGAGATAATACTAATGCTCTATTTTGTGGTAGTGTGGTCGAGCAGTAGGCTTATCAAAGGAGTAGTGTTAAGCATTTGTTGTACATACACACAGGCAATAAATGAGGAACACACACTCAGAGACAAATCCAGCCAATAGGTTTTGTTATAGAAAAATATCTTTTCTTAGTTTATTTTAAGAACCACAGGTTCAATTTCTACATGTAATATCTCATTTGAAAGGTATTGCAGGTAAGTACTTTAGAAACTTTGAATCATTACATTAGCATGTATACTTTTTACATAAAACACAATAAGCTGTTTTAAAAGTGGACACAGTGCAATTTTCACAGTTCCTGGGGGAGGTAAGTTTTTGTTAGTTTTGTCAGGTAAGTAAATCACTTACAAGTCTCAGGTTTGGGTCCAAGGTAGCCCACCGTTGGGGGTTCAGAGCAACCCCAAAGTTACCACACCAGCAGCTCAGGGCCAGTCAGGTGCAGAGGTCAAAGAGGTGCCCAAAACACATAGGCATCAATGGAGAGAAGGGGGTGCCCCGGTTCCGGTCTGCCAGCAGGTAAGTACCCACGTCTTCGGAGGGCAGACCAGGGGGGTTTTGCAGGGCACCGGGGGGGACACAAGTCCACACAGAAAGTACACCCTCAGCAGCGCGGGGGCGGCCGGGTGCAGTGTGCAAACAAGCGTCGGGTTCTCTGTAGATTTCAATGAGAGATCAAGGGATCTCTTCAGCGGTGCAGGCAGGCAAGGGGGGGCTCCTCGGGGTAGCCACCACCTGGGCAAGGGAGATGGCCTCCTGGGGGTCACTCCTGCACCGGAGTTCCGTTCCTTTAGGTGCTGGGGGCTGCGGGTGCAGGGTCTTTTCCAGCCGTCGGGAAATGGAGTTCAGGCAGTCGCGGTCAGGGGGAGCCTCGGGATTCCCTCTGCAGGCGTCGCTGTGGGGGCTCAGGGGGGAAAACTTTGGTTACTCACGGTCTCGGAGTCGCCGGAGGGTCCTCCCTGAGGTGTTGGTTCTCCACCAGTCGAGTCGGGGTCGCCGGGTGCAGTGTTGCAAGTCTCACGCTTCTTGCGGGGACTTGCAGGGGTCTTTAAATCTGCTCCTTGAAACAAAGTTGCAGTTCTTTTGGAGCAGTGCCGCTGTCCTCTGGAGTTTCTTGTCTTTCTTGAAGTAGGGCAGTCCTCAGAGGATTCAGAGGTCGCTGGTCCCTTGGAAAGCGTCGCTGGAGCAGGGTTCTTTGGAAGGCAGGAGACAGGCCGGTAGGACTGGGGCCAAAGCAGTTGGTGTCTTCTGTTCTTCCTCTGCAGGGGTTTTTCAGCTCGGCAGTCTTCTTCTTCTTGTAGTTTCAGGAATCTAAATTCTTAGGTTCAGGGAAGCCCTTAAATACTAAATTTAAGGGCGTGTTTAGGTCTGGGGGGTTAGTAGCCAATGGCTACTAGCCCTGAGGGTGGATACACCCTCTTTGTGCCTCCTCCCAAGGGGGGGGGGGCACATCCCTAATCCTATTGGGGAATCCTCCATCTGCAAGATGGAGGATTTCTAAAAGTTAGAGTCACTTCAGCTCAGGACACCTTAGGGGCTGTCCTGACTGGCCAGTGACTCCTCCTTGTTATTCTCATTATTTTCTCCGGCCTTGCCGCCAAAAGTGGGGGCCGTGGCCGGAGGGGGCGGGCAACTCCACTAGCTGGAGTGTCCTGCGGTGCTGGAACAAAGGGGTGAGCCTTTGAGGCTCACCGCCAGGTGTTACAGCTCCTACCTGGGGGAGGTGTTAGCATCTCCACCCAGTGCAGGCTTTGTTACTGGCCTCAGAGTGACAAAGGCACTCTCCCCATGGGGCCAGCAACATGTCTCGGTTGTGGCAGGCTGCTGGAACTAGTCAGCCTACACAGATAGTCGGTTAAGGTTTCAGGGGGCACCTCTAAGGTGCCCTCTAGGGTGTATTTCACAATAAAATGTACACTGGCATCAGTGTGCATTTATTGTGCTGAGAAGTTTGATACCAAACTTCCCAAGTTTCAGTGTAGCCATTATGGTGCTGTGGAGTCCGTGTTTGACAGTCTCCCCGACCATATACTCTTATGGCTACCCTGCACTTACAATGTCTAAGGTTTGGCTTAGACACTGTAGGGACACAGTGCTCATGCACTGGTGCCCTCACCTATGGTATAGTGCACCCTGCCTTAGGGCTGTAAGGCCTACTAGAGGGGTGACTTATCTATACTGCATAGGCAGTGTGAGGTTGGCATGGCACCCTGAGGGGAGTGCCATGTCGACTTACTCGTTTTGTTCTCACCAGCACACACAAGCTGGCAAGCAGTGTGTCTGTGCTGAGTGAGGGGTCCCCAGGGTGGCATAAGATATGCTGCAGCCCTTAGAGACCTTCCCTGGCAGCAGGGCCCTTGGTACCAGGGGTATCAGTTACAAGGGACTTACCTGGATGCCAGGGTGTGCCAATTGTGGAATCAAAAGTACAGGTTAGGGAAAGAACACTGGTGCTGGGTTCTGGTTAGCAGGCCTCAGCACACTTTCAATTCAAAACATAGCATCAGCAAAGGCAAAAAGTCAGGGGGTAACCATGCCAAGGAGGCATTTCCTTACAAGTGGCCATAGCATCAGGGATGTCCCAGCCTATGTTTTCCAACGTGTTGTCCAGAGTGTTGTCTGCCCTGCTGAAACACATGCGGAGCTACATCGTTTTCTCTCAGGTGGAGGATTTGCCTACAGTGAAAGGAGACTTCTATGCCCTGGGACATAGCCCCAACATCATAGGTGCCATTGATGGGACCCATGTGGCTTTGGTACCCCCCCGCAGGACTGAACAGGTGTACAGAAACCGGAAGAGTTATCAGTCCATGAATGTGCAGATGGTGTGTTTGGCAGACCAGTACATCTCCCATGTTAATGCCAAGTTCCCTGGCTCAGTGCATGACGCTTACATCCTGCAGAATAGCAGCAACCCTTATGTGTTGGGGCAACTCCAGAGGCACCATGTGTGGCTATTAGGAGAGCACCTGGACCCAATACGGTGGGAATGGTTGTCTGGGTCTGGGGATATCCCTACAGGTTAGTGTGTGTCTAACAGTTGTCCCTCGCCATTTGCAGGTGACTTTGGTTACCCCAACCTGTCATGGCTACTGACCCCAGTGAGGAATCCCAGAACAAGGGCAGAGGAACGCTACAATGAGGCCCATGGGCGAACTTGGCGGATAATAGAGCGGACCTTCGGCCTCCTGACGGCCAGGTTTAGGTGCCTCCATAAGACAGGTGGATCCCTATTCTACTCACCAAAGAAGGTGTCCCAGATCATCGTGGCCTGCTGTATGCTTCACAACTTAGCTTTGCGACGACAGGTGCCTTTTCTGCAGGAGGATGGTCCAGATGGCAGTGTTGTTTCAGCTGTGGAGCCTGTGGACAGTGAAGACGAGGAAGCAGAAGAAGAGGACATCGATAACAGGAACTCGGTGATCCTGCAATATTTCCAGTGAGACACATACTTACAGTGTTTCTCCCTTCCCATTTCAATATCCCATATTTGCCTGAACCTGTATGAAGAATCCTAGGCTTCATGGTGCCTACCTACTTGGACTTCAGTTCTGCCTAAGGTTGTGACAGTTTTTACTGGATATATTGTTCACAGTTTTTACTGGTGTTTAATTGGAAATACGACTGGTTGCAGATATACCATATGTAATACTGATCTCTTATATTGTGTGCGTTTTCTAGTTATTTTCTGTGTGCTTTGTTTACTTAAGGCATAGTAAGTCCAGATTTAATTTGATTTCATTAGGTCTGGCACTATCAAGAAAAGCCTAAATTATGTTTTCTTTATATTCATATGTTTCTTTTGCAAACACTTATGGCCTGCTTTAGATTTGGGCGGATGGTTTACTCTATCACAACGGTAACAGATAGCCCATCTGCTGAAATATAGATCCCATGATATCCTTTGGGATTTATATTTCGGCGGTTAACTCATCCACCGAAATCTAAATCAGGCCCTTAGTCTCTATTGCTGGTATGTGCCCATTGTCCTTTAATTATTATTGATAAGTACCACTATTTATTTCTTGAGTGACTTAAGAATTAAGATTTGTTAAAGCTCAATTCTTAATCTTTTTTGCAAGGATACTCCACTGTTAAATCTATGTTGAGAGCTTACTAAGGATTGTAAGCCTACAGGAGAAGACAGTGTATTCTCTACGTGCAGTCAGGCAGCATGTTGCTGGATGCCACAATCAGCACATGGTTATGCGTCCTAGCCACCTGGACTTCACTGGTGTTTCCATAATCGTGGTCACTAGGATTGGTGTTCATTAAGCTGCATGGAGTGTCAGTGTGAAGGGCTCTCACAGCAGGAATGTGTAGTCTAGCGCTGGCCAAAGGATGTCAAACTTGGGCTTCCTTTTCGTGTGCCAAACTGACACCAGGAGTTTCAGGAAGAGGGAATGGGCAAGCTTTATAAACTGCCCTTTCCTAGATGGTGGTTTGCCTAAGGAGTAAGGTGCCCTTAAGTAACCCTAAAAGGGTGTTGGTCACTCTCTGTAGTGACCCACCTATCAGTGGCTGTCAGGGACGCCATGTACCTGGCCTAACCAGTCAGATGCTCCCAGGGGCCTCTGCCCACCTTGTTTCCATCAATCGACCACCTGGCAGAGCTCTGTGCACCTCCACAGGGCAGAAGCTGGACAGGGGGGTGGTCACTGTAGGAAAGTGTCCCTTTTGGCATGGTTACCCTGCCCCCCCACACCTTTTGCCTGATATTGATGCTAACTTGACTGAGTCTGTGCTGGAATCCTGCTAACCAGGCCCCTGCACCAGTGTTCTTTCCCTAAACTGTACGATTGTTTCCACAACTGCCACACCCCTAGCACACAGCTAAGTCCCTTGTAAAAGGTACCAGTGGTGCCAAGAGCTCTGTGACCAGGGAGGGTCCTTAATGGCTGCAGCATGTATTGTGCCACCATAAGGGACCCCTCACCAAGCACATGCACACTGCCATTGCAGATTGTGTGTGCTAGCAGGGAGAAAAAGGTAAATTCAACATGGCACCCCTTCCACGGTGCCATGCCTACCAACCACTGCCTGTGGCATAGGTAAGTCCCCCCTCTAGCAGGCCTTACAGCCCTAAGGCAGGGTGTACTATACCACAGGTAATGGCATAGCTGCAAGAGCAATATGCCCCTACCATGTCCAGGTCCCCTCTTAGACATTGTAAAGACACTGTGGCCATATTAAGTACATGGCTGGGAGTTTCATTACAAACTCCACAGCTCCAGAAGTTTGGTATCAAACTTCTCAGCACAATAAATCCACACTGATGCCAGTTTTGGATTTATTGTACAAAGCACACAGATGGCATCTCAGAGATGCCCCCTGTATTTTCCCCAAACCTTTAGTGCAGGACTGACCAGTCTGTACCTGCCTGTCACTACAAGTTTCTGACCCCAAGAGTTGAGAACCTTTGCATTTGTTGTCAAAAACCAAGCCTGCTCTGGGTGGAGGTGCTTCACACTTCCCCCCTGCAGGAGCTGTAACAGTTGGCGGTGAGCCTCAAAGGCTCAGGCCTCCTGATACAGTGCCCCAGGGCACTCCAGCTAGTGGAGATCCCCGCCACTGGACCAAACCCCACTTTGGCGGCAGGTCCAGCTCAAAATTTATGAAAAACAAGGAGGAGTGACAACTCGAGCCGGGACCACCCCTAAGGTGTCCAGAGCTGAAGTGACCCCCCTCCTTGCAGAATCCTCCATCTTGGTTTGTAGGAGAGGGACCAATAAGAATAGGAATGTGCCCCCTCTCCAAAGGGAGTGGGCACAGGAAGGGTGTAGCCACCTCCTGGGACAGTAGCCATTGGCTACTGCCCTCTGACCCCTGTAACACCCCTAAATCTGGTATTTAGGGGCACCCCTGAACCTTACTCACCAGATTCCTGGCGAGCTCAAGAAGATAGAAGAAGAGATAGAAGAAAGAAGGACTACCAATCTGACCCCAGAAGTGAAGACTCCAGACGACAACTATTTGGCCCCAGTCCTACCGGTGTGTCTGCAGCTTCATGACTCCTGCTCCAGAAAAGAGACACATCCTGCAGGACCAGCGACCTCTACAAATCCCCAGAGGACTGCCTGCCCAGCAGAAGACCAAGAACTCCTGAGGACAGCGGCCCTGTCCAGAAGAAACCCTCCAAAAGGACTCCAGAACTGTCCCGGATCCTCGAGCCCTGCCCACTCTATGCCCATGGCCCGAGTCCAGGTTGCCCATAGATCAAGAAAAGGTCCCCAGGTGATTCTGTCCTCGAGTCCACCCTGTGTTGACCCCTCCTGGCCAATAAACACAAAAAGTATGGGGTTCACTAATGATACGGAGCTATAACCACGGGAGATTATCCACGGGCTCCTAGACCTCGCTGGGTGTCAAAAAGTGGATAAAATATATATTTATATATTTACGCACTCCCTCCCGTTCCTTTAACGGTGAGGTTGAGTCCGCCCAGGTGGCACTGTCCTACCTGGGTGGGGCTAGGTGGTCAAATGATGAAGCATGACACTATATAGTGTGTGAGACCACCTAGTCTGTAAAGGAAATACCCCCTCCCCCTACCCATCACCATCCCACAGCACTCACACTCCACTTTTTGACACCCAGCGAGGTCTAGGAGCCCGTGGATAATCTCCTGTGGTTATAGCTCTGTACCATTAGTGAACCCCATACTTTTTTTGTGTTTATTGGCTTTATATGTAGGGAGCTAGTATGGTTCGATTCCTACCAAATACTTGGTTCCAATCTCCCTTAACTCTCCGGTAGTGATACAACGACCCCTCCTGGCCAACACGACAATGCCTGCAGCCTGAATCCAGAGGACCCCCCTGACTGCGACCGTATCCGACGAAGATACCCGACGCCCAAGGAAACCCCTGCACCCGTAGACCCCCTGGCCTTGGGCAATCTGACCGATGGTCCAGCAGGCGCTTCCTCTACCTGTCCGGCCTTTGGTTTCCCGGAACTTACTCCCTGGGCCCTGCCTGCAGCATCTTTTGTGACCCTTGGGTCCCCCCTATTCTTAAGCATTTGGCACCCAGCTCTGTGATTGCACCCTGCTGCCCCTGAGCCGCTGACGGTGTGTGTTTGGTGTGAACCTGTGTCCTCCCCCTGCTGACCTAAACCACCCCCCCAGCCTGTGTCCTGGAACTGCGGTTACTTACCTGCAATCTGTTTTCTGCCAAGCACCCACAATCCTCATAGGATTCCATTGTAAATCCAACACCAACTTTGACCTCTGCACCCCGCCGGCCCTGTGTGGCTGGTGGTGCACTTTTGGGGTCAGTCGAAACTTCGACCTGTGGACATCCTAACCCCCGAAGACTGGAACCGTAAGTCGCGTACTTATCTGTTTACAGTACTAACAGTTTTCCCCTTCTAGGACTCTGACTCCGATGAAAAAATTGCAGTGCTAACTTTTGAAATTGAAAAGTGTTACTTGTAAACTGTTTTATCTGCAAAAAACAAAAAAGTACATTTGATACATATGCTTGATATCTATTGACAAATTTACTTACCTGCAACAAAAACCTTCTGGTTTTAGAAATAAAGTAACAAAGTATATTTTTGCTATATAAAATAATTGGCCTGGAGTTAGTCATTGAGTGTGCCTCGTTTCCTGACTGTGTGTGTACAACACGTTATTTGCACTACCCTCTGATAAGCCTATCTGCTCGACCATCTACCACAAAAGCAAGCATTAGTATTATCTATTTTAGTCTCTGTTAGACCTCTGGGGAACCCCTTGACTCTGTGCACACTGTACCTCATTTTGGTATAGTATATACAGAGCCAGCTTCCTACAGTCTCTTCCCTGTCCTTTGTGTGGTTTTGCGTCAGAGCAGGAACCGGGGGTTCCTGAACTGGTGCAAACCAGATTATGCAAGGGGGGGCACCAAATGTGCCCTTCAAAGCAGTCTGGTGGCATTCAGAGGCCACACCACCCCTGCCCAGAGACACCTATTTCTAAGAGGGAGGTGGTCACACCTCTCTCTTGTAGGAAATCCTTTGTTCTGCCTTCCCTTGCTGGAGTTATGCTCATCAGCAGGAGGGCAGAACGGTGTATGGGGTCGGCAGCAGCGTTGGCTGGCAGCCAGACCCTGTACAGCTGCACAGGCAGAACTGGGGGTACACTCTAAGGATCCCCCAGAGTACATGGGATCATGCATCTAGCACTGGAATCTGTGTAGTTGCATGATTCCAACATGTTTGATTCTAAACATGCCTAGGTTTGGAGAAGCTATAATGTAGTTGGACCACTCGTGTTGACCAGTGACATATCTTAAGATGGCTTCCCCTCACTTACAAAGCCCAGGGAATTAAGTCTGGGGTTTTTAGGGATACCCTGCTCTTGTAGGACCTCACACTTAGGGACATGCATCCTGCCCTTAGGCTGAAGCGCCTACAATGTCCAAGTGCAGTGACTGTGATGCAGTGACTGTGATTTAAGGCAAACCTTATATCTGAAGTGAAAGGTGTGTGCACCAATTTACGCAGACTGCAATGGCAGGCCTGCACACACAGTTTGCATGGGCTCACATGGGTGTCATAAAACATGCAGCAGCCCATGGGAGACCCCTGGTGTACTAATGCCCTGGGTACCTAAGTACCATATACTAGAGACTTACATAGTTGCACCAGTATGGCAATTGTGGAGTGTAAAAGCTTACCAGCAGCCAAAGTTAGAGGAGAGAGCACAGATACTGGGGTCCTGATTAGCAGGATCCCAGTGTACTACAGTCTAAACACACTGACAACAGACAAAAGTTTGTGGTAACTATGTCAGAAAGATGCTACTTTCCCACACAGATGTCGAGGAGGTATACACAACCCCCGCCCACTCACACCAGAGCTTCAGGAAGGAGGAAATCTTCTATACAGAAGAGGAGGAACAAACATCATATCAAACTACGGAGGAAGGTGAATATGTTGAAATGCAGTGGGAAAACCTGGAAGGAGAGTCACCAGAGGAAGAGGTGGAATCTTAACCATCCAAACCCTCTCCCCCGATGATATTGGCATTTATAACATAGTAATTAAAAATGCTGCAAATACATTTAATGTTCAACTGGAGGAGGACAAACCCCAGTTATGCTTCCTTTTAGAAACACTGATGCCAAGTCAGTAAAAAAAAAAAACTGTATCTGCCCATGTTACCAGGTATTCTGGACCAAGGCAGGGAAGCGTTTAAGGAACCGGCCACTTGCAGAGCAGTCACGCCAGTTACAAGATACAAGTTTTCAACAAAAGACCCAGCGTAGATTAAGGTGCTGCTGAATCTATTATAACATCCATGGCAAGAGAGTGGGAGAACATCCCATCAACATCTGGCCTCTTCCCAGACAAAGAAAGTAAAAGGATGGAGCTGATGGGCCACAGGATGGAGGAGTGCGGCAAGCCAATGGTGCAATGCAAATTCCAGCGCTTTGCTAAACAGACACACAGAATTGGGAGGAAATAGGAGAACTAATGAAATATCTCCCAGATCAATACAAAAATAGAGCGTTGCTCATCTTATAGAGAACGGGAAAAATATAGTGGAAAATAGTTTGAAGTCTCCATTGGATGCGACGGACACATATAGTCACCAACTGAGGATGGGGGTTACTTTAAGGTGCTATTTATGGCTAAGAATTTCTGGATTCAAACCAGAGGCTCAAGCAAATATTATTAATACCCCTGTTAACGGACAACAACTATTCAGGAATGCAGTTGATGAAAGCCTTAACCAGCTAAAAAATGACAATGACACAGTTAAGTGCATTGGTGCATTGCAGTTTTGGGGGAGAATCCATAGGGGGTCTTTTGCGCCAAGAAGACCAGCCTGTAGAGGCACATTTCAGGTGAGGAATTCTCATCAGGGCTTCCACTACAGTAGTCAGGCCTCTGCACCACAACCAAGCTGACAGCACCAACAGCAAGGAAGGAGTTCCTTTCCAGGGAGAGTCAGAGGAAGAGAACAATCAGCAAGAGGAGTTACAACCCCAACTAATAAATGACTGCACTGAATCAACAGCAACATCCATAAATCGATCAGGGTTAGGAGACAACAAACACTCACAATATCTTCACAGCACACCAGTGGGTGGAAGATTAACAAATATTTCTCCAGGAGTGGAGGAAAATAACTTCAGACATATGGAAACTAAACTCAATACAGTATTACTATTGCACAGAACTAGACAAATGCCCTCCAAAAAGGGGTCCAAGGAAAAGGAGTAATTGAAAGGAGGAGACAGATCGACTTCTTAAGGAGGTCAAAGAATTGTTAAATAACATGTTACTTACCTTTGGTAATGCTTTTTCTGGTAGAAACAGTATCTAGGTGTGAATACATCACCTTTTGATTCCTCACCTTTTGAATATCCCCATGCGCCAGCGTTCCACGGAAACTTTTGTTCATAGCTCTCCCAAATCATTGTAGACATCACAATAGCACGGCTCCGCACACAACTGTGTGAAATCACTGGAGCCATAAGAAGTCCTCGTCAGCATGCTGATGTCAGTTTCCACCCACTTTTTTCATGCCTTTGAAGCGCAAGGGTGAAACCAACATGACAGATGCAACAATGTGTCGCAAACCAGATATGAAAATAAACCAATATGTGTATGTTTTGAGTGTATGTGTGTATATATATATATATATATATATATATATATATAAAAACACTTCCAACTAGCGTACCAGTCCTGCTCCAAACCGTCAGCGGTGCTCGTCACCTTGCGAGCGCTACCTCGCTATAAATCCACACTTGATCCCATTGATACAGAGAAGGACAGCGCTCCGCGGGAATCGTAATTCATCAGGGTTTATTGGCACAAAAGAAAAGAACGCGTTTCGGCGTTGCCGCCTTCGTCAGCTTCTAATTCGCCATTTTGTTTTTCTTCATATATATCACATGATCTTTACGCTCAATCCCAAACTACGTTACAACCAATTTGCCTTCTAATTGAACTTTCCATCATAACATTTTTTTACATTTTTTTACATAAATGTCATTTATGTCGATCACCATATAAATACATAAATGAATAAATAAATCTTACTTAGATGTGAATTACCAACATGTGCACTATAAACCGAAAGGACCCAAATATAAATACAACGATGTGGATAATAATAAAAGTGAATACAACCAATGCAAATAAATACATACATCACCCCATTGCCTCGGTCTATGTGTGTTATAAACATTCTTTGAAGAATTTACTTTCCAAATAGCCTATACTTATATTACAACTCATAAAAGTAGACTCCCCATTAATTGGTATAATTGATTTTAGCTGGGCTTCAATATATTATACAATTGTCATATATTTTGTCCCTTCAATTGTACTGCCTTGATTCGATCTTACTGTTTTTATCATATTGAGTTTTCTTCATGATAACATGACCAAATCCGGCTCAACTCCCAACTTGGTATTGTAAGGACTAAATGTGATAAATTTATATTTGGCTAAGCGACATTTACATCTGTCCATCATGGCCATTTAATATATAGGGGTGAGACTACTGACTACCTCCTCGGATATTTACATGGTACTAATTGAATCAATTCATTAATATAAATGTATGTATAACTCCTCACTAATATTCAGACCATTTGGTTCCTTTGTGTCGAGTGATAGTATGTATCTCGACTCTAATTTGCGCAGATCTTTCTCTCGGTCTCCCCCTCTACTATCTCTAGTTATGCCATCAATTACGCTGTAGCGTAACGCCTCTATTTTCCCTCCATGTATCTCGTGAATGTGTCTAGCTACTGGATATGTGATATCGTTATTTGTGATAGCTCTTAAGTGTTGCAGGACTCTCTTATGTACCTGCAATTTTGTGCTGCCCACATACAGTTTAGGGCAAGTGCATTTCAAGATATAGATCACATAATCACTTTTACACGTGTATCTTCCCTTTATAGTGTGTACCGTCCTGTTACTCATGGTTACATTTTTAATATTTTCTCCATTCTTGCATGCTTTGCATTTCGTACACTTGTAAAAGCCATCCTGTGTGTTAAACCATGTAGTTTGTTTGTTCAATTGTCTAATATCACTTTTCACTAGAACATCTTTCAAAGATTTGCCTCTTCGATAGGTTATTTGTGGTCTCCTCATCATGCTCTGTCCTATTATAGGATCACTCTTTACAACATGCCAGTGCTTTTGTAATAAATTGCGTACTTGGTCATGTGCTTCATTAAATGTTGTAATGAACCTCACTATTGTTCCACTATTCGCACCACTGTTTGTCTTATTCTTACTTCCCTTTGGCGAGAATAATAGATCTTCTCTAGCTCTAGATTTTATTTTATTATTGGCTCTTTCGAGTGTCCTACCAGTATATCCTCTGTTGTATAATCTAGGTATTAAATAAAACACAGGTAGTTTTGAGTAGTCCACTTTTAAAAATCTATATTCATCCTCCGTAATTAGACATTTGGTTTTCCAACTCTGTAATTCTATGTCAAACTGATGTTTGACATTCTCCACATATTTCTTGTCTATCTTTTCATAGCATATGGGGTCATTCAATTGTCTATATGCTTCTTCCATGTATTCTTCAATTGGCCAGATCACAATGTTTCCACCTTTGTCTGAACCTCTCACCACTATTTGCGGATTATTGGTCAACTTTTCAAGGGTCTTAATATATTTAGTCCTGATCTTCCTTGTCTTTTCCATTTCTCTTTTTTTCAATGTTTTTAAGCCTTTAATTATGATCTCTGAGAAGTGGTCAATTAGGTCTCCACTGGATCCTGGCACAATTTTTGATCTTTGTTTAAGTCCTGAGATCTCCAACTTGTCCGTTGCTATTCCTTCCAGGTCTAATCTGGCAATTACTTGCTCATCATCTGTTATTCTAATGTTCTCATCCATTTCCCACAGTTCTTTTAATAGACTTGCATCCTCCATTAGTAAGTTGTCAGCCGATTGTTTTTTGAGGTATCCCTGCTGATTGTCAACACCTTTTCATCCTCTCCGATTTTATTGTTTTTAAGGGTATGGATTTTTAACAACTTCAATTTTCGTATAAACAGGAAAAGGTCTATCCGGCTTTGCACATACTCAAAATGATTGGGTTGACAGTATGATAATCCCAATGACAGGTTCTTAATGTCATCTTCTTCCAAGACAAGCTTTGACAGGTTCACAACTGTTTTGTCATCTATTAATATTGTTTGTTGCTTCGGGTTAATTTCTCGTACCCTTCTGTGTAGGTTTCTTTTCCCCCCTCGTCTCTTCTGTCTCTGCCTCTTCCTCTTTGTCTGATACCTCGCCATGGTCTGTGATTGGATCTGCGGTCTGTGGTGTCCAAATGTCAGATTGGTTTGTTGGCTAAAAACAGTACGATACTGCGAGTGACATTGAAATGGCGCAGAAATCCCAAAACTTACACGACAACAGAAAATTAAAAGCACAATTGGCCTTTTCAGCCACTACAGAGGTCACCTCACAGAATACGGAGCATTCTGAGAGACGAACAGATATTTATGACAAGTTCAAGGAACTTGAAAGATTAAAGAAAAAGGAGATGAATAAATGGTGGGAGTGTGAGTCTCTGAACAGATATTTAGAAGTAAATAGAGTCCCAAGGGGCCTACGGATTTCCATTTTGCCTGCTTACGATGATCCTAATCCGGAAATGTTAAAAGAATGGGCCCAACATAATGCCCATAGCTCGGCAGGAATGATGAGGATTTTGATAAAGTATGCCCAGAGTGACAGGGATAAAGCGTTAGAAAAAATCGAAAGCCTGACTAAGGATATAGACGGTTTTACAGATAAAAAAACAGTAGAATCCTTAAACAAGGAAATGGAAGAACGACTTGACAAAATGGAAGATGAAATCATTCAAAAGAAAAAGCGAAAATTCAATAGGGATAAAATTGACTATGAAACAGGTCAGATATATACATATGCCAAGAAATTTGATTTTTGGAGGAACCAAAGAATAAGTGGTTCAGATACAGGTGCTGAGGAATCAACACGTTCACATATACAAACAACCCTACAAGATGAATTCGATATTTTAAGGAGAGACCGCAGATCCAATCACAGACCATGGCGAGGTATCAGACAAAGAGGAAGAGGCAGAGACAGAAGAGACGAGGGGGGAAAAGAAACCTACACAGAAGGGTACGAGAAATTAACCCGAAGCAACAAACGATATTAATAGATGACAAAACAGTTGTGAACCTGTCAAAGCTTGTCTTGGAAGAAGATGACATTAAGAACCTGTCGTTGGGATTATCATACTGTCAACCCAATCATTTTGAGTATGTGCAAAGCCGGATAGACCTTTTCCTGTTTATACGAAAATTGAAGTTGTTAAAAATCCATACCCTTAAAAACAATAAAATCGGAGAGGATGAAAAGGTGTTGACAATCAGCAGGGATACCTCAAAGAAACAATCGGCTGACAACTTACTAATCGAGGATGCAAGTCTATTAAAAGAACTGTGGGAAATGGATGAGAACATTAGAATAACAGATGATGAGCAAGTAATTGCCAGATTAGACCTGGAAGGAATAGCAACGGACAAGTTGGAGATCTCAGGATTTAAACAAAGATCGAAAATTGTGCCAGGATCCAGTGGAGACCTAATTGACCACTTCTCAGAGATCATAATTAAAGGCTTAAAAACAATGAAAAAAAGAGAAATGGAAAAGACAAGGAAGATCAAGACTAAATATATTAAGACCCTTGAAAAGTTGACCAATAATCCGCAAATAGTGGTGAGAGGTTCAGACAAAGGTGGAAACATTGTGATCTGGCCAATTGAAGAATAAATGGAAGAAGCATATAGACAATTGAATGACCCCATATGCTATGAAAAGATAGACAAGAAATATGTGGAGAATGTCAAACATCAGTTTGACATAGAATTACAGAGTTGGAAAACCAAATGTCTAATTACGGAGGATGAATATAGATTTTTGAAAGTGGACTACCCAAAACTACCTGTGTTTTATTTAATACCTAGATTATACAACAGAGGATATACTGATAGGACACTCGAAAGAGCCAATAATAAAATAAAATCTAGAGCTAGAGAAGATCTATTATTCTCGCCAAAGGGAAGTAAGAATAAGACAAACAGTGGTGCGAATAGTGGAACAATAGTGAGGTTCATTACAACATTTAATGAAGCACATGACCAAGTACGCAATTTATTACAAAAGCACTGGCATGTTGTAAGGAGTGATCCTATAATAGGACAGAGCATGATGAGGAGACCACAAATAACCTATCGAAGAGGCAAATCTTTGAAAGATGTTCTAGTGAAAAGTGATATTAGACAATTGAACAAACAAACTACATGGTTTAACACACAGGATGGCTTTTACAAGTGTACGAAATGCAAAGCATGCAAGAATGGAGAAAATATTAAAAATGTAACCATGAGTAACAGGACGGTACACACTATAAAGGGAAGATACACGTGTAAAAGTGATTATGTGATCTATATCTTGAAATGCACTTGCCCTAAACTGTATGTGGGCAGCACAAAATTGCAGGTACATAAGAGAGTCCTGCAACACTTAAGAGCTATCACAAATAACGATATCACATATCCAGTAGCTAGACACATTCACGAGATACATGGAGGGAAAATAGAGGCGTTACGCTACAGCGTAATTGATGGCATAACTAGAGATAGTAGAGGGGGAGACCGAGAGAAAAATCTGCGCAAATTAGAGTCGAGATACATACTATCACTCGACACAAAGGAACCAATTGGTCTGAATATTAGTGAGGAGTTATACATACATTTATATTAATGAATTTATTCAATTAGTACCATGTAAATATCCGAGGAGGTAGTCAGTAGTCTCACTCCTATATATTAAATGGCCATGATGGACAGATGTAAATGTCGCTTAGCCAAATATAAATTTATCACATTTAGTCCTTACAATACCAAGTTGGGAGTTGAGCCGGATTTGGTCATGATATCATGAAGAAAACTCAATATGATAAAAACAGTAAGATCGAATCAAGGCAGTACAATTGAAGGGACAAAATATATGACAATTGTATAATATATTGAAGCCCAGCTAAAATCAATTATACCAATTAATGGGGAGTCTACTTTTATGAGTTGTAATATAAGTATAGGCTATTTGGAAAGTCAATTCTTCAAAGAATGTTTATAACACACATAGACCGAGGCAATGGGGTCATGTATGTATTTATTTGCATTGGTTGTATTCACTTTTATTATTATCCACATCGTTGTATTTATATTTGGGTCCTTTCGGTTTATAGTGCACATGTTGGTAATTCGCATCTAAGTAAGATTTATTTATTCATTTATGTATTTATATGGTGATCGACATAAATGACATTTATGTAAAAAAATGTAAAAAAAATTTATGATGGAAAGTTCAATTAGAAGGCAAATTGGTTGTAACGTAGTTTGGGATTGAGCGTAAAGATCATGTGATATATATGAAGAAAAACTAAATGGCGAATTAGAAGCTGACGAAGGCGGCAACGCCGAAACGCGTTCTTTTTTTTTGTGCCAATAAACCCTGATGAATTACGATTCCCGCGGAGTGCTGTCCTTCTCTGTATCAATGGGATCAAGTGTGGATATATATATATATATATATATATATATATATATATATAATTATATATATATATAATTATATACAAATAGATTCCTTTTTGGTATATACAAACGGGCAAACCACAGGTAGTTATTGTATCCACCAGAAAAAGCATTACCAAAGGTAAATAACTTGTTCCTCTGATGGATTCATCTACCTGTGTATTCCTCACCTTTTGAATAGAATCCCTGAACAGTCCTGCACTCGGAGGTGGGTGCCTGTTTACCTATACCAAAATATTTTGCAAGACACAACGGGCAAAGTGACCGTCCCTCCTCACCTCTGAGTCCAAGCAATAATGCTTTGCAAAGGTATTAAGGGAGGACCAAGTTGCCATCTTTCAAATGTCAACAACAGGGACACCCCTAGCCAAAGCAGAGGTGGAAGATTAGCTCTGGTGGAATGAGCTGTGATACCTTCCGGCGGCTCCTTGTTAGTCATGGTGTAACAGATCTTAATGCAAAGGACGATCCATCTCGACATTGTCTTTTGGGGATTGCCTTTCCTTTCATCTTGCCAACGAACCCCACAAAGAGCTGATCATCAAGTCTGAACTCTTGTGTTCTATGTAAAAGGTCACCGATCTCTTTGGGTCCAAACGAAGAAATCTTTCTTCCTCCTTAGAAGGATGAGGATAAAAAGTAGGAGGGGTGATAGTCTGGCCAAAATGGAAGAGAGTAATCCTTCTTAAATCCAACTTAACCGCATAGAAAGTTTTGAACGGAGGCTTAACACTAAGGGCCTGGGATTTGCTGACCCGCCTAGCAGACGTTATTGCCATTAGGAAAGTGAGTAACCTCAAAGGACAATTATGTAAGGGTTCAATTGGAGAACCCATTAAAAAAGTAAGAACTCAATTCAGATCCCACTGAGGCATTATAAATGGAGTAGGAGGATATCTATTAGTAAGTCCCTTAATAAACCTTAACACTATACAGGACTTAAACAGGAAGGGTTGGTCGAGCAAACATAGGAAAGTCGGAAGGGCAGACAAATATCCCTTAACATTTGCAGTTACACAACCTTGCTGCCTCAGGGAAAGTGCAAAATGTTAAATATCAGATAAATGGGTTTTAAAGGGTATATACAGTTTTATTTACACCACTTTACAATTTTAGCCCATCTGCCAGTATACACTGACTTGGTGGAGTGTCAAAATGGCTGAAAAGATAACATCCACCACATTAGAGGGAGGGAGAGAACTCAGGTTGCCCTGTTCAATCTCCAGGTATGCTGATGCAGACTCTGGAGGTGGGGGTGTAGAACCTGCCCCTGTGACTGCAAGAGGTCATCCCTGTGAGGGAGACGGAGCAGAGAGCACAGTGAGAGTTGAAGGAAGTCTGTGTACCACACCCTTCTTGGCCAATTCTGAAGCTATTATTATGACTTGGACCTGGTCTTGACGAATCTTTCTCAGAACCCGAGGAATCAAGGGTACGGGCGGGAAATGTATAGAGCTGCTGGGAGCCCCAGTCCAATTGAAACGGGTCCCCCAGTGCTCCCTGCATCAGATACTGGAGGCTGCAGAAAGACGGGCAGTGTGCGTTCTCAGAAGTGGCAAAAGGTCTATCTAAGGAGTCTCCCTCCCCCTATAGCCAGATGTCGTCTAACACAACCTCCGAATGAAGATGCCACGCTTGATCAGCTGAAAACTGCCAACTGAGACAGTCCAAACGTACGTTCAGGACTCCTGCCAAGTGATCTGCTACCATGCAAATCCGATGGGCCTGAGCCCAGGACTAGAGTCGTAGAGCCTCTCTGCAGAGAAGATACGACCCTACACCAGTCTCAGTTTACAGGGGGCGGGGCGGCCTGCGCGCAGGGGAGAGGGTGAGGTGGAACATTAAAAATACCAAAAATAAAATAAATTTAAAAAATAAACTTACCTCCGATCCGCGCGCCGCTCCTTTCCGCCGTCACTGCAGGTACAGACTCCCAGCCTGCCATGCAGCCAATCCTAGCACTGCTCAAAGCAGCGTCAGGATTGGGTGGGAGCACCCAGCCAGGGCACTCCCAGGCAGATTCAGAGCCTGTGGAGGCTCTCTCCTTCCCAGCAACAGTGTTGCTGGGCTGGAGAAAGCCCCGTGCGCATGTGTGTTTGGCTGGCCCGAGATGGCCGGCCAAACACACATGTGCTTTGAGCGGGAGTGCTAAGCACGCCCCCTCACACTCGTCACCCCACATGTCCCGACCTTTAACAAGGAAAGGATATTATTATCCTTTCCATGTTAAAGGATTTACAGCAGTTGCTGCTGGAGGGGGAGCGACGCTCCTCCGCCCTAGCGGAGGAGCCGCCACTGCTCTACTCCTCCCTGTTTGTTTATGTATCACATGGCGGTAGTATTGTCTGTCAAGACCTGCACTGAATGATCGCAAAGGGAAAGGAGGAAGGCTTTGCGAGCCAGTCGTATTGCCTGCGTCTCCAACAGATTGATACATAACAAATGTTACTCTGGAGACCAAATTCCCTTGATCTGTAGATCCCCGAGATATGCTCCCCACTCTAGAGTGGAGGCATCCATTATTACAGTGGCCACTGGAGGTGGAAGACAAAACAACTTTCCCTGAGTTGGACTTTCCCTAACTCCAAACCTAGGCATGTTCGGTATCAAACATGTCAGAATCATACCCCAATACGGTTTCCAGTATTGGTTGTATGATTCCACACATTCTGGGGGCTCCTTAGAGGACCCCCAGCATTGCTTCTATTGTATCTACAGCCACACATGCCATTGAAATTATTGTTACTTACCCTGTAGTATCTGTTCATGGCGGTAGTGCTATAGAGTCACATGCCCTCTGCCTCCGTCCCAGATGCCTGAGGCAGTTGCAGTTACATCCCCCTTGTATATATTTGTACATATGTATTTATACATTGCATGGACATCTTTTCCCCTACACTTTCCTTCCTTACACTCCTTTCTTACCCACCTGCAGGAAAACAATCTAACATAGGAGTCGATGCCCATGTGCAATAACTCTGAGAGGAGAACAACTCGAAGAAAAACAACTTGCAACACTCCAGACCCAACACTAACTGGCAGGAGTATGCAGAGCATGTGAATCTACAGCACTACATGCCACAAACAGATGCTTACAGGGTAAGTAAAACAGTCCATTCAGAGGAAATCAACACTATCTCCTCTATCTGAGGAGAATAACATGTTTTTTCTTACCCATAACTATGATTGCACTTGTACATAAAAAACCAATCAGAAGATGGCACATGCAGTAACATTCTAGGTAATTGCGACGGTTACAAACACCCCAGTTGTCAGTGCCCACAATGATTTTTTTTTTACATGAAATAAGACCTACTTTTCCAATCTAAGCTATCCTTTCTTAAAAATACAAAACTACAATAACAGTTATTTAACTGCTTACATAAGAGTGGAGTGCAGGAAAATATACTGGACATATTCAATGGTATAGTTCTGTTTGGCATATAACCAGCTCTGTCCCTATAATAAATAGAAAACACACAACTATCTATGTTCAAGTCTCTCCTAATCCTCTTCTTGACAAGACTCCAAGAACCCCCCTTTTCTTATCTTGTTATTTCTTTTCACCATCACTGGATAGGAGCCGTCACAACCTTCGGCAAAATGTATTTGTCTACTCTAATGCCACCTCCGTTCTCTGAAAATCGTCTCCAACTTTTCACTGCATGAGAAACATCACCTGGACTGCCAATTCTAGACATTTTCTAAATTAACAATACATTTTTGTAAAAGTTACAATATAATTTTTTGCCATATTTTGTCTTACAATAGTTCATATTTTGTTGTTAAGTATTTTCTCTGTCAGCCGGCCCACGCAGCATTGGACCCTTTGCAATCCCTGAGGGAGCGATGGGAAGGCACCATTGGGAGGGAATTAACTGAATCGGAATGGAACAAAATACTAGCATACCCCCGGGTGGTCTCACGTAACATGAGACCACGTTACATCCAATATAATTACCTACACAGAACGTACCTCACACCACACAGACTATTCCGAATATACGGAGGTACCCCCAGGACATGCCCAAGATGCCAGGGGGGCGAGGCGGATTTTGACCATATGCTGTGGGGGTGCCCGGTGCTCCAGATCGGCTGGAGGGAGGCACTGGCTGCCTTATCCCGGCTACTCGGTGCGGAGTTAAGGCCCACCCCGGACCGGTGCTTGCTGGGACTCAGGCCGACTGAGTTCAACGGGAAAGTAAGAGGGCGTTTTCTAGACCTAACGCTGGCCCTCTATAAAAGGCTGATCTCGAGGGGCTGGAGGGCCCCAGTCTGCCCATTGCTTACAGATTGGAAAAGGGATGTTACGAAATGGTCCAGGGCCGAACTACAGGTCCTGAAAGCTGAGGAAGCTAAGGGCGTCCAACTTGTTCCTATCGCCCCGACCTGGGACGAACTGGTGACGACATGGGACGCATTAACCAAGGGAACAACAAACACCGAGGTGGGGGAGGCCGGGGAGCGGCATGCCCCAGGGGGTGGCCCTGAGCAGGAGGTTGCCCGGTTGGTGCCCTGAGGTCCCTGTACTGACAATAAGACCACATGCAGAAACGATAAAGAAGCCACACGAACTGCCACCATTCACAATGCCCCAAGAGCAAGGTGGAGGAAGAGGCGGATGGAACAGACACCTGCCCCACCCACACACTGGTGCGCCCCGGGCATGGCCCCCCATAAGGCTATCATAGCGCACTAGCTCCTTAATGAACATTAGCCACAAGTAACACCCACACAATGCTGTAAAGTTGACCCTTCGTTTAATTTGACTACCCTTCCTATCCCCTCCTAGTCTCCCTTTCCTCCCATCTCCTCCCTTTCCCTCCCATTATCCCCTATCTTCACTTCCTATGATCCCCTCTCCAAGTTGCAAATAGGAATGTTTTTTTTTTTCTTTTTTTATCCACAAATTTGTTACATATAAGAATGGCATAAAACTAATACATTAAGACCAACGATGAACTCGGAGTAGTGGGTCAAGGGGCTTAAAGTACTAGAGTCAGGACCCGGTAACTACACAAACAATACTAGGTGCTCCGCTAGAACCAGCAGTGCAACACGAGTAATGTATGCATCAACTGTGACCAACTTATATGTTCATGTATAACTGATGCAAGTGATTACTCCGAACCGACACACAAATGTACTATAACAAAATGTTAATAAAATATGTTTTAAAAAAAAAGTATTTTCTCTGTCAGAGAATATTTATAGGTGTATGGGGACCATATTTTCATGATATTTTTATTATCTAGGAAACCGGCCTTGTCGTAATGACTGATTTAGTAAGTCTGAACCACAAGCAAAATGGCGGTATGTACACTGATGAGGCAGTGCCTGCTTTCCAACCACACACAGGAACACTGATTGCCACCATGAACTCAAAGATTTTTCCCAGGTAGAGTGTGAACTGGTCATTTGACCTTGCTGAAGCGTGATTTTAAAATAGCATTTTTAAACTTGCTTTCCTATCTATTTTCAGTGCTTGCTCATGTACTGTTGTGTTTGGAGATGTTTTTAATGTATACTGTACATAATAAACAGTTCATAAAAATTATAAAAAATGTTCGCAAATGCAACTTGCAATGACGAGGATGGAACTCATGTAAATGAGGAGGCTGAGCCCTTACTTAGGAACTGCTGAGTACTCCTACTATGGCAATCACACACACAAATTTAAATGTACTGTTAGGCACCATAGGACCCACCTAGCCTTCAGAACAAAGGGAAAATGTGTCTCCTTCCCTAGCAGAAGCTGTTCAAAGACCGTACCGTGGTGTATTTAGTTCAGGCACAGAAGCTGTCACTACTACCCTCTGTGCCCTACAATAAAACAACGTACAATGCACACAAGGCCTTCAATTTTGTTAATTCAGTATCGGGAATTACTGGGCTCGGGAATTACTGGGCTCCATTGATCTAGTGCAAGTCCAACATATCCCGTAGGATCCCTATCTCGATGATAACTTCTGAATCCATAACCTAGTGGTCGAAATGTGTCTACATAAGTGAAAGAGGACCCTATGCCATCTTTTCATTAAATGGATCCAGCAAAAACTATAATTTGAGACTTAGAGACTGGATCTGCACTCTTTTATTGTGTTCACCTTTTAGGACTAATTTAAAGACTTCAAAGGCAACCAGGCCCACTGCTATAACAAAAGCACCAGCCTACTGGCCCTGATATGAACGCTCGTCCATAGGGTCCTTATCGGTTTTAAGATAAAAACAAGAGAAATAGTATGCATATCATTTCTAATAGAGAATTCTAGCTGCAGATTCCTCACCTTTTGAATATTCCCCAGGTGTCAAAATGGATCTGGAAACTGTTCCACAATACTTCTGTGTGCCAGAAGGTGGCACCTTATGGTTCTGCACTGCTGACATCCCGCTCTGAAAGTGATGTGCAGGGCCTGTGTGCCATTCCTGTGCGCTGATGTCAAATCTTTCAACAGTGCGCAGGGGAAGTCATCTGCTAAAACAAGAGGTTTTAAGCCTTGTAAGGACTATTGCAAATAGAGGTCTGTGACAGATCCCCACCAGGTTTGTCTGTGGTGTCTGGGGTCGAGCCACAACTCTTAAGTCCTGCAGGGACTGTGTCTATGAACCCAAAGGGCACCAGGGAACCCAAGGCAAAACTTTGTTTCAAAGTACAAGAAGACCTAGAGTCTGGACTGCTCCAAATTTTGCTCCCAAGACTCAATCCCAGTCCTGCTCCCATCCCTGGAATCAATGGAGCCGCTCTAGAGGCCGGTCTTCATCGAGCTCCAAATTCTGAGGTAACCACAAAAAACATAAGAAGTTGAAGCGGAGTTTAGCTCCTTCAGGCCATTCTCACTCCTCTCACTCCTCTGACATAGTGCATGGGCAGCACCAGCAGTCCCATTTCTGCTTCCTGAGTTGATTACGCAGCTGGTTCTGGCATAACCCAGGTTTCCAGGACTTTCAGCCATACCAGATGAACGAGTTACTTACCTTCGGTAACGACTTTTCTGGTGGATACATTAGCTACCTGTGGATTCCTCACCTAATGAATACTCCCATGGCGCCAGCATTCGACGGAAATCTTCTTACTAGTCTCTGCACGTCGACGAGGACGTCACTCTAGCCCACGCGACGCCGTCTGACGTCATACAGGCAATAAGAGGTCCTCGACGACGTGCGGACGTCAGTACCAATCATTTTTTACGTGCATGAGAACAACCAGGCAATGCAATGAAAGAGCAAGGCAACATCCCATTATATTGTAAAAATACACAACATTGCATGAATAACTGTAAATCTTTTATATATATATATATATAACTCTCTCTTTTAAAATATATACACACATCAAGTATATACACAAAGATATATACATATATACATATATATAAATATATTATATACACATCTATTGCACCCTCAAAGACCAAGAGGAGCGTACTCAAGGATTACTTGGTAAGACCAGAAAGGCAACGGGGAGGCGGGTGGGACCGTGAGGAATCCACAGGTAGCTAATGTATCCACCAGAAAAGTCGTTACCGAAGGTAAGTAACTCGTTCTTCTGATGGATACAACTACCTGTGGATTCCTCACCTAATGAATAGAGTCCCAAAGCAGTACCACGCCCGGCGGTGGGTGCCTAAATGGTCAAACCAAGAAATCCTGCAGCACTGACCGTGCAAAATGGCCGTCCCTTCTAACCTCAGAATCCAAACAGTAATGTTTTGCAAAAGTGTGAAGGGACGACCAAGTTGCGGCCTTGCAGATGTCGACCACAGGAACACCTCTGGCCAAGGCCGAAGTGGCCGACTTAGCTCTGGTGGAATGAGCTCTAATGCCCTCAGGAGGATCCTTCTTTGCCAAGGAGTAATATATTTTAATGCAAAGAACAACCCACCTGGATAGTGTTCTCTTGTGGACTGCCTTTCCTCTCCTCTTGCCCACGTATCCAATAAACAGCTGATCCTCCAGCCTGAAATCCTTTGTTCTATCAATAAAGAAGCTCAACGCTCTCTTTGGGTCCAGACGGTGCAGTCTTTCTTCCTCTTTGGAAGGATGAGGCGGAGGATAGAACGTGGACAAAGTAATTGCCTGAGCCAAATGGAAGGGTGAAACAACCTTCGGGAGGAAAGCAGCCTTGGTCCTCAACACCACCTTATCCCCATAAAAAGTTGTATAAGGGGGCTTTACTGATAAGGCCTGCAACTCACTCACTCTCCTTGCTGATGTTATAGCTATCAGGAAGACTGTTTTTAAAACCAAATACCTTAAGGGGCAAGAATGCATAGGTTCAAAAGGGGACCCCATAAGGAAAGTCAGGACCAAGGACAAATCCCATTGCGGCATAACGAATGGCTTTGGAGGATATTTATTTAGAAGACCTTTCAAGAATCTGATAACAATAGGGGATTTAAATAAAGATGGTTGGTCTGGAAGACATATGAAGGCTGACAAGGCCGATAAATAACCCTTAATGGTAGCCACTGCACAACCTTTCTGCGCTAGAGACAGAGCAAAAGACAAAACGTCCGATAGATGAGCATGCAAAGGATCAATCTGCCTCTCTCCACACCACGCAACAAATTTAGACCATCTATTAGCGTAGATAGATTTAGTGGAGTGTCGCCTGGCCGCTAATATAACATCCACTACCTCAGGCGGGAGAGAGAAGGAACTCAGGTTGCCCCGTTCAATCTCCAGGCATGTAGGTGCAGACTCTGGAGGTTGGGGTGTAGAACCTGCCCCTGCGACTGCGAGAGGAGGTCTGCCCTGAAAGGGAGACGGAGCGGCGGGCACATTGAGAGTTGGAGAAGGTCGGAATACCATACCCTCCTTGGCCAATCCGGAGCTATTAGGATGACTAGAGCCCGGTCCTGGCGAATCTTCCTCAATACTCGAGGAATCAAGGGTATGGGAGGAAACGCGTAAAGCAACTGGCCGCACCAGGTTATTTGAAACGCGTCCCCCAACGCTCCCTGCATCGGATACTGAAGGCTGCAGAACAACGGACAATGCGCGTTCTCTCGAGTGGCGAACAGATCTACCCGAGGAAACCCCCACCTCTGGAAGATTAAACGGACTTGATCTGGATGGAGACGCCACTCGTGGTCTGCCGAGAAGTGGCGACTGAGACTGTCTGCACGCACGTTCAAAACTCCGGCCAGATGGTTTGCTATCAAGCAAATCTGATGGTCCTTTGCCCAGGACCATAGTCGAAGAGCTTCTCTGCAGAGAAGGTACGACCCCACTCCTCCCTGCTTGTTTATGTACCACATCGTGGTAGTATTGTCCGTTAGGACCTGTACCGACTGACCACGAAGGGAAGGGAGGAAGGCCTTGAGAGCCAGACGTACAGCCCGTAACTCTAACAGATTGATGTGAAACATCTGTTCCTCTGGAGACCAAAGACCTTTGATCTCCAGATCCCCCAGATGAGCTCCCCACCCTAGAGTGGAAGCATCCGTTATGACTGTGACCACTGGTGGCGACTGCTGGAACGGCTTTCCTTGTGAATGATTGTTGCTTGCAATCCACCACTTCAAATCCACAGCAGCATCTCTGGAGATCTTGACAGTACCCTCTAGATCCCCTTTGTGTTGAGACCACTGCCTTCGGAGGCACCACTGAAGAGCCCTCATGTGCCAGCGAGCATGCGTGACCAACAGAATGCAGGAGGCAAAAAGACCGAGCAGACAAAGGACCTTGAGGACTGGAACTACCGCTCCATTTTGAAACATTGGAACCAAATCCTGAATATCTTGAATCCGCTGAGGCGGAGGAAAGGCCCGACCCAATGTTGTATCCAGTACTGCCCCTATGAACAGGAGGCGCTGAGAGGGCTCTAGGTGAGATTTGGGCTCGTTCACCGAAAAACCCAGGTCGAACAACAACTGGGTTGTTGACTGCAGATGATGCGACACAAGCTCCGGGGACTTGGCTTTGATCAACCAGTCGTCCAAGTAAGGGAATACTGCTATCCCCTTCCTTCTGAGTTCTGCCGCAACCACCGACATCACCTTCGTGAAGACTCGAGGTGCTGAAGTAAGACCAAACGGAAGGACCGCAAACTGATAGTGTTGCGATCCCACCACAAACCGGAGATACTTCCTGTGTGACTTGAGTATCGGGATATGAAAGTAAGCATCCTGCAAGTCGACAGACACCATCCAGTCTTCCATGTTCAACGCCAAAAGCACCTGTGCTAGGGTCAGCATCTTGAACTTTTCCTGCTTGAGGAACCAATTCAAGATCCTCAGGTCCAGAATTGGTCTCAAACGACCATCCTTCTTGGGAATCAGGAAATACCTTGAGTAACATCCTCGACCCCTTTCCTGCTCCGGGACCAACTCCACCGCGCCCTTTGAAAGGAGGACTTGCACCTCCTGTTCTAGCAACAGGAGGTGTTCTTCTGAACAATAAGAAGGGCGGGGCGGGATGAGGAGCGGGAACTCCCGAAAGGGAAGGGTGTAGCCTTTTCCCACAACACTGAGAACCCAAGTGTCCGATGTAACAGTCTTCCATTTGGTGAGAAAATGCTGTAATCTTCCCCCTACAGGAGAGGAGTGAGTGGGAAATGGTGGAAGCCTAAGGCTGCTTCCCCTGCTGCACCCCGCCAGAGGATGAGGAAGAGGCAGAGTGCTGCTGAGAGGCTCCTCTGGTGCGGACCCTACCTCTCCCCCTGAAAGATCTATAGGGATGGGAAGAAGCAGGTTGCTGATATCTCCCCCGAAAGGAAGAGGAGGAAGAGCCACGCCCAAATCCACGAAACCTCCTGAAGAATCTGGAAGAGGCCGTGGAAGAAGGAGCTTGGAGCCCTAACAACTTAGCCGTGGCCCTGCTTTCCTTAAAACGTTCCAAGGCCGAATCAGCCTTAGCTCCAAACAGTTTGTCCCCATCAAACGGGAGATCCAACAATGTGGACTGTACATCTGCAGAAAAGCCCGAGTTACGGAGCCAGGCCTGTCTCCTTGCCACCACAGTTGTGCCCATTGCCCTGGCTACCGAGTCGGTGGTATCCAGTCCCGTCTGGATAATTTGGGTCGCAGCAGCCTGGGCATTTGAGACAAGATCCAAAAGACCCTGGGGAAGCTCTGTAAACGAAGAGGAAATGTCATCCATCAGAGCATGAATATACCTCCCCAGGATACAGGTTGCATTGGTGGCTTTTAACGCCAGACTGCAGGACGAAAAAATCTTCTTCGACTGCGCCTCTAGCTTCTTTGAATCTCTGTCCCCAGGCACCGTCGGAAAAGAACCAGGCGCTGACTTGGACGAACAGGAGGCCTGCACCACCAAGCTCTCCGGCGTAGGGTGCCTAGATAGGAAACCAGGGTCAGTTGGAGCCGCCCGATACCTCCTGGCCACGGCTCTGTGAACTGCTGGGGAAGATGCCGGCCTCTTCCACACCTCTAACACCGGATCCAGCAGAGCGTCATTAAATGGCAACAGAGGCTCCACCGCGGCTGAGGCCGGATGTAGCACCTCTGTTAAAAGGTTTTGTTTTGCCTCCACCACCGGCAAAGGCAGGTCCAAAAAACTAGCTGCCTTCCGTACCACTGCATGAAAGGAAGCAGCCTCCTCAGTATATTCCCCCGGGGACGAAGGGTCCCACTCAGGGGAAGTGTCCAGCCCACTGGCCGACTCCAGTCCACGCAGCCCATCACCCGAGTCCTCTAGCTCTCCTTCCTCTAGGGCTCGTTGGTACTCCTGCTCTTCTAATACACGGAGAGCACGTCTCCTTGAATGAAGTCATTGCTCAATACGCGGAGTCGACAATGCCTCCGCCGAAGTCGAAGATCGGCGCCGATCTTCAGAAGCCACCGACGCCGCGTCCGGCGCCACAGGTAACTTCGGCGCCGACGAAAGAGCAGCTGAAGCAGATGGACCCACCGGAGTCACAGGCCGAAATCCCGACGTCGACGGGATGGAAATCCCCGGGGCCAATCCTTCTGAAGCCACCGGAGCGGCCACCGGCGCCGACACTGGCGCCGAGCCCACGTTCCCAAACGGGAGAAAGGGCATAAAGGGTGCCGGCCGAAGAGGCGCAGGATCACCCAAAGAAAAGGCCAAAGGCCCAGCCGGAGCACCCCCTGGAGCCATCTGTTGGAAGATGGCATACATCGCATTCAAGAATGCGGAACTATCGGCTCCAGGGGTGGGAAAAGCCGGATACTGAGGTGCCTGTCTCGGAGGCGACGCCGGCCTCGGCGTCTGCGCCGGAGAAAACACTTGAGGCTCCAATACCTCAATCACCGACGCCTGTCCAGGTGAAGTTGGAGACGCCGGAGAGGGCAACGGCGTCGAAGGATGCGGCGTAACCGTGGGACTGATCTCCCATGTCCTTCGGCGCCGATCCGAAGACCTGGAACGAGTCTCCTTTGAATGACGCCGAGATTCTCTACGGCGCCGGGAGTCTCGATGACGCCGATGTCTTGGGGAAGAAGACTTCTTGTGATGTTTCTCCTTTGATTTTGCCATAAACAGCTTCGCCTCACGTTCCTTGAGGGCCTTTGGATTCATGTGCTGGCATGAATCACAAGTCGAGACGTCGTGGTCGGAGCTCAAACACCAAAGGCAATCGGAATGAGGATCCATCACCGACATCTTGCCTCCACACTCACGACAAGGCTTAAATCCAGACATTATTACCACAGCGAAAGACTACGCAGCAAGATATACACTGTAACCGCAAAAGTAACAGTTGCTCCCTCGAAGATAACCGTTTCGAATGCACGGAAAAAAGGGAACTGACGTTTGCACGTCGTCGAGGACCTCTTATTGCCTGTATGACGTCAGACGGCGTCGCGTGGGCTAGAGTGACGTCCTCGTCGACGTGCAGAGACTAGTAAGAAGATTTCCGTCGAATGCTGGCGCCATGGGAGTATTCATTAGGTGAGGAATCCACAGGTAGTTGTATCCATTAGAATGAAAAGTTTCACACAACTATGCTCTGTTTTTTTTGGATCTCTATCAACTGGGTAGGCTTCAGGCCCACTGAGCCGAGAGGCTTTCCACCTGGATTACCGCTGGTGGGTTCACTGTCTACGTGAGCCAATCCTGCCTTTGGTTCTAGTACCAATGATGCTATCTTAAGGCAGCCATGACCACTCCAGACCTGGGTAGGTTGACACAGATACCAAAGTGTGTAGGAAGCTGGCCTGGTGTGTGGTGGACACCTATGGTGTTGGCACCATATACCAGATCCAGGCAACCATTATTAGTGTATATAGGCAGTGTCTAGGAAACCAGGGCTCTCTAGAGGTAGCTGTGGATGAGCAGCCAAGACTTATCTAGGAGACATGCAAAGATTATGCAATACCTCAATATTCACAAAACAACTTATCACACATGAAAGAACCACACAGTGTTACAAAAAATAAAGGTACCTCATTATAGGAACACAACACTAGAATACTACTAGATAGCTCACCCCCAACTGGAGGTAAGTACACACTATATATATATATATATATATATATATATATATATATATATACATATATATATATATATATACATACACACAATAGCAATCTGAAATTAGCATAGAAACAACAAGCATTGGCAATAATTGTAGAAAATAGTGAGGGCCCTAGGGGAAGGCCAAAACATATACAAAGAACATGGTATGCGAAGTGAAGTCCCCCTATCCAAGGACATATAGAGTTGCTAGAAGGGAGCTGTAGAACTAGGGACTCCAAGAGGTGAGTACCTGAGTGACCCCCAGCGACAGGAGAGCAGAGGTAAGTACCTGGTCTTCCCAAGAACTAAGAAGAGGACCTAGAAATTGGATTGTGCAAGAACAGGACCAGTTTAGAAGAAACCTAAGGTGGATTCCTCTAGAAGAGGACCTGCAAAAGAAGGGGATGGAGTCCAGTCCACGATGGAGTGTCCAGAGGAGGGCAGGAGCTACTACCCACTCTTCTGCGGATGAAGATCCGGGTCGAAGGGGGAAGAAGACCTGCTGTGGAGCCCAGGAGCTGCAGAGGTGTCCTAGGAGCAGTGCAGATGGTGTCCCACGTCAGTCGTCAAGTCGCAGATGGTCAGCGGTGTAGGAGAACAACCAACAAGCCTTGGCAAATGCAAAAGGAGAAAAAGAAAAGTTGCAAGGCAGATGAGAACCAGCAAGGTCTAGGGGACTCGACCCTTGTAGGGGAGTTCGGGATGACCCTCAGCAGTTGGGAAAGCCAACAGAAGTAGTTAAAGCCCCCACAGGCAACCCACTGGCAGCAGGCACAGTAAGTGGCAGTGAGGCCCAATCAGCACACATTGAGAAGAGTCCCACATTGCTGGAGTAGCAGAGAGGAGACTGTGCTCGGCAGGAAGAAGTGCTGGGGGCTGGGGCTACTCGGAGCCTGAAGATCCCTCAGAGCAGGAGACAACAAGCCTTGGTAGCTGCAAAAGTTGTGGTGCACAAGGGTACTGTCCAGCAGGGAGAGGCAAGAGCTCACCATCTCCCAAGTTGGACAGCTGGCAGAGAGGACTAAGGGGCCACCTCTAGACCACCACCTGTGATGCAGGATCCATGTGGTTCCAGAGGACAGCAGATCTTTGCAGCCGGACGTCGCTGCTTTAGGTTCCTGCAGATGCAGGGGAGTGACTCCTCCACTCCAAGGGAGATTCCTTCTTGCTTCTTGGTACAGGCTGAAGTCTTGCCGACCCCAGAGGATACACAGCTGGGGAAATGTTGCAGTTACTGGAAGGAGCCGGAGAAACAATGTTGCAAAGAGAGGTCATCACCAGAGTTGCAGTCTTGTCAGTTCCTGAAGAGTTCAGTTGCGGTTCCAGTGGCCGGAAGTAGAAGTAAAAGATGGTGAGGAGTCTTGCAGGTAGAATCCGGGGACACACCCAGAAGGGAGTCCCTAAATAGCCCTAAAAGGGGTTTTGGTTACCTAGCAAGGTGGCCACCTATCAGGAGGGGTCTCTGATGTCACATGCCTGAACTGGCCACTTATATGCTCCAAGGTGCCTCTGCACATCTTGGTTTCAAGATGGCAGAATTGAGTGGCTACCTGGAGGAGCTCTGGGCACCACCCCTGGGGTAGTGATGGACAGTGGAGTGGTCACTTCCCTTTCCTTTGTCCATTTTCATGCCAGAGCAGGGACCAGGGGTCCCTGGGTTGATGCAAACCGGTTTATGCAAGGAGGGCACCAAATGTGCCCTTCACAACAAACCGGTGGTTTGGGGAGGCTACCCCTCCCAAGCCTTGTAGCACCTATTGTTAAGGGAGAGGGTGTTGCCTCCCTCTCCCAAAGAAAATCCTTTGTTCTGCCTTTCACAGCTTGAACTCCAGAAGACTGGTAGGAGCAATACTTTGGGGTCCTTTAAGGAGCCCCCAGAGTGCATGGAATCCTACGACCAATACGGACAACAGTATTGGGGTATGATTCGGATATGTTTGATACCAAACATGCCCCGTTTCTGAGTTACCATTATGTAGCTAGACACAGGTAGTGAGTGACCAGTGCCTAGTACACGGGTAAAATGGCTTCCCCACACTTACGAAGTCCAGTGCAATGGAGCTGGAGTTCTGCTCATGCAGAGGTGCCCTCACACACAGGGGCCTGCACCCTCCCCTCTGGCTGGAAGGGTCTATCATAGGGTTGACTTACAGTGACCTGGTATAGTGACCTGTGGTAAAAGGGTGCATGCACCTTTTCACATTTTGTACGGGCTCAATGCATGCTGCAGCCCATGGTGGGAGGGGGACTCCTGGTATCCCAGTGCCCTGGGTACCTAAGTACCATATACTAACGAGTTATAAGGGGACACCAGTATGCCAATTGTGGAGTGCACAAAGGTCCTAGGCAACCAAATTTAGAGGGACCCCTGGTTAGCAGGATCCCAGTGAAAACAGCCTAAGCACACTGATAGCAGGCAAAAGTGGGGGTAACCATGCCAAAAAGAGTGACTTTACTACAATGTGGCCCTGATTGTTCTCTCCAGCACCAGCTCCACATCGGATGACGTCACAACCAAATCCAGCCAAGGTTTCTGCACTGCCTTTACACAAGGGGGGCAGCATTCTTTAAACTCTCATTTTGGAACACACTGTGGTAATGATTATGACCCGGGTGATGAGTTCACTCTGTCCTATGCCGATGACAACTGGTACAAGTACTTGCAAGAAGCTAGTGAGCTAGATACTTCCCCAGTGACATCCTTTTTCTCCCCTCCTGACCCGGCCATCGCATATTATGCATCCTACACCATGGTTATGATTAGGATGGATGGAGCAAATTCTTGACCATCTCTCCACCATGGAGGTGACGACAAAACCCTGCAACCTGGCCAGACAGCCTATGAGCTTCTCCTAACTTACAATGAGGTCTTAACAGATAAGACAGATACTCTCATAGGGGCTTGGGTGAAGCCTTGTACCGGCCCATCAGTTTTTCGGCAAACTGGGGGGCCGCCCCGGTCCTGCTCCAGGCGAATGAGCCTTTTTTTCACATCACCCCTCTCTAGAGAGTTTGGTGGTGCACATTGCCACTTGCTGGACCAACCCCAACAATTTCCCTACTACACCCTCTGGCAGGGAATCCAAGAGAGTATATACTTTTGGGAAACACTTACTCTACTCAGACAGTTTGGCCCTGCGGTTGATCAATGCATCCTGCTTGCTGGACCGCTATTCTCATGCTTTTTGAGACTCGATGGTACTAGCATAGCAGTGATCACTTGGGTTCTTGTTGACATCCAGGCCTCCCTGATGGACACAGCTTTCAATGAGACCTGCTTGTTAGGGGACAATGCTGACTCTGTCCTTCAGCTATTCAAGGAGAGTAGGACTATCACTTGTTCTTTGGGCCTTTCTAACCCAGCCTTGTCAGCACCAATTCCAGCTTTTATTTGTGGCTTTGGACCAGGCATCCCTTACTGCCAGACTGCTCCACCCCAGCATGAAATCCAGCAGTTTCATGGGAGCGGCTGTGGTGCCCACTGGTCCCATGGCCAACGTTAGCGTGCCATTCAGTCATCTACAGCCCCCTGCAGCTCAGCTTGCCACAACTCTTTAGTGTACCCTTACGAGGCCACAACCACTCGATGGGAGGCAGAATTCACCAATTCTATCTGGGCTGGTAAGTGATCACATTGGATAGATGGGTCCTCCAAATTATTTGTAAAGGCTATTACTTACCCTTCCTTCCGTCCCTACCGCATCATCCACTGGCTCCCTAATGACTAACGGAGGACAATCTCTCTATTTTGCAGTAGGAAGTGCAAACTCTATTGGTCAAAGGGTCTATCAAGAAGGTGCCAGTGCCAGAAATGGGGCATGGATGTTATGGTGCTCAAGAAGGATGGAGGTCTTCTGCCTAATCTAGATCGGCACCTCCCAATTTCTTCCTCCAAAAGGAGAAATTCAAAATGCTCACCCTGGCCCAGGTCTTATCTGCCCTCTATCCTTGAGACTGAATGATGTTCAGCAATATTCAAATTTACAAATTCCCATACTGCCGGCCCATCGGTGCTACCTACGGTTCGTGGTGGGAGAAGAGCATTTTCAGTTTATGTGCCCCTTTGCTCTCATCAGCCCCCCCTTTGGTGTTCACGAAAATGATTGTATCAGCAAAGCTTTTGGAGGTCAGGGGTGTCTGTTTTCCCGTACCTCAATGACTGGCTGTTGAAGACAAGCTTACTCCTTGCATTCATTAACTACCTCCAGACTATGGTGAATGTCTTATCATCCTTGAGATTCACTATAAAGGTGCCAAAGTCACACCTGAATCCTTCCCAGACTCTCCCCTTCATCACAGCCATTTTGGACTAGGTTCGGTCTTGTACCTTTACCAGGGGAAAGATAGGCCAAGACCTTCAAGCGATGATCCCAATCTTTCAACCTGGATTTCAGCGACATCATCTCTGAGGCTGCTGGGACTGATGGCCTCCTGCTGGTTAAGCATGCCAGGTCGCAACTAGTGGGCCCAACATCAAAAGAACCTCTCTGACCACATCCAGATTTCAGAAGAGACTGCCAAAGACCTGCAGTGGGGCTACTGGATTGAGATTGGGTCAGCGGCAGGCCCTTCTCCCTTCAGCACCCAGCGTTGACAGTGGTGACTGATGTGTTCCTTCTGGGCTGGGGAAGTCGCCAGCAAGAGGTGGAGATCAGAGGTTTCTGATCTCCAGTGGAGTCCTGGCTCCATATCAGCTTGTAGGAGATGAGAGCCACCCACTTGCTGCTGAAAGCATTCCTACATTTATCGAGGGGAAGTTGGTGGAGGCTCTCACGGACAATATTACCACTATGCGAAAACCAAAACAGTGTGGCGCCACAGGCCCTTGCCCTTCTTGAACTGGCTGGATTACTAAGGAGTCTTCCTGGTGGTGAACCACCTGGCAGGCTCTCTAAACACCAGGGTTGACAAACTGAACTATTGGCGCTTAACCCCCTTGGTGCCTTGGACGAGGTGGTCTCGTCCCAGCACACGGTTCCCGTGTGCCTGGGACGAGACCACCTCGTCCTGCACCGGGCCCGCGGGCTAAGCGCTAGTGTTCCCCCAATGGGCCTCCCACCCACACCCCCCATCAGGGATGAAAGGGGAATCGCTTCCCCTTTCACCCCCGACCTCCCCCGAGCCCCCCCAGTTGCGTCTGATGACGTCAGCACGCGATCGCGTACTGACCTCATCAGAGGTCGCCTCCCGTCGCGCTGGAAGCATGCATCCAGTGCTCGGGAGGAGGGGGGCGGGAGAGACATCGGAAGAAAGGAAAGGCTTTTCCTTTCTTTCAAATGTCATCCTGAGCATTTCTGCTGCCCGATCACTTACTAGACACCAGGGACTTTTTTTTTTTTTTTTTTTTTACATGAGGGGACCGGCCCCTTGGGCAAGGGTTGCTCCCAAGGGGGGCAAACATTTTTTAGGTCATTTCTGCACCCCCCGGGGGCAGAAATGCCCACTAGACACCAGGGAATTTTCTTTTTTCTTTTATGTGCCAGGAGCAACCCCTTAGGCAAGGGTCGCTCCCTGGGGGGCCAAATTGTGTTTAGGCCATATCTGCCTCCGGGGGGGCAGAAATGCCCACTAGACACCAGGGACTTAATTTGTTTTTAATTTTACATGAGGGGAGCGGCCCCTTGGGCAAGGGTCGCTCCCTAGGGGGCCATATTATTTTAAGGCCATTTCTGCCCCCCCCTGGAGGTAGATCGGCCTAATATAATTAGGCCGATCAGCCTCCGGGGGGGGGCAGAAACCTCTAGACACCAGGGATATATATATTTTTTTATTTACTTGATGTTTTTATGTATGGGGAGCGACCCCTTAGGCAAGGGTCGCTCCCCTGGGGGGCAAATTGTATTTAGGCCCTTTCTGCCCCCCTTGGGGGCAGATCGGCCTATTTTTGTTAGGCCAATCTGCCCCCAAGGGGGGCAGAAACCACTAGACGCCAGGGATTGGTGTGTGTGTATGTGTGTGTTTTGTTTGGGGGGGGGGGCAGCCCCTTGGGAAAGGGTCGCTCCCCATGGGGACACATTACTGTTGGCCATATCTGCCCCTGTTGGCGGCAGATTGGCCTATTTTTGGAAGGCCCATCTGCCCTCAAGGGGGGGGGGGGAGCAGAAAGCTCACCAGAGACCGGGGAGGATTTTTTTTTCAAAATAAGCAGATGGGGTTATGGCCATACCCCCACCCCAAATAAATGGCGCCAAAGTTGGTCTGCCCACCAGTGGGCAGATGGGGCAATTACCCCGATCCACACCCCTGGAGGCAGAAAGTCTACTAGATGCCATGAAATAAAAAATAAATAAAAAATAGTGGGGTGGTGACTACCAACCAGCATGGGCATGGTTATGCCCTCACCCGAACTGAAGGGGCTAACAGTCATTCAGCTCTCCCCCGCACACTAAAACATCTTATCTCATGGCAAGCAAGAGGACATTTGATTTTTTGGGTTTTTGTTTTACATTTGGGCCATTAGAGCTTCATAACTCTCAAAATCGTCCCACTTGGAATGGTGAGGGCTGCACTTTTTTTTTTACTTTGGGACGCTGCCATGTAGAAAAATCCACAAGTCCTAGACACATCTGAAAACTAAACATCTAGTTGATTCCAGGGTGGTGTGATTCACGTGCACCCTGCACCATTTCCTTACCCACAATGCCCTGCAAACCTGCAACTTTGCTGGAAAGCACACATTTTCCCCATATTTTTGTGATGGAACCTTCTGGAATCTGTATGAATCCACAAAATTCCTACCACCCAGCATTGTCTCATGTATACCGATAAACTTTCTGCTGCACTTGTCAGCCTAAAATTGTTTTGTTTCAAACTTCCCTTTTGGACCAACTTTGGTTCCCCCTCAATTGCAACGTGTTTTTGGCTCTTCCCTGTTACAAACACTTGGCCCACCTACACAAGTGAGGTATCATTTTTACCAGGAGACTAAGAGGAACGTTGGGTGGTAGGAAATTTGTTCCGGTGAAGTGATCCTACACAGAAATATGGGGAAAAATTGATTTGTTTTTTTTTAGCTAAATTTGAGGTTTGCTGAGGATTCTGGGCAAGAAAACATTGGGGGATCCACACAAGTCACACCTCCCTTGAACCCCTTGGGTGTCTAGTTTACAGAAATGTCTGGATTTGGTAGGTTTCCCTAGATGGCTGCTGAGCTCAGGACCAGAAACGCAGGTGCCCCGCCCCCCGAAAAAACAGGTATTTTTCTATTTGATAATTTTGATGTGTCCCAGTGGTGTTTTGGGGCATTTTCTGTTGCGAGCAGAAGACCTACCCACACAAGTGAGGTACCATTTTTATCGGGAGACTTGGGGGAACACTGGGTGGAAGGAAATTTGTGGCTCCTCTCAGATTCCAGAATTTTCTGTCACCGAAATTTGAGGAAAAAGTGTTTTTTTAGCCACATTTTGAGGTTTGCAAAGGATTCTGGGTAACAGAACCTAGTGAGAGACCCAGAAGTCACCTCATCTTAGATTCCCCTAGGTCTCTAGTTTTCAAAAATGCACAGGTTTGGTAGGTTTCCCTAGGTGGCGGCTGAGCTAGAGGCCAAAATCCACAGGTAGGCACTTTGCAAAAAACGCCTCTGTTTTCTGTGGAAAAATGTGAAGTGTCCACGTTGTGTTTTGGCGCATTTCCTGTCGCGGGCACTAGGCCTACCCACACAAGTGAGATATCATTTTTATCAGGAGACTTATGAGAATGCTGGGTGGAAGGAAATTTGTGGCCCCTCTCAGATTCCAGAAATTTCTGTCACCGAAATGTGAGGAAAAAGTGTTTTTTTTAGCCACATTTTGTGGTTTGCAAAGGATTCTGGTTAACAGAACCTGGTGAGAGCTCCACAAGTCACCCCGTCTTGGATTCCCCTAGGTCTCTATTTTTAAAAAATGCACAGGTTTGGTAGGTTTTCCCAGGTGCTGGCTGAGCTAGAGGCCAAAATCCACAGGAAGGCACTTAGCAAAAAACGCATCTGTTTTCTGTGGAAAAATGTGATGTGTCCACGGGCGCTAGGCCTACCCACACAAGTGAGGTACCATTTTTATCGGGAGACTTGGGGGAACAAGAGTAGCAAAACAAGTGTTATTGCCACTTGTCTTTCTCTAGATTTTTTTCCTTCTAAATATAAGACATTGTGTAAAAAATATGTCTATTTGAGAAATGCCCTGTAATTCACATGCTAGTATGGGCACCCCAGAATTCAGAGATGTGCAAATAACTACTGCTCCTCAACACCTTATCTTGTGTCCATTTTGGAAATACAAAGGTTTTCTTGATACTCTTTATATTTCAGCAAATGAATTGCTGTATGCCCGGTACAGAATGAAAACCCACTGCAAGGTGCAGCTCATTTATTTGCTCTGGGTACCTAGGGTTCTTGATGAACCTACAAGCGATATATATTTACCCGCAACCAGAAGACTCCAGCAGACGTAACGGTATATTGCTTTAAAAAATCTGACATTGCAGGAAAAAGTTACAGAGTAAAACGTAGAGAAAAATGGCTGTTTGTTTCACCTCAATTTCAATATTTTTTTATTTCAGTTGTTATTTTCTGTAGGAAACCCTTGTAGGATCTACACAAATTACCCATTGCTGAATTCAGAATTTTGTCTACATTTCAGAAATGTATTAGGTTTCTGGGATCCAGCATTGGTTTCACACCCACTTCTGTCACTCACTGGAAGGAGGCTGAAAGCACATAAAATCGTAAAAATGGGGTATGTCCCAGTGAAATGCCAAAATTGTGTTGAAAAATTGGGTTTTCTGATTCAAGTCTGCCTGTTCCTGAAAGCTGGGAAGCTGGTGATTTTAGCACTGCAAACCCTTTGTTGATGCCAATTTCAGGGGAAAAAAAACACAAGCCTTCTTCTCCAGCCCTTTTTTCCAATTTAAAAAAACACATCTTTTTTACTGTATTTTGGCTAATTTATTGGTCTCCTTCAGGGGAACCCACAAAGTCTGGGTACCTCTAGAATCCCTAGGATGTTGGAAAAAAAGGACGCAAATTTGGCATGGGTAGCTTATGTGGACAAAATGTTATGAGGGCCTAAGCGCGCCCTGCCCCAAATAGCCAAAAAAAGGCCTGGCACCTGAGGGGGAAAAGGCCTGGCAGCGAAGGGGTTAATAGGCCATGAGTGGCAGTTACACCCATAATTAGCATAGGGTCTCAACTGCAAATGGGGAAAGCCTTGGCTTGATCTGTTCGCCACCACCAAGAAAGCACAATATCAGCACCTCTGCGTGTTGGAGTTTCCAAGGTGCCTCTTGCTAGGAGATGGATTATGCCTTGACCGGAACATGGGTGGCCCCTGTATGCCTTTCTGCCAATACCATTTCTGCCGGAAGTTCTCAAGATGATCAGAACAGACAGGACCAAGGCGTCATTGTGGTTCCAGACTGGGTACAGAAAGTATGGTATCCATAACTCCTGGGCTCCCCGATCAGGCTGCCCCTCAAGGACGATCTACGGTCACAGTGGAAGGGTAAAGTTTTGCACTACAGCCTCAGCATTCTACACCTTCATGGGTGAAGTTTGAGCAGCAGCAGCTAAACACATTCGACCTCACTCTGCAGGTGGCTGATGTCATCTTGGCAGCTAGGTGTCCCTCAACGAAAACTGTATACGCCTATTGTTGGGACAAATTTGTGGTTTAGTACGGCACTCGTCAGGTTGACCCCTCTGCCCCAGCCAAACTGTCTGATGTTTTATTTGTTCTGTTTCTGCTTTGCTGTGGTCATAATTATGGGTTATCTTTCAGTCCTCTTTGGCCGCCTTTTTACGGCAGCCAGATCAGCCCTCTTTGTTTGAATCACCAGTTGTGATGTTCTTTTTGAAAGAGTTGCAGCACATTTCCTCCGTCTCTGTTCTGAGTTGCCCCAATTGGACCTCAATCTTGCCCTTACTCTCTTACTCTTTCGTGTATTCCATTTGAACTGCTCCATTGCTATCTCCTACGCCTCCTCCCCAGCATCTACCACTGACTTCAGTGGATGGAAGTGGCGCCTATACAGGTCCCCCACTCGCCACTTCTGGAGCAAATGGCGTCAGTGGGAGTTGCACTGCACCATCTTCTAGCGTGCTGAGGTACTGTGGAAAAGTTTTCATATCCAGTCTGATGACTGGGCAATATTCAAAATGTAAGGAAGGAACCGTTCCTTACCTGTAACTCCAGTGTTCTCGTAGGGGAATCTCCACTGAAGTCAGACGCACCGAATAGTCCCGCTCACATGCGGGGACCCTGGAACACTTTTTCATAATATATCTTCTTAGGTGTAGATGTTCGCCTTTCTTCGCGAAGGAATGCAGAGTCACTTAAGAGAGAAAAGTAATATGCACCCTATAGGGGTAGGCTACAATGGCCCAGTTCTTCATCTTGGCCTTAAAAAAGGGGCCTGGAGAATTATATATGTAAGTAACGTCATGAAGTTTTGGTAAAACAACATAAATGTCTTTCACAAACCGTTCTTTATATAGAGTATAGGGATGAAGTAAAGCAGGACAATGTAGCCCCATAGGCTACCATTATGCGTTAAAAACAGAGACTGTGTCTTTAAGAGCCTAGAGACCACCAGTGTAGGAAGCTGGCTCAGTTTACGGTGTACACCTATGGTATGGCATCCTATACTGAGTCCAGGCAACCCTTAGTGACAGTGTTTAGGGTCCAGAGGGCAAAAGCTCTCTAGGGGTAGCTGTGGTGAGCAGCTAAAGCTTATCCAGGAGCAGTGTAAATCACTTGCAATACCACACTAGCGAGTCAGTAACTGTTCACAAGAAAGAACCACACCAAGTGTTGCAAAAATAAAGTATTCTTTATTACAACACTAAGGCTATACTAACAATGGTATATCTCCACTTGGAGATGTATACGCACAAAATATACACTTAGCAACAAGCAGGAAAAGCATAGAAATACATGGGGGTGCCACACCATATACTAAAAAAGTGATGAGAATGGAGGTGCCCAACCAGGGTAAGTGTGGACCCCGAGGAAACCTGCTGGTACAAAGAAGGTTGGAGAGTGCCCACACAGGTGGGTAGCTAGAAGACTGGAGTACCTACATTAGGGAGCCCAGAGGCATAGGGGTCAAGTGGCGTCGGAAACCCTTGCTGAAGTCGGTGAAAGCCTTGGTTGCCCAGCTGCTGTTGCAACCTGTGGGCCAAGCTGGTGGAACCAAAAGGTGGATGTGAAGAACCTGAAAAAGAAGAGGACAGTGTCCAGACCACTCGGAGATGTCCAGGTGGTGCAGTTAGGCAATGCCCACCCTCTTTGAGGTGAAGTTTCTGCAGAACGGTAAAGGAAGAAATCCAGCTGCAGAGTACAGGGGTATGCTGGAGATCCTTGGAGTCACCCACGAGCTGTCCGACGTCGGTCACTGGATAGCAGGAGGGTCAGTGGCGAGCAGGACCACCAACAAGCCTTGGCAAGTGCAAATAGCGGATGCATGGAAGATTGTAGGTTTTGGAGGACCAGCAGGGTCCTAATGACTCAACCCTTGGAGGGGAATCAGGGAAGGCCTTCAGCAGAAAGGAAACCCAGCCAGAGTTGGAGTAGCCCCCACAAGTGACCCACTGGTAGCAAGGAGACACAGTGAGCCTCAGCAGCACAACAAAACAGGAGTCACCGTCGCAGGAGCTATGGGGTGGAAGCTGAATCTGGAGTGCTGGAGTCTGGGGCTTCTTGGAGCTCAAAGATCTTCTTGGAGGAACAGCCAATAAGCCTTGGAAAGAGCAACAGTTGCAGTGCACAGGCGTCCGTTCCAGTGGCTGCTCCTAGGGTCCACCCTCTCCCAAGTTGGTCAGAAGACAAGTTTGACCCAGAAAGGACCACAGAACTAACACCTGTGAGCAGAGCCTTTACGTTGTCCGTGGGACAGCAGAATCCACCAGCCGGTCGTCATTGTCTTGAGGTGCCTGCAGATGCAGGGGAGTGACTCCTTCAATCCAAGGGAGGGTCCTTCTTGCTTCTTGGATGCAGGCAGAGTCCTTGTGGCCCTAGAGGATGCACAGCCATGGGTGTCGCAGACATCTTGCTGGAGCTGGAGAAACAATGCTGCAGTGGGAGCCCTACCAACTGGAGGCCAGGAGCGGAAGATGTCTTGCAGGGAGTTTCTTGAAGAGTTTTGCTCAACGAATCTGAGAACCAACCATCAGGGGAGCCCTTAAGTAACCCTAAAAGGGGGTTGGTCACTCTCTGTAGTGACCCACCTACCAGAGAGGGTCTGGGACGTCATCTACCTGGCATAACCAGTCAGACACCTCTAGGGGCCTCTGCCCACCTTGCTCCCAAGACGGCAGAATCAGTAGGCCACCTGGCTGAGCTCTGTGCACCACCCCAGGGGAGTGGTCACTCCCTCTCCTTTGTGTGGTTTCGCGCCAGAGCAGGAACTGGGGGTCCCTGAACTGGTGCAAACTGGATTATGCAAAGAGGGCCACCAAATGTGCCACTCAAAGCAGTGTTGTGGCACTCAGAAGCCACTCCACTCCAGCCCAGAGACACCTATTTCAAAGAGAGAGGTGGTCACACCTCTCTCTTGCAGGGAATCCTTTGTTCTGCCTTCCCCTGCTTGAGTTAGGCTCATCAGCAGGAGGGCAAAACAGGCATCCCCTCACTTACAAAGCCCAGGGAATTGAGTCTGGGTTTGTAGGGGTACCCTGCTCATGTGGGGGTACCCTTCACACTTAGGGACAGGCAGTCTGCCTTTGGGCTGAAGGGCCTACCAGAGGGGTGACTTACAGTGTGCAAGTGCAGTGACCGTGTTATAAGGCAAGCCGTGTATCTGAAGTGAAAGGTGCATGCACCATTTCACGCAGGCTGAAATTGCAGGCCTGCAGACACAGCTTTTATGGGCTACCGTGGGTGGCATAATACATGCTGCAGCCCATGCGAGACCCTTGAGGTACCAATGCCATGGCTACCTAAGTACCATATACTAGGGACTTATGTGGGTGCCCCTGTATGCCAATTGTGGGTGTAAACGTTTACCAGCAACCAAATTTAGAGGAGGGAACACAACACTGGGGTCCTGACTAGCAGGATCCCAGTGCACTACAGTCTAACCACACTGACACCAGGTAGAAAGTGGGGGTAACTATGTCAGAAAGATTTTGCTTTCCTACAACCAGTATCCCATAATTCTCAGCAGGTGGCAGTTGCTTCAGTTCTTTTTTGAGGCGATGCTTGAATGTATTTATTGGTCATATTTACCTCTGTCCACTCCACCGGGGAGGAGGGAGGATTGCTTATGACTTCAATGGAGATTCACCTATGAGAGAACTGGAGGTACAGGTAAAAAAACTGTTCCTTCTCGCAAATGAATCTCCATTGACAGTCATAAGCACTGAACAGAGCAGCAAGCCCATCCCTACTAGGAGCAGTGGACAAGACAGAGGAATGAGTAAGATAGTCAGTTAGGGAACAGATTTCTGAGTGAGCCCTGTCCTAACTGATCATCTGCTCTAGCGTCCAAATCCAGGCAGTAGTGCTTGGTGAATATGTGAACAGATCTGCATGTGGCTGCCTTGCAAATACACGCTATTAGGATATTCCTATATAAATCCACAGTAACCGCTTTACCTCTAGTGGAATGAGCTTTTGGTCTACCTGTTAGTGTCTTGTTAGCTTTTTGATAGCACAGCAGGATGCAGGAAACTATCCATTGGGAAATGGACTGCTGAGATGTAGCTAACCCCGTACGGACTAGACCATAGTTGATAAACAATTGGTTTGATCTGCAGATATCACATGCTTATCGAGATAACATTTTTAAACTCTCCTCACATCTAGGGAATGAAGAGTTCTGTCAGCTGGATTTGAGGGATTCTGAAAGAATATTGGTAATGAGATGGTCTGGTTGACATGGAAATCTGAATTAACCTTCAGGGGGAATTTCGGGCAAGTCTCCATGACCACTTTATTAGAGAAGAAGACTGTGCATGGTTTGAGAGAGTATAGTGCTTGGATTTCACTAACCCAGCGGACTGATGTTATAGTTACAAGGAAAGTTGTTTTCCAAGAAAGATGCTGCAGAGAAGTCTTGTGAATTTACCCGAAAGGGTCCTGCATAAGCCTTAAAAAGCCAATATTAATCTCCCAAGGAGGTAAAGGACGCCTAACGGGAGGAAAAACCTTCTTTAACCCTTCTAAAAAAAATCCTTGATTAAGGGGATTTTGAAAAAAAGAGTTTTGTGAAAGATGTTTTCTTTAGGCAGTAAGGGCTGCCAAGTGAACCTTTTATAGAAGAGATTTGCAAGCCAGATTTTTCTAAATGTAGCAAGTATGGAAAAATTACATCTTCCTTGCAAGTTTTGGGTCCATATTTTTGGAGGAACACCAAATGCAAAATCTCTTCCAGCTGAAGGCATGTGCGGAACATGTTGAGGGCCACTTAGCATCGTTACGGATGTCCATGCAGTCTTGTGGCAGATTTAAGTGTCCATGCTGCACTAGCTCAGAAGCCATGCAGCTAAATTCAAGCAGGAGAGATTGGGGTGAACAATCTACCCCCCGAATTTCATTAGCCGGTCTGGTCTGCATGGCAGCTTGAGATGTGGATGCTGTGACTGGTGAAGCAGTTCCTTGAACCACCGTTAGTGTGGCTAGTTTGGAGCTATGAGGATCATTTTGCCTTTCGAGAGGGACAGCTTGATAAGGACTGCCAGGATCAAGGGAAGTGGTGGAAAGGCGTAAAGAAATTTGACACATCTGTCGATCCATAGGGCATTCTCCAGTGTCACTGGTTGATAGAACCTTGAGGCGAAGCAGCAGCATTTTTTGTTTTGTGCAGTGGTGAACAAGTCAATGTTTGGAGTTCCCCACATTTGGAAGATGTTTTACGATATCGTCATGCAAGATCCATTCATGATTTTCTTCCAGAACTCTGCTGAGAGCATCTGCCTGAGCATTTTGGATAGCTGGGAGGCAAGTTGCTGTGACCCCCAGGCCCCTGGCTGTGAGCAGCTTTAAAATCGCCTGGGCCTTGTTTGACAAGGGCCTGGACTTCGTTCCCCCTGCTTGTTGATGTAGTACCTGGTGGTGGTATTGTCTGCCTGAACAAGCATGGTCTGGGTCACGAGTGATAGGCAAAAGGCTTTGAGTGCTAGATAAACTACGCGAAGCTCGTGGAGACTGATGTGATAGGTCATCTCTCTCTGAGATCATCTGCCCTGAATTTGGCGGTGATCCATTTGAGTTCCCTCTCCTAGTAATGATGCATCCATCACTATGGTTTAAGAGGGGACCTTTTGGTGAAAAGGCATTGCTTGCAGGAGATTGGCTGAAGAGCACCACCATTTCAGGGATTGTTTGGCATTAAGAGACAACTTGATCCTGTCCACCCAGCTGCCCTTTAGTTGGTCCCACTGGTCATCAAGACATTCTTGGAGGGGGTGCATGTGCAGATGAGCATTTGGAGTGAGGAAGATGCAGGAGGCTATCGAGCCAAGAAGAGAGGACACTATCCTTACTTTTCGATGAGATACCTTCATAGGAGAGTGAGACTTATGAAGGATCGATACACGTCTCTCCTCCAAAGGGCATACTTTTGCCTGGATGGTGTCGATGGAGGCTTCCAAGTAATGGAAAGTCTGAACTGTAATGAGTGTGGACTTGTTGTGGTTGACATGAAGCACCAGTCGTTGAAGGAGATCGGAGGTCCAATTGAAATGGCGTTGTGCTTCTTGAGAAGTGGGCGTCATTATGAGCCAATCGTCTAAGTATGGCTATATGAAGATGCAGTGCTTCCTGAGATGGGCTACCACTACTGCCATGCACTTTGAGAATGTTCTGGGTGCTGACTTTAGGCCAAATGAAAGTACTGTGTACTGGTAATGGTCCTGCCCCACAACAAACCTTAGACATTTCCAATGCTTTCTGGCAATTGGAATATGAAAATATGCATCTTGAAGGTCGATGAAGCAGAGCCAATTTCCCTGGTGTAGTTGGGGGTAGATATGATGTAATGCCAGCATCCAGAACTTTTCTTGCCAAATCCATTTGTGGCTACTTTGAGGACGAGTATGTTTCTGAATTCATTCCTATCTCTTTTTCATCAGAACGTACCTGGAATAAATGCCCTTTCCTCGTTGTCTGTGACAAAAGGCTTCCACTGCATTCTTCTTTAAGGCGTTGACTTCCGACTGTAGCAATGAAAGATGGAAATTGCACGGTTTCTGAGGTATAGACGGTGTAAGGGGGGGGGGGCAATCTGAGACAATAGCCATGTTGAACAATATTCAGAACCCAGGCGTCTTGCGTGATTTTTTGCCAATCTGAAAGATAATGAGAAACACTTCCCCTACCAGCATGGTTAACGGAAGAGAGGATTCAGGGTTTTGATCCAGCTGGTTGTTTGCCCCCTTGGGCAGGCTGTTGGGCGGATATTTCCCATATTTGCTTTCACTGATGTTGTTGATAGGGTCGCTTGTGTTGTGGAGTGTAGAAACTGTGTTGATAAGGCATGAAAGATCTTCATTGTGCCTTGGGTTTATCAAAACCCATTGCCCTAAGAGTCTCCATTTCAGCCTTTATGCGTACCATCTCGTCATCCATGTGGCTCCCGAAGAGGTTGGAACCAGAGAATGGAAGATTGAGTATTCTCTGTGACTCCACGTTGAGTGGTGTGAGGCGGAGCCAAGAATGCCTCTGCAGAGTGACACTGTGGCAGTAATAATGCGCAGCAAACAGGGAGGAGTCTGCTGCAGCACTTATTACTTGGTTGGAGACCATTAGGCCTTTATTAAGAATCTTCATAAAGTCTTCCTGTTTATTTCTGGGGAGAATGTCTGCAAACTGCTGAATGGATTCCCACAGTGCTCTGATACCTGCAGAGAAGGGCAGTAGCACTGGCCGCCTTCATGGTGGTTGCTGCAGTGCTGCCAACTTTACATCCCGCAGAGTCTAGTTTTCCACTCTTCTTATCAGACGCACGGTAGAAGGAGTAGTGGCAGGATTATTTTTTGCTGGTACTACAACCACCGAGGCTGGAGGTGAATCAAGTCAGTGCAAGGTGGGATCTTGCCCCCAGAGGATGATATTTCTTCTGAACACTTGATAGAGCCGGTTTAACTGAGTCTGGGGTCAGAAAAAAGTCCATAGCTGGCTCGAGGAGACCTAGTATGAGTGGAAATAATGGTCTTAACGCTGATCTGTGTTGGAGAGTTTCAAAGATCGCTGATGTTGAGTTTTGCAGCTCCCCTCACCAGGACCTCCTGAAATGTGGTAATATGATCCACCAGTGAAATGCAAGGGGGCTGGTGAATCGGAAAGTGTCAGAGAGCATCGTCCGGTACTAGTTAAGGATGGATCGGTGTGATGATGGTGAGACCTTGAACAATACCGACCTAAGCAATGGGACATCAGAGCACCTGGTACATGAGCCCCTGGATCTGTAACGATGACGACTTGAGTGATAGCGAGTTCTGGGCCGAGATATGGGTGTTAGAAATGGGCTTTCTAGTTGGCAGTGGTTTGCACTGTGTCCATGTAGGGACCCTCACTCTATTCAGGGCAAGGGAGTCACACAGCTAAGATAACCCCTGCTCACCCTCTTGGTAGCTTGGCTCAAGTACTTAGACTTATCCCAGAGGCAATGTGTAAAGTATTTGTACACACAAACAGTAACACAGTGAAAACACCACAAAAGTACTCCAAACCAGTTTAGAAAAATAACTAATATTTATCTGAGTAAAACAGGACCAAAACAACAAAAATACAACATACACAAGCAGAGATCCGTATTTAAAAAAATTAAATGTAGTACAGTACTTAGAAACACAATAGCTCCACCTGGGGCTATCACAATGTTTTGACGGAGTCGTTTCCAACAGTCCAACACCATTCACGAGGGACTGTGGGCCGGTCACAGAGTCGCACAGACCCCAGGTACAGTATCTTGGAAGACCATGCGGAAGCAAAGACATTGCACGGAGTTGGGGAGTTGAGGTGTTGCTGTAGGCAGTGTGGCATTGGTTCCTTACTGCCACCAGGGAGGTTGAGGTGCCTGTTAGTTACTGTTAGGCAGGGGAGGTGAGGAGTCCGTTCCTTAAGGTTGTAGGGCAGGTGATGCAGAGTTATCGGCGAGTCGTCGGTTGCTTATGACAAGGCTGGGTCGATGAATGCAGCCGGTCAAGACGTGAGGTGTCAACTTTGTGGTGTTGTGATCACACCATGGGGACACAGGTGATGCGTAGAGTCAGAGCCAGGTGCCACAGATGTCGGTGACATGGCCCCCTGGACTCATGCTGTGGCGAGACTTCAGAGGCGCTGCAATGGCGTCAGGCCTGCAATATCAGTTGCAGTCATTGCACTCAGCGGGAACCATGGCTCCAGTGCAGGCAGCGGCATGGAGTTGAAAGCGGTGCTGGTTCCGAAGTCGCTCTGGCGTCAGCGTTCCAGGTTCCAAAGTCACTCTGGCATCAATGTGCTTGGTTTCTTCTTTGTTGCACAACAGATCTCACTCCAAAGGGCCCAGGAAATAGATTTGGCACCACTTGGTAAGTCAGGAGTCACAGCAAGAGAGCCTAGGTGCTGGCAGATGAAGTCTTTGATGTCCCTGAGATGTCTTAACAGGAGGCAAGCCTAGGCCAAGCCCTTGGAGAACCTTTGGAAGTAGGATGTAAAAAAAAAAGTCCAGTCCTTTCACTGCCAGGACAGAAGCAGCAAGCCTGCACAACAAAGCAACAGGCAGTGTGGCAGTCCCTCATACAGCATACAGCTCTTCTTCCTGGCAGAATTTCCTCAGTCCAGAAGAATTTTAGCTTTGTGGAGTTAGAGGTCCAATACCTATACCTATTTCAGTCTTTGAAGTAGGTAAACTTCAAAGAGAAAATGTTATAGTGCACAAGACCCTGCTTTTCCTGCACTGGTCCCAGACACACACCAGGGAACTGGAGACTGCTTTGTGTAAATAAAGATACAGCCCAGTTGAGATGCAAGTGTCAACTCCTGCCACCACTATAGTTCAGGAAGACCCATCAAGATATGCAGGGCACACCTCAGCTCCCTTTGTGTGACTGTTTAGAGGGAATTCACAAACTGCCCAACTGTTATTCTGACCCAGACGTGTATTCCACAGATAGGCAGAGGCACAGAATGGTGAAGCAAGAAAATGCCCCCTTTCTAAAAGTGGCATTTTCAAACACAATTTAAAAACCAACTTCAACAAAAGATGTAGTACTTAAATTAGAAAGCCCCAAAAACATTGAAAACTCACAAATCTTCAGTTGCCTTAGAGCCGTTGATCAGTGGATGACTTGGAGCCATCTCAAACTGAATGCCTCCAAAACAGAAATACTCCTATGTAGTGACTGGAAAAAATAATTAACCACAGTGCGCCTGGCCTGACAATCTCTGCCCACCTCCTCAATTATCGGAGGAAGTTAAAAACCTTGGAATTACCATGGACTCCAAGTTAACAATGAATGCCCAAGTGGACAAACTAGCACGAACAAGCTTCATCACCTTGAAGACTCTACGACGCATCTTCCCCCGCCTCGGATTGCCACACAAGGTGCAGGCTACTATCTCGCTTGAACTATCCAAACTGGATTATGCCAATGGCCTCTACCATGGATCATCGCTATCTAATATCAAAAAACTACAACGTATTTAGAACTACATTGCCAGGCTACTATTACATGTAAAGCCACATGTCCACATCTCACCTGCCTTGAGAGCACTACACTGGTTACCCGTTGCCAGAAGATGCACCTTCAAGCTGCTTTGTATCACCCACAAAGCTATACATGGAACAGGACCGCTCTTTATCAGAAACAAAATAACCAAATGCATTCAACAAAGAAACCTCTGCTCAAGATTGGCACCCCGCCTTAGAACACCACCATACAAGAAAAAGACTATAGGTGGTACATCCTTCTCTGTTCAAGCAGCCAAACTATGGAATTCATTACCCCCATATATAAGATCCACAGATAACTATCTTGTCTTCAGAAGACTACTCAAGAGTTGGCTCTTTCCTTCATAATCACCATATTCAAACAGCTATGGACTGCATACGCCTGTGTTGATAAATATTTTTAATCTGATTATGTGTATATTATAGATATGTATAGTTCTTTAGGAAATATGTATCGCTACTGTCATAATAATCACACATATACTCTTTAACCCTGTTTAATTTATATTTACTCATGGTTTAAATACATGTGTGTATATATATATATATATATGTGTGTGTGTATATATATATGTGTGTGTGTGTGTATTCATATGTGTATATGCGTGTGTGTGTATATATATATATATATATATATATTTATATATATATATATATATGTATTATTCTATGCTTCACATGTTCATAGGTCATTGCAAAGCTCCTAGATAAGTTGTTATATTAGATACTTATGAATCCCACCTCCCTTTTTATATCACACTGATCAAATGTTTTATTATCATAAGCATTTGGCTATTCAAAAATTGAGTAAAGATAAATAAATGTTAGAAAAGTACACTTATTAACTAACTTCACATATTACAAATCTAAAAAGTCTGTGTTTATACAATACTACTTTTCTTCTCATATTATACTCATTATTATATTCCTTGAACATATATTCCCCTACTATGTATTTACATATCTATTTATTTATTACTCTAGTCCTATTGTACTAGAGAAAAATGTAATACAAATCTATAAATAAAATTCAAATTATAAATAAGTACATTTATACAAAATGTATAAATAATAATGGATAAATAAAAATAATGATCAAAATATGCGTGTATGTGTATGTGTATATATATATATATATATATATATATATATATGTATATATATATATATATACAATTATAAATAAAAAATATTATATTTTTGCTCTTGTAAGCTTTACTTTGTCTACCCATCACCAAGTGTCATGTGTTTATCAATCTATACTCCATCCCCACTCTGACTCATCCAAAACCCAATCTACTACTTTCATCTCCTAAATAACCCTGCCTAAGCTCTTCCACATCTAACTCACCCAAACCTCAGTTTACTATCATGATCTCCCAAGCAACCCTACTAAATTCTCCCTCATTTATCTCACGTGTGACTCATCCAAAACCCCTCCTGCTACTATGATCTCCCTAATCCTTTCCACAGACTCTTCCCTCCTCCATCCCTCCTTTACTCATCCCAAGCCTCATGCTATTACTATAAACTCCCAATTAACACTTCTGGATTCTTCCCTCCCCTACCCCTCCATTACTCCAGTCAATCCAACTAACAAACGCGCATATCCGCAACTCAAATTAACTCATAATGATACTAAAACTGTACTCATATTTCCCTATACTAATCCACTACTAATTCCTTTTGTGTTCCGGAGTAGCGTGCTACTTACCAAAAAGTGATTTGACGCCTCGTCAGGGGTAGTAAGCGCTATATAAATACTATTACAATACACTACAATGTATTTTTAAATTGTGGGTTTAGAGTCCCCAAACTCTATATCTCTATCTGCTCTCAATGGGAAATTACACTTCAAAGATATTTCCAGGCAATTCCCATGTTACCAGATGGGAGAAATAGTCCTTGCAGTAGTGAAAAACTAATTTAGCAGTATTTCACTATCAGGACATGTAAAACACACCAGTACATGTCCTACATTTTAATTACACTGCACTCTGCCCATGGGGCTGCCCTAGGCCTTCCTTAGGGGTGACTTACGTGTAGTAAAAGGGAAGGTTTGAAGTTGTGGGCCTGGCAAGTGAGTGTACTTGTCAGGTCAAAATGGCAGTTTAAAACTGCCCACACAAACACTGCAGTGGCAGGTATGAGACATGTTTACAGGGCTACTTGTGTGGGTGGCACAATCGGTGCTGCAGGCCTAATGGTAGCATTTGATTTACACACCCTGGCCACACATGGTGCACTATACTAGTGACTTACTAGCAAATCAGAATATGCCAATTGTGGATAAGCCAATCACCAATACAATCTAGACATAGAGTAGACTGGTCAGCAGTGGTAAAGTACCCAAAGCCCAAAGCCAGCAAAACAAGTCTGTGCCCTCTTTCTTGGCATGGTTAACCTCATTTTCTGCCTGTTGTCAGTATGTTTGACTGTGTTTGGCTGTTTCTACTGGGTTCCTGCTAACCAGGACCCCAGTAGTTTTGCTCTGTCCTCTAAATTGTAAATTTTTCTTCCCGCAATTGGCATACTGGTCCCCCCCATGTTAGTCCCTAGTATATGGTATCTAGGTATGGGTTTGAGGGGATCCCTATGGCCTGCAGCAGTTATTCTGCCACCCATTGGGAGCCCAAGCAAGGGGTTCTGCAGGCCTGCCATTGCAGGCTGCGTAAACCGGGGGCACGCACCCAGTTTCACCTCAGGTCACTACACCAGGTCACTGTAAGTCACCTCCATGGTAGGCCCTCTCAGCCCAGAGGGAAGGGTGCAGGTACCTGTGTATGAGGGCACCCCTGCACTAGCAGGGGTGCCCCCACAAACTCCAGCTCTATTTTAATGAACTTTGTGAGTGCAGGGACGCCATTTTCTATGTGTACTGGACTTAGGTCACTACCTATGTCCAGCTACATAATGATAATTCCGAACCTGGGCATGTTTGGTATCAAACATGTCGGAATCATACCCCAATACTAATGCAAGTATTGGAAGTATGATTCCATGGACTCCGGGGGCTCCTTAGAGGACCCCCAGCATTGCTACCACCAATCTTACAGGGTTTTCCGAGCAGCCCAGCTGCTGCCACCCCTCAGACAGGTTTCTGCCCTCCTGCTGCTTGATCTGATCAAGACCAGGAAGGCAGAACAAATAATTTCCTTTGGGAGAGGGAGGTAACGCTCTCGCTTTGGAAATAGGTGTGACTGGCTTGGAAGGGGTAGCCTCTCCAAGCCACTGGTTTGCTTTGAAGGGCACATTTGGTACCCTCTGTGCATAAACCAGTCCACACCAGTTCAGGGACCCCCAGTCCCTGCTGTGGCACGAAACTGAACAATGAAAAGGGGAGTGACCAGTCCCCTGTCCATCACCACCCCAGGGGTGGTGCCCAGAGCTCCTCCAGAGTGTCCCTGTGTTCTGCAATGTTGAGTCTAAGGTTGGAAGAAAACTCTGGGAGCATCTGAGTGGCCAAGCAAGGCAGGTGACGTCAGAGCCCCCTCCTGATAGGTGCTTACCTGGTTAGGTGACCAGTCCCCCTTTCAGAGCTATTTAAGGTCTCTCTCTTGGGTGGGTCCTCAGATTCGGCTTGCAAGATTTCAGCAGGACTCCTCTGCAAGCTCTACTTCAACTTCTGGCCTCCGGAACTGTGACCAGAACCTCCAGGACCCAACAAGCTGCTTCCAAGAAGAAATTGTTTCCAGGGTTCCTGCCAGCTTTGCAACACTTTCCTCGCCGTGAATCCTCAGAAGACTGCAACTCTTCAGTCTGCACAAGAAGAAGAAGGAATCTCCCTTGGAGTGAAGGGGCCACTTCCCTGCAACCGCAGGCACATACAACAAGCGACGACCGGCTGCGTGGATCCCCTCTCCTGCTGAGGTGCATAGTTCCTGCATCACAGGTGGTGGTCCAGAGTAGTCCTCTTGGACCTCTCTGTCAGCTGTCCTACTTTGGTGGAGGTAAGCTTTTGCCTTCCCACGCAGGACAGTACCCCGTGCACTGCATCTGTTGCAGCTGCCAAGGCTTGTTTGCATCTCCTCCAAGGGATCTTCACGCGACGGGTAGCTCCGGCCCCCAGCACTCCACCCTGCAAAGCACAGCCTCCTGCGTGGTTCTCCTGTGGCGTGGGGATCCTCTTTTGTACTGCTGTGTGGGCTTCTTCTGCAACTCTTGTGTCCCCGATCTGTGGGACTCCTGTGGGTGCTCCCTTTGCTCCTGTGGACTCTCTACGATGCTGAGGGCCCCCTGTGACTCCCCCTCCTGGGTTGAGTCCTCCTGGGCCTTGCTGGTCCCCGGCAGCACTCCTTTTCCACTAATCGCAAGTTTGCCTTTACCAAGGCTTGTTGGTTGAATTCCTGCACCGACACCCATCTGCAATCTTCCTTCCAGCGTGGGACATCATCTGCATCCATCAGGAACTCTTCTCCGGCTCCTTGGCTGCAGTGCTGACCTGTTCTTTTCCACCGTCGACCAACTCCTGCAACTACAGCTGGGTGGGTAGTAGCTCCTACTCCTCCTGGACTCCACTGTGACTCTTGGACTTGGTCCCCTCTCTCCACAGGTCTTCTTTCTTCAGGAATCCATCACAGGTTTTCTTGCAGTCTTGTATGGGTGTCTTCTTTTTCTCTCTTCCTCCTTTTGGTTGATCTGGGGAAAATCCAGTGATTTACTCCTGTATTCCTGGTTGCTGGGTGGTACTGTGTTACTTACCTCTGTGGTTTTCTGGTACTCCCAGCTCCCCTCTACAGATTTTACTTACCTAGGTTGGGCTCATGTGTTCGCATTCAATTTTTTTAGTATATGGTTTGTGCTCCCCCTAGGGTCACTGTTGGTTATTGCTATTTGCACTGTTTTCTAACCTTTTCTATACCTGTTTCTGATTACTAGTGTATATATTTAGTGTATTACTTACCTCCTATTGGTGGGTTACCCTTCTAGTATTTTGTGGTGATTTGTTCCGAAAATAAAGTACCTTTATTTTTGTACAATTGAGTGTTTTCTTTCATGTGTGTAAGTGCTGTGTGACTACAGTGGTATTGCATGAGCTTTGTATGTTTCCTAGAAAAGCCTTGGCTGTTCATCCACAGCTTCCACTAGAGAGCATGGCTTCTAGACACTGCCTACACTTCTCTAAGAGGGGATACCTGGTATAAGGTGTAAGTACCTTGAGTACCCACCACCCACCAGGCCAGCTTCCTGCAATGCATAACTGCTTGACCACACTACCCAAAAAGAGAGCAATTGGAATTACATTTGTGCCTCTGTGATACATCTGGGGATTGATTGGACTCTTTGCACAGTGTACCTCATTTTGGTCCACTATATTAAGAGCCATCCTCCTAGATGAGAGTGCTACAACACCTGTTTGTCAACTCAAACACATTTCAACCCTGCCTACCCAAGGAACCTAACGCTGCTAGGTAATCAGATGCATGTGAATGCAGAAAAGGATTCATGGGGCAAAACTAAATGGTTACTCTCCAATAGGAGTAATTTTGCAGCCTGAAGAGTTTTCTGGATTCTCATGTGACCTAGCCCCCATCCCAGGAAATGGGGGTCAAGAGCGAACAGGCAAGGTAAACTCTGCTCCAAATTAAGGTAATTTCTAATAAGTCAGAACCAGAAGAAAAAAAAATCTGAAGATGGCGACCATGCAGAAGAAATTCCTTGGCACCATCCAACGTCACACAGGACAGGGGATGGACTTACCACCAAGTAGTGGTAGCCGACAACCAATCGCACACCAAAAAAAAAGGAAAAGGGAAGAAGGACAAAACACAATTTCGGACCCAACCACTAGATGATGGACAAGATGCGCAGCATGTGAATCCATAAAACTGCAAAATTACTCAACTGGTAAGTAATCATTTCGTTTCTATACATATACTAAGTACACCTCCCTGCTAGGAAGCATAATACTGTTCTATTAAAATTAAACTAAATTGGTATTTTTTTTTATTACATTTTTTTTATCGTAAGCTAGTGGCTGCCATACTTACGTGGCAGAGGTTTTCGTTTTTTTTCTTTTCGTCTTTATTTTATTTTTGTGGTGTATGCTTGCAATAGAAAATACAAAAACTGTAATCACTGCAACAGTTTTCCAACATCAGGCTTATTCAATTTGGAAATACTTGCTTTTCTTGTCTCCAGTGTGCTTTTATGAATCTAATACCACCTCTTTGATATATGTCAGTGCAATTCGTAGGAAGGGGCACTCCTATTTCACATCCCCGTCTCCTTCTGAATTTCAATGTGTCACAAAGTGCACACTGAGAACTGGAAAGACTTTTCTGACTCTCAGTATGCCTTTAGTACATTGCGACTTGTCGTTTTATGGTCGCCATGTATGAGGTTTTGGTAATAGCATGCTTTGGAAAACAATTTAGTACATCAGGCCCTCAGTTTCTTCTATCACTATTTCTCTTCTGGGAGAAGGCATAAACATGTTGCGGGTGAAGGGGCTGAAAGTGGAGCAGGAATGTAGGTCTGTGTATAAACCGCAAAACTACCATGACATTTATTTCCAGAAAAGGCATTACATCTGCATTGCAGCTTCTCTGCACCTATTCCATTTCCAAACACTTTGCTATTCAGTAGTTAAGACCATCAACATAGGTAGCAGCGCTGTCTTTGACGGGGTTGAGGTTTGGATCTAACTGTGTATGACTGTTTTATCTGGATGTGAAAATAATTGCTCATTTATGTTGTGTTATTGTGGAGAGCCAGACAACTATCTGTTTTGGATGCTTTCCAACTAAAGTCAATAGTAAATACTACTAATTTATTCTTTTGACAGAGCAGAAAAGAGGAAAAGAACGTTCTTCCCTGAAACGTGGATCTGGCACTGCTTCAATGTCAGGTATTTGTTATGAAGGCACACTGGTACTGTTACTCTTTGATGTGAGATGTTTTATCGGCCTTTTATTAAAGGTGTTCATATAGCAGACTGCCAATGTGGCCAGTGTTCGGTGCCATACTTACACCCCATAAATGGATACCAGGACACTATTCTAATAATCCCCATGAACATAACAGTGTTGTCTTTAAAGGCAAATATGGTATCTACTACTCGTCCAGGACAAACCAGTTTCAGGCAGCATTGTGCCTAGAAATTTATATAATTCTCCAGTAGGCTGCCAAACAAGAGCTATCCCCTGCTGGCTTAATCTTAGGTTGGTAATGCCAAATACGCAAGCTACAACCATTGTTCGGTCGTTCTTTGCTGAGAGTGGCAGAATGCCAGTCTCTGCATGGCATTAGAGTGACGGAATTATCCATGGTAAGCCAACACACTGTTGCCCCTTCTGTGTGAGACTAACATGGAACCGCAGCAGCTTTACAAAGAAAACTGAAAATGCCTTTTTTCGCGTTGGGAGGACTTTTGGTTAATCTGATTTGGGTCCTGGAAATGTAACTCAATTTAGGAGTGCCTTTGCAGGACCTATATGGTCCCAGTAGGAGGCAGCGAGAAGAGGAATGTTGTCATCAGACATAGAAAAGGTGGGAGGGCTGGAAATCGGGCTGAAACAATGTTGGATAACTGGAAACAAGGAGGGGTAACTAAGGGGAGGGGAATGTCTTCTAGGCAAGGATAAAGCTGCCAGGGAGTGTTTGCTTCTCTGGTACATACAATGCCGGTAGAAGCTGCTTAATAACAGCTAATGAGGTAGCTAATCACAGATGTAATGGTTTTCAACCAGCCCCTCCCCTCCCGATACGTTACGTCATGCCATGAGACTATTTTCACCTAATTCCACCGCCTAAAGAGACTGCCGCTTGTAAAACGATTTTTTAATGATATTCATGTTTATTTTCTATTCTCCATGTTATTCCTTAGAAAGATGAGATTTGCATGTATTGTTTTACTTCCTTCTAGAGTAACATGTGTCTTACTAGAATTCATCTGCTTCGACAGCAGCTTTTGTGTGGTGTAACAGTAAATCATATGCTGAATTTAGGGCATGTGTCATAACACCGGGTGCTGCAAATACTATTATATCATCTGAGGGATTGTTACTGATAGTCAATGGGAATTAAAATAACTTATGTTTGTAGTCATGCGTTGTAACTAGATAACCACCAGAGGCAAGATCTCCGTGTCATAGCAATAAATATGATAGAAATGACAAATAACCTGTGTCATGATTTATAGTTTCTCAGTGGGGAGGACAGGATTGGAAAGGAGCTGTTAGGTTTAGTAAGTGTTATCTTATAAGTGTATTTCTGCAATTTAGATTTATCATTCATGCAAGATGAAATTATTTTACAAGATTTTTGTGAGAGAGGTTAAGTATAAGGTATATTGAATAAAAATAAAACAAGGGTTGGGATACTATTCAAGCAGATGCGAGAATCGTTCATACTTGCATCTAAAATGAGGTCTGTTAGATTGCACTGTAGCTCGAGAGGTTCCAGTGCGAATTCTTACAGAATAGGAACCAGAGCTATTATTTTGCTAGGCAATGGGTACTGGTAGTTATTTTCTGTATGAAGAAAACAGGTAAATGTAACAGATTTCAAATACTTCTCTCATTCACATACAATCTACACGCGTAATGACAATTTCCATATCTCCAACTTGTTGACCGCACAATATTGTGGTCTATTTCTTCCAGACACGGTGATGGACCATGCAATCATTACCCTACAGATTTTGAATGCGAAAGTGGGCATAAGACCTCACCGGTAGACACTTACTTGTGTTTATTGTTAAATCGAGACATCTGTACCTTCATTTACATGAAAATTGGGAACTAGATGGCCAGCAAGTTAGGGGTTGCCAACATATGTATACTTTGGGGCACACTATAAGCTACTTCCAGTGGCCCAAGAACAAGCTACATAATTCAAGACTCAACTGAAGATCAAAAACCATCAGGTTCAGACTGAAACGTCTACAAATTCATGTCTGCCATCAGGATACCATTGGGGGGCACAGTACTTTGGCTACAATGAAGAGTAAAAGCTAAGATCTTAGCTGTAGAAGAGGAGAGGGGCTAGCGTCAATGGTGCAGATCTGCCACTACAGTATACACGTGCTGTCACTACTCAGGACAAATCTGAGCATTCATGACAAGTGATAGCCACTACCCAGAAACATTTCGATCATTAAAGATGAAACAGGAATGGAAGAGAGGCTTCCCTCTGCAAAGGAACCAGTGCTTCACTGGTTCTCCAGGAAGTCTTATCAAGAAGAAACATAAATAGGGCCTAAAAGAGAGATATGATCAATGCCACCTTGGATTTCCCTGACCTTGGATTTCCCTGGGTCTCTCTTTTTCAGAAAAGCCTGATGTTGTCAGGACTACCTGAATGCAGGATGACTGCTGGCTAAAATACTACAGTCCCTCCTGGGTATTACACGTGGTCTGGGTATGGCAGCTGTTTTGCCTTTTCCTTAGCCTACAGGGGCCTACTCACACATGGTAGATATTGTTTCTATCAGTAGAAGTGCTGAAATGCTGGTTTTTACCACTGAAAGTGAAATCCGGTGTTCAACCCTGTGTTACTGTAAGAAATTCGTGTTTTCATCCGGATTTTAAGAAACACTATTGTGGATAGAACCCTGTGAGTGACACACCATGTGAATGGAATGCCTGCTCTCTATTGTTTCTGTTTTGTCACTTGACCAAAAATGCTCCCTGTTGTTGAGAGGGTGTTTTGGGTCACAGAAGTTGTCAGATGGGTGCTTCATCATCCAAAAGGGAATCTGCTCTTTGACTATAACTGAAGCATAATCCATACCACTGGTTCTCCCTAAGACTCTGAGCATTTTTGAATCATTAATGGCGGAGGGACTATTAGCTCCTTCTCCATCTCTCAAGAGCAGACGTGCCCCTGTGATGTCTAGTTGTATTCCTAGATATTGCACATGACAGGGCAGCCATCTTAAAGAACGTACTGGATGCTGGTCAGTATGAGTGACTCAGCTACATGATCTCTGCACAGAAAGTAAGGGTGCTTGGTATCAAACACCTCGTCTTAATAAATCATACTGATGCCAGTATTGGATTTATTATGACAAACACCGAAAGGGCACCTCAGAGGTGCCACCTAAAACCCAGGGGTAGCTGTCCATTGGCTACTGCCTTTCACTCCCCTTAATGTCTGTAAATTGACCCCCTGATTCTAGGACTTCAGATTTTGATGGACAAAGAGAAGTAGTGGACAAAGAAGAGTGCTGACGGCTCCAGAAATTGCACTGTCAACTTCTGAAACGTATAAAAATTCAGATCTCTAAAATTACTTACCTGATTCCAGTGATATTGGTATCTAAATTCATATAAATATGTGTCATTTTTATAAATTGGTGTTGAATTTCTTTACTGAGTGTGTTTCTTGCTTACTGGCTCTGTGTGCAATAAATGCTAAACCCTGTCCTCTAATAAGCCTAACCGCTCGCACCCACAACCACAAAAGAGGGCTTTTAGGGTGAATATTTTAACCCATGTCAGCCAATAAGGGTCACACTGGACTATCTGCATAGTGTCCCCTTACATTGGTGCACTACATAGATAGCTAGCTTCCTACACTGGCCAAATGTGTAAAAGGACTGGCTTGTCCACCCTCTATTTAATTTTAATATATAACAAAAATTCCTTTCCTATCCTCTCCCATCAGCCTCTGACAGGGGCCCAAAGACCCTTGTGCCCCATTCAGGAGGATCCATCCCCCTCTTTCCCCTCACCCCCCCCCCCCCAAAAAAAAAATCCCAACGTCTAGTTCTGCTTTCTGTCCAAACTGGTTAGGCAAACTTAGTGTAAACTTCCCAAATAGCTTCCAGAGAGAGGCAGAATGACTGTCAGGGACATGAGGTGAAGGGCTGCTTAACAATAACTGCCACCAGCCCATTATTCAAACAGACAATCGATATGGTGATTCCTGCCGCTCCGGGGCAACCCAATTACGTACGCCATCAATTCTACAATGTGTAGAATGGGAGTGACACAAAGAGATTTAGCATCTGCCCATCTACACTGAAGGGGTTAAAAACTTGGCCTGTCAAATAGCACAAGGAGTTCTATATTGACTTCCTTCCCTATGAGATCTTCCTAGAAGTTGTTTTCCAGATGTCAGTTTTATCACAGTAGAGGATACACAGGCAGTATATACGGTATTATGGAAATCTCTTAAATTATCTTGACATATCCCAGGGCAGAGAGGCACAGATTGAGGATAGAGCCTCCCAGGAAAAACAAATGCTTCAATGAAAAGCAAGTACATTCCCAGAGTGGTGCAATCCAGACCTCCTGCTGGATTCAAATCCACTTAGAAAGCAACCTGTTGAGATGGCTTATTCATTAGTTGAAATAAACTTGCACCTGTTACGACTCCTTAAGTGTTCCCTGTGTATAATTCTTTTGGGCGTGGGGTGTCCGTTTTGCACAGTGATGTAGTTGTTTTAGATATTCCTCTTTAGGAGGGAGAGTTGAGTTGAAACATGAAGAAAAGATTACATACTTGTTACTAACTACAAGTTTGCTGCATGTATTTTTGTAGATCACATGTTGTGCATCATCCTGCCATGTACACTTGGTACTGGAACTCAGCAAAGTCTTTTTCTTCTAAATCTTTGTTTCAGTTGCGTGTGCATGGAGGAGTGCCATTAACCAAAACCCACAAACCCTTAGAGACAGACTGCGTCTTAGATTATTTTTTTCTGCTATCTTGTTCGAGGATGTTTTGCTGACATCATGGAGAAGTTGTGCATCAAGTGGAAATTCCACAACCAGAAACGTAAACGAAGCACAGCTGAAGTATCAGCCAAAAAAGACAACACTGGAGACTTTCTCTTTCAAAGCATTGGCTTTTGCCCTCCTTGAGAATAACTCCAAGTGGGGTGGTATATACAAAATATGCCATTTCAATTATGTACTTTGTACCGTATCAAACTTGCAAGTTCCAACCATCACAAAATCAGTAACTTGTGCTTGCTGAAGAACAAAACAAATCAGCATGCAAATTTCTGAAATTCAAGAAAACTATTCAGTAGTATAAGATGAGCTTTGGACTTACTAAGACCAATGAAGCAAAAAAAAGGCCTGGTGAGCCCCAAGGGCCTGTTGAACAATTTAAAGAGGATGCTGAAAAAGGAAGAACAATAAGCCCCTTCATGATGATTGAGGTGCAGTGAGAAGATAAACTGCATTACTCTAGCAAGCTTGAGGTTTCTGACTTTAAAAATATTTCACCTCAATTTTCTCTTTCAAGCCTGGAGGGCCAAGGGATGAGGACTCCATCCATGTGTGATCGTCCTATGATCAGGAAGGTTCTATACTTAATAGAGGTAGCACGGGACCCGGTCCCCATCAGTGACTAACAAACCAACGGAAAAACAGTCATTCTGAACAGTTAATGAGCCAGGGGTACCTGGGAATTGATACAGTTGTAGAAGAAGGAATAGTTTCTTAACTGTATCTCCAGTTTTTTTCATAAGGTAATCTCCATTGAAGTCATAAGCATTAAATAGTCCCTTCAACGTGTGGGGACACCGGAGCACTTCCCTACAATGTATCTTCCTAAGTGTAAATGTTCGCCTTTCTTAAGGAAGGTCTGTAGATGTCACTTAAAGAAAAATATTGTGCCGCCTGTAGGAAAAGGCTACAGTGGTCCAATTCCTCCTCTTGTATTTAAAAAAGGGCCCGGAGAATTGCATAGGCATATAAATTCACGACTCTTTTGTAAATAAGCAGCATAAATTTATTTCACAAACTCTTTTTTTTATTAGAGTAGAGAGATCAAGGAGAGCAGGACAGTGTAGCCCTATACACTTGGATTATAAGAGTTAAAAACAGAGACTGTGCCTTTAAGAACCTAGGGACCACCAGTATCCCATCATACTCAGCAGGTGACAGTTGCTTCAGTTCTTTTTGAAGCGATGTGTGAATGATGTATAGGTCCCATGGCTACATCCTTTCAGTCAACAGGGAGGAGGGAGGGTTGCCTATGACTTCAATGGAGATTACCTTACAAGAGAACTGGAGTTACAGGTAAGAAACTATTCCCTCTCTTGTAGGGGAACTCCAAAGATAGTCATAAGCACTGAATAGAATAGGAAGTCCATCTCCACTAAGTGGTGGAAAAGACAGAGGAAAGGAACCAAATAGATTTCTGAGGGAGGCCTGTCCTACTTGAGCATCTGCCCTAGCATCAGATTCCAGGTAGTAGTGCTTGTTGAATGTGTAAACAGATATCCACGTTGCTGCTTTCTACAATGGGGATAGCCCTCTTTAAAGTGGCACCCCTAGTGGAGTGTGCCTTAGATCTAGCTGATAGTGTCTTGTTAGCTTTTTGATAGCATAATAGGATGTAGGACACAATCCATCTGGAAATGGATAGTTTGGAAGTGGCTTGCCCTGTATGGACCGGACCATAGTTGATAAACAATTGGTCTGATCTGCGGATGTAACTTGTCTTATCAAGGTAAAACTACAAGACACTCCTACCATTGAGGGAATGAAGTGTTCTTTCTGCTGGAGTAGAGGGATTCTGATAGAATGTGGGTAATGAGATGGTCTGATTAATGTGGACATCAGAAATAACCTTAGGAAGGCATTTTGGGTGAGTTTTCATGACCACTTTGTTAGAGTGAAATACTCTGTATGGTTTGTGAGAACATAATGCTTGAATCTCGCTAACCCTGAGTTATTGCCACAAGGAAAGCTGATTTCCAAGAGACATGTTGCAGGGATGCCTTGTGAATGGGCTCTAAAGGGTCCTGCATGAGTCGAGAAATGTCTGTTAAGTTCCCAAGGAGGTGAGGGGCGCCTAAGGAGAGGGAAAACCTTCTTTAACCCTTCCAAAAAATCCTACATTACGGGGATTGTGAAAAAAGAGGGTTGTGAAGGACATTTTCTGTAGGCAGTAAGAGCTAACATGTGAACCTTTATGGAAGAGAATTGCAAGCCAGATTGTGCTACATGTAAAATTAAGGAGGAATTATATCTTTTTGGCAAGTTGTAGGGTCTATGTTCTTGGAGGAACACCAAATGTGAAATCTCTTCCATTTGAAGACCTATGCAGACCAGGTGGAAGGCCCCTTAGCCTCCTTGAGAATCTCCATGCAGTCTTGTGGCAGGTTCAAATGTCCATACTGCACTAGCTCAGGAGCCATGCAGCCAAATTCAGGGAGGAGAGATTGGGGTTAACCATCTGGCTTCCAAACTTCATTAGAAGGTCTGTTCTGCATCGCAGCTTGAGATGTGGATGCTGTGACTAGTGAATAAAGTCTATGAGCCACCACTAAAGTGGCCACTCCGGAGCTATTAGGATCATCTTGGCTCTCGAGTGGGACAGCTTGATCAGGACTGATAGGATCAAGAGTATTGGCAGAAGGGAATTTGCTGGACCAGTCGATCCATAGGACATTCCCCAGTTTCCCTGGTTGGTAGTACCTTGAAGCGAAACTGCAGCATTTTTTGTTTTCTGCGGTGGAGAACAAGTCAATGGTTGGAGTGTCCCACAGGTCGTAAATGTGTTGAACGATGTAGTTGTGCAAGACCAATTCATGGTGGTGTTGCAGAACCTTGCTGAGGGGGCCTGCTTGTGCATTCTTTTTACCTGGAAAGTGAGTCACCATGATTCATAGGTTTCAGGCTAGCAGGCATTTCCAAATTGTCTGGGCCTCATGTGACAAGGGCCTGGTCCTCACCCTCGCTTGTTGAGGTAGTTTATGGTGGTTGTATTGTTTGCCTGAACAAGCAGGGTCTGTGTCTTGAATGACAGGTGAAAGGCTTTGAGCACTAGATGAACTGCCCAGAGCTTGAGGGGGTTGATGTGATAGGGTGCATGGTCTCCAAAGGAGGTGACCTGACTTTGCAGAGAATGCATAGGGGCTCCCTATCCCTGTAGTGATACATCTGTCACTATGGTTTGAGAAAGAAACTGTTGGTGAAAAGGCATTCCTTCGAGCAGATTGATCAGGGGAGCACCACCATTTCAGGGAATGTTTTGCATGAAGGGAGAATGTAAGGAAATGCCTCCTTGGCATGGTTACCCCCTGACTTTTTTGCCTTTGCTGATGCAAAATTTTGATTTGAAAGTGTGCGGAGGCCTGCTAACCAGGCCCCAGCACCAGTGTTCTTTCCCTAACCTGTACTTTTGTTTTCACAATTGGCACACCCTGGCATCCAGGTAAGTCCCTTGTAACTGGTACTCCTGGTACCAAGGGCCCTGATGCCAGGGAAGGTCTCTAAGGGCTGCAGCATATCTTATGCCACCCTGGGGACCCCTCACTCAGCACAGACACACTGCTTGCCAGCTTGTGTGTGCTACTGGGGATAAAACGAGTAAGTCGACATGGCACTCCCCTCAGGATGCCATGCCAACCTCACACTGCCTACAGGTATAGATAAGTCACCCCTCTAGCAGGCCTTACAGCCCTAAGGCAGGGTGCACTATACCATAGGTGAGGGCATAGGTGCATGAGCACTATGCCCCTACAGTGTCTAAGCAAAACCTTAGACATTGTAAGTGCAGGGTAGCCATAAGAGTATATGGTCTGGGAGTCTGTCATGCACGAACTCCACAGCACCATAATGGCTACACTGAAAACTGTGAAGTTTGGTATCAAACTTCTCAGCACAATAAATGCACACTGATGCCAGTGTACATTTTATTGTGACATACACCCCAGAGGGCACCTTAGAGGTGCCCCCTGAAACCTTAACCGACTATCTGTGTAGGCTGACTAGTTTTAGCAGCCTGCCAGTAGGCTGACTAGTTTTAGCAGCCTGCCACACACCAGACATGTTGCTGGCCACATGGGGAGAGTGCCTTTGTCACTCTGTGGCTAGTAACAAAGCCTGTACTGGGTGGAGGTGCTTCACACCTCCCTCTGCAGGAACTGTAACACCTGGCGGTGAGCCTCAAAGGCTCACCCCCTTTGTTACAGCACCCCATGGCACTCCAGCTAGTGGAGTTGCCCGCCCCCTCCGGCCACGGCCCCACTTTTGGCGGCAAGGCCGGAGGAGATAGTGAGAAAAACAAGGAGGAGTCACTGGCCAGTCAGGACAGCCCCTAAGGGTTCCTGAGCTGAGGTGACTCTAACTTTTAGAAATCCTCCATCTTGCAGATGGAGGATTCCCCCAATAGGATTAGGGATGTGCCCCACTCCCCTCAGGGAGGAGGCACAAAGAGGGTGTAGCCACCCTCAAGGACAGTAGCCATTTGCTACTGCCCTCCCAGACCTAAACACACCCCTAAATTCAGTATTTAGGGGCTCCCCAGAACCTAGGAAACCAGATTCCTGCAACCTAAGAAGCAGAGGACTACTAAGCTGAAAAACCCTGCAGAGAAGACGGAGACACCAACTGCTTTGGCCCCAGCTCTACCGGCCTGTCTCCCCACTTCTAAAGACACTGCTCCAGCGACGCTTTCCACAGGGACCAGCGACCTCTGAAGCCTCAGAGGACTGCCCTGCATCTAGAAGGACCAAGAACTCCAGAGGACAGCGGCTCTGTTCACCAAAGACTGCAACTTTGCAACAAAGAAGCAACTTTGAAACAACACACGTTTCCCGCTGGAAGCGTGAGACTTGGCACTCTGCACCCGACGCCCCCGGCTCGACTTGTGGAGAACAATCACTTCAGGGAGGACTCCCCGGTGACTGCGAGACCGTGAGTAGCCAGAGTTGACCCCCCCCTGAGCCCCCACAGCGACGCCTACAGAGGGAATCCCGAGGCTCCCCCTGACCACGACTGCCTGCTTCAAAGACCCGACACCTGGTAAAGGCACTGCATCTGCAGCCCCCAGGACCTGAAGGATCCGACCTCCAGTGCAGGAGCGACCCCCAGGTGGCCCTCTCCCTTGCCCAGGTGGTGGCTACCCCGAGGAGCCCCACCCCCTTGCCTGCCTGCATCGCTGAAGAGACCCCTTGGTCTCCCATTGATTCCTATTGAAAACCCGACGCTTGTTTGCACACTGCACCCGGCCGCCCCCGTGCCGCTGAGGGTGTACTTTCTGTGTGGACTGGTCCCCCCCCCCAGTGCCCTACAAAACCCCCCTGGTCTGCCCTCCGAAGACGCGGGTACTTATCTGCTGGCAGACTGGAACCGGGGCACCCCCTTCTCCATTGAAGCCTATGCGTTTTGGGCACCACTTTGACCTCTGCACCTGACCGGCCCTGAGCTGCTGGTGTGGTAACTTTGGGATTGCTCTGAACCCCCAACGGTGGGCTACCTTGGACCCAAACTTGAACCACGTAGGTGGTTTACTTACCTGCAAAAACTAACAAACACTTACCTCCCCCAGGAACTGTTGAAAATTGCACTGTCTAGTTTTAAAATAGCTATATGTCATTTATGTGAAAACTGTATATGCTATTTTGCTAATTCAAAGTTCCTAAAGTACCTACCTGAAATACCTTTCATTTGAAGTATTACTTGTAAATCTTGAACCTGTGGTTCTTAAAATAAACTAAGAAAATATATTTTTCTATACAAAAACCTATTGGCCTGGAATTGTCTCTGAGTGTGTGTTCCTCATTTATTGCCTGTGTATGTACAACAAATGCTTAACACTACTCCTTTGATAAGCCTACTGCTCGACCACACTACCACAAAATAGAGCATTAGAATTATCTCTTTTTGCCACTATCTTACCTCTAAGGGGAACCCTTGGACTTTGTGCATACTATTCCTTACTTTGAAATAGTGCATACAGAGCCAACCTCCTACAGAGAATGTTATCCTATCCTCCCAATTGCTGTTAGATGATCCCACTGGTCCTCGAGGCATTCTTGAAGAGGTTGCATGTAGAGAGGGGCATTTGGAGTGAAGAAGACGCAGGAGGCCATCAACCTGAGGAGATATGACACTGCCCTCACCGCTGGATGAGAGACTTTCATGAGAGAATGGCATTTCTGAAGGATCGATAAGTGTCTCTCCTCCGAAGGACACATTTTTGCTTGGATGGTGTCAATGGAGACTCCCAAACAATGCAAGGTCTCAAAAGGGGTCGGTGTTGACTTGCTGTGGTTGACATGAAGATCACAGGTCCAGATGAAATGAAGTTGGACTTCCTGAAAAGTGGACGTCTTTATTAGACCGTTGTCTAGGTATGGAAAGATGAAGACACAATGTGTGGGCCACCACTACTGCCATGCACTTTGAGAATGTTCTGGGTGCTGACTTTAGGCCAAATAGAGGTACTTGGTACTGAAAGTGATCCAGCCCGACCACAAATGTCAACAACTTTTAATGTTTTCTTGCGATTGGTATATGAAAATACGCATCATGGAGGTCAGTGGAGCACAGCCAATCTCCTTTGTGTAGTTGACAATAGATGTGATGTGAAGCCAGCATACAGAATTTTTCTTGTCGAATCCATTTGTTAGCTTATTTCAGGTCGACAAGGGGTCTAAATTTGTTTCTGCCTTTCTTCTGTACCAGAAAATATCTGGAGTAAATGCCTGTTCCCCGTTGCTGTTGAGAAACTGCTTCTTCTTGTTTCTGAAGTAAGATGTTGACTTCCGTTCTTTGTATCTGGAAGTGGCAATTGGGTGGTTTTGGTGGTATGGTCGGAGGAGGACTTGTGAACCTGAGACCATATCCATGCCGAACAATATTCAGTACCCAGGCGTCTTTTGTTATCTCTTGCCACTCTGCCAGAAAGTACAAAATACTTCCCCCAAACGGAGTGGGTAAAAAGAGGGGGAAGGAAAGATTCAAGGCTTTGTGCCTGTTGTAGGCTTTCCTCCTTGCACTTGCTATTGTGAGGCTCTTCCCCTAGGCTGCCTTTGTTGCTGTATTTAGGGTTGTTGCTGTTGTTATTGCTGTCGCCCAGGATACCAGTGAGGGATTTGAACCGTCTGAAGGTAGTATTGCTGCTGGTAAGGCTTGAATGATTTTCATAGCTCTTTGGGCCTTTCTAGGCCAACCGCTTTAAGGGTGTCCATTTTGGATTTTATCCAAGCCATTTCATCATTGATGTGGCTGCGAAAAGAGGGTAAATCCCGAAAAAGGCACTAGATAATATGTTGTTGTGACTCTTGTTTCGGAGATGTGAGGCAGAGCCAAGAATGTCTGTGCAGGGCCACACCATGGCAATATTTGTGTGCTGTTAGCATGGAGGAATCTGCTGCAGCGCTTTTTATTTGATTTGAGACCATGAGCAGATCTTTAGCAAACTTCTGCACAGACTCCCACAATGCGCTATCATTTCTGCAGAGAAAGACAGTTGCACTGGCTGCTTTCATGGATGTTATGTTATGTGATTTGCCACCAGTATGACAATGAGGTTTGGAGGAGGGTCCAAACGGAGGAGGCCTGTACTTCTTTTGTAGCCTTGATGGATCAGACTCGACTGAGGCCGGAGTCAAAAAGAGTTCCATTGCCGGTTCTAGGAGTCTTGGCACTAAAAGGAGTGGTCTGGACGCTGTGCGTTGGTGAAGCATCTCGAATATCACTGATGTAGAAGGCGTAGGCACTAAAATTTGGATATTTAATTCTGCTGCTCCTTTCACCAAGACTTCTTGACAAGTGGTAACATCATCTATTGGGGATACTCTAGGTGGTGGAGAGTATGTAAGGGTAGGCAGAGAGCGTCCTGTAGAAGTGGAGGATGTGTATCTAGAACGATGTCTAGACCATGATCGTAACACTGATCATGATCTGTGTGAACAACTGCAATGGTGAGACTGTCATGTAGAATGACGTGATGACGAATACCTTGATCTATGGCACCTGTGGTAAGAACAATGGCGCGTTCTTGAACATGACGTCGGTCTTGGGTGAGGTGGTTCCGCTGAAAGTGTTGGTGCAGTGGGTTTGACGCTTAAGGCAGAGGTGGCGGTGGTAGGGGCGGAGGTGGTGGAAGCGGAGGAAGTGGAGGCGGAGTTGGTGTTGGTGAAGGAGAATCTGTCAAGACTATCAGTGAAGATGGAGAGTACATCCTGGAATAATCAGGCCCTGGTGGTTAAGAAATGCGTTTCCTCTTTCTCTGAGGTATTTTCGATATGCTCCTTAAGGTCGACCACCAGTGAGGACTGCTCCTTAAAGGTGATCTCCGTTGTCGCCTCGACTGTGAACCACTCCTCAATGTTGATAAGTCTTGGTGTCTAGATGTGGACCTACTCCTAGATGTCGATCTCCGTTGGTGTGTCGAAGGTATATGAGTCTTGGATGTCGACCTACCGTGTCCTGACGTCCATCTCCTTCTCTTCCTCGACGTCGATCCAGGACTTGACTGAAAGCAGGCAGGTGCCGTATCTTTTCTCAATGTCGATGCTCTCGATGTCAATGGGGAAATACATTGTTTTTGGGCTGGAAACCTCTTTCTGGATCTTCCATGTCCACCAGGGGTAGCCAACAGATAACTGATAGAGGACTGACCCTCTCCTTGCTCTGAAGTCCCACCTTCAGACTGTCTGCTGCCTGCACTGTTCTTTCGCGTCATGAAGGCAAATCTTCATCCTTTTCCCTCAAGGTTCATCTTGAAAACCTCTTGCAGTGATGACAATCTTCAGGAACATGACTTGCTGAAAGTCAAATAATACAGACTTCATGGGGGTCTGTTTTGAGTTTTTCTCCCATAGGCAGGATACTTGTCAAATAAAGATGGCATTTTTACTGTCAAAATACAACAAATTCCTGTCAGAAAATTGCAGAAAAAGCAAGAGAGAGAAGAAAAATGTTGAATGAAGTGGCTGTCACAAAAATGGTGAATTTTGAAGAGAAATGAAGGACGGGGGGCAAAGAAAGTAGGCAGCGTGATGCTTTGCCTGATGTGAAAAGGCGTGACCACCTAGGATAAGGAGGAGACGCAAGTCCCAAGGACCAGAATATCCAGAAAAAATGTGGACCACAGGTGGTTAATAGAAAGCACCTACAATTCTCTAACCCTCCTGGCAGATGTCATCGCCACAAGGAAAACTGTTTTGATGGTAAGCAGTGTATGAGGGCAGCTCTGCATAGGCTCAAATGATGAACAAATTACAAAAGTGGGAACTAAATTAAGATCCCACTGGGGCATAAAGAATGGTGTAGGGGTAAACATATGCTGTATCAGCTGTTGTGACTTGAACAGAGAGGGGGTTGATCCAGCAACTGCAAGAAAGCGGAGATGGGGAAAAGATACCCTTTAACTGTGCCCAAAGCAAAGCCTTAAACAGTTAGGAGCGCACCTGCCTGACATCCCAGCAATTAATCTGCCCCATTGCATCATGGTAGATGTAGTATCTTCAAAAAACGAACTCCATTAATTTTTAAATATTTCACCTTTAAGTAGGTACAGCCTTTACTGTGCATCTCTGGACACATGTGTTTCTGGGTTAGTCCCTTCTTCAGCAGAGAACATATTTGCGGGGTGCTGGGAATGCTGCCATAAATCACCCGGTTTCAGTACCTCTTCCCTGGCCTGCTGGTGCCTGCTCCAGAGCTCGTCAGCCCAATAGCTCAAGGGAGCCTTTAAAGACACAAACAGTTAAGCCTTGTTGGGCAAGGGATAAGGTAAACAGTAGACTTCAGACATGGGTGCAGACAGTGGATTAATGGATTTGGCAGCACACCAAGCCACAAATTATTCCCATCTGCAGGCTTATACTGTTCTCGTTGATGGATGCCTCGCTGTCAGAATAACATCATGCATTCCTGATGGAGATCAAAAGCTCTCAAATGTCACTGCTCAATCTCCATACAAGTAGATGAAGAGTGCGCAGGTTCGGTGCATGACTCTGCCCTTCCCTTCCCTTCCCTTTTGCTGAGACAGGAGATCCTTCCAAAGAGGCTTCCTGATCGGAGGATGGATGATCAGGAGTTCGGGATGCCACACTCTATTTGCCTAATCCAGAGCCACTGATATGACTTGGGCCAGGTCTTTTCTGATCTTCTTGAGAACTCTGGAAAGGAGTGGTATTGGCGTAAAGGAATACAGGAGGCCTGAATACCACTCAAGTTGAAAAGCATCTCAGAGTAAAAGCTGGCTTGGAAACTCCATCTCATAGAAATGCTGACACTTCATGTTCTCGGCGGTGGTAATGTCATCAAGGCTCTCCCCAGTCTCTCAAAAGACCTTGTACCACCTAAGGATGGAGATGCCAATTGTGGGTTGCAGCATATCTCAGACTAAAAAAGATTTGTGTCTTCCCATACCTGGATGACTGGCTTATCGATGCCAGCATGTTGCAGCACTCAGTCCCACACACAAATTACAGTGAACCTTCTTCACAAGTTAAAGTTCACAATCAACTTTGTAAAATCTCATCTACAACCTCTCAAGGTTCAACCCTATTGGGGGCCATTCTCAACACACATCTAGGATTACCATACCCATTGCAATTCGGATACAAAACTTCTAGCATCTGTTCCCTCAGAATCAACAGAATCACACTCCCACAGTAATAACTGTAATGCGGCTCTTAGGGAGTGATGGCATCTTGCATTGCCATTGTACCCCATGCCAGACTCCGCATGTGTTAGCTACAGCAATGTCTGTCTCGTCAGTGGCCTCAGTCACAGGGTCATCTTCCGGGTCTAGTGTTGATAGACCGCCAAACATACCACTCTGCTATGGTGGAACTCCAAAAAGGGCAGCCTTTTTGAGACCATGTGCCTCAACTCATTCTGACAATGGAGGCGTCCGTGACAGATTGGGGAGCACATCTTCGAAAACTCACAGTGCAGGGTCTCTGGGATTACACACATTGTTACATGCACATCAACTTATCTGGAGCTTCAAGCAGTATCTCTAGCCCTCAAAGCTTTCTTACCTCACCTCACACATAAAGTTGTCCTTGTCCGGACGGACATTATGACAGCTATGTATTACCTACAAAAACAAGGGGGGGGGGGGGGGCATGATTGTTCCAGTTTTCACCACTGGCACAAACAATATGGAAATGGGCTCATCACCACCACATTCACCTAATGGCAGAATATCTCCCAGGGACAGACAACAACTTTGCAGAAATGCTCAGCAGGGTGCATCAACAAGTGTATTAATGGGACCTCCACCCACAAGTACTTCAATAGTACTTCCAAAGATGGGGAAAAACTAAAATAGATCTTTTTGCCACAGAAAAAAATGCTTAATGACCAAAATTCACATCCATATATCCTCACCCTCACTCCAAGGGCAGTGCTGTATGGATGAACTGGTCAGAGGTATTTGCTTACGCTTTTCCACCTCTCCCACTCATTCCATTTCTGGTTCATAAACTCATACAGACGTCAGTAACTCTGATACTGGTAGGACCCCCATGGGCACGTCAACCTTGGTTCACAGCACTTCTGGACCTCTCAAGTTCTGCACGAGAAGCTCCCCAAAAGGCCAGAATCTTCTTACACAGGACCATGGACAGATCAGGCATCCAAACCCCAAATCATTCAACCTAGTGATATGGCTCCTGAAGTTACAGAATTTGGTTAGCCTAATTTACCTCCTGAATGTAGGGAAATCTTGAAAGAGGCACGCAAACCAACAACTAGAGCATGTTATGCAGCAAATGGAACATTTTGTTTGCTACTGCCAGTCCAAACACATTAATCCATCTATCCAAGAAATTATTTGCTACTTACTTCATTTGCAGCAAGTCAACTTGGCTTACACTTCAATCAGATTACATCTTGTAGCTATAGCTGCATACTTACAAAACAGAGAACATAGTTCAATGTTCAGAATCCCTGTTATTAAAATTTTCATGGAAGGACTTAAAAAGGGTACTTCCACCTAGACTTCCACCTGTTCCATCATGGAATCTTAACATTGTATTTACAAAGCTCATTGGCCCTCCAGTTGAGCCTCTTCACTCATGCCCTATTCATTTCCTTTCATGAAAAGTAGCTTTTCTGGTTGCAATAACATCACTTAGACGTGTCAGTAAGCTCCAGGCATTAACTCTAGAAGAACCTTTCTTTCAAATACATAAGTAAAAGGTAGTCCGTGCCACAAATCCAAGATTCCTACCAAAAGTGGTGTCTCAATTTCATGTCAATCAAACCATTTGTTTTCCAGTGTTTTTCCCACAAGCGGAATCAGTAGCAGAGAGGGCACTCCACACTTTAGATTTATAGAGGGCACACATATACTATATTGACAGAACTAAAGAGTTTAGAAAAACAAAATAACTTTTTTGTGGCTTTTGCTTTACCTCTCAAGGGCAACCCAATTTCAAAAAATGGCATGACTAGATGGATTGTTAAATGTATACAAACATGTTATCTAAAGGTAAAAAGACCATTGCCACAAACTCCTAGGGCACATCCCACTAGGAAAAAAGGTGCTAGAATGGCATTTTTGGGGAAATATCCTTTAGCTGACATATGCAGAGCAGCTACTTGGTCTACACCACACCCATTCAGAAATCATTATTGTGTGGATGTACAAGCACAACAACAAGCAAATGTGGGACAAGCTGTCTTAAAAATACTTTTCCAAACAACTGCAACTACCACAGGCTAGCTCCACTTTTTGGAGGGACTGCTTTGCTGTCTATGCAAAGCATGTGTATCTACAGCCACACATGCCACCGAACGAAAAATGTTATTTACCCAGTAGACATCTGTTTGTGGCATGTAGTGTTGTAGATTCACATGCGCCCACCCTCCTCCCCGAACACCTGTGGCCGTTGCAGTTACCTTATATGTGTAAATATTTATTTGTACATATGTAGATACACTTGCATAGACATCCCTTTCTCTATACTTCTTCTCACACCTCTTTCTCACCCGCCTGTGGGAAAACAATCTACCAAAGGACTCAATGCCCATGTGCAGTATGCCCGACAGGGAGGAGTCGCACAATCTGGTGACTCAAAAACATCTTCTTCGAAGAAAACAACTTGTAACACTCCGGAACCAGTACTAGATGGCACAATAATGCAAAGCATGTGAATCTACAGCACTACATGCCACAAACAGATGTGTACTGGGTAAATAGCATTTTCCTTTTCTAAACATTGGTCACAAGTTTTTTCTTGAGTGTGTGCCACATTTATTGACTGTGTATTCAACAAATGCTTAGCACTACCCTCTGATAAGCTCAAACTGCTTGCACAGACAACCACAAAAGAGAGCATTTGGGATTATTATTTTAACCCCAGTAAACCGATACGGGTCGCCTGTACCAACTGCATAGTGTCCAATTACATTCGGTACACCACATAGTCAACTTCCTACATTGGTGGATCAGTGTTGAGATAGAGTTTGCATTTGCTGATACGACTTTGTCAATAAGTGTTTCCACAAAGAAGCTCACAATTGACAATTAAGTTTTTTTTTTTCCTAATTCTTTAGATTTTTCCACATTTCAAATCTGAACTTTTAGGGGGTTGTCTTAAGTCCCCCACTCTAGATTTAGAACTGGAGAGGCTAGCTAGAAGAGGAGCCCTTGGGGCCAAAATTCTGGCCACAAAAAAAGAAAGGGCTGAACTGGGTCTAGCGCCCATGAATGGCAGCAGCAATAATGTAACTAGGTAGAGAGAGGAATCTTTTGATCCTAAAGTCATCCCCAAATATCTTGAGGGTGACGATATCACCACGTGGTTTACAACATTTGAGAGGGCTTGCAAGGCTCTCTACTTTGGAAGCTTTTCTCAGGCAAGTGCAGAGATAGGCTCCTGACAATGCTGAGTCCTGTGACCTCATGAAGGATCCCTGATTGAGGGCTTTGGACTCATCACTGAGGAGTACAGAATTAAGTTCAGGGAGACTCACAAAAACTTGTCAGTCCTGGGTAGATTTTGTAGACTATTTAGTCAAGACACTAGGAGGCTGGTTAAAAGGTAGTAAGGTGCATGGTTATAACGGGCTCTATAATTTTGATTATGAGGGAGCATCTGCTGAGTAACTGTACCTCAGAAAAATTACAGCAGTACCTAGTGGATCTCGGGTTAGTCTGTCCACAAGAGTTGGGGAAATAGGCCGACCACTGGGTCAAAACAAGGATGTCCAGGAAGGCCAATAGTGGGGGGTGACCAAAAGTAAGGGTTTGCTAATACACCCCTCCCCCCCCGGGAAAGATGGTGGACACAAAGGGGAAAATGCAAAGAGTTGTCTAAAGGTCCTCAAAAACCTGCAACCTGCTCAGGAGGGTAGGCCCTGAGATATTTCCCAAACAAAGGGTGGGTACCAGGTTAAGAACCTGGATCCCAAAAAGGCTTTGTTTCAATTGTAAGGCCAATGGGCACTGTACTAGGGACTCTTCCTGTCCCAAAAGGCCCCCACTAGAACTCCCGCCACCTCTACTGAGGTGGCGAGTCTCCAGGCGGGATCCTTGGTGTGATCTTATCATGTCAGTGAACAAACTGAAGCCAGTTTAATCTCTGAGGGTGGGGTGGATGTAGCTACACTGTCTGTCTGGCCCAGTAACCTGAAAAAGTACAGACCAAAGACACATCAGTGGGGTTGAAGTAGAAGCACTGATGGGAGTGAAGTGGAAGCACTGATGGATACAGTTGCAAGTGCCACCATGGTGACTGAAAAACTGATATCCTCAATGCACTGCATAACTTGACAAACTTTTCCAGTTATCAATACTGATAACATTGTCGAGGTTCATCCGATGGCTATGGTGACCTTGGAACAGGGAGGTATTACTGGCCAGAAGAAGGTGGTCGTATCCTCTGCAATCCCAGTTGAATGTCCGCTAGGTAATGATCTGGAGACCTCAGCATAGGCCGAGGTAGAGATGAAAACCCCTGGAGCCATGCCGGGAATATTTGAATGGGTGTGTGTAAACACAAGAGCACAGAGCAAAGCCCAGGGTGAAAATTAGGTGTTGGAATGTGGAATAATAGGCCAGACTGCCAAAAGAAAAGACAAGAAGGCTGAGAAACCAGCTTCTGAGGAGATACAAGTTCAGGTCCCCTCTCCTCCGGGAGCAGACCTGTCAGCCCTTGAAGGAACTGAGCCCCAGGAACTTGGGTCTTACACGGTAGAGCTTCTAGGCCCAGGGGACGCCTCTAAGGAATATCTTTGCCAGGGACAGAGGACCTGTCCCACTCTTGAAAGCCTGAGACAGCAAGCTGCTGACCAGGAAAAGAGAGATGTCCATGCCAAAACCTGGTGCCACTAGGAGAGTGGTAGTGCCTCTGCAGTACATATCTTACTCACATTGGCCCATGACATCCTCCTAGCTGGGCATCTTGGCCAGATAAAAACCTAGAGTATATCAGTCAACCACTTGCCAGGTATGTGCCAGCCCCTCCCCCCTATTCCCAGGACAATGGAGTGGAACCTACCCTACCCTTGAGGGAAAAGGGGAGGTCACCTATCTGGTGTGCACTCCCAGGAGTCCTCAAAAGGTCATCCACGTGAACCACCTTAAACCCTACCCTTACAGATGAGAGCAAGCTGATGGTCTCTGAGTCAGGAAAAAGAGAGTGAGTCTCCCCTTGACCTCCTCTACCACAACTCTGCAGATAGGTCTATTGAGGGAGTGGTCTTTTCAGACACCTTTACTGCCCAACAGCAGACTGACTAGGCAAGTCCTGAGACAGTATGCTGGGCTCTTTTTCTTGATCCCTGGTTAGACTACCTTGTGTACCCAAGATGTGAACACTGGAGACAGCCTGCCTGTCAAAAGCTAAATTTACAGACCGCCTGATCAAGTGAGGGAAAGTATTAGAGCTGAAGTAAGTAGGATGCTGGAACTAAGGGTGATTAAGTCCTCTGAAAGTCCCAGGACCACCCCAGTGGTCTTAACCCCAAACCTCACTCCAAGGCAGGTAAACCAGAGCTAAGGTTTAATGTGGACTACAGAAGCTTCAGTGGTATCACCAAGACAGATGCCCACCCCATTCCAAGGGCAGATAAACTTACTGAAAGACTGGGTGGAGCCACATTTCTCAGCTGTTTTGATTTAACATCAGGGTACTGGCTAATTATGTTTTACCCCAGAAGCCAAAGAGAGAAGCACATTCTCAACCCCAGATGGGCATTTCCAGTTCATTGTGATGCCATTTGGAATAAATAATGCCCCTCCCACCTTCCAAATGTTGGTGAACACAGTCCTTGCTCGGATGGAGTCTAGATGATTTTGCTATCTATAGCTCCACTTGGCAGGATCACCTGATCCACCTTGGAGAGATCCTGCAGCATGCAATACTCGCTATCAAGGTTGGCAAGTGCCAGATAGGGCAGGGCACTGTTGTATACTTGGGTAGGTGGAGGCCAAGTTCAACACTTACAACACAAGATTCAGATTAATGTGGATTGGGAGGCTCCAACAACCCAGACCCAAGTCAGGGTATTTCTTGGCTTGACTGGGTACTACAGAAGGTTTGTGAAGGGGGTTTGGCACTATTGTGGCGCTCCTCACAGAACCCACAGAGGCAACCTAAAAAGGTAACCTGGACAGTGAGTTATCAAAATACTTTTGACACCCTGAAAGATGCACTGGTGTCGGCACCCATTCTGAAATCTCCAGATTACACTAAGCTGTTCATTGCACAGACAGATGCCTCTGAGAATGGAATAGGAGCAGTTTTATACCAGACCAACAATGGTGGCCAGGATGAGCCTGTTGCTTTTATTAGCAGGAGGTTAATCCCCAGAAAACAGCGTTGGAGTGCCACTGAGAGGGAAGCCTTTGCTGAGGTCTGGTCCTAAAGAAGCTGAGACCATACTCACTTGGTACTCACTTCATTGTTCTAACTGACCACATGGCTCTCAGATGGTTGATGCAAATGAAGGGGGAATTTCCTAAACTGTTGAGGAGTTCCATCTCTCTACAGGGTATGGACTTTACAGTGGAACATAGACCTTGGACTGACCATGCCAATGCAGATGACCTTTCTAGGTTTTTCCACTCAGAGAATGAAGACTCTCTTCGGAAAGGGTATTTTCATTCCCTTTCATTTTTGGGTGGGGATTAAGAGGCTCGACTTGAGGTGAGTATGGGGCAAGGTCCAAGGCCACACCAACAGGTCACCTCGGGTGGGACTGGGAGGCCAGGGTGCAGAGATGTATTACGGCGTCAGGTGTCCCATTCACTTCAATGGAGATCAGTCAGGTTGGAAAGAGGCTGCAAGCAGGGACTGGGGGGCCAGTTCAGGCGAACCCACAGGGGGGTTTGACCCTTGAGATTCTCAGGTACGTAGGGACATCGTTGGCCCACTTCTCCTCGAGCTGTGGGGCTCGACCCTTGAGATCCTCAGGCACGTAGGTACATCATTGGCCCACTTCTCCTCGGGCTGAAGTTGTGTCTTTTTTGATGTCCTGTTCTGATGCAGGAGATACTTGCAGTTGGAGGAGGCCTGCAGAAAGAGGCTGCAGGTGGTGTTGAGAAGTCCAAAGCTGGCAAACCCAAAGTGGGCTTCGTCTCTGGAGGGTCGGGGACCATGCTGACACCATTGGCCCACGTCAACTCGGGCTAGGGGGCATGGGTGCAGAGGTGCTTTTTGGTGTCGCATTTTGGTGATCTAGAGTCCTCGCAGTTCTTCTGGGGTGCTTGCAGGATGCAGGGGAATAGCCCCGCTACTCCACAGGAGTTCCTGTGTCTTGGTTGAAGGCTGGCAGTCCTCCCAGGTATTTGGAGGCACAGGCAGTTGCAGGACTAGTCGTCTTTGGTGCAATTGTCGAAGACAGCAGGCAGGCCCGGCGGGGCTGGGGAAAAGTCAGCTGCTGGTCTTCTGTTCTTGCTTTTGCGACTCTTCAGGGTCAGTCTTCTTCTTTCAGGTTGGAAGGATCTGATTTCCTGGTGCCATGGGCTCACCTAAATACTGGATTTAGAGGCATCAGGGGTGTGTAGGGTAGTAGCCAATGGGCTACTTACCCCTGCGCTCATTACGCCCTCTATATAGCCACTTTCTGTGGGGAGTTGGCATAACCCTTTCCCAGAGTTCCTATTTCTGCCATTACCAAGATGGCAGACTTTTACATTTCCTGTCCACATCAGGCAGCTCACCTTAGCGGTGGAACTGACCTGAGGGTGGACATGCCTTTCTGACTACTACTTTTCTTGCCTATCCAGGAGCCAAATGGGCCCTGGGTCAGACAAGTCAGCATCTCCACACTTATGAGGGAAGCCAGATCTGTATACCAAGAGCGGTGGCCTCATTGAAGGCAGTTTCACAGGTCATCCTGCTGAGAGGGGTGTGTTAACACCCCTGCCAGAGCAGGCTTTGTTCCTTACTGCCTGAGAGCGCAGTCTCCCACCCCTGAGGGTCAGAGTTGTATCTGTTGGGGGCAGGCTGGTTGGGACTAGTCAGTTAACACACCAGCAGTTGGTAGGTTTTTCAGGGGGCAACTTTAAGGTGACCTCTGGGTGCATGTATTAATAAATCCATCAGTGAAATCATTGTGGGTTTATTAATGTGAGATATTTGATACCAAACATCCATGTTTCAGTGAAGCCATCATGTAGCTGGGGAACATGTACTGACCAGTGTCCAGCACATGTTCTTAAATGGCTTCCCTGATCACTTACTATGTCTGAGAATTGAGAAAGACATAGAAGGTGCATATCTGCTCTTGCAGATATGCCTACACATGTAATATAATGCACCCTGCCTTAGGGCTGGAAAGCCTGCTCTATGCCTTGACTTATATTATATATTGATAGCATGCAATGTTAGAGGGCATGGCGCACAGGCAGTGTGTCATATTATGTTTTCACTTTTAGCTCCACCAAGACACACAGCCTGCAATGGCAATCTGCATGAGCTAGGTGAGGGTCCTTAAGGGTGGCACAAAACATGCTGCAGCCCTTGGGAACCCTTTTGGTACTAATGCCCTAGGGTACCATTTACTAGGGGCTTTCAGGGATGCCAAAGGTATTGCCAACTGGGGGACCAATTGTGCAGTTGTGGGGAAAGAACACTGGCATTGGGGACCTGGTTAGCAGGAACCCGGTGCACGTCAGTTAAAATTGCATCAAATACCAGACAAAAAGTGGGGGACTACTGCAACAAAAAGCCAGTTTTCTACAGTCACCCCAACTTTTTTGCATCTGTTACTGAGGTTTTTTAACTGAGGTGCACTGAGTTCCTGCTAAACAGGTAACCAGTGCCAGCACTCTTTCCCTAAACAAGGTAAAAGGTCTAACTGTGTACAACTGGCACCCACTCTAGTACCTATGTAAGCCCCTAGTAAATGATACCCCTGGTACCTAGGGCCTGGGTAGTAGAGAGGGTCCCTAAGATCACCTGCTCTTTGATAGGGTGAGCATCAGTCTTTGTGACTGCATTGAGTCCCCTGCAGTCCACACACAACTTCAGCTCAAGTTTACCTCCTTTGAAATGAGGTTTGGGGACTAAGACTACTGGGTAAGCCTAGGGGCTCTCTGAGGGCTCAATGACCCCTGACTCCAGAATCTTGCTGACTTCAGGTCTGATGCTTTCCTCAACTTGGTCAGTCTGTCTGTAGATTTTACGTTTAACAGGCAAGCTGTCTCCAGTGCCCACATCATGTGTGCACCAGGTTATCTGATCAGGGGTTAGGGAACTTGCCTGCAGTTAGCTTTCTGTTGGGCAGTGAGAGTGACTGAAAAGACAGCTCCTTCAAAATACCCATCTGCAGGGTTGTTGGAGAGGTCGGGGAGCGGTCCACTCTTCTTCCTGATCCTCATCAGTGATCATGATCATGGTCACCTCAGCTCTGTCATGGAAGGGTTTAAGGCTGTTCACATGGATGACCCTGTGAGGATTCCTGGGAGTACCTAGGCTCACCAGATAGGTGACCGCCTGTTTTCTCTCAAGGAGAGAGTACGGTCCACTACATTTGTCCTTGAGGGCTCTAGGTGCCACAAGATCGAAACTCCATACCTTCTGGCCTGGTTGGTGCTCCACCAATGCAGCCTTTTGGTCAAACCATTGCTTTTGAAGCTCTTGGTTGGCCTTAAGGTTTTTATTTGTTTTTTCCATGCCATGTACTCACCTATTCTGGAATGAAGGTCAGGAACACAGTTCACAATGTCCAGAGTTTGGAATTCTTTGAGAGGTCTCTCCCAGCCTTCCCTCACTAGACTTAGTGGCCCCTGACAGGATGACCACACAGAAGGTCAAAGGGACTAAAGCCCACTCCCTTCTGTGGCACTTCTCTGTAGGCGAAAAGCAGGCATGGCAAAAGTACAACCCTTCCCCGGCTGAGTTTTTCAGGGAGCCCCATGATCATACCTTTTATGGTCATGTTGAATCTATCACCAAGACGTCTGGTTTGTGGGAGGTATGGGATAGTGAGCTTATAGGTCGCACCACATTCCTTCCACATTGCTTTTAGGTAAGCAGACATGAAGTTACCACTTCTGTCTAAAACCACCTCCTTAGGGAAGCCCACTCTAGTAAAGATACTGAGGAGGGCTCTGGCAACTGCAAGGGCCGTGACAGTTCTGAGGGGAATCGCCTCAGGATACCTGGTGGCGCGATCCACTACCACCAATATAAATCTGTTTCCTGATGCTGTTTGAGGGTCAATGGAACCAACACTGTCAATCCCTACCCTTTCAAAGAGAATCCCAACCACTGGAAGTGGAATTAAGAGGGCCTTTAGTTTGCCACCAGCCTTGCCACTGGCTTGACAGGTGACACAGAAGTTGTAACTCCTTTACCTTCTGAGACATACCTGGCCAGTAGAAGTGGTTGACTAACCTACTCCAAGTTTTGGTCTTGTCAAAGTTACTAGCTAGGCGTTGTCTTGTGCTAAGGTGAGCAGTAACTCACTGTATTACTGGGGCACTACCACTCTCCTAGAGGCACCAGGTTTGAGATCTCTGGCCTCCGTATATAGGACTCCCAGTAGGTCTTGTGGGAGCTACTGACATCCCCCTTTTCCTGGTCAGCAGCTAGCTGTCTCGGGCTCTCAAGCGTGCAACAGGTCCTCTGTCCCTGGAAAAGAAATTACTACCTAGAGGGGTCACCTAGGCATAGGAGCTCTGCTGTGGAAGGCCCAAGTACCTGGGGCTCAGTTCCTTCAACGGCGGACAGGTCTTCTCCCTGAGGAGAGGGGTTCTGAGCTTGTGCCTCCTCAGAAGTTGGTTTCACAGCCTTCTTGCCTTTTCTCTTGGAGGTTTGGGACATTAGGCCAGGCTCCAACACCTCTTTTTACACTGGGCTTCGCCTTGTCACCAGTAAGGCAAGTGCCATTGAAGGACATGTCCATAAGGTATGCCTGACCATCCCCTGAAAGTCCAGTAGTCCTCAGCCTGGTGTAATGTCAGAGCTCCACTATGGAAGTAATGGCTCTGCCCAGTGAGTTGGTTGTACTCAATCTGAATCTGATTGTGAACTTTGCTGCACCTTTCCCATCAGTAATAGCTTGAGAGAGTATGGCTCGGGCCTTCTTTGAGACCACAGGCAGCACCTGCACAACTGTATCCATACAGAATGGGAATATTGGCCAAATATGCATGTGATATTCACAGACCACAGTGCAAGGCTAGTAGAAGAAGAAATACTCTTTTCAAAGGTGTCCAGCTCCTAAGTTTCACTATCCTGAGGTGTGGAATGGAATGTACTGGGATTGATTCTGGAGGTAGAAGTCTCAACCAAAAGACTCTCCAGGGTGAAATGCTGGGCAAAGAAGACTGGATCTACGGGAGCAAGTTGGTGGTGGCGGGAGATAGTCCTGCCCAAATGAGTGCTTGTGGAGGGCTTGGCCCAGGCCCCAAGCAGAAAATCAGTGAGGGCTTCATTGAAGGGGAGTAAGAGTTCTGAGTGAGATGCCCTGTGTTGAATTAACTCTGTCAAGACATTGATCTTTACCTCAATCACGGACAGCTGAAGGTCCAGGACTTCAGCTGCCCTGAGAACCGCAATCACAAAGAAAGCCCCATCCTCCATAGCCACTGTGGGAGGAGAGAGGAGGCCAGGGTCTGGTGAGGTGTCCAGACCAATGGCATCAGCCAGGTCCTCATACCAGGTGTCTCTTCGGCCATCGACTCCACCACAGGGTTGAAATAGCCATAGGGATCCTCAGATCCCCTCAGTTTGTGTTCTTCAGGAAGCCTTTCTGGGTAATAGTGCTCAGTCTGTTATACAGGTGTGTGGGCCTGGTCAGCACTTTAACCGACGTCAGGCAACACTGGTCCGGCACTGTATCGGAGTTGGCAATCACAATGGGTTCAGCACTGCTGATGGGTGAAAGCATCGAGAACGGCGTCAGTGGAACAATCTCCGGAGGAAGTCGCAAAGCCACATATGGGGCCGATCTCGATCCACCAATGGATCCCGATGGCTAGAATCACACCGAGGGCAGACCCGCTGGTGGATCCCCAGTCAGAGTCTCTCCCAAACTCATGGGGCTCAAAGGCGCTCCAGAAGGTCTGGATACCCAAAAATACGGCTCATGGTCTCATAACACTCTCTAAGTTAGGCAGCGGTCACTCCGGCTCTGTGAAACTCGGAAAATCCCAGAGCAGACCCAGGGTCCGGCGCAGGCTCTACAGGGACAATCTGGGAGCAGGGTCTGGACTTATGGCATCATTCCTGCGCCTCGTCTGATGAATGTGACCAACATGGTGAAGTCAGCCAGCAGATAGATAATAATTCAATGTGTGAAATGCTCAAAGCTAAAGACGTTGTGGGTGCTCTGAATGCTGCAAAAATGATCAATTGAGAGGTGAAGACCAGTTGCTCTGAATCACAATATATTGCAAAAAACACATGCTCTGGCAGACCCATCATAGGACATCTACAGAGCATGGCAATGTGTCTAGTATTCACGAGAATGTTTTTCACTCACATCTTCAGACTTAATACTGATCAAAAACACTTGGGCCTATTTAATTTATTTAATATTATTTATTTTCTGTACTCCTGCTATAAAAAGAGCTAAGAAGAGGTGGGGAACATTAACAAGTGCTATATCTTCTTAAGGAGCACAGGTAGCCAGGTAAATGGATACAGTATACAAGAAGGTAATGTAGGCTTGCAGTCAATTTGCTATTAGGATTTGATAAGACAAAGTTGCTGGAAGAGAGGGGTTTATAGATTTATTTCCTAAAGGTCATGTGGGTTGGCTCCATTTTAGGGCCTGCAAGATCATACACAATAAAAAAATCTTCATTCTTTGTGGTCTTTATGAATTTATAGCTTGCATTAGTCCTTAAAATTAGTAACATTCACTATACTATGTGGAGTGAATGTTCTCTGATAAGATAGATTGTGTTAAGGTAAAGCATTGAAAAAGGTAGGGCACAGAAGCAAAACAATCTAGTTGATTGAGAGGGAATATAAAAGTCACACACGATAGGCGAATAGGTGTTTGAGCAAGGTTAAGATGCACATAAAAAGTACAAAAGTCAGACTTTTAGAAATGACAGTGGTACGCTTTGATGGAAGGGCACAAAGTGAGGGCTGATGTAAGTGGTCAGTATGTCTTCACTTTTCACTCCTCATGATTGTACAACGTGAGTATCCCGTCTAAATAATGCAAACATTAAAAGAGAGATTCTGCAAATGCTAGAGCGGGTGTCTTCTGATTTACACGTTTAAAGTTTTGCTCACAGTATTCAGTACTAAGCAAAATGGGATCTAATTTGAATGCCCATGGTTGGGGCGTGGCAAATAATAGGGGTGGGGATAACTTTATAGACCCTGGAAGTGTATGGATGGAAGTTGATCCTTTCCACTTGTATCGCTTTTAATCTAGAATGTGAGCAATTCCCCTAAGGGGGGTGCAGAGTGTAACTTTTAGAAGGTACAGCTTTGCTACTCTTTAAAAAAAATCAGTAGGCACAGAAAGTAGGAAGACCACTCAGGCGTGGCGAGAGTGCAACAAAAGAAGGTGCAGATTTCTCAGAGAAAACTTGATGCAGTTGGTCACCATAAGGGCTATGGAGACTATGACGTCTACTAAGGAGTGGCACAGGTGACAGCAAGTGAAGGCACAGTTCCACTTTTGTGGACAAATTTTCCTTCTTCATTTACAATGTGGTTTTATGGATGGGTTGTTTAACCCAGCCCCTCCTACTCCCACATATCCTCACATTTGCTCTTTGATTACTTTATTCTGGCCACAAGGAGGTAGGAATACTTTTCTAATCACAGTCCTTCTCAGGTAGTCCATCTGGAATTTTGAACTCATTACCTCCAAACTTTCGTACTACCACCTCGGTGGGGACCTTCAAAACGGAACTGAAAGCCCTTTTCTTCAACAATACTTTAGCTAAGAAACTGCAGCCACTTCCCGTCCATTGAGAAAATGTTTACTCACCTCTTGGCACAGAACTACACTACCTCCACTCCACCAGGTGCTTCATCAGAAAGGTTTAAGATTTTTTGATACATCAGGCCATTAGCCCTCACGCATATGTAAACTTGGTGGTGGAAGGGTGGGTCATAGGAGTGTGACAGAAAATTCAACTATGTGGGCTTGAGGCAAACTATTAGTCCAAAACGGTAAGAATGTGGAAAATCAATGAAATGTGCACATATTTCTGGTGTACATGCCAGTCAGTGTAAATTACGTCTTTAATTTGATTCTCTACACTAATCTCTGGACATAATCCTTTTAAAACCAAATACACAGATCATGCAACGTTTCCTCGCACATTCCCCACAAATTCCTAGCTCATGTTTTTAAGTGTTTAATCACTGGAAAGAGTTGTATATTTTGGACTCTGGCCCAGAAGAGTAAGCGCCCTCATGTGTGAAAATAATATGTTATTGCTAGTTGCAGATTGAAATCCTAGGGGAAGGGATCTCAGCTGCAACAAACTGTACGCTTAAACAGGCTGGAATGTGGCCAGAAGAGAAGGTCCTTCTGTTAATTTCTTTCAGGTGCTCTCATTTGTGGGTTTTTTAAGCCACGGAGAACAAGAGCAAACTTATGCTTGTAAATTTGCAATATAAGATATCTGTCTTTATTTTAGGGGCCTGGGGACACTGACAAAATCAGAGACCACCATGCTGGGCTTGTGGCCAAGGTGAAAAAGTGATTCATATGAAAGCTTTCGTACAACACTGAGTGTGGTTAGGAGTCAGTAACAAACAGTACGTATGTACCGAACACAGACAAAGCCTAACGGGGTCATTTAGTGAGACCCGGGTGGTAGGGCTTTAACCATGAACAAACAGTATTTGTTACAGTTTTGAGCAAAACCCCTCAGCAGGGCCTGCAGGTGCCAGCTAGCATCTAGTCTTTGTATCCCACCTTCTGCCCTGGAACGTCTAGTGCCCTTTCTCCAAAATCTCTCACTTCGCCTGCCCACCAAATAGTATAGATACTTTTGATTTTTTGTGTAGTAAAAAGTTACTCAACAATTCTGATTGGTGTACACACCAGGTACAGCATGGTTGGCAGTGGTACAACTGTATGAAACTGTACAGCTGGTGGCAGGTTGCAACCACATCTCTCGTGTTTCCCAGGTCCAAGAGTGAGTAGCTTGTCTGGTCCGCGTTTTTCTTAGCATTCAGAGCATTCCATATGGGGCGCTGGTCTTGCAACCGTAAACCATAATGCAGGTGTCTCTAACCGCTCGATCAGGAGCTACTAGTTGCTAAAAAATAAGCACTGGATCAATAAATACGGTGTTGGCTTTCCTTTTAAGGTTAAGTGAAGGCTGTGTTAATTTTACTTTATAATGTGCAGCACCCCAACATATACTAATGTTATCTGCCAACCCATCTGCCCACACACTCCAAACCACATAATCCATTCCACTTCAAACCAAAACACATGGGTAAAAGGCATTCCCATTTACGCCAATAGCTCTACCGCTCAAAAATGAGAGACCGATTGCATGCAAATGCTTGTTATTCTTCAGGCTTGACCTACTTGGAAAGCATGAAAGCACACTTGTCAAAATTGTGGCAGGTATAAACTCGCTTGCAGTGATCACAAATCCATGAACTTATCTCAGTAAGGAAGCCCTGTATTGGTAGATTTTCTCCAATAGCTATCAGGATGTCTTGCTTGTCCATGTTGGACGATGAAGCTTTTCCTGTTAGGTAGAACAACATCGCCTCTACAGAAAGAGCTTGGGAATTCCCAATGACTACGACACTGTCATTTTTGTGAGACATATTTATTTCCCTGACACTGTAAACTAAAATAACTTTGTATGTAAACTAGACGTGTTATTTAATGTTACTATCAAGTCTTTAATCTCTGTTCTGATTACATGGAAACACTCTTTGAGTGTCATATATTACTACCGAATCCCAATGCAAAGTACTTATTCAGGATGTTGCCTGACCACAATTACCACCTTTCGTAGCTGCTCTGAATTAAGGATCTAGACCAGTGGGTCTCTATCTGTGGTCCAGGGACTGCTGGGGGTCTGCAAAGCCTCCTCAGGGGTCCCCGGACCACAGGTTTTAATCTGTTAAAATGTAATAATTTTAACAGATTAGGTCCCCAGCTTTAGGTCATAACTAAGTGGGGGGGGGGGGTGTTCCCCGGATTTCAATGATGATTCATTGGGGGTCCCTGGGTTCCAGTATTGATCAAATGGGGGTCCACAGAAGTCAAAAGTTTGGGAACCACTGATCTACACAGAACACAATTACTGTATTTATAAAGGCCTTTTTTCCTGCAAATTTAGCCTGGGGAGGCAACTCAACAATGTAAATTCTATTAATAACAATCACTACCCCCAAGAGATGGGAGAAATTAAATAAAGAACCTAAACCCACAGATAACCCAGTAAACCAAAACTTAAAAGTAAGTGAGAGAAAAGAGAAAGATTATTAAGATATTGGGTAAACAATGTTTCAAGTATTTATGAGAAGTGAACAAAAGGGAGGCAAGACATAAATTGCAGAGAAGAGATTTGCAAGCATTAGTATGTTAATGCTTAATCCTTTTTAGTGCTCTAGCCATTTCAACTGTATTTGTGAAAAGTGTTTCCCACTTAAAACCATCAACTTTATAGATCGGTCGGGGAGAACATAGGAGACATTTTTCGGTTCCCAATAAAGCTATATTTACCAGTCGTGTAGAGTTTATCTGACCACTCCCAGCTGGCTGGAGCCTTGATAGCTTTATAGTTTATTGCTCTTTCAATAAGTACTAAATTGGTGGCTGTTGGGGTTATCCCCACTCCTACCTCAGACACTCGTTTGTATTTTTGTTTGTTCACCCTTCCGTTTGATGGAGTGCTGGTAAGCTCCTTGGTTTATTCCCTTCCCTCTCTCCTAGCACTCATGGGTCACTGCACTGCTCAATAAAAACAAACTGAGCAATAACTCTTGCACAGCTTGTGCTTCTAACACGATATGACATACTCGTGGCAATAATCCTTTAATCTCATTTGAGATATTTCCCTTTTTATCCCTGATTCGTTCCACTCACAGCATTTGCCCACAAGCTCATGATTGGTTATTGCCCTCTCAAGGGTTTCCCTTGAAATTGGCCGACTTTCCTGTGCCAAATCATCCTTTATTTTACTTTGGTAACACTTCTGCTGTGAAATGGTTACGGGTAAGCACATCAATGGTAAGAACACAGAGACATTATATACCCAAGCAGGTAAATGACCACATGTCAGACGGGATAAGGTAGTTAAAGCCTAGCCTAGTCATCTGAGACGCACATTGATAGCATGATATGTTGTATATTATGCATTTTGCTCTACTGTTTACCTCTCTCCTAAAGAGACATGCCAATCTGTTACTATGATCCGTCTTTATTGGATCTTTTTACAGTTTAGTGTACTTTAGTTCTGTTTGGTTAATTATTTATAATGCACAAACATTCCAGATCGGAGAATAACCTCACAACACACAAATAAAAGTACAAAACTAATAATAAAGGACAGTAGAGGGTCCTAAAGAAAATGAATGAAAACGGAACAAAACGTCCTCAGTGATAGCATTCAATGTAAATGTGTAAAATGCTAATTTTCAGACTATCTATAATGCATAAGTGGATTACAAAATACAAATACTATTTCATCAGGCGACTGAAGGTAAGCTATTAAAGGTAAGAAAATTATGCGCTGTTGCACAGGTATTTTTAAAAGGAGGTTGGCACTTGTGCTCCTACCACCTTGAATGACTTAGCATAGACGCTGCCATTGAGGGGTGAGGAGGTGGTATGAGGGGACGTTATGTCAGGTGAGACACTGCCGCTGCTGTGAGGAGCGGGCCGCAGGCCCACGGTTCAGGAAAGACTGCAGGAACCGCAGAGGGGACGTTGGAGGCGTCGGCAGTTTTCAACATCAGTGCTCATTGGGGTGGTCCGCCCAGTGCCCTACATCTTCACAGCAGCGAGCCAGTAAGTAAGCCAGCAAGCAGTAAGCCAGTAAGTCTTCATGAGCCTCTGTGAGTTCCAGCGCTGGGGTTTGAGGCACATAGGCTTGATGCGAGGTGTGGTGCGAGGTGGCATCCTGTGAACTGCCAATAACACGAATTCCGCTCCTCATACACTTCTCATACGTCAACCGCCTCTACAGCTCCCCTGCTCTTCTCCTTGCTCACGGGGCTGATTCTGCCTCTTGCTGCATTCGGGTTCTGCCTTTTTAGGGCAGCTATATCTAATACTGTGCAAGACTGTGCTTTAGTGTGGGCATGTGTGGACGGGCAAGTTAGGTGTTCATGGTGTGGGCAGCGTAGGACATGGAAGCAGCTTCTGTTTGTTGGTTCCCCCTGTGTTCCCTCACGCCACCCTTGTGCTTGTTGGACTATTGCTGCCTGCTGTTTGCTGTCTATTTACTGTCCACCTACTGCCTGTCAGTGGTTGCACCCTCGCCCATTGCTCGTGTCATTGCTCCGATCAGTGTGATTGGTGCCATCTGTCATTGCCTTAATTAAGATAACTGCTGTAGCTGGAGCAAGTGATCTGAATCTATTGAGAGCACTGTCCATTTTCGCCACTGTAAACTTTAGAATTTGTAATAACAGGTTCAATATGGCAGCGTGCATACTAAGGCCTAGAGGAAAGGGGGCAGACCATCAGCGTAGGGGGCAAAAAAGTGCAGCTAAAGAGCACTCTGGAGCAGGGCACAGTGCCGGGCATAACACACCTTTGGCGCCGATCCCCATGCCCGCCCCCTCAGTCGCTTATACGGTTTCCAGCCAAGAACAACAAGGGGTCGTTGTGGTAGGGATGCCCAGTATAACGGACTGCCCTAATGAAGTCCATCGAGGGCGTCAATGTTTGAGTCCTCGTTCTCCATCCGCTTCTAAAAATTGTGGTGACTACTGTGACCCCTGTGAGCCCTGTCTCTCTTCCCAGTAAGTGAAAAAGGACCCAGTCTTCAGGGTGTGGGCAGAAGTCTTTCAGGTCTATCCGGGCTGCCATCCTCTGTACGTGACTTTGTTGCAAAGCATTTAAAAGTCAGAAGTCCAAGATCAGACCTGAGTGAGGAGGAAAGTAACTCGATTTTGGTCAAAATCAACAGTGAAGGTGATGACGATCCTGAGAATATATCTGCTAGGAGGGAGAGGTCTTTCACCCCAAGTGGGACTGAAGATGGTGCTGAGGGGAATGTGGTCCCTTTAGCTATGATCTCCTCCCGTTCAGAGTCAATGAAATTACAGCTCTTGGAGGTTGCCTCTCCTGTGGGTGATGTTGGAGCAGGTGGCATTGCTGTTCCCTATTCCAATGGCAAGGGCAAAGGAAAGGAGGAGTTTTTTGTTCCGACAATGTGTGATGATGCCCAGCAGTGGGAGATTACATGTGGATTGCAAACTCATTGTGGGTCTGTCACCAGCTCAGGCCCCTTGCCCTCTAAAGTTATTCAGTCCATTGTCCCTTTTGATAAAGAGATAGTCTTGGAGTGCCTCAATCCCACTTGCGAGTCTGCTAGTCAAGGTTTGGAGGTTTTGAACTTAGAGTTGTCAACCCTTTCAAGCCTAACTGAGGGGTTTCAAGAAGGAGGGGTGGGGGAGCGTAGGAGCCAGAACCTCACGATCTTCATCGTCCACAACAGCCATGAGTTGGGCTGGGTCTGACGCTCCATTGACTGATAAACCACGCAGAGTTACCTTCAGCCACTAGGACAGGAGATGTAAGTACCTGGTTTTGGAAAAGGATTATGCAAGACCCAACCAAGACTGGAAGAACCCAAAGGTGGATCCTGACAGAAGAGAACCTGCAAAGGGACGGTACCGAGTCCAATTAGTGTTGGAGTGTCTGGCTGTGGCAGAAGCCACTACCCACCCTTTTGTGGATGCAGGACCAAGTCGACAGTGGACGAAGGCCAGCAATGCAGCACCAGAGATAGAGAAGTCCCAGGAGTGATGCAAGTGGTGTCCCACGTCGGCAGTTGACATGCAGTCGGATAGTGGTGCTGAAAAACCACCAAGAGGCCTTGGCAGATGCAAGAGACTGAGAAGACGTTTTGCACAGCTGAAGAGGACCAGCAAGGCCCAGGGGACGCAACCCAAGGAGGGGCATCTGGGGTGTCCCTCAGCAGTTGGGAGAGTCTCAAAGTGGAGGCTGCCTTCACAGGCAACCCACTGGCAGCAGGCACAGCAGTCACAGTGAGGCCACATAGCACAACTGAAGAGGAGTCCCACTTTGCTGGAGCAGCTCCCAGGGGCCTCTGTCCACCTTGGATTCAAGTTGGTAGAATTAACTGGCCACCTGGAGGAGCTCTGGGCACCGCCCTGGAGTGGTGATGGACAGGGGAGTGATCACTCCCCTTTCCTTTGTCCAGTTTTGTGCCAGAGCAGGGACCGGGGATCGCTGGACTGGTGCAAACCGGTTTATGCAAGGAGGGCACCAAATGTGCCCTTCAAAGCATACCAGTAGCTTGGGGAGGCTACCCCTCCCAAGCCATGTCACGCCTGTTTCCAAGGGGAGAGGGTGTTGCCTCCCTCTCCCACAGGAAATCCATTGTTCTGCCTTCCCCTGCTTTAGCTGGTTAAGCAGCAAGAAGGCAGAAGCCCATCTGGAGGGTGGTAGCAGCACGGGCTGCTTGCAAAACCCTTTAAGACTATTTGGAGCAATCCTTGGGGGGGTCCTCTAAGGAGCCCCCAGAGTGCATGGAATCATACAACCAATACTGGCAACAGTACTGGGGTATGATTCCGACATGTTTTATACCAAACATGCCTAGGTTCGGAGTTACCATTATGTAGCTGGACACATGTAGTGACCTGTGTCCAGTACATGGGTAAGATGGCTCACCTGCACTTACGAAGTCCAGTGCAATGAAGCTGGAGTTTGTATGGGCACCTCTACTCATGCAGGGGTGCCCTCCCACACAGGTACTTGCACTATGCCCTCTGGGCTAGGAGGGCCTACCATAGGGGTGAAGTGCAGTGACCTGGTGCAGAGACCCGTAGTGAAAGGGTGCATGCACCTTTTCACACAGGCTGCAATGGCAGGCCTGCAGACACATTTTGCATGGGCTCCCATTAGTGGCACAATACATGCTGCAGCCCACAGGGGAACCCTTGGTGCCCCGATGCCCTTGGTATCTAAGTACCAAATACTAGGAACTTATAAGTGGACACCAGTATGCCAATTGTGGGTTGTGCAAAATCCTAGCCAAACAAATTTAGAGGGAAAGAGCACAATAACTGGAGTCCTGGTTAGCAGGATCCCAGTGAAAACAGTCAAAGCATACTGACAGCAGGCACAAAGTGGGGGTATGCCAAAAAGAGGGTACTTTCCTACAAACGTTAGCCAATAGGGTTAGGAATGTGCCCCCCTCCCCAAAGGAAGTGGGCACAGGAAGGATATAGTCACCCTCAGGGACAGTAGCCATTGGCTACTGCCCACTGACCCTTGTAATGCCCCTAAATCTAGTATTAAGGGTCACCCATGAACCTTGCTCTTCAGATTCCTGGTGACCTGAGAAGAAGAAGGACTGAAGAGCCGCACCAGCAGAGAAGACTCCACATGACAACTGACTTGGCCCCTGCCCTACAGGCCTGTCTGCAGCTTCAAGACTCCTGCTACAAGAAGATGACTCATCCTGCAAAACCAGCGACCTCTACAAACCCCCAGAGGACTGCCTGCCTACCCAAGGACCAAGATTTCCCGAGGACAGTGTAGGAGGCTGGCCTGGTGTGTGGTTAGCACCTATTGTGTTATCACCCTATAACAGGTCAAGGTATCCCCTATTAGTGAGGTATAGTCAGTGTCCAGGAAGGCAGGATCTCTAGAGGTATCTGTGGATGAGCAGCCAAAACCTATCTAGGAGACATGCAAAGCTTATGCAATACCACAATAGTCATACAGCACTTACACACGTGAGAGAACTACACAGTGTTACAAAAATAGAGGTACTTTATTATAGTAACACAAATACTAAAATACTGTATAGGCATTACTCTTACTAGCAGGTGAGTAAACACACTATTATATACACCTTAGTAATCAGGAATGGGCGTAGAGAGCAATAGAAAACAGTGAAATGGCAGTAAACAATAGAGACCCAAGGAGGAGACGAAACAGGAGAAACTAGCAACCCCAAAAGGTAAGTACCAGAGTCCTCCCCAGCGACCAGGAGAGAAGAGGTAAGTAATGGTTTTTCCCAAACCCACAGGTAAACTTTGTAAAAGGACTGTGCAAAACCCAAGCAAGTCTGAAAGAAACAGAAGATGGATCCTGACAGAGGAGGACGTGCAAATGAAGGGGATCAAGTCCAATTCCAGTTGGAGTGCCCGGTTGGGGCAGGAGCTCTACTCACCATTCTGGAGATGCAGGAACAGGTCGACAGTGAACACCAGGAGTTGGCTATGCAGCATAGGAGCAGAGGAAGAGTTACAGAAGTGATGCAGTCGATGTCCCAGGTCGGAAGAAGAGTTGCAGTCCATCAGTGGTGTGGAAAAACCACCAACAAGCCTTGGCAAAGGCAACCGTTGTAGAAGAAGGGTTGCAGAGCTGCTGGGAACCAGGAAGGTCTGAGGGGACCTAACCCAAGGAGGGGAGTCCCAGGCCGCCCTCAGCAGTGAGGAGAGCCAGAAGTTGAGAATAAAGCCCCCACAGGCAACTCACAGGCAGCAGGCACAGGAATCGCAATGAGGCCCACTCAGTACACCTGGAAAGGAGTCCCACCCTGCTGGAGCAGCAGGCAGGCGACTACAGATTGCAGAGGAGAGTACTGGAGGCTGGGGCTACACGGAGCCTGAAGATCCCTTGGAGGAAGAGCCAACAAGCCTTGGTAGCTGCAAGAGTCACAGTACACAAAGGGTACTGTTCTGCAAGGAGAGGCAAAGACTCACCACCTCCCACAGTGGACATCTGGTAGAGGGGACTACTCAAGACCCCCACCCGTGTTGCAGGATCCACGCAGAGATGCAGGAGAGAGGATCCACACGGCCAGCCGTTGATGCAGTTGGTGCCTGCGGATGCAGGGGAGTGACTCCTTCTTTCCAAGGGAGATTCCTTCTTGCTTCTTAAGGCAGACTAAAGACTTGCCGCCCTCAAAGGATGCACAGCAAGGTAAATGTTGCAGTTGCTGGAAGGAGCCGGAGAAACAATGCCTCCCCCTCCCCAGGTGCTGATCTAAACCCCCCAGGTCTGTGCCCTGAAGTCACATGTATTTACTTACAAGCTGTTTCTTTTTAAGTGCCTCCAGTCCCCATAGGATTCCATTGGGCACCCAATACCAACTCTAACCTCTGCACCCGGCCAGCCTGTGTTGATGGTGGTGCACCCTTGGTGTCTTCCTAAACTTTGCCTGTGGACACCTTAACCCCGAAGACTGGGATCATAAGTTGAGTACTTACCTGCAAACTGTTACTTTTCCTCCCCTAGACTACATTGCTTTCTATGAGAAATTAAACTGTTTACTTTTGAAATTGAAAAATATTACTTATCTGTAAACTGTTTTACCTGTGAATTCTAACCAAAGTGCATTTGATACTTGAAAGTGATACATTCTTGAAACTGTACTTAGCTGCAACAAAGATCCTATTGTTTCTATAAATAAAGTAACAAAGTATTTTTTTGATACATAAAACATTGGCCTGGAGTTAGTCATTGAGTGTGTGCCTCAATCCTTGACTGTGAGTGTACAACAAATGCTAGCACTACCCTCTAGTAAGCCTAACTGCTTGACCACACTACCACAAAATAGAGCATTAGTTTTATCAACTTAAGCCTCTGGGGATTCACTGGACTCTGTGCCCACTATACCTTACTTTGGTATAGGATATACAGAGCTAGCTTCCTACAGTGGCTTCGAAAATTACCTATCAAAACCTTTGTGCCATAGAAAGAGAGAGTTTTACAGAAGAAATTGGGAGCTAATGGCTGCCATTACTGATAGGACTAGTTAGTTTCTGGTAGTTTGTGAATTCTGTAACCCTTTCATCTCCATTTTCGCTTGAGTCTCAGATAAGTGAGGAAGCTTGGTATACCTTTATTCACTCTCTATACAGCGGTGGAAATTCTGAGAATCTGCCAGAGCCGTGGGCCGTCTCTGAAGTGGAGGCAGAAGTGACTGCAAACTCTGAGACGGCAATATTGCTATCTGAAATAATCAGTAATAGGAAAGCCTCTAGGGCTGGCGGTACACATGGTGTTCTATCCGTGATATTTAAGGAAGATCCTAGGAAGTGGGGATTCATTTTAATTGTTTTTTTTTTCAATGGTTAACACATAAGATCACACTCTCGGATTCATGCAAAGGACCCATAGTGAGGCCCATCCACAAAAAAGGCAAAATGGATCAGCCTGCTAATTACTGTCTGATTTCCCTCCTCAATATTCCCTTTAAACGCTATGCGCAAACATTATTAAAACACCTAGCTGCTTGGGCTTTTGATACCAGATTGATTCGAATTGAGCAAGGAGGTTCCAGACTATGGCATTCAACAATGGATCACTGTCTTGCTCTGTGCACAAGGAGGTCAATAGAGTCAGTAGGTGTCTTTGCTGCTGCTTCGTTGACTTCCGGACGACATTCGATAGGGTGAACAGAGGTAAGCTTTGGCGAAAGCTCCAGCAGTGGAATATTTCTGGAGCCCTGTTAGACCTAGGGATGAAGCTTCATAGTGACAAATGAGTCTGAGTCGATTTAGATGGGCTGGGTAATCTATCAAGAAAAATTCTGGTAGAGAACGGTTTTCGTCAGGGTTGTATTTTAGCACCTCTGGTGTTTAGTATGTTCATTGCGGACCTCCCCAGACGTTAAGCGGTAAGTATAGTTACTCTCCTAAAATTGGGGGCAGGCATATCAGCTTATCTTATGTACGCGGACTGTCTGGGGGTGATGGACCTCTTGCCCATAGGGCTCCAACGAAAGTTAAATGCCCTAAATCCTTATTGTCTTGAAAATAAACTAATGATAAGTACCGACAAAACAAAAACCTTGTTTTTTGCTAGCAAGAAATACATTTACTTGGTTTTTAGTAAAGGAGCAGCTGGACCAGGTTAAAAAGTATAAGTATCTGGACATGTGTTTCTCTGATGATCTGAGGTGGGATAAATATATGGTTTCCTGGAGACTGGCACTATCAGTAGTTCTGAAAGTCCTAAAAAGTTTGAACGTAAATATGGCAGTTGTACATTTGATCCTCTAAGTAAAGTCATACAGGGCAAATTACCCCCCCCCAGAGTTCTGCACCTGTGTGTGGGAACTGACCCAGGTTGGCATATACCAGGGTTAATATCTAAAATAGATGAGAACCATAGCCAATGCCCCTGTAAGCAGGGTAGGAAATACTCAGTGAGCCACATGTTGGTTGACTGTGTATTCTTTGTGGAGGAAAGGGAGAAGATTCTCTGGCCTGTTTTTAAAACGTTCGGGGTATGGTCTAGAAATATGGGGTTAAACTTGATAAGTGGCCTCAGACATCGGGCTGTAGCAATTGCTATTGGTCAACACCTGTGTAAAATCATAACATCCCATGCTAGGGTCCCCTGCCTTTAGTGTTCCAAGTTTTAGGTCGGTATTTCACTTTGAATGGTAGGGTTGGGTCACTAACTGGCAAGCATTTGTTGACCATATCTGACAAGGATGGGTGCGAATATGAGAAAATTTACAGTGTCAGCAAGGTCTACTAAGGGTGTCCCTTGTGATTATGATAAGTTGTTATGCACAGTGCACTTTATAATGCCTCATTTGGGCAGAACATGTTGAATGCTGCTAGTTAATCTGTTATGCTTTCTCTTTTAAATGCTTTTAGTATATATGGGGTTTTGCCTTGTAGACTTCCCATTGAGGTTTAGTGTGGTGACATTTTAAATGTTTATTTTGTTATATCTTTTATAGGCTGAAGTTATGTGCAGCTGAACTGTTTTAAATGTATGTTACGCATTGCTGATTTTATGATATTTGTAATCGTCTATATCAATGAATTGAATAAAGTGCAATATTTCTGCAAGAATTTATTTCTTGGAAATATAGTATCCTGTCTGTCTGACTTCACAAAGAGTACCATTCTTTTTGAACTTCAGGTCACAAGGCTAGGCTGAGCAACTCAGAGGAAAATGTGAGGTGGCTGCTTGACCTAACAAAATCTCTGACAAAAAGGCCAGTGTAGGAAGCCAGACTCTTTGCAGGATGTCCCCCACATTTTGCCACCAGTTGAACTGCTAGATGCTGTTTTTTGACTCTTAACAGTGCACTGAACCCGGCTAACATTCCCCTATAAAAATAAACTACCCATTTGCAACCCATCTGGCAAGCGCCCTAGTAAATAGTACCCCTGGTACCTAGGGCATGTGTACTAAAGAGGATCCCTAAGGGCTGGAACATGTCCCATGCCACCCTAAGGCACCCCCATACAAATTACAAGCAGCCTGCCATTAAAGACTGCGTTTTATGGTGCAAACCATGAGTGAAAATGACATGGCACACTCGTTTTTTGCCATGCATACGTCACTACATGTAATCTATGTAAGTCACCCCTACAGCAGGCCTTTAAGCCCTAAGGCAGGGTGCATTATATTTTATATGAGGACATAGCTGCATGAGCAGATATGCCTCTGTGATGTCTAGTTTGATTACTAGACACTGCAAGTGAACAGGGAAGCCATCTTAAGGTATGTACTGGGGACTGATCATTATAGGTTACCCAGCTACATAATGGCTTCACTGAAACCTATAGTGTTTGGTATCAAACACCTCATCTTAATAAATCCATACTGAAGCCAGAATTGGATTTATTATGGCATGCACCCAAAGGGCACCTTAGAGGTTCATACTGAACCTACTAGTCCTCTAGCGTGTCGGCTGACTGGTATCGACCAGCCTGCCACCACAGATGAGTTTTTAACCCCCTGGAGGTGAGAGGCTGCACTCCCAGAAGTCAGAAACTTGCTCCCAGGATCCTCATGAACTAAGTCCCCCCTTGGAAGCTCCCAGACTTTTCTCTAAGTCCCTCTCTGCAGCCTGTTTCTAGGTGGCCCCCCTCTTTGCCAACCGCGCAGTGTACAAGGCACCCGACCCGTTCAGCACCGCTGCAACCGGACACTCCAGGGCAGGTAAAACCAAACTGCTGGTGTTTCTTGTGACCTTGCCCCCCCCAGCACCCTAAGACCTAAAGGGGATCCCCGAAATACTATTGCAAGTACGTATGCAGTACATGTTTCTTCTCCGCTGAAAGGCATTACCGCCTAAGAGCGCGTCTATGTGTAATACTTCACTCACTGTCCAAAGTAATATTCCAAACAGTACTTACCTAATTCTGAAGTTTTTTGGTGTCTAAAAATAACATCAAACGTGCTGTATTTTAAAAAAAATTGTCTTGAGTTGCTTCTGGAGTCTGTGCCTCATTTATTGACTCTGTGTGTTCAATAAATGCTTAGCACTACCCTTTGATAAGACTAAACTGCTTGCCCAAACTACCACAAAAGAGAGCATTTAGGGTTATTATTTTAACCTCTATCAAACAATAAGAGTCTTCTGTACTGTCTGCATAGTTTACCCTACATTGATACTCTACATAGATAGCCAGTTTCCTAAAACCAGCAACATGCAACTTTCCAAATGAGTTCAAGCATCCCAAAATTAATCTACTGCTTAGTAGTCACCCATCACAGTTGTTGCGAAGCGGATGACAAATTGTATTACACTATTCAACAATCCCATTTAGATTCTATATGTTGGACTAGGCTTTCCCAAGTTTAAGCAAACTATAGGACACTAGCAACTGAACATTTTACTGCTTGGTGTAATAATCCATTAATCAAAACCAACATTCGTCCAGGTAGGGTGCTAAAATTCTTAACTCTCAACACACGAAATGCCCACCAGGCAGAACAAAATTCCATCTCATTAAAACCACAACTCCTACCACTCCTGACCTAAATAAAATTAAGTATTAAGTTGCAGAGCACTCCATCTTCTTAGCTTGAACAGACCCATTGTCAGGTGAACATTCTCTTAGTCTACACCAAAATTTCACTCTTTGTCAAAATACTCACGTCAGGAAAACCTGCCTTTTATTTAGAGCAGAATCTGCCCAAGTTAACCAAATTATACTAATGTCCTAATAAGTTAAAAATACAACATGGCATGAGCAAAATCCATTACAAAAAACACCGTTCACTGTCACATTCTACACAATTCACTTAATCAGATTCAAATCCCGTCTCTATCACAGCAGTGGTGTAAATCACAGTAAGCATCAATTTCCATGTTTATCTCATACATATGATGGACATTATTAATAATCTTTGATCTGATTAACAAAGATCCATTTGCTATTAACATCTGCCAGATGTAAATTCGAAAATAATTCATCCTGTTTTCAAGCACAGTGACATTTAGGGCTTGATTTAGAGTCAGTTGGTAATGCAGATTCTCTGAATTATCAAAGAAATGCTAAATCTGGAGGATACTGCACCAATCGAGTTTCCCTTACTATAGGAATATTGTGGTAGAGAGAATTGTCCTCTGGATTTAACAGCGTCTCCAAAAATCTGAAGATATTTGTTTAAAACTAAACTCTAAATGAAGCTCTTACTTTCTAATTGTTCTATCGGAAACATAATATATTCACATTTTGTATTCATCTAATTGTTTATTTGTTTTTGTCAGTGACACAACAGGTGAAGCCCAGCTCCATGTGGAGGTTCCAGACTCCATTACCACATGGATTACAGAAGCTGTGGCACTGTCTGAGGAGAAGGGCTTAGGGCTTGCAAAGCCGAAGGCCTTGAGAACCTTCAAATCTTTCTTCATTGATTTCACCATGCCGTACTATGTCATCCGTGGAGAACAAACCAAAATCCCGCTTACAGTATACAACTACTTGGCCACATGTGCTGAGGTAAGAGAGCATGGCCAAGCATCTGTTAATCTAGAACTGGCTGTGTTTGTCCTTCTTTTGTCATCTTCTCAAGTGCTAATTGCCGTAAAGGGAGGTCCATACATAAAATAACACAGAAATAACAGCATTTCATCAGTCAACAAATGTTACGTAAGAGCTGCCACTTGGCTGGAAGCTCGTTTGTCATTACTGTGCAGACACACCATCATTTGCAGAAAGGGCTTGAAGCCAAATTACCCTTGTGCCATTTGCACAAGTTATTGTGTAATGTCTGTATCTGGTGTAGTCACATTGATAATAATGGTCACATGCACCATAATGCCCTTCATAACAGCTCCCTCTTGCTGCTTTGCTGCCTCCCTGGATAATGAATTGTTCACTTTGTTATTGTGCTCAACCTTGTTTAACTCATCTTTGTTTAATCTTGTTCAACTTGTTTAGTTTTGCACTGCCTTTGTTAATTTCTGTTGTTTCTCTGCCCGCTTGCTTTCCTAACATTTTTCCCACCTCCTTTTCCTGCCCCATCTCCCTCCCGCTTCATACCCTCGCAGGCCCTGCCCAGCTCCTCCCAGCGCTCCTTCTGTGTCCTATTTAATTGAGGCTAGAGCACCGCCGTGCCGTGGGCACACCACCTAGGTGCCACAGGCATGCCAGTCTGCGCCTGGAGTCCCGCCACACGTTGAAAAACTGCAGCTGAGCTCCGAGCCCTGAACCCCAGACTCCGCAACCACTGCTGCCTCACTTCTCCATGATCAACACTAGGACCTTTTACCTGCCGGCACGTCTCTTCTCCTGCAACATTGGAGGACCTACATGCACAATGACCACCACCACACCAACCACAACTACCTCAAAACTACTCTACTGCCTCCTGCTCAACGCACAATCTCTCTGCAAGCACGCCATTGAGATCTGGAACATTGTCACTTTCCTCACCCATCACCGAGACCTGGCTCAACCCCTCATCCGCTCCTGACATCGCTTCAGCAACTCTAGGAAGCTGGCCTGGTGTGTGGTGAATACCTATGGTATTATCACCCTATACCAGGTATCCCCTATTAGTGAGGTGAAGTCAGTGTCTAGGAAGCCAGGCTCTCTAGAGCTAGCTATGGTTGAGCAGCCAAGGCTTATTTAGGAGACATGCAGAGCTCATGCAATACCACTTACAGTCACACAGCACTTACACTGTGTGGTTCTTTGATGTGTGTAACAAAAATAAAGGTACTTTATTTTAGTGACACAATTACTAAAATCTCTACTAGCAGGTGAGTAACCACACTATTATATACACCTTATTTGTCATGGATGAGCGTAGGAAGCAACAGAAAACAGTGCAATAACAACAGACAGTAGTGACCCTAGGGGGAACACAATCCATTTACTAAAAAAATTAAATGCGAATGATGGACCCCCACCCGGGTAAGTGAAATCTGTAAAGGGGAGCACCAGGTTTTTCCCAAACCAACAGAGAAATTTTGGAAAAGGACTGTGCAAGACCCAGGCAAGACTGCAAGAAACAGAAGATAGTTTCAGACAGAAGAGGACCTGCAAATGAAGGAGACCAAGACCAGTTGGAATGTCCGGGTGGGGCAGAAGCCACTACCCACCCTTCTGGAGATGCAGGACCAGGTAGACTGTGAAGACCAGGAGTTGGCTATGCAGCACAAGAGCAGAGGAAGAGCTCCAGAAGGGATGCAGTCGATGTCCCACATCGAAAGAAGAGTTGCAGCCCATCAGTGGTGTGGAAAAATCACCAACAAGCCTTGGCAAATGCAAACGTTGCAGGAGAAGATTTGCAGAGGTTTCAGGAACCAGGAAGGTCCAAGGGGACTCAAATCACAGAGGGGACTCCCAGGCATCTCCCAGCAGTCAGGAGAGCAAGAAGTCGTGGATGCAGCCCCCACAGGCAATTCGCAGGCACAGGAGTCACAGTGAGGCCCACTCAGCACATCTGGAAAGGAGTCCCACATCACTGGAGCAGCAGGCAGGAGACCATGCATTGCAGGGAAGACTGCTGGAGGCCGGTGCTACACGAAGCCTGAAGATCCCTCAGAAGAAGAGTCAACATGCCTTGGTAGCTGCAAGATTTGCGGTGCAAAGGGGTATCGTCCTGCAAGGAGAGGCAAAGACTCACCACCTCACCAGTTCGAAGGGGACCAAGGGAACTACTCAGGACCACCACCTATGTTGCAGGATCCACGCAGAGTTGCAGGAGAGAGGACCCGCCTAGCCGGTCATTGTTGCAGTTGGTGCCTGCGGATGGAGGGGAGTGACTCCTTCACTCCAAGATAGATTCCTTCTTGCTTCTTGGTGCAGACTGAAGACCTGCTGCCTTCAGAGGATGCACAGCCAGGGAAATGTTGCAGTTACAGGAAGAAGCGAGAGAGACAATGCTGCAGGGTGAAGTTGTCGCTATAGCTGCAGATTGTAGGTTCCTGTGAAGTCCAGTTGCGGTTCCAGTGGCCAGAAGTCTAACTTAACGCTGCAGAGGAATCCTGCTGGAATCTTGCATGTCGAATCTAAGGACCCACCCAAGAGGGAGACCCTAAATAGCCCTGGAAGGGGGACCTAGCAAGGTGACCACCTATCAGGAGGGGGCAGTGACGTCACCTGCCGGATCTGGCCACTCAGATGCTCCCAGAGTCCTCTGCCCACCTTGGATTCAAGATGGCAGAACGCGTGGCCACCTGGAGGAGCTCAGGGAGAGGATGTTGCCTCCCTCTTCCAAAATAAATCCTTTGTTCTGCCTTCCTGGGCTTTAGCAGGTCAAGCAGCAGGAGGGCAGAAACCCGTCTGAAGGATGGCAGTGGTGCAGGCTGCCTGGGAAAACTCTACAAACTGGTAGGAGCAAAGCTGGGGCTCCTCTAAGGAGCCCCCAGAGTGCATGGAATCATACAACCAATACTGGCAACAGTATTGTGGTATGATTCTGACATGCTTGAAACCAAAAATGCCTAGGTTCAGAGTTACTGTTATGTAGCTGGACATCAATAGTGGCCTAAGTCCAGTACACTGCTAAAACGTCTTCCCTGCACCCATGAAGTCCAGGAAAATGGAGCTGGAGTTTGTGGGAGCACCTTTGCTGATACAGGGGTGCCCTCACACACAGGTACTTGCACTCTGTCCTCTGGGCTAGGAGAGCCTGCCATAGGGGTGACTTATAGTGACCTGCTGCAGTGACCTGTAGTGAAAGGAGTGCATGTACCCTTTCACGCAGGCTGCAATGGCAGGCTTGCAGACACACTTTGCATGAGCTCCCATGGGTGGAATAATACGTTTGGCAGCCCATGGGGAACCTCTGGCGCCCCAATGCCCTGGGTACCATATATTTTGGACTTACATGGGGGCACCAGTATGCCAATTGTGGAGTGTGAAAAGTTAGGAAAATCAAATCTAGAGGGAGCACAGCTAATGGGGTCCTGGTTAGCAGGATCCCAGTAAATACAGTCAAAACACACTGACATCAGCCAAAACATGGGGGTAACCATGCAAAAAAGATGGTACTTTCCTACACAGACTACTACAAGTAAATACACCGGGTCCGTATCAACAAACACAGAGGTGAAATCGTCATCATCTACAAAGAAACCATCCACTGCACCACCACCACCACCCTGATCATGGAACACCTCAATTTCCAACTCCAAATCAACAGCAAAACTATCATCATAGGCATCCTTGCCTACAGACCTCCAGGACCATGCCCCAGTTTCTACAATGCCATCCCCAAATTCATCTTCCCACTCACCATCGATTCCAAAGATTACATCTTCCTCAGAGACCTCAATTTTTACCTTGACTACCCCACCAAAGCTAACACCATCAACCTCCTCAAAAGCATAAACGTCGGCCTCATCCAACTAGTCACCAACTCCACACACTACACAGAACACACACGATCAACCCACTCTTCTTGGCCAGCGAGACAGTCAAGTACAGCCATGTCACCGAGCTCTACTGGGCACCCCACCGTCATTCACTTCACCATTACAGGATTCCCCTTCACTGCCACCAAGCCTCCCAGCATCTCGCACCGCAGGTGGAACAAAGCATCAGAGGGCCAGTGGACTGACGCCCTCAACTCCTCCGACCCTGCCACTGCAACCAACCTAGAACCGGCTATCAAGAACTTCCTCGCCTGGATCACAGAATGCGCCAACAGAGTCCCCTCCAGTTGGTATACTACAGAACTGAGAAATGTGAAATGCAACAGCAATCAACTAGAAAGGAAATGGCGCAGCAGCAAGGAGCCCACGGACCGAGCCACCTTCAAGTCATCTCTCAATCAATACCACCAACTACTGAAAGATATTAAGAGGCGTGCCCTGGCCAACCACATCAAAGCCAGCTCTAACCATGGCAAAGAGCTCTTCGACATCGACAGAGTTCTCCAACCCCTCAACCACCAAAGACAACATCACCCCTTCTCAGGAGTTCTGCGACACCCTGGCTGACGTCTTCCATGACTAGATCTACACCATCTACAGAAACTTTGAACCCCAATCCACTGTCGCCTACACCCTAAGCCTCTTCGTTCCCACGGTTGCAGACCTGATGCTATCTCTGACCACCTTCTTACCGCTTGAGACCAGCTGTTCCCACCACATTTTTAATGCTGGGAACAAGATAATCAGCAGCAAGCTCACTGCTATCCTCAACTCATCCATAGCCACAACCACCTTTCTCGAAGTATGGAAACACGCAGACGTCAAACTCCTTCTCAAGAAACTTTCCCACCTTCTGCCGACCACAGCGAACTCAAGAACTAACATCCCTTTGCTGTACTCCCCTTTCCCTCCAGAATCCTCAAAAAGGCCATCAACCACCAACTCACAGAACACCTGGAGATCAACAATATTCTGGACCCATCCACCTCCGAATTCCACACCGACCACATCACCCAAACCGCCCGGATTGTTGCAGACATCAAAACCCTCCTTGGCTGGGGAAAAAGGGTGACCCTGATCCTCCTCGCCCTCTCAGCGGCATTCAACACTGTATCCCACAATACCCTTGTCAAGAGGCTCCATCATATCAGAATCAAAGGAGACGCTCTCAAATGGATAGCATTCTTCCTCACCGGAAGAACCCAGTGAATTTGCCTATTACCTTTCAACTCGGACCCCAAATATCATCTGCGGCGGCCCTCAATACTTGCCCCTCCATCCTACACAGTTCATTACCTACATGACCCCATTGGACAACTTCGTCAGAACCCACGGAGTGAACACCATATCCTACGCAGATGACTCACAGCTCATCCTCTCACTATAAGAAAACCCCTTCACCACCAAAGGCCAACTTCTGTAGGTGTGTGACAGACATTGCCGACTGGATGAATAACAACTGCCTAAAACTCAACACCGACAAAATGGAAGTGCTGATCTTCAGGAACACTACCCCCGTGGAATGACTCCTGGTGGTCTACCAAACTAGGACCAGCACCCACTCGGGCAGACCAAGCTTGCAACCTTGGCATCATTCTGGACAGCAAGCTCGCTGTCGGATGTCACTGTTGGCATCGGAAACAACACCACTGTGATGTCACTGGAGCCACAAAGTACCCATCCTGGTGCCGTGATGGCCCTTTTCCATCCTTTTTTTCCAGCCCATGAGGCGAGCAGGATGAGAGTGACATCAATTTGAGAAGATATAATGCAAAATTCTCACTTGAAACCTTCCTATTTTTAGGTCGAGTGCGCAAGCGCATCAGACCTGTTGACTTCTATTCTGTGGGCTTCAACCAAGCCCATCATTTAAATTTGTTTGTGGGCTTGCCTTTCAAAAATCCCTTGATGTAATTGCTACATGCTTTACATGTGTCCTGCCTTGAGGCTGCTAAGTTACACCTTGGACACCAACCCTGTTACATGGTTAATTGCACAATTGCCGATTTGCTTTACTGTGAGCTGACAACTTTTTTTATTTTGTCCCTCCCCTTCGTACCTCCATGGTGGTTTCAAATCTTACACCGCGCAAACTCAATCAGCAATATTGGAGCGCTTTGCATGACTAGCAGTTACTTCACATTGTTTATTTTGTATTTCCTTTGCCTTCCACGGCAGCTATGGCGCTTTCAAGTTTTACACAGTTAGCAGTATTGGAGCGCTCTTCATGACTACTAGTTAGTTCATGTTGTTTATTTTGTTTCTCCTTCGTGCTCATGGCGGCTATGGCGCTTTCAAGTTTTAGACAGCATGACTCAATCAGCAGTATTGGAGCGCTTTGCATGACTACCAGTTAATTCACATTGATTCTTTTGTTTTCCCTTCGCACTCCATGGTGCTTTCAAGTTTTACCCTGCACAATGGGCAATATTGAAGTGCTTTGCATGACTACCAGTTATTTCACATTTTTTTCTTTGTTTTTCCTTCACACTTATGGTGACCATGGCGCTTTCAACTTTTACACAGCACAATGGGCAGCATAGGAACACTTTGCATGACTACCAGTTACTTCACATTGATTCTTTTGTTTTTCGTTTCTGCTCCATGGTGGCCATGGCGCTTTCAGGTTTTACACAGCGCAAAGGGCAGTATTGAAGTTCTTTGCATGACTACCAGTTACTTCAAATTGTTTCTTTTGTTTTTCCTTCACGCTCATGATGCTTCAACTTTTACACAGCGCAATGGGCAGTATTGGAGCACTTTGCATGACTACCAGTTACTTCACATTGTTTCTTTTGTTTTTTCTTTGCGCTCTATTGAGGCCATGGCATTTTCAGGTTTTACACAGCACAATGGGCAGTACTGGAGCATTTTGAATAACTACCACTTACTTCACATTGTTTCTTAGTAACTTCACGTCACAGTTACGGAGAGGACAGTGCATCCTGTTCGCGCACAGCTTACAGAATGGCAGTGCAAAGCTTGTTTAACTATAGTTAAGCACTTTCATTTTCTTCATCATTGTATAGTGCTGTGATACCCTATCCTTGACAATTCTTGTTTCACTGTTTCTCATTACAAGATCTCTTTTGTCACACATGGTCTTGCAGAGCTGCTTGTATAGTGGAATTATGTGGCAGGAAAGGACCAAAATATGAGGCAGGGTTGACCAATTTATGGGAAAAAAAGTCCAATTATGCATTTACAACGCCAATAGCTCTAACTCTCGCAAATGCTAGACCTATTGCATTGCAAATGCTTGTTATTACGTTTTGGGCATTCTTTAAGACAGGGCAGTGTGTGGGATCAGTGAGGAATATGGAGGTAGATAAAGTATCCACCTGAAAGAGCGTTAAAGAAGGTAAGTAGCTTTTTCTTCTGATGGATACTTCTAACTGCAGATTCCTCACCTTCTGAAAGGATTTCCAAACATGTCCCAACTTGGTGAAGGAATGATCAGACGAGGAAATCATGGCGGTCAGCGTGCTCAAAATGGCCAACACTTCTCACCTCTGAATCCAACCAATAATGATTAGTGAGGGCATGACATTTTGTCCACGTCAACATCTTACAAATTTTGTGTCCATGATCTCCCCCTGCCAAAGCTGATTTTTAAGATTTTACCCTGGTGGAATGGATTTGTATTCACACTAGTGGTTCCATACATGCACGGACACAGCACATTTTAATACATAGGATGATCCACTTATATGAGATTTTCTTCTGTACTGCTTTGCCATATTTACCCTATGAAGAGCTTATCATCAGACCTAATCTCCTTGGTACTGTCAGTGTAAAAGTTGACCACCGTCTTGGGGTCCAGCCTGTGAAGAGTCTTCTCCTCAGTGAGGATAAAAAACAGGGAAGGGTAATGAACTGAAACACACTGTAAAGAGTCCCCACCTTTAGTAGGAAAGCAGCTTTGGTTTGAAGGACCAACTTGTTGGGGAAATAAACATGTCAATAGGGTGTGAACATTCAGTGCTTGATCTCACTAAAGCACCTTGCCACTGTGGCTGTAACCAGAAAAACGCATTTTTAATGCTAAAAACCTGAATTGGCAAATCTAAAGAAGTTTAAATGGAAACCTCCATCAAAACTGGCAAAACCAAATTCAGGTCCCATTGCACCATGGCAAATGGAGTAGGTGGAAATACATTAGCTAGTTCTTTTAGAAATTAAATGATAATCGGTGACTTTAACTAGTATGGCTGATCTGGAAGGCAGAGAAATGCCAACAAGGCTGCAAATATCTATTAGGGATACCTACAGAACAACTTTGTAGACCTAACAAAAGTTAGAGCACAAGAATGTCCAACAGATGGGCCCTCAATGGATCCATGTTATCATGCATCACCCAACAAACTTGTTTAACCATCCACAATACACTGTTCTAGTTGAATTGTGGCTTGAGGACAAAATAACATACAATACTTCTGCTGGCAGGCAAAATTAACTTGGGTGTCCCTGCTCAATACCCAGCCATAATGGTGGAAGCTCTGGAGGATGAGATGCAACATCTGCCCCTCCAACTTGGAGAGGAGGGTCCGCTCTGAGAGGAAAATGGAGCAGAGGATACTAGGAGGGAGGCGGAAGGTATGCAAATCACCACCTTCTCTGTCAATTCAGAGTGAAGGTGAAGGTGACCTTTGTGAATCTTCTGTACAACCTGAGGAATCAAGAGTAGGGGAAACCATGTAAAGCAGTGGAAAATTCCTCCTCAAATGAAATGTATCCTTCCAGGCTACCGACAGTGGACACTGGAGGGGGCAGAATTGTGGGCAATGGTCACTGACACGAGTGGCAAAGAGATGCACCTGAGGCGAGCCTAAAGATATCTTCCATCACATCTGGGTGAAGACGTCACTTTTGACTTGCAAGACACAACTCAGAGCATCGGCTCTGACATTCAGGGACCTGGCCACATGGTTAGCCTTGTCCTATGCTGGCATTCCCAGGCACAGAGTTTCACTGCTTCACAACAGAGAAGGTCAGATGCCATTGATCCCTGCTTCTTGACAAACCACCTTGTGGTTGTGCTTTCTGGACCGTCTGACTGCAAATGGAAGGGAAGAATGTCTTGCGCGCCAGCTGAATCACCCTCAGTTTGAGCAAGTTGATATGGAGAACTTCCACCTCTGAAGATCAAACGCCTCTGATCTTCAGTTCCTCCATGTGCAATCCCTAAATTAAAATGAAGGAATCCCTTATATCCATGGCCACGATGGTTCGAGACTGACAGGACATCTCACTGAATAGGTCCTTCTCCACTGATCATCAGGCTAGATCCGCTGCAGGGTACCAGGAGATCACAATGGTGTCTGGCATATCTGCCATGTGCCTGAACCACTGCCTGTGGAGACACCAATAGAGAACTTCTCATGTGCTACCATATGTGTGAGACCAGGAGGATCCAGGAATCCAGCAGATGCACTAGGCATACTACCTTCAGGATTGGAATGCAAAGCCCTCCTGAAACATATGAATCATAACCTGAATGATCCAGATCTGGTGAGTAAACACCAAGCAATGTTATATCCAGAACTGCCCCGATGAACAGGAGGCACTGAAAAGCCTTTGGGTGGGGAAAAGGTATAGGGACTGGAGTCCTAGAGAATGAGTGGCTGCCCTGCATGCGTCAGACCTATCCCGACTAGAGACTGTCTTTTTCTCCAACAACTTGGTTCCAGTGACCAGCAAATCCAATAATGGTGACTGAACATCAGGGGAGACCCTGGTGAACATAGTCAGATGTAACTGTGAAGGGACTATGGAAGACCGCTTTCCCCTTGCTACAGAGGCAGCACTTTCTAAAACAGACTAGATTAGGTGTTTCGATGCATCTTGCCCGTCTAGCACTATCTCAAACAAATGGACTTGTTGGCGGTGTTGCAAAGTGGGCAGAATTAGCCAAACTATTTCCCAGAGAGCGTGGGTGTAACACTTCAAAAGACAATCCACATTCAAAGACTTGAGCGCTAAGATTGCTTGCCAAGAAAACCTTCTTATCTCCAGCCTCCAGATTTACTGTCTGCTGGGGCTACAGAGAAAGCTCCAGATGATTGTATGGAAGAACAAGAGGTATGCAAGACTAAACTCTTAGGAAAAGGGTGGACCAACAAAAAAGCAGGATCACCAGGAGCTGGTCTGCACCTTTAAGCCACTGAACTGCCCACTGCTGAGGACAATGTGGGCTTTTCCCACATGGCCTATTCTGGGTTCAGGGGGGCTAGATTAAAGGACAAAGAAGTTTCAAAGGCTGCGCAGAAGGCTGCAGGATATGAAGATAGAATGTAGAAAGATGTGAAACTTTTAAAAAAGAAGGCAGAATCAGAGTCTGAAGTCAGAAACTCTGGATAAGTCTGTGGGCCTTGCGGCCTTGCCAGAGGCACTTAGATTACAGTAGGCCTGGTATCGGTGCCAGGGCAACTGGTACCATCACCTCATGCCCTTGGAGACAGGTATCTCAATGATTTCATCCTCAGAAAATGTCTCAGCAGCTTACCTGTAGAGGAGTAACACTTGAAGGAATAACTGTTTCCTTTTTTATGTTTACAATGCTGGTCTCTGGAGGGTCTTGAAGAAAGGGACTCCAGGGATGTCAAGTGAGGACAGAACCTACTTTGAGCATGCCAATCACCACAAGCCTTGGCCATGAACAACTTTGCCTTTCTCTCTTTGACGTCCCTGGGGTGCATGTTAAGGCATGACTCGCACAACTTTGTGGCATGCTCTGACCCCAGTCATCAAAGACAAATGTTGTGGTGGTCAGCAATGGACATGTGACCTTTACATTCCATACACGGTTCAAACCCTGAACTTAGAGGAGAGACATTCCAGGAGCTGCACCAAAACCTTTTGAAATACAATGAATTTTGTTCTGTAAAGAGAGATCAGAAGAGGGACCTATGCATCCATGTCGAAAGGTGCCAAAACAAGGGAGCTAATGTCAGGGCCCTGAGGTGGGTGCTTTATGGCTCCGGTGACATCAACGTAGCATAGATTATAGTGCTGATGTGTAGTCGGTGCGACCTACAGTCATGGATGAGCATTTGACAAAGTTACTGGATCCCTTCTGGCGTATGGGATATTCAGACATTGAGGAACCTGCAGGCAGAGGTATCCATCAGAAAATATTTTTTTAGATCCCAAGCCAAACAGATCTTGAAGCAGTATGAATTATGATTTAACTTTTCTGACCCTGAAGAAAAAAATACCTAGAAAGCGCTCACTTTGATCGACGGGATGAAGCTGGAAATGAGACGTCACCTAGTAGTAATCATGAAGGTCTGAGGTAATTGGAGTAGATAGGTCAGAGCTCTGTCCTGGGACCCACTCACACTCGACATGCATTTCCCTCTTGGGGAAATAAGAGTGCTTGGTCCATTCACTTTATTATTTAAAGCTTGAGGGTTTTTTTTTAACAAGATGAATGCACTACTAAATATCTGGTCCACTTTAACAATGATCAATGCCGATATAAACTACTGGGTATTCTCAGCTGACAAGCATTGGATCTATGGAAGATCCAGTGCTGGTGAATAGTTAACACCCAAAGGTAGAGGTGAAAGTAGCAAAACCAAAATGCATGAACATTACATAAGAGCAACCAAATTGACATGGGAACAAGTGTACTGGTGGGGCTCTCAGGTCTTCTCCACTATCTAGGGGAGGCAGTGCATGGACAACATGATGGGGCTACAGGATCTGTATTGAGGTAGGGGTCTACAATTTGTAAGCGCAGCAGAAGAAGGCTGTGGGAAGCTAGCCAGGTGTGTGGTGTTTACCTATAGTACTTACACCTTATACCAGGTCCCGGTATCCCCTCTCAGTGAAGTGTAGGCAGTGTCTAGAATCCAGGCTCTCTAGAGGTAGCTGTGGATGAGCAGTCGAGGCTTATCTCAGAGACATGCAAAACTCATGCAGTCCACTACAGTCACATAGTACTTACAAACAAGAAAGAAAACACTTGGTTGTACAAAAAAAAGGTACATTATTTTTGGAACACAGTATCAGAAAATACTAGACAGGCAACCCTCCAATAGGAGGTAAGTAAATACACTATAGTTATACACTAATAAACAGTAAGGTATAAAAAGGTTAGAAAACTGTGTAAAATAGCAATAAGCAATAGTGACCCTAGGGGGAGCCCAAACCATATACTAAAAGTGGAATGCGAACACTGGGCCCCCACCTAGGTAAGTAAATTGTGTAGAGGGGAGCTGGGAGTACTAGGAAACCACACACGTAAGGACTGCAGTACCCCCAGCAACCAGGAATGCAGGAGTAAAACACTGGATTTCCCCCAAACCACCTCAAAGGAGGAAAAGACAAAAAAGAGGACATCCAGAACAGCCTGCAAGAAACCAGCAATGGATTACCGACGATGGAGACCTGTGGAGAGAGGCACCAAGTCCAGAAGTGTCTGTGGAGTCCAGGGGGAGTAGGAGATACCCAGAGGAACCTTTTGGAGTTGGTCAACTGCAGCCCAGAAGCTGGAGAAAAGTTCCTGATGAGTGCCAAAGGTGTCCCACGTTGAAAGCTCAATTGCAGACAGGTGTCGGTGAAGTATTTCCACCAACCAGCCTTGGCAAAGGCAAATTCGCAGTTAGAGGAAAAGAGGTGGTGCCGGGGACCAGCAAGGCCCAGGAGGACTCTACCCAGGAGGGGGAGTCACAGGGGACCCTCTGCATCGCAGAAGGCCCACAGCAGCAGTGGCAGCACTCACAGGTGTCCCACAGGACAGGGACACAGAAGTCTCTGAAGCAGCCCAGGCAGAACCACAGAAGTTGCTCCCACATAGCCGATGGACCATGCAGAGGTCCAGGAGTTGCAGGAGGGCTGGAGCTACATATTGCCTGAAGTTCCTCTTGGAAGTCAAGCAAACAAGCCTTGGCAGTTGCAAAGGACGCAGTGCACGGGGTAGTGTCTTGCCTGGAGTGGGAAGGACTTATCCCCACCAAAGTGCGACAGCTGTTAGAGAGGACCAAGGGGACTCTCCTGACCACCACCCGTGAAGCAGGATTAACGCCACTCAGGGTGAGGGGAGATCCACGCAGCCGGTTGTCGTTGCAGCCATGTGGATGCAGGGGAGTGATGCGGATGCAGGGGAGTGATACCTTCACCCCAAGGGAGATTCCTTCTTCTTTTGTGCAGGCTGAAGAGTTGCAGTCTTCTGAGGATGCACAGCCGGGAAAATGTTGCAAGGCTGGTAGGAATTCTCAATACAATGTTGCAGAAGAGTCTTCCTTGTGGATCTCCAGCTTGTAGGTTCCTGGAGGATCCACTCGCGGTTCCGGAGGCCAGAGTTGAAGCAGAGGTTGCAGAGTTCTGCTGGAATCTTGCAAGCCGAATCTGAGGACCCACCCCAGAGGAAGACCCTATATAGTCCAAAGAGGGGACTTAGTCATCTAACGAGGTAACTACGTATCAGAGGATGCTTCTGACGTCACATGCCTGGCCTGGCCACTCAGATGCTCCCAGAGTTCCTTGCCAACCTTGGAATCAAGATAGCAGAACCCGGGGAACCTCTGGAAGAGCTCTGGGCACTCCCCTTTCCATTGTCCAGTTTCGTGCCAGAGCAGGGACTGGGGGTCTCTGAACCGGTGTGGACTGGTTTATGCACGTAGGGCACCAAATGTGCTCTTCAAAGCAAACCAGTGGCTTACGGATGCTATCCCTCCCAAGCCAGTCACACCTATTTTCAAAGGGAGAGGATGTTACCTCCCTCTCCCAAGCAAATCCTTTGTTCTGCCTTCCTGGGCTTGATCAGATCAACCCTGTCTGAGGGGTGGCAGAAGCTGGGCTGCATGTAAGACTGGTGGTAGCAAAGCTGGGAGTCCTCGAAGAAGGCCCCTGAGTGCATGGAATCACACTTCCAATACTTGCAACAGTATTGGGGTATGATTCTGACATGTTTGATACCAAACATGCCCAGGCTCGAAGTTACCATTATGTAGCTTGACATAGGTAGTGACCTATGTCTGGTACACATACAAAATGGCATCCCCGCACTCACGAATTCCAGTAAAATGGGGTTGGAGTTTGGGGGGGGGGGGGCACCTCTGCTCGTGCAGGGGTGCCCTCACACACAGGTACCTGCACCATGCCCTCTCTGTAGGGCCTACCATAGGAGTGACTTACAGTGACCTGGTGCAGTGAGCTGTAGTGAAACCGGGTGCGTGCATTCGGTTCACGCAGACTGCAATGGAAGACCTGCAGAACCCTTTGGTTGGGGTCCCTGTGGGTGGCAGAATAACTGCTGCAGCCCATAGGGATCCCCTGGACACCCAATGCCCTGGGTACCTAGGCTCCATATACGAGGGACTTATATGGGGGGACCGGTATGCTAATTGTGGGAAGAAAATGTTACTAGCAACCAAATTTAGAGGACAGAGCATAATCACTGGTGTCCTGGATAGCAGGATCCCAGTGAACACAGTCTAACACACTGACAACAGGCAGAACATGGAGTTAACCATGCCAAGAAAGAAGGCACTTTCCTACAAAGCCCAGTTGCCTGGTCTTCTCCTTCCTACACTTTCTGGATTCCTGCATAGTGTTACTGCTGCTGCAGGTTTTGCACTGCCATAGATTTTCGTCCTGATTGCCTAGCATGGCAGGAAGGTTGAGTGTATTACAAGAGGATGATGTGATAGAACTTAACACTGATGCTGACAGGTAGAGGGAGACCAAGATTCACCTAGACAGTAGCCCGTAATATGTTCTAGTTCAGTCTGGAGCTGTTCCTAAGTGCTATTAACGTATTTGGAGGAAAAAACAAATCTTGTTTCTAAAGAAGATATATTTTTTCTTGTGGCAGGTTCATGTCAAGATTTCAGTCTCCAAAGGCATTAAATTTGTGGGGTATCCTGGAAAGCACCACTTGATAAGAAAGATGTGTGTGGCACCAAGCGAGACAAAGCCCACCTCCCTGGTTTTGTCCTTCAGTGAACTAGGACAAACTAGTATTACAGGTAACATTGACCTATTATATTTCGTACATTTAATCATTTTTTGTATCCTGATTATTTTGAAAAAGTATGTGGGAGAGACAGCTTATCCACTGATTTAAAGCAACATTAAGTAGCCTAAAAGCACCAACTAAGTAAACAGCCTATATGGTGACTGAATTAATCTTTCCTCTGCTTTTTACCTCAGACCCCTTTCCTATTTCAGCCTCGCTGAAGGTTGTCCTTTGCTTCCTATTAGTTATTTAGGGCAGAATTGGATATGGTATGGAGGTGTTGGACTTGGGCAAATAGTTTTAAAGATAAAAATGTAGCAGGAACACTGGCATGGAAGTGAATGACAACATTCCATGTTATTCTGTGTTCTTCCACTTAGGTGATTCTATTCTGTCCCATTTATTAACACGGAGGACAGTAAGGAGAGATGGTAGGTGAACACTTAACACTGTTAATCCTTTGAAAGTCAATGTTCAAAAGTGAGCAGGAGACTGAGAGAATCTACTAGCTTTCACTTTCAAGATAGTAACAGCCTAAAAATGGTGGGCACAGCAGAACACGATGAAGAGAAGGCCATTAAGACACAGTCACGCACAGGATGGGCTGCTCACGTACCAATGTGACATTTTACAATTACAGAACTGCACATATTTTTAGGATTTAAAGGATGTGCATTATTCTGTCAGCTAGTGGCTGAGACCAGAATTTTGTCTTGCAGCACTTCTCTTCTTATTTTTGTGGACGTTGTCAAGTTTTGTGGGTCATTTAGCACCTTGTGAGATTGAAGAAAGAATGTTTTTCACTAAAAAAGCTTAAGAGTTATTGAAAAGTTGGAGGGTTTCAACTAAACCCTTGATGGGCATTAAGGAAGTTCATCAAGTCACCAAAGAAAGACACATTTTACGCACAGTTTTTGGAAGGATGTACATTCACCATATAGGTCGACGAATGAGCCAGGGCTTTGGGCAACACTCACTTAAGATTTTGCCCCAACTCCCCATAAATTCACCCAGGACAACCACAATGTGTGCATACATTGTCTCCTAAAGGACCCAAGGAGGAGGGGTGTGATGCATGTGATGAATTAAAGCCTGCCCTCTGGGCTAGGAGGGCCTACCATAGGGATGACTTACAGTGACCTGGTGCAGTGACCTGTAGTGAAAAGGTGCATGGACCTTTTCACACAGGCTGCAATGGCAGGCCTGCAGACACATTTTGCATGGGCTCACGTGGGTGGCACAATACATGCTGCAGCCCATGGGGGACCTCTGGTGCCCCAATGCCCCAGGTACCGAAGTGCCATATACTAGGGACTTATATGGGGGCTCCAGTATGCCAATTGTGGGGTGTACAAAGTCCCAAGCAACCAATTTTAGAGAGAGAGAGAGCACAATCACTGGGGCCCTGGTTAGCAGGATCCCAGTGAAAGCAGTCCAAGCATACTGATAGCAGGCAAAAAGTGGGGGTAACCATGCCAAAAAGAGGGTACTTTCCTACACTCCACTCCCCCCCCCCCCCCACACACAAACGAAGGGCAATAAGACTAACCTTGGCCAATGAGTCCTTATAGTCTAAGTGGAAATACCTGGAGAGTCCATCTGCATTGGTGTGGTTACTCCCAGTACTATTTTCCACTGTATGGCCCATTCCCTGTGGGGAGATGGCCCACCCTATCAGTTTGGGATTTTCTCCTGTAATATGTCTAAACTGCAGGCCCTCTGGTTCTTGAGTTGCTGGTGTGGACTCAAGTGTATTAGGGCAGGACAGGATTGCTGTCCCTGTGGCTCTATAGTAGGGCAGGGTTGCTGTTCTAAGGGGTGTAGAGAAGGATAGAGCTGCTGTCCTAAAGGCTCTAGAGGAGGACAGGCAGGATTGCTCTCATAAATGTTTAGGGGTGAAGCAGAGTTGCTGCCCCAGAGTTTCCCTAGTATGGACAGGATGGCTTTTCCAAGTTTTCTAAAGTAGGACAGGTTTGAGGTTCTACCCTAGGGTCCTTCCAGATGGATTATTTTACCCCTAGGCTCCTGTGGTGTAGGTTCCACCCAGGGAGTGGGTTCCTTCCTGAGGGAAGTGGGATCCTCAGTGGGTGTTTGGACAGGGGGTAACTGTGTATCCTGTCTGTCTCTGGTGTTAGGAGGGTCCTGGGCCATTATTCCAGGCTCCAGGGCTCCTTGCTATTTAGCCTGTGTCGTGTTTAAGGCAAGGAGGTGTTTAGGGATGCCCAGCATAGCTGCATGGGCTTGAAACTCTACTTCAGCCAAAACTGAGGCCTCCAAGTCATTACCCAGGAGGCACTCTGCAGGTAAGTTAGAAGACACTACAACCTGTTTAGTCCCAGCAACCCCACCCTAGCTAAAGTCTACCATAGCTCTGGGGAGGCACTGAGTGGAGTTATTCACATATGTGACTTCGAACATGTGACCAAGTAGGTGTTGTTCAGGTGACACCAGTTTTTCAGTTACTATGGTGACATTGACACCTGTGTCCCTGTAGGCCTCAGCCTTAACAATATTTATCAAGGGATGCTGCTTGCATGTATCCATATTAAGGGGACAAGCATCTAGGGTAGCAAGGCCACTGCCACCCTCCGAGACAAGAACTGTCTTAGGGGTTTCTATGCCTACCCCAGGGCCTACTACAGTCTCAAAAGCAAACCCAGCTACACTCTTGAGCTGATTACTGCGACCACTGTTGTTGCTACTGCTAGGGGTACTAGTGGTAGTAGTAGTAGTAGCAGGCTTGGTGCTACTTTTAGGACAAGTGTTGTCACCTGCCCTGTGGCCTGGTTGTCTACATATGTAGCAACAAGGTTTCTTGTTGGAAGAGGAAGAGGACTTAAACCCACCCCAGAAGAGTTTTCTGGGCTTGATGAAGACTCTTTTTGTTTGCCTTTGTCCCCACCTTTGTCCTGATGCTTATCTGGTTCCTTCTTCTTGTGGTCACCCCCTGTGTGAGTTTTTCTACTCACCCTAGTGCAGACCCACTTGCCTGCCTTCTTTCCCAGTTCTTGGGGAGAGGTCAGATCAGAGTTCACCAGATATTGATGTAGCTGATCAGACATACAGTTATTCAGAATGTGCTCTCTCAAAATCAGATTGTATAAGCCCTGGTAGTCGCGTACTTTGCTTCCATGTAACCAGCCTTCCAGAGCTTTAACTGAGCAGGCCACAAAATCTATCCAATCCTGGGAGGACTCCTTTTTGGTCTCCCTGGACTTGATCCTATATTTCTCAGTGGTTATCCTAAACCCATCTAAGAGTACAATCTTGGGTGCTATATAGTCATCTGCATCCTCTTCTCTGACAGTGAGGAGTTTGTCTCTGTCTTTATCACAGAAGGAGAGCCACAAGATTGCTGCCTGCTGTCTTTTGGGGAACCTCTTTACTTTACAGGCCCTCTCCAAAGCAGTGAACCATTTATGAATGTCATCTCCCACCTTGTAAGCTGGGACTATCTTGCTCAGGTCCGTACATTCATAGGATCCTCCCTGACCCTGGTGTCCCTAAAGCTAAGATTGCTGCATCCATGGGGAGCTAACCCCAAATTCAGTCTCTCCCGTTCCACTGCTAAGGCCTCCCTATCTAGGGCTAGTTTTTTTCTGCTGTAGCCTCAGCTTGGCCTCCTCCAATCTCAGTTTCCTAAGTTCTCTATCTAAGGAATCTTCCCCTGAGTTGGAGTAGTGAGTCCCCTCAGATACTGAGGATACATGGGTATTGACAGAGGATGAACTATCCCTCCTTCTGGGAACTCTCTGAACCAACCCTCTAGCTGTAAAAGTGGGCTTACTTGAGTGACCCCCCTTTCACTGCCTCCAATGCTCTTAACAGGGCTGTGGTGTTCCTAAATGTACCCTGCCTAGGACTGGAGGGTCAGTCTCTACTTCCTTCTCCCCCTGGTTCCCTGAGTTTTCCTGGTCAGCCTGGAGTAGTAACCCCAAACACAGGTACCTACACCCTGCCCTCTGGTGTAGGAGGGCCTACCATAGGGGTAACTTACAGTGACCTGGTGTAGTGACCTGTAGTGAAAGGGTGCATGCACCTTTTCACACAGGCTGCACTCGCAGGCCTGCAGACATATTTTGCATGGGCTTCCATGGGTGGCACAATACATGCTGCAGGCCATGGGGAACCCCTGGTGCCCCAGTGCCATGGGTATCCAAGTGCCATATACTAGGGACTTACATGGGGGCACCAATATGCCAATTGTGGGGTGTGCAAAGTCCTAGGCAACCAAATGTAGAGGGAGAGAGCACAAACACTGGGGTCCTGGTTAGCAGGATCCCAGTAAAAACAGTCAGAAAAACTTACAGCAGGCAAAAAGTGGGTGTAACCATGCCAGAAAGGGGGTACTTTACTACAGCCTGATTGATCATTGGTCAACTTTGGTCCTTTTTTTAAAAAGGCCATAAGCTGTAAGATGAATTCTGCATTCTCTTTGCAGCCTATTACACCGATATATACTGCTTACTAATATTCAGTGCGACTCCCACTTTGACGATGTGGAATGATTCAAGCATGTGAATCTATGAATGATATCCCATTACTGGAGAAGGCTGGATATCTCAGAACCACCAAAGTCAAGAAGATACTTCAAACAGGCAGAGGACCATGTCTAGCTTCTCCGGCTGATGAGAGTAGAAACCATGTCAAGAACCATTCAAAATTCCTCCCTACATCCTGGAACAGCTGGAAAGGTAAGAACAGGCACCTTGGAAGATGGTCAAGGACAATGCAGCCTAAGCATTCTTAACTGTGAAGACAATGAAGCCTTTCCTTGACAGCGATTGAGCTGGTGCTTCCTGGGATGCTGGCTAAGGTAATCTTGTGGCTCCTGACTAGTTTCCATCCCTCAAAATGACCTCCATACTGAAGTCAGTGGAGCTTCGGCTTTCGTTAATGGCTTATGTTATTTCCCTCAGGCAGGTGAACTCAGTGTTTCATTTTCTAGAGAGATTCAGCCGCAAAGTGGCTCTGCATGCTTCCCAGCCTTAGGCCCAGTCTGGAGAGAGTGTGGTAACCTCATAGTGGCTCGTCTGTTCTTCTCTTCTGCACTGATGTACTGTACCGATCTTTTGCTGGCCCTATGGCCCTGACTAGAAAACAGGCTGTCACCACTGTCAATCTCCTGCAGCCTGAGTAGAGAGGGCAGCACATACCTACACTTTAGGTACCTCTATGACAGAACATAGTTTCATGCCAGATGTTGGGAGACCCAGGAATCTAAACATGTAAACTTGAGAGGATCATTTTTAGATTAAGAATGAATGAAACGGAACTAAACGTTACAGTATGAACAAATTAATGAACAACACCAGACATAAATTTGCTTGTGGGAAGGGTAGTGATTATGTGGTACAAGCTCCCAGCAGAGGAAGGGAGTTTAGGAAACGTGAAACAGGCACACAAGAGTATAGTAAAAAAAAGTCTACATTAAAGGCACAAACATGTATAAGCCGTCTGGAAAAGCAAATGAACGCGGTCAGCTACAATGGGCTTGTAAACCTGTGGAGTTATTTCGAGTTTGGTGGAATGGAAGGACTGCTGTAAGTAAGCAATTCTCACACCACGCCAAACTCTAAGTTCGCCATCTCGTTTAGAGATGGAGGAACCACCTGGTTTCCCATGGCGGAGCCCTCAGACAGCACAGCCAGGTCGCAACAGGAAACCCTTTAACACAAACCCATCTGCCTTAGCATCAGTGGTTTCAAAGCATCACACGTCTTGCTCTATTTAGGGTGGGCCTTCCAACAATCTTTTTTCTTATCCAAGACTGATGTGATAGGCACGGTGTATGTGAAGAGGAAAACAAAACATGTACTCCCATCTGTGTGTTTGTGAGGGGAGTGGGGAGTTAGTGCTATTGCTTTTTGTTTTGCAGAAGCAAACCCTGACTGTGGGGGGTTGATCTGACAAAAAAGAAGAGTGTCAGGCTGTTGTAACGTGATGGATGGTCAGCATTTCAATTTTACCAAACCCTGGCAAACGAACTTGAACAGAAATGATCCAAGCTGTGCTGGCTGTGATCTCTAAGTATTGTCGGGGGGTTTCTAGGCCCTCCACCAGCCCAGCAGACTAGTGGGACAGCCAATATATTCTAAATGAACAGTCGTTTGCTAATCCTGTCTTTTTATATTTGTCTTCTTTATCACATCTGTCTTACACACCCATTCTAAAATCACTCTTCTAGGTGACAAGTTATGTTATTGAATGTTCCCACAGTTTAGAAATATAAAAAGATTAATCTGATGTAATTGAATTGTTATGTTGGAAAAGCAACCAAGTAATACTCTCAATGGACTTGTGTGTGTGAATGGGAAGAGGGGAGGTTATCCTTTAGTCCAGTGGTTCCCAACCTGTGGTCCAGGGACCACTGGGGGTCCGCAAAGCCTCCTCAGGGGGTCCGCGACTGCTTACAAAATTAAATAATATTAACAGATTAGGTCCCCAGCTTTCAGTAATGAGTCAGTGGGGGGGTCTCCGGATTCCAATAATGATTCAGTGGGGCTCCCCGGGTTCCAGTAATGATAAAGTGGGGGTCCACAGAAGTCAAAAGGTTGGGAACCACTGCTTTAGTCCATTGGAATATGAGCTTTGTTTAAGTGTTTTGTGGGTTGTGCTTCCTTAAATCGAACATTTGTCTCAAACTTAAGGGTGTTGCCTTTAATTCTTGCTTGTCATTCTTCAGCAAGAGCCTTTGCTTATGGAAGTGCAAACTGTTGCCACGATGGGACACAAATTATGAAATCAGGCAAGTACTTGGAGGACAGTTACATGGACAAAAAAAACCCAGCTGCAACCGATTTCATCAAAAGAAGTGTCATTATTGAGGTAAGTGGGAGTGAGGCTTCTCATCCCGCTTTATTCGTTTTTTCATCTGTTGAGCACAGAGCATCTAGTACAATATTTATCAGCGACTATTAGACTCAGTGGTTCCTATTCCTGGGTACACAGAATCCTGAGACAAAGGAAGTAACCACACTGTCATAAAAAAAACAATCAAAATGTCGTACCATTACCTAACAATCACTGGCAAAGCTATAGTTCTTGCACTGGCTACCACCCTTTTGACTTTTTAAATGCGTGTTTTTTGTCATCTTTCAGTCCTTGGCCAGGCTCTCACCTTCTTACCAGCCTTCTATTATCTATCGCCTAGGTTGCAATGCAAAGCTGCGAAACCCATTTCCCTCTGACCCAGCAATCAAGCATCGAAGGGCTAGTGGAAAGGAATCTGATGGTAGCCTGTCACATTGACTACCCTTGGTGACCTAAAGTTTGGCGCATCCAAATCTGACTAGACGTTTCATATTTCCTACGAAATTATAAAGGCTAATATTGAGTGCAGCACTGTTTGACTGGGAGATGGCACTTTATGACCAATGGGCGGTTTACAAACGTTTGGGGCTTTATATGTTCTTTATTGGAAATTACAGCATAAGATTTTCGGGTACCAGTAGATTTAGAAAAAACTTTCATTTTACCAAAACCCTAGAAGACAAACGAAGATAAAGAGCTTCTGTGCGAGAAGAGTTTGTAATCTGCATTATTCAGTAAAATAAATGAGCTTGCATATGCTAGGCTGCTTTATTGCTGTTTAGCAAATCATTCTGGGACACAACACATGAAACCCTGTACTGCCGACGAACATGAGAGGTGAAGGGCACAGAGTCCTCTTTGCTTTCTGTCCCTTTTGCAGCCTTTGACTCTCGAGACCAGCGTTAGCAAGAGCAGTGTTAGCGCTACCAAAGAGCATTTGTTACCCACTGCTATGCTTAACTGTTGTTCCTGGACTTGCCAAGGATCTGATCAGTTGGGGCATGGTTACGGTGGCCATTTCAGTCACCATGAAGACTATTTCCAGTTACAGGATTTTAATCTAGAAATTATTGATATCAGTTGGTCTGATTAGTTCAATAGCAGATAAACCAAGACTACAGCACCCATAATGCATCACTTAGTTACACGAAACTCCAAAACGGTAAGCAATGCCGATACTAACAAAGTGAAATAGCCACTCAAGTATTGGGTACATGTTCACTAGTGCCATCTGATTCTTCATTGGCTTTCCCTGAACTATGCCCCTTAAACGTTCTTGTAGTGGCTTCTTCACATGAACTCCATTATTTCCCATAGGATTGAAGCTTCCCACTGTGCTCAGATTAGTGCAGTAAGAGTTGGGACTTTCGAAGCTGGCGCCTTAAAAGTTGTGAAGCCATCTTTAATAAAATAGCTTGGTAGGTTAATTAATGTTTTTAGTCATAATGAGAGGTCAGGAGAGTTGATTTCCACACGAAATCTCCAGAGATTAAAGAGTCACGCGGCCACTAGTGTGTATATGTGGGACACACATCTGTCAGGGCCCGGAACTTGAGTGATTTGGTGACCGCTTTGAACAACCTGCATTTTTCCCGTATACAGCAAGAACATTTCTGAGTGTCCCTTTCACTAGAACACACACAACCCTTGAATGTAAGCAGGACACCGAAACCTGTAATAGACATTGACAGCACATGACGGCAGTGATGCAATCACGTTTTTCTGACCATAAGTCTTTTTAGGTCACTGCACTGAGCAGAGCTGCCACAACATTTGCATAAAATGCTTCCTCCGGTGACGGCATCTGCGGTGTCGTTAGGGCACATAGGGGGTCATTAAGACCTCGGCGGTCGGTGTAACAGTGGCGGTAGTACCACCAACAGGCTGGCGGTACATACCATCACTATTATGACATTGACGGTTTGGCCAAAGCCAAACAGCCAAGTTAACACACCGACTGCCATGGCGGTAATGACCGCTGGGCTCCAGACTACAGTCTCCAGCCCGGCGGCCGTCACTAGGCCGCCCATGGCATTTTGACCCCGCCCACCGCCGTGGTTTCTGTACTGCAACAAAAACCATGGCGGTAGGCACTATCAGTGCCAGGGAATTCTTTCCCTGGCACTGATAGGGGTCTCCTCTGCCCTCTCCCCCTCCCCCGAGTTCTCCCTCTCCCCCGAGTTCTCCCTCTCCCCCGATATATACACACATACACGCACATACATACACACCCATACACACACGCATTCCCACATTCACCCACACATGCATACATTCATACACACTCACAGCAACACTCACTAACATACATCCAGGCACATACGCAATCACACACACACACCCATTCATGCACACACCCATTACACACGCATGCACGCATACAAACAGTCACACACCCACACACGCACACAACACCGCCCACCTCCCTCTCCTGTCAGAGAACCCGCTTACCTGCTTGCAGGGGATCCTCCGGCAGGAGAATGGACGCAGCGCTGCTGCCAGCAGCGGCATCCGCCAGCAGAAAACTGCCAGGCCGTATCATGGCTCATGATACAGTCGGTGGCATTCTGCTGGTGTGGCGCTGCTGCTGGCAGCAGCCCCACCTTACCGCCTTTCGCCACCATGACCATAGAGGGAATTCCAGCTACGGTCATAATTAGGTGGATGGTCGGTAGCCATGGCGATGGCATGTTGGTGGCCGTCGCCGTGGCGGTAGGTGGCATTTGCCGCCAATGTCATAATGAGGCTCATAGAGCTGTTACTTCCCTGAAGCCGGTGCCCAGCGAGTCTTCTAACTGTGCTGCACAGTCAGGGTTCAGCAAGTATGAAAATGCACTGCAGGCCAGATGTCCCTCTGCTCCGTCGCTGTACTCAGTACAGTGAAGCGTGTCCACCTCCCAGTAGGCAGCAAGATGCTAAGAATTCTGGGATTTCTGTGGGCCCCATGCTGTCGATGAGGGTCCTTCCAACCACTGCCCTACCAAACGCACCCGAACTCTGACCCCACCCCCTCCATTTTTGTGCAATTTCAACAAGCAAGTTAAACTAACTATAACATCACCTAATGTACATGGGGTGAGCTTTGACCAGGGGCTCTAGATAATAAATTCCTATGCAGTGTGGTGTGCATTTTTTCTCAGTGTTGAATATCACATCCACATGGCTTCTAACAGCTATGATGATGGTGTGGCACGGCGCGGGCAGGAAGAAAGCAGTTAGGGCACAGGCACCATCAGCCCCCCCATCAACGTCATTGCAAAAGAGTTCTAATGAACACTAGAGAGCTAACATTCTACATTCGTGACAAAGTGAGGCTTGTCTATGCGCCGTGGTATTGGAATAGGAGCTCCAGAATTGAAATTATTTCCAATGGAGGAGACTGACATAAATAAAATAAGGAATTTAATATTGTCATATAAATTATGGATAACACTCTAGAGAACTAAAATAAGGACAGTTTTACAATAGCTTCTCAAATATCTACGCCACCCATGTCAGAAAAAAAATTCTGCCATGCTGAGTGAAATGTACTTCCAACAACAGTCTGTCCAGTGACTATGAGTTGTCCAACTACTAGATACTAACATTAGATATTCAAGAGAAGAGTTTTGCTGACACAGGAATTAAGGAAGAAATGAAACTAGCTGGTATAAAAATGTGAAAAGAAAGTATGAGTGTAGGAAGCTGGGTTCTGGTTGCAGTACCCTCCAGCTGTTTGTCTGATTTTGTTATGCAACTTTAACTGAAGTGCACTGGGTTCCTGCTTACCAGGTCCCCAGTGCCAGTGTTCTTCCCAAAATGAGACACCTGGCCACTTGATTGATAAGTGGCCAGGCCGTTTAGCACCTCTGTAAGTCCCTAGTAAATGGTAACCACTGGTACCTAGGACCTAGGTACTAAAGAGGGCCCCTAAGAGCTGCAATATAACTTGTGCCATTCTAAGGGACCCAGCACCAACCTCATGCAGACTGCCATTGCAGGCTGCATGACAAGGTGTTCCCAAAATTGCTGTGTGCCATGTCCCCTAAAACACTGCCTGTCATATTTCTAAGTCACTGCTACAGCAGGCCTTACAGCCCTTGGGCAGAGTACATTATATTACATTTGTGGGCATATCTGCATAGCAGCTATGCCCCTAATATGTCTTTGTTAATTTTTAGACCTAGTAAGTGTACAGGGAAGCCATTTTAAATACATGTGCTGGACACTGGTCAATACGAGTTCCCCAGCTACACGATGGCTTAACTGAAACTAGGGATATTTGGTATCAAACATCTTGTAATAACAAACCCTCACTGATTCCAATGATGCATTTCTTAATACATGCACCCAGAGGGCAGCTTAGAGGTGCCCCCTGAAAACCTACCAACTGATGGTGGGCTCACTCAATACTTCTAGCCAGCTTGCCAACAACAGACAAGATTCCAACCCCAAGAGCCTTTCCTCTCTGGCGGTCACAAACAAAGCCTGTTCTGGCAGGGGTGTTATACACCCCTCCCAACAGGATGCCCTGCAAATCTATATTCCATGGCAGGAGGTTTAAAAAAAGCCCACCGCCATTGGTGTGCAAATATAGCCTTCCTCAGATGAATAGCCGACCCCCCCCCATCCCAGGGCCCAGCAGGCACCTGGAGAGGCGGGAACATTAGCTATGCAGGAGGCATGTTGCATTTCCAAGCTGGACACACCACTAGGGTGACCAGCCTGAAACGTACACAGCTTTGGGGTTTTCACCATCTTGTGTGTGGTGGAATTAAGAATTCTGGCAGAGGGTGATACCCACTCCCCAAAGGAAGTGTTCATCTAGGGGGTGTAGTGACCCTGAGGGTAAATAGCCCATTGGATGCTACCCTTCACTTCCCTAAATTGAGTATTTAGGGAACCTCCTGATACCAGGACTTTAGATCTTTGCTGTACACAAACGAAGGAGTGAGCAAAGAAGCCCGTTGACCAAAGCCAAGTAGTACATCTGACTAGGCACCAACCCTGCGAGCCTGCCTGCTGCACACAACCCTTGAAGAGCAGCTGACCTGTCCTGCTGTTGCAGCATTGAAGAAACCAAGAGAGCTGCCAGTGCTTTGCAGATCACCAAGAAGAACTCCCTTGGAGCAGAGGAGCTGCTTCCCTGCATCTACAGGCAACCCATGAAAGAAATGTTGGGACGGAAATGCCAAACACCTGATGCTGGACATCACCACTGCATCCGAGCTGCCAAGACCGAGCTGAAGTGGATCAACAGTGTCAACTTGGTTTCCAGGCCCTCCAGAGACAAAGCCAACCTTGAGCTCACCCACTGTGGACTTCCTGACGGCGCTTGCAGACTCTTTCTGCAGGCCCCCTCCAACTACAAGTATCCCCTGCACCGGAACCCAATGCCAAAAGACGCCACTTCACACCCAGCCACACAGCCCGGGGAGAAGTGGGTCAATGGTGTCCCTACGTACCTGAGGATCACAAGGCCCAAGCTCTCCTGTGGGTTTCCCCGGACTGGCTGCCCCAGTCCCTGCTAGGAGCCTCTTTCTCACCAGACTGATCTCTATTGAAGTGAATGGGACACACAATGTTGTAACACACATGTGCTCCTGGGCGACCCAGAGCCCCCCTTGAGCTGAGCTGCTAGTGTGTCCTTGGACCTTGCCCCATACTCCCCTCAAAACCAGAAGAACAGTTCTGTAAGTTATTGCTACGTGCCTGCAGTGTCTGTTTCTTTCCCATAGGATAACATTAGGGCACCCGAGGCTGAAAAGCACCTCTGCACCCGGACGCCTCTGTGCCTCCCAAAGTGAACTATTAGTGCTGTTGTCCCATACTTACCTTACGTCTAGAAGAACAGTCTTTTGGGTTAACTCAAAGGGCCTTATTAGGAGGCTGGCGGTTTGAAGACTGTCAGCCTCGCGATGGCTGTCGGACCGCTGCGGCTGTGGTGGTCCGACCGCCACATCACGAGATTGGCAGGCAGCGCCGCCAAACTGCTGCCATTCCCGCCAGGTTCAGTGATTCAGACAAGTTGACGGCGGTCCTGGTTGTAATCAGCCAGGGTAGCACTGAACTCAGTGCCGCCCTGCTGATTACAACCTTGTTCTCTGCCAAGCTTTTCATGGAAGTTCTACCACCATGAGAAGGCTGGCGGAGAACAAGTGCAGAGGGCCACAGGGGAGCACCTGCACTGCCCATGGTATTGGCAGTGCAGGGGTCCCCCTGCCCAGCACCCTTGAAATGTGCACTGTCTGCTGTGCAGACAGTGAGCATGTCAAGGGTACTGGCAGCTTTGCCGCCGGCTCAATTATGAGTCAGGAACAATGGTTCCCGTCCATCAGCCCAGTGGAAAAGTTGTAATAGGGCCAGTGGGGAGACCGCCACCCAGACGACAGACTTCTCACTGGTTTGGCGGTTGGGTTTTCCGACCTCCAAACACATAATCAGGCCCTAAGTGCCTGAATGCAGTAAATGTTTTCCCATAGAATAACATTAGGGTACCCGACGCCGACCGGCACCTCTGCATCCGGAAGCCCCAGTTGCTCCCGAAGTGTCCTGTTTGTGCTGCTTTGGACCTTCTCTCCATACTCACCTCAAGCTCAGAAGAACAGTCTTGTAAGTTGTTCCTAAGTGCCCGTATGCAGTATATGTTTCTTTTCCCATAGTATAACATTAGGGCACCCAACGCTGAAAATCACCTGTGCACTCGGACACCCCCGTCACTCCTGAAGTGACCAGCCTTATACCTTGCCCCATACTTACCTTAATCCAGAAGGTTGGTTGTGTAAGTCACTGCTATGTCTCAATATGCAGTATATGTTTGTCCCTCATAGGATAGCATAACAGCTCCAAACATTTCACTGTCAACTTTTGAAAACTGTAAAAATTCATAACTTGAAAAGTACTTAACCGATTTTGATGATCTTGGTATCAAAATGTATATAAAAGTAGATATTTTTATGAATTGATGTTAGGTTTCTTTATTGAATGTGTGTCTCACTTACTGCCTATGTGTCTACAATATATGCTTACCCTATCCTCTGATTTGAATTGCTCACCCACACTACCACAAAAGAGAGCATTTATGGTGTCATTTGTGCCTCTGTAATTCCTTTCAGGTTTGCTATGACTCTTTGCACAGTGTACCTCTTTTTGCTCCACTATATAAAGAGTCAGCTTCCTACAATAAGTTTGTATTTATTTATGGCATAATATATTTTAAGGGGATACGAATAGTTTAAAGAGAAAGAGCCATACTTAAGGTCATAATCCCCTTTGCACATCTGTTTATTCAGAATACCCACACCCTCTGTCACTTAATAGCTCCTCAATTTTTAAATAGTCACATTTTGGTAGACACAGATTTATTTTATTCTTCCATTCAAATTTATGAGAGTAGATTTTTCAGAGGTGTAGAAAGCTGTAAAACAAATAGTTGTGTGTCCCAAAGGGTACTGAGGCCCTTCAAACGAGTTGCTGTTTCAACAGTTATTTATTTATTTTTAGTTTTCTTCCAATTTCTCTTCTGAGTAGTTGCATCTACATGTATAAATGTGCACTTGGTTCAACATAATTCTTGTTGTAACCTAAATATAATGAAAATGGTAAGGCACATTTAAAAGCATATATCTATTGTCTATAAAAAGTGTTGTTGTGTATAGTTCATAAACAACTTCTTTCAACATTAAACAATCAAACATTTTAAAATAAGTAACATTGCAAATCATCAGAGAGAAAAAGGAGGCTCCTATTTTAAAACAGTGAAAACTGTAGTGGATTTCACAAGTTTCACAACTTGGCAGAAGGCAAGGCCAGAAAAATATTTCAGAGCTCAAAAAATGACCACAAGCAATAAAACCAAACTGTTAGGATGCGGAGTATATGTGCGACCTACCAGAAGTGTCATTGGCAAATGAACCACCTGAGTGTTCCAAAACAGAACGCTGCTTCGTAAGCTAATCGAAGGGATCCAGAATGGATTTCGGATTACCCATAATATTGTGATTCAGAAGGTGTTTTGCGAGACGTACTTACTTGCACACTGACTACATTTGGAAGGCAAAAATGGAGAAAAATTCGACATATGATTTCAAATGTTTTAATATTCTGTGTTTCCATACTTCTGATAAAAAATGTTACCCCACTTGTGTGTTGGTGACTGTCCCCTGCGACAGGAATGGCCCAAAATGCAGCTTGGAAACATCAAGATTTTTCCATGAAATTTCTTTCTGGGGATGTGGGTAGCTGTGGTATTTGAGCTGATGGCTGCCTAGCACCCAGGACAGCCACCCAACCCAAGAGTTCTGAAAACTAGACACCCGGGGTAGCTCAGGGTTTTGGGGCTGAGTTGAAACCCACCACTGTTTCTTACTCAGAATGCCTTGCAAACATCAAAATGTGGCTAAAATAACAGATTTCCCTCCTATTTCTCAGAGGGAAAGTGCAAGAACCTTGAGGTATCAACAAGTCATACCATCCAGCATACCAACACTTCTCCCATTAAAAACTGAACTACAACTGTGTTGGTGAATATAAGGCCCAATAGAGGAAAGGACCCAAACTTAAAGGTGTACACGTCAACATTTTTCCATGGAATTTGTCTTCCTGTGGATGTGATTTGCTGCCCAGGCCCAGAGAAATCTACCATTTCCAGACAGTTCAAAAACTAGGCACCTGGGAGAGTCCAGGGTGTTATGGCTTGTGTGAATCCTGCTACTGTTTCTTACCCACAATGCCCTTCAAATGTCAAACTTTGGCTAAAATCCAAGATTTTTCTCACTACGAAATCAACTCAAAAACTGTACCCAGCTTGTGCGAGTAGGCCTGTTGAACATGACAGGAAAAATATCTAAATGCAGTGTGGGGACATCAAGGTCTATAGAAGTTAAATCTTTCTGAAAAAGGGGCTAACTGAGGTGTTTTGCTCAGAGTCAGCATCACTCAGATGTGAGTTTTTTCTTTACCAAAAAGTAGTGGGAGTAAGACTTTCTTGTATTTCTCATGTATGGGAACAAACTCTGATACTTTCTTATAGACAGGAGCTTATACTTCCTGCGCCAGCCTGTCCGGTAAAATGGATTTTGTCTTGCCACCAACGGATACCCTGAAGTCGAGTACAGACCCTCTGACAGCCTAGGAATTGAATACCTCAGTGTTGAGTATCTCAGCTGTGTATACTTCAAGGTCAGTTGCAGTTGATAATAGGGTTAACATAGGGGAAAGTCTGAGGTCCCAAGGGTGAAGAGTTCTGGTCACACACAAAGTTGACCTTAAAGATGAATGTAGTATCGTGAGCTTCATTGAACTTGTCTAAGGGTGTGGCCACAAAAGACTTTGTTTTTAGGGAAAAGTGGCGGCCATCTTTAAACAGGAAGCCTTTCTAAAGTTTTCATGGCTTTTTACAGGAAAGTACTTACTGTGATATTCTTATATTAGAAAGGACATTGAAAATTATATTTGTGGCGCAGTTCTAAGTGATATTTTTACTCATTCAAGCTGTCATGCAATATGTTAACCCGCCACCATTTTTGGAAACACCTGGGGAACCAGCTATACCATGGAAACAGTGGTATGATGCCTTTGAAACATATTTGGGTGCTATTGGGTCATCACGGTTTAGACCTGAAAGGAAAAAATGCTTGTTGTTTCATTCGTTAGGATTCGAAGGAAGATCTGCGTTTAAACGTTTACCTGATATTCAATTGGAGGACGGCGAAGAAGAAAACAAGTTACTTACCTGTAACTACAGTTATCCAGTATTGGTATCTTTCATAAATTCACATGCTTGAATCATCCCCGTCGTCGAAGTGGGAGTCCCACGGTACATAAAATAGCAATAAATAATAAATATTTTTTTTTTGCCATAGGCTATAATGGAGTCAGAGCTTGCTCATATAGCCTATCCATGTCCTTTTGTGAAAGGACCCAAACCTGCCTGCTGTCCAATCAGGCACCAGCACCCTCTAGAACCTTCTCCAGAGAAGCTCCCTTCCTCAGATTTTCCAGCACGAGAGTGAAAAATTAAAAACCTGAGAGGAATGCGAGCATCAAAGGGGAGGAGGGTGGGTCGCATGTGAATTTATGAAAGATACCAATACTGGATAACTGTAGTTACAGGTAAGTAACTTGTTTTCTTATCCAGTATTGGATCTTTCATAAATTCACATGCTTGAATCTGAATAGACTGCAGTATGGTTGATAAACATTGTATCCAGCGTAGGTGGAGGGTGCGAGCATGAAGACCCTCTATCTAAATTATAGTTAATAATAATCATAATAATAATAATAATAATAACATTTATAGAAAACTCATACATTTCTGAGCGTGAGTTACGAAGGAATACAGATACTCTAAGTACGTGCATATATACCTATATATATATAAATATATATATATATATATAAATATAGATAAAATTCATCTATCTGCATACACATTAATAAGTACATACATACGTACACTTTAGATATTTCACCAGGAAACACAATAGAAACATGGTTATCTGCATCTTAAACCATATGACTATAACTAAGGAAAGGTCTCACCTTAATGAAAGAGATGGCGTAGCACAGCTTGTCCTACTAGAGAGTCTGTTCTTTGTGATGACTCCAAACAATAGTGCTGCGTAAAGGAGTGTGTGGTTTTCCATGTCGCAGCCTGACAAATTTTTTCAAGGGCAATACCTTGAAACAAAGCAGCCGATGTGGAGACTGCTCTTGTAGAGTGGGCTCTCGGGCGCCTAGTCAAGGGTTTTCCTGCCTTGGTGTGACAAAATTGGATTGTGGAAGAAATCCATCGGGCTATAGTGGCCTTGGTTACTCCTGTTCCCTGACGTCCCAGAGAATAAGATACTAGGAGTTGGTCTGATTTCCTGATGTTCTTGGTACTTTGCAGGTAAAATTTTAGGCATCGTTTAATGTCCAAAGAATGGAGAGTTCTCTCTGCTATCGTAGTGGGGTTTGGAAAAAAGGTTCGTAGGATAACTGGTTCATTGAGGTGGAATGAAGATGGAACTTTGGGAATATATCTGGGATTGGTTCGGAGCATAACGAAATCCTCAGAAAAAATTAAAAAGGGTTCTTTAGTAGTGAACGCTTGTATATCACTGACTCTTCTGGTAGAGGTGAGAGCGAGCAAGGTTGACACTTTCCAGGTGATGTACTTGAGTTCAGCTCTATGGATGGGTTCAAAAGGGGCTTTCATGAGCTGGGAGAGAACAATATTAAGGTGCCACTCTGGCGGAGGTAAGCGAACTGGAGGAAAGGTGCGGAACAGTCCTTTCATAAACTGTTTGATGACTCTGGTTGAACCAATAGACGGCATGTTAGCCGATCGTCTGTAAGAGGCCATAGCTGCTAGGTGAATCTTGACTGATGCATAGGAAAGACCAGCCTTAGAAAGGGAGAGCAGGTAAGGAAGAATTTGCTCACGATTGATTTGAAATGGGTGAAAATTGTTCTGAGAACACCAAACACAGAACCTCTTCCATTTTAATTTGTATGTCTTATTCGTGCTCTCCGCTCGCGCTTTAGATAATATGAGCCTACATTCTTGGTCGATGTTCATATCTTGGAACTCTCTGAACTCAGGAGCCAAGCATGCAAGTGCAGTGAAGTTGGGTCGGGATGTAAGATGAGACCCTGATTCTTCGATAGAAGATTGTGGTTGCAAGGGAGACGGACTGGATTGGCTATTGACCGGAGGAGGAGCTCCGTGTACCAGTACTGCCTCGGCCACTTGGGGACTATGAGAATGATCTTGCAGCCTTCGGTCTTCATTTTCCTGAGGAGTCTGGGAATCAGTGGAATGGGGGGAAAAGCGTATGCAAAGATCCCGGACCATCTTATCAAAAGAGCATTTCCCCACGACCCCGGGAGTGGGTATCGACTGGCGTAAAACTGGCATTTGGCGTTCAGGTTGGTGGCGAACAGGTCTAGGATCGGCCGACCCCATCGTTGAAAAATGCTCTCGAGTATGGTCTGGTTGAGTTCCCACTCGTGACAGTTGTCATCTGTCCTGCTGAGAGAGTCCGCTAGAGCATTGTTGACCCACGCCAGGTGCTCTGCCTTGAGGCGGACGTTGTTCCGTGTGAGCCAGTTCCAGAGAGACTGAGCTTCCCTTGAGAGGGAGAGGGATCTTGTTCCTCCCTGCTTGTTGATGTAGAACATGCTTGTTGTGTTGTCTGTTCTGACTAACACGGATGATCCTGCGATGCGTGGCAGAAAAGCTTTGAGCGTAAGATGAATCGCCTTCAGTTCTAACAGATTTATGTGCATCTCTTTTTGGAGCTTGGACCATCTGCCTTGAATGCGCATGTCCTGTAAGTGGCCTCCCCATCCTTCCAGGGAGGCGTCCATGGTGATAACGAAATCTGCTATTGGTGCCAGAAAGGTTAGACCGTGGGAGAGGTGGTTGATGTGGGACCACCATTCTAACATCTGCCGAATCCTTGGTGTGACGATTATTAAATCGTCGAAGGATCCTTGTGACTGGGTCCATTGGAGCTGTAGTTCTTCTTGTAGAGGTCTCATCTTGAGTCTTGCCAGCGGTACTAGGACTATGGCTGAGGAAATCATGCCCAGAAGCGATTTGAATAGTCGTACTGAAACGAACTTTCTTGCGGAGATTGTGACAGCCAATTGGGTCAGCTTCTGCTGCCTTGCTAGGGTAAGATATGCCTTGTTTTGGATAGTGTCCAATTCTGCTCCCAGGAAAACTCTCCTGCGTGCGGGGAACACGACTGACTTTTGTAGGTTCACTGTTAGACCCAAACTGTTGAATAGTCTTAGGCAGGCATCTGTGGCTTTTGAGGCTAGTAGAGATGACGGAGCTTTTATGAGCCAGTCGTCCAGGTAAGGGAACACTTGGAAGCCCTTGCTTCTGAGGGAGGCTGCGACTGGGGCAAGGCATTTCGTGAAGATTCTCGGAGCTGATCTGAGGCCAAATGGCAGGACTCTGAATTGATAATGGGCACCGGCTACTGTAAAACGGAGATATTTGCGATGTTTTTGGTGTATTGGAACATGGAAGTAGGCGTCCTGGAGATCTAAGGTTGTCATAAAATCTCCAGGATTCAAGAGGTGCAAGATATCTGACAATGTGATCATCCTGAAGGATTGTTTCCGAAGGAACTTGTTGAGCTTCCTGAGGTCTAATATAGGACGCCACTCTCCCGACTTCTTCCTTATGAGGAAAAAAACGGGAGTAGAATCCGAGACCTCGTTGCTGCAGAGGAACTGCCTCTATAGCCCCTTTGGCCAGAAGGCTGAGGACAGCCGCTTGAAGCAGACGAAGGTGGAGAGAGCTGCCTGATGTTGGTGGGTGAAGCGGTGGCTTTTCTGTGAACTCCAGGGTATGACCTCTTGTCACTATATCTAGCACCCACTTGTCCGATGTTATCTTCTTCCACTCTTGGATGAAGTTGGAAATGTTTGCTCCTATTTGTTGATGTTGCGGGCATTGAGGGAGCATAGCCGGTGCCTGTGGAAGATCATTGCTTTCTGGGTTGATCTCTGGATTGTGACCCCTGTCTTCGTTTCCCTCCCTGTCTTGTATAGGAGGCAGTCGATGATTGCCTGTACTGCTGATGGTATGAGGGCCTGTACTGCGATTGCTGGTACTGTCTATGAAAGGAACCTCGAAATGAGGTGAAACCTCTCCCTCTAGCCCCTCGAAAGGGCTGCTTCCTGTACTGCAGGGTACCCAGGGACTTGGCCGTGTCTGTGTCCGTCTTAATGGTTTGAAGTGCGTCATTCACATGTTTGCCAAACAAAGATTCCCCATCGTAAGGCATGTCTAGAATTCGGGACTGCACTTCTGGTCTGAAGGATGTGGCCTTGAGCCAACCTTGACGTCTTAAGACAGCGGCGCCCGCTAGTTGGCGGAAACCAGTAGAGGCTATGTCCAGAGCGCAGTCAATAATCTCTTCCGACGCACGCTCACCTTCCTGTAGGATCTTTCGTGCCTCTTCTTGCTTATTTTCTGGGATGAGGTCCAGGAAAGGTTGCATGTCGGACCACATCTGACGATCATATCGGCCTAAAATTGCTAATGAATTCGCTGCCCTGACAGTGATTGCAGACATTGAGGAGAATCTTTTGCCTATGTTATCCAGTCTGCGACCTTCCTTGTCTGGAGGAGTGGAGATAGGCGTTGATGGATTTTTGGAGCGCCTTTGAGCAGCCTGTGAGATGACCGAATCAGGCTTTGGATGGCCAGTAAGGCATGCCGGAGAATCTTGGGTCGCCTTATATTTTTTATCCAGTTTTTGTGGAACTGGAGAAACAGTAGCCGGATTCCGCATAATCTTTGTGCCCTCGCTCCAAATGTAATCAATAATCGGAATGGACCGTACCGACTTCCGTGATTGTTCTTTGAAATCATGCAGGAAACATTCCGATTGGGAGACAGATGTTGGTAGGTGGAAACGTACTGCGGCTCTGTCCATAAGATTATGGAAACCACCTATGTCCTCGGGCGGAGAATCAGAGGGGCGAGGAGGTGGTGGAGAAGGAGTGGGGGCCAAGTAATCATCCCATTCCTCTGTAGGATGTTGTGGAGTAGAAATTTCTCCTTCTTCTTGTTCTTCTTCCCCTGAAGTGGAACCTTCATCTCTGGGGGGTGCAGCTAACACCGAGTGTGATGTTGATCTTGGAGTAGCTGGAGGAGGAGGAGCATTACCTGGCGTCACCGTAGAGACTGGCGCCGGTGGTTGACCTTCCGCTGGAAACCTTCTCCTATAATCCTGAAGCATGGATTGTAAATCCTGGATTAAGGAGGAAGGCATTTCTACGGTGTCTCTGTGTTGAGGCTCCCGTGTTTCATAGTATTGGTCCTGATGAGAGTAGTATGGTTGATACTGTTCATACTCATTCTCTTCATCGTCATCTTGAAATTTGACATGGAGCTGCGAAGGGCTATGTGCATCTCCAAAAGGACCTTCGTCCGATTCCTCCCAGTCAAGAAGATGACTGGGTAGTAAAGCCGACACCTTGTTTGGAGATGTGTCGGTAGGATAAACGTCCTGTGCAGGTAGACTTCTGATGCTGACCATGGCTCGGAGAGCTGGAGACCTGGAAGAGGTAGGAATGGCCTCAACGTGTCTGCTAGGCATCACTGCTGTCGATGGCGTGAAAGTTGATGCAGCCTTGGATGGTGCAGATTTTTCCGTCGACGGTGGTCTCGTCGACGGTGGAGTCGCCGGCGATGGTTTCGCCGACGATGGTCTCGCCGACGATGGTCTCGCCGACGATGGTTTAGTCGACGGTAGTGTCGTCGACGGTAGTGTCGTCGACGGTAGTTTCTTTGACCCCGTCGATGGCGATAGCGCCGATGAGAATGACGTGGGTGAGGTTATAGTCGACGGGGCAGTCGTCGACGGTGCCGATGGAGTCTGGAGAGAAGGGATCGGACCCCTTACCGTCGATGTTAAGGTCGTCGACGCTGTCGATGGTCTCGTCGACGATGAAGTGGAGACGGTAGATGTAGGTACCGTCGTCGTCGTCACGGTCGTCGACGGTGTCGTCTTCGTTGTTCTAATTTTCAGAGTCATCTTTCCAGAAGTAGAAGGCTCTGAAGAAGGAGATAGATGGTAAGACTCCTTCTTTTGAAGAGGAGAGGAAGGCTCAGAGGAGACTGAAGTCTGTAAGCCCTTCCCATGATGAGATTTCTGCCTCTTTCTGGATTTTTCTATGTGGCCTAGGTCCTCAGATCGGGACCTTTTATGTGGCCTCTCTGACCCACTCTCCTCACCTGAAGTACAGGATTTGGCCTGTAACCATGTCAGGAGTCTGCCCTCCCGGTCTCTGAGGGTCTTTGTGGAGAAGGTGCGACATATTTTGCAGTCCTTAACCTGATGTTGTGGGTAGAGACAGTGCAAACATTCTTTATGTGGGTCATCCACATGGAGCCTTTTCTTCCCACAGGTCTTGCAAGGGCGGAAAAGGCCTTTTCTAGAAGAATCTGACATATTTGAAGCTTTCTTGAGAGAAAATCTCTGAAGTAGAAGAAAAAACTGAGCAGAGCTCAGGGAGACTCCCTTCACACGACGTGCGGTAGAAAATCTGAGGAAGGGAGCTTCTCTGGAGAAGGTTCTAGAGGGTGCTGGTGCCTGATTGGACAGCAGGCAGGTTTGGGTCCTTTCACAAAAGGACATGGATAGGCTATATGAGCAAGCTCTGACTCCATTATAGCCTATGGCAAAAAAAAATTATTTATTATTTATTGCTATTTTATGTACCGTGGGACTCCCACTTCGACGACGGGGATGATTCAAGCATGTGAATTTATGAAAGATCCAATACTGGATAACTTGACAAATATGAAGAAGCTCTTAAGAAATTAGTCACCAGATTTGATGCCCCACCTAGTTTGGTTGTAGTGAGGCACATGTTTTTTAGGAGGGAACAGAAAAGCGGAGAAGATGTCAATACTTACATATCTGCATTAAGGAAACTTTCTTCAGAATGTCGTTTTGAAGCTTTTGCCGATCAGTTAATACATGATCAGTTAATTTGTCACTGTTCGGATAAATCCATCAAACAAAAGTTATTGTCCATGGGAGATCCATCTTTATCGGATTCTAATAGGATTGCCAAAAATATTGAAACGGCGATTAAATCAGCTAAAGAGTTGGAACATCCATACGTGCAACAAATTAATGTGATTCAGAGAACAGACGACGGACGTAAAATGAACAATTCTTCATCCAGCAAAGGAGTTGGTGCCGTTCAAAATCTGAAAGGACGGACGAGTTGTGCAGTGAAGAATGTTCAATGCAGATCTTGTGGCAAATCTGGACATTTTGCAAACATTTTTCAAAGTGTCAAGAGTAGTAACACCAATGTCAATGTTGTCGTAGATGAGAGTGATGACAGAATGGATGAATTGATGTATGAAATGCAGGAAATGATTCTGGCGGTGGGTGAACATGGTTCCTGATCACTGTATTGACCCTTACGTTTTAGTTCAAGTAGGTGATAAACACTTACAATTGGTAGCTGATTCAGGTGCCAGGATCACTATGATTACCCAGGAGTTACTTGAACAAAACTGGGGTACACGGAAACTGGATCCACCAGATAGGTCACCAGTTTCATACGAAGGGAGGAGGATTGACTTAGTGGGTTTCTTTAAGGATGTCCTAGTTTTTAAAGGGCAACAGATTTTTGGGAAGGTCTACGTGGCTGTCAAAGGATTGAACATTTTAGGTTGGTTTCACAAAGGGTTGTTTGGCATGGTATTGCGTCCAGGCATGGGATACCAGGTAACTGTTATAAGGGATTCCTCTGATGTGGAAAATTTGCATAATGAGTTTCCCAAAGTTGTTTCTGGAGATCTTGGCAAGATAAGAGGCTTTAAACATCAAATTAAAGTCAAAGACAATGCAATTCCTATAAAGCATAGATTGAGAGGTGTACCATTTAGTTTCAGAGATGAATTGGAAAGAGAACTGGAGAGTTTACGAATGAAGGGTATCACTGAACCTGTTGATTCTTCTATATGGTTGTCACCTTTGGTAGTAGCTAAGAAAAAAAATGGTGAAAAAAGATGACATTCAAGATAAAATTTGTTTTATTGCTGCAATCGAATTGGAACGCGCTGGGTCCTTTTCTGAAGTGGATTGGAAAGAATCATCTACAAATGATCACTTACTCTCTAAAGTCTTGATGTATGTTGAGGAAGGTTGGCCTCACGAGAAAGGTTTGGAATTGTCTGCTCAATCTTATTTCAAGGTGTCAGAAGAACTATCTATTGAAGATGGCGGTCTCAAAATCTCATCATGTTCATGACGATCACATGCATGAATTAATATGTCATCTTGAAAAACACATACTTTTTTTATGCCTTTAAGTAGAGTAGACATTATTCTTTGAAATACCAATGCTGCCGACGCCAGATCAAACGGCATTCGGCAGTACTGATAAGTCCCCCACGGAGAAACAAAAGCAGTGAAATGCAGAGAATCTGGTGTCAATTCTACCTGTTGGCAAGCAGCGGCTAAATCAAGTTTCGTAAACAATTTCGCACCAGTTATGCAAGAAAGCATCTCACCAATTATTGGCAGCGGGTGAGAGTCTACCCAAATCTCTCTGTTAAGGGCCCTCAAGTCAATGCATACTCTCAGTTCACCATTTTTTTTCTTAGCTACTACCAAAGGTGACAACCATATAGAAGAATCAACAGGTTCAGTGATACCCTTCATTCGTAAACTCTCCAGTTCTCTTTCCATTTCATCTCTGAAACTAAATGGTACACCTCTCAATCTATGCTTTATAGGAATTGCATTGTCTTTGACTTTAATTTGATGTTTAAAGCCTCTTATCTTGCCAAGATCTCCAGAAACAACTTTGGGAAACTCATTATGCAAATTTTCCACATCATAGGAATCCCTTATAACAGTTACCTGGTCTCCCATGCCTGGATGCAATACCATGCCAAACAACCCTTGGTGAAACCAACCTAAAATGTTCAATCCTTTGACAGCCACGTAGACCTTCCCAAAAATCTGTTGCCCTTTAAAAACTAGGACCAGTGATAAGACACTGAAGACTTCAACACCTCCGCTAAAACCTACTGAGTGTCCATCGGGTCCATGGGAAAAGATTGGTATTGATCTAATAGGGCCTTTCAATTCGCTTCCACCAAAATTACGATATGCTTATGTAGTAGTTGATTACTTTTCCAAGTGGCCTCATGGGAAGTTTGTAGGTGATGCTAATTCTAAGTCGGTGGTGTCTTCTCTAAAAGATATTTTTTTGGAGGAGGGTTTTCCCAAGGAGCTTGTCTCTGATAATGGAGTGCAGTTTGTGTCAACTGAAGTTGAGTGCTTTCTGAATGAATGTGCAGTCAAACATTTGAAGAGTTCTCTTTACCAACCACAAACTCATGGTTTGGTTGAGCATTTTAACCAAGTGGTTGGTGAATGTGTGCAATGGGCTTTGGCTAATGGTTGTCTGGTTGATGCGGCTGTGAAAAGTATGCCCTGGTTTTACAGAACAACGCCCCACTCAAGCATGGGGGTGCCTCCATTTGAAGCACTTAGAGGGAGGAAAACTGCCATTCTATTTAGACCAGCGTGGTTATCCAAATTTATGAAACATTCTACATGTAAGGAAGGCATTGACCTTAAGGTTCGTTCTAATATGGGTAAAGCTCAAGCAAAACAAAAAACATATTATGACAAGAATAGATGTGTGAAAAAAAGTTCAATTCGTGATTGGTGATCGGGTACGGGTCAAAGTGCCTAGTTTTGTCAAGAAGGGTGACTCAAGGTTCTCTGAACCTTTAAGGGTTGATAAAGTATATGGTAATGCTGTTCGTGTTAATGGACGTGTTTGGTGGAATGTGGGAAAAGTGGCGAAAGTCTCAGCAGATGATAGTGTCGTGCCACCTGGCGACCCCCTGATTGAGGTAGGACAGAATATGAAAGTGAAGAAATCCTCCAGTGTACAAAATTCTGGCAAGGTGGTGGACACGAGGTCGAATCCTTTGCTTGTTAGGAAAAGTTTTAGAACTCATAACTTACCTCTGAGGTACCGTTAAATGAGAATCTTTGTTTTGACAAAGTTTTGGTAAGAAGATGACATAATATGCATGCAAACCATGTGTTTTCAGTTACCAGTGTAATGTTGTAAAGCAAAATGTTTGACGTTTCCTGTTTAAAAAAAAAAAAAAGAAACACTGAATGTAGTGTCATCAGCTTCATTGCACCTGCATAAACGTGTGTTTTTCTGCACGCGCAATGGAGTGGAAAGCCTGGCTCGCCCAAGGATCTAATTCCGAGGTTCAGTTTTATGCCGCACGGGTTTGCGCACAGAGTAAAAAGAACGTCGGGTGTACGGCGGTTGAAGCGGGGGAGCGACAGGCCACACTGCGCTGCGCTGGGGTGATTTACCAAGATATTTATGTAAATAATAAACCTCTTAAATTGGATCTGGCTTTCGTGAGGTTTTTCAAGCCACTTCAATGAACTATCCTATTTTCCCATACTTCTCCATAAGGCATGCTGCTTCCCTGTCCCAGTGACTTCTATAGGGCATTGCAAGACAATTTCACTCTTTTCTTGAATGATAATTGGAAATACAGATGATGCAATACCCATATTCTATCTTCAAGGATTTCTGCCCCCACAGGACGGCCATTTATGAATAACAGCGTGCATGGTGACTTAGTAAGGAGGCTGAGGAGGGATAACATTTTGAGGAAAAAAAGAGTAAAAAGGTCCATACGTCAGAAAAACTGTATATTTACTAAGCAGGTATGAGAAGAGTCAGCGCAAAAACAGAAATATAGAGTTTCATTTAGACGTAGCTTTTGTGGAAGGATGCTGTGCTTGTGTCTTTGTCTGCGAGCTGGGAAAATCTTAACTGCGTGAGTGATTCTGAAGGACATGACAGGAAGGTACAGGTTTCGAAACTTTGAAGCTGCAGTGACAGATTTGCACTTTCAGTACGAATACTAAGATGTGTAAGGAAAAATTATTTCCTGATCTATTTGGCTTGTTGGCTGAATTTTTAAAATGTGAGAAGGATATAAAAACATGCCTCTTACAGGCAGGTTGTTAATTTTTAATCCACTCTTTTAAACAACTTTATTTAGCATTTTCGTAAAAAAAAGAAAAGACACAATTTGCACCGTTATCATCAATATCAGAAAAGATTAGAGAGCAGGAGTATTATCACACACCCCTCCCTAAAGTTGTACAAAATATGCAAATAGGAGAAGACCTAGCAGCATTCCTAATGCCATGACAGCCCTCACGTTTCCCCCCTCCATGAGTTGTATTGTTGTGTAGCCATTTTATGTATAGCTCCATGCATGTTAGTTTAACACATTGGGCGCTATGTCGCGTAGGCTCTCATTATCTTAATGAGACTACTGGATTTTGAGTAGCAAGATCGTCCACAATGTGGGGGACTGAGTCTGACCCACGGTGGATGGCGCTTGTCACTCCAAATCCGGGTTTTGCTCCGGCTAACTAGCAGTGCCTCATCTCCCCCCAATGGCAGAGACAATTGGGCAGCTGAGCGCATGACATATCAGTACTTCTCAGGGAAGTTGTGGTCACTCAGGTCACAACCGGTTCTCTCATACACAATGCGGTCTCATATATAAATGACAGTAAAGGCAGTATAAGTTTTAAAGATTGGTTTAATAAAACAACTGCATTTTGGATAGCAAAGTGTGAGCTGCAATAACCAGAACTACACAACACACTAATATTAAAATAGTAACGACAAGAGTGAAGCACAAGAATAAGGCTATCATAGTGCCGCTAGATTATTCTCTCTCTAAGTTATATTTTGAGCACAGCATGTTAAGCTCTAAGCCTGCCTTTCAGGTTCCCCCGGGAGGACATCAACCCTCATACCTGAGCAAAGGCCTGTAATCTGCATCAGCATCTGCAACGGAGCATTCAGCATACAGTTGTGGTTCCCTGGCTGTAATCTCCCTCTTAACGTGTACTAGGACTGGAAAGTTCAGTTCAAACAAGCTTTATTGCGGCTACAAGAGCCAAAAAAGCGAAAGCAATAATAAATACAAATAAATACACATAATGATAATTACAAGTAAATATAATGATAAAAGGAGTAAAAGTTAAGAAAAAAAAAATGGAAAAAAAGTGGAATAAAAATGGAATAAAATGGAATAAAAAGGAGTAAAATGTGTTGCACAGGACGATGGGACAATCTTATTTGGAGTCTTTATCCAGAAGTGTTTTCCCTCTAATAAGCCAACTAGCTCCGAGGAATTTGGCGACGGCGATCACTAGCGTTGGCCTAGTGTCTGATCTGAGGATTCGCAGGGCTAGCGCAGAGCTGCGAACTCCCAGAAGTCTGCATGCCAGGGCCAGCCATTTCCTACAGGGGGCGGTGTACGCGGGGCAGGCAAAAAGGACATGAGGGAGATTCTCGACGGGGGCTTTGCAAGCTGGGCATACGGTTGATTCATTGTGTGACCAGCTACTGGTGAGAAGTCTTAATGGGAGTGTACCAATGCGGAGCTGGAAGTACAGTTTCCTTTCCCTTGGCGCTGTGATTAGGTTCCAAAAAGCTTCGTACTTGCATGACTCTTTTAGGTTGGCAAAGTCACAGGATAGTGTAGTGTGGAGTGCAGCCCTTGTGTCATCGTAATTTGCCATTTGCCAGTATAGTTTCTTTAGTTTGCTTTTCATGGGGAAGACTGACGTGGTTGGTGAGTTCCAGAGACCGTCGAGCCCAAGTGAGTGCAGTGAACCCTTGATGCATCGTAGCCAGGGGATTCTGTGAAGATGGTCGGCTTTTAGGATGACCTGTAGAGCTTCAGTGAAGGTATCGAGCTCCGGAGTGGTCCAGAGACGCCGCCAGTACAGCAGAGGTCGCAGACGGGCTTTATGTCCAATGCTTTTGATACCGAGATCCTTGAAAAGGGGGAACAGTGGGGTGCTTAGCGGAAGGGACACAAGGTTTCTTAGGAAGTTGTTTTCAGCAGTGGTTAAGGCTTGGGTTTTGGTATAGCCCCATAGTTCAGCCCCGTAAAGCGCTGAGGAAACGGCCTGGGCTTCGTATAACTGTAATGCTGGACGAATTGGTTTTGTGTGTGAGAGGTGACATTTTTTTAGTAGTACTCCTGTTGTTTGTTTTAGTTTTAGGGCTTGTTTTCCTATGTGTGGCTTCCAAGACATGTTGTCAGTGAATGTTATGCCCAGGTAGCTAAAAATGCCCACCTTCTCAAGTGTGGAGCCCTCTAGAGTAAACTTCCCTTTAAAAGATCTGTGGGGATTGAGGGTCATTAGTTTTGTTTTCGAGGCGTTGATTTCGAGTCCCTGTGATGAGCAGAAATGCTCGAAGCACGCAAGGAGTTTCCTTAGACCATTGGGGGTCTTGGATATCAGAAGGGTGTCATCGGCAAAGAGTAAGACTGGGATTTTTTGTGTGCCGAGTGAAGGTGCGTCAGCCTGCAGTCTGAGGAGGGAGGGGACGATTTCATTGATGTATAGGGAAAAGAGGGTCGGGGCAAGTATGCAACCTTGCTGCACACCCTGGGAAACGTGGATTCTATCAGTTAATTGGCCCTTGTTGCCCCACCTGACATGTGCGTAGTTGTCCTCGTGGAGTCGTATCAGAATGGCAAGAATGGGCTCCGGGATTCCCAACCGAAAGAGAGTGTCCCATAGTTTGTTGCGAGGTACTAGGTCAAAAGCGGATTTGAGGTCCACAAAAGCTACATAAAGGCTGCCTTTACCAATGAACACTGTTTTCCAATATAATAATAGGAATCTGAGGGCTTGATCAGTGGTGGAGATTTTCTTCCGGAAACCGGCTTGGAGGGGGCTAAGGATATCGCGTTCAGTCATCCATTCCTCGATCTTTCCTAGGAGGCAGTGGCAGAAGACTTTTTGGACACAGTCGATTAGGCTAATAGGTCTATAGTTGCAAGGAAGTGATCTGTCGCCCTTTTTAAAGATTGGAATAACAATAGCCGCTTTCCAGGACTCGGGAATTGGCGCCCCAGATGCTATTGCGTTAGCTATAATGGAGAGGTATCTTGACCAAGATGCTAGGTCTGTTGAGAACAGGTCTGCTGGGACGCAGTCTGATCCAGGGGCCCTGCCGCGTTTTAAGGTGCTTAGAGAATAGGTTATGTCACTTTGGGAAAACAACAGGGGTGCTGCGGTGGTGGGTGTTAATGGGTGATTTAGGTGGGGGCCCGTGCAGACAGGGATGGGACTATCGTGATCAGGGGAGTACAGGCTGCTAAAGTGAACTACCCAGTCTCTCGGGGCAATATTGGTTGTGATGTCCAAACCACTGGTTTCTGGGCCTCGCGCTGCCAGGGATCAGAACAGACTATGGTTCCTCTCGCGCACAGCGTCACTGAGTGCTGTCCACCACTTATTATCTTGGTCACGCTTGGCTATGCGTATTGCAGATTTATAAGACTTCCTAGCTATGCGGATGGCGGTGGGGTCCTTGGATTTAATGGCTTGAACTAAGCGCTTGTTTAATGACCGACACGTTTTGTTGAACCAGGGGTGCCTACCTATGGGTCGTTTGTCGTCGTGGGCTGGGGGTACTGAGAAGTGGGCTGCGATATCCCTAAAGCAGGAGGTGTGAATTAAGCTTATTTCCTGGTAGGGAATTGCAGGACCTGCCTCTAGGCCCATTAGTGTGAGTTTTAGGTTGTTATTGGCAGCGTTGATAAGTGCGGGCCGAGCCACGACCTTGTCCCATTTTAGGTGTCGTTTATTGTTGGTCAGGCTTATGCCCTCGGGAGCTACTGCTGGGGAGTTAGACGTGGGTGGGAGATTACCTAGAGATAATGTGTGGACAGAGAGGGGGTTGTGATCACTTTCAGCCCTTTCAGTGATCGTCATGTCGATGACTAGATGCCATAGTCTTATATCGAATAGACAATAGTCGATTCTGCTGGTGTGGTTGGTTTTGTTGAACGTGTGACTGCCAATGGTGTCTGATTTGGTTCTGCCATTTAACGCCCTGAGCCCGAACTCCATGGTCAATGATTTGACCTGGATGGCGACCTGCGTCCATCTCTTGATGGGTGGGATTGACAGGGTGGGGATAGACCAGGCTTGATCCTCCTCGTTAGTGGACCTGAGATCGTCCCAGTCAAGGGGTTCGAATGTGACGTTGAAGTCCCCAGCCACAATGGTTTTGTGATGGCGGGGGTAGTTTTGTAAGAGGGCTACGAGGGCGCAGAGGGTTTTGGAGACTTGACCCCCCCCTGACCCCTCGAGCGTAGATATTAAAGATGTTCACCACAGAGTCGGGCCCAAAGGATAGACGAAGGCCTAACACGTCGGGAGAGTCGGTAGGTAGCTGTGATATATGGCAGCTAAGTGATGTTTTGATCCAGATGGTCAGACCCCCTGAGGGCCTGCCTCTCGTGCTGGCCACAGCGGGGATGTGGAAGTTTGTATAGCCTGTCCGAAAAAGTGGGTCGAGTGACCATGTCTCTTGGAGGAGACATATGTCATGTTCGTCAATAAAGGAGGAGAAGGATGGAAGGAGAAGGATAGATTTTAAACCTGCCACGTTCCATGAAACAAGTCGTAACCCAGTTTGTGGCTGAATGATCCTGTCTAAATGCCTGGGGTTTGTATGGTTGACTGTCGGGGGTTGGTCTGGCAGATGTGGTTGAGTGAGCAGAAGTGGGTTGATACCAATGTTTACCCGTGGGGCCTGGGGTGGTTGGTGATGTTCCTCTGTTGGGACTGACCTGGTCCTGGTCCGGGAAGTGCTTGCAGGCCTAGCCAGCAGCACATGGTTTGGTGGGCAATGCGCCTGCAAGATGGAAGGTGCATCGTTGTCATGATTGCTCAGTGGACTGGCAGTGGTCTTAGTGTCATGGGTAGGGGAGAGAATACATGGACAAACCGTAGTGGGGTAAGAGGTAGATCTGGGGGTGGTAGATGTTAGAGAGTTGCAGGGTTTGCCAGCATAGATTTTAGGTAAGGGTGTGAGTCAATCGTTTTTATCAAGAGTGGATACATTTTCTGCTGGGTGATAACTGGAGCACTCCTTGTGGTGCGTAGGTGGCCTGGGGTATTTAAACTGGATGCGTGAGTGTGCTGGTGGTCTTGTTCTTGCGTCTAGGGCCACCAGGTTGTTCACCATGGTCCCGTACTTGAGTGCCAGTTTTAGGATGTCAAAGTGAGTTCCCGGGTCTGGCCGTCATACTACATTAATTAGGTCCTCGCGTATTATGGATCGACAGCCTCTGACATGGCGAATCCAATGGATTGCCTTGTTTTTGATAGTCTGCCCCTTCCTTGCGTGTTAATGTGGTTAACTTGGGAACGTTAACCATTAGGACTATGTTACCTGGATGGGACCGATCAGTGGCCGGTTGTGCAGAGTATTTTGAGGCAATATTGCTCATGGGTTTGGGGGTTTTATGATAGATGTCTAGTGAGTTTCCTATGCCTGAATTGTGGAAAGAGGGTGTCTGGTAAGAGTTCGTGGTCTTGTCTCTGATGGGGAGGGGGCCGGCATGGCTAGAAGCTGAAAAGTTGGGCGGGTTTGTTGTGATGCCTGATAGGGTTGGGTTTTGGACAGGGTTAGTGGTGGCCGTGTTATTTGCGTGGGTTAGCTGTTTTACTATTGCAATTAAGGAGTTAACCATGTGCTTGAGTTCTGTGACTTCCTTCTTTAGAACTTGTATGCATTCAATATGCTGTGGAGTTACGTGAGGAAAATGCATATTGGTGGCTGCTGGCCCATCTGCCAGGGTGCCTGGATTGATGTTGTCGAGTGATTCAGGGATGTTGATTAAGGGGTTAAAACGATTGCTGAGCTGGATGAAATCGTTGGTGGCCAGTGGTAGGTCTGGCGGTATGGGTGATAACATTCCTACTCTCGCCCTGCCCTATAGTGTCAGTGACTTGTTGTCCACGTTTCACGAAAATCTCAGCGATTTTCATGGGGCCATCCTTCCTGTTAATTGATGTGGGCTCCCCCCCAGTTTCAATAGAATTATTTCCCTGGGGGCTAGTTAGTATTCCATTGCATTCACCCAGGAGAGAGTCGATTCTATCCATGACGCAGTTGCTAGCTGCGTTCTTATGCCTTTTTCGCTTGGCTTTTAGCACGACCCCGGTCCCAGCCTCGGTTGCTTTCCTTTTGCCCATCTGGTGTTGATGTTGGTGCAGGGTTGAGCTATAAGGTGTTGGGTTTAGTAGAGCAGCTTACTGAGGTCACAGAGTTGGCAATGGCAAGTGGGGCTAAGTCCAATGAGGCCTACTTGGGTGATAGATGTCAGGGGGGTGGCCCAGCCCAGCCTCTGTCAGCCGCTGACGGGCGCAGGATGGGCCCGCCCTTGGCCCGGGCTTTGCTCGGGCGCCGCCCGCGCGCGTCCCGAGCAGCGGGCGCGCTGTGCGAATTTAAAGGGCTCCTGCCCCAAAGAAGGAAGTTCCGGCGCGTCCCGAGCAGCGGGCGCGCTGTGAGAATTTAAAGGGCTCCTGCCCCAAAGAAGGAAGTTCCGGCGTGTCCTAGGACTAGAAAGTGTTTTTATAACTAACACGCAGATGTTCTAAGAAAATGTCCCTACGTAAGGATGTGTATTTTCTATGAATGCTGGAGACCAAACTTCTATCACGTTTACTGGCAATGTACCAGACTGTAGCTTTGACTGACGCACAGGGCGATCAAGAATGCATTATTTGAGAACACAGTGCTGAACTAAGCTAAACAATGTGATAGAAGAAATTAAAATAAGACCGTAAAAACTGGTTATTGTAAAATAACAGTGCAAAGCTGAATAAAATATATCTAGGGCAAAGTGCACAGCGGCCTAGTATGTTAAACTAACGTGCATGGGGCTATACATAAAATGGCTACACAACAGTATATGCATTAGAACCTACAAGAAAAACATGCCTTTCACAGTATTAATGTAGAATAAGGGATAAAACTGTCTTATAATGGAGTGTCTTCACAGCACAGTGAAATTAGCCAAAAGAGAAGCTTAAGGCATTATGGGTTGCCCTATGGTTCTGGGGGGTACCCATATATCTGAGGCCCTTATTTATTTGGACATGGTAAGGTGTGGCCCATGTTCTATCCTGTTGGCGTATATGTGTTGCAAAAGGACACCATGTGGCGTTGAATTTAGTCACCCTGTCCCTTAATGTAGCAATGAGCTTCTCCATTGTGTATAGATTTAATATTGTAGGAGGCTGGCCTGGTGTGTGGTGGGTACCTAAGGTTCTAACACCTTATACCAGATCCAGGTATCCCCTATTAGTGTAGTGTAGGCAGAGTCTAGAAGCCAGGCTCTCCAGAGGTAGCAGTGGATGAGCAGCCAAGGGTTATCTAGGAGACATGCAAAGCTCATGCAATACCATTGTAATCGCTCCGCACTTTCACACATGAAAGAAAACACTCAGTGTTATGAAAATAAAGGGACTTTATTACAGTAACACAGAACGAAAACACTAGATAGGCAACACTCCAATAGGAGGTAAGTAAACACACTAAATATGTACATAGAAAGTGATAGAAAACAGTGCAAATGGAATTAGACAATAGTGACCCTAGGGGGAGCCCAAACCATATACTAAAAAAATTGAATGTGAAAACAGGACCCCCACCTAGGTAAGTGAAATGTGTAGAGGGGAGCTGGGGGTACTAGGAAACCCCAAAGGTAAGTACCACAGTGCCCCCTAGCAACCTGGAGGAAAGGAGTAAATTACTAGATTTTCCAAAACCACCCAAAAGGAAGAAAATAAAGAAAATGCAACACTCAGACAAGACTGCAAGAAACCAGCGGTGGATTCCTGAAGAGGAAGACCTGTGGAACAAGGAGTCGAAGTCCAGAAGTCACAGAAGAGTCCAGGAGGATTAGGAGCTACTACCCACCCAGCTGTGGATGCAGGAGTTGGTCAACGGTGAGATGAAGACGGTCAGGAATGCAGCCCTGGAGCAGGTGAAGAGTTCCTGGACGATGCAGTCGACGTCCCACGCCGGTTGGAAGATTGCAGTTGGTCAGTGGTGTGGAAAAGCCACCAACAAGCCTTGGCAAAGGCAGAAGTCGCTGTGAGGCCAAAGTGGAGTTGCCGGAGACCAGCACGGTCCAGGAGGACTCAACCCACGGGGAAGCCCTAGGAGGACCCTTAGCAAGGCAGAGTCCACAGAAGAAGAGGCAGCACCCGCAGGAGACCCACTGGACGAGGAGCAAGGATTCGTAGAGGAGCCCACTCAGCACAAATGTAGAAGGGCCCCACGCTGCAGGAGAAGCATGCAGAGGGCTGTGCATCACAGGAAGGAGTGCTGGGGGCTACACAGAGCCTGGATATACCTTGGAGGAGATGCAAACAAGCCTTGGCAGCTGCAGGAGATGCGGTGCATGGGGGTAGTGTCCTGCGTAGGAAGGCAAGGGCTCACTTCCACCAAAGTTGGACAGCTGTCAGAGAGGACCAAGAAAAACTACTCTGGACCACCACCCGTGATGCAGGATCCATGCAGCTCAGGATCAGAGGAGATCCACCCACCCGGTCGTCGTTGCAGTTGGTGTCTGCGGATGCAGGGGAGTGACTCCTTCACTCCAAGTTCCTTCTCATGCAGACTGAAGGCTTGCTGCCCTCAGAGGATGCACAGCCAGGGAAATGTTGCAGAAGCTGGAAGGAGCCAGGGACACAATGTTGCAAGCAGTGTCTTTGCTGTGTATGTAGATTGTCGTTTACTGGAGAGTACAGTCTCGGTTCCAGTGGCTAGAAGTCATAGTAGAGGTTGCAGAAGAGTCCTTTTGGAATCTTGCAAGGCGAATCTGAGGACCCACCCAAGAGAGAGACCCTAAATAGCCCTGCAAGGGGGATTGGTCACCTAGCCAGGTGACCTATCAGGAGGGGGCTCTGACATCACCTGCCTGGCCACTCAGATGCTCCCAGAGGTCCCTGCCAACCTTGGATTCAAGATGGCAGAATGCAGGGACCCTCTGGAGGAGCCCTGGTCACCACCCCTGGGGTGGTGATGGACAGGGGAGTGGTAACTTCCTTTTCCATTGTCCAGTTTCACTTCAGAGCAGGGGCTGGAGGCCCCTGAACTGGTGTAGACTGGTTTATGCACAGAGGACACCAAATGTGCCCTTCAAAGCATACCAGTGGCTTGGGGAGCTACCCCTTCCAAGCCATGTAACACCTAGTTCCAAAGGGAGAGGGTGTTACCCCCCCTCTCCCAAAGGAAATCCTTTGTTCTGCCTTCCTGGGCTTGAGCTGATCAAGTAGCAGGTGGGCAGAAACCTGTCTGAGGGGTGTCAGCAGCTTGAGCAGCCTGGAAAGCCCTAGAAGGCTGGTAGGAGCAAGGCTGGGGGCCCTCTAAGGAGCCCCCAGAGTGCATGGAATCATACTTCCAATACTGACAACAGTATTGGGGTATGATTCCGACATGTTTGAAAACAAACATGCCTAGGTTCGGAGTTACCATTATGTAGCTGGACATAGGTAGTGACCTATGTCCAGTACACACATAAAATGGCGTCCCCGCACTCACAAAGTCCATGAAAATCGCCCTGGAGTTTGTGTGGGCACCTCTGCTAGTACAGGGGTGCCCTCACATACAGATACTTGCACCCTGGGCTAGGAGGGCTTGCCATAGGGGTGACATACATTGACCTTGTGCAAGGACCTCTGGTGAAAAAGGGTACAATGGCAGGCCTGTAGAAAACTATGCCTGTGTTCCCCATGGGTGGCATCATACATGCTGCAACTCATGGGGATCCCATGGTACCCCAATGCCCTGGGTACCTGTGTACCATATACTAGGGGCTTACATGGGGCACCAGTATGCCAAATATGGGGTGAAAATGGTAGAAGTTACCAAGTTAGAAGGAAGAGAGCATAATCACTGGGGTTCTGGTTAGCAGGATCCCAGTGAACAAAGTCAAACACACTGACAACAGGCAGAAAATGGGGGTAACTATACCAAGAAAGAGGGTACTTTCATACAAATAGTATTCCCCACCACATATCTTGTGTTAGGGCCTGAGCCTGCTTCCAAATTTGCACTATATAGTCTTGCTGTCAGTAGCAGACGGGAAAGGAATCCCCCCTGGGAGGTTGATGAGGGAAAGGTTCTGTATTCCCCCAGGTCGCCCCAGAGAATAGTCAGGGGATCATGGGGTAAGATAACATTGATGATAGTGTGGTTCTATTGTACGGAAATCTTCATTGAAGTAATAAGAACTGAATAGCCCCGCCCATGTGCAGGGACCCAAGAGCACTTTTTCAAAAAATATCTTCTTTAATGTAGATGTTGGCCTTTCTTTGGGAAGGCCTGCAGTCACTTAAGAAAGAAACATATTATGCAGCCTACAGGAGCAGGCTACAGTGGCCCAATTCTTTATCTTGTACTTAACAAAGGAGCCTGGAGAACTGTATATACATATAAATGCATGATGCTTCTGTAAAACTGCATAAATCTCTTCCACAAACCCTTTTTTAATAGAGTATAGAGATGAAGGAGAGCAGGACAGTGTAGCCCCATAGGTTGTCGTTATAAGAGTTACAAATTGAGGCTGTGCCTTTAGGAGCCTAGGGACCCCCAGTATCTCATCATGCCCAGCAGGTGACAGTTGCTGCATTTCTCGTTTCCGGCTCCTGCAGACAGGAATTTGGAGCACTGAACCTGGCCTTTTTAGGCTTTTTGTCATCAAGATTCACCTGTGAATTTTTGTGACAACTACTTGTTTAGATGTTTTTCACTTCTCCCTTGCATCTTTTGCAATGTTCTGACATGAATTTGTGGTATTTTGTCATAATAAAATGCCATCTTTGACAAATGTCCTGCCTGTGGGAGAAAAAAAGCCAAAACAGTCTGTATTATTTGTCTACCAGCAAGTCATGTTCCTGCAGATGGTCATCGCTGCAGGAAGTTTTTCAGGCGAACCCAGAGGGAAAGGGAGAACATTCGCCATCATGGCACGGAAGAACGGTGCAGGCAGCAGACAGTCTGAAGGTGGGCCTTCTGAGCGACGAGGTCAGTCCTCTACCAGGGCTCTGCCATCTACCTCTGGTGGATGTGGAAGGTCCAAAAAGAGGTTTCCAGCCCAGAAAAGATGTACTTCCCTGTTAATGCTGATACAGGGAACGGCACCAACTTGATCGCCTTCAAGGGCTGGATTGAAGTTGGGAAAGAGGAGATCAACGTTGAGACAGGGTAGGTCGACATCAAAGGCTCACATGCTGTTGACACATAGGCAGAGACACAATAGTTGAGGAGTGGTTCAAAGTCGAGGAGGCGATGGAGATCAACTTCAAGGAGCAGATCAACGTCGAGGCATGACGGGAGGTCGACGTTGAGGAGCATATCAATGTCAAGAACACATCAGAGGAAGAGGAGACGCATTTCTTTGGCACCATGATTGGAGTATTCTAGGATACTCTCCATCTTCACCTATAGTCTTGCCAGACTCTTTCACCACCCCCGCCTCATCCACCACATCCACCACCTCTGCCTCCACCACCATGACCCCCTCTTCTGCTGCCTTCAGCACCAACCCCACTGGCACCAACACCTCCTATGGAACCACCTCATCTAAGACCAAGTTCACGTTCCAGAACACACACTTGTTCACACCACAGGCACAGCAGATCAGGGCATTTATCATCAAGATGATCTCATCATCGCCGTTGATCACATAGATCAAGATCACAATCTCAACATCATTGAAGGTATACGCCCTCCACTTCTACAGTAAGCTATTCGCCTACCCTTACAGACTCTCCACCACCTACAGTCTCCCTAATGGATGATATTACCACCTTTCAAGAGGTCGTAGTGAGAGAAGCAGCAACATTAAATATCCAAATGCCTATGATGGGCGGTCGCTCTGAGACTTGTGTCTGTTATTTGGTTAAGACTACAGCAGGGGTCTGGGAGCAGGTGGTTAAGAAAATACTTTGACGTGCCGCCTTTGATAAGGTACTAAAGATTTGGAGTCTAGCCCCTTTTTGAGCTATTGATACTTTAATGTCAATGGAAGCTTGGAGAATGGGTGGCTGCTTGGTGGTGGGTGACTTATACCCTAATGGTGAATTTATCTCCTTTCAGGAGGCGAGAGATAAGTTCGTATGGAACGCTGGACAGTTCTTGCAGTATGCCAAGATCAAGAGTGTGGCTCGAGAGGTCTGGTCTGGATTCCCGGTGGCCCCCCCCAGCATCAAGGGTGTTGAACAGGTTAATAAATTGGGGAGAGGATTCCCATTTGATTACCCTGTTTTATAGAGCGCTGTGTGGGGATCGTGCGGGGTGGTAGTGTGCAGCGCGTAGGGCTTGGGATCGAGAACTGGAAGACCTGCTAGAAGATGCGGACTGGAATATGGCACTGTCTCTGGTACACACGGTCTCCTGTAACCACAGATTTAAGTTGTTGCACTTTCATTTTGTTCATAGAGTATATAGTACGCCTGCTCGAATCAACAAGATGGACCCGACAAGGGAGACTAAGGGGGTTATTACAACTTTGGAGGAGGTGTTAATCCGTCCCAAATGTGACGGATATACCACCAGCCGTATTACGAGTTCCATAGGATATAATGGACTCGTAATACGGCTGGTGGTATATCTGTCACTTTACCGTCACTTTTGGGACGGATTAACACCTCCTCCAAAGTTGTAATAACCCCCTAAGTGTCCTCGATGTGGGGAGCCAGGTGCTTCCTTTCTCCACTTAGCCTGGTCCTGCAGGGAGGTGCAGCAATTTTGGTGGGTGGTGGCTCGGTAAATAGATGGGGTCACCAGTCTATTGCCATTGACTTGCCTCCTGGATATATTACAGAGACCACAGGGTAGGCGCATCCCATACAGATTTACACAGCTTGCGCTGGTGCTGGCTAAACGCAGGGTGGCTATAGGCTGGGTGAATACACAAAGCCCATCCTTTTCTAGCTGGACCCTTGATGTTTTGGAATGGGGTGTTTCCAAAGAGCAAAACATGAAACTGACAGGGAAGGAGGGGCTCTAAATGACCTAACGGCTTGGAGTACATTATTAGAGCGCTTCACAGGGGTTCAGGAGTCCGGCTCTGATTGGAGCACTGATGATGATTGTTGGCTGTGGAATGTTATGCTATACATACAGGTGACAACCAACTGTGGGAATATGGTAACGCTGATTAACATCGTATATGAATGACTTGGTTATATGTGAGCTCCTTGGGAAGGGGAGGTGGGGTTAGCTATTGATAGCTATTGTTGATCTGATTGGATATGTTCCATGTTTCCATATGTATAAATCATCATCCTCCGCTCAGGAGAGCAATGGACATTGTGGTATCTCGCATTGAATTGCACTGCTTGTTTCTGTCTTTATCTTTAAGTTGTTCTATTATAAACTCAATAAAATAGAGTTATAAAAAAATAAATATCCAAATGCCTTCAACATCAGTGATATTAGAAACACTTCACCAACGCACAGCATCCAGACCACTCCTTCCTTTAGTACCAGGCCTCCTAGTACCGGCAATAGAACTCTTTTTACGTCTGCCTCAGCCATGTCTGCTCCGTCCAGGCTGCAAAAGAAGTACAGACCTCCTGAGCAGAATCCACTCTTCCTCCATTCAGACCCTCATTCAGACTCCGCAGTCATATTGGCAGCAAAGAAACACCATGCAACTACTCCTGTCCCTTCGGTGCTACCAGATAAAGAGAGCAAGAAGTTAGATTCTGAGGGCCACAAGGTATGTAGCACTGCTGCAACTTCCATGAAAGCACCAAGTACACCTGTTTCTTGGCAGATACGATAGGGCATTGTGGGAATCTGTCCAGAAGTTTGTAGAAGATCTGCCCAGGGATAAACAGGAGAATTTCCTGGTAGTGGTAAACAAGGTTTCATGGTCTCAAACCAGATAGTAAGTGCAGCTGCTGATTCCTCTGTACTAACGGCACATGAATATTGCCATGGAGTGGCCCTGCACAGACATGCTTGGCTCTGTCTCGCATCTCTGAAACCGGATTCACAACAACAGAATATCAACCTGCCCTTTTCAGGCTCTATCCTGTTTGGCAGCCACACAGATGATGAAATGGCTTGGATGAAATCCGAAATGGACACCCTTAAGGCGGTTGGCCTATAAAGGCCCCAGGATCAGAGAAAATCATTTAAGCCTTACCAGAGGTGATACTACCCTCAGAGGGTTCAAACCCCCTCAATTATATCAAGGGCGACAGCAGCAACAACAGCAACTGCCCTCTACACAGCAACAAAGGCAGCCTAGGGGAAGAACCACACAGCTGCCAGCACAAGCAGGAAAGCCTACAATAGGCGCAAAACCTTGAATACTTCCTTACCTCTCTTCTGTTACCCACTTTGGTAGGGGGAAGTATTTCACACTTTTTGGCAGAATGGCAAGAAATAAAAAAAGACGCCTGGGCACTGAATATTGTTTGGCATGGATACTGTCTCAGGTTCACAGGTCCTCCTCTGACTGTACCACCAACATCTTCCAATCATCCCTGAAGATGCTGAGATCAGAAGTCAACATCTTGCTTCAGACAAATGCAGTGGAGGGCATGCCTTACCATCGACGGAGAACAAGCATTTATTCCAGATATTTTCTGGTACAGAAAAAAGGAAATGACGAATTCAGACCCATTCTTAACCTGAAATCCGACAACAAATGGAATCAATAAAAAAAGTTCTGGATGCTGGCCTTACATCAAACCTATCCCGAACTACAACAGAGGGATTGGCTCTGCTCCATCGACCTCCAAGATGCGTATTTTCACATACCAACTGCAAGAAGACATGGAAGTTCTTGAGATTTGTGGTGGGGCAGGACCACTATCAGTACCAAGTCCGTCCGTTTGGCCTAAAGTCAGCACCCAGAACATTCTTGACGCGCCTGGCAGTCATGGCTGCCCACCTCAGAAAACACTGTGTCGTCTATCCATACCTAATAATAAAGATGTCAACTTTTCAAGAAACCCAGCTTAATTTCAACTGGACATGTGATCTCTTCCAGCGATTGGGGCTTCATCTCAACCACAGCAAGTCACAACCGACCCTGGTACAGACCATGCATTATTTTGGAGCCTCCATCAACACTGTTCAAGCAAACGTGTGTCATTCGGAGGAGAGATGCTTATCGATCCTTCTCTCTTTCTCATGAAATCCTCTCATCCTAAGGTGAGGACAGTCTCATCCCTCCTTAGCTCGATGGCCTCTTGCATCTTCCTCATTCCGAATGCCCCTCTCCAAGAATGCCTCAAGGACCAGTGGGATCAATTAACAGGCAATTGGGAGGACAGGATAGAACTGTCCCTTCATGCAAAACATTCTCTGAAATGGTGGTGCTCCCCTGCCAATCTGCTTCAGGGAATGCATTTTCAGCAACAGATTCCTTCTCAGACCATAGGGACGGACGCATCACTACAGGGTTGGGGAGCCCACATGGATCATCTGCGAATTCAAGCTGTGTGGTCACAGAAGGAGATGACATATCACATCAACCTCTTTGAGCTCCAGGCAGTTCATCTAGCTCTCAAAGCCTTCCACCTGTCATTCAAGTCACACACCCTGCTTGTTGAGACGGACAGTACAACCACTATGTACTGCCTCATCACGCGGAGGGGTTGGTGGGGGGAGGGCTGGGGGAAGGCTGGGGGGAAATGGGGGGTTAAGGTCCAGGCCATTGTCACTAGAAGCCCAGACAATATGGAAATTGTTGATAGCCCAGAACCTACAAATCGAGGCGTCTCACCTTCCAGGTTTGCAGAATGCACAAGCAGATGCCGTTAGTAAGGTTCTGCAAGAAAACCACGAATGGGTCTTGCACGATGACGTCATTTAGCATATCTTCTAACTGTGGGGCACTCCAACCATCAACTTGTTTGCCACCGCAGAAAACAAAAAATGCTGTGGCTTCACCTCGAGGTACTACCAGCCGGGGACACTGGAATGCCCTAGGGATCGACTGGCCTGGCAAATTTCTTTCCTCCAATTCCCCTGATACCGGCAGTCCTCATCAAGCTGTCAGAGCCAGGATGATCCTCATAGCTCTCGAGTGGCCACGTCAATGGTGGTTCATGAGCCTGCTTCACCAGTCAGAGTCCACATCTCAAGCTGCCATGCCGACCAGACCTGCTAACGAAGTTCAGAGGCCAGATGGTTCACCCCAATCTCTCCTCTTTGAATTAGGCTGCGTGACTCCTGAGCTAGTGGAGTATGGATATTTCAATTTGCAACAAGATGGAATGGAGATCCTAAAGGAGGCTAAGCAGCCATCCACCTGGTCAGCATATGCCTTGAATTGGAAAAGATTTTGCATCTGGTGTTCCTCCAAGAATGTGGACCCTACAACTTGCCAAGAAGATGTAATTCTTCCATACCATTACATTTGGCAAAATCAGGCTTGAAATTCTCTTCCATAAGATTTCATTTGGCAGCTCTTACTAAATACAGAAAATGTCCTTCACAAACCTCTTTTTTCAAAAACCCTGTAATAGAGGATTTTTTTAGAAGGGTTAAAGAAGGCTATCCCTCCAGTTAGATGTCCTTCACCTCCTTGGGAGCTCAATGTAGTTCTTTCACGACTCATGCAAGACCTTTTGAACACATTCATAAGACATCCCGACAACACCTCTCTTGGAAAACTGTTTTCCTTGAAGCAATAACATCAGCACGCAGAGTTAGCAAGATCCAAGCATTATGTTCTCATGAACTAAACACCATAATTCACTCTAACAAAGTGGTCATGAGGACTCATCTGAAATTCCTATCTAAGGTTATTTTGGATTTCTATGTTAACCAAACCATTTCATTACCCACATTCTTTAAGAGTCCCTCTACTCCAGCTGAGAGAACACTTCGTTCTCTAGATGTAAGGAGGGTTTTAAAGTTTTATCTTAATAAAACACAAGACATTTTCAAATCGGACCAATTATTTATTAATTACGGTCTGGTCTTTACAGGGCTAGCCACCTCCAAACAGTCAATTTTGAAATGGATTGTGTATTGTATCCTGTTATGCTATCAGAAAGCTAATAAGAAACTCTGAGCCAGACCTAAACCACACTCCACTAGGGGTAAAACAGCTACTGCTGCTTTATTTGAGGAATATCCCCATTGCAGAAATTTACAAAACAGCTACATGGAGGGTCTGTTCACACACTAACCAAGCATTACTGCCTGGGCTCTGATGCTAGGGCAGATGTTCAAGTAGGACAGGCCTGCCTCAGAAATCTATTTGCCTAGATGGTTCCCTTCTTCCTCAGTTTTTTCCACGCCACCCCTCTTTATAGGGATGGGCTTGCTATTCTATTCAGTGCTTATAGAATCCCCTCCGAGATAAATAGTTTCTTACCAGTAACTCCAGTTCTATTGTACGGGAAAATAGTTTCTTACCAGTAACTCCAGTTCTATTGTATGGGAATCTCCATTAAAGCCATAAGCAACCCTCCCTCCTCCCCCGGGGACTGGGCAGAGGTAACCATGGGACCTATACATCCTTCACACATCGCCTCAAAAAGAAATGAAGCAACTGTCATCTCCTGAGCATGATGGGATACCGGGGGTCCCTAGGGTTGTAAAGGCACAGCCTCTATTTTTAACTCATATGACAGCCTATGGGGCTACACGGTCCTGCTCTCCTTCATCTCTATCCTCTATTAAATGAAGGTTTGTGAAAGATGTATGCTGCTTTACAGAACTATATTGAATTTATATGCATATACAGTTCTCCTCGCCCCTTTTTTACTACAAGATGAAGAATTTGGTTACTGTAGCCTACTCCTCTTGACTGCGTAATATTTTCTTAAGTGACTCAGCAGGCCTTCCCAAAGATAGGCAAACATCTACACTTAAGAAGATATATATGGAAAACGTGCTCAGGGCTTCCTGCCCGTACGCGGGACTATTCAGAGCTTATGACTTCAATGGAGATTCCCCTATGAGAGAACTGGAATTACAGGTAAAAAACTATTTCATCGTGGGCAGGACCTCATCCCAGAATGTTTGTATTCTCGGGCATGCCCACCATTTGCGCCAAAATGTACCCTGTTTCCCGCAACATTTCCAGCATAGGTCTGAACTTGGGAATATTTGTTGTAGGTGCACAGGTTTCAAATACCACAGAGTGAGGAGTTTATAGGAGT